>NC_139540.1:10000-1210000 GCF_965153285.1 Podarcis tiliguerta
TGTCTTGCCGACGCTAGGTTGATCTTGACGTTCAGGAAACCCATCAGCTTCTGCCAGAACTTCGAGATGAACTGTCGCCCGCGGTCGGACAAGATAGACCGTGGCAGACCGTGAACCCTGAACACGTGGTCTATGAACAGTTTGGCTGTCTGTTCCGCCGTGGCCACCTTCGCGCACGGAATGAAGTGGGCCATTTTGGTGAACATGTCCACCACCACTAGCACAGCCGTCTTGCCTCTCGAGCTGGGTAAATCCGTGACAAAGTCCAGGGCCACCCTCTCCCACGGTGCGCTCGGTGTCTGCAGCGGTTCGAGCAGTCCCGCCGGTGGTTTGTGCACTGACTTGGCCCTTTGGCAGGTGTCGCACCTCGAGACGTAATCCGCGACTTCCCCCCGCATCTTGGGCCACCAAAAATCTCTGGCTACTAATTCTGCCGTCTTCTCTTTGCCAAAGTGTCCGGCGGTGGGTGCGTTGTGCAACTGCTGCAGTACTTTCGCGCGGAGGTCGTCTCCCGGTACGTAGAGGGCCCCTCTGCGGATGAGCAATCCGTCACGTATCTGGAACTCATCGTCCGTCGCCGTGCCCTTTTGCACCTCCTCCATCTTGGCTTGTGCGAAGGGGTCTTCCTGCAGCGCTCGACGGACAGCATCCAGGTCCACGGTTGCTGAAGCGCACGCCCACGCTTTCGGTGCGAAAATGTGCTTGGCCGCTGCTGGTGCCGCCTCTTCGAGGTATTGCGGCTTTCTGGACAGTGCATCCGCCATGATGTTGTTGTCGCCTGGGATGTACTCTATCCTGAAGTCGAAATCCGCAAAGAACTCCGCCCACCGTATGTGCCTCTGGTTCAGGAACCTTGCCGTACGCCAGTACTCCAGGTTCTTATGATCCGTGCGGACCTGCACTGTGTGCTTGGCTCCGATGAGGAAGTGCCGCCACGCCTTGAATGCTGCATGAATGGCCAGCAACTCCCTGTCCCAGATGGTGTAGTTCTGCTCTGACTTGCTGAGCTTCCTGGAGTAGAAGGCACACGGTCTCCAGTCCCCGTGCGGGTCTTGCTGCAACAGCACTGCTCCCACGGCTCTGTCTGAGGCGTCCGTTTCAACTCTCATCGGTCTGTTGGGATTCACAACAGTAGCTGCTCTTCGGACGAGAAGAGACGCTTGAGTTTCTGAAAGGACTGCTCCGCTTGCTCCGTCCAGATGAACTTCTTCTTCTTGGAGCTGAGCGTGTCGGTAATGGCCGCTGTCTGCATCGCGAACCCCTTGATGAACTTGCGGTAAAAGTTGGCGAAACCGACAAACCGCTGGACCTCCTTCCGATTGCGCAGGCTCTTCCAGTCCAACACTGCGCGAACCTTGGCGCTGTCCATGGCGAGCCCCTTGTCCGACAACTTGTAGCCCAGGAAATCTACCTCCTTCACGTCGAACTGGCACTTCTCCAGCTTGGCGTACAACCTATGCTCCTGCAGTCTCTGCAGAACTTCCTTGACGTCTCCCTCGTGGGTCTCCTCTGATTCGGAGAATATCAGGATGTCGTCCAGGAAGCAGACGCATTTCTTGTAGAGGAGACCCGCCAGTACGTGATGCATGAAGGCTTGAAAACAGTGAGAGCCATTTTGTAATCCAAAGGGCATAACTCTGTATTCATAGGTGCCCAGGGGCGTGAACATGGCAGTCTTCCACTCGTCGCCCTCCCGTATGCGAATCAGGTTGTACGCCCCTCGCAGATCCAACTTTGTGAAAACGCGTCCTTTCCTCACCGTTGCGAGCAGGTCGTCTATTTTGGGCATTGGAAAGGCCGTGGGCTTGGTTTTGGAAATTAAAATTCTGAAGTCTACCACAAGTCTTTTTTGGGGCGTGTCCTTCTTCTTCACAAAGAATACAGGACTGCCCCCCACTGCCTTCGACTCCCGGACGAAACCGCGCTTCAAGTTGAGGTCTATGAACTCCCTGAGTTCCTGCATCTCGTCTTCAGACATGGAATACAGTTTCCCGGTTGGCAGCGTCGCCCCTGGCAGGAGGTCAATCTTGCAGTCATAGGGCCTGTGGGGAGGCAGCTTGTCCGTTTCTTTCTCGCAGAAAACCTCCAAAAACGCTGCATACTTGAGTGGCACTGCTTGCAGCGTGCCTAATTGTAGCTGCGGGTCATCCTCTTCCCCTTCCGGGCTAGGCAGAATGCAATGTTCCGCACAGTAGGAGGAGCCGAAGGTCAGTTGGCGCTGGTACCACGCCAATGCTGGGCTGTGCCTGTGCAGCCAACTCATGCCCAATACTACAGGCATGTCCGACAGGTGGGTGACATTGAAGCTGATGACTTCTCGGTGATTCCCAATTTGCATCACCATCGGAGGCGTTTGCTGCACCACATGCCCCCCCAGCAATTCCCTGCCATCCACCGTGACAACCTTCAGAGGCAGCGTGGCTGGCAGTAGTGCTATGTTGTGCTGTTGAATAAAATCCAGTCCTATGAAGTCTGCGTTACTACCAGAGTCAATGGTAATCGGCACTTCCATAGTGAGTCCATTGGGCAGTTGGAGCGATGCTGTAAGCTGCACCCCTGGTTTGGGTGGGAGGGGGTCTGTGGGTTGCAAAATTTCTGGGGATTGCTTCACTGACTTGTCTGGCTGGACCCCAGTGCCTCTTCTTCCAGCCAGACTCCGTCGTTTCCCTGCTGTGGTTCTCTCTGCTGAGTTGCGTCTGTGACTGTTGCAGAGGCTGCAGTGTGCTTGTGGAGCCTCTGGGGACACTCTTTCGCCATGTGCTGAGCACTGTCGCAGATGTAGCACTTCCTGTTCCCTCTAGGAGGCTTCGCTTTGACTGCTCCCGGTGTTAGGGCTCTGGTAGCTGACTGAGCCTTGGCGCCTCCAATCTCCATCGGTTCTTCTCCCCCTCCCTGCGAAGGTGTGGATTGCGCACGCGCTGCATCCTTGGGAAAGAGGGGAGGAGCTCTCGCTGGCGTACGTCCCCAACGTCCTTCTTCTCTGTTCCATGGACGTTCTTCCAGACGCACCCCAATCTCCAGCGCCCGCTGGACCACTTGCTGAGTGCTCTTTGGTCTCTCCCCCCTTGCAATCTCATCTTTCACATTTGCATTCAATCCTTCCCAAAAAAGGTCTCTGACTGGAGCAGAATCTTTCTCCCATCCCAGCGCATGCACTAATCCAAAAAAGCGGGAATGGTACTGCCTCACACTGGCTCTGCCTTGTTTGAGCCCATGTATGTCTTTTCTGGCAATATCGATGTCTATCTTTGATAAAAAACACGAATCCATCGCTTTAATGAAAGCCTTCGCATCTTGGAGCGCCGGATCTTTATCTCTCCACAAATTCCTCAGCCACGCTTTGGCTTCCCAATGCAAATGGGACCAGATAAACCCCACTTTCTCTCGCTCATCTCTAAAGTCTTTTTCCAGCAGATCTAGCGCAAACAGCAGGTCTGCTCGGAAGTTAGGGTACTGCTGTAAGCTCCCGTCGAAATGAGATACAAGACTGCCTCCTCTTCTCCCCAGCCCAATGCCCTCTGATTTGGGTCCCGGTTGCCCCTGCTTGTCAAGCATTTCCAACCTGGCTTGGAGATCCTTGTAGGCGGCAGCTACTTCCTCCTCCCTTTTCCTGGACGCACGTACCACCGCGTTGAGTTGTGTCACTGCATTTTGCAGTTCTATTAGATGCTGTTCTGTCGTCATCTTGCCTGACTCTTGTGAGCTCGCGAAGCACCACTCCTCTTCCCTCGCGGCGTCCCTCACGTTACGAGGTTCTTGGTGCAAAATTTTTTGTGGAGATGGAGCTTACTGTCAGAGCTGGCTCCTGGTCCCAGCTCACAGAGGACCAACGCTAGGCGGTGGTAATGTACAAAAGTCTTAATTGAAGTACAGTTTCCATTTCCAAGCCGCAGCGCCCCAGCTCTACGTCTAGGGTTTAGACCGGCGAAGCTCCATCTGAATCTCCGCCCCCTGTACACCAGTTTAAGACTCTAGCCTTACTCCACCTCTTCTGTCTCTCCTTTCTCCTCTGGGTCCTGCTACCCCCCGGGGTTCCTTCCTTCCTGGACTCTTCCGACGCAGACGTTGACCCCCCTGACTCCTCCCTCTCTCTTCGGCGGGCTTTAGGACCTGGCTCCCTATCCGGGCTGCCAACTGTGCCGCCCTCCTGTACATTTGAACTTGGCGCGCGCGCGCAGCCTTCAACCTTCCTCTCGACCGTTTCCTCGCTCCCCGACGGAGGCGTGGTCAATCCTCCCTCATGTTCTCCCGCTGGCAGCGCGCCGCCTGATCCCGATGCCTGGGACTCCTCCCCCCTACTGCACTCTGGTGTGGACGCTGGTCCGGATTTCCAACTGCTGCTCTCTGAGTCCCCTCTGGCCCCTTCTTCCTGGGGTGTCCCCCTGGGCACCCCCCTTCCCCTGACCATGGGAGCCCCTTTCTGTGAATCATCCGATTCACTGGAAAGACTCAGAGACCTCGGACCGCTGTCATCGCTGACATTTCCTTCGGACTCCTCCCCCTCGCTATCCATTTCCTCCCTTCCCTGTGCCTCTGCTCCTGAACCCCTGACAGCGTCGAAATCAGATTGATTATATTCTCTGCAGCCAATATGGAGAACCTCTATACAGTCAGCAAAAACAAGACCTGGAGCTGACTGTGGCTTAGATCATCAGCTTCTTATAGCAAAATTCCAGCTTAAACTGAAGAAAGTAGGAAAAACCACTGGGCCGGTAAGATACAATCTTATGAATACACAGTGGAAGTGAGGAACAGGTTTAAGTATTTTGATTTGGTGGACAGAGTGCCTGATGAACTATGGATGGAGACTCGCAACATTATACAGGAGGCAGCAATGAAAACCATCCCAATGAAAAGGAAATGCAAGAAAGCAAAGTGGCTGTCCAACAAGGCCTTACAAATAGCAGGGGAGAGAAGGCAAGCAAAATGCGAGGGAGATAGAGAAAGATACAGGAAATTGAATGCAGATTTCCAAAAAATAGCAATGAGAGACAAGAAGGCCTTCTTAAACGAGCAATGCAAAGAAATAGAGGAAAACAACAGAATGGGAAGAACCAGAGATCTGTTCAAGAAAATTGGAGAGATGAAAGGAACATTTCGTACAAAGATTACCATAATAAAGGACCTAACAGAAGCAGAAGACATCAAGAAGAGGGGTCAAGAATACACAGAGGAATTATGCCAGCTGTCAGAGCTGGCTCCAGGTCCCAGCTCACCGAGGACCAACGCTAGCCGGTAGTAATGTACAAAGGTCTTTATTGAAGTACAGTTTCCATTTTCAAGCTGGAGCGCCCCAGCTCTACGTCTCGGGTTTAGATCGGCGAAGCTCCATCTGAATCTCCGCCTCCTGTACACCAGTTTAAGATTCTAGCCTTACTCCACCTCTTCCGTCTCTCCTTTCTCCTCTGGGTCCTGTTACCCCCCGGGGTCCCTTCCTTCCTGGATTCTTCTGACGCTGACGTTGACCCCCCTGACTCCTCCCGCTCTTTTCGGCGGGCTTTGGGACCTGGCTCCCTATCCGGGCTGCCAACTGTGCCGCCCTCCTGTACATTTGAACTTGGCGCGCGCGCCCAGCCTTCAACCTTCCTCTCGACCGTTTCCTCGCTCCCCGATGGAGGCGTGGCCAATCCTGACTCATGTCCTCCCGCTGGCAGTGCGCCGCCTGATCCCGATGCCTGGGACTCCTCCCCCCTACTGCACTCTGGTGTGGACGCTGGTCCTGATTTCCAACTGCTGCTGTCAGGGGTTCAGGAGCAGAGGCACAGGAAAGGGAGGAAATAGAGAGCGAGGGGGAGGAGTCCGGAGGAAATGTTAGCGATGACAGCGGTCCGAGGTCTCCGAGTCTTTCCAGCGAATCGGAAGATTCACAGAAAGGGGCCCCCATGGTCAGGGCAAGGGGGGTGCCGAGGGGGACACCCCAGGAAGAAGGGGCCAGAGGGGACTCAGAGAGCAGCAGTTGGAAATCAGGACCAGCGTCCACACCAGAGTGCAGTAGGGGGGAGGAGTCCCAGGCATCGGGATCAGGAGGCGCACTGCCAGCGGGAGAACATGAGGCAGGATTGGCCACGCCTCCATCGGGGAGCGAGGAAACGGTCAAGAGGAAGGTTGAAGGCTGCGCGCACGCGCCAAGTTCAAATGTACAGGAGGGCGGCACAGTTGGCAGCCCGGATAGGGAGCCAGGTCCCAAAGCCCGCCGGAAAGAGCGGGAGGAGTCAGGGGGGTCAACGTCAGCGTCAGAAGAATCCAGGAAGGAAGGGACCCCGGGGGGTAACAGGACCCAGAGGAGAAAGGAGAGACGGAAGAGGTGGAGTAAGGCTAGAGTCTTAAACTGGTGTACAGGGGGCGGAGATTCAGATGGAGCTTCGCCGATCTAACCCTAGACGTAGAGCTGGGGCGCTGCGGCTTGAAAATGGAAACTGTACTTCAATAAAGACTTTTGTACATTACTGCCGGCTAGCGTTGGTCCTCGGTGAGCTGGGACCTGGAGCCAGCTCTGACAGTAAGCTCCATCTCCTAAATTTTGCACCAAAAACCTCGTAACGTGAGTGGACGCAGCGAGGGGAGAGGACTGGTGCTTCGCGAGCTCACAAAAGTCAGGCAAGATGACTACAGAACAGCAACTAGTGGACCTGCAAAATGCAGTGACACAACTCAACGCGGAGGTACTTGCATCCAGGAGAAGGGAACAGGAAGCGGCTGCCACCTGCAGGGATCTCCAAGCCAGGTTGGAAGTGCTTGCTAAGCAGGGGCAACCGGGACCCAAATCAGAGGGGATTGGGCTGGGGAAAAGAGGAGGCAGCCTTGCATCTCATTTCGATGGGAATTTACAGCAGTATCCTAACTTCCGAGCCGACCTGCTGTTTGCGCTGGAACTGCTGGATAAAGACTTTAGAGATGAGCAAGAGAAGGTGGGATTTATCTGGTCCCATTTGCATGGGGAAGCTAAAGCGTGGCTGCGCAATCTGTGGAGAGATAAGGATCCGGCGCTCCAAAATGCGGATGCCTTCATTAAAGCGATGGATTCGTGTTTTTTATCCAATATAGACATTGATATCGCCAGAAAAGACATACATGGGCTCAAACAAGGTAGAGCCAGTGTAAGGCAGTACCATTCTCGCTTTTTTGGATTAGTCCATGCGCTGGGATGGGGGAAGGATTCTGCTCCAGTCAGAGACCTTTTTTGGGAAGGCTTGAATGCAAATGTGAAAGATGAGATTGCAAGGGGGGAGAGACCAAAGAGCACTCAACAGGTGGTCCGGCGGGCGCTGGAAATTGGGGTGCGTCTGGAAGAACGTCCATGGAACAGAGAAGAAGGACGTTGGGGACGTACGCCAGCGAGAGCACCTCCCCTCTTTCCCAAGGATGCAGCGCGTGCGCAATCCACACCTCCGCAGGGAGGGGGAGAGGAACCGATGGAGATTGGAGGCGCCAGGGCTCAGTCAGCTACCAGAGCCCTAACACCGGGAGCAGTCAAAGCGAAGCCTCCTAGAGGGAACAGGAAGTGCTACATCTGCGACAGTGCTCAGCACATGGCGAAAGAGTGTCCCCAGAGGCTCCACAAGCACACTGCAGCCTCAGCAAAAGTAACAGACGCAACTCAGCAGAGAGAACCACAGCAGGGAAACGACAGAGTCTGGCTGGAGGAAGAGGCACTGGGGTCCAGCCAGACAAGTCAGTGAAGCAATCCCCAGAAATTTTGCAGCCCACAGACCCCCTCCCACCCAAACCAGTGGTGCAGCTCACAGCATCGCTCCAACTACCCAATGGACTCACTATGGAAGTGCCGATCACCATTGACTCTGGTAGTAACGCGGACTTCATAGGACTGGATTTTATTCAACAGCACAACATAGCACTACTGCCAGCCACGCTGCCTCTGAAGGTTGTCACGGTGGATGGCAGGGAATTGCTGGGGGGGCATGTGGTGCAGCAAACGCCTCCGATGGTGATGCAAATTGGGAATCACCGAGAAGTCATCAGCTTCAATGTCACCCAACTGTCGGACACGCCTGTAGTATTGGGCATGAGTTGGCTGCACAGGCACAGCCCCGCATTGGCGTGGTACCAGCGCCAACTGACCTTCGGCTCCTCCTACTGTGCGGAACATTGCATTCTGCCTAGCCCGGAAGGGGAAGAGGATGACCCGCAGCTACAATTAGGCACGCTGCAAGCAGTGCCACTCAAGTACGCAGCGTTTTTGGAGGTTTTCTGCGAGAAGGAAGCGGACAAGCTGCCGCCCCACAGGTCCTATGACTGCAAGATTGACCTCCTGCCAGGGGCGACGCTGCCAACCGGGAAACTGTATTCCATGTCTGAAGACGAACTGCAGGAACTCAGGGAGTTCATAGACCTCAACTTGAAGCGCGGTTTCATCCGGGAGTCGAAGGCAGTAGGGGGCAGTCCGGTTTTCTTTGTGAAGAAGAAGGACACGCCCCAAAAGAGGCTTGTGGTAGACTATAGAATCTTGAACTCGAAAACCAAGCCCACAGCCTTTCCCATGCCCAAAATAGACGACCTGCTCGCAACGGTGAGGAAAGGACGCGTTTTCACAAAGTTGGATCTGCGAGGGGCGTACAACCTGATTCGCATACGGGAGGGCGACGAGTGGACGACTGCCATGTTCACGCCCCTGGGCACCTATGAATACAGAGTTATGCCCTTCGGATTACAAAATGGCTCTCACTGTTTTCAAGCCTTCATGCATCACGTATTGGCGGGTCTCCTCTACAAGAAATGCGTCTGCTTCCTGGATGACATCCTGATATTCTCCGAATCAGAGGAGACCCACGAGGGAGACGTCAAGGAAGTTCTGCAGAGACTGCAGGAGCATAGGCTGTACGCCAAGCTGGAGAAGTGCCAATTCGACATGAAGGAAGTAGATTTCCTGGGCTACAAGTTGTCGGACACGGGGCTCGCCATGGACAGCGCCAAGGTTCGCGCAGTGTTGGACTGGAAGAGCCTGCGCAATCGGAAGGAGGTCCAGCGGTTTGTCGGTTTCGCCAACTTTTACCGCAAGTTCATCAAGGGGTTCGCGATGCAAACGGCGGCCATTACCGACACGCTCAGCTCCAAGAAAAAGAAGTTCATCTGGACGGAGCAAGCGGAGCAGTCCTTTCAGAACCTCAAGCGTCTCTTCTCCTCCGAAGAGCAGCTGCTGCACGTGAATCCCAGCAGACCGATGAGAGTTGAAACAGACGCCTCAGACAGAGCCGTGGGAGCTGTACTGTTGCAGCAGGACCCGCATGGGGACTGGAGACCGTGCGCCTTCTACTCTCGAAAGCTCAGCAAGTCAGAGCAGAACTACACCATCTGGGACAGGGAGTTGCTGGCCATTCATGCAGCATTCAAGGCCTGGCGGCACTTCCTCATCGGAGCCAAACACACAGTGCAGGTTCGCACGGACCATAAGAACCTGGAGTACTGGCGCACGGCAAGGTTCCTGAACCAGCGGCACATACGATGGGCGGAGTTCTTTGCAGATTTCGACTTCCGGATAGAGTACATCCCAGGCGACAACAACATCATGGCAGATGCACTGTCCAGAAAGCCGCAATACCTCGAAGAGGCGGCACCAGCAGCGGCCAAGCACATTTTCGCACCGGAAGCGTGGGCGTGCGCTTCAGCAACCGTGGACCTGGATGCTGTCCGTCGAGCGCTGCAGGAAGACCCCTTTGCACGAGCCAAGATGGAGGAGGTGCACAAGGGCACGGCGAAGGACGACGAGTTCCAGATACGCGAGGGATTGCTCATCCGCAGAGGGGCCCTCTACGTACCGGGAGAGGACCTCCGCGCGAAAGTACTGCAGCAGGTGCACGACGCACACACCGCCGGGCACTTTGGCAAAGAGAAGACGGCAGAATTAGTAGCCAGAGATTTTTGGTGGCCCAAGATGCGGGTGGACGTCGCGGATTACGTCTCGAGGTGCGACACCTGCCAAAGGGCCAAGTCAGTGCACAAACCTCCGGCGGGACTGCTCGAACACTGGGTGCATTCTGGATCCCTCCGGAAGTGTCAACCGGAAGGCCACTGGATTGATCTGTGCCTCGACTTGGTAAGGTCCTAGCTGCTTATGTCCGAGCTTCTTCTTCGCTAACGATCTGGTCGGCACTGCCTGGGCTGCTAACCAAACCCAGTCTCCCACGTGTATGTCTTCCCCAACCCTTCTGTGCTTGTCAGCCTGCAGTTTGTATGCGTGTGTCAGAGCTGGCTCCTGGTCCCAGCTCACAAAGGACCAACGCTAGCCGGTAGTAAAGTATCAAAGTCTTTATTGAAGAATAGTTTCCATTTCCAAGCCTCAGCGCCCCAGCTCTACGTCTAGAGTCTAGATCGGCGAAGCTCCGTCTGAATCTCCGCCCCCTGTACACCAGTTTAAGACTCTAATCTTACTCCACCTCTCCCTTCTCTCCTTTCTCCTCTGGGTCCTGCTGCCCCCCGGGGTCTCCTCCCTCCTGGACTCCTCTGACGCAGACGTTGACCCTCCTGACTCCTCCCGCTCTCTTCGGCGGGCTTTAGGACTTGGCTCCCTACCCGGGCTGCCAACTGTGCCGCCATCCTGTACATTTGAACTTGGCGCGCGCGCGCGTTTAACCTTCCTCTTAACCGTTTCCTCGCTCCCTGACGGAGGCGTGGTCAATCCTGCCTCATGTTCTCCCGCTGGTAGCGCGCCGCCTGATCCCGACGCCTGGGACTCCTCCCCCCTACTTCCCTCTGGTGTGGACGCTGGTCCAGATTTCCAGCTGCTGCTCTCTGAGTCCCCTCTGGCCCCTTCTCCCTGAAGTGCCCCCCTGGGTACTCCCCTTGCCCTGACCATGGGAGCCCCTTTTTGTGAATCCTCTGATTCACTGGACAGACTCAGAGACCTCGGATTGCTGTCATCGCTGACATTTCCTTCGGACTCCTCCCCTTCGCTCTCCATTTCCTCCCTCTCCTGTGCCTCTGCTCCTGAACCCCTGACATCCATCCCCCCCTCGAAGCCCCCCCTTCCCCCCTCCCCTTCCTCAGGTGGGGGTGCTGGGTGCTCCGTCGTTGTGGGGGTGAATGCCGGATACAGTTCGTCCCCCGTGGCGTGCATCCAGCCGGATAAGTCCGGCTCGTCCTCCGTGCTCTCGTCGACCTCGATTTCCTCTGCTTCCATCTCTGTGCCGCCGTGCTCGAACCCAACGTCCTCCCCCAGCACGTCCATGTCCATCTCTCCCTCTGTCACCTCGGGGTCCGTTGCCTGCCAAGGACCCCCCAGCCACCTCCTGCTCCACCGCTCCTCTGGTCGATCGTCCCACCAAAACGAGCGGTCTGAGGCAAACCCCGAGGGCGATCCCTCCGGGGAACGTGTTTCTATTGCCGGTTCTTCGTCCGAGGTGAACCCCTGGAATGTGCTGGTTGAAAGCGTGGGTGTGAAAAGCCAGTCGTCGAAATACTCGGCTGGCATGGGCCTGTGTGGGAACAAGGCATGAAACTCCTCCTTGAGAAGAGGCTCGTTCAGGGCATAGTCCGGCACCCAACGGTTGGCACTGGCCGGGGTACCTTCACTGGCGAGAAAATATTCTACTCCCTCTTCCCCCCATCTCGAGTCTAAAATCTCTGTGACCTGGTTGATGGGCTCCCCTCTTGGCGACTCCCTCCTTGGGGGCGTCTCCCTATACGGGTCTGGTGCCGTGCCCTGTGCCTGAAATCGGTGAGGTGCTTTGTAGGGCGTGAGCACCGACCTATGGAACACTGGGTGCATTCTGGATCCCTCCGGAAGTGTCAACCGGAAGGCCACTGGATTGACCTGTGCCTCAACTTGGTAAGGTCCTAGCTGCTTATGTCCGAGTTTCTTCTTCGCTAATGATCTGGTCGGCACTGCTTGGGCCGCTAACCACACCCAGTCTCCCACCTGTATGTCCTCCCCGACCCTTCTTTGCTTGTCAGCCTGCAGTTTGTATGCGTGCTTTGCTAGTTCTAACTGCCTTCGAAGCTGTTCGTGAACCTCCTGCAACTCTGACGCTAAGGCTTCCGCTGCCTGTGGCTCCCCCTCCCCCAGTCTCTCTAATCCCGGGAAGGTTCTGGGATGCCTCCCGTTGTTGGCGAAGAACGGTGTCACCCCCGTGGACACGTGCTTCGTGTTGTTGTAGGCGAACTCAGCGAGCGGCAGGTAGTCCACCCATGTTGCCGGCTGCTGATTTGCATAGCATCTCAGGTACTGCTGCATGATGGCGTTGACGCGCTCCGCTTGTCCGTTGGTCTGCGGGTGTCTCGCCGACGCTAGGTTGATCTTGACGTTCAGGAAACCCATCAGCTTCTGCCAGAAGTTCGAGATGAACTGTCGCCCCCTGTCGGACAAGATAGACCGTGGCAGACCGTGAACCCTGAACACGTGGTCTATGAACAGTTTGGCGGTCTGTTCCGCCGTGGCCACCTTCGCGCACGGAATGAAGTGGGCCATTTTGGTGAACATGTCCACCACCACTAGCACTGCCGTTTTACCCCTCGAGCTAGGTAAATCCGTGACAAAGTCCAGGGCCACCCTCTCCCACGGTTCGCTCGGTGTCTGCAGCGGTTCGAGCAGTCCCGCCGGAGGTTTGTGCACTGACTTGGCCCTTTGGCAGGTGTCGCACCTCGAGACGTACTCCGCGACTTCCCCCCGCATCTTGGGCCACCAAAAATCTCTGGCAACTAATTCTGCCGTCTTCTCTTTGCCAAAGTGCCCGGCTGTGGGTGCGTCGTGCAACTGCTGCAGTACTTTCGCGCGGAGGTCGTCTCCCGGTACATAGAGTGCCCCTCTGCGGATGAGCAATCCATCACGTATTTGGAACTCGTCGTCCTTCACCGTGCCCTTGTGCACCTCCTCCATTTTGGCTTGTGCGAAGGGGTCCTCCTGCAGCGCTCGACGGACAGCATCCAGGTCCACGGTTGCTGAAGCGCACGCCCACGCTTTCGGTGCGAAAATGTGCTTGGCCGCTGCTGGTGCCGCTTCTTCGAGGTATTGCGGCTTTCTGGACAGTGCATCTGCCATGATGTTGTTGTCGCCTGGGATGTACTCTATCCGGAAGTCGAAATCCGCAAAGAACTCCGCCCATCTGATGTGCCACTGGTTCAGGAACCTTGCCGTACGCCAGTACTCCAGGTTCTTATGATCCGTGCGAACCTGCACTGTGTGTTTGGCTCCGATGAGGAAGTGCCGCCAGGCCTTGAATGCTGCATGAATGGCCAGCAACTCCCTGTCCCAGATGGTGTAGTTCTGCTCTGACTTGCTGAGCTTCCTGGAGTAGAAGGCACACGGTCTCCAGTCCCCATGCGGGTCCTGCTGCAACAGTACTGCGCCCACGGCTCTGTCTGAGGCGTCCGTTTCAACTCTCATCGGTCTGCTGGGATTCACATGCAGTATCTGCCCTTCGGACGAGAAGAGACGCTTAAGGTTCTGGAAGGACTGCTCCGCTTGCTCCGTCCAGATGAACTTCTTCTTCTTGGAGCTGAGCGTGTCGGTAATGGCCGCTGTCTGCATCGCGAACCCCTTGATGAACTTGCGTTAAAAGTTGGCGAAACCCACAAACCGCTGGACCTCCTTCCGATTGCGCGGGCTCTTCCAGTCCAACACTGCGCGAACCTTGGCGCTGTCCATGGCGAGCCCCTTGTCCGACAACTTGTAGCCCAGGAAATCCACCTCCTTCCTGTCGAACTGGCACTTCTCCAGCTTGGCGTACAGCCGATGCTCCTGCAGTCTCTGCAGAACCTCCTTGACGTCTCCCTCGTGGGTCTCCTCTGATTCTGAGAATATCAGGATGTCGTCCAAGAAGCAGACGCATTTCTTGTAGAGGAGACCCGCCAGGACGTGATGCATGAAGGCTTGAAAACAGTGAGAGCCATTTTGTAAACCGAAGGGCATAACTCTGTATTCATAGGTGCCCAGGGGCGTGAACATGGCAGTCTTCCACTCGTCTCCCTCCCGTATGCGAATCAGGTTGTACGCCCCTCGCAGATCCAACTTTGTGAAAACGCGTCCTTTCCTCACCGTTGCGAGCAGGTCATCTATTTTGGGCATGGGAAAGGCCGTGGGCTTGGTCTTGGAATTTAAGAGCCTGAAATCAACTACAAGTCTCTTTTGGGGCGTGTCCTTTTTCTTCACAAAGAATACAGGACTGCCCCCCACTGCCTTCGACTCCCGGATGAAACCACGCTTCAAGTTGAGGTCTATGAACTCCTTGAGCTCCTGCAGCTCGTCTTCAGACATTGAATACAGTTTCCCGTTTGGCAGCGTCGCCCCTGGCAGGAGGTCAATCTTGCAGTCATAGGGCCTGTGGGGAGGCAGCTTGTCCGCTTCTTTCTCGCAGAAAACCTCCAAAAACGCTGCGTACTTGCGTGGCACTGCTTGCAGCGTGCCTAATTGTAGCTGCGTGTCTTCCCCTCCCTCTTCCGGGCTAGGTAGGATGCAATGTTCCGCGCAATAGGATGAGCCGAAGGTCAGTTGGCGCTGGTACCACGCCAATGCTGGGCTGTGCCTGTGCAGCCAACTCATGCCCAAGACTACAGGCGTGTCCGACAGGTGGGTGACATTGAAGCTGATGACTTCTCTGTGATTTCCAATCCTCATCACCATTGGCTGCGTTTGTTGCACCACCTGCCCCCCCAACAATTCTCTGCCATCCACCGTGACAACCTTCAGGGGCAGCGTGGCTGGTAGTAGTGGTATATTGTGCTGCTGAATGAAATCCAGTCCTATAAAGTCGGCGTTGCTGCCGGAGTCAATGGTGATCGGCACTTCCAGAGTGCGTCCATTGGGCAGTTGGAGAGACGCTGTAAGCTGCACCACTGGTTTGGGTGGGAGGGGGTCTGTGGGTGCAAAATTGCTGGGGATTGCTTCATTGACTTGTCTGGCTGGACCCCAGTGCCTCTTCCTCCAGCCAGACTCCGTCGTTTCCCTGTTGCGGTGTTCCCTGTGGAGTTGCGTCTGTGACTGTTGCCGAGGCTGCAGTGTGCTTGTGGAGCCTCTGGGGACACTCTTTCGCCATGTGCTGAGCACTCTCGCAGATGTAGCACTTCCTGTTCCCTCTAGGAGGCTTCGTTTTGACTGCTCCCGGTGTTAGGGCTCTGGTAGCTGACTGAGCCCTGGCACCTCCGATCTCCATCGGTTCTTCTCCCCCTCCCTGCGAGGGTGTGGATTGCGCACGCGTTGCATCTTTGGGAGAGAAGGGAGGTGCTCTGGCTGGCGCCCTTCCCCAACGTCCTTCTTCTCTGTTCCAAGGACGTTCCTCCAAGCGCACCCCAATCTCCAGCGCCCTCTGGACCACTTGCTGAGTGTTCTTTGGCCTCTCTCCCCTTGCAATCTCAGCTTTTACTTCTGCATTCAAGCCTTCCCAAAAGAGGTCTCTCACTGGAGCAGAATCTTTCTCCCATCCCAGTGCATGAACTAAGCCAAAAAAGCGTGCATGGTACTGCCTCACACTGGCTCTGCCTTGTTTAAGCCCGTGTATGTCTCTTCTGGCAATGTCGATGTCTATCTTTGATAAAAAACACGAATCCATTGCTTTAATGAAAGCCTTCGCATCTTGGAGCGCCGGATCATTATCTCTCCATAAATTCCTCAGCCACGTTTTGGCCTCCCCATGCAAATGGGACAAGATAAACCCCACTTTCTCTCTCTCATCTCTAAAGTCTTTTTCTAGCAGATCCAGCGCAAACAGCAGGTCGGCTCTGAAGTTGGGGTACTGCTGTAAACTCCCGTCGAAATGAGATACCAGACTGCCTCCCCTCCTCCCCAGTCCAATGCCCTCGGACTTGGGTCCCATTTGTCCCAGTGTAGTGAGCGCTTCTGTCAGGGGTTCAGGAACAGAGTCACAGGAGGGGGAGGAGTCCGAAGGAAATGTCAGCAAAGACAGCAGTCCGAGGTCTCTGAGTCTCTCCAGTGACTCGGAAGATTCACAGAAAGGGGCCCCCATAGTCAGGGCAAGGGGAGTGCCCAGGGGGGCACCTCGGGAAGAAGGGGCCAGAGGGGACTCAGAGAGTAGCAGCTGGAAATCCGGACCAGCGTCCCCCCCAGAGCGCAGTAAGGGGGAGGAGTCCCAGGCATCGGGATCAGGGGGCGCGCGGGCAGCGGGAGAACGTGAGGCAGGAGGGACCACACCCTCGTCAGGGAGCGAGGAAACGGTCATCAGGAAAGTTAAACGTGCGCGCGCGCCAAGTTCAAATGTACAGGAGGGCGGCAAGGTGGGCAGCCCGGGTAGGGAGCCAGGTCCTAAAGCCCGCCGAAGAGAGGGGGAGGAGTCAGAGGGGTCAACGTCTGCCTCAGAAGAGTCCCGGAAAGAGGAGACCCCGGGGGGTAGTAGGACCCAGAGGAAGAGAGAGAGAAGGAAGAGGTGGAGTAAGATTAGAGTCTTAAACTGGTGCGCAGGGGGCGGAGACTCAGACGGAGCTTCGCCGGTCTAGAGTCCAGATGTAGGGCTGGGACGCTGAGGCTTTGGAATGGAATCTATTCTTCAATAAAGACTTTGATAATTTACTACCGGCTAGCGTTGGTCCTTGGTGAGCTGGGACCCGGAGCCAGCCCTGACAGCTTCCAACCTGGTTCGGAGATCTCTGCAGGCGGCATCCATTTCCTCTTCCCTTTTCTTGGAAGCCCGTACCTCCGCGTTGAGTTGAGTTACTGCATTTCGCAGTTCTGTCAGTTGCTGTTCTGGAGTCATTTTGCCTGATTTGTGTGAGCTCTCGAAGCACCCCTCCTCTGCCCTCGCCGCGTCGACTCACGTGGCGAGGTTCTTGGTGCCAAAACTTGCAGACGGAGCTTACTGTCAGAGCTGGCTCCTGGTCCCAGCTCACAAAGGACCAACGCTAGCCGGTAGTAAAGTATCAAAGTCTTTATTGAAGAATAGTTTCCATTTCCAAGCCTCAGCGCCCCAGCTCTACGTCTAGAGTCTAGACCGGCGAAGCTCCGTCTGAATCTCCACCCCCTGTACACCAGTTTAAGACTCTAATCTTACTCCACCTCTCCCTTCTCTCCTTTCTCCTCTGGGTCCTGCTGCCCCCCGGGGTCTCCTCCCTCCTGGACTCCTCTGACGCAGACGTTGACCCTCCTGACTCCTCCCGCTCTCTTCGGCGGGCTTTAGGACTTGGCTCCCTACCCGGGCTGCCAACTGTGCCGCCTTCCTGTACATTTGAACTTGGCGCGCGCGCGCGTTTAACCTTCCTCTTAACCGTTTCCTCGCTCCCTGACGGAGGCGTGGTCAATCCTGCCTCATGTTCTCCCGCTGGTAGCGCGCCGCCTGATCCCGACGCCTGGGACTCCTCCCCCCTACTTCCCTCTGGTGTGGACGCTGGTCCAGATTTCCAGCTGCTGCTCTCTGAGTCCCCTCTGGCCCCTTCTCCCTGAAGTGCCCCCCTGGGTACTCCCCTTGCCCTGACCATGGGAGCCCCTTTTTGTGAATCCTCTGATTCACTGGATAGACTCAGAGACCTCGGATTGCTGTCATCGCTGACATTTCCTTCGGACTCCTCCCCTTCGCTCTCCATTTCCTCCCTCTCCTGTGCCTCTGCTCCTGAACCCCTGACAGCGTGCTTTGCTAGTTCTAACTGCCTCCGAAGCTGTTCGTGAATGTCAGAGCTGGCTCCAGGTCCCAGCTCACAGAGGACCAACGCTCACCGGTAGTAATGTACAAAAGTCTTTATTGAAGTACAGTTTCCATTTTCAAGCCGGAGCGCCCCAGCTCTACGTCTAGGGTTTAGACCAGCGAAGCTCCATCTGAATCTCCTCCCCCTGTACACCAGTTTAATATTCTAGCCTTACTCCACCTCTTCCGTCTCTCCTTTCTCCTCTGGGTCCTGCTACCCCCCGGGGTCCCTTCCTTCCTGGATTCTTCCGACGCAGACGTTGACCCCCCTGACTCCTCCCTCTCTCTCCGGCGGGCTTTGGGACCTGGCTCCCTATCCGGGCTGCCAACTGCGCCGCCCTCCTATATATTTGAACTTGGCGCGCGCGCCCAGCCTTCAACCTTCCTCTCGACCGTTTCCTCGCTCCCCGATGTAGGTGTGGCCAGTCCTGCCTCCTGTCCTCCTGCTGGCAGCGCGCCGCCTGATCCCGATGCCTGGGACTCCTCCCCCCTACTGCACTCTGGTGTGGACGCTGGTCCGGATTTCCAACTGCTGCTCTCTGAGTCCCCTCTGGCCCCTTCTTCCTGGGGTGTCCCCCTAGGCACCCCCCTTGCCCTGACCATGGGAGCCCCTTTCTGTGAATCTTCCGATTCGCTGGAAAGACTCAGAGACCTCGGACCGCTGTCATCGCTGACATTTCCTTCGGACTCCTCCCCCTCGCTCTCCATTTCCTCCCTTTCCTGTGCCTCTGCTCCTGAACCCCTGACAGCATCTTAAAAAGCAGAGACATCACCTTGCCAACAAAGGTCTGTATAGTTAAAGCTATGGTTTTCCCAGTAGTGATGTATGGAAGTGAGAGCTGGAACATAAAGAAGGATGATCGCCGAAGAATGAATGATTTTGAATTCTGATGCTGGAGGAGACTCTTGAGAGTCCCATGGACTGCAAGAATATCAAACCTATCCATTCTTAAGGAAATCAGCCCTGAGTGCTCACTGGAAGGACAGATCCTGAAGCTGGAGTGCTCACTGGAAGGACAGATCCAATACTTTGGCCACCTCATGAGAAGAGAAGACTCCCTGGAAAAGACCCTGATGTTGGGAAAGATGGAGGGCACAAGGAGAAGGGGACGACAGAGGACGAGATGGTTGGACAGTGTTCTTGAAGCTACCAGCATGAGTTTGACTAAACTGCGGGAGGCAGTGGAAGACAGAAGTGCCTGGCATGCTCTGGTCCAGGGGGTCACGAACAGTCGGACACGACTAAACGACTAAACAGCAACAACAATTGTTTTTAACACTCGATTGGGAGCCGCCCAGAGTGGTTGGGGAAACTCAGTCAGATGGGTGGGGTATAAATAGTAAATTATTATTATTATTATTACCTTCTACCCACCACCAATGGGCTGGAGCATGTCCGTACCTTACATTTCAAGAGCCTGTTTCAAAGCACTTTGCAAATTTGAAGTAATTAAGCCTCATTAGCTCAAGGACAGTCATTACCACTCACCCATAACTCTTCAAGCCATTGTGTGACTTTGACAGCGATGAGGCAATAAAAAACCATTAAATGTAAATAATATGAACCAAATGCAGCCAGGGTACGTCTTGTTTGCGTTTCTCTGTCAGTGCCCACTTTTGCGCCTGCCAGGTTGCTGTGGGCATCACTCACCTGTTCCACACTTGGATGTCACACTACCATCAAAGAGAAACTGCAGAATACCTAAGTGGCATGTGTGGTTAGCACACAGTGGTGAGTTGACCAAAACTGAGCACAGGAGCAACTCTCCGCTCCTGTGGTTTCTGCGAGAACAACAAAAGAGATGGTGAGAGCAGACCAGTGGCTCATCTAGTCCAGCATCCTGTTCTCACAGTGGCTGACCAGATGCCCCAGTGAGAGGCCAAAAAGCAAGATTCAAGCACAAGAGCAATATCCCCTTCCAGCTACTAGGATACAAAATCTGCCTCTAACTGTGGAAGCAGAGCAGAGCAGAGCCGTCATAGCTAGTAGCCATCGATAGCCATCTCCTCCTCCATGAATTTGTCCAATCCTCTTTTAAAGCCATCCCTCTTGATGGTCGTCACTGCCTCCTGGGGGAGTGAGTTCCAAAGGTTAACTCTACACTTTGTAAAGAAGCCCTTCCTTTTACCTGTCTTGAACCTTCCAACATTCACCCTCATTGAATGTTCATGAATTCTTGTATTGGCGCATGGGGTGGGGGGTGGGGCTTTTCTCTACTTCCTCCATTCCATTCATAATTTTATACACTTCTATCATGTCCCCTCTTACTTGCACTTTCTTTTCATGTTTTACATCTGAATTTTGGAAAGATGGAGGCAATATCTGTCCCAGGTTCTTAGGTCTGGGAGGGGAGGAGGTAGCTTGCCCAGGATTGGGCTGTTCTTCCCTGGAAGGAGCAGGTTCGAGTTGGGGGCTGCACTTGAATGCAACACTTTCAGTGGAGGCTCAGTTGGCCTTGGTGGCCAGGAGTGTCTTTTTTCAACTGCGGTTGGTTTGCCAGCTGGTCTCTTCCTCCACTAAGGGAAGTGGGAAACTTTGAAAATGAATTAGAAGAGTATATTTTAAAGCTCTAACAGCCTATATTTCCACGCTTTACTTTGTTGCATGTTTTGTGATTTTAAAGGTCTGCTGGGGTTCTCTTACTAAAGATTACTTGCCACAAACCTGGATCTTGGCATCCAGGGAATTATCTTTGTGTTCTTTAACCAAAGTACCAAAATACAACACACTTTGGGTGGCATAAGGCAGAGCTGTAACTATGGGGGGTCTAGCCGGGGTATTTTTTGCCCTGGGTGACAAATTCAGAGGTGTGCCATTGAGGCTCCCAGTGTGTGTGTGTGTGTGTGTGTGTGTGTGTGTGTGTGCACGTGTGTGTGTGTGCACGCATGTGCAAATGCATGGGGTGTGCCAAACTTGGTCTTTGACCCGGGTGAAACAAAGCCTAGTTTTGCCCCTACATAAAGGCATATGGTCAGCCACTGTGAGAATAAGATGCTGGACTAATGGGCCATTGGCCTGATCCAGAAGACACTTCTTACATTATCATGCTGAGAGAAACAGACAGAGAGAAAGAGAGAGAGAGAGAGAGAGAGAGAGAGAGAGAGAGAGAGAGAGAGAGAGAGAGATTCTCTCTCTCTATTCTTTCCATATCATTCATCATTTAACTAATTTATGAATCACCCATCACCTCCTTACCTGCCAGTAGTTCAGTGACCTTACACATTCCTCCTTTCCATATCCTTTTCTGAACTCCTCAGGATTGGGACAGAACCTCGCTGGCATGCTCACCAAAGCACACACTTTGTTCCAAGCAACCCATCAGCCAGCAATCTTTTCCAAGAGACTCATCCTCCTTGCTTATCCTGAAACATGAGATCCAAGTGTGTTATGAAACTTTGATATTTCCCATAAAAAAACTGGGACTGACGGTTGTGGGGGTGTAAGAGCTGGTACAAATTTCTGGGCTCCACTGGTTGGAAGGGGGCCCCAGGGCCTTGTTCTCTTGCACAAGTTTTAGGCAATTCTTTTTTATTATTCTTTTTTATTGTTTTTCCAAGTTTGTAACAAAACAAACACAATACAAATATAAAACATACATAACATTAAACACACATAATAAAAAAGATACAAAAAAGAAGAACACATTACTCAAAAAAAGAAACATAAAAACTTTGCTTTCAATACCTAATTTAACTTCATTGTTAACTGACTTCCTCGAATCCCCCCATCTGAATTCCATTGTATCTCCTTGTGGCAGTTCTCCTAAATCTTAATTCTAATAATATAAAATCCATTTAATTACTATCTTCTAGTCTTTTATTAATTCTAATCCCTATTGTTTTACAACCCGTTAATAACCCGTTATAATCCTCCGCCTATTTGTTACTTCCAAGTAACTTCCATTTTCTTATATTACAATATTTAGCCAAATATTCTTTAAATTTCTTCCAATCTTCTCGAGTCTTCTCCTCCTTCTGATCACGGATTCTTCCAGTCAGGTCGGCAGCTCCAAAAAGTCCGACATCTTCTTCTGCCATTCTTCTATTGTTGGTATTTCTTGGGATTTCCAGTTTTTTACTATTAGTAGTCTTGCCGCTGTAGTGGCATACAAAAACAATCTAACATCCCTTTTGGGCAATTCCAGACCTATTATTCCAAGTAGAAAGGCTTCTGGTTTCTTAATAAATTTATTTTTCAACATTTTCTTGAACTCATTATAAATTTTTTCCCAGAAGTCTTTCACCTTTGGACACATTCACCACATATGATGGATGGGTCTTCTCGGTAGTGGCGCCCGGCCTGTGGAACACCCTCCCATCAGATGTCAAGGAAATAAACAACTATCTGACTTTTAGAAGACATCTGAAGGCAGCCCTGTATAGGGAAGTTTTTAATGACTGATGTTTTATCCTGTTTTTAATATTCTGCAGGGAGCCACCAAGAGTGGCTGGGGAAACCAGGCCAGATGGACGGAGTATAAATAATAATAATTATTATTTTAATTATTATAATTATAATTACTATTATTGTTAGAGAGCCCACATGGCAAGGGCTCGAGGCATAGCACAGCAGGGCAGGAGGTGCCAGAGGTCCTCTTGGTTCTGGCTAGGGCTGCCTGCCGTTCCCAAGTCACCTGTTGCTGGGCTCTCTGTATCCTTCCACAACTGTGGTGCAAAAGATGAAACTTCCCTTCTCCAAACATTGTAGTCCTACTGTAAAACTCCCTCCCCATATCAACTTTTTTTAAAAAAAAACCACACACATACCACTGACAACAACTTAATGTAATGTGCAGTTAAGTCCTTAGAATGTTTAATTCCAAAAATATTTTTAGACTCTTTTTCTTTTTCCTTTTCACTGTATTGTATTTATTTATTACATGTATATCTTCCAGGATTCTCTACGTGGTCATCCTCCTCCCCACCACAACCCTGTGAGGAGGGCTAGCTTGAGACCCTCCTGGCACCAGGTCAAGGGATGGTGTAAAGTTGCCCCAATGATGGAAGGGGGGAAGTGGTGTGTTGGGGGGAGCAGGGGGTAGATCAGGATCTACTGAGTGATTCGTGGTAGATCTTCTAGGACTTGTTGGTTTGTTTGTTTCATAACATTTATATACTGCTTGGTATTAGAAAAAAACAACTTGCAGCGCTTTTTGTGGTCCCGGATTGTTTAACAAGAGCTTTCAAATTAAGCTATTGGAACAAATGAATACTGTTTTTTGGCGGGGAGGGGGAAACCAGGAATAGCTCTCTGCGTTTGAGAAACAGGAGCTTGTTTCTAGGACTGAAAACAAATACTTAGCCTCAGAGACTGCTGCAGGTGTCTCCTGCTTGCCTTTCAAGGATCTCTCGACCCCTTTTTCTGAGCTTGATCTAAAGTAAAGAGCAACAACACACCTTTCCCTGCCCGGCTGATCTCCAGGCCGTGCTTAACATTCTAAACTTCCCCCATGTCTCATTTTATTTGCCTTTTCTCTAAACCAGTCTCAAACACGCAACTTTCCCCCATAGGGCCATCGCTCCGGCGCCTTGATCATTTTGTGGCCCTTTCCTGAACCTTTTCCAGCTCTACACTATCCTGTGGTCACCCCATAGATTTGAATAATGGCATTATGATATGGGTAGCTACTTTATTGTCAATTCCTTTCCTAATGATCCCTGTAGAGCTTAAGTGTCATTGTAACCCTTTGGTTACAATGACCCTGAACAGTTTAGTGCCTCCAGCAAACGTGGCCACTTCGCAGCTCATCTATAACTATAGGGTCGTTTAGAAAGCACAGGTCCCAATCCTTGGGGGACTCCACTTTCTACATCTCTCCATTGGCGGCCAGGTCCATTTCTCCCTGCTTCTGGAAACTTAGCCAACTCCTGATCCGGAAGAGGACCTCTCTGCTCTTAGAATCATGGAATCAAAGAGTTGGAAGGGACCTCAGATGTCATCTGTTCCAACCCCCTGCGATGCAGGAACCGGAGGGAAAGCAACTCCTCTTATTCCTTCACTGCTAAGTTTTACTATATTGTTTAACTAGTGTTTTTATGGAGCAGTCAAGTAATTTCGTTGTCCCCGAAGGGGGCAATGACAATAAAGATATTATTATTATTATTATTATTATTATTATTATTATTATTATTATTTTATTATTATTACTTGGGAGTAGTTGGTGAGGTACTTTGTCGAAAGGCTCCTGAAAGCCCGCAGACACTTTGAGAGCGGGGCCTGTTACTCGTTTTCAGCGTCAGGTAGGTAGCCGTGTTGGTCTGATGCAGTACCTCTGCAAACAATTTTTAAAAAAAAAAAAAAAAATAGTCCAGTAGCACCTTAGAGACCAACTAAGTTTGTTATTAGGGATGCGGGTGGTGCTGTGGGTTAAACCACAGAGCCGAGGGCCTGCTGATCAGAAGGTCAGCGGTTCGAATCCCTGTGACGGGGTGAGCTCCCGTTGCTCGGTCCCTGCTCGTGCCAACCTAGCAGTTCGAAAGCAAGTCAAAGTGCAAGTAGATAAATAGGTACCGCTCCGGTGGGAAGGTAAACGGCTTTTCCGTGCGCTGCTCTGGTTCGCCAGAAGTGGCTTACCGTAGTCATGCTGGCCACATGACCCGGAAGGTGTACGCTGGCTCCCTCGGCCGATAAAGCAAGATGAGCGCCGCAACCCCAGAGTCCGCCATGACTGGACCTAATGGTCAGGGGTCCCTTTACCTTTACTTAAGATTGTTCTTGGTATTAGCATACATACGAAAGCTAATACCAAGAAAAAGGGAGTTTCTAAGGTGCTACTGGACTATTTTTTTTAAAAAAAAATATTATTTCCTTTGCAGAGGTACACTGCCCCTCACCCTGGACGCTCAGTTTAGCCATGGAGAGACCTTAGGATAGAGGAAATCGGGGCCGGCCCCAGACCGCTGCGGAGCTTCGCGATTGAGTTCGGCTGCTTTGAAGCGGCTCCTCCAGGTCGCAAAGACGCAGCCACGTTAGCCTCGCCAGCCTCCGCACGCCGGGGGTGCGGCGGAACAGAAGCGGCGTTCCCGGGCTTGCCTGGAGCCCAGCCAGCTGATGGTAGTAGTTGGCGCCCCTTCCCTGTAACAGCCTGCAGGCGTGGCCTCTATCCCTCCCCTCCAGGAGGTGCCCAGAGGCGGCGCTGATGGGCGGAGAGCCCCTGGAGACAGAGGGAGAGGCCCCAGGTGGGGCGGGGCGCCCCCGATAAAAGGGCCGCGCGCGCTCCGACGGCACCCGAGACTTTGAGCTGCCAAGATGACAAGCGACGACGAGAGCCGCTTAATGTATGTTCGGAGCCTGATCCAGTTCAACGCCGGGGACATCGGCGTCCAGGCCATCATCAGGTAAGCCCAGCCCGTCGGACAGGGACCCTCTCCCGGGGACGAGGCCGCGGGCCGGGCCGGAGTCGGACCCTCGTCTTCCTGCTCCTCTCCTCCTCTTCCCGCAGGATGTTCGCAGCGCACCCCAGCACTAAGACCTACTTCATGCATATGTACATCGCCCCCGGCGCCTTCGACAAGCTCAGCGACCTGGACGCCCAGAAGCTGCGCGTGGAGCCCGTCAACTTCGCGGTGAGTCGCTCTCGCTCCCCGTCGGGGCACCGAGCGGGCGGGCGGGCTGGATCCCTGCTTCGCTCCGTCCGAGGCCCCGTCTAACGCTCCCCCTCCGCCTCTCCCGCAGCTGCTGGGCCGCTGAATCCTGGTGGCCATCGCCGCCCACCACCCGGGGCTCCTCAAGGCCAGCACCCTCGTCTCCATGGACAAGTTCCTGGGCCACGTCGACGTCGTGCTGACCTCCAAGTACCGCCAGCCCCCCAGAAGCCCAAGCCCGCCGCAGAGAAGCCGCCTCGACGCCGCCCCGCGACCCCAAACACCCCAATAAACCTGCTCTTGACTCTCCCTGATCTCTCGCGTCTTTTTGGGCTGAACTGGGGGCGGGCGGGAAGAAGGGAGAGGGGGACCCCGGGGGCCTGGACGGCTCTGGCGAGGGAGACCCCGTCCCGCGGGATAGTCCCTACTTTGGCGCTCCTTGAACCCGGGGCCCTTGGACCGAGTCGCCTGCTAGGTGGGGACCCTGAAAGAACCGCAGGCACGCGTGGCCTTTGCCTTAGGCATGCTTCTGCACCTGTGGAAAAGTGGCCCCAATCCTGCAAGGAACCCGTGGCACTGCAGAATTGACCAGGCACCCTGGACAGAGGTCCAGAAAGTAAATGGTGTCCTCTTTATTCCATCAATACAAACGTAAGAAGGGGAGGGGGGAAGAGAGCTGGGTAACTGGGGGATGCCCCTCCTTTTTCTAGGGCAGAAAGGGTGACTGTAGGCGGCTTCTACTTCTGCAAAGACGGCATCAAAGAACTTTTCCCAAGAGAGTCTCATGTCGTTGGTGAACTCATTTGCCAGGAGTTCTTGGAAGACGCAGAGAATGGTCTGAAACAGAAGCTGGGCAAGGAAGGCACAATTCTTAAAACAGCATAAGTATAAATCTCATAGAATAGAATCATAGAATCATAGCGTTGGAAGAGACCACAAGGGCCATCGAGTCCAACCCCCTGCCAAGCAGGAAACACCATCAGAGCACTCCTGACATATGGTTGTCAAGCCTCTGCTTAAAGACCTCCAAAGAAGGAGACTCCGCCACACTCCTTGGCAGCAAATTCCACTGTCAAACAGCTCTTACTGTCAGGAAGTTCTTCTGAATGTTTAGGTGGAATCTTCTTTCTTGTAGTTTGGATCCATTGCTCCGTGTCCGCTTCTCTGGAGCAGCAGAAAACAACCTTTCTCCCTCCTCTAGGTGACATCCTTTTATATATTTGAACATGGCTATCATATCACCCCTTAACCTCCTCTTCTCCAGGCTAAACATGCCCAGCTCCCTTAGCCGTTCCTCATAAGGCATCGTTTCCAGGCCTTTGACCATTTTGGTTGCCCTCCTCTGGACACGTTCCAGTTTGTCAGTGTCCTTCATGACACCAACTACTCGTCATGTCACCAACTACTCGTCTGTCGCTTATTTTCAACCCAACAGCTGTATGTGATTACTAGTGGTGCTCTGCTACTTTCTCTTTTGGGTCTGTCTTGCAGCAAGTTATCAGTCTGGCTTTGTTGATTTGTTGTTTAACTTCATCAGGCGGATATTTTAGTTCTAAAAGGGTTTGCTGTAGATCTCTTAGGTAAGGGACCCTGAGGTTTTCCACTTCTTTTATGATTTTGCTCTCTAGACCTTAGCATTTCAAGGCATTAAGATTTTCTAATAATCATACGCGAGTACCAACTCAGAGAGAAAATAAATTTTGCTTTTGCTTTTTAAGTCTAAATCATTTTAAGGGGAAAAAATAATAATTCTGTCTCCCAGGTCACTGCCCAATGACTCCACTCCCCAGTGTCTTTCCCAGAAAACCCATCTGGACTGGCTGTGGAAGCTGAGCAAGTGACAAAAAGTGTTAACTCTCTTCTCAGATAGGCTATGAGCTCTGGCCACCTTATCTGAGGGACAAAGAATTCCTTGAGTATGCTCCCTAGTGGAGGAGGCCCCAGGGACAGGCAGCCCCTGCCCACTGCACACAGCAGCCAAGGCTGTGCAGACAGAAACAAGAAATGGGGGGGGGGCACTAACTTCCACCTAGAGGCAGAAATTGGGACCTCCAAGAAGGTCTAGGAAACAAGTGAATTTGTGGACAGCAGGGTAGGCGGGGCCAGAGACCAGCCAGGCTGCAACTCAGCTTAGTGAGGTGAGGGAGGAACATCAACCCTGTGAGACCTCAGCCAAGGTCTAGCCCTCGACAAAGCCCCAATGGGCTCGGCCCTTTGGAAGGCCTTTCACAGCCCTTGGCTCCTGGTTCTCTGATCTGATGTGACATTTGCCAGCATGGCACCTTCCAGCTGTTTTGTTGGACTCCTGTGCTGTTAGTGTTGAGAAATTGACTGTGAGTTTTGGTTCTGGAGTAATTTACTGGAGTTGAAGTTCAGCATACAATTCTCGTGAACTTTGGTAGAAATGGCTTAAGAAGCGGGGAGATCGGAAACCTTTCCCTTAAAAAAAATGCCAGTGATTTTTAAAGACACTGCGCCTGTTTTATTTTGAGGGAGGATTGTGTGGGGATGAGCTTCCAAAAAACGTGGTAGACAGAAAGACCCCTTTCTGAATTGGAGACACTAAAGAGTTCAGCATGTCCTGCATGGTAGCACTGCCTTCTCTTGGTGCCAAGGCCTCTGTTGCCCTCCACCACTTCTGACACATTTGTAACAGCAGCCTAGGCAAAGCCTAGAGTTGGGCCACAAGGCCAGCTGGCAGTGCTGGACAAGGTCAGTTATGTCAGTGTTCCATCACCATGGAAACAACCCACTTTCCAACGATGCCCGGTGGTTGTCAGCCAACTGCAGTTTCCTGTGCATTTTCTACAGCCTCTCCTCTGGTCATCACGGAGGTGTGCCAGGCAAGAGTTGGGGGATAAGAGAGGCAATCATAGCACCCAGGTTAGTGAGAGATCCACTGGTTTGCTGCGTTTGTGGGAGTCACTCTATTTCCACACAAGAACAACTGCAGTCCTAGGCAGTCCACAGGAATCCCTTTGAACTCCAGCCCAACCATCAATTGTGAGATTGCAGACCATTAGACCTAGTGCTGCCTTCTCCTGTGGGCAGAGTGACAGAGAGCACGGTTTTAACCTCTTTATGAGAATGGCCCTCCAAGTACCTGAAGGTTGTTCTCCTGCCTCTCCTCCCCAAGTCTACCGCAGACTAAACAAAGCCAGTTTCCTCAACCTTTTCTAATAGGTTTTGCACATCTTTGACCAACTTTCTTCTCCTTTTCTGAATCTGCTTCAGTTTCTCTGTTACAACCCTACCTAAAGTGTGGTGGTGCTTACAACCAAGCCCGGTCCTCCAAATTATGTCTGAATAGTTCAGAATAAAATGGAACTACTACTAACTGTGAAACAGAAACTGCTTCTGCTGCTAGAGCTGGAGCTCCACTTTGCCTCTTTCCCCCATTCCATTACACGGTTGATTAGGGACCGGGGGTGTGGGGGGTGGGTGGCATTGTGGTCTAAACCACTGAACCTCTTGGGCTTGCCAATCAGAAGGTCGGTGGTTCAAATCCCCAATTCCAATAAAGGGGGGGGGGAAATGAATTTTGCCAAACCCATTTTTTAAAAAGCTGTGCATGAACCCACAGTGTAAGAAAGGTAAAAAGGTAAAGGACCCCTGGACGGTTAAGTCAAGTTAAAGGCGACTCTGGGGTTGCAGCGCTCAACTTGCTTCAGGCCGAGGGAGCCAGTGTTCGTCTGCAGACAGCTTTCTGGGTCATGTGGCCAGCAGGACTAAACCGCTTCTGGTGCAACAGGACATCGTGACAGAAACCAGAGTGCACGGAAACGTCATTTACCTTCCCGCCACAGCGATACCTATTTATCTACTTGCACTGGCATGCTTTCAAACTGCTAGGTTGTCAAGAGCTGGGACAGAGCAACAGGAGCTCACCCCGTCGCGGGATTCAAACTGCTGACCTTCTGATCAGCAAGCCCAAGAGGCTCAGTGGTTTAGATTTCCATATATGGTTCAGAAGAATATTCTCTGCTGAAAAAATTAGGTTTTTTTCTGAAGTCATATTTATAAAATCCAGCAGTTTCTCCCAAAATTAAGTATAGAAAACTGTATAAACATATGTTTCAGGGAGGCATGGTCCTTAACACATCTCCAGCATAAAGCAATCTTAGCAAATCATTTTTTATACAGATGTAAAGGAGTCCAATAGATTCTAAATATTATTTTCTGCTGTATAAGTCTTAAGTTAAGATCCATTGATACCATGGGTATAGCAGCTAAAATACCTTCCCATTGTCTAGGTAATATTGACATTTCTAATTTCTAATTCTTTATTTCATTCATTTCTTAAGATCTGGATATCAAACTTATTTATGGTTAGTAAGTCTCTATAAAAAGTAATTGCAGGCTTTTTTTGTTTCAAGTTGTCAGGGGTTCAGGAGCAGAGGCACAGGAGAGGGAGGAAATGGAGAGCGAAGGGGAGGAGTCCGAAGGAAATGTCAGCGATGACAGCGATCCGAGGTCTCTGAGTCTGTCCAGTGAATCAGAGGATTCACAAAAAGGGGCTCCCATGGTCAGGGCAAGGGGAGTACCCAGGGGGGCACTTCAGGGAGAAGGGGCCAGAGGGGACTCAGAGAGCAGCAGCTGGAAATCTGGACCAGCGTCCACACCAGAGGGAAGTAGGGGGGAGGAGTCCCAGGCGTCGGGATCAGGCGGCGCGCTACCAGCGGGAGAACATGAGGCAGGATTGACCACGCCTCCGTCAGGGAGCGAGGAAACGGTTAAGAGGAAGGTTAAACGCGCGCGCGCGCCAAATTCAAATGTACAGGAAGGCGGCACAGTTGGCAGCCCGGGTAGGGAGCCAAGTCCTAAAGCCCGCCGAAGAGAGCGGGAGGAGTCAGGAGGGTCAACGTCTGCGTCAGAGGAGTCCAGGAGGGAGGAGACCCCGGGGGGCAGCAGGACCCAGAGGAGAAAGGAGAGAAGGGAGAGGTGGAGTAAGATTAGAGTCTTAAACTGGTGTACAGGGGGCGGAGATTCAGACGGAGCTTCGCCGGTCTAGACTCCAGACGTAGAGCTGGGGCGCTGAGGCTTGGAATGGAAACTTCTTCAATAAAGACTTTGATACTTTACTACCGGCTAGCGTTGGTCCTTTGTGAGCTGGGACCAGGAGCCAGCTCTGACACAAGTGAATTACTCAATTGCTCAGAATCACAGGTGTCTCAGAAATTGAGAAAGTTGTGGCCCAAACAGACTTGTTAGGAGATGTTGTACCGGAAAGTACTGCCACTGAGCCCCATCTTAAAACAGCATAAGTATAAATCTCATAGAATAGAATCATAGAATCATAGACTTGGGAGAGACCACAAGGGCCATCGAGTCCAACCCCCTGCCAAGCAGGAAACACCATCAGAGCACTCCTGACATATGGTTGTCAAGCCTCTGCTTAAAGACCTCCAAAGAAGGAGACTCCACCACACTCCTTGGCAGCAAATTCCACTGTCGAACAGCTCTTACTGTCAGGAAGTTCTTCCTAATGTTTAGGTGGAATCTTCTTTCTTGTAGTTTGGATCCATTGCTCCGTGTCCGCTTCTCTGGAGCAGCAGAAAACAACCTTTCTCCCTCCTCTAGGTGACATCCTTTTATATATTTGAACATGGCTATCATATCACCCCTTAACCTCCTCTTCTCCAGGCTAAACATGCCCAGCTCCCTTAGCCGTTCCTCATAAGGCATCGTTTCCAGGCCTTTGACCATTTTGGTTGCCCTCCTCTGGACACGTTCCAGTTTGTCAGTGTCCTTCTTGAACTGTGGTACCGAGAACTGGACACAGTACTCCAGGTGAGGTCTGACCAGAGCAGAATACAGTGGCACTATTACTTCCCTTGATCTAGATGCTATACTCCTATTGATGCAGCCCAGAATTGCATTGGCTTTTTTAGCTGCCGGGTCACACTGTTGGCTCATGTCAAGTTTGTGGTCAACCAAGACTCCTAGATCCTTCTCACATGTACTGCTCTCATGTTTTCTTGTGTGTGTGATTCTTTGTGGCTAATTAGCTGCTCTCCCTGTACAAAGGCGCGTGCAGTTTGACCCATCTTTTAGATTTAGGGGAGCTAGTCTCAAACGTTTGTTGGGGGAGACCTAGGTTTTTTGGGGGGGAGTTATTAGTCCTGTCTTCACACTTTTTCACAGTGGCACTATTACTTCCCTTGATCTAGATGCTATACTCCTATTGATGCAGCCCAGAATTGCATTGGCTTTTTTAGCTGCCGGGTCACACTGTTGGCTCATGTCAAGTTTGTGGTCAACCAAGACTCCTAGATCCTTTTCACATGTACTGCTCTCATGTTTTCTTGTGTGTGTGATTCTTTGTGGCTAATTAGCTGCTCTCCCTGTACAAAGGCGCGCGCAGTTTGACCCATCTTTTAGATTTAGGGGAGCTAGTCTCAAACGTTTGTTGGGGGAGACCTAGGTTATTTGGGGGGGAGTTATTAGTCCTGTCTTCACACTTTTTATGATGCAAGACCGCTGTAGCCACCCCCAACGACACGTTCTCAAGATGGAGGGGGAGGGAACAGCTGCAGTCGCCTGCAGTTCCTGCGCAATGCTTGCCATCTTGCCAAAGGTTGCAGGCAGCTTTACATGCAGCAATTGCATGTTGATTGCCCTCCTAAAAGACAAAGTCCAGCAACTGGAGGAACGTGTAGCTACACTCCAAAGAATTAGAGAGCTGGAGCTCTTCTTGGAAGCAGCAGAGCACACCGTCTCCACCAAGGAGGAGACAGGAGGCTCCCCTGGGAAGGAGGCTAGTTCACCAACACAGGAGCCCGATATGTGGAGAAACGTGACTCAAAGAAGTAGGAGGCCCAGGGTTCGCTCTGATTGTTTAGAAATACACAATCGCTTTCAGGTCCTCTCCCCTAGCATGGAAGACGAAGAGCAGACTCCATTTGAGGATCTCTCCCTCATTACAGTCGATCAGGTATATGAAGATGAGCAGCAAAGTCAGTCCTCAGGGAATGTGCAGGCGACCTTGGAACGGACCACTCACGGAAGAACCCCGACCAAACCTAAGAGGAGGCGTGTAGTGGTGATAGGGGATTCCCTACTGAGGGGAACAGAAGCAGTGATCTGTGGGCCTGACAAGATGTCTCGGGAAGTGTGCTGTCTCCCCGGGGCTAAGATCCAAGATGTAACTGAACGACTGCCAGGAATCATAAAACCCACTGACAAATACCCCTTCCTCTTGGTTCATGTGGGAACCAATGACACTGCAAGCAATAGCCTCCAGAAGATCAAAGAGACTACGAGGCTCTGGGCAGGAAATTGAAGCAATTAAATGCACAAATCGTCATCTCATCTGTCCTCCCAGTTGAACGCCGTGGCCCAGGGAGAGAGGGGAAAATAGTGGAAGTAAACAGCTGGCTTCGCAAATGGTGTAAACAGGAACGGTTTGGTTCTTAGATCACGGACTGCAGTTTCTTGAAGATGGACTTCTGGCAAGCGATGGGCTGCACCTCACAACGGTTGGGAGGAATGTTTTTGCCAAAAAACTCAGAAACCTCGTCAGGAGGGCTTTAAACTGACTAATGTGGGGGAGGGAGACAGTGCTCCTGAAGGTAGGAGTCTATCAATTGATGAAGATGATCATCCAAATGTCATAGACCAAATGGAGCAAACAGCAAGCAGACCTAGTGGTGGGAGGAAAAAATCCTTAAATAAGAGACACAGGGGAATGACTAATGGACTTCAATGTCTGTACACTAATGCACAAAGCATGGGAAATAAACAAGATGAGCTTGAGCTCTTGGTACAGCACACTAAATATGACATAATAGGCATCACTGAAACCTGGTGGGATAAGTCCCACGATTGGAATGTAAAAATGGAGGGATACAATCTATTTCAGAGAAACAGACCAGACAAGAAAGGAGGAGGAGTGGCGTTATATGTCAGGGATGTGTATACCTGTGAAGAGATCCAAGATTTAGAACCTCAAAGCCAAAGTGAGAGCATTTGGGTCAAAATTAAGGGAGAAAAGAATAACAGTGACCTCATTGTGGGAGTTTACTATAGATCCCCAAGCCAAACGGAGGACATGGATGATGCCTTCCTGGAACAGATGGCCAAGCAAGCAAAAGGAAGGGAGATAGTAGTAATGGGGGACTTCAATTACCCGGATATTTGTTGGATGTCAAACTCAGCCAAGAGCATAAGGTCAAACAGATTCCTCACTGGCCTTGCAGACAACTTCATTGTCCAGAAAGTGGGAGAAGCAACAAGAGGAACAGCCATTTTAGATCTGGTCCTAACCAATGTCGATGACCTGGTTAATGGGGTAGAAGTGGAAGGATCATTAGGCGCAAGTGATCATGCTCTTCTGAAGTTTACTATACAACGGAAAGGAGCAGCCAAGCATACTAGGACTCAATTTCTTGACTTTAAGGAAGCCAACTTCATAAAACTTAGGGAAGTGCTGGGTGAGATCCCATGGACAGTAATACTAAAAGGAAAGGGAGTTCATGATGGCTGGGAGTTTGTTAAGAGGGAGATAGTAAAAGCACAACTTCAGGCAATACCAATGAGACGGAAACATGGAAGGTGCCTAAAGAAACCAGGGTGGCTATCTAAAGAACTTTTAACTGAGTTAAGATTAAAAAAGGATGTGTACAAAAAATGGAAAAAGGGGGAAACCACCAAAGAGGAATTCAAACAAATAGCCAGCACGTGTAGACACAAAGTCAGAAAAGCTAAAGCACAGAATGAACTCAGGCTTGCTAGAGAGGTTAAAAGCAACAAAAAAGGCTTTTATAGGTATGTTCGTAGCAAAAGGAAGAACAAAGAAACAGTGGGGTCACTCAGAGGAGAAGATGGTGAAATGCAAACAGGGGACACAGAAAGGGCTGAACTCCTCAATGCCTTCTTTGCCTCAGTCTTCTCCGATAAAGAAAACAATGCCCGACCTCAAGAATTTGGAGCAAATGATTCAGTAGAGAAAACACAGCCCAGAATAACTAAGGAAATAGTACAAGAATACTTGGCTAGTTTAGATGTATTCAAGTCTCCAGGGCCAGATGAACTGCATCCAAGAGTATTAAAAGAACTGGCAGATGTGATCTCAGAACCACTGGCAATCATCTTTGAGAATTCCTGGAGAACAGGCGAAGTCCCAGCAGACTGGAGGAGGGCAAATGTTGTCCCTATTTTCAAAAAGGGGAAAAGAGAGGACCCAAATAATTACCGCCCAGTCAGTCTGACATCAATACCAGGGAAGATTCTGGAGCAGATCATTAAGCAAACAATCTGTGAGCACCTAGAAAGGAATGCTGTGATCACCAATAGTCAGCATGGATTTCTGAAAAATAAGTCATGTCAGACGAACCTGATCTCATTTTTTGACAGAATTACAAGCCTGGTAGATGAAGGGAACGCAGTGGATGTAGCCTACCTTGATTTCAGCAAGGCATTTGACAAGGTGCCCCATGATATTCTTGTAAAGAAGCTGGTAAAATGCGGTCTTGACTATGCTACCACTCAGTGGATTTGTAACTGGCTGACTGACTGGACCCAAAGGGTGCTCATCAGTGGTTCCTCTTCATCCTGGAGAAGAGTGACTAGTGGGGTGCCACAGGGTTCTGTCTTGGGCCCGGTCTTATTCAACATCTTTATCAACGACTTGGATGATGGACTCAAGGGCATCCTGATCAAATTTGCAGATGACACCAAACTGGGAGGGGTGGCTAACACCCCAGAGGACAGGATCACACTTCAAAACGACCTTGACAGATTAGAGAACTGGGCCAAAACAAACAAGATGAATTTTAACAGGGAGAAATGTAAAGTATTGCACTTGGGCAAAAAAAATGAGAGGCACAAATACAAGATGGGTGACACTTGGCTTGAGAGCAGTACATGTGAAAAGGATCTAGGAGTCTTGGTTGACCACAAACTTGACATGAGCCAACAGTGTGACGCGGCAGCTAAAAAAGCCAATGCAATTCTGGGCTGCATCAATAGGAGTATAGCATCTAGATCAAGGGACGTTATAGTGCCACTGTATTCTGCTCTGGTCAGACCTCACCTGGAGTACTGTGTCCAGTTCTGGGCACCACAGTTCAAGAAGGACACTGACAAACTGGAACGTGTCCAGAGGAGGGCAACCAAAATGGTCAAAGGCCTGGAAACGATGCCTTATGAGGAACGGCTAAGGGAGCTGGGCATGTTTAGCCTGGAGAAGAGGAGGTTAAGGGGGGATATGATAGCCATGTTCAAATATATAAAAGGATGTCACATAGAGGAGGGAGAAAGGTTGTTTTCTGCTGCTCCAGAGAAGCGGACACGGAACAATGGATCCAAACTACAAGAAAGAAGATTCCACCTAAACATGAGGAAGAACTTCCTGACAGTAAGAGCTGTTCGACAGTGGAATTTGCTGCCAAGGAGTGTGGTGGAGTCTCCTTCTTTGGAGGTCTTTAAGCAGAGGCTTGACAACCATATGTCAGGAGTGCTCTGATGGTGTTTCCTGCTTGGCAGGGGGTTGGACTCGATGGCCCTGGTGGTCTCTTCCAACTCTATGATTCTATGATTCTATGATTCTATGATTCCTCATCTATCAGTTGTTCCAGAGGTAATATACCTGCTTCCATCCAGTTTTTCCATATTACCATCTTTTTATCAATTTTTAATATAAGGTTTCCCCACAACGTGAGTTTGGCATGCGAGTATGGATCAAATTGATTTGTATCATCAATCTCCTTTATTGGCATTTAAAAGTGCCAGATTAACCTGGCGGTGCAGTTCAGCTTTTGATATTGCTTTCACTGTAGAGCAAAGGAGCCAACTTCTAGGGGCCAAGGTCCCTTCAGCTCACCATAAAATATTTTAGGGAGCTGAATCCCCCCAAAGTTGATGGACATTGTCATTCAGATGCAGGGTTGCTATTATGTTATGTATTTTGTGTTTTTATGATGTAAACCACCCTGTGATGGTTGGTGGTGTATAATTTTAATTAATAATAAGAGAAAATAAGAAAAGTCTAAGGGGATGTATGTTGGGGGGGGGATCTTAATTTCACACATAGGCTAATGGGGTCTGAACTGGCACTGGTGAACCAAGAACAAGACCGTAGGGGTCACAGCGGGTAGTTCCATGTATTTGTCTTTGCCTAGTGTGCATCCATGCTAGAGATCATTAGGAAAGGAATTGGAAGTAAAACTGCCAATTTCATATTGCCATTATACAAATCTATGGTGCAACCATACTTTGACTACCGGTCACTCCCCACGGAAATGATATTTTAGAGTTGGAAAAGGGAAAGCAATGTGATCAAGGGAATGGAACAACTCCTCTATGAGGCAAGAGTTTGGGGAGCTTTTTAGTTTAGTAAGAACAATTCAACTTTTACAGTAACAATAACAATAATCACATTTGGCAGTGTCTAGAACCCGACCCCTTAGCCCAAGATGCCACCAAAGAAGAAAAACACCAAACCGAAGAAGAAAGCCAAGAAGAAAGCCAAGGATGCAGCCAAGGGGCAAACAAGTTCCTTGCCATACGTCAGTGAGAGGGAGATATACCTGCAGAAGGAATTTGAAACCTTGACAGAGCACATCAAAACATACACTCAGCGTGTGAGGAACTTTCAGTGGGAAAACGAGTTCCTGGACAAGGAAGCCCAAAAGATCCGAGATATCAACAAAGTCTACATCTCCTACATAAACAGACGCACCCTCCGCAACCAGAACGCCATCATTTCTCTGAATGACCAGAATCTCTCAGACTTAATCCAGATCCGGAAGCAGAAGGCAAAGCTGACCACTGAGTACCAGGAAAAGGAGAGGGATGTGAGGTCCCAGCTGATAGAGATGGAGACAAAGCTCTCCCTCGTGAACAAGGAAATTGAAGCACTGCAGCCTTACCAGGAGCTGCAATTCCAGCAGCTGGCGCGGATCCGGGACCTGGAGAAGGAGCTGCTGGTCATGAAAGTGCTGCACACGGAGCAAATGCACAAGCTCAAGAGTGAACATGTACAGCAGGTGACAGACTATGAGATGCAAGCTCAGCTGAAGATCCAGGCTCTGGCGAGGCTGGCTGAAAAGGAAGCAGTGCGCAGCCTCATCCGGCACACTAAGCAGGTGAAAGCTGACAACCAGCGCCTGCGTCATGAGCTTGTGGACCTCATCAGAGAGGCCAAAGTGCTGAAATCCCTTGTGCTTCACCTGAAGGCGCAGCAGCAGCTGCTGCTGCGAGAGCACCAGTACAGGCAAGACCTTGCCCGCTTGCGCAGGTGGCTGAGGCATCGAGGGGCTCGGCTGCTCATCCCCAGTGGCACCAGCTTCAGATGTACCACACCGATTAGGAGCAGAGTCATTGCCACGCAGGAAATCAGCTCCAGGTTTCTCACAGGCGGGGAACAGGTCCCAAGGTTGCAGCCAGGTGTCCAAGAGGCTCAAGAGAGCTTGCCATTACTTCCCAGTGCCTCACTCCCTCCAAAGTACCAGTGAGCTGGAGCTGGAGATTGCAGCTTCCTGTTTCTCCTACTTTCACTACCAAGAAGGTATATGGATAAGGTAACATGCTCCTTAAACATGTTCCAGGGTCAATCCTGTGCTGCAGGCAGTCCAGTCATACAAGGTGCATCACATGCCAACCAGGGTCCTCTTCCACAGAGCCAGCTAAGCCCCAGGCCCTGTGCAGCTGCTAAGCATCCCTCACATTGCCTCGAGATGACACTCTTGGTCCCAGCACCTGGCCCCAGGGCTGAGTTGTCCCACTGCTACCAGGCAAGCACCCCGAGGGATTGTGGCTGCTGCTGATTCCTCTCAGAGAAGCAAAGCCCAGGTCAACGGCCAAGTCAAGATGGCAACAGAAAGGGGCAGAAGCAGTGCCAGGCACACAGCCCTCCTGTCAGCAGGGGAGGGCAGCAACATCGCTGGTCTTTGTGCAGAGTTTAAAATGTTTAGCTTGTTGGTTGTCTTAGTGTTATTTTTGTTCTTACTGTTTTGTTCTTGTTGTAAGTTTCCTTGGGAATTTTTGTGCTAAAGTGTGACACAGAAATATATAAAATAAATGTCACTTTCCCAGCCTCTGTCTCCTTGGTGACACATTGATGGACACGTAGTCTGGTTAGGGAAAGGATCTCAGAAACAGCTTTGACTCAGTAGTGCCGGTGTGCAAGTGTGCCTACTCCCAAACACAGAGGCTTGCTTCTGATAGCACACGCCCAGGCCTCTCTCCTTAAATGCAGGTCCCAATGTGCACAGAAGGGTGTTGTAGGCTTGCAGCCTAAAGGTGCCAGGTGCAAACCCTTCCAGGTCTCATTTTGACAGCCCCCCAAGTTTCCCAGTGCAGCAGCTCGTTTCCTAAAGAGCCTGGGCTCAGCCCCAAGCAGTAGAAGCCCCTGGGTTAGTCAGGGGGCTGGGAGCAAGGCAGTGGCATCTGGCTCAGCCTGGGCCTAAGAAGACAGGGGGGGGGGAGGTAACACCCAGATGCCAGTCTGACCCCATCCCATGAGTGTGCAAAACACTTTGGACACACTCAGTTTAGTTGAATTACTTGTACCTTGCTTTTCTATTAAAATAACAACCAAACAGCTAACAATTAAAAAGAAAATTCAGTGTAATGGAGGAGCAATTGATTTCCTGTGGGAAGTTTGTGGTTCACTATTGGGCATGGTTTTTTCCTGGACATTGTCCCTCTGCACACATTCAAGCAGTTCAGAATCCAGATGCACCAACACCCAGAAATGCTGCAGGTGGGGTGTGGGGACAGCTCCAGCTGTTCAGCCTTAGAGCAGAAATCAAAATTATTGTATTTATTCGCCTCTACAGCAGATAACCAAGAAAGAGTCCTTTCTCATGGATTATTTTAAGATGTTTTTAAAAGTCTCCTTTTATTTAAAACCCTTACAAGGATAAGTTCACAGGCTGTAGCCATGGGCACAGAGAGGAGAGTGCAGAAAGGCGTTGGCAGGTGGCCCAGGGGTCTCAGCCAGCACTTTCTCTGTCTCTGGTGGTTCCCAGAGTGGTTTTACACTCAGGGCTTGAAATGGGGAAGAGAAGCAGGTCTTAGTCAGGGGAGCAGAGACTGTGCTGCAGCAAGAGCACCCTGCTCAACTGTCCTGAGTGGCCGGGTAGGCGGTTGCCCGTCTTCCCTCCCTCCACCTTTCAGGCCCTGAGCAGTTGCAGGATTGGCTCTGCAGTTTGGGAGCAGGCTGGGCTGGGCTGGGAAGGTCAAAGCTGCTGGGTGTTGTGGACTATTGCCTGCTTGGAAGTGTCTGATACAGGCAGACTCTGAAGAGCAGACTTGCAGATGGTCCCATAGGACTGGGAGTAACTGCCCAGGCAGGCCTTTGGGTCCCCAGCCATTCCCACGTTTGCTGTAGCCCGGAACATCTTCTTACTGGGCTTAAGAAATGAGCGAGCTTCCCTGCTGTGGACCTCGGAGCTCCCTGGATTCTGCAAAAGAGACAGGAGAGCTGTGGGGGCACCGCAGATGGGAGCAGGAACACTTGGTGTGACGGGGAGCATCCCTCAACATACCATTTGGGACAACTGGAGAGGTCTGAGCTGAACCCGGCGGCTCCCAAGACTCAGCTCCTTTGCTTCCTGACCAGTCTTGGACTGGAGAGCTGGAGCTGGCCAGACAGCTGCACCTTATAAGCAGCCCAGTGTCAGAGGAGTCGGCTGCAGCCACGGTCACGGCTGGAGTCCCAGACCTGTCAAACCGGTTGCTGCCTCCCTCCTCTGCCTTCCTGCCAGACCAGAGAAACCTAGTCCATTGCAACCCAGTCTCCCCATGTAGAGGAGCATAGTCTGCCTTCTTCAGTTCCTCACCCCTGCCTGCTTTGCACAAAGCTCTCCTAGCCTTAGAAGCCATCAGGAATCAACTTGCAGCCTTTCCCCAGATCCACCTGTAGCCCACCTGGCCTGTTGAGCTCTTGGTCTAGCGGCACCTTTCACACAAGGACCCCAAGCTAGGAACGAAGTGTTGGGGGGGGGCAGGAAAGAGGCTCCACTTCACTCACCAGGCCAGCAGCCGCCTTCCTGGGGGAGCCCTCCTTCCTCATCAGGTGGTGGTGAAGAGCCGCCTCCTGGGCTTGAGCACACAGTGAAAGGGGCCTGGGGAAGGAGGCTGCCTGGCCTCTCCCCACCTCCAGGCCTTTGGGCACCTGCTGAAGCAAAGCAAAGTGGAGTCTGAACCCTGCCTGACTCAAGAGTAAAGAGCAAAGCAGCTGCAGCAACTGGGAGATTTCCCATAACAACGGCCATCACTGAGAAAGGATCAAGCTGCCCCTCGCCACCCATACACCCTCCTGCCACAAGGCAGAGATGCTGCATGACCCCCATGCTGCAGGTGGGGCCGTGTGCTGGGGCAGAAGGGGATGGAGCAGAAGGGCTTTGGAGAAGCGGCTTGGCATTTAGGAGGCAGTGAGCCCAAGAGGCGGAGACCTCATTGCATCTCCCTTGCCTCCCTAGCGCGGTAGGGGTGGGGTGGGGGAGAGAGGGAGGCAGGTGGGCTCATTCTGCAGCAGCTGGAGAGCTGCTTTGTGCGTGACTCCTGCAGCTGGCCAGCTGGCCGCCTGCTCTGGAGGGGCAGCACTGGCAGAAGAGGAAGATAACAACCAAGTTACTCACGCCATGGATAGTCTGAGGAGCTGCTGCAGGGGGTGGGCTGCTGGCTAGTACGGCGAGCGCCTGCTTCCCCACTTTCTGGCTGAGGGCAGCAGCCGGCTGCTGCAGGAGTGGTGCAGAGCGATTCCTGGCCATGTTGCTGGGAGCCAGGCTATGTGCTGAAATGAGAGAGCCTGAATCACAACACTCAGGAAGGAAAAGGCCACAGAGAAGGCTCAGTGCCCCAGGCAGACTGGAATGATCCACCGGGGGCTGGGGGAGGCTCCTCTCTTGGTTCTCCATTGGGCACCACCTATGCTATTTTGGCAAAGGATGATGGCATCCAAACAACTTATTCTGAGCAAGCCTGAACAAAGGTCCTTCCTGGACTGGCAGAGGAAAGAGGGGGTGTCTTGGTGGTCAGCAGGAACCCCAAGATCTTTGTAACGCAGATCAGGCAACCCAGAAAGCCAAGCCAGTGGGGAAATCCCTACAGCATTATTTCACTTTTAAAATTTGCACTCTGCTAACATACACACAATTGAATGATTACACTAAACAGAATAAAAGAACGAGATAAAGCCTGCCAATAAACTCATCATAGCCTGTCCTGCCGGAATGCCCACCCCGAGCTTCTCCTGGCACTAGAGATGCCAAGACAGGACAAGGGCAAGGCTTCCTGAAGTGCAGGTGTTCTTTTTGCACCCCCCCCCCCAGCACCCTCTGCTCCTGGTCTCCTCCTTCCAGTGAGCCTTTCCTGCCCTAGAAGGCAAGCCAATTCTGTCAGTTTGCATTTCTTAGTGCAGAAAGTATTGATCTCATTTGTAAAGATCTTTCCTTTTTTTGTATTCTGATTAATTCTAGAAGCTACTAGAAGCTTCTCTGTGTGTGAGAAGAAGAGGCAGACGGGTTAATGATTGTTTAGGTTATACCTTCAGAGAAGCTGAGTACAGCTGCTTTGAATTAGTTCTCTTCCAATTAAGGTCATGCTGACTATAAATATAGGCCAGAAGGAGCCTGGGTTTTGCTCTTCTCTTCTCTTCTCTCTCTCCTCCCTCTGGTCTGGTGTTTCTGTTTCTTTACATAGGATGCTTAATGCTAAGGTTTAGTCTCATTATGAGCTAAGTTTATAAATGCTGCAACTGGATTTTGCACGGACTGAGCCAATCCTGATTGTATTGGATTTGATAACCATTATGCTATATTTGCCTTCAGCACAAGGAAAGCTCTGCTGAATGAAGTACTACTGCCTCTGGTCTATTCTGGGGAACTCTGCAACGTGTTTAAGGTTTTCCTCCACAAGTATGACACACGTAGGACAAATTCCTCCCTCAATAGCCTTTGACTAGTGGGAGTCCTGGGACACCGCTCAGCTGCCCTCCTCTATTTCCTGGTCTCACAGAAACCCTGCGGCTGGAGGCTTTTCAAGACAACCTCGTGGTGGAAGCTGGCTGGGGACGGCTGGAGCCCCACAGTCCTCCACCTCTCCACCCGCCTCTCTCAGCAATCTCACAAGAGGCTGGCCAGCCTCACAAGCCGGAGGAAGGTGCTCTGGGGCACTGCGTCCGTCCCATTCACCCCAGCCAAAGGCATAGTTGCAAGGGGACACCTACCGTGGCTGGTCATGTGGCTGGCGGGACTGCACAGGGGGGGTGTGATCCCTGGCCTGAGGCGGCCAAGGCTCCTCGTCTCCTTTGCCCTCTGCTGGGAAGCTTCACAAGGTGCCAACAACTGGGGGGAGCCCCTTGATGGGAGGGGCGGTGACACCCCTTGTGCCTCACAGCGCGTTTTGGGAGGGGGACTGGGCTGGAGGTTCTCATTTTGGGGCTGCTGATGCTTCTGAGGGTGGCGGTTCCTGGCCTTCCTTTCCAAGATCATCTGCAAAGAAGATCTGATGAGGTTTCAAATCACCAGTATGGCAAGAGCAGTTAAGAATTTTCTTTTGCTGGATGGCAGGTACAGAAATGCACTGGCAGTGGAAATACTTAAGGAGAGGACAGGCAACCATTCCACTGAGCAGAGAGGGGACAGCCTAGATGACCTGGTTTTCTCCCAACTCATGTGATGCTAGGAATACTGAGCAGAAGAAACTTGTGGCAGGAAAAGACCAACTCAAGCAGGTTTAAGCAAGAGGAAGAAAAGGTCTGGTGCATGCTTCAAGGTCCAGGAAGAAGACAGGTGATGGGGCCTGTCAGGGTAGGCAGCTAGATGGGCCAAAGTGCCCTAGGCTCATTTCCACCCCCTGACCTGCTGGGGCTAAGCACAGAGGCGGACCTGCAGAAGGCCTTCTCAGTGGCTGCCCCTCAATCCTTGGAACTCCTTTCTGCTGGAGACTCAGCAGAGGCTGCACATGCCAGAAAAGCCATGCACAATGTTGGCATGCACAGTAGTTACCCACCCAAGTCTCTTTGGAGGATGCCGTGGTGACCACAGGTCAAGGGCGCCAGCAGCCCATTCAGTCTTAGGGGTGCACGAGGAGTCTTACCTCATAGAGCTTATTGCGATACTCAGCCACAGAGAGCTGCACATCATCATCCAGGGGGAGGACCACACTGTAGTCAAGAGCAGGCTCTTTGCTGGGGCAGTGGAACCTGCCAAGAGCACACGGAGTGAGACAAGATCCTTCGGCTGGCACCAAGGAGAGACGCTGGCCCTTGGCCAAGCACCAGGATCTGACCAGCTGGCCCATGGGCTGCAACTTGCCCAAGCATGTCTGTCTGACCCTTCAGAAGATGGGCAACCCCCCACCCAGCACAGGCCAAGATGCCTCCACTGCAACCCAGTCCTCAAGACACTCACCGTCGCACGTAGGGGTGCTCCAATGCTTGTTCCGCCGTCAGTCGCTTCTCAGGGTTGAATACCAGAAGCCGTTTCAGAAGGTCCAGGGCTTGGGTGGGGGTGGAGGTGGGCAGAAGCTCCTCAAAAGCCACCTGTGGCCTGCAGTTGGAGAAAAGGCACACAGCAGCTCCCCACCTGCAAGCAACAGACAGACCACCCCACCCAGCCCTGGAGGGCGTGTTCTCAGCAGGACCGTGAGCAACTGGCTGCTCAACCCCCCTCCCCCAAATGGGAGGGAAGGACAAGACACTCACTGGCAGCTCAGTCGGCCGATAATGGAGGCTCTGTAGTCAGAGTGGAAGGCGGCCACATCTGCAACAGCAAGGCAGTCAGTCAACCTCACCAGGACGGGAGGCAGGCGCTTCAGCCAGGGAAGTGCCGCTCACCCGTCCTCTGCTTGCTCTCTCCCTCCTTCCCAGCGGAACACCACACACAGTGCAGCAGCAGGAGCGCAGGGCTGCAGAGGTGGGCCCTGGGAGTCAACCAGCCCCTCAGGACTGGGCCAACGACACAGATGTTGTAAAATTAGCCTCACCAATTCATGGAATGACCATAGATGTTCCTGCATATGATCTCAGTGACTGAGCTGGGTTCTAAGGGTTCAGGCGATGCCTGAGGCACCCTGGACCCAAGTACTTCAGGGACCTTGAATCTCTCTGGGTAGCAGATGGGCAGCCAGTGCAGCTCTTTAAACAAGGGTGTCACATGCTCTCAACCAGATCTCCCCATCAGCAGTCTAGCCATCACATTCTGCACCAGCAGCCCCAAAGGCAGTTCCACATGGAGCTGAGTTCTTTTGGTGCTGGCTTAAAAGTATAGCTCTGTAGCTGCAGCCGGAAAGGGGGCTGGGCACCTTTTCACTCCTTTGCCACACTCTCTGCAGCACCCACAGAACTTCCAAAGGTCCCCCCTTCCTTGAGCTGGCTCTCCTCCTCCGCAAAACCTTCTCACCTTCTGGGGAGGGAGCAGGAACAACACGCAGAATCTGCTCTAGTTGGTTGACTGTGGATGTGCCAGGGAAGAGAGGCTTCCCCAGGAGCATCTCGCCCAAGATGCAGCCCAGGCTCCACATGTCCACACCCTTCGTGTAGCTGCAAGCAAGGAAGAAGACATCCATGTTGGGCCTCAAGAGTCAGACATCCAAGGGCTCCTGGCATCCCTCAACACAGATATCCAGACCTGATGCCCTGAAGATGTGCTTGATCCTGCTTTCTTCCTTTCCCTTTCTTCCTGCCACATCACTCCTATTCCCTGGTGTTTGTGTACTGGCAAAAAGTTGCTCACTTCAGGCCCCCACCAAACAAGGGATACTTTGGGGCAGGATCTGGACCTGCCAGTGCCCCCTGGGACTGGCACCCCAATGCCATAGTGCCCCCAGAGGAAGAAATGTATTTCATTGTTTTTCTAGACCACCTTTCATCAGGGCAAAGCACAAAAGTTCATGAAGCGACATATAAAATCAAAAGCAGTAAAACTGTTCAAGAATTAAAACAGTTCAGCTGCACTTTAATTGTAATGTTCCTTCCACAGTCCTCACCCCAAAGCTGGTGTGAAGAAGAGCATTTTCATTCACCTTCTGACAGATGGGAGGTTGGGGGGGGGTCAGCATCTCCATGAGTGAGGGAGTTCCTCTGGTCAGGGCACTGCAGAGAAGGCCTGGTCCATCACCACTGGGGACCAAGCCACGCCCATTGACGGGACATCTGAATGGCCTCCCCCACCAACTGCAAGGCCTGGCTGGGCCAATGTGAGAACAGACTGACTTCTAGGGACTTGGGTCCTCTTGGTTTGGGACTAACACACTCATGTGGAGCCAACAGCAAGCAGGCAGCCAGCTCAGCTCCCCAAGGGGAGGTGCCACGGCTCTGGATTGGCATGCCACCTGCAAAGCCAGCAACAGCACATTGCACCCAGCATGACAAGAGTCTGGCTGAGGGGTCACCAGAGCGTGGCAAAGGCAGCTCAACCCAGGAGGAGCAACGGTGGCAAATCCAGACCAAGGAGGACTGCCAAGCCACCACGCTGCTACTTCAGGAGTGGGCAGCTCCATTGAGAACAGGCTGGCTCCCCAACTCCCTGACACAGGACCCCCCACTCCCATTGCCTTGCCAAGATTCAGGTTCTATCCCTTGGCCCTCAGCCAGCCTGCCTATCGCTGTCTCCAGGCACAGCCTCACCTGTCTCAAAGGCGAGGAAGTGAGGATGGGAGGCTGTGAATAGCAGCCACAGACTCAAGCTCCTCAGCCTCCCCAAGGCTCCTGAGGCACCCTCCTTACCTGTGAGAGGAAAGCAGAATCTCAGGGGCCCGGTACCAGCGGGTAGCAACATACTCCGTCAGGGCAGGGCTGCTGTGATCCTGGTGGATCTGACACAGGGAACGGGCCAGTCCAAAGTCACACAACTTGACAAAGCAGTCTGCATCCAGCAGGATGTTTGAAGGCTGCATGTGGAAAAGGTATCAGGGGAGTGAAAGAACACAAGAATCAGCCATCCTGTCTGTGTGGTGGTTAGAGTCCTAGGTTACAAGCAGGGACACCCAAGTTCAATCCCTGCTTGCCACGGAATGCACTGGGTGATCCAGGGCCAGTTACTCTCTCTCAAACCAACCTACGTCACAGGCAAAGAAAGAACCAAGTATGAATCCTGAGCTGTTTGGAAGGAGGTGTAATAATGTATTAAAAGAGAAAATGGAACGAGGGAGACCCACCCACTACAGCATTTCACCCCCCTTTAATTCAACGTATGGCTGGAGCCCAAGTCCTTCCCACACATGTACCTTCTGGTCCCTATGAATGACGTTTCCTGAGTGGATGAATTTGGTGGCTTTTAACAGTTGATACAGGATGTAACACTTATGAATATCTTTCAGTAAATTTCCCTTCTTGATCACAGCATGCAAGTCGGTCTCTGAAATGGGGAACAGCAGAGAAGCCGTGGGTGCCTGGCACTGCCTTGACCATTCAGCCCAAGACCACAAACCCTGGCCCTTCTGCTAGACCGCCTCCAAACCCAGGCCTGCAAGGACTACCCCAAAAGTTTCAGCTAAGAGGGTCATAAATATCTCAGAGCTTAACCCAGGACTCTGAATGACAACCTGTGAGCAGATTTAACAGCAAAATGGAGTTGGGTGTCATCAGTGTAGTGATGACCCTGTGCCCCAAACTTCTGGATGATTGCTCCCAACACCTTCATGAAGATGTTAAATAGCATTGGGGATAAAATAGTGCCTTGTGGCACTGCACAGCTACGGTGTTGGGAGGTAGACACACAGTGCCCCAAGGAGACTCTCCTAGACTAGCCATGCAGGTAGGAGTGGAACCACTGTGAAGCAGTGCCTCCAGCTCTCAATCCAGGGAGGAATGCCAGGAGGTATTGCAGTCAATTGCATCAAAGGCCACTGAGAGATCCAACAGTGGCAATAGGGCCACACTCCCCCTGCTTCCCCCTTGAGAGAGGTCATCCATTAGGACCCCCTGTAAACCATCCATGGGTCTCCCCTCACCCCAGGTATAACTTACGGATACCCAGTAACAGGATGTCCATGCCCCCTAACCATGTTTACTCCAACACCCCCACCATGCTGCTACTATACTTGCACCAGACATAGCTGTTTCCTAGCTATTCATGTGTGTAGCAAAGAGCCACTGATTGAAGTGCTCCCCTCAGCCCCCACTCACAATGCGAGACTGAGTTGCGCACACAGACACTTAGCACAGACTCTGCAGTGCCTGCCTCCCACTCAGGGAAGACTCCTCCATGTCACGATCACAGAAGGGAGAGCCCTGCCCTCGCTATTCCCAAATGAGCCACCCAAAGGGGACCTTCCTTTTGGCATCTCCCCCTTTGGCCTTGGTGGCCTGTTTGTTTACAAGCCTGTGGGCCAGCTGCTTTCAGCCTTCCCTCCCTTGGCAGCATTTACCCTGCACTCAAAATGTTCTGCTCAACATGCACTTTTACTCTGGCTTCCTGCTCCTCATTGTCAAGGTCATCTCCACAAGAAGGAAGCCTAAGTTACAGTCAGGAAAAACTCACCCATAGACTCAAAAACCAGGTAGATGTCCTTGTCATTCTGAGCTCGGATGACATTCAAGAGTCTGATGATGTTTGGATGCTCTCCAAATTCCTGCAGGAAGAAAGACCTGCCCATCAATGGCGGCTGCTCTTGAGGTCTCTTCACAGAGCTTGCTGGCAGAGCCCAACATACTCTAAACAGAAAACCACCACGGGGACTGTGGGTTGAGTCGCTGTTTGCATGCAGGAAGACTCATCTGGCGGCTGCAGAGAAAGAGCCTGGCATCGATTCACAGGTACCCTCCTCAAGTCTTGGTTACTCATCTGCAGCAAGATGGTTTTCTAACTCCAACTTTGGTGTAATAAATATTCTGCCAAAGCGAATATGCTTGACAATTGTAATGTGGTCTTCCCCAATCTGGTGCACTCCAGATGTTGTTGAACTCCGGCTCCCATCAACCACAGCAGCCAGCCTGGGCAATGATCAGGGATGATGAAAGGAGTTTGACTCCAACAACATCTGGAGGGCACCAAGTTGGGAAAAGCTGCAACAGAGGGTGTTTCAGACACCGTTCTGAGAATACTGTGTCCAATTCTGGGCACCACAATTTAAGAAGGATGTTGACGAGCTGGAATATGTGCAGAGGAGGGCAGCCAAGATGCTCAAGGATCTAGAAGCCAAGCCTTATAAGGAACGGTTGAAGGAGCTTGGTATGTTTAACCTGGAAAGAGGACACTGAGAAGGGATGTGATAGCCATCTTCAAATATCTTAAGGGCTGTCACATGGAAGAGGGAGCATGCTTGTTTTCTCCTGCTCTGGAGGGTAGGACTCAAACCAATGGCTTCAAGTTACCAGAAAGGAGATTCCGACTAAACATTTGGAAATACTTTGGCAGTAAGCTTCTCAGCAGTGGAACAGACTCCCATAAGAGGTTGTGGACTCTGCTTCCTTGGAAGTTTCTAAACAGAGGTTGGATGACCATCTGTCATGGATGCTTTAGGTGAGGTTCCTGCATTGCAGGGGGTTGGACTAGATGACCCTTGGGTCCCTTCCAACTCTAAGATTCTATGATTGTATATTGCTTTAATTACCACTCAAGTCAATCATGTACCTGTTTAACGTGAAAGTTAGTTCAAAAGCATAAAAAGCTTGGTAACAGGCAGGGAAATATCTCTGTGGTACCTGTGTGAGTGAAAATTTGTGTAGCGGAGACTCTTTGTCTCTGTTGTGGAGAGGCAAGGCTCATGGGGGGGTGTCTCTCATCCCCCTTCCAATTTCCCTGTAACAAATACATGTGTAGCCACAGAAATCCAGTGTTGTCCCCAGTGACACGCAGACAAAAGGGCATTCTGGGAGAAGCAGAAGCGCGGGTCAAAAGCCAAGAGACAGTCATTGCTTACCTGAAGGAACATAATTTCCCGGAAGGTTCTCTGAAAAGAAACACATACCATTGGCTGAGGACGGAGTAGCTTCTCAGGGTCCCAGTAAAGTCATGCAATAAGCACATCAACGTTCCACAATGCCCCACATGTTCTATGCCCTGCAGCCATATTTGCCAAGCTGGGGATTATTATTATCACTTAGTAATAATAACCATGATTCTCTATACAATAGTAACTGCAAGAATAATAATAATAAGAAGAAGAAGAGTTTGGATTTGATGTCCCGCCTTTCACTCCCTTTAAGGAGTCTCAAAGCGGCTCACATTCTCCTTTCCCTTCCTCCCCCACAACAAACACTCTGTGAGGTGAGTGGGGCTGAGAGTCTTCAGAGAAGTGTGACTGGCCCAAGGTCACCCAGCAGCTGCATGTGGAGGAGCGGGGAAGCAAACCCGGTTCCCCAGATTACGTGACTACCGCTCTTAACCACTACACCACACTGGCTCTCTCAAAATAATAATAAATATTATTATTTATTTGAGCCTTTGGATTGTTAAAAGAGCTCTAAAACGCTGCTGCCGCAGCAGCTGTTCTTCTCATCCCTCCTCGACTCCCTCTGGTCACTTTCGCTCAGAAGGTGGTTTGTTTCCCAGGCAAAAATACACGACTCTCCCAGCCCGAATCAAGGTCCCGCCTGGAGCGACGCCTGCATTTGGCCGCCTCTGAGCCTCCGGCGCCCGTGCCCTTAAGCTCCTTCCGATCTCTATGGCGATAAGTCTCTCCCTTTCTCTCTCTCACAGCATCCGGAAGGGACCCGGGGGGTCATCTAGTCGAGCCCCTGCCGGGCGTCTCCCGGGGGGGGGGGGCTTCACCTGAGCGTCAGTCCGGTTCCGGAAGGCGTCGAAGATTTTCTTGACGGCCACGACGGCGCCCGTCTTGCGATCGACGGCCTTCCAGACGATCCCGTAGGCCTGCGGGGGGGGGGGGACGAAGAGGGGCGTCAGAGGCGCGGCCAAAGGGGCAGCGCCCCCCTCAAGTTAATCAATAGGAAGACGGGGGCCTCTGAACTCCTGGCTCCGCCCGCGCTGAGAAGGGGGGGGGTTAGGGGGGCTTGTCCTCCAGGCGGCGACCCGCCCGCCCGCCCCACGCACCCCCTTGCCGAGGCGCCGCTTGATCTCGTAGCGCCGCGCCACCTGCTCCTCCACTTCGGCGGCGGCGCTCATTTTCGCCCGGCGGCCCGTTGGCTGCGGCTGCCATGGAAACGCCGAGGCGGGAGAGCGCGTGCGCGGGACGCGGCGTCCTGCCCCGCCCCCTCGCCCTCTGACCCCTCGCGGGCGCCAATCGCCGAGAGAGCCTCTCTAGGGCGCTGCGCGTGTGCGCTGTAGACGCGGCGAGACGCCCGCTCTCGCCCCGCCCCCTGACGCTGCTCATCAGCCGCGCTGGCATCCTCTGGTCCCGGTCTCTTCCCTGCTCTGGTCTCGACTTGCCGGCTGAGCGTCTGCTCTTGTGCTTCTGAACACCACTCCCCACCCCCCGCCTGTACACAGTACATGGACATAGTGGGGTAAAGGTAAGGGACGCGGGTGGCGCTGTGGGCTAAACCAGAGCCTAGGGCTTGCCGAGCAGGGTTCAAATCCCCGCAATGACGGGGTGAGCTCCCGTTGCTCGGTCGCTGCTCCTGCCAACCTAGCAGTTTGAAAGCACATCAAAGTGCCAGTAGATAAATAGGTACCACTCTGGCGGGAAGGTAAACGACGTTTCCGTGCGCTGCTCTGGTTCGCCAGAAGCGGCTTAGTCCTGCTGGCTACATGACCCAGAAGCTGTACGCCGGCTCCCTCAGCCTATAGAGCGAGACAAGTGCCGCAATCCCAGAGTCGGCCACGGTTGGACCTAACGGTCAGGGGTCTCTTTACCTTTATCTTAGAGCCTGTCCTTAATGGAGAGCCTTACGTATGGCTGACAGCGATTGTGTGTGTTTGTGAGAGACAGAGAAAGACAGTGTGTTACTTTGATACTTGATCTTTTAAGAGGCCTTTTCAAAATGCTTCCGATCTTCAGGAACACAAAGAGCCCCTGCTGGATCAGGCCAGAAACAAACCCAGCAACGCCTCCTCCCAGGAGTCCTGGGCTGGTCCCTTTACCCTTTACCTTTTAAAGGACCCCTGGGCGGTTAAGTCCATTCAAATTTGACTGTGGGGTGCAGAGCTCATCTCCACTTTCAGGCTGATGGAACTGGCATTTGTCCGCAGAGCCTTCCGGGTCAAGGGGCCAGCAGGACTGAAGCGCTTCTGGCACAATGGGACACCACAGCAGTGCCTGTCTCCTGGCGCTGGGATGCTTTGGAGCTGCTAGGTTGGCAGGAGCTGGGACAAAGCAACAGGATTCAAACTGATGACCTTCCAGCGCCACCAGCGTCCCATACAGAATAGTCTGCTGCTGGGTCAGGCTAAAGGAGGCCCATCTAGTCCAGCATGCTGTTCTCACAGTAGCCACACAGGCGCCCATAATCAGAAACCCGCAAGCATGACCAAGCGCAAGAGAATCTGTCCCCTCTTGCAGTTTCCAGCAACTAGGACTCCGAAGCCTCACTGTCTGTGACCTGCTTGCCTTTCACCTTCTGATTTTTGAGAAGTTTCCTCTTCTGAAGTAAAGTCTCTTTGGACTTCCTTGCCAGTTGTCTAAGTAAATGCTTGTTGAATTGGATGGCGCTGTGGCTGGTTTCGAATCCCCAACTGCTTCTCACCCCAGTCCCAGGCACCACTTAAGCCCCAGGGCAATGTCCTTGAGGAGGGCTGGAAATTTTGCCATGAGCAGAACACACATTTGCCACAACTCTTCTTCCTTTGAACGCCTCCTTGATTTCATTCTCCATAATCTGATTTCTTATAGTTGGACATGAAATGCTAACTGTTGAAGTGGAGACAAATATCTATTGAATCCTGTCTTATGCATTTGGGGTGGGCACCACTGGCACCTCCTTAGAAGTCAGTGTGAGGCTAGCCAAGGTCTCAGAGGAGCTTACTTGCAGCTTGGATGCGGTGGTGGGGTGGGCAGTCATGAGTGAAAAGCTCATTTGTTCAGGATGGATATCAGTGGCTCTCACTGGAGTGCCAGAGAAACATGCACTAGGTGGCCTTTGCAGGTGGAGACCCTTTCCCAGCAATGCAGCCTCCCACCCTCCCATTTCACCTAGCCAGGGGCCAGGGAGCCTGTGGCCCTCCAGACATTGCTGAACTACGGTCCTCATCATCCCTGGCCAGACAGACTGGGGCTGATGGGAGCTAGAATGCTCTGGAGGACAGGACTCAAACCAATGGCTTCAAGTTACAAGAAAGGAGATCATGACTAAGTATTCGGAAAAACGCTCTGACAGTAAGAGCTGTTCGATAGTGGAACAGTCTCCCTCTCCTTCCTTGGAGGTTTTTAAGCAGAGGTTGGATGGCTATCTGTCATGGATGCTTCAGCTGAGATTCCTGCATTACAGGGGTTGGACTAGATGACCCTTGGATCCCTTCCAATTCTATGAAGAATCAAACCATGCCTGCAGGACGACAGCCATCCCCATCCCCAAGCCACACAACTCTTCCCATTACTTGATCCCAAAAAACAACTCAAGCTTCGGAGCCCTTGTTCTCCTGTTACTGCAATCTAAATATATGACAGACTCCAGAATTGTATGTACATTTGCATAGTTTATTCCAGTCACAGAATTCATTATTGCTTTTAGTGCAGAATGTCAACCCTCCTGATACAGTATTTCTGTGCCCCCTCCCCTCTGCTGTGGCTCTGGCTGGGTGGCCTCCACCTGTCACCTGCTCCAATTGCCAGTTCTGTGGGCCCTGCTCCAGAAGTAGCCTCTACATTTCAGTGGACAGCTGAATGCTACCCAGTTGGCATTTTAAGCAACTTACACTATTTCAATTGATGCAACAAAGAGAGAGGGGCAAACTGTGCTTCAGGACTAGCAGAGGCTTGTGGCTCTGCACATGATGCCAAAGGGTCACGCAGGACACTCCACAGGCTTGGGCCTGTCTGCAGTCATTCATGGTCCCCTCTGCTCTTCAGTGCAATATTCCCAGCCTTCTGGGAATCATCTACTTTGATTCTTTCGTTTCTTCACTTCTCAAGAGATTCACAACCCAAACCAACTAGCATCTGGCACAAGGCAATGATGTCCAGAAGAGACAGAGAACCCTGCAGCGGAATTGGAGCAAAGGGGGGGGGCCTTCAGTCCGGCACTGGGTTCCTTTCAGAGGCCTAGCAGCAGATGCTCCTGGGAAGCCCACAAGCAGAACATGAGCAGAACAGCCTCTCCCTGTGGTGACTGGTGTTCTTGGAGGCGGGACACGGCCCTCCTGACTGGCAGTCACCTTACTCTCCTCCATGAATTTGTAAGTTCATACAATCGAAACCATGAGAAATGCTCCAGCCTGGTGGCTGCCCATGCTTGCATCCCCCTCACCCTGAGATTTGGGGAGAGGCCCCTTATGTTTGGGGAAGCAGTAATGGAGTGACAGCTCCCAAAAGGGACATGACAATGCTGCTTTGCATGCTTCCATGGAAGTACTGCTGTGCTTCCTCGCCAAGAGAACCTGTCTTTCAAAGGCAGCATGCAGAGAGGCAGCGCAAGGAGGAAAGGGAGGGACACCAGGTTCTCCCCGTTGGCTGCCAGCTTCTAACAACCTGCGTGGGTTTTGCTCTCACCCTGAAAACCATCCTCATAAAGCAGTGGTGGTTTACATGCCTATTGGTTTAATTCCAGGGGCATAAATAGTTGCCTCTTTTAAATGCTCCTGGTCCAGCATGTGTGGGCAATGGTTTTCATGAGACCCTCACTGCTGCACGGGGGGCGGGATTCCTGGCCAAGACCTGGCTTGAGTCCCCTTGCTGGCAATCCTTTCTGCAGGGTGGGCAACTTGAACCACAGCCATTGAACATGATTTGTGTGTCTGCTCCCCTTGCCGACTGCTTCTGTCCGTGGCCTGATTTGCCTCTCCTCTTTCTCCCAAGCCTTTCCTGGCTGTGCTGCTCACTGAGACTGGTCTAACGAGAGGCACCAGGGACCTTCGCTGCCCTGGGGCATCCCTCTTCCACTCAGCCGCAGTTCCTGCCCCAGGTGGGCCAGCCGCATCTTGGAGGTCAAAGGAGTGAATGCTCCTCCCAGGGAAAGGGTTCCCTGCACATAGACAACGATCATTTCAGGAAGACTAAGCCAGCAAGCCATTTTCTATGTGGAAGGAAGAACATTTACTTATGAAGGAGCATTCTATCACATGAACCCCGCCTGCGGTCTGAAATGGAGCAGCCCACTTGAGTCTGCGCACCTCCAGACTCATGGGAGCAATTCATGCCGTAAATTCAGGTTTGCACAATTAAAATGATTCAAACCCCTCTCTGTCCCCCCAGCACCACTTAAAAGAAAAAGCAGCCTTTGAGCAATTATGGAAGTGATAGGGAAACCCACTGAAAAGTGGGGGGGGGGGGATGAATGAATGATGAGCAGCAAGATGTCTAAACCAAACAAGATGGATGCTCACTGTCGTATAGCTTCCCAGCAAGCAAATGAGAACAAATGCCCAATGAAGGCTGGATGCAGCCTTGTATCCTGTGCAGGAGCTTTGTGGAAGCCAGTCAGGATGGAGGATGCTCAATAAATAGGGTGCCTGGGGGAACCCAGAGTGACAATGGAGGGTATCAGGATTGGGGCGGGAGGGGAAGTGTCAGAAGAAGGGTGGTGCAGAAGCAGCTACCTATGTGACGCAAAAGCCCCTGTCCTTCAGCAGAGCAGAACTGCCGTCTCCTCTTCCTATCCTCACCCTGCCCAGCAGGGTTGCTTCTTCCTTCCTGCCAGTGCCTGGAGGAAGCCTCTTCTGCCTTGCAACGGCGACATGTGCAGTGGTGGAAGTCAGCACCCAGCCAGCTCTACCAGCCTAAGTCTCAGCCTACCCTGCAATTGCAAATGCTGCTGTTTACACAGATCCCCTTGGCACCCCCAGCCCCTCAAGTGCTTTACACACACACACACACACACACAGAGAGAGAGAGAGAGAGAGAGAGAGAGAGAGAGTAGAAGCAATCTCTCTGAGAAAGATCTGGTTAAGTGGTGGGTCCCCAGCGCTGGTCAAGTAGGCATCTTCTGGTGCTGCAAAGGCCGCTGTAGAGTGGCCAGTGATGCTTTTGCTGAGGTTGGCACTAAGCCAGAGAAAGGCTGGATCTTAACCCAAAAAGCAGCTTGGCACCCGCCAACGTCTGACACTGAAGCAGAAAGTTTGTCACAGAAAGCTGCTTTGACAGATGGTTACAGAACTCCATGTCAGCTGGGCTCCCCCTCCCCCCGACAGTTTGGTTTGAAGCAGCGCCTTCTGGTGCCCCTTTTGTCCCCCCCCCTCCAGGGGCCCAGAGCCCCCCTGCCACCAGCCCAGCCACCCGCTCAACCCATTCCACAGCTGGGGGGGGGGGGAAACACAGCTGTCCTGACAGGAGGGCTTCCCACCAGCATTTGTCCCAGGCAAAGCAGTTCTGGACCAGAGAGGTGAAGGTGAGCAGCAACATCAGAGTCACTTTTTTGTTTTGAATGTGCCCAGGAGCTTGGGCATGAATTTGCCCACCTTCTTGTCTTTGGCATCGGGCTCACCTTCCTCTTCGCCATGCTCATCCTTCTTGCAGAAGACCTCAAACCGGCTGTAAACCCGCTTCTCCTTCCTCATGCTCTCCATCCTTTTCAGGAGGGAGTCCCTGTCCTCCGAAGGGTCCCTCTGCAGATTCCGCCTGTGGCTGCCAAAGCTCTCCGACCGGAGGATCCCGGTGCTTCTCTCCTCAGCTCGGTGGTCCAGGCTGGTGGCCGACTTGGACAGCTCTGGGTTGCTGGAGCTCGGCAGCTGCCTGGCCAGCTCCGCTCGGTTCTTCTGGCTGTTAGCAGAAATCTGCTCAAGAATGACCTTTGTGTCATCCCGGAGGTTGCTGCTGTAGAGGACATTGGATGTGGATGAGGGAAACCGATGCTGAGGGGACTGGCTGCCTTTGGGGACAAGGGGGGAAGGAGCCGGCTTTGGAGACTTCTCTTCCTCTATTGCCTCCTGGAAGTCACCTTTGGACAGTCGCTTGAGGCCTCCTGCACTCGGCTTCTCTGGCTTCCAGCTCTCAGGGGTGGCGTCCTCTTCTGGCTTCTTCTCCCCTTTGGGGTTCAGCAGCTGCTTTAGCCTGAGAGATCCTTTCCTGAAAAACTCCCGTGGGCTCTGCTCCTGCTTCCCGCCGTCTTCCTCTGGCTTATTGAGGGAGCTGTTGGAGCCGTGAGCCTTGGAGGGAACTTCCACCGTCTGGGCTTGTTCTGCTTTCTTGAATTCTGTCTCGGGCAGATTCTGAGCTTCCCCTTTGAAGCAAAGCTTCTCCTTCCTTTCTGCAAGAGCTCGTTTCTGAGTTTCTCCAACAAATATGAGGCTCTCCTCTGGAAGACTGGGCTTGTTCTCTATTGGGTAGAACCGAGAAGCGAGCTTGTCCGTTTTACCGCTCATCTGTGCAATGGGATCCTTGCCAAGCATGTCAGTGAGCTGGCCGGCCGAGGTGGACTCTCCAAATGCCCTATCTGACTCCAAATGCAACTTGTAGCTGCCAAGAGAGTCTTTGGAGTCTGACACGTGGCTCTCCAAGATCTTGTACTGCACCGACTTGGTGCATTTCCTCTCTGCATTCTGGGACTCTTCCTGCAGGAAAGAGGACATGGCCTTTGTGTGACTGACGGTCGTACTTTCTGAGTCTTTGCCCACTGTCTTATACTTCTCAAGTAGCTCAGCTACTTTGGAGGCGGTGGTGGTCTTGACTGTCTCGCTGTCCTTCGTCACCTCGCTGGATGTCTGCTCTTTTTGAATCATCTGGACTTTCTCAGCCGACGTGTTCTGCTGGTCCAATTTGGCAGCACTAAAAATAAGGGATGACCTGAGTCGTGAGCTCCTCTGAATCAAGGGGTTGATCCTGCTCCTGAAGGGATCCTGCTTCACCAAAGAGGCCTCCTCAGCTGGCCTCTCAGCTCCTGAAAGTGGCAGTGGGGCTTTGAAAGAGGGGAGGAGGTCACTGGGGAACCGTGGGAGGGGCTCTGTGGGGCCAAGCACCTCGTTGTAGGCCTCTGACTCCATGGGCGTCGGGAGACCCTCCTCTCCTGGGTCAGACTGGTACCCACTCAGGTAGGAGGAAATTCTCCAGTTGCGCAGGCCAGCTCGGTTCTCTTGCACTTTCTTGCCTTGATCTGACTCCTGGTCTTGGTCCTGCAGGAACAGCCTTTGTTCCAGGCTCTGCTTCTGGGTTGGGGAGGTCTGGCACATGAACTTTTGCCCCAAGTTCTGTGTCCGGAATGAGGGCAGCCCAAGAGGGCCATTCCCAGCCACATTCACTTGGTCAGAGCCATGCCTCACTTCCTTGGAGGAATTGGAAGGCACGTAGTCCAGCCGCAGAGGGTAGCCCTCCTGGGGGAAACCGGATTCTACTTCCGGGCACCGGAAGCCGTCGGCGTAATCCTCCGCTTCGTTGAAGCCGGGCCTGCCTCCCCTTATTCTCTCGAAGAGCCCCTGGGGCCTGCTGGCACCGTGGGGATGCTCAAACTGATACTGGTAGAACTGGTCTTTCTGAAAATGGCTGGACTGAATTTTAAAATCATCCAAATTGTTCATGAACATCTGCCTGGAAAACTGCTTTGAAGAAGCAAAGTTCTCAAAGGTGCCTTCTGCAAAGCTGTGCCTTTTGAAGGAGTCCATCTCCAGCTGCTTCGAGCGGAGAAAGCCCCGGATGGGGTCGAGCTGGGAGTTCTCCATCTCCACCTTCTTGGAATACATCCGCATCGCTGACCCTTCCAAGGTGTGGCGCAGCATGTCGTCTCTTCTGAAGGAGGACAGGAAGTACCTGTCTGGGTCAACCCTGTCCATCAGCGGCGAGAAAAGGTTGTCTTCCCGGGGGAAGAGCAGGGGGTGCTTCTTGGGGAAGAGGGGCAGGTTGCTGCCGTAGGGCGCCATGCCGTAGGGTGCCATGAAGCTCTCTGGTGCCTTCATCAGGACATTGGCAGGAGGAACCAGCGGGTCAGACTGGGCAAAGAGGATGCGGAACTCCTCGTCAAAGCTGGCCACCAACTCTCCCTGGAAGATGTGAGCGATGCTCCGGTGGATCTTCTCAAACGACCACATAAAGCTGTGGAGAAGCAGGCAAGAGATGGGCATGTTACTGCTGCGAGTGGCCACTCTGCCTCGCAGGGCAGGCACGAGATGCCTCCTCCTCCTCCTCCCTGTACCCACAGGATACTGTGGGCACCACTCCCAGAGGGTGACATCCCCTTTGTGGAACTCCCTCCCCAGAGATATCAGGTGCCAGGTTAAAATAACTCTGCCTGTGCCTTCAATGGCCTGGAATTGGGGAAAGGGCTCCTTATTGCTGCCGTTTCCCTTTAATATCTTGCTGGTTGCCTCTAGTTCCAGAGGGCCTTGAGCAGTGCCTGCTTTTAAGCAGAATAATGTCAACTTGTTAGTGATGTTGTATTAATGCTGAAATCCCTTTGGATGGTCTTTCAAATTGAAAGGCAGAATATAACTATTCCACATAAGAACGTACAAAGCCAGAGCCTTATAATCTAAGGAGAATTACAGTCGGGACGGGTTGTTTGTGCGAGTCACATCCAAGCCCAAGGGACCTTGCAATGAGAACTGGAGTCCTGGAACAGCAAAAGGCAGACCCACTTCTGCTATTTCTCTTATGAGCCCCACATCTTCCATAAGGTCTCTGTGGGAACTGGACAGGGCCTCCCCACTACTGTAACCCAAAGAGCTCTGGCCCCGCAAGGGGAATGGGAAATGCCCGACTCCTGCTCTGCCTTGAGAGATTCTGCCTGGACATCCAACGTTTGCTGCAAGGCCCAGTTGCTCCAAGAGTGGATGGATTTCTGCTTGCCCTCCTGACTTAGGATCCTGGCCAGCTTCCCCACCCATGGCTGGCCCTCTCCACCCCAAGGCTCCTCCCTTGGGGCAGCTGGGTGGCCATTTGCACTTCCTCCTCCCTCCTAATTGCCCAGCCCTCAATTGCCCAGGCGGCCGTCTCAGCTGAAGTCTGTTGCAGCAGGAAGGAGTCAAGCCACCTGTGGCCTCTGCCCTGCTCCCCTGCCCTCCACTCACCTGTAACTCCCGCTCAGTACCACCATGCAATCCACCAGCAGGAACTTCTCCTTCACATGCCCCTTGAAGGACTTCCCGGTGCGACAGTAGTAGGTGGGGCCGGAAACTGTTCTCACCCGGAGGAACTGCAAGGCAAGAGAGGTATCAGGCAGCAAAATCCCCAAGGAAGCCACTGCTCCCCCCAACCCAGGCCGTTTAGCTGCAGGCTCCAAAGAGGCAGAGTTGGAAGGGATCCCTGGGGTCATCTAATCCAACCCACTGCAATGCAGGAATCAATGCAGGAGGGGTGTGTGTGCGTTGCTGCCTGGTTTCCTCCACTCTCTCATAGAGCTGATACTTATGGACACCCAGTGAAGCTGAATGTTGGAAGACTCAGGACAAAAAGAAGTCCTTCTTCCTGCAGAGCACTGTTAAAACTGTGGATAGTGACAGCCTCCAACCTAGATGGCTTTCAACAAGGAACGGACAAACTCCTGGAGGAGGAGAGGGCAATTGATGGCTCCTGGCTGTCGCATGAAAGATGGAACAAACTGTTTCTTGCTGCTCCAAAGGTCAGGACCCGAACGGATGGATTCAAACCAACAGGAAGGGAGATTCCAACTAAACCTTATGAAGAACTTTTTGACAGCAGAACGGATTCCCTCAGAAGGTGGTGGACTCTCCTTCCTTGGCGGTTTTTAAGCAGAGGTTGTGTGGCCACCTGTGAGGGATGTTTCAGCTGAGATTCCTGCATTGCAGGGGCTGGACTGGATGACCCTCGGGGTCCTTCTATCTCTGCAGCTCAACCATTCTATGATTCTAGAGCCACAACGGCTCAGCTTGGCCTCCAGAGCTGGAAGCAGCAATGCTTCTTGTCAGGGGTTCAGGAGCAGAGGCACAGGAAAGGGAGGAAATGGAGAGCGAGGGGGAGGAGTCCGAAGGAAATGTCAGCGATGACAGCGGTCCGAGGTCTCTGAGTCTTTCCAGCGAATCGGAAGATTCACAGAAAGGGGCTCCCATGGTCAGGGCAAGGGGGGTGCCTAGGGGGACACCCCAGGAAGAAGGGGCCAGAGGGGACTCAGAGAGCAGCAGTTGGAAATCAGGACCAGCGTCCACACCAGAGTGCAGTAGTGGGGAGGAGTCCCAGACATCGGGATCAGGCGGCGCGCTGCCAGCAGGAGGACAGGAGGCAGGACTGGCCACGCCTCCATCGGGGAGCGAGGAAACGGTCGAGAGGAAGGTTGAAGGCTGGGCGCGCGCGCCAAGTTCAAATGTACAGGAGGGCGGCGCAGTTGGCAGCCCGGATAGGGAGCCAGGTCCCAAAGCCCGCCGAAGAGAGAGGGAGGAGTCAGGGGGGTCAGCATCAGCGTCAGAGGAATCCAGGAAGGAAGGGACCCCAGGGGGGTAGCAGGACCCAGAGGAGAAAGGAGAGACGGAAGAGGTGGAGTAAGGCTAGAATCTTAAACTGGTGTACAGGGGGCGGAGATTCAGATGGAGCTTCGCCGGTCTAAACCCTAGACGTAGAGCTGGGGCGCTCCGGCTTGAAAATGGAAACTGTACTTCAATAAAGACTTTTGTACATTACTACCGGCTAGCGTTGGTCCTCTGTGAGCTGGGACCTGGAGCCAGCTCTGACACTTCTGAATGCCAGTTGCTGGAGACCCCAGGAAGGGAGTGTGGCCGTGCTCGGGTCTCACTTGTGGTCAACCACTGTGAGAACAGGACGCTGGACCCAATGGGCTCCCCTGGGCCTGATCCAACAGCCAGGCTCTCCTGGTGTTCTCAGAGCTGCCTGCACTGTTTGGGGGGCTTGGGTTTTGGGGTACCAAAGGGGTGCAAAATTGCACCCTGTGTCCTAGTGCCACGTTGCCCCATGGGAGCCCCTGCCCCCTCCTGCTGTGCTTACTTCCACGTAGTTGAGGTTGACTCTGCACTTGGCTGCCATGTCCAGGAAGAGCTGGGAATTCATCTCATCCAGCAGGATGTACACAGGAACCCTGCGGGCTGCAGCATCAAGCACTTCGCCCAGCAGGTCCACATCAGTGAATATGTCCATCACAATGGCAACCACCTGGAGGGAAGGCAAAAGGGCAGGTTAACACCTCACAGGACTCTCTTTCCATCTTGGGAAGCCAGAGGACTGACTTCCTGGGAGCAGCCTCAGGTGCCCTGGCAGGGCTCAGCCCCTCTCTCCCACACCTGCCCTTTGAAGGAGCTGCCAGCCCTTGGCCTCCCATTCCCTGGCCAGAGCCAGAGCTCACAGGAAGCAGTGTAAATAAAAGTCCAGTCACCCTACGGGGGCCTTCTCTGCTGGGCCCCTTGGGTGTGGAAGGCTTTGTTTTTGGAAATGTCAATAGCAAAACGTTAATAACAAAAGAAGGATCTACTGATAATAAGCAGTCTATACATGGAAGCAATGAATAACTGACGAGATTCAACAGTAGCCCCAAAGCTGACAGCTTTGTGCATAGCAGCCTGCCCCCCCCCAGCCCAAAACCCCATTTATACCTAGACTGAACAGGCCAGGAAGTCCCCCTCACAGTTCTCATATATAATCACATTCTTATTTTGCCCTTCCTTCCAAAGAAGCCCAGGGCAGCAAGCAAGAAATGATAGCAAATAAACATCTCTCAAAAACAACTCTAATACAATTGCAGGCTTGGAAGAATCTCAATGTGAAAGGCTTGTTGGAAGGAGGAGGTCTTTGGTAGGTGCTGAAAAGGAGCCTGTCTTGGTCTCCAAGTTGAAGGAATTCCAAGGGCTGGGGAGCCACCACAGCAAAGGCCCGACTTCTGCATTGTGTGGAACTGACCTCCGGACAAGACAGAATCTGCACCAGGGACGTGGCAGACAGTCGAATCCATAGGAGGGCTCCTGGGGTGGGTGGGGGAGGCAGGCAGGAAGGAAGAGGGACCCCCCCCCCCTCAACAGCACATCCCTCTAGATCAGCACCACCTCCTGGTGGCCCATAACTAACAAGCCCAGCTTTATTACTATTACTATTATTGATTATGATGATTAGATTTCTTACCTTCCCTTCATCACTTGGTCCCAGGGTGGGTTACAACAATATAAAAATGCAATGTTAACGTCAGTTGAAACCATTTACAATGGATCCTTTCCTTTAGCTAGCTAGGCAGCCCCATATCTTCCCTTACCTCAGAAGCCCTTGCTTAGCACCCTCCAAATATCTGGAAGCCCTGTGTGCATGTTCCGTCTCTCTCCTTTGTAGCCTCAAGAGGTAAAACCCCTTCCTGTATTTCTGCTTTGCCAGACTGCTGTCATTTTGCAAATCTTCCCTTGTGGAGTGTTCCTGCAGCCTCCCCTTGGGAGTCTTCTGGGCAGCTGCTGCTGCCCCCCGGTCTCTGAGCTGCCCCCCCCCAAGAGAGGTGTCTCCTCACACTGCCCTATAGGGGCCTGGGAAGCACCCCCTGGCCAGCCCCAGAGGCAGCATTCGCCTGGGGAGCTTGTAGCCAGGGCTGCTGAAACAAACAGCTGTGCAAGCCTTGGGGAGGCAGAGACAAGAGGGCATCAGAGGAGGGAGGGAAGGAAAGAGGGACAGAGACCAGTGTTGCCTGTAGCACACCTGCCCATCCTTCAAGGCACCCAGGGTGCCACGGCACACTGGTTGAAAACCACTGTGGTAAGTGCATCTGTGCCCTGCTGGGCATGAGCAGACTTTGGGCGGGAGGATCTGCTCTGCTTACTACTAGAAGACAAGATGGCGGTGGGGGAGAGTCAGCCTGGGAAATCTCAGGTGCAACAGATCTCACAACTTTTTTCAGAGGGAGGCTTTGTTGTTGTTGTTGTTAATTTTCAGTGGCTACCAGGGTCAGAAACCTCTGAATGCCGCCTGCTAAGGAGCCCAGCAAGGAGTGCTGCTGCTGCTGCTGCTGCTTTTTCCTCTGCTTAATGGACATGATAGGACAGGCATGTACAACATGTGAGTTAAGGCGGTGTCAGCTCTTCCATTACAACACTCCTCCATAACGTTCCTCCTTTATTTATTTCTTTTTATTATTATTGCAAAAGGTGCACATAATAGTCTTGGAACAGATCTCTGTTCCGATCTCGAATTTCACCAATAAGCTTTAAAAAGGAAAAGTGTGAGGCTTGGGAAGCATTTTTTAAAAACAAAATATTGTTTTTTTTATTTCCTATTACACTTTGGGGTGGACGTGTATACAAAAAGTGGAAATTGTGGCCTTTGACTAAGCATTTTTATAACTATCCAATTTGTCTCAGTGTTTGAGCTGCCTCTGAAGGGGTTGTTGTTACTCCTGTGTGTTTATTTGAGATCAGGAGTCCTCCTGAGGTGCACATAAGGGTGGGAGTCCACTCATTTAGTTAGGACAGAACGAAGCAAGTTCCATGGAGCCTTAAGGTGGAGGGGGACAGATGAGTGTGGGAGGAGGGAGGCGGATGCAAGGAGTGCAGGGGTCTCCTGCAACTGCCTTTAATCACTGCATAGAAGAGGGAACTGCTGTGCCTTGGGGGGGGCCAGCTTGATGGAGCGCCCTCTCACTTGAAATCCGGCAGACACCGTTCCTGCTATGTTAAAACTGTTTTATTTGAGAAAGTCTTTGCACCATGAATGTTGTTCTGATGTTTTAATCTATGATGTCAATCTGTGTTTTAAATTTTGTAGACTGTATGTTTCCATTTTGAAAACTGCTTTGAGCCCCGGATTCAATGAAAATCAGGCTATAATATTTTTAAAGTAAAAACACAAGCTTTTGGAAGTGTAGCTGATCATGCCATCTGAAATGCGCTCTTCCACAACTAAAGCATAGCAGCCCCCTCCTCCTTAGCATCTGGCCACGCGGGAAAAAGAGGGATACTCATTCAACACAGAGAACAACCCTGTGCAGCTTCGCTCAAGCAAGTTCCGCTGCTCTCAGCCTCTTGGGCAAGTTACATGTCTCTGAGTCACACCACTTTGCCTTCTGTGAAATGGGCTTTGATAACTGGTTCATCACAGCAGCAAATGCCGCTACCTTTTCCCACCGTGACCCCTGGTCTTGCTTACCACCAACTGCTGCCACGTCTGCTGCCTGGCCAGGCCCATAAAGCATTCAGTGCCCTGTCTGAACTGGGAGCCAATGCAGCTCCTTCTTAAGGACTGGCAGCAGGGACATCATGGAGCCCCCAAAGGCTCAGGGCAGAGAGCTTTCACGGCAGCAGTCATGTCAGAAACTGCTGGATCCTGCCCACCACCCCCTTCCTCCTGCCCGCCCGCCTTTGGGCTCCTGCCAGCGTCCTTTTCCCACAGCCCCCTTCCTGATCTCTCACCTGCTGTGCCGCCCGGATCATCCTGCGCGCTTCCTCCTTGATGCTGGGGTTGTCTGGGGGTGGGGGCTGCACCAGAGTGGTCACCTCCGTCCCTCGAAACCCAAAGACCATAGGCCAGCCCAGGTCCAGCTCTGGAACGGCCAGGTCAGAGTTCATGGGCCAGTAAGTGCCAGAGGAGCCGTCCATGTCTGTGTCGTGGGGGCCGGAGTCTGTGCTGCCACCCCCGCCCTCCTGATGGGCATACTGGGGCTTCTGGATGTGCTGGGTGATGTGCTCCACCTCCGAGGGGCAGAGGAAGTCCGGGGCGCCCTCCTCGGCCAGGAAGCGGTGGTAGTTCTCCTCCCCGTCCTCGGCCAGCGTGTCCAGAGCGAGGCGGTAGTACTCCTTGTAGTGGGGTGGGAGGTAGTTGGGGTCCAGGGGGTTGTCGCCCTGCGAAGAGCTCTGAGACCGGCGAGCCATGGCAACAGATGGGGGCACTGCGGAGGGAAGAGGCAGCCGTGTCACAGCAGAACAGACCCAGGGCGACTCACAAAACGTGCCACCGTCCCCTCCCTCTTAGGGTGGGATCCTAAGAGCAGGACAAAGAATTCGGAAATGGGTCCGTATCTGCTTTTTAGGTAACTATAATTTTGGCATAATTCCATGAGACAGATATTTTACTCACAGAAAGGATGACCCTCAGTCCCCTAATCAATGACTTAACTACTGTTTCTACACACTGTTTGCAAAATTCAACAGGGAGTGCATCTGGCCACAACTACGTCCCTGTTCAGCTCTCTGGCAATTCATTTATGCTATCCTAATTTTCTTCATAAAATAAACTCAAAGAGGCTTATAAAAGCCATAAAGTACATAAATGCCATAGTACATAAAATACACAAATACAGAAAAGCCATAAATGCACCTTATGCATACAATAAACAGTTCCAAATTACTAAAATAATTTTCATTCATAAGTACCAAGAGCAAGATATAAATATTCAGTATAAAATGGGGATACAGCTTGATGGGAGCATTGCAGGAAGTTGGACTGGGTGACCCCTGGGGGTCCCTTCCAACTAATGTTCTGAGATTTTATTATTCTATCCTGGATGGTATGGAGAAAGAGGAGGGCAGAGAGCACGTCTCCCTCCCTCTCCTAATCCAGCATCCGGCAGGATCACCCATGACGGAACCTCCCAGCAGGGGGGAGGCAGCTTCCTCCAATGTATCCGGCCCAGGAGGGGCAGAGGGGCAGGCCCAGGTCTCGCCTGACACAGGGGCTAAGCAAAACCACACAAAGCCAGAATGGTCCTCCATGGGAGGTAGAAGAAGCTCTGCAACGGAACTTGAGTCGAGCATGGATATTAAAGCATTTAGATCTTAAAAGGAAAATAATAGATATAAAAAAATATATGAACGACAATGCAAAAATAATTGATGAGAAACTTGATAGAATGGGAAGCAAAACTGATCAAAATGCCAAAATTATTGTGGAACTATCAAGTCAGATGAATGATTTGGTAACAAAAAAGTGGAATTAACAAAAATAGTCCAAGACCTTAAATGCAAATCCCAAAATCTACAAGAGGCAGCTAAGAGGACCCAGAATGAGAGTAAGGAAGTGAAAAGGGAGTGTGACAAGATAAAAAAGAGACCGCAGAACTGAAAGAAACACAGGAAGCAGCACTGGATGCAATAGCAACATTACAGATGCAAAGGAGGGGGAGGATTTAAAGATTCAGAGGTGTCCCAGAGGAGCAGATTGAGGAGAAAATTACGAAAGAGTTGGCCAAGAGGTTAGATTTGGATGAATAGGTGACGTCTCAAGGTATAGAAAAAATATTCAGAAGTGTAGCCAGAGCTAATAAGTGGCCTGGTGTGTGCCTGGTGTCCTTTACATCAATTGACATCAGAGACAAAGTGCTGCAAATGAACAATAAAAGGAAACTGAGAATAGATGAAAGAGACATTGTCATTCTTAAGGAAAACCCTGTTAGGCTTTGGAAAAAGAGACAGCTACAAACCTCTTGCTGAAGCCCCAAATGCAAACTCTATAGTTTACAGAATTCCCAGAGGGTATCTCCTCCTTTTTTAAAGGAAAGAGACGAAGGTGCTTGATGGTGGAAGACACCAACAAATTCTGGAGGAAGTATTAGAAGGAAATGGGAGGGGGAAAACAACTAGTGGGAGGAGTGGATGACACGGACGCGCCAACGTCAACAGAAGGAAATTAAAGAGAGAGATTGGACAAAAGGAGTGATTTAAGCATCATTCAAGGGTGTTAATAAATTGTTTATATTGTGTATTTACTGTTTTTATTTCTGTGAAGTGAAGATACATTAAGGTATGAACTTAAAAGATTGTCACCGGGAATGTAAATGGACTTAATGATAAAGCCAAGAGAAACAGAGTAGAACATATCCTAACTAAACAAAAATGGGAAGTGATATGGGAAGAAATTGGGAAAAATGAAAAACAATTATTTAATAACCCAGACAGTGAACTAATCAAACAAAATATTAAAATGCTCCAGACACAATTCTCAATGATTATTAACCAAGAGATTGAATGGAAAATCAAGTTGCTAAAACATGGAAGCTTTAAGTTTGCAAATAAACCTGGCAAACTATTAGCTTGGCAACTTAAAAAACAAAAGCAGAATGGAAGGATCATAAACAAAATTAAAATCAGAGAAAAGAGTAACAGATGACCCAAGGAAATAAACAGAAGTTTTGTAAGTTTTTACAGAGAGCTATACAGGGAGGGAACAGAAAATCACGACAAAAAAGAAGAATACCTAAAACAGAACAACTTACCAAAGATTCTAAAGGAGAAAATCAGCCTCCTAAATTCTCCTCTTACTGCATTAGAAGTTCAACAGGCAATTTAAAAAGCGAAATCAGGGAAGGCCCTGGGCCCAGATGGCCTACCCGCAAGATATTATAAAAAGCTAGAAGAACCCCTATTCCAACCATTAAAGGATATGATGAACAACATAGTAAAAACTGCCGGAATCATGGACAGAAAGTTATATAACCCTATTTCCTAAGCAGGGAACTGATCTAACAATTGTCTCAAACTACCGGCCAATTTCCCTTTTAAACAATGATTATAAATTATTTGCTGACATATTTTCGGAAAGACTGAGAACGATTCTTAAATACAACATTCACGAAGACCAGGCCGGCTTTCTCCCTGGACATCAGATGCAAAATAACGTCAGAAATGTTATCAGTGTGTTGGAATACTTAGAAATCAGAATTGACAAACCAGCAGTATTAATGCTGGTTGACACAGAGAAAGCCTTTGATAATATCTCATGGAGATTCATGAAAAGAATGATGCAACTAATGGAGTTTGGTGAACAGTTTTGTAAAGGAATTGAGACTATATACTCTGATCAACAGGCCAAGATTATTATCAATGGCAACATTACAGAAGACTGTGTAATAAGAAAAGGGACAAGGCAAGGGTGTCCGCTATCCCCGCTAATATTCATTGTGGTAATGGAAATACTGAATTAAAAAATAAGGGAAGACCAAAACATAAAAGGAATAACATTAGGAGAGAAAGCATATAAACTAAAGGCATTTGCCGATGACCTTATTATAATGACAGAGAACCCAAAAGAAAGTTTATTAAAGGTATTAGAAACGAATTTTGGGTAGGTAGTGGGGTTCAAATTAAACAGTTCTAAAACAAAGCTCTTGGTCAAGAATCAAACTAAACAGGAAAGTGATGATCTAGAACAAGCATGGCCAAAGTCCGGCCCACTGGTCGACTCAATCTGACCCCCATAACTTAGGGGTAAAATGGTAAAAAAAGCTCAAAAACTTAACAACTTCAATTAAAAAAAAAAGCTCAACAACTTTAGTTGGCCTTCATGCATGTTCACTTCATCAAATCTGGCCCTCTTTGGGAAAAGTTTGAGCACCCCTGATCTAGAAAATGTCTCAAACTTGAAGATCTGCAAAAAGAGAAAATATTTGGGAATATGGATCTTGGCAAAAAATAATAACCTATTTCAAGATAACTACACTAAGACCTGGATGGAGATAAAATGAAATCTAGAAATACAGAGCAGATTAAATTTATATTTCTGGGGGAGAATATCCACCATTAAAATGAATGTTTTACCAAAAATGCTTTTCTTATTTCAGACGATTCCTGTAACTGGGGAAACAGACGAGAAATCTCAAGATATATCTAGCAGGGGGAAAACCCCAGATTAAACACAAATTATTAATTGATTTTAAAGAAAGAGGAGGCTTTTCCCTGTCAGATTTGAAACTTTACTATGAGGCAGCGTGTCTCTCCTGGATCAGGGAATGGTGTGTATTACAAAACACAGACCTTCTAGATATGGAAGGGCATGACAATCACTATGGCTGGCATGCCTACTTAGGCTACGATATGGTCAAGGTACACACAAAAATTTTAAAACCACATTATAAGGAAACCCCTATATATGATTTGGGCAAAATACAAAGGTCTGCTCAAACCTAAAAATCCATGTGGATATTGCCCCAGAAGCACTGGCAGTGAAGAAGAAAAATATGAAAGGGAATTGGCCAACATATAAAGTATTGTTAAAAGAAGAAGAAAATCAGTTGAAATTTTTAAAAAATCGAAGAAATCAGGGCACACCTGTCAGGTTGGTTACAATATCACCAACTTCATGAGATATTTAAACTCAACAAAAGAAATGGCTTTGAGACAGAACCCTCCAGATTGGAAAAAGAACTGCAAGCTCTCTCCAAAATGGACCGACTCCTCCTTGACTGGGAAGTCAAGGAAGAGGAGGCAAAATCAGGAATGGTTAAATGGGCTCAAGACTTTAGTCACAACATCCCTATGGGTGCCTGGGAAAAACTATGGAAGGTAGACATGAAGTTCACCGCATGTTACGCTTCAAAATAATATTTTATGAAGATGCAATTCTGCTGGTACTTAACGCCACTAAAACTATCTAAAATGTATAAAAATACCTCGAGTAAATGTTGGAGATGTGGGGAAGTGGAAGATTCAATGCTACATATATGGTGGAACACTAAGAATATAAAGGAATTTTGGGATGTCATTTACAACAAGCTCAAAAAGATGTTTAAGGTTTCCTTTATAAAAAAACCCCCGGAGGCTTTCCTCCTGGGGATACTAGGCACAGATATACCTAAAAAGGCAAAGGAAATATTCTTGTATGCCACGGTAGCTGCAAGAATATTAATCGCCACAAATTGGAAAGGAGAAATTGTTTCGAAAATTAAGGAATATTGTAATAGCATGATTTCAAACGGCATGACTCAGGTTTTTTTTTTGGGGGGGGATGCGCACCCTATTTGGCCAATGAGAAATGAACGTTGCTGTTTCATTAAAATTTCAAACATCTTATGAACATCTTGTTCTCACCTGAACAGCCAGCTACATTTCCCCATGGCCCACCATAAAGGGGGAGAACTATACAGTGGTACCTCGGGTTAAGAACTTAATTCGTTCTGGAGGTCCGTTCTTAACCTGAAACTGTTCTTAACCTGAGGCACCACTTTAGCTAATGTGGCTTCCCGCTGCCGCCACTGTGCGATTTCTGTTCTCATCCTGAAGCAAAGTTCTTAACTCGAGGTAATATTTCTGGGTTAGCGGAGTCTGTAACCTGAAGCGTCTATAACCCGAGGTACCACTGTAGTACCACAGGGGGTGCATTCATGGTTAGGGGGCTTGCTTTTTTTCTAACTAGAAGCCACACCTGTTCTGCTTGCCATTAGCTAAAGGAAGCCCCATCCCTCACGCCTGCGCCACCTGACCCTTGCCAAGGGTCTCCTGCCCTATGCCTTGCCCACCTCAGCAGGAGCCCCAGGAGCCCAAAGGATGATGACTTGCCTAGTGAGGTGAGGCGAGAATATGCTCCGGAGAATATTCTCCACAAACTATAAATTCTAATGTAAGAACCAGTTTTACACCCCACATTTTAAAAATCTAGTAAATAATAAGTCAAGCTGTGATATTGCCAGTGTAAGAATCGAATAATGATTTTTTAAAATTCAGTTACATTACTGAGCACTTTGTCATTCACCATTGGCAGTTCTGAAATGTGAGCTACAGAAAACATTTTTTGTTTGTTTTAAAAATCTATTCATTTAATTTGGTGAACATTTTAATTTGTATGTATTTCAACTATATGTAATAGCCTTTTTTCTATTTTGGTGTGACCTTATTCTTAGCAATTCTATACCCTTGGCCATACAGTGACCATACATATTTATTTTTTACAGAAGGTAGTTTTAATGCTTTATAACACTTAAAGTACCTAGGCCTATGTGTAACAGCATGTGAGGTGGCCTTGATTTAAACAGTTGACATTTCTATACTTTTATTTAGTGCCAGTAACTGGTTTTTGCAGTGCCATTCAATGGTACATGGTGATATTTATCAGAGACTGACATGCTGAAATATATTATCACATAATGATAATGTATTTAATGTCAATGGCTTCTTTTTTATATGTATGCATATAGTTTTATTTAACAAGCTATGCTTTAGTCACCAAAACAGTTACTGTGTTAGAACTATCAGAAGCACAAGATAGCCTATTACTGAATTTACTTGGATCAAACCTTAACATGCCAATTGTATTTTTTGACTTGTCATATAACATGTACATGTTCTAATGGAAGAATAAAATATGATTTAACTACTGAGTTTCCTCATAGGAAACCTTAACATGACAATTACTGGTGCCATCACCTTATTATATCATTTTCAATGCATTAAAATGAATATTCTCCTATTTTAAATGAAAATTCACTAATATTCTCATTGATTGAGAATATTCTCAAGAATATTCTCCAAAAGATTATTCTTGAGAATTTAACATCACCAGACTTGACCAACAGCCCATTGCTCATGCAGCGGCTTCCCTGGCCATGCCCTGGCCAGCTGCCCCCCGCAAAAAAACTCCTCCATTCCTTTCCTGTGTTCCCAGAAGCCTCTCAGACCTTGCCATCTCCAGTGCACTTAAGACTGGGAGCTCCAGGTTTTCCTCAGTGCTCAGTGTTGCTGGCACTAAATGTACACCCAGTGGGAAAGGAGGGGTGTTGGGGTGGGGACACACAAAGCGCAGCCCCTCCTGATTCTGGCTGCTCACCTTCCAGCTTGCCAAGAACAAGAGGAAACTGCTCAGCTCCAGGCTCTTGGGGGAGCCAAGCCAACTCCGAGCGTTGAAGGCAAGCTCCAGAGGTGCCCTGTGCCCACTGGAGGGGACCCGCCTGGCTTTGCTGACTGGGGCCCGCTGGCCTTTGTGCTTCAGGACGGCTTCCCTCAAGCAGAAAGTCTCCTTCCGCCCCCGCCTTGGCTACCTGCTCTGCCAAGTGATGGTCGTGCAGTGGGCTCCCTCCTGGCAGCCCCTCCGCCAGCCCCAGAGCCCGGGCTCTTGCCAGGGCCTCGCCTGCTGGGCTCTGGAGCTGCTCCTTCCTGTCCCGGCCTGTACCAGCAGGGCCTGTTGCTACGTGCTGCAGCTGCTGCGGCTGGTTCCCAGCACCACCGACCGGGTGCTCCCTTGCGAAACTGGCTTGGCAGCTTCAGACACACCCAGCTGCATGGAAACTGAGAGAGAGGGTGGGGTGGGGGGAGGCAGCCCTTGGCTGGGCCCAAGCCCAGCCAGAGAGAGGATCGCTGGAAGCCAAAGGATGGCCTCCCCTCACACCTGCCTCTAGGGGTGCGGCTGGTTGGCCTCAGCAGCTGGGGGAATCTCCTGACCCAGCAGTCAAGCTTCTTCAGGAATACAGGCTGCCTTGGAAAGGCCAACTTGCCAGCAAATGCCACTGCCCCACAGAACACAGGCGGGCACCTGGTGGCCGGAAACCCCCAGTCCCAGCACAGCACCAAAACGCCCCCCTCCCAGGTGAGGGTGGTCCTGCTTGTGGCTCAGGCTGCCCTTGAGCTCTTCATCTGAAGACGAGACATAAGGACATCCGACCAGTGGCCCATCTAGGCTCTCACAGTGGCCAGCCTTCTGCCCTTGGGCTAGGGACATGGTAGGCATGGGGTGGGCAGCTGCCTCGCCATCCTTCCAGCAATACATGGGCCAGGGCTGCCCCTGGGAGTGCAAAATTCAGCTCCCTGCTCTTCCTCCGAGGCAGGAGGCCAGGGAAGCAGGTCTGCCTTGCTCTGAGCAGGGGGCTCATGGAGCAGCCCCTCCCCCACAAACACAGCCCTGCATTCCTCTGGGTGCTACTTCCGGTGCAGCCACATGCTCTCATACCACTCTTAGAAATTCCCCCCAAGGGGGGCAGAGCCCCACTTCCCACCAAGCAGGGGCGTGATGGGCAAAGGGGGAGTGGGATGCCACAGGACTGCTCCAGACCTCTTACATGAGGGTCTTGGGGAAGCAGCTGGTGGCCAGACAGAGACCCCCTCCCCCGTGGGACAAGCAGACCCCTCTCGCCTTCCTCACACACGAAATGAGCTCACCCAGCACCTCTGAAGCCAATGGCCTAAGCGGGGGTTTGCTTGGGTGCCTGCATAGAGAGGGAAGAATTATCCCAAGGCCGCGTCAACCACAGAGTTTCCAGGCAGCCATGACACATATAACTTCTCCATTACTTTAGAGGCCTCCGCCTACATTCTGTGGACACATTTGAGGCTTCAAATTTCAAAGGCTGGTGCAGAATTTGGCACCTTAACCACCTCAGCTTTGGGTTTAACACAACAAGTTGCTAGCCCCCAAGAAAACGCGGGCTCTTATGAACGGGGTGCACACTTCCCTCTTGTTCTGGGGCTGAAGGGGCACAGTCTTGGTCACCCACCAGGCCACGCACACCCAGGTGCCAACTCACACTGGCTCCTCCCACCCAATGACTGAGAGCAGGTTAAGAGCAGCCTCCTGGCGAGTGGTGGGCAAGGAGAAGGGGGCCAGGCCAAGGTGGGAGCCCTTGGCAAGTTCCCTGTAACGGTCGGGTATCCCTCCAAGCTCCAGTTTTAAAACAGATGAAGACCTCTCCCTATTCACTTCCTCCCAATGCACATAATTTTATACCCCTTGTTCAAGTCTACTCCCCTTTCGCTAGAAAGCCCCAAATCTTGCAACCTTTCCTCTTTTAGAATAATTTTTATTAAGTTTTCAATTTTACATTTCAAAATAAACATTTTACAAACTTCAAAATATCCAAAGACTTCTCTCCTTCTCCTTGCATGGTTCATTTTACATATCATATGTTCCTGCATATTTTACTATAACCATTGAAATCCGTTTCCCACTTTTACATCAATCAAATATTATATACACTGTTGAATTTCTCTTAATGCTGCCTGCGTTTTCAGCTGGGTAGTTATTTCCCATATATTCAATAAATGTTTTCTACTCTTCTTTAAATATATGTCCTTCTGGCTCTCCTATTGATATGTGATAAATCTGCAAGTTCTGCATAGTCTATCATCTTAAGCTGCCAATCCTCTTTAGTTGGGACCTCGCTCACTTTCCATTTTTAGGCTAACAAAACATGGGCCGCACTTGTTGCACACATAAATAACCTTTTCTGACACCTAGCCATTTCTGTCTAGATTATTCCCTGTAAAAAGGACTCAGGTTTTTGTTTTTTTTTGGGGGGGGATAATCTTAAACATTTTTTCAACTCATTATAAATCATTTCCCAATATACTATTACCTTTCTACATGTCCACCACATATGAAAGAAGGTTCCCTCTCACCCCACTCTTTTCTGAACCTTTTCTAGTTCTACAATATCCAGTTCCACAAAATATCCTTTTGACTACCTCACAACACAATCCTAAAACATTATTTTTTAAAATTGAAATTGAAAACCAAGCATAAAACAAAATCATCACACAATGATGTATTGGTGTGGAGCACAGACAAAAAGGTGACCAAATAGATCTGTAATACATTCTAGACTTTGGGTCTAGAATGGGTCTAGACATTGGGTCTAAGTGGTACCTTGGTTTAAGAACAGTCCGGTTTAAGAACGATTTGGTTTACAAACTCCGCAAAACCGGAAATAGTGTCCCGGTTTGTGAACTTTACCTTGGTCTAAGAACGGAATCCGAACGGTGGAAGGGCACCGGCGGCGGGAAGCCTCATTAGGGAAAGTTCACCTTGGTTTAAGAGCGGTTTTGGTTTAAGAACGGACTTCCGGAACCAATTAAGTTTGTAAACTGAGGTAGCACTGTACTAGAATTATAACTAAAAAAGTTTTAAAATCCCATAGGGGGACTCTGTTTTCTAATCCGGCTACACAGGAGATGGCAACTGCTATGTTGGCTCCCAAAGAAAGGGGCACAAATGCAATGGGGCAGAATGGGGCCTTCCAACCAATCAGCTCAGTTTGGCTCCAAAGTGTGCAACTTGTGCATTTTGCAGCTCTCACCAAGACAGAAAACGGGTGTTAACTTCAGGCAATGGCTCCTCTTGCGTGAATCTCACCCTGCCCGTGATAGGCTCTGTGGAAGTCCTGCTGCAAAATGCATCTTGCGGGGGGGGGGGGGGCGAGTGGGAGGGTCTTGGTAGCAGCCCCAATGTTCAGCCCCAGCCCCTGTCTCGCCTGTCTCGCCTGGGACGACTAGGACACTTGCAATCAGATCAGAGCCTCAGCTGGTGACCTTGAGAGCAGGCTGCTGAGTTTGACTTTTCTTATTGTTTTTGTGATTGTTTTTCTATCATTATACCCATTTCTTGTTTCAATTCAAAAATTAAATTACACTCAAGACACCACTAGGGTGGGCCCTGTTCATTCAAAGTTAGCCAGACCAAAATGACGTGGGGGGGCGGGGGGGGAGAGAGAAAGCAGGTGAGGGGACTTCACAGGTGCCTGCAGGGGGCAGCCCCCCCCTTCTTCCCTCCTCCTCCATCTTGGGAAACAGACCCATTCTCCCACTTCTCTGGCTAGACGCTGAAGCCCAGATAAAGTGTGTGTGGGGGGGGGCACTGGCCTGCAAATGTTTTGGGGAGCCCTGGCAAGCAGAGGGGGGTCCGATGACCCCCAGGGCCAGCTTTGCTGCTGCTCAGCCAGGCTCTGCTGGCTTGAGGCTGGACAGGCGGGAGGGGGGGCGCACCCAAGCGGGCCCACCTGCCCTCCTCCCGGGACAGCACCTGCCCTGGAAGTGCGGAGGCCAGGAAGGAAGGAAGGAAGGAGGCAGGTAAGCAGTTCCTCCTCCTCCTCCTCCATAGAATCGTGGTTTGGCAGGGAGCCCAAGGGTCATCCAGCTGAGCCCCCTGCCCTGCAGGACTCACAACTCCAGCATCTCGGACAGGTGCCCCCCCCCCCTCCGCTTCCCGAAGTGCCGCTTGACCTGAAGTCGGCGGAGAGAGGAAGGCGCTGCGCGGCGTCCCGGCCGGGAAGCTTTGCGGCCGCTCCCGGGGAAGGGCGGGCGGGCGGGGCGGCGGCGGGCTTCGCCGAAGCGCGGCCGCACCCAGCTCGCCGGGCCAAGCACCTGCCGGAGCCCGGCCCCGCACAGGACTCCGCGGTCGCCGGGCCCCGATGGGCGAACGAGCCAGCGCCGGCCTGCCCCGGCACGCCGAACGGCGGAGCCGCCGGCACGTGTCGGGACAAGAGCCGGCACTCCCAGCCGGCGGGCGGGCGGCCGCCCCGTCTCTCGCGCGGCCCGGGAACCTGGCGCCCCTCCGGCCTCCTGGGACCCGTCGCCTTGCGCCCGGCGGAGGAGCCCCGACAGCCCCGCGGCAGGCAGACGCTCCTCGGCCCTGCCCAGCCCCCGCCTGGGACAGACTCCTTCCCTCGGCCCGGGAGGGGGACGGACACCCCCGCGCCGACCTCCGCTCCCGGCCTTGGCCCCTCGAGAGCACCGCCCGCCCGCCGCGGACCTCGGCCCGTCGCCCGTGCCGCGCGGCCGGTGGCCCCGTTTCCCCGACGGCAAACGGAGACGCCGCGGAAGAGGGGGCCCGGGATCCCGGCTGCCGCTCGGGCCGCGGCCCCACCGGGAGAGCCCCCTCGCCGGCCCGCCTGGCAGCGCCTACTGGAGCGGCCGGGCGGCCAAGCGTCCGACGGCCTCGTCGGGGGCGCCCGCCTTACCTTGCCAGGTGAGCCGGGGCAGGCGCGGGTCCTCTTTCCGGCAAGCGGGCGGCGCTGCCTCCTCTCCTCCCGCGACGCCTGATTCACCTCGGCGCAGGCGGGAGCCAAGCTCCACCCAGGGCAGCGCGGGGCGCGGAGCGAAGTTGGCCGGCCAAGTCGGCCCGAGGGGGAGAGCGAGATAAGGCGCGCCTCCCTCGCTCGCTCGGCACATTCCTGATGCGCCGCCTCCGCCTCCCGCGCCTCCGCCCTCGCCTGGCCCGCTTGCCCGGCCCTGCCCGCGGGGGACGGGGCTTCGTCGCGGGCCCTCCCGCCTCCGGGGACCCCCCAGCCCCGCGCCGGGCGGTCCCTGAAGGGGAAACCCCCTCGCGCGCTCCGGCGGACGTGAGGCTGCCCTACAGGGAAAGTATTCCCACGTAGAAAAACACGTGTCGGGCTCCGGTGGGGCGTCTCAGGGCGAGATCACCCGCGTCGTGGGGAGCCAACAATCCTGAGGCTGGGCAAGAGTGCTTTGCTCGGAGGAGGGGCGTTTGCGAGGCTACCAGTCCAGCATTGCGGGGGGTGGACTAGATGAGCCTTGGGATCCCTTCCATTTCACGTGCCCGGTGTCCCATTCCACGAATCCTTACAAAGGAGACTACTATTGTTCCCCGCGCAAAAACCTTTTCCACTTGCAATATATATTTTTTATTGGTTAAAGATCTCTCATGCAGGCGAGGGGCTGGCTCGGCGGCACGTGGACAGAGGCGGCAGCCGGCAGGCGACGCCTTCCCGGCGCAGGGGATGCGAGCGGGGCTCCCGGCCAAGCCGCGCCTCCCGGGCAGGAGCCCCAGGGCTTCCGCCGAGCGGGCGGGGCGCTTTCCGGGGCTGCCGGGTTGACCTGCTCGGGCTCCGTGACTCACCCACCTGGCCAGCCCCGCCCGCCGCTTGGGCGCCCGCGGGCGGAGCCGGCGCTCCTCCGGCCTGGGCAGCAGGAGGCGCCCTTGCGCCGGCGAGCCCAGCCCGGAGTCCCGCCGCGCAGCCCCGCCGGGTCTCCGGCGAGGCAGGCGGGCCCCTCCGTCCGCCAGGGCTCGGGCTGCTGCCGGGAAAGGGCCACGACGGGGCCCGGGGCCGCTAAAAGGCGCCTGGAAAAGGGCTGCCGCCTCCCGCCGCGCAGCCCCCAAGCTCGGAGGCCCCGGCGGAGCTGCCGCCGTCCCGCCCCGCTTGGCTCGCGAAGGGGCTCCGCGGGCGCCGACACGGATTCCGCCGCCGCAGCAGCGAGGCGGGACGTTTGGTTCGCGAACATCGCCGCGTCACGTGCGCAGGTGCGCGGGAGAAAGGGCGGGCGGGCGCGGCGTCGTCACGTCGGGACGCGCCCGAGGTCTCCCTCCCACTCCGCGCCCGGGAAGGGGCGTGGCCTCTGCGCCCGCCGGGCAAGCCGCACATGCGCATTCCGCCCCTTTGGCCGTTGCCCGGCGACGCTGCGCGCGGCGAGAGGGAGGAGCGGCGGCCCCGCGACCCCGGAGGGACCGAGCAGTAGGATGATGGTTATGATTAATCTCCGGGAGGCGGGGAGAAGCTGCTTTGCTTGGGGCAAGACGAGGCGACTGACCCGTGTCAGAGCTCCTCAGAAATGCGCGCGTGACGGGTCTCCATCCCCGGCGGCCCCTCTCCTCTCTCCGGCCCAGGGAGCCTTTCTCGCGGGCAGCTGTCCTGGGTCCTTGGCCCGCAGGACCGACGGGCTTTGGCCGAAGAGGTGAAAGCCCAGCCTGCAAACAAGGCTTGGCCCGGAGAGCTGCTCGGGGGAGAAATCCATTGGGGGTTAACACAAGGGAGGGGTCCCTGGGCAAACTCAGGGCACACGCAGTGCGGGCACATGCCCATCGCCAGTCATGCTCCCTTCACAGCATCAGGGTTTTTTATTAAAATAATTTTATTGAGTTTTTCATTTTTATCATAATAATATACCAGATAACAAAAAATAAGAATACAGTTCCCCAAGTGCCCCCCACTTCCCTCAACTTCCTCTTCTGTTTTTTTTTAAAGTATTACCTTCCCCTGCTTGCTTTATTATATCTTAATATTGAGTTCTTTGTATCAAATGTTGTTGTTCTCTTGTCATTTTAACATCATCTTTATATTTTCTGTGTTTTGTTCATTGTAAGTGTTTACTCAAACCCTGCCACTGAGTCCATTTCTTTGCATTGTTTCTGTAGATACAACATAAATGTTTCCCAGTCTTTTTAAAAGTCTCTGTTGTCTTTGTCTTGGAGTCTTTCTGTTAGCTTTGCCATTTCAGCATATTCCATTAATTTTTGTTGCCATTCTTCTTTTGTTGGTATTTCATCGCTTTTCCATCTTTGGGCTAGCAGTATCCTGGCTGCTGTCGTAGCGTACATAAATAATTTCTTCTTCTCTTTTGGCAGATCTTGACCTGAAACACCTAATAAAAAAGCTTCTGGTCTTTTAGCAAAAGTTATCATAAACATTTTTAAAATTTCATTATAAATCATATCCCAATAATTTTGAACTATCTCGCAATTCCATCACATATGAAAAAACGTTCCTTTTCTTTACATTTCCAGCACTTATTGTAGCCTGTTCTATATATTTTTGCAGGTGTGATATACCATCTATACATCATTTTCATATAATTCTCTTTTAACAATATACAATCAGTAAATTTTAAGTTCATTTTCCATACTTTCTCATAGTCTTCCATTTGTATATTGTCCTAGGTCTTGTGCCCATTTAATCATTACAGATTTAACCTCCTCATCTTTTGTTTCCTATTCTAGTAGTAAATTATACACTTTCTTCAAAAGTTAGGTATTATCCTCTATTATTTCTCTTTGAAATCTAGAGACAGTATAACTAAATCCCTTCTTTTTGTCCTCTTTAAATACCTCATTCAACTGGCGATATTGCAGCCAATCATATACATGTTCTCTGATCTCTTTAAGAACTTGGCAGCATCAGTCTTAAAAGCGCAATAAAAATAGTCACGGCGCAGATATCCAAGATCCAAAAGACTTGCTTTGCTTCAGCTTTGCCCAAGTTTCCTGGAGATTTTACTAATGATGCACCTTGGGATAAAAAGCTTGACTGTTCTGAAAGGACCGAGCCTTTCTACAAGAACACATGGCCTGTGTGCTCAGGACGTGTTGGGCCGCCTTGGGTTTCGCTGAGCCCCCTCTTCCTCTCTGCTCACCTTGTTGCTCTTCTCTTTCCAGGGGGATGAGTGCCAAGAAGGCGGCAGCAGCAGGAAAGCCTCCACTTCGGAAAGGGGCAAAGCCGGCAGCTCCAGCAAAGGGGGTCCCTGTGAAGGCAGGTATAGTACCCATGGGGAGGAGGAAGGCAGGGCTGAGGCTCTGCTGCAGAGCCAGCTGTGAGGATCCACTGCACAGTCCAGGGTGTGGAGCAAGGGGTGCTGAAGGATTTCTGCTTGTCATGAGGAGTATACAAAATGTACTATGCTATATATAATATATTCAGGGCAGCTCAAATGTATTTTGTGGTTCCGCTTGCCTAAGTGCAGAACCTCGCATTTGCGCCTGTTGAAGTTCATTTTGTTAGCATGGGCCGAGTTCCCCAATCTGTTAAGGCAGGAATCTGTCTTCTGCAGCACTAGCTATCCCGGTGACAATTAGCATTTTTTGAATTTGGTTTCTCTTTTATTTTTCCACTGGCTCAGGGTCCACAATTGATGGAAAAGATGCTGCCCTACCAAGCAACAGCACCAGACCCCAAGAAGTGTCCCTGAGCAGCCATCCCAAAGGTAGGCAGTGGCACAGCAGAAGCTCATGGGGGGGGGGTCTGCAAGGCCTTTGTGGCAGGGACTTAATGGGGGTGAAATATGGCGGGGGAGGAGAGCAGAGGCTCTCTTGAACAGGTTTGGTGCAAGATTTTCCTCTGAGCCCGACTCCTTGTAGGCAGGCTGGCTTATTCCCACAGTCAGCCCCACCACTGTTTGTGGCACTTCATGGAGAGCTGTTAAGCAAGAACAAAAATGAGGCAGGCTCTGACCCCCCCCCCCCACCTGGAGGGATGGCAGAGGAAGGGGGACAAGGAATAGTGAAGAGCAATTGCAGCTGTTGGGCTCAGCCCATTTATTTGATGTGTTCATAGACAGCCATTAAAGGCAAAACCCCTCACAGGGGAATGAGGACCAGGAGCAGCACTAAAGTTTGTTACTTTCTTGTGAGAACGATGAGGGTTATGTTTTGTTAACGAGTTAGGCGCCTCAAAAAATTAATGTGCCAGAATGATATACAGCCGAAAAAACAAATTTAAACATAACAGCACTAATTCCAACAATGTCAACCTAAGAAGTCAGAAACGAGGCCAGATCGACTCCAGAAACAACCAGAGTCTGGAAAGGCTCCAGATCTCTGCGTTCAAAATACCTGTTTGAGGGGAACACCCTGCTGCCATCTCCTCCTCCAATCTGCATTGACCAGCAAAAAATGTTACTTCGACTGACCTTTTCATGTTGTGTAGAACTTCTTTTCTCTGCAGGAAGTTTGTGACTAGGTTCCCCTCAGTTTTTTTCACCAGAGTTGAAGAAGCAGAGAAAAGGAGCAAGTAGCTCAGCCTTGTACCTACGCCCTTGCCTGGTAACTGTAGCTCTGTGTGAGAGCTCATGTCTGCTGCGAGCTGGCTGGCTGGGAGGGGAGGGGAGGCCTGCCCCCTCCCTCCTGTGGGCCCAGTCTCCAGAGATATGGAATTGCCCCCTCTTTTGCCAGCCTCCAGGCTAGTAGCATTTGGAGGCTCATTTACAAGGCTGAAGTATCTCTCTGGCTCAGTGCTGCAAAAGTGCTTCGCTGGTGTGGCTGTAAAGCAGGACTGAGGTAAGGCAAGACAATACACTGTATGTGGGGAACCTTCACCTGGAGAGCCCCCTGTCCCTATCCCACAAGCGCCATTACCTCCTAGGACCTAAACGACCAGCAAATCCCTTGGGATTCCCTTTTATGGCCCTACACTTCTGCTTTCTGCCCTCAGAGCTGACGCGTGAAGCAAAGGCTGCGCTCACGTTGCAGAGTGCCTTCCGCCGCATCTTGGCATGTCGTGAGAGAGCGAGGCGATTGCAAGAGCGACAGGAGTACAATGAGTTAATGGACCGCCTCCAGAGAGAGGTGAGGTGACACTTGGCTTTGGGAACTTGAGAGAAGCCCCCTCCAGGGGGAAGGGAAGCTGGGACAGACATCATCAACATGAAGGCATTGTAGACGAGACAGAAAATCCAGTCCAGGGCTCGCTTGTGAGGGTGGTTGCTGGGGAAACATCTCTGTGGCTTGAAGCTCAGGCTAAAGTCCTCCAGATCTTCCTGTGGTCGCCCCGTGCTTTGCATTCTTCTTGATGCTCTTCCGCTGCCCATCAGTGTGGAAAGCCTTCTTCTGTTTTGCCTCTCCGTGACTTGGCCTGTTGGCTCCATGGCTTCTGTCCTAGGCCTTTGCTGCGCTGGTGAAGAGGGAGCGAGAGGAAGCTGAGCGGGAGAGAAAGAAAGAGGAGGAAGAGAAGAAGAAGCAGCGGGAGGAGCAGCAGAGGAGGAAGCGGATGTTGGAAGCGGCCTTTGATGGGGACGTGGAAGAGATGAAGGCCGTCCTGAAGGAGGTGGGCAAGGCCTCGCTGTAGCCAGAATCACTCAGCCCTACCCTCGGCTTGTGGCTTCTGAGCTGTTTGCCTGGCAGCGCCTGATCTCATGGCCTGTGCAGGCAAATTAGAGTCTCAAAATGAGGACAGAGGGCCCACATGTGCACTTTGGACAGAGCGGGGGTGGCTTCAAGGAAGGCACAGAGACTGCATCAGGTGAAACCGACTGCACAAAATAACCTCGGTAGCAGCATGGGGTACTTCAGCTGGAGTCAAGCTCACCCTCAACTTTATACTCAAAGTGCATAGCCGGTTGCTCACAGGGCGCCTTGGGGAATCCAGAGGTTCTGCTCTTGCACTGGGAGTCAGTAACCTCTGCACCGTCCAAAATAAGTTTGCCAGCTGGCTCCCGGATGAAACCACGTGAGCTGCAAAATGAGCCTTTTTCGCAGCCTGCACTGCCACATGGTAGGCACGATTGTGTGTTCTTACCAGTGTTTGGTCAGCTTCAGAGTGAGACTTGTGCCACTTGGCTCCAGGCTTCGTCCGCCCTGTTTCGTATTCTGGTGCTCCTCAAAGTACCAAGTAGCAGCCAGGTGTTTTTTGGGCAGGAGTTGTTCTGATTGTTTCTCTCTTCTCCCACAAATCCTCTCCCCGCACCCCACCCCGGGACCTGCACTCAGCAGCCTTCCCACATGCCCTTGTTTCAGTGAAGGCTCAGCAGAGACACCATGAGGTCACTTCCCCCTCAGGGCTTGTTCATATCAGAAGGAAAGGCCTGCAGAGTGCGGAAGTAGTGTTTACTGGGGGTGAGGACCCCTGGGCCACCCTCAGCCAACTTGCAACAATAAGGTAATCTCACTGCATCCACTGAAAATCTAAAGTGCCCTGAGAATGAGGCAGAAAAATGGAAGCATAGAAAGAAAACATTTGAGAAATTGAAGGGCAGATTTTGGCATATTACTAGTTTTACCACCCTGACTAATTAGGTGTTGTCAGTAATTTGGGCCTCACTGTGTTCAGCCCTGACTCCAGACAATTTGCGGCCCTGATGTCTGCCCACATGTGAGGTTTTTGTACCAGTCCAACAGCCAGGTTCCCTGAGCAACTGAACCTTCTGTGCTGCCACAGCAGCTCAGCCCATCAGTGTCAGCAGCAGCTTCATAGCACAACTCCAGAAGGTCACTACACTGAGTTGGAGACTTCTTTGTGCCTTTTCTAAGCTGCAGGTTCAGGCTTTGCAGCCAGAATTTATGTGTGAGAGAGTAAAGCACAGGGGAGTTGCTGTTGTTGCTGCAAGGTTTATTCAGCACCAAAAATGTGTAAAAGCCATGCCATGGCTTTGCTCAGAGAAACAAAGCAGGGAGTGGAAAAAGGACCAGATTGCTAGAGTGTAAGAGCTGCCTTCCTGGATTGGGCCCAGGTGAGCTTATCAAGCTCAGTATGTCCTGTTTCCCGTCTCCGCCAACACAGCACGGCAGAGCTTCCTTTAGTTTGTTATTTTGGCCTGCTCTCTGTGTGGGGCTTGTTTTGCCAGCTCTTGCCTTCTTTCTGAAAAGCCACTGCCTGAGTGTGTGGGGATGGATTGCACAGGAGGCAAAGGGAGGTGCTGCCAGGAAAGTTTTTTAAAAAAAAATTTAATCAAATTTTTCAAAAATAACAATAAAGGAAAAACATTCCATCCAAAATTTACATCCAGTTCTAGTCTTTATACTTTTAGACTTCCCTCAGCCTGTCTGGAAATTTTCCATATTATCACAATTATTCACATTTCTTCCATCTATATTGTGTTTTTTTAAAAACCATATTAGTCTTAACAAATATTATAAAACAATATTTCTCTCCGTTATTATCACAGAGCTTCTTGAAAACCTACAAGCGTTAATTGTCCTTCACGTATATTTTTAATATACTCTGTAAATTTATTCCAGTCCTCGGTAAATCTTTGGTCTCGTCGGTTCCGAATTCTACCCGTTAATTTATCTAATTCTACGTACTCCATCAGCTTCATTCTCCATTCTTCTTTCATCGGGATTTCTTCCTGTTTCCATTTTTGAGTCACCAAAATTCTTGCCGCTGTTACTGCATATAAAAACAACTTCTCATCCTTCTTTTTTATATCATTTCTTAATATTCCTAACAGAAAAGCTTCTGGCTTCTTAACAAAAGTATATTTCAACATTTTTTCCAACTCATTGTAAATCATTTCCCAGAAACCTTTCATTTTTTTACATTCCCACCACATATGATAAAATGTTCCTTCTTTCTCCTGACATTTCCAACATTTATTACTAACTTTATACATCTTTCCAAGTTTTACTGGTGTTATATACCATTTATATAACATTTTCATAACATTTTCTTTTATTGTAGTACATGCAGTAAATTTCATTCCTTCTTTCCACAATCTTATCCAGTCATCAAATTGAATATTATAACCAAAATCTTTGGCCCACTGAATCATTGCAACTTTAACCTCTTCATCCTTTGTATGCCACTCAAGTAATAATTTATACATTTTAGATAGAATTTTAACATCATTATTCAAAATTTCTTTTTGAAATCTAGATTTTTCTTCTTGAAAACCTCTTTCCAGCATCTCTTTTTTAAACATCGCATTCAATTGGATGTAGCCAATCATTCACATATTCTTTAACTTCTTCATATGGTTTCAGTTTCCATTTATTTCCTTCTTTTATAATTAAATTCTCATATGTAATCCAACTCCCCATCATATTGATCTTCTTAACACACATTACCTCCAATGGCGACAGCCAGAATGGAGTTTTAAACTAATAAATTTTTGTACCTATTCCATACTTCAATCAGCGGACCTCGGAATATGTGATTTTCAAAACCTTTGTGCACTCTTTTTTCCTCATACCATAAATATGCGTGCCAACCAAATCTATTATCATAACCTTCTAAATCCAACAATTCTGTATTTTCTAACTTTATCCATTCTTTCACCCAGCAAAGACATGCAGCCTCAAAATATATATGCCAGGAAAGTTTTGCTGGTAAGACGCTTGGAGGTGGCAGGTGCGGGTGGGCCGGGAGGATGTCCCAGGTTGGTGCCATGCTGGTTTTGGGTGCGGAGCCCATGCTCCCTGCATGCCAAGGGCCCCCTTTCCTGCTCTGCAGTGGCACAGTGCAGAATCGCCATGTCCCTTCCCCACTGTGACCCGCAGATTTGGTTTCTCAAGGTGGCAGACCTGGACACCAAGAGCGGCCTGGGGACAGACGAGAGGGGCAAGGCTCTGCGCCTCCAACATCGCCTCAACATGGTGGACTGCACTGACGCCAACGGCAACACGCCCCTCTCTGAGGCTTCTGGAGGGGGCCACCCTGACGCCATCCGGATGCTGATAGAGAACGGAGCCAACCCCAACAGCCGGGTGAGAAGCAGGAGGGAGGTGGCAGGGTGAAAGGCGTTGTGGCCTTGAGCCAGAGCCAAGGTGGTGCTTGGGGGGCAGAGTGATTCCGCCTGCTTTCCTGGAGGCTGCTTCGCAGTTGACATGAAGGGTGGTGGGCCAGCACCTCAAACCTCCCTCCCCTGGGATTGCCAGCAAGGCTGGTGCCACAAGTGCCACTGGCTCACCTCTCTTGTGTCTCTGGCTTGGCAACTGGTGTGCAGGTGAGGCAGCCAGCATACCTAAGAGGGTCACAGCCTGGTCTTCAAACTGGCTCTTCAGCAACCAGCAAGGGAAAGAGAGGGCAGAGTCCTGGGGAGGCAGCCTTGCACCCCACAGGGTTGGGGCCACAGCAACCAAAGCTCAGCGTGCTTGAGCCAAATGTGCTGCTGGAAATTCTGCGTGGCAAATTAATAATGTGAAGGAGTCTTGCTTTTTTTCTGTCTCCCCCTTCTCTTTGTGTATTTAGCCCATGCTGAGGGATTTCACTGTTAAAACAAGATTTTTTTTGTAACCTGATGAACCAAAGGCCAAGGGTTCTGTAGTCCCATGTGTAATGTCACTTCACGGACCAAACCCTTGACAGATAAGGTCAGATAAAATAGCATTGTGGTAATGACTTATCAGGAACAGCTAAGCTGTAGGGAGGATCACCGGGCGCCTTCATTACATATCTTTGGGCGCCAGGCAAAAATGATTCTTCTTAACCAGGCCCTGGCTGACTATGGCCTTTTAAATGTGTTTGTGGGAACGGGTTGTTGGTTGGTTTTATTTTGTGTTCTCATTTTATTTTTGTGTTGTGAATATAACATATGTTATATTCAGATGAAGAGCGGTATACAAATTCAGTTAATAAATAAAATATATTGCATATCTATAATTCTTCCTCCAAGCAGCTTAAAATTAGGAATAAACTGATGAATAAGGGGTTGGAGACAGCTAAGATTTTTTTCCTGTGTGTGTGGTTGTGGTCGGGTTGGTGGTGTGTGGAGTCCTGTCCTTGCCAGGATGGAAAAGTCTTGGGGAGGCAGGAGGCGCTGCACCTGAGAGAAAGAAAGGTTTCAGAATGAGACAGGTTTGACAGTGGTGAAAAAAGTGAAATATCTGGGAATTATTATGACCTCAAAAAATGGGAACTTATATAAGGATAACTACGAAAAATGCTGGATGGAGATAAAAAAAGATCTAGATATATGGTCTAATCTAAAACTCTCACTGTTAGGTCGTATTGCTGTGATAAAGATGAATGTATTGCCAAAAATGTTATTTTTGTTCCAGACACTGCAGATTATTGATAAAATGGACTGTTTCAAGAAGTGGCAGAAAGATATATCCAGATTTGTCTGGCAGGGCAAAAAGCCAAGAATAAAATTTAAAATATTAACAGATGCAAAGGAAAGAGGAGGCTTTGCCCTGCCAGACTTGAAACTTTACTATGAAGCAGCAGCTTTTTGCTGGCTGAAAGAATGGCTACTTCTTGAAAATACAGATATACTGGACTTAGAAGGATTCAATAATGCGTTTGGGTGGCATGCTTACTTATGGTATGACAAGGTTAAAGTTCACAGAATGTTTAAGATTCACATTGTCAGGAAAGCATTGTTTAATGTATGGACTAGATATAAGGATTTCTTTGAAAACAAGACTCCAAGGTGGTTATCTCCGATGGAAGCAAAAGCAGTCAAAAAACTCAATATGGAGGCCAATTGGCCAAAATATTGGGAGATACTAGAACAAGATGGAGATAAATTGAAACTGCAGAGTTTTGACAAATTAAAAAGTAAAGTCCGTGATTGGCTCCACTATCATCAGATAATGGAGGCATATAAATTGGATAGAAAAATTGGCTTCCAGGTGGAAAAATCAAAATTGGAAACAGAATTGCTAGAACCCAAAACTAAGGTATTGTCAAGAATGTATAATCTGCTGCTGAAATGGAATACACAGGATGAGGAAGTGAAATCAGTAATGATTAAATGGGCACAAGATGTGGGTCACAACATAATGCTAGCCGACTGGGAACGGTTATGGACCACTGGGCTAAAGTTTACGGCATGTAATGCCCTAAGAGAAAATATTATGAAAATGATATACAGATGGTACATAACACCAGTCAAACTAGCAAAAATTTATCATATGCCCGATAACAAATGTTGGAAATGTAAAGAAACTGAAGGTACCTTTTTTCATCTCTGGTGGACATGCCCAAGGATTAAGACCTTTTGGGAGATGATCTATAATGAACTGAAGAAAGTATTTAAATATACATTCCCAAAGAAACCGGAGGCCTTTCTCCTGGGCATGGTCAACCAAGAGGTACGTATGAAAGACAGGATATTTTTTATGTACGCCACAACAGCAGCAAGAATACTTATTGCTAAGTATTGGAAGACACAAGAATTACCCACGCTGGAGGAATGGCAGATGAAAGTCATGGACTATATGGAATCCGCAGAAATGACTGGCAGAATCAGAGACCAGGGTGAAGAGACGGTGGAGGAAGATTGGAAGAAATTTAAAGACTATTTACAGAAACACTACAAGATTAATGAATGTTAAAATAACATCAGATTGAATGTAGAAGGTTATTGGAGTAAAATTTTAAGGATCAGAAGACCCAACATTCTAAGTTCTAAGCATTGAATAAGCTATATTAAGACATTCAAATCAGAAAGAGGTTAATTATGACAGAGGGAAGGGATCTGTTGTTTAATTGTATGAATTGGAATACAGGGAAGGGAGACTCGGGGAAGTCAGAGAAACAAGTTAATGCAAGATTAATATGAAGATAAGATTGTTTTTATTTCTGTTTTTTGTAGTATGTTATGTTTGTGTAATTCTGTATGTTTTTGGTGTATTGTTTGTTGCTTTGTTTTGCTTTGTTGTCTTTTATGCAAAAACGAATAAAATATTTATAAAAAAAAAAGAAAAAAAAAAAAAGGAGGCGCTGCACCTGTTGAATTGCCTTTGGACATAGGAAGGTGTGGTTTGGGAGGCAGGTGGGTCATCCTGGGTGATGGGAGCATGGATGGTTGCCGCAATCCCTGCATCAGTCTCTGTGTACCTGGTTGCTCCCCCACAGAGCTCCCTGTGCCTTCTTTGTGCCTTGTTAGTTTGGGGAGGAGACCTCTTGCTTGTGGCTGAAGAGCCTGCCTGCTGGACAGATGAAAGAAAAGGTCTTCACACAGCATGGGGGCTTCCCAAAAGAGGTGTCTGGTTGGCTACTCTGAGAACATAGATGGGCCTTTGGCCTGATCCAGCAGCTGGGGGGGGGGGGGGGCAGAGCAAAGCCTCCACCATACCTAGTAGCCACAGATAGCCTTGTCCTCCATGCTGTTGTCTTTGACCACTTCCTGGGTCTGGGAAATATGACTGTTGCCTGTTGTGGATGGAGTCACACTCTCTGGAGGAGCAGCTATGTAGGCGGAGGACAGGTCTGTCTCCATCTTTGTCCCTGGAGGCAGAAGTGGATTCAGGTGCTAGGAGCACCTTCTGACAGTGTGGCCCTGTGACAGCTGCGGCTGTTCCTGGGTTGGGAGGTTTCCCTTTGGTCCGCTCAGAGCTGCATCTTCTGTGTGGCAGCTCCCGCCCCTGGCCAGGCATCAAAAGCATCGGCATGGAGGCATCAACGTAAAACTCTTCTCTCTTACCCTTGGCTTTTCCTGGTGGCATAGAAATATTTGTAAACCAAGAATTAAAATAAATAGTACAGGGCCTCTGAGTCAGTCGGAGGGTGAGCAAGAGCACCTCTGGCAATAGGGGGAGACTCCACCTCTGCAGCCCTGAGGGGCCATGCTGTGCTGGAAGAGCAAGTGCAGAGCAAGTGGTGAAAAAACCCTCCTCTGATGTCCTCGAAGAGCCTGGGATGGAACCTCACAGGGAATCCATCTTCCTAGTTAGTCTCTTCTCACCATCCAGCCAGAATGCACAAAGGAGGCAGTGGACGTCCGTCTCTTCAGTCTGTGCTGAAGATTCACTCCTTGGTAACAGGCAGACAATAACTGCTGTTCTAGCAGATGGTATATTGCAAGTCCAATTCTCCCCCATTCCAGAGGCAACCAGAACTCATTTTTTAAAGAGTAAAAAGTTCTCAGATGCTTTTCCTGCATTGACAGAATTAGAGAACTGTTGGAGTGTACTGTAAAGAGATGGTTAGTGGCATGAATGTGCCTCCTGCGGATGCTTCGCTTCCAGCTGCCTTCCTTCTGTAAACCCTGTTTGATCTTCAGCCCCCTTTATTTTTAAGGGCGCTTTTAACCGGACTCCTTTGTATCGTGCTGCCTTTGCGGGCCACCTGGCAGCAGTGGAGCTGCTTCTCCAGCACGGGGCGGACCCTCGACTCTATGCTGACGACGGCAACACCCCAGAGCAGGTACCAACCCCAGCCGCCTCCCCCAGCAGCTGCTCTTCTCCTTGGCCTTGAGCTCCAGGTAGGCTGCTTCCACCAGGCCACCTGGCAAGAGAGCGAAGCAACTGAAAGAGAAGGGGAGCTGGTGTCCCTGAAGCAGCCATGGAGAGAGAGGAGAGCAAGGGCGAGAGCGAGAGTGCCCTTCTCACTGCATGCCAGGCCTGGCGGCTTGGATGGGCATTGCAAGCCCACAGCCCTTTTGTCTCTCCCAAGATTGCTTCCCTGGACAGCTTGGTGGCTGTGCTGAACTCCTGGGACATCAGCCTGACAGAGTCCATGCTCCAGAAGATGGAGGCGGAAGAGCAGCGAAGGGCACAGCAGGACAAGAAGCAGAAAGAAGCAGAGACCCGACGGTGAGCCCTGCCAGGGAAGCTGCAGCTTGTTCAGGGCTCAGGGCAGGATCAAGCTGTAGGAGCTTTTGCAAAGGCACCCACTGGCACCCCCCCCCCATCCCACTACAGCCATTGTACGGCTCACCTGCTGTCACCTGGAGCCACTAGGTGCTGGCCCAGCCTGGAAGGTCACCCCACAAAAAACAACCCCAGTGGAGCCAGTTGGATTCCAGGGACAGCTCAGTCAGTAGACTCAAGGGGGGGGGCAAGCTCATGGTGTCCTGTATCAGGCAGGGAGGGGTGCTTGAGCAAGCTGCTGATGGATTAGACCACAGGCAACCTTATTCACCATTCATGTGTCTCCAACCCAAGTTGGCGGCCATCACTACATCTGGTGTTTCTTTATAAACTACTTGAAGAAGTTGTCTTTCCTTTGGTGTGTCCTCAGCCTCCCACATCCAGCTTCATGGAAAGCCCTTGCTGGGCTTTAGGATTGAGAGGGAGGAAAGAGTTTGCTAAACCACCTGGGGAGTGGCAGCAAAGGGAGTCTGTCTTGCAGCCTGTTGGCCCCTTCTCACTGCCAGCACGTGCCAGAGCCCACCAGGGCACCTGCCCCATGGGGAGGGAGGCTCTGGGGGCAGAGCCCTCCCCCTTCCCACCTTGGGCTCCCAGGGGCCCCCATGGCCAGGCGGGCAAGAGGGAGCAGGAGGAGGGCAGAAGGCGGTGGCTCCCCCCCCTTGCCAACTGTTACTATGACCAGTGACTACCATGAATCATTGAGTGGCTGCTCTCAGGAGGAGGCTGCAGTTGCCCTCCGCTGGACCCCCCCCCCTGCTCCTGCTGCCCTTTCTCCTCAGACAGCTCACATGGCCTTGCCAGCTGCTTCAGGTCTTCTGGTTTTCTTAATAGAAGGAAAGAGAGTACTTTGCTTTGGCAATTCATGCTATGATTTTACATTTAATTTTGACTGAATGGTTACACTTTCTTCAAGAATGACTTGCTTATTGCAACAAACACTTGGAGAAAAATCCTTTTCTTGTTAAATTTGTTACATGCTTACTCTGTTGTTTTCTTTTTTATAATACTATTAATTGATAAAAGTTTCCTTAACAAAAGGAGAAAGATCAAGAGAATTAAATGTATATTGCCAGCAATTACAATGATAGAATTGTAGTTGGAAGAGGTCCTTACGGGCCATTTAGTCCAACCCCATTGCATGCTGGTGGGGAAGGAGAGGCAACTCCTTGAAGAGGGTCTCTGCAGCCTCGGACTCCTCTTTCCCCTCCCCAGGATGACAGAGGAGGTAGAGCAGCTGGCCAAGGAGCACGAGAGATGCAGCAAGGAGGTGGGAGCCAAGAAGCTCGATGCGGCCATCCCCTTGTCTCTATGGTCTTCCTTCCCAGAAGGCCCTCTGGGGTCTTGCCTGCCTTGGCACCTGCTGGCGCTGGGGTGGATTTCATGCCCTCTCCTTGAGCCATGAGGGGGCTGTGCAGCAGGGCCCTGGCCCTCCCCGCTATGGGGAGAAGCCACCCAAGGCTGGGCCCTCCCGCAGCCCCAGCTGTGTGGGTGTCCTTGTTCTTCCCTCCCCCTTTGCCAAAGGCTGGGCCTGCTCATCTTCTTTGCAGCTGCAGCAGGCCTACTGCGAGCTGAACCGGAGGATCACAGAGCACGACAAGTGCCAGCGGAAGCAGATGGACAACGCGGAGATCACCCTCCATGTGAGCACCACCTTCCTGTAGCCTCTCAGAGCAGGCAGGCTTCTCTCTCACAGAGCCATGCCCTTGCCCACCAATGAGGCTGGCATCCAAGTGGGTAGGAGAGCCTGAGCTCTCTGCCTTCTGTGCAGCTGGGGTCGAGGGCTTCCTGTTCCTTGGCCTGGCACCGTGGCTGTGTGCTGTTGAGCAACCCATAAGCTGGTGGAGGGAGTGCCTGCTTGGCCTGCAGAAGGTGTGCCTGGGAAGATTCCTGCCTGGCATCCACTGCAGGCCACCCTGAGGGAGAGGAGGCTCTGCTGGGCACCCGGAGGCCAGTTCCCACAGGGCAAGGCCAGCCACGCTCAGCACAACGAGGGCTTCTCTGACAACCTGTTTCTGCAACAGGCTATTGCGGACGCAGAATCCCTGGTGCAGAGGCTGCGCGCGGCTGCCGAAGAGGCTGAGGAAAAGGTCTCTCTAGCCCGGCTGAAGCTGCGGGAGCAGATGCAGGAAGGTCAGTCCTGTGTAGTGAAATGCTGGACTTGTTCCTGGGAGAGATGGGTCTACAGAAAAGTCCTGCCTAGCAGGACAAGGTGAGCAAAAGGCATGAGGCTCCTTCTCAAGCAATCAGAGGTCATACAATCATAAAGTTGGAGGGGACCCAAGCGTCATCTAGTCCAACCCTTGCAATGCAGGAATCTCAGCTAAAGCCTCCATGACAGATGGCCATCCAACCTCTGCTTAAAAACCTCCAAGGAAGGAGAGTCCACCACCTCTCGTGGGAGTCTGTTCCACTGCTGAACAGCTCTTACTGTGAGAAAGTTTTTTTCCGAATGTATAGTTGGAATCTCCTTTCTTGTAACTTGAAGCCATTGGGTTGAGTCCTACCCTCCGGAGCAGGAGAAAACAAGCTTGCTCCCTCTTCCCTGTTACAGGCTTTGAGATATCTCCTCTCAGTCTCCTCTATTCCAGGCTAAACATACCCAGCTCCTTCAACTGCTCCTCATAAGGCTTAGTTTCCAGACCCTTGATCATCTTGGTCACCCTTCTCTGCACCCTTTCCAGCTTGTCAACATCCTTCTTAAATTGTGGTGCCGAGAACTGGACACAGTATTCCAGGTCTAGTCTGACCAAGGCAGAATAGAGTGGGACTATTGCTTCCATTGATCTGAACACTAGACTTCTGTTGATGCAGCCCAGAGTAGTGCTAGCTCTTTTTTTCCTGCTGCATCACACTCTTAACTGAGGTTAAGCTTGTGGTCCAGTGCCAGCAGGTGGGCGGTTGGGAACAATTCTGGGAGGGGTGAAGAACTGCCACTTCCCAGTCTGATCCAGTCATAAGAGTCAAGAGGATTGTAGAATTGGAAATGTCCCCGAGGGTCATCTGGACCAAGCCCCTGCAATCCAAGAACTGGGATGCTCCAGGTGGCCGTTTTCTTTGTGTTGGGAAAGTCCTCTAATGGCTTTGTTTTCTCTTCCAGTCTGTGAGGCCTGTTAGAGTGAGGTCTGCCCACATCTTGTGCTTTGCATTGCCCTGCTGTTCCAAGGAGCTCATAGGGGCAACTTTGCCTCAGAGTAAACCCATAAGAACTTTGGAAGAGCACTTCAGCAGAATCAGGCCAAATGGGGTGAATCAGGTCCATCTGGTCTGGCCTCCTGGTCTCAGTGGCCCAGCAGGTGCCCCCAAGCAAAGTCAACAAGCAGGACTGGAGCAGCAACTTTCCCCACTTGTCATTCCCAGCCATTGATCCCCTGGCCATGAAATTTTCTAATCTTTTAAAGCCTCCTTAGGCAGTGAGTTCCACAGTTCAACTATGGGCTGTGTGAAGAAGTCCTTCCTTTTATCTGTCTGGAATCTTCCAATATTCAGCTTCGTTGGATGTCCCTGAGCTCTAATGTTTTGAGAAAGGGAGACAAACTTAAAAAAAGAAAGGGAGACAAACTTTTTCTGTTTTATCCATACCATATCCATACAATGAATAATTTTATGCTTTTCTAGCATGTCACCTCTTACTCACTAAAAAGTCCAGAGCGCTGTAACCTTTCTTCATAGGGGAGTCGCTCCATCCCTCCCCCTTGACCATTTTTGCAGCCTTTTTCTGAACCTTTTCCAATTCTACAGTATCCTTTGTGAAGAGCGATGACCAGAACTGGACACAGCCTTCCACATGCAGTCACACCAGAGATTGGTATAAAGGCATTATAATATCAGCATTTTTATTTTCATAGAATCCTAGAGATAGAGAGTTGGAAAAGACCTAAAGGGTCATCTGGTCCAGCCCTGTGCAGTGCAAGAATCTCATGATCATGCAACATCTGCTTTAAAACTCTGCAGCTGAGTCCGCTCACTCCAAGGGTTGAAAGTTCTTCTACATTTAGCTGGAATCTCTTGTAACTTGAATCCATTAGTTCAGGTCTTGCCACCTGGAGCAGGAGAAAACAAGCTTGCTCCATCTTTTATCTGGCAGCCCTTTGGATATTTGAAGATCCTTGAAATACCCATTTTTTGCTTTGGTCCTTGCTACTGGCGATGCTGCAGCATCAAGGGGTGTCTGGAGCCTGCAGTGAGCCATGTCAGGACCACAGTGCAGCAGTGCTCAGAGTTGTGCTGGTTTTTCAGGGTCAGCAGAAGAGTTCCACGGCCTGAAGTGCTCTGTGCAGGAGCTGGATGATGTGCTCTTGAAAGACGTGGGCGGGAAAATCCATGCAGATGGACGGTGAGTTGAAGGGAAAGCACTTTCACCAGACATTGGGGGTCCTGGCCAGCATCTCCCACAGCCTCCCCTCCCCTGCACCGAAAGGCCCCCTCTTTGGCCTCACAGTCTTAGCCCCTCCCCCCATTTCCCAGCTGCTGAGGCCCCACCCATGAAGTTTTAGCTGCTGGGCGGTGTGGAAGACTTGCTCCCTCTTGTGCTTTCTCCCCATAAGGTGGCCACTGGTCATTGACCCTTCTGGGCAAGCAGCCATCTTCCTGCGCTATCGGGACACCAACTTTCTGAACACGGTGAACCCCAGCGACATGGCTGAGGAGACCATTCGCCTGGCATTGCTGGGCTCTCTGCGGTAGGGACAGAAGCCAAATGCCGGGCAGAGAGGCTGCCCACTGCCAGGCAAAAACACCTGGGGGAGAGAAGCACTGCTGCTGCTGCTGCCACCTGAGGACCTACAGCCGTGGCAGGAGTGAGGTAGCATCTGGTCCAGTGAGCAAGAGGCAAAGACTTGCCCTCTCCTGTCTCCTCCAGATATGGGAAGCCCCTTGTCTTTGACATGATGGAGGTGAACATGTTTGACACAGTGAAGAAGCAGCTGGAGCGGCTTAAACCAGGCTTGGCAGAGGCACTGCTGGACAAGAAGATCCTACAGAATGAGAGGTGGGACAGTTGACCTTCCAACCGCTGTTTAAAAGCCTCCATGAAAGGAAAGCCCACCACCATCCAAGGGAGTCTGCTCCACTGTCAGACGACTCTTAGCCTCAGTCCTGTCAACTGACAAATGGGTGACCAAATCAAGAGACCCAGTGGTTTTCCCAATACCTTTAGTGCCTCCCCGCCTCCTACCGAGAGGGTGCTTGCTCCCCCTCCTTCAGTCTGCTCTCTCTCTCATTCCCATCTTTCTCCATTCTGGGCACTTGCTGACCCTTCTAATGCTCCAGCCAGGCTTTGGGCAGCCTGCCATGCAAGTCCCAACCCCCCACCCCAGGACCGATGGGAGATTTATTTCAACCTGCTCTTACAGCTTCATTCTTTTGTGGGTTTCTACCAGATTTTTTATTTCTGCAAAATTCCAGACTTGTCATAGCTTTTTGCCACCTCCCACTTGGGTGCGGATGGTACTCTTTTTGTTGTATAGTAAGTGGCACAGAAATGAAGAGCAGGATGCTTTGGGCAGAAATTAATGGCCCTGCGCTCCGTGAGCAGATGCCCCCAAGCCCCACCGAGCGAATATCTTCATTGCCCAGAGCACTGGTCCTGCTTTAGGAAGCCAAGAGGAAGCGTGGAAGGTCAAGGGTCCTCCCCCCCTGCCCCCCAAGCAGCAGCAGCAGCACAGGGGCCGCTTTCTATGAGACTTACTCCCGCCTTGCTCTGTCGGCAATCTTGCAGGTATCTCTCCCTACGGAGACCAACAGATGGGCCTGAATATGCAGAGACAGAGTTTCAAGCAGCTCGCATAGAAAAATTCAAACTCTTCATTGTAACTAAACAGCAGCATCCTCCCGAAGAGATGCTGCAGCGGCTCCTTCCGATCCAGGTCATCCTGTCCCGGTAGGCAATGCACTGCAGGCGGCCTCATCCAGTGCTGGACATTAAAGGAAAACCTGAGCAGCGGGTTTGTGTCCTGTAATGAATCTTGTAGGCCCAGCACCCTGCAGGTTCTCTGCAAAGAGCTGGCTACCTGCAAAGCAAGGGGGCAAGTGGTTGCCAGCCCCCACCAGTGGCTGCAGGTGCTGCTGGCCCCCAAGTGAAGCTGCGGCCCTTAGCAGGCTGCAGCCTCACTAAGACTTGCTTGTTTTCCCCCTAGAAAGCGAGGCTTTCGGAGAGCCCCCTTCTCACACCAGCGTCCCTTTGCCCTGTGAAAAGTACATCCTAAAGCCTTGGGGCCAGTCCTCACCTCAGCCATGAAGCCTTTTCTTAGCACAACTCATTCCCCTTGACTCTTGCAAGCAGGCAGGCAGGCAGGCTTGAATGCAAATAAAGGTTTCCTTGAAAAGGTGCCTCTTGAGAATTTCTACTACACATCAATGCACCAGGCCTTACAGGCGTCTCTCCTAGAACAAATTTAGGGAGTGTGCATAGAGAGGAAAGGGAGGGAAATGTGTGGGGTGGAGACACCAGACATGGTTGGCACTCACTCACTTGGCCCAGGACTTCCCAAGAAAGAGGCAGCCTTCCACCAACACCCCACTCCTGCCCTTGTGGTTGGTCAGTGTGAGAGCAGGATGCAGGACTCAGTGGGATGAGCCTCATGCCGCTGAAAGCCCGAGTCCTTGGAGTGGCTTGGACCACCTGGACAACACAAGGTGAGTGAGGCAAAGGCTCTGCAAGCTCAAGAGAGAAGCATCATTTCTAAAATGTAAAGTAAACTTTATTGTCCTTGAACCACAAAATAGATTTCTTTGGTTGTACAAATGTCACTAGTTACAGTCTTGATCTCCCTCGGAGTGTTCTGGGAGAGGAGACAGACAGAGAGACATGCCACAGCCCAGCACCTAGAGAAGTTGTATGTTAGTCACGGAAACCCTGCCTGATCACTTCCCAAATTGCTCATTAAAAGCAAATGCTAAAATTAGATTAAAATCAAAAAGCTCTAACTGCTGCTGTGGAAGCAGCCACTGTGCAGCTCAAGAGAGGCAGGCAGAAGGAAGCCTCCCCTCTCACCCTCTGCAGACAAACACAAGTTCTGTTAAAATGATCCTCTGATTTTGGCATGAGGAGCTGCTGCATCTTGTCCTTTGGCAGAGGCTGCCTGGCAAGTTTGCACACGTGATGAGCACACACACACACACGCGCCAGCCAGCACCACCCACTGCTCACCACCACCCAGCCAGGAGCGAGGCAAAGCCACTGCCCACACAGGCAGCGCCACTCTTCTCAGAAAGGGGCCCGAGAGGCTGGAGCCAGCAGGCAGAGCAAGCAGCAGCCCTGGCCCTCGCTGGAGCACCCTCGGCCGCCAATCTGTGCCCCAACATCTTTGCCCTACCCTGCACTACCCCTCTCCCTGCGCCCCAACCACCAAATCCCCCCCTTTTACCTGTACCTTCTATCTGCTTCACCCCATCCTAATGAAACTAGCCTGCTCCTACTCTTGCTCCCACACTGCTCTACGTTTGCTAGCACCAGGCAGCTCCCAAACGTTCCCTCCAGCCCTTGCTGAAGAAGCAGAAGTGCCCATTTCCGCCCATGCCCCCCTCACGGCATGGATGGCCCCCCAGAAGGAAAATGGCAGCACTTGGCAATAACTCCCCCTCTCCCTCCTGCACAAGGGTGCTGTCCCTCTGCTGCCCTTTGCCAGGGAGGGGGCAGGACAGCTGGTGTTTCCCAAGTGGCCCCCTCGCTGTTTGGCAAATGTCAGCTGGGCCCGGGCCCTCTGCAAACAGTGGTCAGCCTGAAGCAGCTGCAGCACCCGGGCACCCCCGCCCTCGCACGCACGCACACACTCCCACCCAATATTTACACGCACACATGCCCTGCATGGGTCCCCCCGCCCCTCTTACTGCTCTCTTCGGCCCCCGTTTGCTCACAACCTGCCCCTCTGCGTGAGGAGGAGGGGGAGTCAGAGCCCACAAGATGCCAGCTGAGGCGCCAGGGAGCTTGTTCTGTCCAGGCCCACCTGGGAGCCCGCTTGCCACATCACCGCACTGTCCACAGAGCGGACCCCCCACTTGGCTTGGTGGTGTTTCTAACAGCCCCCAAGGGCAAGTCTACTATGTGGGGACAGCAGTTTCCAGGTTGTGCTGGGTTGGTCGGAGTTTGCGCTTGCCGCTGCTGCTGCTACAGAGCCCCATCTCTTCCCGAGGGGGAGTTGCGCTGGGAGTCGACGGGTCGTGAGCCCCAAGGTGCTCCTGGGCTGCTGCCTGTCCGTCTTGCTCCTGGCTCACTGGAGTGGGGGGAGAGCAGAGGGAAAGAAGTCATGGAGGGCTGAAGGGGCGGCAGCAGCTGACCCCAACCCCCTGCCTGGCTTGATTCAGGAGGTGCCCAGGGCACCCTCTGCCCCCTTTGGGCACTGCCTGCTGCAGGAGGCTCTGGAGCCCCCAGGCTGGGCCCTTCTGCTGCCTGCACTGGCTGTGGCCCCGCAAAGGGGGTGGGGAACTGGGAGGCCTCCACTTTCCAAGCAGTGTCCAGCCAGCTTCAGGTGGGCTGAACTGAGGCGCCCAAAGCCTGCACTGGGAAATGGGAACAGCAAGACCTCAGGAACACACAGACAGACAGACAAACAGGCAGGCAGGCAGGCAACCCAAGGCAGGCAGAGATCCTTCTGCTTCACTGGTGGCGGAGCAGGAGCTCCTTTTGAGCAGTCAGAAGTGGGGGGATCCTGCAGAGCCATCAACTTCCCCGCTGACACACCTCCCAGGACCACTTGCTGTGCCCCGGGGAAGAATGGGAGCCAGTTGCTCCAAAGCAGCTTCCTGAGACCAGAGGTGGCAACTTGTGGGTGCCCAGTGGTGCGTGTGCATGACGTCACATCGCTCATGACGGGGCTGGGGCAGCGGAGCCTGGGTGCCCATGGCCCCATGGAGATGGCACTCCGGCGCCCCACCCCCGCCGTGGCAACCAGGCCAAGACCTCTTCTGCAAGTCCTCCACTGCACCCCAGAAGCACGTCCGTGGCCGCAGCAGACCCCAACAGGGGCCCCACGACAGAGGCTCCGTTTCCACTTGCAGTGCCAGAGAGCCAGCAGAGGTAAGGCTGGGGGCAAAGGGTGGGGGGCAGAGGCCAACAGCAACGCGAGGGCGAGGCACCCACAGCAGACACACTGTGGGTGCCTAAACCCTCAGGACCCCCCAGAGATGGCACCAGTGCCTGACACCTAGAAGCAAGCTCAATGCTCTTCCACAAAGCCCCTCATCTTTTGAGAAGACTTCCCCCCTCCTGCCTGCCAGACACATTCATGCCTTGCCTGGAATTAGGCTTCCAGCATCAGGGTCCCTGAGGGTACCCCCAACTTCTTTCCAAACCAAAATGGGAGGCGGCTGGGCATGCTCATTGGGCCACTCCCAGCTCCTTGGGCAGGATCTGACCCGACCCCCGACCCCACCAACTGCATGCTCATCACAGCACTCCATTCCTAGGCAGTGCAAGGGCATCCTACCCACTGCTCCTTGCTGCTCAGCTGACCATTCACTCTAGAAAGGAACAGAAAAAGCAGAGGCCTCAGGAGAGAAGCGCTGGTGGCAGCACCCAAGGCCAGGAGGCTCCAGCTGGGCACTCACCTGAGCTGCTGGCATCGTTGAGTCTGCAGGTGCTTCCGCCATCTGGAGTCTGGAAGGGCAGTGCAAAGCGGGATCAGTCCCTGCCTGCTCCCCACCCCCTGCCCCCCAGGACATAAAGCACCCCTTGCCCGTTCCCACGCGGTTGGGGGTGGGGAGAGGTGCTGAAGAACAGAGCATGCGGTGGGAGGGGGAGAAAGGGGGTGCAGAGAAGAGCAGGCAGGAGGCCCCAGAGGCAAGAGAGGCATTCCAGAGCCAGGGCGCCTGGTGCTAAAGTGCCCCTCACTCAGCCTCTGGGCCCCCTGCCCACCCGCCAGGCAGAAGGACAGAACAGAAAAGCAGGTCGGGCATGAGGTGGGGCCAGGGAGATCTGGCAAGAGATCCCACCAGAGCCCGTTACGTATCTTGTGTGGTTCACATGCTCCCTATCTGTGAGACCCCCAGACCCCAAGACACTGCTGGGAGGAGGGCCCCCTAAGGGCAGGCCCTGCTGGCCATCGCTGGCAGACGGAGGCTTCCCAAGACAGAGACCAACTGGTCTCTGGAGCCTCCAAGGAGACGACTGGAAAGGCAGAGGGGCAAGGCAGGCACCAGCGCTGCAGAGCCAGGCAGATCATGAGCCAGGATGAGCCCAGCTGCCAGGTGGGATCCAGCACAACACCTGTCTGGCTTGAGGGTGTCCTTGTGACATGGCCTGGAGATGGCAGGGAGGGGGCCAAGAAGCCATTACAGGGCAGCCTGGCCTGCCTGAAAGGGGTCTTCAGTAGCCTCTCCCGTCACCTCCCCCCAACAGACCTTGGAAGGAGGGGCAGCAGGGTTCCCACAAGGCCTGGGACTCTGCTCTGGGTTGGGGGCAGCCTCCAGCCTAAGCCCCAGTGGCTGCCAATGACCCCCCAGGACTCTACCCTCCCCCCGCCCAGGCTAGATGGGGGCAGGAGGTGGAGCATCAGACCCCGACTGCCGGGGGGGGGTGTTCCTGACTGCCCCCACCACATGCAGCTTGTACCTGGATTTCATAAACTGGTTTGGAAGAAGGAATGGCAGCAAATTCCCTGTAGAGAAACTTCTTTTCAGGCACAGACTGGAGGCCAAAGGAGTGGCAGAAAGAAGGGAAGAGGCAGAAAGAGAGAGGGGGAAAGAGGATGAAGGAGCATGTGGGGAAGCAGGAGGGGATGCTGGGGGGGGCAGGCGGGGCCCTTCTTGGCAGACTGCAGGGCTGGACTGGGGGGAATCAAGGGGCTCCCTCATGAAGTTTCCCTGTGGCAGCCATCTTCCCACCTCCTCAAGGGTCTCACTCCCTAAAAGACCCCCCCCCATCTGCCCAACAACAGAGTGCAGCAGCAATGAGGTCATGCCTGAGGCCCACAGAATGCCCCCCTCCCCAAAGGGGGAGGCTGGCTGTGCTGGTCAGGGCAGGAGCAGAGACTGGGTGGGGGGAGGCAGAGCAAGAGGGAGCACCAGGGACCCCCAAGACAGAGGGAACAGTGTGGGAAGCAAGGAGGAGGGAGCCTTCTGGGCCACGGCCAGGCGCACCCCAACCTGAAGAGCTACAGAGACCTCCATGCTCACAGCCCCCCTCCTCTGAAGCATGACTGGTGCTGGGTCCCCCTCCTTACCAGCCTGCCTGGAGAAGTCAGGATCCGGGTGCTGCAGTCTGAAAGAGAGACAGGATTTGGAGAGAAATGAGAGGATAAATTGTGCAAGGGGGGGGGGGAGACATCAAACCCATGTCTCCTCTCTGAGCCGCTGTGGGTTCCCCTTCCTAAGCCAGACTGCCATGAAAGAAGGTGACCTACCCTCCAGGGGGGTGGGCGAGGGGGTGGGGGCGGGCGAGGGAGACTCCGCCAGCTGCTCCAGGGTGGATCTCTTCTTGCCCTCCTTGGACTTGGCAATCACCATCTGGGCCTTGAGGGCATCCTGCTCCAGGGACTTCATCCTGCCAGGCGGGAGGAAGAGAGGTTGACACACCTGGGGTGGGCTGGCAAGACAAGAAACGTCACCCGGGGCGGGGGGGGGGACACATTGCAGGGCCCTCCTCACTTGGCCAACGGAGGCGGTGCTGAGTGGAGTCGCCCCCATTGCTGCAGAGAAGGCAGAAACTTGGTAGGGAGCAGAAGGGCCCCCCTTGCCTCCTTCATCCAGGGCGGAGGCTCTCAGGAGCAGCTGAGGGTGCAGATCTGCCCTGGTCTCTTGCTTGGCAAAGACGCCTGTCCAGCACAGGAGGAGCAGAGGAGGCAGAGCACGGACTCTCCAGTGGCGGCACAAGTGTGGCCCAGCTGCCCCTCTGGACCTGGGGGGCACCTCTGGGGCTGTGCAGGCCCTGGGGTGTAGGTGGGGTTGTGTGGAAGTTCTGCACACCTGGGGTGGCCCCCTGGCCCAGGGCTCCTTGTGGTGGTGGCGGCGGCAGCAGCAGCAGCAGCAGGGCCCTGCCCCCCCAGTGCCTGCTGGCGGGCTTGGTAGAGCCTCCTGGCCAGATCCTGCTCATACTCTTTCATGCTCTCTTCTAGGGTGGAAGAGCTGAGGAGGAGGAGGAGGAGGAGCAGAAGGGAGGCGCCGAAGACGTCCCGACAGGCAGGAAGATGGCAGAGAGAGAAAGAAAGAAAGAAAAGGAGAGGGAAGGAAAGGGTGGGCAGGAGGAAGAGGCAGGTGCCAAAACGGGGGGGGGGGGGGCGGACCTCACCTGTCCTGGTCAGTGGAGAAGAGGGCAGACCCCCCTGCCCCCCCCCAGATCACAGACAAGCGAGTCCTACCAGGTGCATACAGATGGGTGGAGGGGGGCAGGAGGCAGGGGCTGCCCTGGGGAACCCCACATGCACAGCCAGCTACAGTGAGGGAAGGGGACTCCAAATGGGGTGGGTTTCTGAGGGGCGCAGTCACACCAGGGGAGCCCTCCCTTCCAGATACTGGAGACAAGGAAGGCGGTCCAGAGCCTCTTCCCAAGACACCCCCCAGCCTCTCTCGTTCGATGCCCGGCTGGCATCAGCAACTGGCAGGGGGCACTTTGCTGAGAGAACCAGCTCTGCTTTGAGGGGCTGCAGGGGGACGAAGGAGGGGAGGGATGCCAGTTCAGGGTCTTTATCGGGGTGGGGCTGCCTGAGGTCCCCAGAGCCCTGTGGAGATTCGGAAGGTATGGCTCAGGGCACCGCTGCCAGGCTGAGCCCCTTGCAGAAAACCCGGCCTCTCTGTTCCTGGGCTGCGTTCGCCAACCAGACCCTGAGCAGCAACGGAGAGGAAAGAGGAAACAGCCTGGGAGGCGAAATGGGGGCCACTTAAGGGCAGAGACTGAACTGAGCGGCAAGCAGACGAGGCTCCTCGTCCTGCCGCAACAGAACCAAAGGCCAAGCACCAGAGGGGGTACTTGAGAGGTGGAAGAAGGGCCCTTGGAGCTGGTGGGGCAGCTGTCCCTCTGGTGATGGCAGCCGCCATGGCATCTCACCCAGGAGAGCTTTTCTGGGCAGCCTCAGGGTCTTTGCAGATGAAGCAGCTCCCCTCCCTTCAGACTGGGGGCTGCAGGCGGAGGAGGGCCAGCCGATTTCTCTTGGGCCCCTTTGGCTCCTTCTGGACTTAGCAGCCTGAGGATGCGGAGAGAACCCTGAGAGGCAAAGCAGAGCAGTCTTGGCTCCTCCTCTTCTCAAATCTCTGGACTGCCTGAAATGCTCCATCCTTGGGCAAAGTGCATGGCAGCCTCTCAGCGGAAAGGTGAACTTTGTCCTGTGCAAATACCGAATTTTTCGCTCTATAAGACGCACCTGACCATAACATCGTTTTTAGAGGAGGAAAACAAGGGAAAAAATTCTGAAAGGAACAGTGGATGTATCATTTTTGTGCCTCATGCTGTGGCCACAGACATGTGATCTGATGGTGAGTTTGGGGTAGCCCAATCCTGAGAATCCCTGTGGATCTGTGCTTTGTAACCATGTTTTTGCACCATTGCGGCCCCACGCAAGAGTGGGTGCGTGATTTTTTTGGTGCAGGCTGTAGCCATGGACATGCTATGTCATCTGATGGTGAATTTGGGGTGACCCAATGCAAAAATCCTCAGGATCCATGTGGATCCGTGCTTTGTAACCACGTTTTAAGTGGGGAGGGAAGGAAAAACACAGAAGGGACAAGGAGCACAAGAGGGGTGTGCAGAGAAGCAGCTGGCTAAGAATGCAGAAGAGGGGTTTAGCGGGAGGGAGGAAAGGAAGGCAAAAGTTTCCCCCCACCCAGCCACCCAAGCCAGCCCTCTCTCTCTCTCTCTCTCTCTCTCTCTCTCTCTCTCCCCGACCTGCATGTTTTCCGGCTGCCTGTGAGTCCCTAAAATGCTTCCCTGGACGCAGCAGCACCGGAGCACGGAGAGGAATTAGAAGGAAGGACACGATCCTTTCCTTTCCCCTCTGCTTGCCTGGAGGGGAGGGGATTTGCCTGCTCTTTGTTCCGTTTGAGCAAACAGCAACCGAAACAGAAGAGGGTGGGCAGTAAGACCCTGAGGCAGAATGCAGGAAAGCAACAGCTTCCTCTCTCACGGAGCTCCCTCCTCCCTGACGCGCGCAATTGGGTTTTTGCCTGATTTTTGCCCCTGCGCTCGGGAGGGTCGGCGCCAGGGACCACACATTCGCTCAATAACATGCACAGACATTTCCCCTTACTTTTTAGGAGAAAAAATCTGCATGTTATAGAGAGAAAAGTACGGTAAGTGCTTTTTCTTTTCTTTGCTAGGACTTATCCCTGCAGAATCCATGCTGGTTCCATTTCAGCAAGACTCGTCCTTCTATAGATCTGGCAATTATATCTTCTGGCAACAATGCCTTCTGGAGCCAGTTTTTCTGGAAGCAGATGTTAGTTTAACCAGCATGTAATTCATCATGTCCTCTCTTAGAAACCTTTTTTTTTAAAAATCTAACAACTGGCCTGCTGGAGGAGACTCTTGAGAGTCCCATGGACTGCAAGAAGATCAAACGCATCCATTCTTAAGGAAATCAGCCCTGAGTGCTCACTGGAAGGACAGATAGTGAAGCTGAGGCTCCAAGACTTTGGCCATCTCATGAGAAGAGAAGACTCACTGGAAAAGACCCTGATGTTGGGAAAGATGGAGGGCACAAGGAGAAGAGGACGACAGAGGACGAGATGGTTAGTCAGTGTTCTCGAAGCTACAAACATGAATCTGACCAAACTGCGGGTGGCAGTGGAAGACAGAAGTGCCTGGCGTGCTCTGGTCCAGGGGGTCACAAAGAGTCGGACACGACTGAACGACTAAACAACAACAACAACAACTGGCCACTTTCCAGGGCTGATCTTAGTGACAAGAGGTTTTTTGTTTTGTGTGTGTGTGTGTGTGTGTGTGTGTGTGTGTGTTTAAGCTTACCAGCAATTTGACATTTGAGCGCTTTAACAACTCCTGGGTGAGTGCTATCTGGACCCAGTGATCTGTCAGTTTTTACTTCATCTTTAAAGCCTAGAATTTTGTCTCTTGTTACCACTATTTCTCTGTTCCTCTTACTCCCTTCTGGTGAAAGCTAGAAAAAGTGGGGGAAAGAAACAAATGATTCTGAGACACTTTGACTTAAAATAAATACTGGATTGATATTATCATGGACTGAATGTTTTAAGTAATCTTTTCTCCCTTTTTTATGCAACCAGCAGATAGAACATTTCTTTCCCTTTTGTCTTTTATCTTTTCTTTTGCTTTTATCTCTCTCTCTCTTCTTGTTTTTTTTCTTTTCTTAGTCTTCTTCATGTTCTTTCTTCTTTGGAGTCGTACGTTTGGGGACTTTGCTAAGGTCCAGGGATTGTGCATTCATGGGGGTGGGAGATGGTTGATGGAGGGTCCTGGGCGGGAGACGGGGAAACGTTGCTCTCCCAGCATGAGAAGAAAGGGAGGCCCTCAGGGAGAGCTGAGAGGGACGGCTACCTTCTCTGGGTGGGGTGGGGGGCTGACAATTACCTTCAGGAGAGGACTGTGTATTTCTTTGTAGTTGTCATCTTATTGTATTGTGTAAAAATTGACATCTGTCCACTTTCAAAATGTTGACTCAGGTTAAGCTTGTGGTCCACTAAGCTCCTTGATCCTTTTCCAATATATTACTGGCAATGTATTTTTCATCTCTGTTGGAAGTGGCTGGGGAAACCCAGCCAGATGGGTGGGGTACAAATAATTTATTATTATTATTAGCCAGGTGTCCCCCATCTTACATTTGTGCACCTGATTCTTCCTGTCTAAGTGCAGAACATGACATTTGTCCCTGATGAAACTCATTTCATTAGCTTGGGCCCAGTTCTCCAATCTGTCGAAGTCCTTTTGAATCCCGATTCTGTCTTCTGAGGCTTTACCTGCCCTTCCCAGTTTGGTGTCACCTGCAGTTTTGATAGGCATCACCTCAATACCTTCATCCAAGTTGTTTATGAAGAATTTGAACAACAATGGGCACAGGACAGAACCCTGAGGTACCCCACTTGTCACTTTTGGGGGGTATATATCTTAAGACCATGCTTCTTTCTTAATTTTTTTCATCCTCTTCAGGGGGTCTCCTCCTAAGCCAGCCATTGGGTCGTATTTCAAATGAACCTTTTAATCAGCAGAGAGAGAGTTTCAGTAGTATTTTATAGACGTTTCAGAAGTAATTAAAGGAGGCTTTGCTGGTCTTTGCCCCAGGGACTGACCTCTAGGGGCATTGAGTGGTGCTGGGGCAAGTTTGTGGTTCTTCCACTCCTAGGTCACTCACCCCATCTACCTGGGTCTTTTGAAGATACCTCCATCCCACAGCAGGGGAGCAATCTTTCCAGAGCATTTGGAAGTTAATTCCTGTTACTTTATGTTTCTTCCTCAGAGATAATATGATAGACAGTAGCTATGTTCATCACCACTTAATTGCCTCTGCCGACAGCGTCTCGACAGAGGCAACTAACCAGCTATGATGCCTCCCCGGAAGTCCTCCTCCAAGGGTGCGTGATGCAGGGCTGCCACCTCCTCAAGCGCCTCACGCAGGAAGGGACCACTTGTCACTTGCCAGTATTTGCCTAACGCTTCTGGGTCCAGGGAGGTCTTATTAAGTGGGGAGACATCCATGCCTCCTTTGACCCCCAGCCAGCCACTGCGGCTAGTTCTAAGAGGCCAAGATGGGCAGGGGCCAAGGCTGGCCACACTTCTTCAAGCCGCTTGTCCACATCCTCAGGCTGCTATAATCAAAACTGACGCAGTGCAGAGGGAGTAGACAGTGTGCTGGATGCCTCTGCTAGATTGCTCTGAGGTGGCATCCCTCTGTCCAAATCTGAGTCATTTTGTTCCTCAAATGCCTGGCAGGGATCTTGTGGCTGCCCCCGGGGGTCTCAGGGCAACCGTCTCTTGGGCAGGGAACACAAGTCCATTCACCACTCAGAAAAGCTTGGCCACACGGCCACTTGTGGAAGCCACGGTGGTGGTGAAGTCAGATTTCTTTGCTGCAGCCACCACCACACGGCAGGTGCAACGGTGCCACTTCACCTGTTTTGGGTCAGGCTAATTTATGCCACCCCAACGCAGTGGGTGCCCCACCCTGGCAGGACAGAGCAGCTGCCTTCTGCCCAAACCTCACCAGGGAATGGTCCATGCAGGATGACAGAGTCCCCCACTCCCCCTCTGCCAGCTGTGTCCGGGAGGCGGGCAGAGTGGGGGGGGCATTACCCCCACCTGCATTCTGTTAGGACTGGGGGCGAGGCAGTGGGGTGAACATTCAGGCCACAGGGACCCACGGGAGCAGAAGGACCCACAGAAGCAGAGCAGAGGCACCCATGGTGGCCCCCTGGCCTCCCACACGCCCCACCTGAGGACCCCCGGCTGGCCGTGGGGCGAATGCAGGGCCCACTCTGGCCTGATCCAGCAAAGGCCACCGATAAGCAAGGCAAGCAGCTAAGAAACCCAACATGCTGTGAGTTGGTGCTCCACAGCCCCCTTCAGAAACCACGCCTGGGGGGTGGGAGAGGGATGCTGCCCCTGCCCGCCCCTCCCCACCTACCGTGCTGCTCGCCACATGGCCCTCTTCTCGGCCTCCAGCGCCCGGCGCTCGGCTGGCGAGAGTTCCTTCCTCTCCTGGGCGCTGAGCAGCTCTGGGCTCTGCATGCGGAGGCGCTCCTGCTGCCGGCGCTCGGCCTTTGCCGTCCTGACGGGGGCCCCAGGCTCACTGCCTCCTCTGGGGTACACGGGGCTCAGCCTGGCCAGGAGAGAGCGTGGCTCAGTGGGGCAGACCCACCCTCCCTGCCCCACAGGCCCCGCCCTCCGCCTGCCCTCCCATCTTACCCAGCCATGGAAGTGGGCCGCACCTCCGGCCTCCGGCCCTCCTCCAGGGAATTCCTCTGCGAGGAGCCGTTCTGCCTCTCCGGCTCTGGGAACCTGGCAGGGCACAAAGCTCTGTGAGCCCCAGCCAGGGCAGGGACGGGGCGGAGCCCAGAGACCAAGGGGGACCCCTGGGGAGAGGAGTCCGCAGGCGGACGCTAGAAGCCCCCAGGCCAAGCGCTGGGACTTGGAGGGCAATCCCAGGTCTGTGGACGGAGCAGGGAGAAGGCTGCTCTTTGCTTAGGGTCCTGCCTGTGGGCGTCTTCCCACCAGCATCCCTGGCTGGTTTCTGGGAGAAGGGGGCGCTGGGCTAGAGAGACAGAGCACGCCTGCGCTCTGCGGATCAAGCCCTGCCCCCTCCCTGGCCTGGGCACAAGCGCAGGGGGCGCGGCACGCAGCTCACTCACCAGGGCGTGGAGGGCATATGGCTCTGCCCATCCAGCTTCTCCACTTTGTACTCCACACCCTCGATGAAGATGCTGGAGGGGACGTCTGGGGGGCGTCTCTGCCTGGCGGCCTCTTCCTCTTCCTCCTCCTCCTCCTCTTCCTCCAGCAGCTGAGCTCGCTTCTGCTGGAGTTTGCGAGCTGCCAAGTGACAAGCCGGCAGGTCAGCCTCCCCACAGCCCCCCAAGGGTGGAAGGACCCCGGCTGGGCAAGGGAATGCCTCCAAGAGGGAGCAGCCGAATGAGATCCAAAGATGAACCAGGAAGACAGGCGGGGGGGAGGCATGAGGGGACCCCACCCCATCTTTCTGTGTCCTCCTCCTCCCCACCAGGCCGGCGGCTGCTGCAGAGCGCTGCTTAGCCAAACATGGAGGGGGAGGGGGTTTCACTATAGTGTTTCACTATAGAGCAGCTCCTCCCCTCCCCCCCAGCAGTTAGCGGCCTCTGGGCTAGTAGCCCCGGGGGGGCCTTGGCCTGGCTAACCCCATGGCACGCACCTTCCTCCTCCTTCATCTTCCTCAGGTCTTCCTCCCCAACCAGCGACACCCTCTTGGGCGGCTTCTCGGCCGGCTGCTGCTTCAGCTCCACCTCAAAGTACTTCTGCCTCTCGCGGAAGGACCTCTGCTCCGGGCTGTGCAGGCCGCCCCCCAGCAGCGGGGCCTGGCCGGGAGAAGCAGGGCCCCCCGCTCCCCTGAAACCCACCTCAGAGGGGGAGGGAGGCTGCTCTGCGCTCTTCTGCTTCTGGGACTCCTGAGGGAAGAAAGGGCAGGCAATGGCTGCATCCGCAAAGGGCACTCTGCCCCCAAAGGGCCCCCCCAAAGCCGCCCCCCACTCACCTCAGGCTCCGGGAGCAGATGCGGAACTGGGACAGCCGCAAAGGCCTTGTAGGCCTGCTTGGCGCTGACGGGGACGTCGCCTGGCGAGGGGGGCCTGGGAGAGCGTGGCTGGGGGCGAGAGGGCGCAAGTCAAGAGGGAGAGCGGCCCCAGGCCAAGGGGGTGTCACTCCAGCCACCAGCACCCCCCAATCCGCCCCAGGGCAGCAACTTACAGAGTTGTGGGTGCTGGAGCAGAGCTCGGGCTGCTGGAATGGATTGGGGCTGTCCCGGCCTTCCGAGGTCGCCAGGGCTGGGGCTGGGCGCATGCGGGTGACGGGCTGGATCACGCCCGGCTTGGTCTGGCACGGGGGGGGGGGGGGAGTCAGCCAGAACAAAGGAGAGCAAACTCAGCCTCCAACCCAAAGGCAAGCAAAGGTCAGGGCAATGGCTACACAAGTCTGATTGACACCCTCTGATAACAAGGGACCAATTGGACAAAATGAATTAAAGCAAGATGTCCCCAAGCACGGGGGCCACCCACAAACTTGTGTATCAAACTATCCCATCCCCCGCCGTGCTCTGCCTGCACCATTTCAGAGTCCTGCTGATGGCAAGAGGGGCTGGGCAAGGCCCCTTGGAGGCAGCAGGCACCCAATGGTCACAGCCCGAGGCCCACATGGCTCCAGAGGAGGCCAGGAGAACTTACCGAGGACTTGCTTTCGCTGTGGCTGGGAACAAAGTGGACGGCAGCCTGGAAGGAGAAAGTCAGGAAGGCATTTGGGGGCCGGGAGGGGCGCTGGGGGCCCCCACCCAAGCCCAGGCACCTCCAAGCTGGCCATGCCAGAGCCAGGAGCCCCTCCCCAAACTTACCCCACATTAAGCTCTTGCCCCCGCTCCCAAAAGAGACGCCACATCTTGAGCTATGCTGGAAAGGCCCCCCAGTGATGCCACAAACTGCTCCTCCTGCCCCTCCCAGACTACAGCTAGAAACCACTCTTGCAGAAGCAGCCAAAAAGACCAGCAGCAGCAGCAGCGGGGGGAGGAGTAGTGAGGGTCCCCTGCCCAGCCCCACAGAGCATCCTCCCCAAGCACAGCCTCAGCAGCCCCCTCCCCCCACCCAGGGCAGAGGAGGAGAGCGGGCACAGCACACCAAGGGGGCACTTACAAAGCGGGTCTCTCTGCCCACCAGGTGGGCTGGCCGGGGGGCAGCAGGAGGCTGGAAGGCAGCAGTGCCAGGGAGAGAACCAGAGAGAGAACCAGAGAGTCTGGCTGACTGACAGGCAGGATAGGCAGAGGAAAGCCCCCCCCCAACACACACCACAGCCCCCTCCACCCCCACTGCAGCACCCCTTACCTGCTGGCTGCCAGGAGAGTAGGGAGAGTCTCGCCAGGCGGCTGCCTGTTCCCCTTCCCCCGAGAGGGCCTGAAAGGGAGAGGAAGGTGAGCGGGGGGGGGGGGCAGTGGTGTTGAGGGACCCCAGGGGGGCCCAGAGAGACCGGCCCCTCCCAACCCCCAGGCAGAAGCCCCTTCCCTATGGGATCTGCCCCCTAAAAGGGGCTCTGGCGGGTCATGAATCTGCCTGATCTCCCCAGTTGGAGCCACAAACCTGCCAACACTCTTCCTCCACTCGAGCCAGCTGCCCCTCAGAGCAGCGCCAGCTCCTCTGCTGCCCCCCCCCCCGCCATGCTCAGGACACCCCTCCCTCTAGTTTTGCTCACACTAAGAAGCCCCCCTGCTGCAAAGTGCTGAAAGAGCATCTCTTCATTGGCTGAGCAATGCTGGAACTCTGCCCAAAGGCAGGGAAGGAACAGCCCCTCCGTTCCCAATGCAGCACATGTCTTCCTCTCCACAAGCTCCTAGTCCCCATGGATGCACATTATAGGATCCGACCTCCTGAACCCGCTTCCGTGCCAGCTCCCAAGTGGCTGGATCAGTCACGCAGAGAGGGAGTTGTGTCAAGATGGAACTGTGCACACTGCAGAAGCCCACCCTCTTTGGACATTTAGACACACACAGAGGTTGACAAAACTGGCACAACAAACCATGAGCACAAACTGTCAAAGCAGTGTCTGCATGTTAGTGGCCCTTCCAAGAGGGGCTCAGGGGCTCCTCTCACTGGGGCAGCCCAAATGAGCCAGACCCAAAGCAGGTTAGTAGCCAAGCAGAACAGAAGAGCAGCCCAAGGGAGGAGCAGCCCAAAGACTCTGCAGGGAGCCAAGGGAGGAAGGGGCCAGCGGGGGCCCTCCTCTCCAAGCCCACGGCCTCGTCCTCCTGCCCTGCAAAGGCCCGTCCCCACGGCAGAAGCTCGAGCTCGCCTGCCTCGTCCCCCGCTTGATTCCACTCCACACACACACACTTCCTGCATGCAGTGCAGAGCAGCTGAGCCCCCCGCAGGCAAGAGATGGGGGACGGAGAGGGTCCCAGCCCCAACGTGAGCCTTGGCTGCCTTCTCCCCCGCTGCCCAGGCATGCAGCAGAGGCACAGCACACAGCAGGCCAGGCCACAAGGCCGCTTGCCTTGGTGCAGAGGCTGGTCTTCAGAACTCCCCCCTTGCCATAGCCAAGGGGAGGCCCCCCCAGACACGCCTTGCCCTGCCGGTTGGCCAGCACAAAGGGGTTGACGCTGAAGGGGATGGGCTGCGAGTCCACCAAGCGCTCTTCCTCCTCCACCTCCGCAGTCGGCAGGGAGAGGGCAGCCCCGCTGGGGGGGGCCGGGGCAAGGCTTGCCTGGCCCAGCTCCAAGGGAGGGGGGGCCGGCGGGGGAGGCGCCCGTGGGTCCCTTTCCATGGCACCAGGAGGGACAAGCTGAGGAAGAGACACAAGAACTGTGTTTTCAGGGGCCACGGCTGGTGGGGCAGCTCCCTGCTGTGTGGCCGGGGGGGACACCCTAGATGCCTGCAGGGCCCACAGGGAGGGGGAGACAGAGACCTGCCCAGGGGTGCAGGAGGGTGTGGAGATGCCTCCCTGCAATGCGCAGACATGGCAGGCCACATGCTGGACTGGCACTCCCAGTGCCGCCACCACCACCAGCAGCAACCTCTGTGGTAACTGGCCTTGCTGCCTGGGGGGAGGGAGGCCCCCCCCCACAAACCCCGTCTTCCTTCTGGGCACAAGCCACAACCCCAAGACGCAGCCACGGAACAGCCGGGCTCTGCTGCAAACCATCCGGGACATGTTTATTTTTTAACACTGAAAGGCAGAAGGAAACTTCAGAGAAACAGAGAGGCCTCCAGCAGAAGGGGCTGGGAGTGCCCCCCCCCGCAATACCCCCTCCCCATTTGATCCCAGCAGTGGTGGAGTCTCAGGATGGGACCAGAAGGAGAGGAGGGGGCTGGGAGGCCCCATGCCTCTGCCCAGGAAGCCCCCGTGGATGCAGGGAGGGTGGCAATAAGCCCCTCTGTGTTGGCCGGGGGGAGGCAGCCAAGGGGGCGGAGGGCCAAGAAAGACCTCCATGGGGGAGACAGGCTCACCTGCTCTGCTCAGCAGGACAGAAGGGCCTCTCCCTGCCACCCTCCTTCCGAACAAACCAAGGGTCTCCGCACAGGGACCCCTGTCTGGGATGCCCATCCCCTCGTCCCCCGCCATCCCTGGCACACCCAGCCAAGGGAGGGAGCTCCTGCCCTTTGGCACCCACCGCCTGCTGCACCAGGAGTAACATGGCAGGCTGAGCAACATCCAGAGGGGCACAGCTTGCCTGCTCCCTGCCCCCCCCCCCCACGGAGGCAGGCACAGTAGCAGAGCCCTGGCCCTGACCAAGCCTGAGGAAGCATTCTCCCACTTGCTGCTGCCCACCAGCTGCCCTCTCACTTGTGCCCAGAGGAAAAGCCCTGCAGGTGCCAGGAGAAAGAGAGAGACTCACCGCTCCTGCCAGCAGCCACAGACAAAGGAAGACCCCCCCCCCCGCCCAGCCCCTTCCTCCAACGCCCACCAGGCCAGCCCAAAATAGCCCAGAGCTGGGCTGGCTCAGGAATCTCACTCAGGCAGATCAGATTTCCAGAGAAGCAAAAATGGCCCCCAAGCAGCCCACCTGCTCCCTCCTCACCCAGCCAGGCCAACTGGGTCTTGGGCAAGGGGGGGGGCAAACACCCCACTGCTCTTCATTGCTGCTGAGGGCAACCTCCAGCCCCGTCCCCCCAGAAGCAGAGTCCCCCCCTCTCAGTCTGCTGCCTGCCTCCCAGGTCACCTGGTGTTCCCATCTCTCTTCCCAACTCTGGGTGCTTCTCTGCTCGGCTTCTCTGCGCTCCCCCCCCCCCCGAGAGCCAGCCCTGAAGCCAGCAGCTGCTTCCAGGGCACAGGACCCCCCCCCCCAAGTGACAAGGTCTCCAAAGCAGCTGGGGAGACTCGCCGGGGCCCCAATCCACAAGAGCCATCGCTTGGGTTGGCTGAAGGCAGAGGGAGCAGCCGAGGCTGGTTGGGATCCAGCCCGCCCCTCGCCAAAGCCAGTGGATCCCCATCACTTACGCCACGGGTGGCTTTCTGGAGGCCGCTGTTGGGCAGCGCTGCCAAGGTGCGGTAGTCCAGCTGCAGGGGCTCAGCGCCAAGGTCCTGTGGGGAGGGGGAAGAGGGTCAGGGGGTCTCAGGAGCGTGCCCACCCAGCCCAGCCCCCTTCCTCAGGCCCTCAGCCCAGCCGCCCCTCTCACCTCGGCCTCCTCCTCCTCCTCTGCCAGGAGCTGCGTGGCCGTCTCTCGCTCCCGGCGCTTCCGCTCCTTCGCAGAGGCAGCAGGCGGGGGGCACAAGCAAAGAGAGAGCAAGAGGGGTCAGCAGCAGAACCCGCAGGGCAGGATCAGGCCCAGGGAGCCCAGAGCAGCAGCAGGCAGAGTCCCAAGCAGAACCCACAGCTTCACAGCCAGAAGCAGGGCCCAGGGGGTCCCCAGAGGGTGCTTGGCCTCTCAGCGGGGTCTGCAGCAAAGCAGGCAGCCAGGGCCAGCCAGAGGGGCCCTTCCCTTCCCAGGCTCTGCCCCGGGGGTGGGGTCTCCCCTCTAGCCAGCCTCCTCTGCTCGCCAGAGCAGCCCTCTCCCCCAGGGCAGAGGCAGCTGCATCAGCCAGGAATTTGCTCAATCCTCTTCTGAAGCCATCCCTGCCTCCTGCAGCCGGCAGTTCCCCACTTCAACTCCTGACTCTTCCCACATTCAGCTTCACTGGGTGTCCACAAGTTCGATCGTCACTTTCTCCAGGTCAGGCATCATGTTATAAACTTTTTTCAGGTCGCCTATGACCGGCTTTTTCTCTAATCCAAAAAGTCCCTGATGCTGCAACTTTTTCTTCATAGTAGTGGCACCCACACCGTGGAACAATCTCCCATCAGATGTCAAGGAAATAAACAACTACCTGACTTTTAGAAGACATCTGAAGGCAGCCCCGTTTAGGGAAGTTTTTAATGTCTGATGTTTTTTATTGTATTTTTAATGTTTTGGGGGAAACTGCCCAGAGTGGCTGGGGAATTATTATTATTATTATTATTATTATTATTACCATCCCTCCCTTGATCATGTTCATTGTCCTTTTCTGAATCTTTTCTAACTCTACAATTTTTGAGGTGAGGTGACCCCACCTGTGCAGCGGACTCTGAATGCAGTTGCATCACAGATTTGTATTATATTAATCGCAGTTTTATTTTCAATTCCTTTCCTATGAAGATTAAGAGGCAAACTTTGAAAGCAGGGAAGAGAAAACTTTAACAAGGATGATGAACACCACTGAAAGCTGGGAGAAATAACCCTTTTTTCCTGCCCCCCTAAAAACTGTCCTTTCAAAGAAAGCAAACTACAGACCCCACGGCCAGAGGCAGGTGCCGGGGAAAGGCCCTGGTCTTGGGCAAAGCTCTCGCGGGAAGGCAGGCAAGCAGGCAGGCAGGAGGCGGGCTGCTCCAGAGTCATTTGCTAGTTTCCAAATCTGGCCCCTTCTGCGGGACCCCAGCTGGAGTCACTCCCCCCGAGGCTCTTTGCTGCTCCTTCCCCTTTGCCCCCCACCCATTTCTCTCTCTCCTCTTTTCCTCCTGTGCTGGTGAATGGTTGCCTTTTCCTCCAGGCACGAAGGAGAGTGTCCCCCTGCTCTCACGTATGGAGCAGCCAAGGAAGGAAAAAGGCACCCGGCTCCTTGGAGCTCGGCTTCGCTCTGAGGACTAGCTCAGGAGTTTCCTCACAGGAACTGGCTAAGATGAAGCCTGGAGGGAATCTTGCACATCTCCATTTGGAAGTCGCTCCAAAGCACAACCAGTTGCAGCAGCTGAGGAGCTGGGGCCTTCTGCTTTCTGCTGGAAGTCCGGGCTCCAGGTGCCAGAAGGCACTCCCCAAACCCTCTGCCGGATCCCCCGGGAGGACCCAGCCTGGCCCTGAGCACCAAGATACAAGCAGCCAAAGCCCAGAGCCCAACTGCCTCCTCCAGCCTCACATCAAGGGAGGAATGAGTGTTTGATCTCCTGGCCAAACCAGGCCTCGTCTCTTGGGCCATTCCACGCCCGCATTCCTTCCCAGAGCAAATCCAGACTCCCGAGATCTCACAGAAGGAGGTTGGCCAAAGGATTCTTCCTCAGAAGGGAATATCTGAACTCAACAGGTACGGAAGAAGCCATATGCTTGGCCGGGACCCGTCTGCCTCTGCCTCGCACAGACTCACAGAGGGGGGCTTCCCTCCCTCCCTGAGTGGCCGGCACTGTGCCCACGGGGAGCCAGAGTGTGGCCACCTCACCCACCGTGGGTCCCCCTGGGAAGACCTACGGGGGCCTCCTAAAACCGCCTTGTGGTGAAGAACCTGTCTGGCGGGGGCTGGTCAAAGAGAAAAAGGCTCCCACCCCTGTCGCTGCTCCCAGAAGGAGAACGCCCAAGCCCTGAATCATGGCCAGACAAATGACAGACTCCCCCTGGTTTCCACTAGACAAAAAGGCCCATTGCTCAGAGATGGAGCAGCGCAAGCCCTGAGATTGGCAAAGGGCTGAGGAAGACTTGTGGCCCTGCTGGGGGGCCAGGCACACCAAAGGGGACGACAACACTCTGCTGAGCACAGTATCTCAGCAACGGCTGCGTCTCCCCCCCACGGAGCCAAGGAAGGCGGCACAGGCGTTATGGGAGGCCCAAGTCACCTGGCACTGCAGGCAGAGGGCATGGGCTGGGCTAGAACCAGCAGCCTCCTACGGGCAAAGGCAGGCAGGACGCTGCCCAGGCCAGGCAGATGCACTCGCAAGGCGGGAGAGGGAGACAAGAGCAGGATGAGCAGGAAGCAGAGGGAAGGTTGCCGGGACAAATGGCCACTCCCTGCCAGAGCTCTCCCCTCACCCCCGGCCCAAAGCAAAGCGCAGCTTCCAGGGGCAGAGGAGGCCTCAGCGGAGTCAGCGGTTGGGGGGAGGAGCCCAGGCCCCAAAGCAGCCCCAAAGCAGCCCCAGCAGGAGCAGGAGGGGGGAGGGAAGGGGGCTGCCAGGAGGACTGGAGGCCCCGATCCAGGCAGCCCCCTTCCCTCACCCTGGAAGGGTAGAGCAGGGCCATCACGTCTCACCACTTTCTCCGTCTCTTCCCTCTCCCACTGGGTTGTCTCCCTCACCATCTCCAACTCCTGGGGACACAAAGGAGGCAGTCAGAGCTGAGGGCACACGCCAGCCAGACTCCTCAAGGGCTTTTCTCCAGATCGGGGGGGGGGGGGATTGGCAGCCTTGCCAGAGAGAAGGGGCACCTCAGCCTGCCCTCCCCTGGGAACCACAGGCCTCACCTTCTGAAGGACGTCCAGCTCCTCCGGACTGAGGTCCCGGTCAATGGAGGAAATGCTCTCCAGGCTGTTCTTGCGCCCGATGCCGGCCGCAAAGGGGTTGGCAATGATCCCTGGAGATATCTGGGGGGCAGACGAGAGAGGTAAGGGGGGGGCTCTGGTCCCTGCCCAGCACAGAGGCAGGCAGAGGGGGTGTCTGGGGGGACACACCAGACCCATGGTGCACCTCCTCTTTAAGAAGCTGCCCTCGCCACAGGGCTTCAGCAGGAAAAGGCACTGAAGGCAGACCTCCAGTCCCTGGCCAGGGCCCCCCGCCTAGCACCCACCTCAATGGCCGCCACAGCCTTGGGGTCAAACCCGTCGCAGACCAGCACCAGAAGGGTGTCTCCCACTGCGCGCAGGATCTGGACCGCTTCCGTGTGCGTCATGCCCAGCAGGCTCTGGTGGTTCACCTCCAGGATGCGCATGCCCACCCTCAGCCGCCCGTCACGGGCTGCAGCCCCTGTGGAGCTGACCTGCACAAAGCAGAGGAGGGTGAGGAAGGAGCCGGGGGGGGGGAGGGAGGCAACCCCCACCCTCAAGGCCCTGGGAGCAGCCAGAGCTGGAGGGGCCCTGGAGGCAAAAAGGGCCTCATGGTTTGGGGAGGGGGCAGGCAGGGGGTCTTCTGCTCAAGGCTCCAGAACTCTGCTTTCCACTGCCCCCCCCCCCAACAAAATTCCTCAGAGCAACCCTGGGTGGGAGGGACGTGGTGTGGAGACACGGCTGTGGGCCCTTCCAAACACAGCTGGGACCTCTCTCCCCCACTTGGCACTAGTCAAGCACAGCAAACTTCAGCCAGGGTGGGGGGAGTGCCACCCCGTACCTTAGAGATGAAGATGCCCTCGTCCGTGGGGTCAAAGGGATTCCCCGCGTGGCCCTTGGCACCTCCTCGGATGCTGATGCCCAGTTTCTCCCCTGGCCTCTTTTCAATGCAGATCTCCTGACAGAGTGAGCAAAAGCAAGTTGGAAGGGGGGCCTCCTCCTTCCCAGTCCTGGCTGCCTCTACCTCAGCTCCAGCAGACGGGCACTGGGGAAGGCTCTTTGGGAAAGCAGGGGGTGGGCAGCAGAGGCCTTCAGGGAGGGGGCAGGAGACCCCATCCTGGGGAAGCTACGGAGGCTGCAGGCCAGAGGGGAGGGAGCTGTGGTGGGTCAGCCCAGCCACATCCCAGCGGGGCTGAAGATGCCCAATGCTGAAGAAGGCGCCTCTCCAGGGGCACAACAGCAGAGCTGCGCCCCCTACCTGCATGCCCGGGGGCGGAGGATCTCTCCGGACGACCATCCTCAGCTCCTGCGTGTTGGAGAGCAGCGCAGTCACGGCCTCCTGGTGCGTGGCGTGTCGGAGGCCAATGCCGTTCACCTCCAGGATCCGGTCTCCCACCCGCAGCCCACTGCGAGAGGCCAGGCCACGAGGAATCACCTGCCAAGGCAGCGCAGAAGAGGTTGGAAGAGCCCTGCCTGCGGCCTGGGGGGGGGGGCAAGCTGGCAGTGTCCCCAACACCTGCAGCCAGACGGGCACTTGGCCTGGCCGAGAGGCTGAAGATGTCTGCCCCCCCGCCCCCCCCAGAGGCGCTTCTGTCTGCTGATACACATATCTCTCCCTTCCTTTTGGTCTGACGTGGCTGCTGTCCCTATCCACTTTTCACAGGCAAAATCCTCAATGGTTGCAGAGGCCCGAGTACTTTTAAATCACATTCCTGTTATGGGGATTAATGGAAGGCCAACAAACGTGGACTTTGCAAGCTCTTCTGGTGCTAACAGCCTGCCCACCCCCCCCCCACCCCCCAGGAAAACTATTATACAACAGTCTGAGGGCCTGGCTGTCTCTTGGCCACTTCTGAATGCATTCCCTATCAAGGCCCATCTCAGGGGAGGCTCTCTCTGCGCCCCTGGGGGGGGGGGCCTGCAATCCACTTTTGTGTTTCATTTGAGACGGCTGCACTGAGGGGTGTTCGAACCCCTAATGGGCGGGCTGGTTCTTTCCCTGTTCTTCCTTGTTAAAATTTGCTACTAAAAATAATTTAATGAAAACAGGGGGCTCTGAGCAGAGAAAGTGGAGAATTGGGGGGGGGGGCTTCCTTGCTCTTTTGGCCTCCAAGGGGGGCTCTAGAGCACATGGAATGGCAAGATTCGCAGAGTCAACGGGTTGTGTAGTAACTCCTAGGCTTCCCAACCACGGTGTTCTCAGGGGAGGGCTCCACACACAGCCCTGCAAACTCTACCTTGGAAATGAAGACCCCCGGCTCATGGATCCCAAAGGGGTGGCTGGAGTGGTCGCTGCCGCCCACAATGCTGAGCCCCAGCGGCCCCCCCGCTTTGACCAGGATCACCTCCTGCGGGCAGAAAGCAAGAAAGCCAAGCCAGGGTCAAGAGAGGGCCTCATGGAGGAGCAGATGCCGGGACCCGACTCCAGGCCAGGGGGAGAAAGAGGCTGGAGGGACCCACATCCAAAGGGGAGCTGGCAAAAACCAGGGTGACCAGGGCACTTCCCAGGGTGGGCAGGGGCCAGACAGGAGGGACTTCCCATGCCAGCCGCTTCCCACGGGGACAGACAGGGCCCCCCGTGCCCTTCACCTACCTCCGTGGGGTACTGGCTGCTCTCCAGGCTCTGGGCGGGGTGGCTCCTGTGGGGCAGGGGCGTCTCCTCAGGTGGGCTCTCCCCGCGGGTGGGGGTCGGTGGTGGCGGAGAGTGTGCCCGCTGTGCCCGCTGCCCCAAGGGCAGGTCTTCCTCGCTGGGCTGGGGGGCGGCGGTGGGGGCAGCGGGCACAGCCTCTCTCTCTACCAGCAGCGCAATGGTGGGGGAGGCGGCGGTAAGCAGCGCTACGGCCTGATCATGCCTGGCTTCCGTCATGTCTACCCCATTGATCTAGAACGGCCCCAAACCAGCGTCAAAGGGGGAGGCAGGGAGGGCACGCACACAGGGCCCCCAATCCCAGGCCTGGGACCAGAGGCAAGGGACCCCAGCCTCGGCAGGCGGAGGGGGGCTGGGAGGGCAAGGCGTGGTCTCAAGGCAAACAACAGCTCAGGACAGGGGGCCAAGGAGCGCAAGCTCTTTTCCTGCCCTCGTCCCCAAAGAAAGGGGGGGGGGGAGAAGAGGTGGGGGGCAAAGTGTACATCACCCAGCAGAGGGCAGAGGAGAGAGAGGGAGGCAGACAGACAGGCAGACGGAAGCCAGCACTGACGAGGCCGTCTCGGGGCTTACCCCCCCATCCTCTCTCATCATGGCTGCTGAGCAGAGATCGGCTGCGCCTCGGGAGGGGGCAGAGAAACAGGCCACAAGGAGGAAGAGGAAGAGGAGCAGCAGGAGAGGGAGGGGAGGGAGGGAAAGAGCTTCAGAACAAAATGGCTGGCCCCCCCCACCCGCCGTGCCCACCCACCCGGAGTTCCAGAAAGGTGACTCCAACATCACCCCCTCCAAAACACAGCCCACTTCCCCCCTGGCTAGACTCAGCCCCACCCTGAACGGGCAAGCAGGGGGGACCCCAGAGCCCCCTGGAGGAACCTTGCCTGGTCCTCAGGAAGCCCCCCCCAAGAGAGTCCACTCACCAAGATGACCCTGTCACCCACACAGAGGGTCCCGTCCCGATGGGCTGCGCCCCCCTCTGCAATCCGTGAGATGAAGATCCCCTGGGGGGAAAGGAAAGTCAGGGCCCCTCCCTGCAGAGCCCCCTGCTCCTCTGTCCCCAGGCAGGGCAAGGGCCCCTCTGTCCCTCCGTCCCGGGAGCATGAAGTGCCCCCGTCAGCGAGGAGCCAGGAATAAGCGCAGAGGCCGGGATCGGGTGTCGCCGAAGCCCTGCCAGGCGGCTGCCGGCCAAAGAGAGACGGTCCCCCTCCCTCCCAAACCTCCCTCCCTCCCCTCCTAACCGTGTCCCCCGGCCGGTAGGGTGTGGAGCCCTTGCCGCCAGCGATGCTGAAGCCCAGTCCCCGCTCGTTGCGCATGAGGCAGGTGGAGAGGCGCTCCGTCAGGGGGGCTCCCTCCGGCCTCTCTGGGAAGCGCAGGCCCACCCCCCGCCGCTCCCGGGGGCTGTAGTCGTCCTCCGGCCGCAGGGGGGTCACCGTGACGGCGTTCTCCGGCTCCACCATCCTCTCCCGCAGAACCGTCATGGAGACCGTGGTGCCCGAGCCACGCAGAGCCTCCACCGCCACATGGTGCTCCGCGCACTGCAGAGGCACCCCGTTCACCTGCCGGGGCGCAAAAGAGGGGGCTGGCTCAGGCAAGCGCCCGGCCAGAGACCGGCTGCAGAGGGCCCCCCGGCCCCCTCCAGAGAGCCCCAAGGGGAGCCTGGCACTGCTTTGGTAGGCAGGCAGGCAGGCAGGCAGCTCCCTCCCATGGCAGTCTGGCAAGGGCCATCTTCTCCTCCCCCTCTGCAGGGCAACGCAGAAGCAAATGCCCACCTAGAGCTGCGAGGGAGCCTGGGCCGCTGCTGGCAATTCCAGCATGTACTTATTCTGACTGGTGACTCAGGCCCCAGGCAGGCAGGCAGAGACCAGCCACGGGCCGGAGGCCAAGGGAGACGCCATGGGACCTGGGGGGCAGCCTGGCCTGGAAGGGGCTGAGCAAGGCCTTCTATGCCCAGGACAGGGCCTGCCAAAAAGGGGATGGCAGGAGGGAGCAGCTGGCCCTGGGTTTATGCAGATGTCTCCTCCCCAACCCACCTAAGGGGGCTCAATGACTCACCTCCAGGAGCTTGTCCCCCACCCGCACCCCTGCCTGGGCAGCCGGACCCTCCTCAGAGACGCGGGAGATGAAGATGCCCTGCAAAGAGAGGGGAGCAGTCAGGGGGGGCTTCCTGGGCAGGGGCAGCTCAGCAGCCTGACTCGGCTCCCCGAGTCAGCCACTCCAGCCAAAACGGCCACTCCTTTCCCTGCCCCACAGCTGCCCCAGGTCAAGGGGACCCCCAAACCCCAAGTGGAAAGACTCCCTGTTGCAGCTGCCCGTACCTCATCGTCTCCCTTGTAGGGGGTGGAGCCTTTGCCCCCCGCAATGCTGATGCCCAGCCCCCCCGTCTGCCGCACAATGCTCAGGGTCAGCTGGAAGCAAAAGGGGGCAAGGTTAGGGGAGACACAGCAGCAAAGACAAACGGAGCGAGGGGGGGCACCATGGACCAGGGTCTGAGCCCATAATGAGGGATGAGGAAGCAGCCCCCCAAGCATCTCCTTTGGGTGCCCACAAGACCTGCAATCCACCCCTGGACCAAGTGGCCAATTCACCACCAGGGCCACCTATGTGGGAGGGGGCTCCCATACGTCTCACCAGATCCCAGGTCCCCTGAAATATCTCCCACTGCCAGCCATTCACCCCCCACCCCCCCTTGCCTGAAGAGGAGAAATCTGTGTCTGTCTTGCAGCGCAAGGCCAACGGAGACCCTCAGGGGGCCCATCACCCAGGACAGACCTGAGATGCTCTTGCTTTTCTCCACCCCACCAGCTCTGCTATGGGGGGGGGGGTCCCTTGCTTTTGCCAAGAAAAGGCCACAGAGCAAGTGCTCAGGCCCCAAGACAGCCGGGGGGTAATGCCAAAGCCCTCCGGCTAGCGTGGCAGAGCCTTGTGCAAAGAGGGTTGGGGGAAGCCTCTGGCCACATTCTGGGCAAGCAAGGTGCGCTCCCCCTTGGTACAAACCAGGCGGCCCTTGAACACTTTCCACCCACCCCTCGGACTCCCCACCCCAGCAGGCAAGAGGCGTGAGCAGAGGTCCAGCAGGCCAAAAGCTCACGGAGGGAGCCAAGCAGGGTATGTGCGTGTGCCCCTATGGCAGGGGGTGCCCAGGGGAGAAAAGGCCCTGGAGGCGTCTGAGGGCCCCCCCCCCCACTCAAGCAGAGGGGCATGGGGGCCGAGAGGCGGCCTCAGGGGACAGAGCAGCAGCAGCAGCAGCCAGGCATTTGCCAAACCTGCCAGAGCCAAGCTGGGCTGACTTTAGCAGCCCAAAGTGCTCAGGGGAGATGGGGCCCAGTGGCAGCTCTGCCTCCTCTGGCGGGGACCCTGAAGACCCCCTGGAGAGGGAGGCCCTGGGGCAAGGCATCTCCCCAGCCCCCTCCTCTCTGGGGGGCTCAGGGGCCCTGGCTGCGCTGAGGCTGCTCTGCTGAGGAGAAGCAGCTGTGGAGTCTCTTTCTGGGCTTGCCAAAGGCCTCTGGCAGGGACACCTCTATCCAGGACGGAGTGTGCCAGGCACCAGCACTTTCAAGGAAAGCACCCCCCCCCCCCGGAGCATTTGGGCTGGCTCGGGGGGCTGGGAGGGCTGCCCCAGACTCCTGCTGGGGAGAAGAGAGCTCGTCTCAGGCCAAAGCACCAGTCTGCAGCCAAGATAGCCCTCAGTTGCCCAGGTGCCAGGCTCCACAGCCAGCTGCCTCCTCTCCTCACCTTTCTCCCTCATAGGCATGGACTAAAGCCCCGCATCACCCCCCCCCCCAAAGTTCAGGTGTGGGAAGACAAGAGGGGAGGAGAGAAGCTGCCACCACAGTGCAGAGAGGGGCAGCCCCTGCAAGCCCCAGGGAAAGGGGGTGGGGGAGAGACGTGGGGGGAGGCAGTACAGACCTCTTCCTCCTCAATGCGAGCAGGCTCAATCAGCAGATTATTGGCTTGGTCAAACGACACCCCCTGTTAGGACAGGAACCAGCAGAGAGGCATGCGGATTAGTGGGGGGGAGGGCCGGGTGGACCGCCACCGGGGGGGGGGGACACAGACAGAGGGAGGGAGGGAGAGGCAGAGGGGCAGGCCCCACCCGAGCATCCAGGAGCCCCAGCACCAGAGAGAGAGAGAGAGAGAGAGAGAGAGAGAGTGCTGCCCCCCAGCTCCCTACCTTGACGGAGGAGGGTGGGGCAGGGGCAGCCCCATCCTGGGCTTGGTCTCCATCCCACCTGGCCTCCTCCTCCTCCTCCTCCTCCTCTTCTTCGTCCTCCTCCACGGGGGCGGCCTCCTTCTCCTGGGGCCCCCCCTCAGCACTCAGCCCCTGCAAAAGGGCCACCACTGCCTCTGGCCGGGGCAGCTGGGCGATCCTGAAGTGCTTCTTGTAGTGGGGGGTGTCTTTGCGGATGAGCCGCTGCTTCCCTGCTGGGAACGGGTGCTCTTCCTCCGCCTCCTCTTCCTCCTCGCTGCGCACCAGCGTGTCTTCTGCAAAGTGCACCGTGGGCTGCAGGGAAAACACCCCCATCGGGGGGGGGGCTCTCAATACAAGCAGGTCAGGCAGCCTCTTCTGCAGGTACCTATCTCCCTCCCCTCCGTAAGAAAAGACTACTGGATTGGCCCACAGGGGAACCCCAACCAGGTGCCTCGTGGGGACAGCTGCAAGCTGGACCTGAGCGCCACAGCCCCTCTGCCCCCTCCAGCCCCTGGCCTTCAGCAGCAGGGCTGCCTCCGGCTGGGGGGACTGAGCAGAGCCATCCTGGCTGCCAGCCCCCAGAGCCTCCTCCGGCCGGAGCCTCGTTTGAAACCCTCTAGGCTGGTGCTTTCCCTGGCTCCTGTGGGAGAGAGTTCCATAGTTGAACGATGTGCTTCGTGAAGAAGTTCTTCCTTTTATCCGTCCTGAACCTTCCAACTCTGGCTTCACTGCATGTCCCCCAGTTCCAGTGTAGTGAGAGGGAGGAAAACTGCCCTCTCTCCATTTCTCCATTCCAGACCTGTTTTCATAAACGTCTACCATGGCCCCTCTGATTTGCCTTTTCATAGGAGAATTGCTTCACCCCCCCGATCCTTGGGGTGCCCCTTTCTGACCTTGGCCATCTCTACAATATCCCTTTTGAGGTGAGCTGTGTCCGCCTGGGTGTGTTGGGGCGGCTGGGAGCCCTCTTGCTCTCTGGGGCGAAGGCCTGGCAGGGCTTCTCACGTGGCTGCCAGCTCTCTGCCATTGCAAGGCCTGCCATCTTTGCTGGGCTCTTCTGCACACAAATTTGGGGGTCTGCCAAACAGGCAAGCCTCTCCCTTCTGAAGAGAGAGGGGAACCCAAGGAGCCCTCATTGAGCCGTCCTGCCCCTTGCGGGGCTGAGGTGCAGATTTAAAAACAGCACACCCCCCATTTCTACTGAGCTCAGCCTGCTCTGAGTGCCCTGGGGGAGAGGGAGGCCCCCACTTCTGCCATTAAACAAACCTGAGGAACAGAGAGCGCCTTAATCTCAAATCCCAGAGATTAGTTTCCTACCATGGGTCAGGCCAAAGGGCCCCCCTCTAGTCCAGCCAGCCAGGTGCCCCCTACTCAGCCCCCCCCCCCCCAGTACCAGCATTCAGAATGAGACAGCCCCAACGGCGGAGGCAGAACAAAGCGGCTTTGCTGAGCCAATTCAGGGAGAAGAGGGTTCTCAATGGCTCCTGGCCAGGATGGCCTGCTCTGCCTCCATGGGCAGAGGCAGCAATGGGCCTGAATGCCTCTGGCTGGGAACCACAGGAGGCGAGAACTGCTCTTGCGCTCGACTCTGGTCCACTGGCTTCCCATAATGGGCAGCTGGTTGGCCACTGTGAGAGCAGGACGAGATGGGCCCCTGGCCTGGTCCAGCAGGTTCTTACTACGGTCTTACTAGCACGACCCTCCTGCAATGTCAAGCTCCATTGTTCAGCAGTGCACCCTGCACAGCCTCCCAGTGACGCAAGACCCTGCTGCTGCAGGACACCGGAAAGGCCTCTGAAGGACGCAGATCCCACAGGGGCCACATGGAACCTCCACAGCCTGGATTCAAGGAGTGTCTGGGGGAAGCCACTGGGCAGGTGAAGTTCTGTCCTTTGAGGAGGGTCTTCAGCCTGGCCCAGTGGGGCTCTCCTTTCACTTTCCCAACCTGCTTTCTGGTGCTGACCAGCCCCTGCACAACCTCTCTGGGGGTCTCCCCATCAGCACCACCAGATGTACTCCATCACCTGCTCTGCCTTGTGCCAACAGATTTTCCTCAGTTAAGTTTCTTTTGAAACTGCAGGTGCAACACCCTTAAATGAAGCCCCCAAGCTCCCCCCCCCTCGATCCTCTTGGGATCCTCTGCTCCAAGGCAGCACTCAAAGCCCCCTCCCAGGGAGCTGGCCTGGGCTGCGGCCAAGCCTGTTTCAAGCAGCCCAGGGCTAACGGCAGGTGGGGCGTCTCCAGGGGCACAGGGGCAGCCCCAAGCACCAGGCAGCAAGGGTTGCCCTCTGGTCTCACTCCACCACATCCAATGCATCTGGCTTGGATTATTATTATTTATGTCTTAAATATGTTTTTATTGCCTAATCACTTGTTTGCCACTGTGGGTCCTTGAGAGGAATGGGGGTGCCCTACATTAAAACTGGTTTAAATTAAACTGAGGAGTTTTTCTTGCACATAAGTATTCACAAAGGCAGCAAGACACTCCTCCGCGGCCCCTGGGCCAACATGTGAAATAAATCCAGAGTGCAAGGCTTTCCGTGGCTCCCTTGACTCCCCCCGCCCCCTCCGCCTCTTGCTCTGGCTATTTGGACACGGCAAAACAGGGTTCATAGAACTGAAGGGTTGGGAGGAACCCCAAGGCTCATCCAATCCAGCCCCTTGCAGTGCAAAACACTCACAAGCAAGAAAGATGCCTTGCCACTGAATTCACACAGCAAAAACATTTAATGAGGGTCCTCCATACACAGCCAAGTGAAAGAAAAATTCCTCAACGTGGCAGCAACATGCCCAACGAGTGATGATGCCACCTCCTGCCACCCTGCCATCTTCTGTGTAGAACAGAACCCCATCCATTGGCCTGGCCTCCCCAGCCCCTAAGAAGCGGAGTCCCTTCATGGTGCCAACAGCCTTCCTGTTCCCCAGGAGGGGTCCTGGATGTGCCCTTCACCAGGCAGGAGGCGGGCAGATCGCCCTCCCCCAGCCCCTTGGCCAAAGGCTGCCCTGTGGGACAAATGGGGCTGCAGGGACCTAGGGAACAGCCCTGCCCCCACTTCCTAACATGGCCACCAACACCATGGCATCCTTGGGCAGCCCCCCCTCCATCCTCTCACAGCCCAGCAGGCTCTCTCTTCTTCCCTTCCTCAGCCGGGCTCAGCTCCCCACTCCCTGCTGCTGCTGCTTCCCAGAACAAGGCAGGGTCCGACTTTGGCCCAAGACGTTGCCACAGAAGAAGCTCCCAGAGGCTCACTGTACCTCATTGTACTCCAGCTCCTCCTCCTCCTCAGGGCCTGCTGGGGCTTCCTCCACAGCCACCCCGGCCTCCTGCTGTTGGCGCCGCCGCCAGCCTTCCTGCTCCTGCTCCTCCTGCCGCTCAGGGGCCCTCACTGCCTCTTCTGGCCTTGAGGTCTCCCGCAGGTGCTTGGCTGCTGCTGCTGCCACCGCCGCCTCCTGGCAGCTGGCAGAGATGGTGCTGCTGGAGACCCGTGAGTCTTCACTGCGGTTGGAGGTGGCACTCAGCCTCTTCTCCTGAGGGGCAGGATGCGGAACGAGTCAGCGAGGGCACAAGACAGCTGCACTGCCTGGCACCCAGCGCCTGAGCCCCTGTGCAGGATGGGCCTGCCGCCCCAAAGGCCACAGCTGGGCCAGGTCAGGCCACCCCCCTTGCCCCATTCAGAGCCCTCCAGCCCTAGATGGGCCTGCAGCAAGTCTGCAGAAGGGGCTCATGTCACCAGCTCCACCACTGCAAACCTGAGCCCGGTCTTGGCTGGGGAGGGCGGGGTATAAATAACAATTTATTATTATTATTATTATTAAACCTCCCTCCGAGGAAGCCTTGTCCAGGCCCACTGCCCGGTCCCGCTCTGTGCCTCCCTCTCCCCCTCCTGCAACATTTTATATGATGGACACTGCCCAGAGCCCACCCCACGCCCCCTCACCTCTGAACTGGAAGAATCCCGCTGGGTGTCCAGTTTGGCAGCAGATGCCTCGCTGCGGCGCCCTTCCATCACCTTCTTCATGGACTTCAGCTCACTTGGGTGGGGAGTTGCCCTTCGCTGCAGGCCCTGTGAGCAGGAGCGGGGTTAGAGGTGGGGCAAAACTCCCCCACCACCTACAGGCCCCCAAGCAACTGCAGAGGCCAGGCTCAGCTGCAGCAGCAGCAGCAGCAGCAGCGACAGGGCAAACACAGGACAGAGGTGTCAGGGCTCACTTGCCCTCCTCCCCCATTTCCCAGCTCCCAGGAGGACCCACACAAGGCAGGAGCACAAGCCCAGCCAGCCTGACAGGCCAAGAGCAGCCCTGCAGAGCCCCCCACTCCCACTCTGGGCTCCAGGAGGACAGGGCAGGTGATGGGCACCCCCAGCTCCCAACCCCACAGCCACATCTGACAGCCCAATCCAGGCTTGGGGAGGACAGTCCTTCAGCAGGGAAACGGCCCCCATCTCCGCCCACTTACCCTCCTCTCGGCCCCTGGCTCCTCATCCTCATCCAACTTGGGCTCGTCCACAAACTGGATCACGCTGACGCGGTTGAGGTTGGTGTCCATCCAGCTGTCGTCCAGGCTGTTCTGCAGGTTCTCTGCGGGATGAGAGCAGAGTCAGGGACCCTGTTGCAGGCGGGACGGCCCCAGCCAGGAGGGTCTCCACCCAGCCCAGGCAAGAAGCCCCCCCCCCCCCCGAGCAAGCCTGGCCGGGGGGTGGGGCAGGGAGCAGCATTTACCCAGGCTGGGCGACGGCTGCTGAGGGAGGAGGTAGCAGGTGAGCACTTTCTCCCCGGTCTTCTCGTCATCCTCCGCCTGGAACTTGAGCATCGGCTGGGACTGGTTCTCTGCCAGCCAGAGCGCCTTCAGGTTGAGATTGGTCAGGGCAAAGGGCAGGTGCTGCAGCCTGAGCCAGGAGGAGGAAGGGAAGAAGGATGAGGTCCCCTACCAAGAAGGCCCAGCCCTCCAAAGGGCTCACGGGAACCTGGCCCAGCTCCCTCTCTCCCTCTGCGCCTGCTTCCTTCCAAGGGACCCTGCACTGAGCCCACCGTGCAAGATCCAGAGAAGAGTCTGCAAAAGGGAGAGGACCACAAGAGGAGCCATCTCTTGCAAGCTTTTCTAAGCCACCTTTCAAGACAACAGGTTTCCAGCAACATGCAATTTCATTTCGCCTGGCACCTTCATTCTACACCTTTAGGCGCCAGGCAAAAACATTACATTTTAACCAGGCCTTTGGTTGATTGGATTGACATCCTATGCCCTTTTAAAATGTGAGGGTTTCGTGGGGGGGGTATTGGTTTGTTGTTGTTGTTTTGATTATGTATTTTGTGGTTTTATATTGCGATTTTATTCTGTGAACAAGCTCTGAGACCTTTGGTTTTAAGGCGGTATATAATTCAAGAAATGAGTAAAATAAAATAAAATTCTAACGCTACCACCACAAATAGAACAACCACTTTAAAGTAAAGCAGCCATAGTAAAATACGATTCAAGACACAAGGCTCGACTGTTGACTATCCATGCGTTTCTTGAGACTCTCAAGGGAGGTTAGTGAGAGGAGACTTCCTGACTCTGCTTCCAGAAGAACTGATTTTCTATACATTGAAGGATTATATCCAGTACATTTCCACCAGTATTCCTGGCAGATATGTTAGGCTAACCAATCTGTAATACCCCAGAGCCCCTCTTTTGTCCTTAACCCCCCCCCCAAGAGGTGTTGCTACACCGGCTACTTTCCAGGCCTCATGTGTGGAGGCTGATCTGAGGGTCAAGTTCCTTTTTACCATTAGCAAACCAGCAATTTCACATTTGAGCTCTTGAGCAATGGCTGGTGAGTTCTTGAAAGGCAAAATGGGACTTCTGGGAGACTGCTCAGTACTTGCCAAGACCAGCAAAAGCAGAATCAGGACAAGAGAAAAACAGCCCTCCACCCCCCCCCCCACACACACGGGAGAGGAAGAGAGGATCTTCTGCATGGCCATTGACTCTGCTCACACCTCCTCCTTTGCAACTGCAGAGTCCAGCTAGCATCTGGCCAAGGAGCCCACAGGTGAAGCAACCCCCAGAGCAGAGGCCCAAAAGAGACATCTGTCTGCACACCTTCAGGGTGCCCCCCCTGCCAAGAGGGGAGGAGGAACTCTGAGGCTGTGGGACCCGACTTGTGCAGCTGTTTTGCCAGTGAGGCATGCCTGCTTATCGCCTTTCTGGCACCTGGCAAAGTTTTCCATTTGCCCTGGCCTTTGAGTTCTGATAATACTTTATGACCGGTCTTTGTATTGTAGGTGAGAGATGGGGTGGAAATTGTGGGTGGAATTCAGTGGGGCTCTGGGACCAGCATTTGTGCAGCACAAGTGCTGCTGCCCCTCTTGCCCCAGCCCCCTGAGCCCACTGGTAGGTGGGACAGAGGGAGAGGCGAGGGCATGCAAGGTTATTCACAAGGGAACAGGCTGAAGGAATGGAAGTTCTGGACTCTTAAAATCTCTTCCCCCCTATAGCAGGCAGGAGTAGGGAACATTCGGGGGGGGGTGAGGGGAGGCCCCAGATGCTGTGGGTCTCCTGCCCCCAGCACGGCCCGTCAGGGATGATGCTGAGGGTGATGGTGATGCAGCCGAGGCCTCAAGGGCCTGCTCCCCCCCCCCAGGCCTGGCCACAGAGCGGCAGAGCTTCCTCTCTGTCCCAGCCCAAGGCACCGATGCGCAGCTGAGAGCCCAGAGGCCCAGCACACCCCGCGCACTCGCTCACCTGTTGCCAGCCACGTCCAGCACGTGCAGCTCCACGGTGCCGGCCAGCTCAGGAGGCAGGAACTCCAGGCAGTTGTCCCGCAGGGAGAGCACGTTGAGGCTGCTGCAGCCCCCAATCTCGGGGGGAAGCGCCATCAGCCGGTTCCGGTCCACATTCAGGTTGGTCAGCTTGGTGAGCTTCCCCAGCGCCTTGGGCAGCATCTGAGAAAAAGCCTCCGGAGTCAGAAAGGGGAATCCCAGCTCACAGGGCACCCAAGGAACACCCAAGGAACCCCTGGGGCCACCCCCGGCCAAGACCCCAGGGAGAAAAGCCACTCACCGTCAGCATGTTCTCTGTCAGGATGAGCTCTGACAGGTTTTCACAGTCCCCAATGGCCTCCGTCACCTCCCCCAGCCGGTTCTGGTCCACTTTCAGGATGGAGAGCTGCTTCAGCTGGCCTGGGCAAAGGGCAAGAGCGCCATGGGCCACACACACACACACACACACACACACCCAGACAAGGAGCATGGGGAGGTCCAGGCACAGATGCAAATCCAGCTTCCCACTGGCACATCCCAAACAATTCTGCATACCAACTGGCTATTCCAACTTTTGCTAACAGCTAATCACTTCTAACAGCTTTAGCAAAAGTGACGCGGTGTGCTGCTTGCCAAAGAGAGAACCCGACACCTTTTGCACGAGTTAGAAACCAGGGGAGGCCCAGCAGTGCCTGGGGAGGGCAGCGTCTCTCCAGCAGATGAGGAGAAAAGGCCCCCTGAGGACGTCTCAGAGAACTGAGGGAGGACGCAGGATCACCCAGGCTGGTCTGCCAAAGGGGTCTCTCTGCTGAGTGACTCTTCTGCAAGAGCAGCCCCCCCCCCCGTTTCTCTTTTAGTCTCCTCTGCACTGTCTCTCCCCACTCCCCAGTCATTCCATTGGTGGGAGCCAAATCATCAGCTGAGCAACATCACTGGGTGCAGCGCAAAGGGAGAACATTGGATGGTCTCAATACTGGATGGTGCCTCCTCCAGGCAGGGCCCAGCACAGTGGGGGGGCTTGCCAACCCCAGGTCCACAGGATCCACCCAATAACCACCTGGCACGTGGCCTCCCGTGCCAGACGTGTAATACTGGGCCTCAAAGACAGGTACCGTATTTTTCTGTGTATAAGACGACCCCTATTTTTTTAAAACCCAAAATTAAGTTGCTTAACTTCTTTGGGGGGGTGGGGGAGGTCACTTCCACCAATCGCTCACCCGCCTGCCCGCCACTGCCGATCACTTGCCACAGCCACTGCCAATCGCACACCTCACCGCAGCTGCCAATTGTCTGCCTGCTCGCCGCCATCAACAGCCACCTGCCCACTTGCTGCAGCCGCCAATCACCTGCCCAACTGCCACTGTCAATCTCCTGCTTGCTGCTGCCATTACTTGCACATCCCCCCTCTGCATTCACTATCCATGTATAAGACAACACCCAATTTCTGCCCACATTTTTTTAAGCAAAAAGCATCATCTTATACATGGGGAAATACGGTATGTTCCTCCTGCCACCTCAACTACTGAGAAGTGTAGCCAGCCCGGTTTAAAGAGAAAAGCAACCTGCTGCGCCTGAGCTGCTTTTTGCTTCCTGAGTCAGATTTGTGTGCCCTCTCCCCACAGCACCCCCGCCCAAGAGTAGGTAACTCTTCCCATGTTCCCCAGGAGGTGCCCACTTCCCAATGCCCCCCCCCCCGTGGCCCCACAACCACCCGACTCACCAATCCCATCCGGAACGGACTCCAGCAGGTTCTGCGAGAGCAGCAGGTCTGTCAGGGCCACCAGCCCACTGACCTCGCCCGGCAGCTGCTCCAGCTTGTTCTCAGAAACATCCAGGCACACCAGGCGGCGCAGATTGCCCAGCTCCTGCGAGGGAAGACCGGCAGGGTGGGCGGGCGGAGTCCTGCAAGGACTGATGGATGCCTGCCCCGCGGGGCCCTTCCTCTCCCCCTCCCCAAGGGCCCAGCTAGGCTCCTCCAGCCTGTCTGCTGCCTCCCTGTCTTTTGCTTTGCCTAGCAAAGCCCCGTGAAAACCCTCTTTCCCGCTTCTGTGGTTCCGGCTTCCTTGCCACGGCAAGACATGCAGGGAAAGCCTCCTTGAGGCCAGGGGGCCAAGGCGCTGGAGTCACTTGCAGAACGCCAGGTTCTTCTGTGTGTGGTGCCATCCGCCTGCTGTCCTGGTTCCATTTTCAGGGTTCACCTCAGAACGGAAGTGTTGGCTTGCTTGCTTGCCTGCTTTTCCAAGTGCCTTTTAGGACAGCAAAGACAACCCCCCCCCAACCCAGAACATGGCCCGGCCGGGGGCTTGGTGGGGGCACTCACTGGGGGCAGCGATGACAGCTGGTTCCTGTCCAGCCACAGCTCCCGCAGATTCGGCAGCGCGCCCAGTGTGTCCGGCTGCGGATGAGACAGAGCAAGCGGTCACTCAGGAGGGCGGCTGCTCAGGACGCCCTGCTGCGCCCGGCATAGAGGCTGCCCTCCAACTTGGGGGCCCCTCCCTGAGTTGAGGGAGGGGAGGGTCTGGTGGGAGGAGGCAGCCAGTTCACAAAAACAAAATGAGATGAGGAGGGAACAGCAGGATGCTTCTACAGTCCCGAGTGCAGGTGCAGGCGAAACTCCCATCCCAAGGGCCATGTTCCCGCTTGGGCAACCTTCTGGGGGCCACGTGCCACTAATGGGTGGGGCCGCAGGAAAAAGCCCGCAGAGCCAAAGATGAGACTCTTCCTCCCATCCCAGAGGCCACAGCAATGCCAGATCCATCTCTCTCCAGCCAAGCAAGCAAGGAGCCAAGGAAGAGCACTCGAGAAGGGAATGGAGCGTGGCCTGGAGGGGCATGGCCTGGAAGAGCCCAGAGGACCAGGCAAAAGCAGCCTGGAGGGTAGCATTCAGCCCCCCAGTGGGAGGCTCCAGGAAGGAAGGAGGGGAGACCCAAGTTCCCACACCCCACAGCACTCACCAGCACCTCCAGGTCGTTGCCCCCAAGGTCCAGTTGCTCTAATTTGACCAGGAAGGAGAGGGAACTGCAAGGCAGAGAAGGTGCTCAGTCAGGGGGCTGGGAGTCCTGGGCACCAAGAGGGAGGGGCGGCAAAGAATCGACGCCCCCCTCCAAAAAAAACTCCAAGAAGGTGCTGAAAGCTGGAGTGCCGAGCGATCCTCAGGCTGCCCGCTTCCAGAAGTGCTGGTCCTCCACTTAAGGGGGTCACCCACCCCCACTGCCCAGCAGAGGCAGGCAAGAAGGCAGACACCCCCCCCCAAGACAAACTGGGGGCCAAGCTTGCACACACTCACGCAGGGAGAGACTTGAGCAGGTTCTCGCGCAGCTCCAAGGTCACCAGGTTGGCTAAACTGCAAGAGAAAAGAGGGAGGTTGGCAAAACAGGCGGGAAGAGGCGGCCCCTCCTCTCCCCCCCCCCCCAGCCAAGAACTCACTTGCCAATGTCACTGGGCAGGCTTTGCAGGGAGACATCGTTCAAGGCCAGGTGGCACAGGCTGCGCAGCTGGGTGAAGCCCTCCGGGAGCCTGGGCAGAAGCAGAAATGACAGGCCTTGGTCACTGCGCCCCATGCAGCTCGCGCTCCCCCCCCCCACCTGCTCCTGTGCCACAGTCCATTCCAGCAAGACGCAAGGAGAGGCCTCCACCTGCCTGCTGCTGGTCCTGGGGAACCGGCTGGCACAGCCTGGCAGGTGGGAGCTCCAGAAGCAAGAGAGCCCCACCTTGACAGGGGAAAGGGACCAGAAGGACCCTGGCATACTCAGCGACCACAGGATAGAGATCAGCCTTTGGGGCCAAGTTCCACTGCTGCCTCCGCCACGTGCAGCGCATTCCGTGTCAGGAGACCCTCCAGCGAGGGCAGCTACGAAATTCTACTGGATCAGGCCAAAGGGGCCCATCTAATCCAGCATCCTGTTCTCACAGTGGCTAACCAGATGCCTCAACGGGAAACCAACAAGCAGGATTCCAGCCCAGAGCCCTCTTGCCAGCAGCTGGCATAAAGGCACATTGTGAGCTCCAACTGGGAGGTGGAGCGGAGCTTCTGTGCCCAGCAGCCACTGGGAGCCCTTTCCTCCTCCATGAATTTGTCCAATCCAAACTGGTGGCCTCCTGAGTGAGGGAGTTCCACAGTTTAACTCTGTGCTCTGTGAAGAAGCCCCTTTCCTTTCCTTTATCTGCCCAATGTTCAGCTTCCCTGGATGCCCACAAGTCCCAGGATTACAAGAGAGGGAGGAAAACTTTAATCTCTCAATTTTCTCCATTCCAAGCTTAACGCTACATATTTTTCCCCATATTTTAAAAAATGTAATTGCGTGTTTAACACAGAAAAAGCCCACCCTTCCCCCATCCCCCAATCACACAACTTTCATACCAACCACGACATACAACTAAATACCGAGTGACTTCCATTCCACCCTTTTCCTGGTTTCTTTACTTTTCTACTAAATCGCATATTCCAAATTTTTAATCATCTCATTTCTTCCTCTGTTAATTTCTATTCTGCTGGATTTACTCAAGACCTGCTATGTTATTTACCTGTTTATACCGGCTCTTAAAATATTCAATAAACATTGTTCAATCCTCCTTATACTCTTCACCATCCTTTTCTCTTATCCTACTCATTATACCTGCCAATTCTAAATAGTCAAGCTTTTAACTCTTCCTCAGTGGGTACTGTACTCATTCTCTGCCTTTGGACCAGTGAATTTTTTAGCCACAGTGGTGGCATAGAATAATAAATTATTTTGTTTTTTAGGGACTTCGGTTGTGACAGAAGTCCAAGCGTAATTTTATAAACTTCTATCATGTCACCTCTGACTTGCCTTTTTTCTAAACTCAAAGGTCCCACCAAGTGCTGCAACCTTTCGCCTTTCCTTTCAGCGGAGAGGATTGTTGAACCAGGAAGACCTCTCTGCAAAAGACAGGACTGCCCCCCCCCCATCCTCCTTTTGATCCAGTTGTCTGCCTGCCTTCAAGGAGCACTCTCTGAATCCCCCCAAGACCCAGCCAGACCAAGAGAGCCTTGGACCAGGAAGGACACCGGAGCCCCCCCCCCACCTTCCCACTCCCACCATACCTAGACAAGGGGTTTCCACTGAAGTCCGCAATCTCCAGGGATTTGCAGAATTTGATGCTTTCAGGAATTTCTGGAATGTCTGCAGCAAGTGGGGCACAGAAGGGGCACAGTAATGAGGCTTCACCCAGAAAGGTGCCACTCCTCAAGGGATTCAGAGCAGCAAAGCCATTCCCTCCCCACCGACAGGTCTCCGAAGAGCCTCCCTGAGAAGACCTGGGTTCAAATCCCCACTCAACTCAATGAGCTACTCCAAGGGAGTGTGCTGTGAGGATCCAGACGGGCCAGCCTCACTTCCCTGCCCCCAGGTGCTTGGAGGAGGAAGGGGGGGGGGGCTTCTCAAGAGCCACTGCTGCTGGAATGACAGGCGAGCCTGGCCAGGCTGAAGGAAGCTTCCTCAGCAAAGGCCGCCGTGAAGCACCCACAGACAGCTGCCAGCCCAGACCACTACCCTCTGGGGCCCTGTCTCTGGGTCATGGCAGCAGAGCCTGGCCTGCAGCCCTGTGCTCAGCCCCCAGCCGTCAACACAGGAAGCAGCAGCCGCCCCCCTGCAGGTCTCCCTGACCGACGGGCAGGTCGCTCTCCAGCAAAAGACCTCCTGCCGGCGGGGGCAGCCGTGGGGCCCTTCTGCAGGCAAAGCGGGTCCTGTGCCCCTCAGGCTCCCACTGCAGGGAATGCCCAGTCCAAAAGGCCTGTCTGCCTCCCCCCTCCCCAGCATCTACCCACCATTGCGGGAGATGTCCAGCTCCACAAGCTGCATAAAGTTGGCCACCTCGGGGGGAAGGCGCTGAATCTCATTGTCGCTCAGGCCAAGCTTGCGCAGGTTCAGGAGTCGGAAGAAAGGCTGCGGGGGAGAAAAAGGAGAGAAGTTAGCCACTCGTGCAGAGGCCACCGCTCTGCCAGAAAGGGCAAGCCCACCTCAGTGCCTGCCTCTGGGGCAAGCCTGGCAGACAAGCTTCCCTCCAGACCAGATCTGGGGTCATGGACACAGGACGTTGGGGAAGGCACAGGTGTGCCTTGGCTACGGGGAGTAAGGATGGCAGCAGCCCAATAGAGAACCGCCTCCCCCCCCCCCCGCCGCCGGCCAAGTGGCTTCTCAGGGTGAACCTGAAGGGAAGGGAAGGAGGCAGCAGGAGGAGGAGCCTGAGGAAGAGGAGGTCTCTGCATCATTTCCCATGAGAGGGATGCCAGCCAGGCAGCTCCTAGGAGGAACACTCCTCTTGGGCAGCACTGGATGGAAAGAGCCCCCGCAACCCTTGGGGAAAGACGTGGGTTTGCCAAACACAATTTCAAGGCCATCCCAAAGAGCATCACCTCACTTTCCCCCAGCTGGAAACAGTGCACACTGTCTTTCTTTTCTTTTTTACAATTTAGTCCTAACAGAATTCTGATGCACCATTTTAAAAAACCTGCCAGGAAACACCAAGACTCATCTGAGGATCAAAGGCTGCTGCAGCTGCAGCCATCACTTGCCAATAAAACCAGCCAAAGCTCAATGGGTTAGAAGCACCTTTGCCTGGGGCTGAAATCCCAGTGGGGGGGGCAGCTCTGCCCAGGCATGGCGGGGGGGGGGGGGACACAGACGCGCAGGTGGGATTGATCACATAGTGGGAGGAAGCCGTCTGCCACAGAAGGGCGCTCAAGGTCCAAACAGACCATTTTGAACTGGGCCACCCAGGAAAACAGCTGGAAGGATGGCAGCAAAGAAGCCGTAAAGTCAGGGCCTGATGTGCCCCCTGCAGCCCAGCCCAGTTTAACATTACTGATAATAATAAAAGTTTGAACAAAGCTCACATAAGGCCTGATTGTAAGAAAACTTCTAAGCATTTTACTAAAACATAAAATAAAACATCAAGATTGTGGATTAGAAATAGTATAAAATATTGAAAAGATGATTAAAATCAACGGTACCTAAAATGAAATAAAGCCAGAGAGATGTCTTGCCGAAAACAGAGGGAGGACAAGAAAGCCCCAAGCAGCAGAGGGAACAACCCCAACCACTCTTGGTTCGAGGAGGATCAGGAGGCTGGGAGTCACGCTGGGGAAACTGAGCGACAGAAGCCAAATCCCCACACAAGATGCAGAAGCCGCACACTCCAGACCACAATGTGGAAATGCTCCCCAGGTCCCTGTTTCCATGAAAGTGCAAACCAGGTTGTCCGTGGGATATTTGAACCCATAAAGTGTGGTTTGTGAGATCCCTCCAAACTAGGATTGATCCAGTTAAGGCATCCTGGAGGAAACCAGAAAGTCTCCTATTAAGGAGAGAAGGAGCACCTGAGCCATTTCTGATCCTCCAAATCACATCCTGCCAGGTTTGAGTGTCAGTTCACTGGGAGCAGACATTAACAGCCTCGCCGAACAAGCATGTGGTGATTTTCATCAAAAAGAGTATTTTAGTGTGAAGTGGAAGATTAAGTTGCTTTTATTTGTGTTTTAAACTGTTACTCAGTAGGAATCTTTACTGGCTCATTTTCAGCCTTGCATTTAAGCACTAGCCTGGCAACCACAGCAGGCCAGGAATTGCAGGCAAGGACCAGGAGGGGGACAGGCCATAAAAATGCCACCGAAAAGGTGGCCAGACTCAGCCCCCTGGCACTGCTTGGGGGCCAAGCAAAGGAAGAAAAATAACTCAGAAGGGGCGCAGGACAGGCATGGGCGGTTAGACCTGCCCTATCTGCCCTCAGTAGGGTGGCGCTGTCGCCTAAACCACTTGTCATCATCCTTCATGCGCCAGTAGCGGCGTAGTCATGCTGGCCACATGATCCAGAAAGCTGTCTGTGGACAAACGCCAGCTCTCTCAGCCCGAAAAGCGAGATGAGCGCAGCAACCCACCGTCATCTTTGACTGGACTTTACCTTTACTTTTTACCTGCACTAGCATGCTGCAGGCTAAGGCTGGCCCTATCTCCCTGCCCTTCTCAGGCCAGCAACATGCGTGGGCTTATTTGCAAGCCTGCTTTATAAAGAGAGATGTGGCTTTGGATACAGCCAGTGGACACTGCAGAGGCAGGAGCGGAAATGGAAGAGGTAAGGCCGATTACCTTTTCCATCAGAGAGGGAGGGGGGTAAAGTTGTCTTACTGCCCTGAAAGGATGAAGCTAAGTATCAGCCAGAACTGCAGTCGAGTCTGCAGAGGAGACCAAACCACTGGGGGTGATGGAGAGACCACCAGGCTGGCCAGGAAACCAGCCCCTTTGAGAGGGTCTCTCTGACGCAGGCAAAGGAGCCACAATTCTGCCCTTATGCTTTCCGGCCGTACTGGCTCCCAAATAAACTGGCAATTTAAAAGTCATAATAAAAGTAAGTAAAGTAAAATAAATAAATAACAAACATCCCAAAACAAGTACAGTACATCACCAGATTTCAGAACTGTCACCTCCAGCCTTTAAAAAACATTCTAACAGGGCAGGCCTTCCTTGGCCCAAGTAACCTGGATGGTCAGCCTGGACAACTCAGCTGGTTACAACGTGGTGCTGATAATGCCAAGGTTGCAGGTTCAATCCCCATATGGGACAGCTGAATATTCCTGCATTAAAGGGGGTTGGACTAGATGATCCTCAGGGTCCCTTCCAATGCTACGATTCTGTAATTCTAACCTTCTTTGAAAAGAAGTCCCACAGCAAGGGCACCCAAAGAGAACCTGCCCACCAGCTGCAGGAGAAACTGCCCTGGAGCCTCACTAGGTGTCCTCCTTGTGGCAGCACAAAAGGGGGGGAGGGGTTGCTCCTATAAAGTACCTGGGCCCAGGCAGTTTGCAGCCTTGGAAGGCCGAATGCAGCCGGGGACTGAGCCGGGGACCAGCAGCTCCTTGCATCCCCTCAAGCCAGTGACTGAGAGCAGGCTGCTGCACTCTGCCCTGCCTGCAGCCCCCAAACACTCCTCAAAGGCAGCGCCACCTAGAGCACCTTGAAGTAAGGCACCTGGCAGCTCTGCGGCTGAGGAAAGGGCAGTGGAGAAAGGGCTCCCTTGCCATGGAAGGCATCCCAACATCAGGATGCAGAGCCTGACAAAACGCATGCATCCAAGCTGCCAATACATCTTGTCAGGGGGGGTCAGAGCTCCAGGGTCACAAGTCCCCTCAGCATCCCCATCTCAGCCTTTTCCAGGAGGCCCTCGCCCACCGCACTGCTGGCAGACTCCCCGGCCTTCACACAGCAGGGTGGAGTGGCACATCCCGGGGCAATTCTTGTTGGGGCGGAGCGACTGTCCCCAGAAACACCTTCTGGAACCTGCCGGGCAGGTAGGAGTGGAACCACTGCAAATCCAGGCTCAGCCACCGAAAGAGCCAGAATATCAGTTACAAAATTTTGCACAGTGAGCGGAAAGTGGCTCTCCCTTTCTCTCGTGATACTAGAACAGGGGTCAGCAAAATTTTTCAGCAGGGGGCTGGTCCACTGTCCCTCAGACTTTGTTGGGGGCCAGACTATAGGGGGGGGGATGAACGAATTCCTATGCCCCACAAATAACCCAGAAATGCATTTTAAATAAAAGGACACATTCTACTGGACCATCCACGGGCCGGATTTAGAAGGTGATTGGGCCAGATCCGGCCCCTGGGTACCCATGTACTTGCCTACCCATGTACTAGAACTCTAAGGGGTCATGCAAGGAAGCACCTGGCTGGTCACTGCGAGAGAAACCTGCGTCTGATCCACAACCCGTCTATCTTTATTGATAGCCAAGCAGTATGCAAATAAATAGAGACCATCAACTGATGCAAGGAAGTGACTTCTACCCAAAAAGTTGCCTGAAGGCAGATTAATGTGGATCCAGATATTCTGCCTCATGCCAGGTAGATCTGAGCAGGCTGTGGAAAGTCAGCTGCTCACCTTCCCTGTGACCATGTCTGAAGTTACCCCGCCCAACGCACCCAGCTGCTTCCAAGCCGGCTGCCTGGCACTTGCAAAGGGCGCGCTCAAGATCAGCCCAAGCGCAAGGAGACTCCAGACAACAGCGACCACCTTGCTGCCCTTCCTCCTTCAGCTGGGCTGCTCTGGAATGGTCCTGCCTCTGCCCTGACCATCCCCTCTGCCCCGTGGAGCTCCTCCCTGCCTGTCCTGCTTGCCCAGGGCAGACCAGAGCCCAGGGCTCACTCCCGGCTGCTTTCCCCCCTTCCCTCTAGCCAACGGCCTCCTCCTACAGCCAGCCCCCTGGCGGCAGACTCCACCCAGCTTTCCCTCACTGAACCAGAATTTCACCTTCTTAAGAAAGGCAAAAGGCAGCCTGCGCTCTGCAACAGGTGGAGAAGTGAACCTGTTTTCTGTCCCACAGACAACAAAAAGCATATCATCTGACTCCCATTAATAATAATAATAATAGTTCATCTTTTATACCCTGCCCATCTGGCTGGGTTTCTCCAGCCACTCTGGGTGGCTTCCAACAAAGATTAAAAATACATCAAAATGTCACACAGTAAAAACTTTCCTGAACAGGACTGCCTTCAGCTGTTTTCTAAATGTCAGGTAGTTGTTTATTTCCTTGACATCTGGTGGGAGGGCGTTCCACAGGGAGGGCGCCACGACCGAGAAGGCCCTCCGCCTGGTTCCCTCTAACCTCACTTCTCGCAGTGAGGGAATCTCCAAAAGGCCCTCAGAGCTGGACCTCCGTGTCCAGGCTGAACAATCGGGGTGGAGATGCTCCTTCAGAAGACTGGTCTAAAAGGAGAGAATTGGCAGCGCAGAAGATTTGTAGCAGTCAAACCAGATTAAGGTGTCCCTGAACATCCAGAGGTCCAAAATCCAGACTGGCACCAGGCACGTTTTGCAACTGGCATGTGTCCAATTGCGACCATGTGGGGATCTCTGGGTGCCAGGCTGGTGACCAACATCTCCATCTGGCTGCCCCTACAGCTTTCTTAAGTAGGTAAGCAGAAGAGCTTCATTGTCGCATTGATATCCCACCTTTGTCTCAAAGTAGCACATAGTTCACCCCCTCCTCAGTTCATCCCTGCCATGACCCTGGGAGGGAGGTTCAGATGCTGCGACAGACTCCAAGGTCACCTGGTGAGATTCATGACTGGGTCGGGACTTGAACCCTGATCTCCCAGGTCCTGGCCCAACACACGAACCACTACAGCACACTGGCTTCCTAGAGTACTTCTGCTATGGGGCAGCTCGATAAATTAAGGAGCTAAAGAAATATGGGGAAAGCAAAATGTCACTGAGAGAAGGATCTGAAATACTGTATGTTCCTTGGAGCTAGGATTGTTTTATTGGATGTCTGAATGTGTCGTAAACTGCTTTGAGATTTTTTATTTAAAATACAAAGCAGCATAGAACTGAAAGGAATACAGCATCTTCCCTCTTGCATGCAATCAGCACACATGCTCCTGCTGACACACACCCCATTTTGGGCACCGAAAGGGAGGGGGAGGAATTCAAACACCTCTCAGTGATGTAAGCGGCAGCCAAGAATCGACCCCCCCCCCCCAATAAGGAGAGATTCCCTTGTAATAAAAAAAAGGTAAAGGTAAAGGTACCCCTGCCCGTACGGGCCAGTCTTGACAGACTCTAGGGTTGTGCGCTCATCTCACTCTAGAGGCCGGGAGCCAGCGCTGTCGGCAGACACTTCCGGGTCACGTGGCCAGCGTGACAAGCTGCATCTGGCGAGCCAGCACAGCACACGGAACGCCATTTATCTTCCTGCGGGTAAGCGGTCCCTATTTATCTACTTGCACCCGGGGGTGCTTTTGAACTGCTAGGTTGGCAGGCGCTGGGACCGAGCGACGGGAGCGCACCCTGCCGCGGGGATTCGAACCGCTGACCATGTGATCGGCAAGTCCTAGGCGCTGAGGTTTTACCCACAGTGCCACCGCCTCCCACAGTGTAATAATAAAGTACAGTGCAATAAAAGACGCCTAGACATTTCCTTGCAGCGACTAGAACCTAGCTTTAAGGTGCCATTTGGCAATTGATTTATACCGTATTTTTCGCCCTATAGGACGCACTTTTTCCCCTCCAAAAATGAAGGGGAAATCTGGGTGCGTCCTATGGGGCGACTGCAGGCTTTCGCTGAAGCCTGGAGAGAGAGAGGGGTCGATGCGCACCAACCCCTCTCGCTCTCCAGGCTTCAGGAACACATCCGCAGCCTAGGCAGCCCTGCGGGAGTTATCGCAGGGCTGTCTGGGCTGCAGATAGCAGCCTGCTTCCTGGAGCGCTGGGCGCTCTGCTTTCAGTGCGCCCGGCGCTTCGGGAACACATCCGCAGCCTAGGCAGCCCTGTGGGAGTTCCCGCAAGGCTCCCTACACTGCGGATAGCAGCCTGCCGCCCAGCGCGAGGGGCGCCCTGAAGCAGAGCGCCCTGCCCGCCGGACAGACATCGGCCAGCCCCACAAGCTCGGGGGACAGCAAGGAGGCGCAGCGCCGCCATCCCGCTGTTCCTCGACCTGCTTCGGTTTCCCCGACCTGGTTTTTGGGGGGAAATAAAGGGGAAAAAAATTTCCTTTATTTCCCCCCCAAAAAACTAGGTGCGTCCTATGGGACGGGGCGTCCTATGGGACAAAAAATACCATATATCTGAGTTTCTAACTGCTTCTGAAGGATGGCAATGGGCTGCCTGCCACACAGAGCAAAATGCAAGGAAAGGAGGGCCCTCACCCACCCAAGCTGAGATGGACCAGCCCTTGGAAGCCAGGAGGGGGCACAGTGCCCCTTCAGCACCTCCACCGGCTCCAGCCTGCGGCCAGAATCTGCCCCTAAAAGACCTGAACCTTCAAAGCCAGGGCATTTCACAAACAAGAGGCTCCACTTTCAAAGGAAGGGTGGGAATAAAGAGGGGAAACTCCTCTCTCTTTTTCAAAGAGCAGCATAGAAACAGAACAACACGTGTGCTCCAAGTTGTTTGTGTTGAGAAACAAGACGGCCCTCTGCTGCAAAGGCAAGACTGGATGGGAGGTGGCAAAGTGGGTCAGGATGAGGCACCAGCAACTTCTTCTGCCCCCCCCCCCGGCACAGACTGTGGAGCACCTTAAGATTTAAAAGCCAGGGTCACTGTTTCAGGGCTGCCTGCTGCCCACAGGCACCTGGCATGGGGGGCAGCTACATCCCATGACCTGAGAGCCACCCGCAGGGGCTTCCCCCCAGAACGGTGTGTCAGTGCTGCCTTCCTGTCCTGAGTAAAAAAAGCCGTAAGTTCCTCTAGGCAAGGCGGCAGCTCAGTGCCACCAGCGCCCCCAGCACTGCCCCTGGCGCCTTCGGCAAAGGATGTCAAGGGAAACCAGTGCAGCCTTGAATGGGGTCAGGTGCCCATCTCCTCCCAAGACAACTCTGATGCTCATGATCACAACCTCCCACCATGCCTGGCACATCACATAGAATCATAGAATCATAGAGTTGGAAGAGACCACAAGGGCCATCGAGTCCAACCCCCTGCCAACATGGACTTGCAGGGCTCTTCCCAGGGGCAAGGAACTGGGCTCCATGCAGAGGCTGCCCCAAGCACCGTCCTGCTTCCAGCCGAGGCCAAAGGGAAGCTTGCAAGCAGAGCTTGAGTGCCACCGTTCCCCCCCCCCATCTCCTGCAGCACCTGGACTGCCGTTGGCCCTGCTCTCCCCACTCCCCCCACCCTGCCCAGCGGCCCCTCCACTGAGCCACGGGCAACTGGCGCAGCCAGTACACCCCCAGGGGAAGACGCCCAGCATAGGGAGAACGGGCAGGAGGATCAGGCAGGGAAGTGCCAGAGGGGCAGATGAGGCTGCAGGGGAGAAAGTGCCAGGAGGCGTGTGGTGGGGGAGGTGGGCTCAGCATGAAAGCTTCAGGAAGGGTCTTCTGAATGGGTTGGTTTCTGGGGTGGGGACAAATTCAATGCACCCCACACAAACACAGGTGCTTGAGACTAGGTCCCTTGCCCTCTTGACTTCGAACCTCAGAGGGACTGAAAATGGACCAAGGCTTTCCTAGGGCAAAATCTGGAGAAAATCTTCTTCCCAGGAGAAGCCCCAAGCACTGCCTGGAGCACCCGGCCCCAGGCTTGCAGCAGAACAAAGCTCCCCCCACCCTGGTCCTCCGCTCTGAATGGCAGCACCATCACCCAGGCCAGGGAGGCCCAGGCAATACCTGCTCCCAACACATTTTGAGGCCGCCACCCCGGCAGCCGCTCAACCACATCATCAGAGGGTTGGAAATGAAAAGGAAGAATGGCTGGAGGATAAAAGGATCAGAGCCAGGAGGCAGCTTCTCAGCAGCAGCAGACAAAGCCCCCGGCGGGAGGAGGTGGCTGTGAATGGCTAGCCCGGATTAGCAGTGAGCACCCGAGGCACCACCACCCTCACGCCCCCCCCCCAGGACACCCCGTGCCCCTCCCCCTGCTTCCCAAGATGGCAGCTCCCAGAGAGCCAGCCCCTCTCCCCCATGCTCAGTGAAGAGGGGGTATTCAAGCATCACAATAGCCATCCCCGCCCCTCGGTCCCCAAGTGCAGCAGACGCCCCCCCCCCCTGCCGCGGGTCAAGAATAAGAGTGGCTTTGTCTGTCCGCTCAGGACTGCCTGCTCCTCCCCCACGCCCCAATCGGGGCCTGGGAAGCACTGTGCAGGGCCTCCCCCAGCTCCTGGAGGCAGCGGGGCAGGAGGGGTCTTGCAGGGGGCGACAGGGCCCTGAGCAAGGCCCCTCCTGCTCTGCTCAAGGAAAACTTCCCCAGACCAAGGCAGGGGCGGCTGTGCCAGGAGAGGGAGCCAAGCTGACTTCCAGCACCAGGGAGGGCAGAGCAATTCTTGCAAGGGCTAGAGGGCTTGCAATCAGAGTGTCAGCTCAGAGAGAGGGGCATTCCCAGCACAGGGAATGGCTCTCGCAGAGCAGGGCTGCCACCTCCTGCCTTAGCTCTGAGAACAATGGGGGGGGGGCAACATGAAGCTCTCCTGGCCTTGGTGGCCTCCAGCAGGCCCTGCTTCTCTCCCCCTCCACCTAAGGGGAGCATATCCTACACAAGGAGCAGCCGAGGAGACCGAGGAAGCCAGCCAGGCCCTTTCTATCCATACACACCTTTCCTCTGCTCTTCCCAGGAACGCATGGGAATGTCCAAAGGACACTTGAGGGCTAAAGTGTTGTGTTTTGCGGGAAAAGCTCCAGGGCTAAAAAGGGGGGGGTGCTTAGAAAGAGCGTTAACAACAACAACTTAACGTAGGGGCCTGTGCCTGGAAAGAGTGGGACTAAGGGTAAGCATGGCTAAGCCCAGAGGCAGCAGACCTGCCAAGCCGCCAATCCACCGTCCTCATAACACCCACCTGGCTGAATGGCAAGCATCAGTAGAACAGAAGTAAAGGCCACAGCTAGAGTAGGAAGTAAAAGTAGTGCTGCTGCAGCAGCCTGGTGAGAAAAAGACCCCCTACTGCCTCACAGGCAGGCAGGTAAGCAATGAGCAGCCGCCAGAACAGCCACTGCCGCCACAGCAAACCCACACAGGCAGCAGCCCCTTGGCTCCTTGGCTGCTGCAGCCGCCGCCGCTGCCTCCTCCTCCTCCCGCAAGGCAGGCTAGCCGGATTTCCTGCTATTTAACCCTCCATTCTCAGGCCCCAAAGAATGCATATCAAATGCCTCAGGAAAAACACTCTGGCTGCCATTCCACAACATGCACACAGAGCTCAGGGCCCAGCCCTACCCTGGCCAGTGTGGGGTGGAGCACGGCAGCTGTGGAACAGTTGCACAAGAGGCTGGTGCCTGCCTGCCTGCCTCCCTCCCTCGGAATTCGGGGAAGCCCTGGGATTTGGCCAGGGCTGGGGTGGGGACTGAGGGCACCCCACTCAAGTCTCAAAGGATAGTGGGTGCTTGCTCAGCTAGACGTCCAGCTCTCCAACCCACACCACTAAGAGGCAAAGGAGGAGGGCACCAACCCGTCCCAGCCAGAGTTCCTGACAATTCTGCTGCTTGCTCTTCACGGGTTTCTCGGTCCAGAACAGCTTGGTTTGCACTTACAGAAGGAATCCCCTCCCCTCTCGGCAGCTTCCACAGCCAGCAAAAGCCACAGCAAAGCCTTGGGGGAAACCAAGTCCACAACCTTAGGCTCATCCTGAGGGAAAGAACTAGCTGGACTTCTGGCAGTGATGTGAGTCACTAAATGCCCTGGGATCTACACTCTCCTGCACCTTTGGGACTGATCTAGAGATAAGCCATCAGTGCCTCACAAGCTCCAGAGCCAAGCCCATCCCCCTTCCAGAGGGACTGGAAGACCAAGGCCAGGTCAGGGGAACAAGGAAGCTTCAGACAACAGCACTGTGTGTTCCAGAGGGAGTGTTTAGTGCTGCAAGTTTCACTTGATTACATTTAACATGTCATTACCAACCTTAACTGCGCCCTAAAGGCGAGGAGGCTTAAAAAAACCAACCCCAAATGCATCAACACAGCTGGTAGGGGGAGCTCAAGAACCGCTGGCCCAACTGGAAAGCGGCAGAAGCGGAAACACCTGAAGGCATCCACATGCTGCAAGGAAGCTGCAGCTCAGAGCTCTGCCCAAGGCTGTGCTGGGGCCTCAGATGGTGCAGCAGCACCTGCTCACCTTGACTGGGAGCAACCGTTGCCAAAGGGCTCACCCAAAGGCTTGTCTGGCTGTGGCATCCGCCTTGCAGCATCCACCGGTCTTGTGCGCTGCTTGGGGAGCACAGCTCACCTGTCGGCTTCCCATTGGATTTCACACTGAGCCTTGCACACTTAATGGTTCTAAATGAGCCCAGCACTCGCATAGATGGCGTATAGTTGCGCTACAGGCAGAGGAGAAGGGCAGCTCTGGGGGATCCTGGATGCAGGCTGAAGGACAGAGTGCCGGACCAAAGAGACCACATGTGTCGAAAGGGACCCCAAGGGTCATCCAGTCCAGCCCTCTGCAACGCAGGAGTCACAGCTAAAGCATCCCTAGCAGGTGGCCCTCGCCCTCTCTGGGCAGGCAGGATTCCTGCATTGCAGGGGGCGAGGCGACATTGGAGGCCCGGCTCCTCCCGGCAGGGTCTCTTCTCGGGGCTGACCCCCCGGGAGGCGCCTGGCCTCGCTCGCCCCGACTCCCCGGACCCCTCCCGCCCGCCCGCCCCCGTTCCCGGCACCTTGGGCAGCTCCCGCAGCTGGTTGGCGTCGAGCAGGAGCTCCTCGAGGGAGCGGCTGTAGCGGTAGACGTCGTCGGGCACGGCCTGCAGCGAGCAGTGCCGCCGGTCCAGCGTCTCCACCTGCCGGTTGCAGCGCCACAGCGGCGGCATGCAGCGGAGCATCCTCGCGGCGGCGGCGGCGGCGGCGCCCTCGGCCTCTCGCCTCACGCGCGCGCTGCTCTCCGGGGAGGCGCCCCCCAGGGCCGAGGCGGCGGCGGCGGCGGGGCCGGAGCCATGAAAGGCGGCGCTGGCGGAGGGGCCTTCCTCGCTCTCTCTCTCTCCTCGCTCCCTCTCGGCGCGGCCCTCCTCCCTCCCGCTTCCCTCCGAGACGCTGACCGGGCCCCGCCGGCACCTGGCGCCGCCCCGCCCCCGCGCCAGGCACCCTGGGAAAGGGCGCCCGCCTCGCCCTCCGCCCGGAACTACCACTCCCGGCAGCCCCCGCGACGCCGGGACCCGAGGCGCGCCGGAACTTCCGGGACCGCTTCCGGACAGGGCCCCGCCCCCTCAGGCTCGCCGGCATCCGCAGCTCCCTCGCTGGAACTCAGGCTTCATTTGGCATGGCGAGAAGACGACGTCTGTTGCTTCTTAAGGCGTTCCAAACACGAGAGACTTTGGCCCCAAAGACGCCTGAGCGGCAGAGTTTAGGCAACTGACATTCGCTGCAGCTCGAGGGGTGTTTTGCTGCACGGAGCGGGGAGGGAGACGGTTCAGCGACCGTCCCAAACCTCCCTCGGCCCATCATTTCCGGAGGGTCAACTCTAAGGTCATGCTCTCCACCCCAGCCCCCCTGTCCCTGAATTACCAAGCAATATTTGTTATCATTCTACCTTATCATTCTCTTGCCTCAAAGCAGCTCACAGAATGAGAATTTAAAAACAGAATAAAAGAAACTTGTTGCTGCTCAGGTTGGGGAGGGGACACTTCAGTGCAAAGAAACAGGAAGGAGACACAAACACCCACCCTCCCCAGGTTGGGGGAGGAAGAGGGCATGGAAGAGGACATCCACTTGGGGAAGAGGCACCCCCAACTACGGCCAAGCGGGCGCTTGGGAGCCTAGTCTCCAGACCCCAAAAGAGGACTTCCTTCTTCCTTTCCATTCTTCTGCCTCAGCAGGGGTTGTCCTTCTGTACATTTGACAACTGTAGCCTTGCATATATGTTTTCTACCAGCAAAGCCTGGTTGGAGGGACAGATCATTATTTTCTAGGTGGTACTTTATTCTGCTGCTCTCACACCCACCTTGAGAACCTTATGAGTTTGCAATCTATCCTCTGGGCCAGCCTTCCACCAGCTTGGGGTCCTCCCCAGAGGTTTTGGACCTAGCTCACATCATCCCTGACCACTGGTCATGAAGTGCAGCCCAAAGCTAGATGGTGCGCCTGCCATCTTCATTTCCCCCAGAGTGCTGTGGCTTTGGCCCTATGTGGCTCAGGGGCAACGTGCCTGCTCTGTAGGGGAAGAGAGATGCTGGCCACGACTGCTGCCACCATCACCAAGCAAGGGGTATGGAGAGAGGACCAGAACATTCAACAGAAGGGTTCCTCATAATTGCCAGAAAGGGGGTGAGGTGGGGGAATGAACTGGCCCCCTTTCTTCATTCCCACCCAAAAACTAAGTAAACGCAGCCCATTCACTCCTTTCTGGCCATCTGGTAAAGGACAGGGGAGAAAGACAGCATGGGAGGGGAAAGAAAGAGTCTCTTGCCACTGGGAAGGGAATGCCCCCCCCACCACCACCACAATGGTAGAAAGGTTTTTCTCCTTGCACTTTTATCCGAAACTACAAATACATGACAGGAGCAAGAGATGCTGGCCCAGAAGCATCCCTGAACACAAAGGGGGTTGAGGAGAACAATAACAAAGTCTCTCTGGAGCAGAGTTCATGCGGAGAGGTCACTGTTGTCAAATCGCTCCTGATCATACACCTCGGCCACCACCTTCCGGCCAGCAAACCAGCGGCCATTCAGCGCCTGGATGGCTTTGTGCGTCTCTGAGGCCATGGAGAACTCAACAAAGATCTTGACAATGATTTCAGCATCCTCCTCCTCGCCCTGCTTCTCTTGGTAGATGATGACCCTGTTGACAGCCCCAAACTTGCCACACTCTTCTGTCACTTCCCCTTCCAAGTCATCGTCAATGTCTTTGGGGTCCACCATATTGCGCAAGACCATCACAGTTGACTGCCAGGAGAAAAGGAGAGCAAAATGTCACAACTCCACAAGACCCCTCCCTACCCACTCGGGGGGGGGGGGGAATCATCTGGTAGCTGGCTCCCCACACCCCAGCCAAAGGGTGTTGTCAATCTCACCCTGCACCACCTTCTACCACATTTCGTGTCCTGTCCCTTCTCCTCCCAGTCCCAAGGCAGAAAGCCAAGTGCAGCTAAGTTCACTGCCCTGGTCCCAACTCACCTCCTGCTTCCGAAGCAGCTTCTGCATGACCATGTGACGGGCGCTGCTGCCAGAGATGCTCATGTGCTCCTGCTCACTGAGCATTTCTGGCCTCTCAGACTCCTGGAAAACTTCCTCCTCTTCCTTCTCCTTCTTTACTTCTAGCAGGCCCAGTGTTGGGGGGCTGGCCAAGATGGGGTTCACCACACCCACCTGGGGAATGGTGACGGGAATGGGTGGGCGAGCAGGGGTCACGCCTGAAGGGAAAGAAACAGACCAAGGCATGAGCAAGAGCAGTGCCAGGCAACTCATATGCTCCAGGACCCTCCCTCCCTCCCCTAGCCAAGGAGCAGGGCACCCAAAAAGGGGGAGGCCAAGCACCACCTGGAGAATGCAGTAATGACAGATCATGGGAGGGAGCTCTGATTCAGGAACATAGCAAGCTGCCCTGATACCAAGTCAGGCCACTGGATCCATCCACTTCAGGACTGTCTACACTGGCTGGCAGCAGCAGCTTTCAAGTATTTCAGGCAGAGGCCTCTTTCAGTTCTAACTGGAGATGACAGGGATTGAACCTAGAACCTTCTGCATGCAAAGCAGCTGCTCTACCACTAACTGTTCTACCTCTTTCTCTGCCCAAGAACTTGGAGTCCTTGTCTGCCGGTCAGAAAAGACAATACTGGGCTATGTATAGGGCTGTGTTCTGACTTGATACAAAGCAGCTTCCCAATCCTCCTGAATGCAGCCCTGCTCAATCACATCAGAGGCCCACCTAGTCCAGCAACCAGTTTTTCAAAGAAACTGTGCTGCTTTGAAAAATCACAAGGCAGGCATACACTCCACAACATGCAATATTTGTGAAGGTTCAATGACCATCATAGCTTATAGTCACTGAGAAAGCTGGCCTACACCAAATCTTCTGTTAAAGGAAATATGGTCATTGGATGCCTTCTAGCAGCGAGTTCCATATTCCAATAAGTCCCCTCTTATCTCTGCTGAACCTACTACCAATGCCTCTTGCTAAGGTGACCTAAATTATTATTGCAAGGAAGAAAAACTGCTTTCAGTCCACTTTCTCTATGCCATGAAATCATTTCAAAAACCCCTCATATGCCTCCTTGCTCACATTTCAATACTACAAAGCCCGAAACATTTCTGTTCCAGCTCTACAGTACCTTGTTTGTGGTAACGTGGCCAGAGTTGTACAGTGTAAATGAATTAACGTCCCATCATCTACAAACATGACTTCATTGCTCACCCCTATCTCCAACAGGTGTGGGCAAAGGGAGAAAACACCTTGAACTGAGGTTGTTTTAAGACTCTCCCCAGAAGTACAAAGGCTACAAAGTACCTCAAAGTTGTAGCATGAGATTAACAAGTGATTCTGGAGGTGCAAGGAAACTGATGTGCTGCAAGCATCTGGAGAGAGGGTGGCTGCAAGAAATTAGTGACTTCTTGCACTAGGCAAATGCACCCCCTGACATGATCTGTCCCCCAAACCAGGCTTTGCTGGTAGAAAACATATATGCAAGGCTACAGTTGTCAAATGTACAGAAGAACAACCCTTGCTGAGGAAGAACCAGCATGGCTTCTGCAATAAGAAGTCCTGTCTCACCAACCTTTTACAATTCTTTGAGAATAGCAACAAATATGTAGATGGCTTTCAACAAACTTCCTCATCAACGGCTCTTGAGAAAGAGGTCAAATCCTCTTAAGCATTATTTAACTGAATGGTTTAAAGACAGGAAGCAAAAGGCAGGAATTACCTGTTTTCACAAGGAGAGCCCTTCTGGAAAATAAGAAAGGCCCATGGAGCACACTGCTCTCAGTGGCCAGGCAGATGTCTCTGGAGGGGAAGCCCACAGTGCTCTCCCTCTCTGAGATTCCCAGCAGCTGGCATTTAGAAGAATACTGCTTCAGGCACTGGTGGCAGAACACAGAGCCATCATGGCTAGTAGCCACAGAGCATGGCTAGTAGCCTTACCCACCATTATTTGGTCTAGATCTTTTGGGTGGCCAACACGACATTTTGTGGGAGCAAATAGCATAGTTTAACTATTCACAGTATGAAAAAGTACCTGAATCTGTCCTAAACGTGCAACTTCTTTGGAAGACCTCACTGGGTTCTGGCATTACGCTGCCAGAAGAAAACCTTGTCCTTCCCACTTCCTCCAATTAATGCATGCCTAATACACTTCTATGTTTCCCAGACTTCTCTTTCCCCTGCTATGCTGGAAGGCCCCACATGCTGCTGCTGGTCCAGCCCCTTGGTCATGTTGTTCGCCCTTTTCTGAACTTCATACACCGCCCCGGTTGTTTATGATATAGTGGTAAAAAAGTACTTTTATAAGCCAACAAACCTTTGACATCTCTACAATATCCTTTTGAGGTGAAGCCACCAGAACTGGACACAGTATTCCAAATGTGGTCACACCATAGATTTTTGTAACAACATTATGAGATCAGCTGTTTTACTTTCAGTTCCTTTCCTAATGATCCCTAGCATGGAATTTGCCTTTTTACAGCTGCCACACACTGGGTCAAGCTCTTCACTGAGCTGTCCACTTCAGCCCTAAGGTCTTGGTCTTGGTCAGTCACTGCCAGTTCAGACCCCATTGACCTATGTATGAATTTAAGAATTTTTGCTCCAATGTACTTAACTTTCCCTTTGACTGAACAGAATTGCATTTGCCATGTTAAAACCCATTTAACAGTTTGGAGAGATCATTTTGGAGCTCCTCACAATCCCTTTTCATTTTAATCAACTTGGAACATTTGGCATCACCAGCAAACAGCCACCTCACTGCTTGCACCTAACTAATGAGTAAATTAAAATGCACCCATCCCAATACTAATCCTCGGGTGACTCCACCTCCTACATTGGTTCTACTCTCTGCTTCCTCTTCCTTAATAAGCTACAAACCTGCCCTCTGACCCCATGACCGCTAAACTTATTCTGGGGTATTTAATGAGAGACTTTACCAGCATCTTTTCCAAAGGTTCAATGCACAATGCTGACTGGACCACCTCTATCTATAGGCTTGCTTACACTTTCAAATAACTCTAAAAGGTTAGTGAAACTTTACATGTCCTGCTTGAGTCACAATAAACACATCGGGTTTCATGAGCAATGTTTAAGCAGCAGAGAAAAGGGCCATTTCAGGAAATCAAAACCAGAACAGCCATCATACAGAGTTCCTGTGGATGCCTCATCTTGAAAAGAACATCATGGAACTGAAGCAGGTGGAGAAAAAGACAAGCAAGATGATGAAGAGGCTGGAGCATCTTGCTTAGAAGGTTATTGGCTTACTTTAGTGTAGATACATGATGGGAAAACACAGAAAAGAATGTTGGTGTGGAGAAGTGAGAGCAAACAAAGTTATTTTTGTTCTCCAATGAAATTAGACTGGCAGCAGGTTCAGGACACAAAAGGAACGACTTCTCCACACAACACACCTATGGAACTCGCTGAAGGCTTTAAAAAGAAGATTCAACAAATTCAGGAAGACCTCCGGCCTCCAAATGCCAGGGCCACCCTCACCTCCACACCCAGCATGTGAAACTTTCAGCGCCCTGTCTCCAGACTCACCTGTGATTACACCTGGTGCTTGGGCAGCCATCACAGCCTGCGGCAAAGCGCCCAGGGGCTGTGCTAAGGTCAGTGCCGGCGTCACCAGCCCTGGAGTTGTTAACGTGCTGAGGACGGCAGCTCCTGTCACACCTGCCACAGCTTCCTACGGAAGGAAAGGCAACAGCACCACATCAGACCTGCCCAAGGAGCCCTGGCCCTCCTTTTCCAAGCACCCAAAGAGGCTTGAGGGGCCCACAAACTGCCTTCAGCGCTACACCCACCAGCACTCATGGCAGGCCGAAACAAGAGAGCCCAAGCAGGTCGCTCCAGCCCCTAGAGATGCTCTAGGCAGGTGCAAGAATGTGATGGAAGAGATGTGTGCACATGTGTGCAACCTGTGCCTGCAAAACCCAGACCACGGAGCAGCACACACGGCTCAATGCTAATGCTCAACTCCACTTCTTACCTGAGCTGTGATCTTTGCTGTGGCAGCAGCGGCTGCGACTGCCGCTGCTGGGGGCAAGCCTCCTGGAGTGGCAGGAGTCAAGAGCGGCATAGGGGGAGTGACAGCTTTGCCCACTCGGAGGTACTGGCCCCCCAAGTCAAAGAGGTTCATGGACGAGACAGCATCTTGCGAAGACTGTGCCTTCTCATATTCTGCAAGAAGAGAAGATGGCGATTAGAGGGCAGCTGCCCCAGACCAGAGTGGATTTTGCCCTCTCCACTGACAGCCCACTTACCAATGAATCCGTAGCCTTTGTGCTTCCCTGTCGTGGGGTCCCGGGCCAACGTGCAGGACTTGATCTTCCCAAAGGCCTCAAAAACACTCTTGATGTCATCATCCGAAAGGTCCTGGTGAACTGAGGCCACGTAGATGCGGTTGAAGGCCCGTGCCTCCTCCGCCAGCTGGTCGATGATGGGCTGGGCCTGGCCAATGTTGCTGGGCCTCCCCACCTGCAAGCAAAGGGCTTTTGTCAGAGGCGCAGGCGAGGCCTGGAGGGCAGCCTCTCAGGGACCACTGCCTGGCTTGCCCAACAGACGCCCCTTGCCTCGAGGGGGACAGACATGCATGCCTCCCACCCAACACTCTCCTGACACTGCTGCACACACAATTCTGCAGGGAGCCCCCCAGAAGACAGTGCTGGGTACAAGTGACTGCTTCCCTCTGGACAACAAGCAGGCAACTAACGGGCCAGAGGGGAGGGGAGGTGTGCTTGGAGGTGAGGGAGTCCAGCCCCTGCTGAAAATCCAGGTGAGCGGGGGTGGGCACCAAAGCAGATTTCCAATAGGGGGAGGGAGTCAGCATGGGGCTTCCATGCCTGCAGAGTCCTGTCCTGGCAGGGAGAAAACCGAAACAAGTGAACCGAGAGGCAGTCAAATGGGCAGCAACGCCACCCTGTCAGGGCCAGGGAGAGCTACCTGCCGGCACTTGTGTGTACCTTGATGTTCCGTCCCCCCAGCATGACGGAGTTCATCTGCTCCAGGGCCAGCTGAGCAGCTTCAGGCACCTCATATTCCACAAAAGCAAAGCCCTGCAAGGAAGGAGGGGGAGAGAGTGTTGTTCACAACCCATGCCAGGGCCCTCGCGCCGCGCCCCTCCTGAAGGGGCTCACCCAACTGGCTGCAACACAGCAGCACCAACCTTGTGCTTCATGGTCACAGAGTCCCAGGACATGTCGATGCTCTTGATGGGGCCGAAGGGAGCAAAGGCCTGACGGATCGTGTCCTCTCCAAGCTCATAGTAAATAGAGCCCACGTAGACCCGGCACATGATGGCCAGAGCCCGCTGCCTCTGGGCTGCCATCTGTATCAGAGAGAAGGTCTGGCTGGTCAGCTTGGGGGGCAGCTGGAGGGGCAAGGACAGCTCTTCCCCAACAACCCCGCTTTCCTTTCCCGCCCCCAACACTCCCCAGCAGCGAGGGAAGCTCCGAGTCTCAGCAGCCCCAGCCCAGCCTGGCCCACCCAAGCCATCTCATCTCACTCCTGCAAGAGGAACCTGCCACATCCTACTGCAGACAGAAAGGGGTCAACCACCTCCCATGGGGCAGCAAGAGATCCAGCTTCAGTCTTCACCTGACAAAACCCTCATCCCCCAAGACAGGCCCCATCGGAAACAACCAACAGTCCACGTGAAGGGGTCATTTCCGCTGCCAGCGCTCCAAAGAACGGGCTGCTGTCCCAAGCACGGGCCGTAGTCATGCGTCTCCCTGCCCCTCCCCTCCACATACTGTCTTGGCTGGAGCCCTGAGCCAGACACCCTCAGCTGGCGTCCAATCCCAGGTTTGCCACCACCCAGCTGCTGGCCTGCAGTGGCACACACGGCTACTGTGGAAACCCAGCCGGACCCTGAAGCAGTTGCACTCCCGCGCCTCCACATGGGGCCAGCAGAAGGAACTGCTCTCTGGGATCAGGTGGGGAGAGGAGAGTCCAATGGCCAGGGACACGCACTGGCTGCCCAGAGCCACGTGGACTTTGTGCAACGGTCAGGGCTGCCCTGGGGCCCCCAAGGGGCCCTGCAATGCTTCTCTGGCAGGAAGGAGCCTGCATGATCCAAGAGACCAAAAGGAGGCAAATAAGGCCTGCCCTGATCACTCCTTCCTTCACTGCTCCCTCCCTCCCTCTCTTTGGGACAGAGGCTGAAGACCGTGCTAGAAGAGAACTGCATGGGTGAGGCAGTGGACAGCTGCAAGCCAAGCCTGCCTGCCCTATGCGAAGTGAGCCGGTCTGGGGCCTGTGGGGCCAGCAAAGGGCCCCCTCTCTGGAATGGGGCTCCCAGCTGCAGACTAAGGAAACTAGAGCCACAGGGCAACCTCGAGGTCCTCATCACACCTCCCAGCATTCAGGAGCCAGCAGAGCAAAGAGTTAGGGAGAGATGCTGCATGCACTCGCAAGGGAAGCACGTGGGGTCGAGGACAACCATCCCCAGCCCGCCCCAGGACCTGCCACCTGGGCTGCCTGCTCCCCTCCCAACATAAGCAGGGAAGCGACGGGCAGCTCCTATGAGGTGCCACGGGTGGGTGGCCAGGTGCACTGCAAGGCCGCCAGCCAGTTACTTGCTCCCGTGGAGACCTTGCCCCACCAATGCTAAGCTAAACCCAGGCTCCCAGCCCCAGAAGAGCGGCCGGTACCCTCCGTCAAATCCAGAGGCCAGCCCTCAAGGGCATTTCTGCCCTTCTGTGCTCAAAGGCCGGACTCTTCAACGGCTCCTGGAGGGCTCAGTCTGTCTTCTGCCTCCCTGTCCACCACGCAGCAGTAACCGGGATGCCTCAGCAAGCTCCACCCCCACCCCATGCCCAGGCACAGTGCGGCACAAGGGCCTGGCAGGAGTCCAGGCCCTGCCAAGCGCTCAGGATAACCCTGCCGTGCCTCAGTACAGCTGGAGGAGGCTCTGTGAGGTGTCTGTGCAGTGCTTAGGCTCCAGCTACAAGAGCAGGGGCGGGTGCCCTACCAGCCCGAGCCCTGCGCATGGCGAGGCAGAGGGAGGACTGGCAACTGCCACCTCTCCTTCTCCCACCCCCGTAAACACTGTCCTAGCAGTGTTCTCCTGGGAGAGCAGTCCAACTTGCCCAGAGGGGCCTTCACTGCCCCAACACCCAGCAGCCAGGCCTCTCGCGTCCCGTGCTGGCCCACTGGTGAGTTACCTTGGCAGTTACTTTTAGGTCAGGACCTCAGCATCCCTAGAGAGGTGGCTCTCCCAGCTGCTTGGCTCTAAAGCTCTCTCGCTCTTTCTCTCTCTGCCCAATGCCTCCAACGGCCCCGGCTGCCCCCAGCCCACGGTCTTCCTTCCTCTGGGGAGCTAACACTTGGCCTGGGTTGGTGGGGCGTGTCCAAAGCAGGTGGGTATGTGGAGGGAGAGGGAGGGAGGGGGAGGCCACAGCTACGTCCTCCCCTGTGCTAGGCCCTGACTAAGACCAAGTGCCCCAGAAGAAGTGAATGTGTCTATTGACCGATTGTAAAGGTGAGAGAGGATCTCCAAAGCCCATTGTCACTGCTGCCATCTGAAAGACAGTAAAGACAGAGTTCAGTCTGTGGGAGCTGAGCATACGACGGCTTTTCGTCAAAACTCAAGTGGAAGAGGCCTCTCCTTCCTTCTTTCCTCCTTGCTTGCCTGCCGCTGCCGCCTCCACCTCCTCGCTGCACAGCCCCAGGGAGCGAGGGGGGTGTTTCAGGACAGGCGGGGCTCCTCTTTGACCCTCAACAGCTGCCTAATTGCAGGGAGGTGCCCCCACCCAGTAACCCAGAGCTGCCCAAAGGGCCTGGCCCCAGCGCCCCCACCCCCACCCCCAATCTGTGGCTCTTGAGCAAGAGGGCTTCACCAGCAGCTACAGCCCCTCTTGCACTGTAAGGCGACTGCCACTCCCTACCCCTGTCAGCGTGAGGACGATGTACCCAGCAACCCCAGGCACCCCCTTCTAGGCAGGCCAACAGCAGGACTCCCAGCTGGGAGCCCAGCTCTCCTCCTTCAGCAGCTAAGCTTCCCCTACCCAGGCAATGAATGCAAGCAAGTGTGTGGGCCTGGGAGCTAGCGGGGGGGGGGGGGGATACAACACACTCCAATTTCGCAGCGGAAACGGAAGCTAAAGTACCTGGCTCCAGTCACATCTCAGGGCTGTGCAGTGGCTCTAAGTGCATAAAGGGATCCACCTTGGGGGAGGGGGGAGGAGGGAGAGGCAAAGGCAGGGCTTCCCTGGGTGGGGCCTCACCTGAAGGTTGGTGAGCTGCTGCTGTTGGTGGGCAATAGTCTGCTTCACCAAGACACTCTTGATGCTCTGCTCCATTGCATACTTCTTGGCCTGAAGGGGACAGAAAGCCCAGAGTCACAGAGCAGACATCCGCAGCGACAACAAACTGGGGTGTGCCACACCAGAATCCATAGAATCATAGAGTTGGAAGAGACCACAAGGGCCATCGAGTCCAACCCCCTGCCAAGCAGGAAACACCATCAGAGCACTCCTGACATATGGTTGTCAAGCCTCTGCTTAAAGACCTCCAAAGAAGGAGAAATCCTGAAAGTGTGAGGCATTTCCCAGCACTGCAAGCACAGAGGACTACCCCCTCCTCCTCCAGAGCCCACCTGCCTGAGACCAGTTCCCCTCCATCGACAGGTTGGTAGTCAGTGGCTGTTGCCCAATGCTGACCGAGAAGCTCAAGACCCGCCCCCATCACCTTCAAAGCTATTGGAGTTGTTTGCCAAGGGGGCCTAGACGCACGAAGTGGACATCTAGGGATGGAGGAGCAGGCTAGCCCCTGGCCTTCTCCTCCCCATGAGCTGTGATGCTTTCTAGCCTCATTACGGCTAGCCTTGAGAGGGAGAAAAAGCATGCAAGCCGCAAGGCCCCTGCTGGTCCACTCACCTTCTGAAGAGCCTCCTGCTGCTCTGGGGTGAGAGGAGGGAGTCCCAACTTGGCTGCTGTGCTTTGTCCATTTTCTACCTTGACGGTCTCTGTGCCCTGCAAAGAGAGAGACACTCATAAAAGGTGGCCAGGCCTGAGCAGTGCTGCAGGGAAAGTCTGTGCTGCTTCAGCAGGGAGAGCAATGAGAAGACAGAGGGAAAGTCTCTGAGCCTCCCTCAGAGAACCCAGCTTTCTTCTTCTATGAGTGATTGCCCACCCCATCCCAAAAAGCTGCCATGTGATCCCAATATGTTGCCATTGTATCCTCACCACTGCTTCCACCCTCCAAAAAGCTGCCATGTGATCCCAATATGTTGCCATTGTATCCTCACCACTGCTGCCACCCTCCAACTTTCCAGAACAAGCTCTAGTTCAAGGATGCACACATGGCCCCATAGCCCAGCAGCAGCACTCAGAAAGGACCCCCACTGCTTAGCCACACATGCCTCTCTCCATATGTGGCAATGCAGCAACTGCAACACCCAGAGGCCTCATCAGGCAAATACTTGTTGGAACAGCAAAGCAGGCTGCAGTGCAGCAGCACAGAGCAAAAACATTTCGTATAAGAGCTGCACATATCCTGTGGAAGTTTCCAAACCACTCAAGACAGAGAGAGATGTGGCTGCTTTACACCCTGTGGGGCCCTCACCCAAATTGTTCAGAACATATGGCAACCCTGAACATGTAAGCAGATCCAGGAGGCAAGGAAGTGAGTGGCAATCTACAAAGCACCTTGTCTTCAAGACGCACACAGGATCCTTAAAGTAGCATGTAGAGAAAGGGGCTGGCATGGTGGCCCAGAAGGTGAGATGGAGGCACGCAAAGTACTTTGAGAGAGACAGTCCAGAAGCTACCTTGCAGAACACCAGAAGCAGCTTCAGATCAAGGGAGACAACTGATCCACCTAACTCAGTATGGTCTACCCTCACAGGAGGGCAAAGGTTGGGCAAATGTATGACTGGACTGGGAGCTTGAAAAGGTGTGAGGAAAGCGGTCCAGGAGGATTTCCTTAAAGACCTTCCAGATAAACTGAAAGAGATTGAGGACAAAAACAAGAGGATGGTAGGTAGACTTTCCTCTTAACAAAGGAGAAAGGCAGCATTGGGAGGGAGCACTAACACAAGGACTAACAAGTGAACTGATGGTGACTGCAGGGTTAGAGCAAGTGGTTCCATGTAATCCGGTGTTCCACTCTCACCTACCTATCTACTCCCCTTTTACAAGCACCTGAGCCAGGCACAAGCGCATCTTGTGGCAATGACTTAGTAACATAGGTGCAACCTATCAAGTTGGAGGTACATTTATACCAGACTGTCATAAGAATGCTCCTGCAGGATTAGTCTATGAGGCCCATCCTGGCCTTACAGAGGCCAACCAGATGCCTCTTCTGGGAAGTCTGCAAGCAGGATTTGAGCACAAGAGCTTTCTCCCCTCCTGTGGTTTTGAGCAACTGGTATTCAGAAGCACTGCTGCCTCTGCTTGTGACTCTATTAAAGCCAAACCGGTCCAAACATCATTTCACTTCTTCAGCTGCTCTGTGAAATTTTTCCACTGTTACCACGTTATCACTGCTTGGGAAGCGACATGCCTGTGTTATAGCACCACAAAAGAAGGAGAAAAAACAGCAACCTACAACACGTGTGGTAACAGAAAAGGGTAGGACCTGCCGTGACAGTTTGCTCCAGAACTCTTGCAGGTGCAGACAGTGCTGGAGGGGGGGGGGTCAGGACACAAACACACAGCAAATAAAGGGGGGCGTGGAGGGCAACAGCTTAAAAACATAGGATCCTGGCTCAGCACAGCATCCTCTTCTCACAGTGGCGAACCAGCTTCCCCCAAAGCGAAACAGGCAAGCAGGACACTGTCCCCTTATGTGGTTTCCAGCAGCTGGCATTCAGAAGCACTGCTGCCTCCAGGACACAGAATAAGCATCCTGGCTTGTAGCCATCGATAGACCCCTCCTCCCCCCCCCCCGTGAATTCGCCCAGTCCTTTTTTAGAGCCACCCAGGTGTCCAGCCTCCCCTGCTGCGGGAGTGGGTTCCGTAGTTTCCGCTGCTGCTCCTGCAGATGGCGAGGGGGCTTTCCGCCCCCCCCCGCACCTGATAACGGCTCCGCTCTAGAGCCGAGGATGCCGCCGGCGGCTGACTAAGGGGGGGCAAGAGACAAGTCCGCCATGCCCCGGGAAGGAAGCATTTCCTCCGCCGCTATTTAGTGGGGGGGGGGTGAGAAGCGTGCCTTCCGTCCCCCCTCCAGGAGGGGCCACGGAAAGGGCCGCTCCTCCCGGGGGCCGGGATCCCTTCGCGGCGGCAGTCAGCGCCAGGCGGCGAGCGCCCTCCAGATGCGCATGCGCCACGAGGTCTCCCTCGAAGACCCCGGAGCGCTGGCTTCTCCTCAGCGACTGGGAGGCCAAGAACTACGCGCCCCATCGGCCGCGGCAACTGTGGCCCCGTGCGCCGGGCGGGAGAGAGGCGCGGGGCATGCTGGGGGATGTAGTCCCGCCATCTCCCCCGCGCGCCCGCTGCCCGCGCCGGGATAGCTCTGAGGCTCAGGCGGGGGCACTTCGGCGGCGGCGCCCCCGCGCCCCGAGCACGACGGCGGGGTATTCTCCGCGCCGCCCACCCTCCTTCCCGCCCGCCCAGCCCTCACCCGCCGGCTGAGGAGCGACTAGCTCACCAGAGAGATCGCCGTCGTCGCCGCCATCTTCCCCGACTCCTCCTTCCCCGAGTGCGAGGCTCTCGCGAGAACTAAACTGCGCGAGAGAGAACGGGCCGCCCGACTTCCGGTTCCTGGGGGGGTCTCTCGCGGACGGGGCGGGGGGCGGTGACGACACAGGGGGGAGACCGACCGTCTGAGAGCGCGACGGCAGACGGGGAGAGCGGCGCTCCGCCCCGCCGGGTGGCCAGGCTCCCGCTCCGAGACTCGGCACCGCGTTCGAGATTTGCCTCAGCGGCGGCTCCGGGCTCCGTTTCGCATTTTCCCGCCCAAAGACAGGCGGCTGCGGCCCAGTCAGAGCCTTCGCTCTCCGATAGGACCGGACACCAGGAAGTCCCGCCTCCGAGTGATGCGTGTGACAGACCGCGGCAGACTTCGGGCCTCGTGGGCTCTCGCGACAGCTGGAAGGCTGCTGCTGCTGCGCCGCCTGGCTGTTCCCCTGCGGAACTCCCGGCCCCTTGGCGTCAGGCAGGCGCCGGCCCTGTCTTCTCGCCATTCGCTGGAAGCTTAGAACAATGTTGACTTTTTTAAAAAAATAAGTTTTTATTAAATTTTAATTTTATATTCAACATATTAATCATATCAAAGAAGATACAATAAAACAACCCCCCCCCCCCACCCGGTGACTTCCCCTTCTGGCTCTTTAACTATTTGCTACTTCTGCTTAATTTTATCTTATCTTTCATCTTTTAGCCAAGGGCTCTTATATTCTTAGCATTTTTATACCAAATTTCCTTCCGGTTCCAACATCTTACATTTAATTAATTTCCATATTGTTGAAAGTGAGGAGGAATTAAAGAACCTTTTAATGAGGGTGAAAGAGGAGAGCGCAAAATATGGTCTGAAGCTCAACATCAAAAAAACGAAGATCATGGCCACTGGTCCCATCACCTCCTGGCAAATAGAAGGGGAAGAAATGGAGGCAGTGAGAGATTTTACTTTCTTGGGCTCCATGATCACTGCAGATGGTGACAGCAGCCACGAAATTAAAAGACACCTGCTCCTTGGGGGAAAGGCAATGGCAAACCTAGACAGCATCTTAAAAAGCAGAGACATCACCTTGCCAACAAAGGTCCGTATAGTCAAAGCTCTGGTTTTCCCAGTAGTGATGTATGGAAGTGAGAGCTGGACCATCAAGAAGGCTGATCGCCGAAGAATTGATGCTTTTGAATTCTGGTGCTGGAGGAGACTCTTGAGAGTCCCATGGGCTGCAAGAAGATCAAACCTATCCATTCTTTTGGAAATCAGCCCTGAGTGCTCACTGGAGATCCTGAAGCTGAGGCTCCAAGACATTGGCCACCTAAGGATGTTGCAGGAACCCCCCCCCCCCATCATTCAGTTTGTACAAACACGACATACGCGACACTTCTGTTATAAATTCATAGAAAATCACCCGTACATCGGATCTGTACCGTTCCACTTTTTATTTTACACCATGAAGGAAGGACTATCAAAGGGGGGAGACTTGACACAAGGCAGCCAACCCGTCCACAGCGAGCCCTACCCAGTTGGCATGACAACCTTGATGGTCCTAGACAGAGGATCATTACACTCACAAAGGACCTGCATATGGAAGTGGATTCAGTACAAACTGAAACAAAGGACAGTGATCAGCTCTTCCCTCTGGGGACAGGAAACGGCAAACTCCCCCTTTGTCCTCTGGAAAGTACTCATGGGGAGGGGGAAAAGAGGAACCAGCCAGGTGACAGGACACTCAGGTTACCACCACAACTCCTCCCTCAACCCCTCCTTTTTGTGATGTATCAATGATGTAGTCATGATGTAGTCTTAGGGGTGTAGCATGAGGGATTAGTAGCTAATAAAAGCTGGGGTCTCCTTTTTTTCGGGGCTTCCATCTTGTTCCACCTTGTGGCAGGTGGGAGTCTTGTTGCGACAGTCTTCAATAAAGACCAAGCCTACTGGCTGCTGTTTTGCTCCAATTATCCTGGTTGGTGTCTTTGCTTTTTGTCCAAGGGAGCCCTTGGATTTCTCTGTTAACAAGGAGAAGACTCCCTGGAAAAGACCCTGATGTTGGGAAAGATGGAGGGCACAAGGAGAAAGGGACGACAGAGGACGAGATGGTGGGACAGTGTTCTGGAAGCTACCAGCATGAGGGAGGCAGTGGAAGACAGAAGTGCCTGGCATGCTCTGGTCCAGGGGGTCACGAAGAGTCGGACACGACTAAAGAACAACAATTGTTGTCTCTTAACCTTTGCTCTTGTTTCCTTAGTTGTGTTTACTCAAACTCTGCTGGTGAGCCCATTTCTTTACAGTGTTTCTGCAGATTTAACATGAACGATTCCCAGTCTTTTTTCAAGTCTCTATTGTCTTTGTCTCTTTGCCTGAGTTTCGCCATTTCTGCATATTCCTTGAGTTTAACTTGCCATTCCATTCTTCTTTCGTCGGTATCTCGTCATCTTTCCATTTGGGGGCTAGTAGCTGCCATTGTAGCATACATGAACAATTTCTTCTGCTCTTTTGGGAGTTCCTACCCTATGATACCTAATAAGAAAGCTTCTGGTTTTTTAAACAAAAGTTGTTTTAAACATCTTCAATTCATTATATATCATTTCCCAATAATTTTTGATTACTTTACAATTCCACCACATGCTAAAACGTACCTTCTTTCTCTCTACACTTCCAGCACTTATTTGAACTTGTTCTATACATTTTTGCAAGTTTAATGGGAGTCATATACCATCTATACATCATTTTCATGTAATTCTCTTTCCAAGTTATAAAATCAGTGAATTTTAAATCCACTTTCTATAATTTTTCCCAATCTTCCATTTGTATATTGTGACGTAAATCTTCTTGCCAATTTAATCATTACACATTTAACCTCTTCATCTTTAGTTACCCATTCTAGCAATAAATTGTTCATCTTTCTTCAATATTTTAGTGTTGTCTTCTGTGATTTCTCTTTGAAATTTAAAGTGTAACTAAATCCTTTATTTTTATCTTTTTAAAATACCTCATTTATTTGGAAATACTGCAACCAGTCATTGACATATTCTCAGATCTCTTCAAAATCTTTCAATTTTAATTTCCTTTCTGTTTCTGTTAATAGATCTCTATGAGAGCCATTTTTCCTTCTTGTTAATTTTTTTAATTGATGTTGCTTCTGTTGGTGATAACCACCACGGAGTCTTTTGTTCTAATAAGTCCTTGTATCTTTCCCAAACTTTTAAAAGTGATCTGATTATATAATTATATAATCCTTTATGCACTTTTCCTTTCTCATACCACTAGTACGCATGCCATCCAAATCTGTTGTCATGTCCTTTTAATTCTAATATATCTGTATTTTCTAATTTGATCCAGTCCCAGATCCAAGCAATGCAAGCGGCTTCATAATATAATTTAAAATCTGGGAGGGAGAAGCCTCCACTGTCTTTAATACCCATAAGTAATTTATGTTTTATTCTTGGTTTCTTCCCTTTCCATATAATTTTTGTAATATCCTTTTGCCATTTCTTGAAGCATGCTGCACTACTTATGACCAGTACTGACTGAAATAAAAAGAACACTTTTGGCAATATGTTCATCTTAATCACTGCGATTCTTCCTAGCAATGATAAATTCATTCTTTCCCATATTTCTAGATTCCTTTTTATTTCATTCCAATTTTTTCATAATTATCTTTAATAATAATATTTTTGGTTGTCAACCAAATTCCTAAATATTTAACTTTTTTATGAATCTCTATTTCAGTATTCTGCTGTAGTTCTTTTTTATCCTTCTCTGATAATTTTTTCATTAACAGCTTTGTCTTAGTTTTATTTAACGTAAAGCCTGCCACTTGCCCAAATTCCTGTTTTTTTCCTAGAACTTTCGGAAGAGAGTTCTTAGGATCCTCAACTGTAATTACAAGGTCATCTGCATATGCCTTTAATTTATACGGTATGTCTTTTCCCCCACCGTAATTCCTCTAGTGGTTTCATCTGCCCTGATGTTTCTCGTCAGGACTTCTAGAGTCAGAATAAATAATAGCGATGATAATGGACATCCCTGTCTTGTTCCTTTCTGTATCTTACAATTATCTGCTACCACCTGGTTTACAATTGATTTGGCTTTTTGATCAGAATATATTACTTGAATATATATTCCTGAAATTTTCTGGCACCACAGGACACCGTGATGGAAACCAGAGGGCACGGAAACACCATTTACCTTCCTGCTGCAGCGGTACCTATTTATCTACTTGCATTGGTGTGCTTTCAAACTGCTAGGTTGGCAGAAGCTGGGACAGAGCAATGGGAGCTCACGCCATTGCTTCCAATCGCCAAGCCCAAGAGGCTCAGTGATTTAGACCGTAGCGCCACCTGCGTCCCCATACCCACTACATCACACTGGTTAGATTCAGCTGGTGAATGCAGCCAAGCACTCTTCCTCCTGGCCTGGGAGATCTCCTCATAGGAATGACAGTCCCTGCAGTGACTGTTGTGCAGGCATTCAGACTTTGGCTTTGTTTGCTCTTGTTTTAAGGCTTTCAGACTCTGTTTCATACGTTCTGGCCCCTGCATGAATTTTTGCCCTTCACTTTAACACATACACAACAGCAACATCAGAAGAGCCCTGCTGCCGCTGCTTCAGGCCAGACGGGACCCACCAAGTCTGGAATCCTGCTCCCCCAGTGTCTCACGGGCTGCGTATGGGAAGCCTGCAAGCCAAACATGAGCACAACAGCACTCCCCACTACCATCACCCATGACTCCCAGGAACGAGTGCTCCAGGAATGTTTCCCTTCAGAAGTTCCTCAGCCATCTTATAGAGATTGGCTGTACATGGTAACATCTGTCAGGCGGTTGTGTGAGAACTGTCTGCCTCTTCTTGGCGCAAAGGAGGCTCCTTGACTAGTCTAGCAGGAAGAAATCTGCATGAAACGCATCCTAAAGAAGCACGTTCCCCCTTCTGGGTTCTACAAGAGCAACAAAGACCAATAATTGACACTGGCATTAATGGCAGGATCTAGCCTAGATCCTGAAGGCACGGCAGACGTGGAATGTTCCCTGGTGCCAAAAGCTGGAAGTTGTGGGTTATGAGGCTCAGGTATCTGAGTCAAATAAGCAGGGAAAGGACGGAGGGCCCAAGTGAAGTGGGCACCATGTAGGTGAGGCTGAATTGCTTTCCTAGTTCAGCTCTCCGGGGTCTGCAGCAGAGGGAGGCTTTTCCCAGGCCTAGGGCCAGGAGGCTTTGTGAAGAGCTGCTGGAGTTTGCTTCTGGGCCCAGCTGTGTACAAAGCAGCCCACTTGCGTTCCTATGGCCCCTCTTACTGCAGCTAGAAGTTGATTTGATCATGCAAATCTGGAAGATTAAGAATCATTGCAAACACACATAATAAAATGTCTTGGGACACAGATTGTGAACAAGTGAAACATTGTATTTCCATAATTGAAAAGGCTTAACTTCTAGAACTTCTGTCTGCCACACAGTTGTTAAAGGCACAAGGAGCCTGCTTTCCCTCACTGCCAGCCCTAAACCAAAGCCATAGGGTAAGCCCTTTTTATCACAAATGGGCTTCTTAGTAGACATGTATACCACTGTACTGTAAGTCAGCCATAGATGACTTCTTAATGAGTGCACAACAGGAGACATACCTAAGCCTCTTGGCAAATTTTTCACATTTTGCCATTTGCAAAGGTGGGTTGTTGTTGTTGTTTTTACATCCATGCATACTTACTGTATTTGCAGAAAGTAACACCACAGGAAAGATGCATCCTAACTACCAGGAGAAAAGGGTGGGCAAACTACAGAGTTTCTAAGGATTAGAAAGTGAATCACAAGCCAGAAAAGTGTGCTAAAGGAGTGGGGAAAACAGCAGTTCTTTAAGACACCAGGCAATAGGAATCTCTGGGGTCCTAAACAACTCACTCATCATTCACTGCTCTGACTTCACTCACTGGCTAAAAACCTTGAAAGGCAGAAGCAGCCAGATTGGCTCTTCTTACAGACAGTGTGTAGAAGGGGAACCTGCACAGCTTGCTGCCTAACTTTATTTCCAGGAGGACTGGAGACTTACTTTTTTCAAAATGGAAATAGAAAGAAAACAGAGTCTGGGGCTGCTGGGGGCACATGGCATCCATGCCCCCTGGGCCCACTTCTGGATCTTCCTCTCTGGACCTCGTGGTGTCCTTTGGAATGTGCATCTTACTACCGAAAAGCCTTTCAGCCTCTTAAGCGCAGCAGGCCTGCATTCCCAGCAAGGGATGGACTGCGCTGGGTGACGGACACCAGCAGGATCTGAGGCTCATTTTGCCCAGCTGTCTTGGTGGAAATAGGGCTTTGGCTATTTGACAAGGGAAGCCTAAGGGCAGTGGGGGTGGAAGAATATAATTACAGAATTCACCTGAGCAAGCCCACCTGCAGAGAGGATCACAGCTGGCTTATCAAAGAGCAGCAGCAAGCAAGGACCCCCTTGCTCGCCCAAGGCCAGGGCGCTGGCTGGCAGCATTCCTATGCTGAGGAAATCCACGTGGTACAAGGGCCACTTGTTTCATCAGCACAAGCTTCTCAGCTTGCCAGGTGGGATGGTCTCCTCTCTTCCTCCCAAGTGCAGTTTGGGGGGATCTCCCAGCAACTGCCAGCCAATTTCTGTGGGCACAGCGAGAGAAAGGAGCCCTCATGCTGGCTCTGTTCTGCTTGCAAGACTTGCTAGTTGAATCTTGCCTTGGGATTTGCTTGGGGGAGGGGCAGCCCAACCATGGAGGCAGCACCAGACAAGCAGCTTCTGCCAGCTCCCCACCCTCTTTCCCACAAGCGGCAAGGCTGATGGTGCTGAAGCAGGCCATGCATTTGGGTTGCGGGTTCCGTGCTGGGGCAGGATGTTGGGTGCAGGTGCTGAAGCAGCTTTTTGGTCCAGAGAAGAGAGGAGCGTCCCCCACAGGGCCCTCTTCCTGCCTCTGTCTGCCTTTCCTGGGAGCTGCTTTGCCTCTTCCCAGGGGACAAACCATCCAGCTGACTGGAGTTGTAGGCAGTGGCGTAGCGTGGGGGGTGCAGGGGGGGCCGGCCGCACCGGGCGCAACATTGGGGGGGGCGCTTGCACTCGCAGCTCTCTGCCCCCTGCTAAAATCCACGGGTTAGGGGGCGCAAATTACTTGCCTTGCCCCGGGTGCTGACAACCCACACTACGCCACTGGCTGCAGGCACCCGAGCTGGGCTCCAAGGGAGGCAGGCAGAGCAGCTGAGGATGCTCAGGATCCCGGCCCTCTTGCCCAGAGAAGAATGGCTGGGAAAGGGCCAGTTCTCAGAAACGGAGGAGGCAACTGTTCCCCAAGAGGCTCGTTATAGTTTAATATATTAATTGCTATCATCACAGGCACTGGCAAAGCAACGGGGGGGGGGAGGGGGAGAGGTTTGGCATCGCCAGCACAAGGTGCCCAAGGCAGGCAGCTCAGCAGGCTGCAAGCAGCAAACACAACATACATCACAAGAGAGCAGAATCCGCACACCTTGCCTGCCCAGAGCAGCAGGGCACAGCTGAGCAGCTCAAAGTGGCGGTGGCAGAGGGTTCCTGGGGCCCAGCTCCTTCCCAGTCCAAATGCCAGCAGCTCAGCTGCCCCGTGGCTCCCGACCCTTCAAGAAGAACGAGGTCCTGGGACTTCCCTCTTGGCGCCCCCAATCTGGGACGGACAGGAGCAGAGGGGGAAGTCCAGCGGGTGTGGTAGCCCAGCTAAGGCCTCTGGAGCTCTGCTTCCTTCTCGTGGCTCTGAGCCTGCCACCCTCTCCATTGTAAGGGGACGCTGCGGAGCAAGAGGGGCCACCGGGGGCTCTGAGCAAGCCTGCACTTCCTCTGCCACCCCCACCAGCAGAGGGAGATGGAGGGGCTGGTGGAAACGCAACTGTTCCTGAGATTCGCCCTGGCCAGCGCCAACTCTCAGCCCTGCCCAGCTCTTCCTGGTCCTCCGGTGGGGCACCCTCAGGGCTCCTGGTGCCTCCCCCACCTGGCTGCTGCCGTCCAAGCCAGCCTTGGCGCAGAGGAGCCCTCCGGCCCACCACGCCCAAGGTGGCTCCTGTCCCTTCTCCAACGGGGCCCACCTGCCCCGGACCACGCTGGCTCAGGAAGGAGGAGGGTGCTGCTTGCGGAAGGCGCTTTCGAGGAAGGCGGCCAGCTTGTCACAGTCGTCCTGGAGGAGAAGAAGAGGCAGGGTCAGGGGGGGCTCCCCTCCCGCTCCCCCATGCTGGGCCTCAGTGGCAGCCCCCCTCCTCCTCCCAGTTGGTCCCTAGGGGAGGCTTCTGCCCAAGCGCAGCCTGGGGCATTTGCCCCACTGCCTTCCGCCCCGGCTCTTCCCTTTCTCTCTGCCCCCAACTTCCAGGGAACCCAGCAAGAAATCGAACACTGGGCTGGCTCTGAGCTGGCTCTCGTCCCCCTGCCAGGTGACCTTGGGCCAGTTGCCATCCCTCGCCTGGCTGACAGGGTTGGTGCAAGGATGAAATGGGGAGGGGGAGCACCGTGTGTGCCACTTTAAGCTTCTTGGCAGGAAAGGGGGGGTAGAAATGTAATAATCAAAATAGATTTGAAAACGAGGGTGGGGAATTGGCAGTCTGCCTCTGCAGCTTTGCATGTGGCTCAGCAAACCAGCCGCCTGAGAAACAGTTTTTATCCAAATGCGATTTTGGTTTTAAACGCAGAGTAAGGTAGTCTCTGTGGGAGTATATTGTATTTCATTATGGGGTATCAGAGTTTTTAGGGCGTTAACCAGGCTGGGATAGCAGGCTTGTTGGTTTTTGGGTGTCTGGTGTAGATTTTTTCAATTTCGTTGTTCTGTTCTATGGGACAATAACAATAAAGATTATCGTATCGTATCGTAATTTGAGAGGGTAGCCCTGGAAGAGGAGGGCCTTTTGGTGCCCCCATGTCAGCTGACTGAGGGGGGTCAGGAAGGCAGGTGCCCACAGCCCAGCAGGGGTGGGGGGCTGGAGGTGGGGGCTGTCGCCCTCCGGGAATTGTTGATCCACAACTCCCACTGTAGCCACTGGCCACGCTGGGTAGGGAGGGGCAGAGGCTACGCAGAAAAAGGCACACAAAGAGAAAGGGGAGAAGAAAGAAAGAAAGAAAGAAAGAAAGAAAGAGAAAGTGCTTGTGGAACTTGACAGCTTGGATTATTTTCCTAGGCAGACAGAACTGACTGAAAAATGCAGCCCCACCTGTTTTTCACCTGCTTAATCCCTGGGAGGAGCAGGACCAGATCTCTTGCCTCAAACAAACCTTCCTTTTCTCTCTCATTTGCTTCCCACCCCCCCTTTCACCAGGGGGTGGGCCCTGAAAAAGCTCACCGGGCTGATGAATCCATAGTGCACAAGCTCCACAGCCAAGTCCTTGGGATTGTCATCTGCGGAGGAGAGGAGGAGGAGGAGGTGCTGAAGGGGGGGGGCACCAAAGGGCCGGCGGGCCGGCTGGTATTTCAAGCCTCGTGGCAGTGAGTGAGAGGCGAAAGGAAGACTGGCGTGGGGAGGGACCCCCACAAAGCGTGGGAGGCACAGCTGACCCCAGGCCAACAAAGCAGCCCCCCAAGGCCATGGCTGTGCCACTGGGAGCCCTCCACCAATGTCTCGGGTCCAAGAACCAGGCAACGGGGAGGGGTGGGTACCGGGGAGGCCCACCTGCCCGGGGGGAATGGGGAGTCCACTCACTTGGCAGCAGGTCGTAGCTTAGCTGGCGGTGAAGTTTGTCTTCCAGGACCAGAAGGAGCGTGAGCTGGGGGGACACACATGGAGAGTGTATGGGGGGGGGGAGCTCTTGAGGGAGAACCTTCCCCCCCCATGTGTGAGAAGGGGAGGCTGGCTGACGGCACCTGCAGGGCACCCACAGAGCTGCCACCTCTCCTCTGCCCCACAGCCAGGGCTCCCTCCTGCCCTCTTCCCAGCCCTGCCAAGGGGGGGGGGACGTACCCGCCATTGCCTCTTCTCCTCGCTCCACTCCATGCCGCACTGCATCTGCACCACCTGGGGGGGGGAGGCAGGGACACTGCTCAGGAGGGGGCTCCTTGGCTCCCACCCCACGCTGGAGGGGAGGCTGGGGAAGGGGGTTCCCTGTGGGTGCTGAGGCCAGAGCCTGGGGGGCTCCACCGAGCCTACCCTGGTTTCCCCCAGGGATGCAGGCTGGGGACTTTCCAAGCCCCCCACCCCAAAGATGCCCTTGGGGGGCTGGGGTCAGGATATTGCGCATGTGGAGCAGACCCTCTGGCCGCTCCGTTGCAACTCTGCAAGGGCTGCTCTTACTTTTCTGGTCTCCACATCAAAGGGCTCTGGCGTGGGCGTCTTGGCCTTCTGAGGGTCCTCGGGGGGCTGGGATGTCGATCTGGGAAGCGTGTGGGGCCGGGTAGCAGCAAAGTTCATCAGGGGATAAATGCCGTTCCTGGGGTGAAAGGAGAGAAAGACAGGCCCACTAGGAGCATCAGCCCCATGGACCCCACAGCCTGGTGGAGACTGGCAGCCAGAGCCCAAGAGGGGAGGGGGAGAGGGGGCTCTGGGGCTCAGCCCCCTAAGAGAGCAGCAGCTCGGCTTCTTCCTCCATCCGTCTGCCTCACCCCCCATTCCTGGAAGGGGGGGGAGGCAAAAAGCAGGGCTGCTCCTCTGCAGTCCCAGAACGCAAGGGAGCTGCACCCTTGGAATCCTGCTGTGGGGCATGAAGGGGGCAGGGGGTCCTGCACAGACCCACACGTGCAGCCCATGCACAGACTCACCTCACATCCTCCAGGAACTTGTCCAGCTCCAGGAAGGAAACTTCTGAGTATCTAAAGGGAAGAAAAGGAATGAGTCGCTGGCTGGCTGGCTGGCTGGCTGGGGGTGGGGGGAGGCTCCCTTTGCCCAGCCCCCCCATTTCCCTGGCTGCCCACCTCCACTGCACAGGCGGGCGACCCTCTCGCTGGATCTCTGCCATGACGATGCTGAGGTCTAGCTGCTTGGTTTTCTCTTCCACCACATTCTCAGGCCACAGGTCTGCAAGAATCAGGCAGGCAGGGCTGGTTGGGGCTGAAGCAGGATGGCCTGGCCGGGGGGGGGGGCCCTTCCCAGCTGCCCCCACTCCCACCCCCTCCCCAACTCACACTGGTTGCTGATGAAGCAGTGAGCGGCCAGGAGCTTCAGGGAGTGGACCTCAAAGAGGACGCGGTGGAAAAGGAGGTTGTGAGCCGTAGGACGCCGGTCCGGGTTCAGGAGGAGGCAGCCCAGGATGAACTCCTGCAAGGACACAGGGGCAGCGGGGGGGGGGTCTTAGGGGAAGCCGGGCTCAGCGCCAGCCTCCTGCCAAGAGAGCCGGGCACCACAGCCAAGAGGCCGGCCAGGAAAAGCCACAGATCAGTGGCCACCGTGTCCAGGCAGAGCAGGAGAAAGGGCAGGGAGCGCAGACGTGGGCAGCTGAGACGCTGCCAGGGAATTGCCACGTGGGACACACATGGGCTCCCCCCCCCCTCCTGAGGACCTGCCTTGCCTCCTGGGAGCTTCCTGGCTCTGGCCTCTGAGGCCCTGCTTGACCCAGAACTGGGATTGCCAAAGGGGCTGAAGCATCCTGGGCTCTGTCTCCACAGCTGGGGGCAGAGGGGCTTCTCAATTCCAGTGGGCGGAAACCATGGGGCAGGGGGCAGCAAACGTTTTCGGCAGGGGGCCGGTCCACCGTCCCTCAGACCTTGTGGGGGGCCAGACTATATTTTGAAGGGGGGATGAATGAATTCCTATGCCCCACAAATAACCTAGAGATGCATTTTAAATAAAAGGACACATTCTACTCATGTAAAAACATGCTGATTCCTGGACTGTCCGCGGGCTGGATTTAGAAGGTGATTGGGCTGGATCCGGCCTCTGGGCCCCCATGCCATAGGGGGACAGAACCCTGCTTGCAGGTTTCCCACAATGGGCACCAGGTTGGCCACCCTGAGAAGAGGATGCTGGACTAGATGAGCCCCTTTGGCCTGATCCAGCAGGCTCTTCCTCTGCAGTAAAGCTGCCCACCTCCCCCGCAGCCATGGGGCGTCCCAATCCTTTCACGATGGCCTGGTTCAGGCGTGTCCAACAGGTAGATCATGATCTACTGGTAGATCACGGCATGTTCCTGGTTGATTGTGGTTGACCTCTGGCCCCTCAGCCATCTCCTTTGTTGTTGTTGTTTAGTCGTTTAGTCGTGTCCGACTCTTCGTGACCCCCTGGACCAGAGCACGCCAGGCCCTCCTGTCTTCCACCGCCTCCCGCAGTTTGGTCAGACTCATGTTTGTAGCTTCAATAACACTGTCCAACCATCTTGTCCTCTGTCGTCCCCTTCTCCTTGGGCCCTCCATCTTTCCCAACATCAGGGTCTTTTCCAGGGAGTCTTCTCTTCTCATGGGGTGGCCAAAGTCTTGGAGCCTAAACTTCATGATCTGTCCTTCCAGTGAGCACTCAGGGTTGATTTCCTTCAGAATGGATAGGTTTGATCTTCTTGCAGTCCATGGGACTCTCAAGAGTCTCCTCCAGCACCAGAATTCAAAAACATCAATTCTTCGGCGATCAGCCTTCTTTATGGTCCAGCTCTCACTTCCATACATCATGTCTCTGCTTTTTAAGATGCTGTCTAGGTTTGCCATCGCCTTTCCCCCAAGGAGCAGGCGTCTCTTAATTTCGTGGCTGCTGTCACCATCTGCAGTGATCATGGAGCCCAAAAAAGTAAAATCTCTCACTGCCTCCATTTCTTCCCCTTCTATTTGCCAGGAGGTGATGGGACCAGTGGCCATGATCTTCGTTTTTTTGATGTTGAGCTTCAGACCATATTTTGCGCTCTCCTCTTTCACCCTCATTAAAAGGTTCTTTAATTCCTCCTCACTTTCTGCCATCAAGGTTGTGTCATCTGCATATCTGAGGTTGTTGATATTTCTTCGGGCGATCTTAATTCCGGCTTGGGATTCATCCAGTCCAGCCTTTCGCATGATGAATTCTGCATATAAGTTAAATAAGCAGGGAGACAATATACAGCCTTGTCGTACCCCTTTCCCAATTTTGAACCAATCAGTTGTTCCATATGCAGTTCTAACTGTAGCTTCTTGTCCCACATAGAGATTTCTCAGGAGACAGATGAGGTGATCAGGCACTCCCATTTCTTTAAGAACTTGCCATAGTTTGCTGTGGTTGACACAGTGAAAGGCTTTTGCATAGTCAATGAAGCAGAAGTAGATGTCTTTCTGGAACTCTCTAGCTTTCTCCATAATCCAGCGCATGTTTGCAATTTGGTCTCTGGTTCCTCTGCACCTTTGAAATCCAGCTTGCACTTCTGGGAGTTCTCGGTCCACATACTACTTAAGCCTGCCTTGTAGAATTTTAAGCATAGCCTTGCTAGCGTGTGAAATGAGTGCAATTGTGCGGTAGTTGGAGCATTCTTTGGCACTGCCCTTCTTTGGGATTGGGATGTAGACTGATCTTCTCCAATCCTCTGGCCACTGCTGAGTTTTCCAAATTTGCTGGTATATTGAGTGTAGCACCTTGACAGCATCATCTTTTAAAATTTTAAATAGTTCAGCTGGAATATCATCACTTCCACTGGCCTTGTTATTTGCAATGCTTTCTAAGGCCCATTTGACTTCACTCTCCAGGATGTCTGGCTCAAGGTCAGCAACCACACTACCTGGGGTGTACGAGACATCCATATCTTTCTGGTATAATTCCTCTGTGTATTCTTGCCACCTCTTCTTGATGTCTTCTGCTTCTGTTAGGTCCTTTCCACTTTTGTCTTTTATTATGGTAATCTTTGTACGAAATGTTCCTTTCATATCTCCAATTTTCTTAAACAGATCTCTGATTTTTCCCATTCTATTGTTTTCCTCTATTTCTTTGCATTGCTCGTTTAAGGAGGCCTTCTTGTCTCTCCTTCCTATTTTTTGGAAATCTGCATTCAATTTCCTGTATCTTTCACTATCTCCCTCGCATTTTGCTTGCCTTCTCTCCCCCGCTATTTGTAAGGCCTCACTGGACAGCCACTTTGCTTTCTTGCATTTCCTTTTCATTGGGATGGTTTTAGTTGCTGCCTCCTGTATAATGTTGCAAGCCTCCATCCATAGTTCTTCAGGCACTCTGTCCACCAAATCTAAATCCTCAAACCTGTTCCTCACTTCCACTGTGTAGTCATAAGGGATTTGACTTAGATTGTATCTTACCGGCCCAGTGGTTTTTCCTACTTTCTTCAGTTTAAGCTTGAATTTTGCTATAAGAAGCTGATGATCTGAGCCACAGTCAGCTCCAGGTCTTGTTTTTGCTGACTGTATAGAGCTTCTCCATCTTTGGCTGCAGAGAATATAATCAATCTGATTTCGATGCTGCCCATCTGGTGATGTCCATGTGTAGAGTCGTCTCTTGTGTTGTTGGAAAAGTGTGTTTGTGATGACCAGCTTGTTCTCTTGCCAGAACTCTATTAGCCTTTGCCCTGCTTCGTTTTGAACTCCAAGGCCAAACTTGCCAGTTGTTCCTTTTATCTCTTGACTCCCTACTTTAGCATTCCAATCCCCTATAATGAGAAGAATATCCTTCTTTGGTGTCATTTCTATAAGGTGTTGTAACTCTTCATAGAATTGGTCAATTTCAGTTTCTTCAGCACCAGTAGTTGGTGCATAAACTTGGATTACTGTGATGTTAAAAGGTCTGCCTTGGATTCGTATCAAGATCATTCTATCATTTTTGAGATTGCATCCCAGTACAGCTTTCGCCACTCTTTTGTTGACTATGAGGGCCACTCCATTTCTTTTACGGGATTATTGCCCACAGTAGTAGATATGATGGTCATCCGAACTGAATTCGCCCATTCCCGTCCATTTTAGTTCACTGATGCCCAGGATGTCAATATTTATTCTTGCCATCTCATTTTTGACCACATCCAACTTACCAAGGTTCATGGTTCTTACATTCCAGGTTCCTATGCAATATTTTTCTTTACAGCATTAGAGTTTCCTTTCGCTTCCAGGCATAGCCGCAACTGAGTGTCCTTTCGGCTTTCGCCCAGCCGCTTCATCAGCTCTGGATCTACTTGTACTTGTCCTCCGCTCTTCCCCAGTAGCATGTTGGACGCCCTCCTACCTGAGGGGCTCATCTTCCAGCGTCATATCTTTTATATGCCTGTTGTCTTTGTCCATGGGGTTTTCTTGGCAGGGATACTGGAGTGGCTTGCCGGTTCCTGCTCCAGGTGGATCACGTTTGCTCAAAACTCTCCACTATGACCTGTCCATCTTGGGTGGCCTTGCACGGCGTAGCTCATAGCTTCTCTGAGTTATTCAAGCCCCTTCGCCACGGCAAGGCAGTGATCCATGAAGGCAGTAATCAAGGCAGTGATTACAAAAAAGCAAAAAAAAAAACACCACCCCAACTTTGGCTTCCTAAAAAAAGCCCCACAACTTTGGGTAGATCAAAGCCAGTCTTTTTACGACAATGGGAAGATCACTGCCAGTTTTTTTATACTGTGAGTAGATCACAGTCTATTGGGAGTTGGACGTCCCTGACCTAGTTCATGCATCACGCTAAGCCCAGCGATGGCTTGGCAGGGAGAAGGTGCAAGCTCCATCTGTCCATCTGTCCGTCCATCCTGGTGCCGCCAGCACAGGCCCCAGACTCCCAACACAGCCCTCCAGCTGGAGCCAAGGCTTGTTCCTCCTTTGCGACTCGTGGGTTGTTGGGAAGCCAGATTCCCCTGTACTGTCCAGAGGTGTCTGGGCTTTGCCACAGCAGCAGGACTTGGGGAGGAGCGAGGCAGGCCTCACTTTCATGCTGCTCACATGCCTGGCAGCATTCACCCTCGGAGAAAGGGCAGTGGGGTGTTCCAGGCGTCTACAATGGGGCTGGGGGCAGAGGGGTTGCCACAGCCACCAGACGGGCAGGCAGCCTGATCCCCTGCTGTGCCACCCGTGTGGGGAGGTGACCAAGCGGCTTTTCTCACCCGCATGATGGGGTCATCCAGAGAGTGCCTCGCCCGCTCAATTGCCTCCTCCGACACGTAGGTGTCCCCATTGGACTGGATCTCCAGCACCGCCATCTGTGGGGAGAAGCAGAGGGGAGGGGCAAGGGGGTGCAGCTGGGGCAGAATGAAAGGGGCAGCACGGCTGGAAGCAGCCCTTTTGCCAGAAGACAGTGCCTGGCCCTGGGAAGGAGCCCCCTGCTGGAGAGGTGGTGGGTGTGGGGAAGGGAGCCACCCCCCCACCCCCGAGGGCAGGGTCATCGGGACCCCTGGGTGGCCATCCGCACGCCCCAGCTTCCCTACCTCCAGAGCGCACATCCCAAAGGAGAAGATGTCCACAGCCGTCCCATCCGCCACGTCTGAAAAAACAAGCACAACCAGACCCAGCTGGCCAAAGCCCCGCCTCCAGGGAAGCCCCGCCTCCAGGGAAGCCCCGCCCACCCCCAGCGGGCTCTTGCACCACTACTCACGCCCGTACTCCGGGGGGAAGAAGTGCAGGTTGCGCTGCTCCTCTCTCTCTGCACGGATGGGGCTGCGGAGCTCAGGCGGGATGGCTGTAGGAGGGCGAGAGGGAGAGGAAGGCTGGAGCATCCAGGGCGGATACAAGGATTAAGCTATGGAACTCCCTCCTGCAGGAGCCAGGGGCAGCCACCAGCGTGGAGGCCTTGAAAAGAGGGTTGCACAACTTCACGGAGAAAAGGGCCATTGATGGCTGCGGCCACCATGGCTCGGCTCGGCCTTCCACAGCCAGAGGCAGCGATGCTTCTGAAGGGCTTACCGTAAGTGACAGCACATGGAGTGTCAAGAGGGGCCCATCCTCCCCCAGGCAGCAGGTGGTGAGAGATCCCACAGCCTCCAGGAATGGACTGGGGCCAGAACAGAGGTTGGGGACCCCCCAACACACACACACTCCATTGCCCCTGAAGCCCAAGTGACCCAGAGAAGGTCCTCACGAGGAAGCAATCCAGCACTCCTGGAACTTAAGGTGGCTGTGCTGCCTCTGGTCAAACACAAGACCTGGAGCCCTGAAGAATGCGGAGGAAAACCCGCCTGCCGCTCCCTATGAAACAGGGCAGGGAATACATTGGGGGGGGCAAGAGGAAGAGGCAGCACTTACCCTTCGCAAAGACTCTGTGCCAAACTGCAGGGAGAGAAGAGGGAGGGAGAGTTACTGAAAAGCAAGTGCTTCTGTGAAGCTTTCAAATGTAGCCTTGAGGCCCCTGCCTGGCCACTGGGGGGAGCTGGGGGGGCCGGACTAGGTCCTCCCATGTCAGTTTGCTCCACGGGTAGCAAAAGCGGTTCTTTACCCCCCCCCCCGGGGGGTCCCTCCTGCCAAGGCCCAGGACCTGCTCCGTACCTGACCCGATCTTGATGAGCCCATTGTGCTGGATGAAGATGGTGTCACTGGTGAGATTCCCGTGGATGATGGGGGGGTCGCAAGAGTGCAGGTAGCTGCAAGAGGAAGAGAGTCGAGGGGCATTGGGCAGCTTTTCCCCACAAAGATGGTGGGGCTAAGGCACTGTGGGGGGAGCAGCAGCAGCAGTGGAGGCTCACCTGAGGGCCGAGAGGATCTGAGTGCACCAGCGCTTCCAAGCCTGTTTTGTTTTTTGGTAGGGGGAGCAATGAGAGATCAAGTCAGCTCAGGAGACACCCACCCCCCGCCACCACATCGACTCAGTGCCTTTTTCGCTCAACAGGAGCAGCTTCCACCTGGACAGGGCAGCCGCCTGCCCTGAATCCACCTTCACCCACCCATCGGGGGGCCCCAGTCAGCCTGCGGGCTTCCTTCAGAGGAAGATCTGTCTTGCCTAACCTGCTGCTCCTGTTGCAAGGGTTGCTCTGACTTTCCCCCAGCCCCCCCACCTGCCCTTGTACCACACCTGTCGCCCTGGGGGACAAACTGAAGCATCCCTGCAGGGGCCTGGGGGGAGTGGGGCCTGGGGGGCAGGGCAGGGGTCCTACCCGGGCATTCATAGCCTTGTGGTTCTTCTTGGTCTTCTTGAGGAACTGCTTCAGGCTTCCGGAGGAGACGTACTCTGTGATGAAGATCACCTGGTGGGGGGGACCAGGTGGGTGAACCTGAGGGGTTGACCTGATGACCCAGGAAGCATCTCAGCACATTTCCCAGAGTAGCCCCAAGGGGGAGAGGCTCCTTCATCGGCAAGGTCTGGAAATGGGCACCCAAAGACAAACCCAGCCCCCAACAGAAAGAGGGTTCTAGGAATCCTCCCTTCCGCCGGGCTCTTACTATCCAGGGATCCTGCCCTGGACCTGCTACCTTTCTTTCTGGGCACCAGCCAGGTGGCTCTTTCGTACACAATGGCTTTGCCGAAACCAGGGAATGGGACCAGACTTTGGATGTGTGGGTGGGGCTCCCCTCCACTCTGGCATGATCAGGTCAGGCTCTTGGTCACCTGGCAGGAGGTCTTGCCAAGTCAGCCCTGCGCTGGCAGCCTCAGCAGCTGCTGCCGCTCCAGCTGAGATGGGAGACACTGCCAGGATTGAACCCAAGGGTTCCCATCTGGAAAGCAGTTCCTCTGCCCCTGAGACCCCTACACAAGCCCACCTCCCCAATGGTGGTCACCCTCAACCCCTTTCCCCACTCAGGGTTAGGTCTGGGCCCCTATCGTGGAGGGGGCGTATCCCTGGGGCTGGGGCAGCCCTACCGAGTCTCTGTGGGGGGCCCCTGCCTCACCTGGGCCTTGATTTCCTTCACATCCAGCCAGTACTTGTGGACCTTCACGATGTTGGGGTGGTCAACGACAACCAGCTGCTCAAACATGGTCTTGATCTTCTCCTGTTGCCAGAGGAAGCGGGCGGGGAGGGGAAACTCAGCCATGGGGAACCAGCTGGGGGTCTGGAGCTGGGCAGGGGGAAGCACCCCTTCTTTGGGGAAGAGTGCTTGCTGTGCGCCACCCCCAAGGTCTAGGGGGTTGCCAGCCTCACCTCATGAGCTTTGAAGGCCGCCCTGTCCGTGAACTGCAGCTCGTTCCACACGACCTCCACGCCTTCCTCTGTGTCCATGGCCAGGAAGGTGCTCTGCAGTCCAGGCATGTTGCCCTGGTTGACCTGCGGGGAGAGATGCCGCTTCAGCACGCAAGAGGCTCAGAGCGGCTGCGGGACGTGGGCCCCCCAGAGCACGGTGGAGTCACGGCCCCAGGCAAGCACTGGGAGACTGCTGCAATGTGTTGCGCATGGGGCTGCCTTTGGAGACGGTTTGGAATCTGGCTAGTGCAGAAGGCAGGGCTCTGTGGCTGATGGGAACAAGGAGGAGCAGATCTGTTTGCAGCAGGGGATGTGGGCTACTGCTTCATTTTTGTTTTTGTTTTGTATTCTGTGTTATTTATCTTGTATTTTTATGTTGTGAACTGCCCTGTTATCTATGAATGGTGGTGAACAACAACAACAACAACAACATTTAACACTATTTCTTGTGGAAACTGCTCTGGCCTAATTCAAAGTGATGCTTTCAGCCCTTTAAACCTCCCACGGCTCCTGACTCCTAACCCCAGAGGACTGTCTCTCTGCACATTTACCTGCCTAGCCCCAGAGATCCTCAGCTGAGCCCCTTCTGGGTGTGCCATCTCCTGGGAGAGCTAAAGGAGCAGCAAAGTGATCTGGGGTGGATCGACTCCCCCGTGAAAGAAGGTTGAAGTATTTGGGACTTTTTAGAGAAAAGGCGAGGAAGGGGCAGCAGGAGAGCAGCCTCTGAAGGATGCCTGGCACAGAGGAAGTGGAGAGAGGAAAGGTTTTCCTCCCTGTCGTAGCGCTGGAACTCCAGGACATTCAGTGAAGCTGAATGCTGGAAGATTCAGGACAGATCAAAGAAAGTCCTCCTTCATGCAGCCCAGAGTCCAGCTGTGGAACTCTCTCCCACGGGAGGCTGGCATGGCCACCAACTTGGAGGCCTTCAAAACAGGATTAGACAACCCCCCCCAGAGGACAGGGCTAGTGGAGGCCCCCAGTCCTAATAGCCAAGCTCTGCAGTTCTTCTGAATGCCCCTTGCGGGAAGCGCAGCAGGAGAGAGTTGCTCTGGAGCCTGGATCCTGCCTGCAGGTTTCCTACCACAAGCATCTGGCTGGCCACTGTGAGAACAGGATGCTGGACTAGATGGGCCACTGGCCTGATCCTGCTGGCTGTTTCTGTCCTCAGGGCTGGTGAGGAAAGAATGGGCCTTTTCTGCAGCAGCTTCCCAGCTAGAAAATGCCCCGTCCCCAGGAGACCCAGCTGCCTCCAGCTTGTCTTACTATCAGTACCATGCAAATCTGTCTTTGCCTTTCTGGGCAGCACCAGCGAGTGGATGCTTTTATTTTGGTTATGTCTTAATATGTTCATGTATTTTCTTCTGCTTCGTTGTATTTTATTCTTCTAAATCGTTGTGGGACCATCTGTTGTGGGAAGCTATTAATAAATTTGCTAAGCTAACCCCCAAGATCAAAGGCAGTATATTTCCGTGTGGGGGGGGGGGTCTATTGGGCTCCTGTCCTGCTACTCAGCCTCTGTGGGGGGCACAGAGGCTGATGGGGCAGGAGGCACACTTTCCCAGCCTCTCTGGGGGTGGCATCCAGGGCAGGCAAAGGAATGTGGGATATCTTTTAGTAAACAAACACTGAGATTCCCAGGATGCTGGGGGGGGGGGGGGAATGTAGCCAGTGGTTCCCTGGGGGGAAGAGAGATCGCCATGGCCCCCCAATTGGCCAAGCTACCTGCGCCCAGACCCAGCACATCTCCTTGGCAGAAATGGGGGGAAAAAACAAGGCCCCGGCTGTTGCTAGGCAAGGGCAAAAGGCAGCCTGCTAGCACAGCCCTGGGCTCTGTCCTGCTCTCCTGCCTGGCCGGCCACTCCTGACTCAGGGGAAGTTGAGGCAGAGGGCTGGCGCCCGGACACGGGACCGAGGGTATGCCCTGCAGGGGGGCTGTGCCAACCCCTCGGCCCTTGGGCACCTGCCCCCTTGCTGTGGGGCCTCCGACAGCAGCAGGCGCTGGCAAGGGGGGGGGGGAGGCAAGAGCTGGCCCAGCACCTGCTGAAAGGCAGGATTGTTTGTGGCCCAGAGAGGACACCCTGTCCCGTCCGCCTGCCAGGCCTTGGGGCATCAGCAGACGTCTGCCTTGGCAGGCCAGGAGGGACAAAGGCCTCCAGCCGCAGCGCCAGCCCGAGTTCATTAAGAGGGGAAGATGGAGCCGTCCTGGCAGCCGCGCCTCATGACCCAGTTCCTGCCAGGGGAACAAAGAGGCCCCATTGTCCCCATCCTCCCCCCCCCACGCCTGGCCACCTGCCTCCCCCCAGGCCAAGGAGTGGGGTTGCCAGGGCCAGAAACCAGCCGCCTTCACCCTGGGGTGGCTGCCCGGCTAGCTGGCATGGGGACCCCCTCTGTCAAAGGCCCAGAAAGGTGTGCCTGGGATGACACACTTGCAAGAACAGGGCACCCCTCACATGGGCACCATGCCAAGGAGACCCACCAAGAGGGAAGGGGATCTCAGAGGCAGCGTCTGCCAGGAAGGACCCTGCCTGCCCCCTGGCCAAGGTGCAGAGGAAGCCAAGCCCAACCAGGGAAGGCCTCGGACCCCACTGCCCATTGCCACTGAAACAGGTCCCAATCCGCCCACCTTCCCCACAGGCGCCACCCTCTTTCCAGTCTCTTAGATGGGACTGCAAAAGGGGCAGCCAAAGTGGACGTGAGACTAACTCCCCCCCCAAAAAAAAGTCTTATTGAAGGTCTGTGTCCCCCCACAAGAGGCCAAGGGTGAGTGACTCACGCCGGAGCCAGTCTTTGTGGCACCTTTTTATTAAGCAAACCCAGGGCAGGGTCCCTGGGAGCAGAAGCCCAAAAAGGACTGGGGGGGGGGGAGCAACACACAGGCATTTCTTCATCCAACAGCCCCCACCATTGTTGTGCGGAAAAGGCTGAGGCTGTTTGCTGGTGCAAAAGGGTTCGTTGCTCTTTCGCTTCTGGCTCTGTGGCCGGGGGGGGGGGCATGCCAGGACACGGGTGGCATCGCTGAGAAGAGGAGGAGCAAAGGGCAAGGGGGGGGGAGAAAGAAATCAGGGCAGAGAGAGGGGACAGCTCAAAGCAGAGGAAGCGCGCTTTGCAGAGAAACACACAGGTGCAACAGGGGTCGAAGGTTTTTTAAGGCAGGGCAGATCCCTGTCCCCAGAAGTTTACAGTCTAAATTTCAATGGGGCAGAGAAATGCGACGGCCTCCTGGACTGGCTCCCTGAGAAGAGAGGGGCCTGGAAAGAGGGTGTCCTGGTCCCTGTGGGGAGGCCACTTCCAGACACTGGGGGTTCCTGCTGGGCACCTGAGCTGCTGCCCTGGGTTGGGGTTACAGGCTGAGGGGGCACCCAGGGATTTGCAGTTCTGTGGTCTCGATGAGCAGGTGGCACCCAACTCCGTCTCTTCTTTCGTTGTCCTGCTAAGGCAGGCATCCCCAACCTGCGGCCCTCTAGATGATTTGGCCCACAACTGCCATGATCCCTAGCTAACAGGACCAGTGATCAGGGGTGATGGGAATTGTAGTTCAAAACATCTGGAGGGCCGAAGGTTGGGGGTGCCTGTGCTAAGGCATCTGGGGAGGTCCTGACCTGACATTGGGAGGTGGCAAAGAAGCCAAAAGCCAACACAGACCTGGCACAGGTGCTGGTGGAGCAGGAATGGGGACCGCCCCTGAAATGCTCTCTGCTAGGAAGCAGGAAGGAGCCGGTCTTTCCTCTGGCTCTGGAGCTCCTGCTAAAGGAAGACCACCCTTTTGTGCCCCCCTCCCCTTAAGCAAGTAAAACCTTCCTTTTGCAGAAGGTTTTTGGGTTTGCAAGTGGTTGATTTATTGCATACGTTTTACTCTGCTGATTTGGAATAACTTCAGCTGCTGGTACTCGATTGCTGCATTAACTGCTCTTTTTATTGGTTCTGAAAAACCAACATTGGCTCCCAGGAAAGCCCTAAATGGCCTCAGCCCAGTATACCTGAAGGAGGCTCTCCACTCCCATTGTTCTGCCCGGACACTGAGGTCCAGCTCCGAGGGCCTTCTGGTGGTTCCATCACTGCGAGAAGCCAAGTTACAGGGAACCAGGCAGAGGGACTTCTCGGTGGTGGTGCCCGCCCTGTAAAACGCCCTCCCATCAGATGTCAAGGAAATAAACAACTATATGACTTTTAGAAGACATCTGAAGGCAGCCCTGTAACGGGAACTTTTTAATGTCTGATGTTTTACAAAAAAAATTATATGTACTGTAAGTGGCCCAGAGTGGCTGAAGAAACCCAGCCAGATGGGCAGGGTACAAATAATAAAATTGTTGTTATTATTAATGTTTATGGAAAGGGGACTTGAAAGGGTTGAATGGTGGTTTGATTTTGTTGCAGCCATCTTGAGCTTTTGATGAGGAAAGGCAGAGGACAACCGTTTTAAATGAATGAAGGGTGGGGAGGCACAGCGAGGACAGAACCTGGGCAAGCTGGGCAAATTCATTTCCTGGGGGGGAAGATGGCGGGGTCCAGACGGGAGCCTGACGTTTCAGGGAGGGATTGGAAAGGAGGCAGGCAGCATCACACAGACACCCTGGGGGGCAGCCGCAGCCGGGGGGCGGGGAGGAGGGTCAGTGGCCAGAGGCAGGTTTTGGGAGACCCTCTGGGAAGTTCAACCTCCTCTTTGACAGCCTTCCAGGAGGCAAGTGGGGGGGGGGGAAGCCACAGCTCTTTCCCACTGGCTCTGCAGCTGACCTTCAGTGGCTGGCTTTGCGTTGGCTGTTGATATAATTCAAGCCATTTTGGTTTACATCCCTGCTTATAACTTTGGTGTGCAGTTTATAAATGTTTTAATTTGAATTTTAATGAGCTTCATTTTTTTATCCTTGATTGCCTTGAGCAACATTCTGTTGGGAAGGCGTGAGATAAATGTCCTTAACAACCACCCTCTCTGGGCGAAGGATGCCTGACAACTGCTACAAGAACATCGTGCTGATACTGGTGAGAAATTCCTCGGGCAAAAGCCCTGACTCAAGGCAGCTTACAAGAAGAAAAAATACTAACAACAACATAACAAAAGTGGTCATAAACAATAAACGAAATACTAAAAAGTACATAACCAAACTGAACAGTTTCCACATAAATCACAAGATATAAAATAAAGATACAAAAAGCCAACAGCAACAACCCTGGCAACAGCAGAAACCCAAACAGCACCCTGGCCCATGAGTGTTCAGCAGCCTCTGCTTTCGTAGTTGGAGTCAGTCTGAACTCCATCCTCCCAGGCCAGGTGGAGAAACAGCCAGCAAGGCTGGGAGCAGGTTCACCAAAACTCACAACCAAGATAGTCTCTGGCCTCTTCAGAGGCTGGAGGTGCTTCCTTTCTGCTCCCCCCCCCCATCCCAGGCAGCCAATGAGGAGCGAGAGGGCTTGGCTCATCAGCCAACAAGATGCTGCAGTGCCATCTGGCTGGGTACCACAGCTGCTCTGGAGAAGCTGTAGCCATGGCAACTGCATTGCGAGAACCAGGAGGCAAACAGGACCAGGCATGTGGAAGTCTTGCGACAGCATAAGATCGAGCTGCAAGAGAGGCAGCTGCCGGGGGGGGGGGGCTGCTCCTGGGCCTATAAGGGTCATTTTGTGAGGGGACACTATTGCAAAGAAAGTCCCTTGAAGTCCCTTTTGCAAAAGGCGCTGGAGATCCCCCCCCCAGGCTACATGAGACCACGAGGGCCTCCGCACCACGACTCCATTTCCCTCCTCTCTACCTCTGCCTGCCTTCCTCAGACACGCAGTCAGGCCACAATCCAGGAAGCAAAGCCTGCACCCAAAGCTGCCAAGGAGGCCCTTCCTGGGTCCCACCACCCAGCCAGGCACGTTGGGTGGCACCACGGGAGAGAGCCTTCTGGGGGGGGGGGGCTGCTCTCCCACAACTTTGGGACCTTGGAAGCCAGAGGGGCTTCCACAGGAGATGAAGACGGTTTTATTTTGACTGTTCTTTAAGGAAAGGGCTGGTCCTGCGGTGTTCATATTCTAGTGATGCTTTAGTGGTTCTTTTCATGTTCATATTGTTTAATTGTACTAATGTTTAATTGTTTTTAAATTATTGCTTTCCCCCCTATATTTTAGCTGCTTGTATTTTATCTGTAATATGCCCTGAGACCCTGTAGGGGAAGAAGGTAATAATAATAATAATAATAATAATAATAATAATAATAATAATTCCTCAACAGGCCTCATTCCAGAGCAAAGTGGAGCAGGCTGGGCAGGCAGGCAGCAGGTCTGCAGGGGCTGAAGGCCGAACTGAAGGCCAAAGCCCCCTCCCCCCTCCTCTAAGCCTGGCACAGCAGGAGGCCCTGATAAGCCAGCCCAGAGCCCAGGTCTGCTGCAAGATAAGCAGCTGTTCTGCAGAGGTCACCTGTGGGCCTCCTGGCTTGCACAAGCACCCACTCCCTCCACCCATGGCCCCCCACCCATGCTTATTCTAGGATCCTCCACCGAGGAGCAGAAGTGGAGGGCGGCTGGCAGGAGGCAAAGCGGAGAGGGAGAGAAGGGCAGGACAGACCCACAGCTTGTTCTAGGCATTTTTTTCATGAATGGCATATATTGCTTGAGTATATATATATATATTTTAAAAAACCCTCCAAGCTTCCCATTCTCTACACTGGCATTTTCTTTCAGAAGACAGGGATCACAAATCTGGCCCTGTGGGGCTCCAGAGGTCTGCCCCAGCCCCAGAGGGACACCAGCACATCTAGGCTTGTCCCCAGAAGCCAGAGCGAGGGGCCCAATGAGTGGGCCAGGCTCCTGAGGCAGCTTTGGCAATGGTGGTCACCCCCATGAGGGAGAAGCCCCCCTGGGCAGGAGGTGGGTCATAGCAGGGACTGTGGGCACTTCAGCTCTTGGTGCCAGTGGCATCAGCCAGGCCAGTGGCAGGCGGTTCCATAAACCCGTTTTGTGCCAATGGAAGCCTGAAGCTGCCAAGGCTTTGCAAACAGTGGAGGTGGGGAGGTCAGCACAGAAGAAATTGCCCTGCCTTGCCTAGGATGCGCCAGCCTGTGTTTGCATTCTGCCAGCAAAGGCCTTGGCTCCTGAGACCCTTTGGACTGTGATGCAGCCACTCTGTGCGCAGAGGCCCGGGAACGAGTGGCCAGGAGGGCAGGAGCCTCTCTGGCACTGGGCAGAGCCAAGAGCAGGAGGCTCAGAGGGCAGCGAGGCCACCTGGGCAGGATCCTCTTCCCTGGCACTCGGAGAGCGTGGCAATGGCAGGGTCCCAGCAGCCCCCCCCCCCTGCTGCAGAGCGATCCTGAGACAGGCACTGGGGGAGGGCAGAAAGGAGACCCCGGAAGAGGAGAGAGAGCTCAGTCCTGGTCAGCTGGCCAGCAGAAACACAGACAAAATCTCAGGTGTGTCTCTGGGCGAGTGCAGAGTGCAGCTCAGGGAGCCACATTCCCAGGCAGGTTAAGCCACGCTGAGCCTCTCACAGTTTTCCAGGCTCTGCTCTGACTGGTTCAGGGGCGGCAGCACAAAGAGAACCCCCCCCCCCCGCAACGTTGGCAGAGGGAGGCATGATGGGGCTTGTGGCGATAAGGAGGAGGGGGCCACACTGCCTGCCTGCCTGCCTGCTGTGGGGCAGGCCTAGCCTAGGAGGAAGTGAGATTGCCTGCACTGAGCAAACAGATCCCACCACAGCCCCTCTTCCCAGCTGCTCTGTGCTGAATGCTGTGTGACCAGCTGGCTCCCGGCTGCCCCCCCCCCAATCGTGGCTGGGGGGCCCATGGGGCAGGACCCCCAACACTGGGCAGGCCGGCCTCCCTGGGAGCCTCCCCTGAAGGTAAACATGGGCCTTATCAGGAGCAGGAGCACCAGAGGCGCCTGGGGGAAGGGCAATGGAGGGGGGGGCTCTGCACCCGTGCCATGAAGGGGGTCCTCTGCCAGGGGGAGGGCGCCCCTTCTCCAAATGGAGGGGGACTCGGAGGCTTCCTCCTGATCTTGTTGCCTTAGAAGGGTCCTGACAAGGAGAGATTGGTTCAGGGAGGCAGGGACCCAGTCAAAGCCATGCTCTGTCTGTGGGCAGCAGGAGGGAACTGTCTTCTGAATATGGGGCGAAGCGGGGCTGGCTAAGGGGGCGCAAGAGCCAAGAGGGCAGAGCCCACTGCCGCCCCCAGGACTCTGCCTCGCCCTGTCGGAGGGGGATCGAGCTGGGCTGCCTCCCGGGCGCTTCTGGGGCGCCACATCCAGATAAGCAGCCCACGAGAGGCCGGGACAAGCGCCCGAGCGAAAGCAACGGGCCCGCCTGGGACCCCTCTCCCCGGCTCCGCGCCGGGGCTGCCCCGCTCCCCTGTTTTGCAGGAACCCCGCGGGCTCCCCCTCGAGGCGAGGGGCGGGGAGGGGAGGCGACTGCGAGGCGCTCCGACGGGTCCCGGGAGCCCCGCTCTGCTGCCGCCCCTCGTGCGCCCACCTCGCCGGGTTGGCGCGGAGACCAAGCAAGCCAGAACAGCGACGCCCGGCGAGGCAAGGGGGGAGTCGGGCAGGGAGGCACCGGCGCGGGTGCAGACCCCGCTCGCCCGGCACCGAGGAAGCCCTGCTCGGCCTCCGTCCTGCCCGGTCCCCGCTGCAGGATGGGGGGCAGCCCGGGCGCGCCGGAAGCGCAGCGCAGACCCTCGGGGCGCCCCTCCTGCCGCTCGTGGGGGCGGCCGGCGGCCAGGGGACCCCGCGGCCCGGTGTCTCCGGGAGCTGCCCGCCCTCGGCTCCGCCGCCGCTACCTGCTCCTTGCGCTTCTGCCAGCGGCCGCAGGGACTCTCCTCCAGCACCTCGCTCTCGTCCTCGCTCTCCTCCTGCGACGCCGCCGACACCGGCGCCGCCGCCTCCGGCTCCGCCGCGCCCGACATGCCGCCCGGGCCACGGACGCGCCGCTGGCGCAGCTGCAGCCTCCGTCCCGCCGCTGCCCGCCCGCCGCCGCTCCGCCGCCTCCGCCGCCGCCCGAGCCCCCGCTGCCGGGGCGGGCCCGGGCTCAGCTCCGCCCGGCGCGGAAGGCGCGGCTGTCGCGGCGGCTCGGGAAGCCGCCCCGGGTCCGAGCGCCGGCCTCGGCCGCCGGGATCTGCGCTGCCCTCGGGCGCCCCACCGAGGCCTCCGGGGCCTGGCGGCGGCAGAAGCCGGCCCGCCGGAGAAGGGGGCCCGGGGCTCGTCTGCCCTCCTCTGCCGCGGATCCCCCGAGACGGGAGCCGAGGCGCCGCCGCCCTCCGTGGCCAGAGGGGACCCGGCGGGACGGTCTCCTGGCAATTGGGGGGCGGGAGAGCGAGCGAGCGAGCGAGCGGAGGGGAGGGCAGCCGGGGGGCCAAGCAGAGCGAGCCCCCCACCTCCGGGCTCCGGGAAGGGGTGTCGTGGCCCGCGCAGCCTCAGCCCCCTTCGCCAACCTCCAAAGGTCCGAGGAGCAAGACGCAGATTCTGGGCGGCGCGCAATCGGTGGGCTTTGCACGAACCCGGCTGCGGAGCAGGGAGAGGGGGCATCTGTCACCCCCGGGGGGGGCTGCTGGTGTCCGACCAGGGCCGGATTTAGGTTTGATGAGGCCCTGAGCTACTGAAGGTAATGGGGCCCTTTCTATGTCCAGCTGTCCTTTGTCAACAACAAATTGTCGCTGTTTTTTTGTGCTGAATATATGCTATATGGTAATGTATGGATATCATAGGTATCTCAAACCATTTGCACTTGTGGCCTGCAAGCAGTCCATGCAGAATGGAGGCACCCTATATATAGAAAGGAGCAAACCAGTGATATTTGAGGGAGCAGGCTAGCAGGTGGGGCCCATGACTTACATCACAGGAGCCTACACAACACAAAACACTGTTGCTGTATGTAGGTTTTATTTTAGTTGTTTTTTATCTTATCTTTTGGAAATGTACACCCAGTTTTTACACTTTAATTTTTTTGGGTGGGGGGCCAAGAGAGTGGGGTCCTAAGCTATAGCCTTTTTAGCTTATACTTAAATCCGGCACTGTGGCCATCTGAGCCCGTGCAGAATGAAATTGTGCATGCACATGACAGAAGCCCCCAAACAGCACTCATGACAGAATTCCCATAGTGCATGCCCCCTCCCCAAGTCTGTCTGTGGAAGAGGGTGAATTGGTCAGGCAGAGAAATGGGGGGGGGGATGTTCTGTGATGTGCGCTGGCACAAAGTCAAACGTGGCCTCCCTTTTGTGTGGGGAAGGATGCTGCTGGATGCGACTCCGGAAGGCAGGCTGAGCGAGATGCCCAGTGGCCGAGGCAGGAGGACCTGGGCCTTGAAATCTGCCTGTTGCTTGGCAAGTGCTCCTTCCATGTCCTGCTACAATTCTGACTGGCTAGTTTGTCTTTCGTAGAAACATCTGTCCCCAGAATGGCTGGAGTTCAGTCGGTAACGGAAGCTGCAGGGAGGAGGAGCCTTGCTGCCTGTTGCCCCCCTGGACCCAAAGGGGCTGCCCTCTGACCAGCCAGGGAGCCACCAGCCCTCCCTCTGCCAGCTGCCCCACTGGTCTGCAAGGGGGCAGAGAGCTGCCCTGCAGGTTTCTACCCTGGAACCTTTGAGTGAAGGGCAGAGAATACCGGTAATTGTAATGAATGCAATCAATAAGAGAGACAGAGGCAGAGCCGCTCCCTCGGGAAGGCGCCTGCTTGGGGGGCTTGGGGCCTGTCTGGGGAGCAGGGTTGGGGGTGCCCTTCAGCCAGAAGTTCCTCTGGAGAGGGCCCTAGGTTCTGTTGCTGCTTTAAGAGGGAGCCCAGGGTGTGGCTAACTCCACAAAGCTGCCTGCGGCTTGACCAGGAACAGGCTGGGTGGGATTCTAAGTCCCTTGGCCCATCCAGGCAGCGGCAAGACAATCTCTGAAAAGGCTCCGCAACATGGAGGGCACAGCCCCCAAATCTTAAATGTGCAGATAAGCCCTAGGCGCTTTCTTCTGGTCAGAAACAACAGCGCCGTGATTGTGCAACTGGGTTGAGGGTCATGGGATCCTCAGATGTTTGGCCTGTTCTTTGGAGCATTGTGAATGGGGGAGGGGGCCAGGTAGCTCAGGGAGAGGCCCTTGCTCAGCCTGCAGAAGCCACCCCCCTCCCCGGCCACAAATCCACTGCCAAAGGGCCGTAACTCAGTGAGTAGAGTGTCTGCAAGCAGAAGGTCCCAGTTCAGCCCCTCCTGGCATCTCCAAGTAGGGCTGGGGAGGCTCCTGCCTGAAACCCCGAAGAGCCGGTGCTGCCAGCCAGAGTAGACAGTCCTGAGCTGGACAGGTATAAGGCAGCTTCCTATGTTCCTGGCAGCCTCTTCTGTTGGAAGGCCAGACTCTGCTGCAACTCAGCGAAGGAGGCAGCTGCCCCTCCCCCTCCTCTTCTGGGACTCATCAGCGACAGCCAGGAATTTGGTCTTGGCAAGTCCAGCTCCTTGAGGAGAGGAAGGGAACCTTTTGAGGCCCTGTCATGCGTGGCTCCATCCTCATTTCTGGCGGCTGCTGGATGGGAGCAGAGCCCCCACGAGGACTAGGAGCTTGGCCTTCCTTCAGTCCTCTGCTTGCCTGGGCTCTGCCAGAGGCTGTGGCCACCTCAGGTCCTGCGTCCGTTGCCTCCAGGGCCCATGCAGCCGGTCTCACACACCTCGCTTGGTCCTCAGGAGGGTATCAACCCTGCCACTCAGGGGACCACTTGGTGGCTTTGGTGCAGCGGACACAGGCTCTGGAGCTGCCGGCCACAATCCGTCTCCTTGGCTTTATGGTGCCACTGAGGCTGCACACGCCCCACACGTTTAAAGCACATTCACACACCCCTCTCCTAAGCGTGAAGGAGAGAAGGGGGTGTTTCTGCGGGTGAAAAGGTGCTTCATTGTGCATTCTTCATTGTGCATTCCACTTCTGTGGAAGCACTGGCACTCTCCCCCCTCTTGAAGAAGCAGGCTCTGTCCCATGACAGGAGCGGTGTTTGCAACAGGAGGGGGCCGCTCCTGTGCCAGGAACACCTCTCTCTGCTCCTTGGCAGAACCTGCCTCTTTGTGCCTGCATCTTGTCCAGAGCGGATTCCTGGAAAGGCTTTCATCCTCCCCACATCCTTGTTTCTCCTCCCCACCCCCACACTTTGCTTTCAGGCCTGGAATAGCTCACTGTCCCACCAATGGAGAGAGGAGACGGGTCTCCTCCTCCTCCTCCACCCACCCCACAAGGTTTCTGGGGAAAGCAAACAGTTTGCAGAAGGAGACTGGAAGCAAAGCCGCTCCTGTCCTTATGAGGAGCAAAGCCATTCCAAGCGCAGCAGCCTGGTCCTGGGCACCTCCCTGCCCCCCTCTCCAATATGACACTGTGCTTGCTGCCTCGCGCCAGGGACCCCAAAGCCGGCTGAATTCTTGCTCCCTACTTCACAGCCCCTCCAGTGTTCTTTGCAACTCTGATGTCTTCCAGTCTGCCTTGAGCCAGCCACTCATGCCTTGACATTTTGGACAGGATCAACTCAAGGTTTCTCCAAGTTGTGCTTTGTGGGACCATGCATGGCGCCCTCCCAAGCTGCCCAGACCCTCTCTGCCTGCCACCCACCAGGCACATTTTCTGGAGGCAGCTTCCTCGGCGGCAGAGAGCGGCTGCCCTTCTCCTCAACTGGGCTGCCCTGCGCATAGCTCCACCGCAGCGGAGAGAGGCTGCTGGCCACGGCTGCTCCATCCCTGGGTCAAGCCTGAACCAAGGGGCAGAGGGGCAGCAGGATGGGCTTGGCAGTTGCAAGGTGTGGCAGCCCCCTCAACACGGGGAGGCTGAGCCCCCTGCCCCAAAATATTAAGGGGGCTAAAGCCCACTCCACCCTATACTCTGTGCCCCTGTGTGAGACTCTATCCATGATGGACTCTCCAGCTGTTCCTCTCTCCCCTCATCTCTATGTTATAATAATTCTTTTTTTTATAATTAATTTTTATTCAATTTCCAATATGCATTCCATCCATGTTTAACATCCACTTCTAACATATACATCTTTTAGACTTCCCTCAGCCTGTCTGACAATTTTCCATATGATCACAATTACTCACATTTCTTAAATTTATATTGCGCTTTAACAATCTTAATCTTATCATATCTTTTAAGCAACATTTCTATCAATCGTTTTCACAGAGCTTCTTGAAAGCCAACAAGCGTTAATTGCTCCTCACATACATTTTTTATATACTCTGTAAATTTATTCCAGTCCTCGGCGAATCTCTGATCGCGTTGGTTCCGAATTTTCCCCGTTAATTTGTCCATTTCTGCATATTCCGTCAGTTTTGATACGGAAGGAGGGGGGGCATGTCTTCTTCACCGCCTTCTTTGCTACAATATATCCATTTATTTCCAACTGTCAATGACAGAAGGGACTAAAATCTATAAATCATAGAAAATCAACGTGCCAATTTGCTCAATTTCTCTAGAACTCCATGACACCTTCCCTGTCCTCCATAATCCCTCAAGCAAGGTGTTAAGACCCTAATCCTGTCAAATCACTCTGCCAGGTGGCAGACTATGCATACATGGACCATTGTCTTCTCATCACCGGGACTCAGGATGTGCTTATCTACGCATATCTCCAGCTCTGCATATTCCCCCCTCCCTCCTCCATATGTTAATCCTGTGTAACCCAACCTCTTCTTAATATATTCATGATGTAATCTGTGTAACCCAACCTCTTCTTAATGTATTCATGATGTAACTGGGATGTATTTTGCACTGTATTCTGGGACATGGAGGGAAGTTTCAAAAGTTCATGTCACCCCTTTCTCGCTGTTCAATCTCGCCTTGAACCTTGTTGCGCAATAAACATGGATCTTCTGCAGTTTGCTCCTGTCTCCGGCTGAACTCATTTTCCTCCACAGGGACCCGCGGACTTAGTCCGACGAGCTGGGTGGCAGAGCAGCCTCGCACCCAGATTTTGCCGTTACAGGATCATTCTCCATTCTTCCCTCGTCGGCATTTCTTCCTGTTTCCATTTCTGGGCCATCAAAATTCTAGCTGCTGTCACTGCATACCTAAATAATGTCACATCATTCTTTTTAATTTCATTCCCTAGTATTCCTAATAAAAATGCTTCTGGTTTCTTAACAAAAGTATATTTCAACATTTTCTTCATCTCATTATAAATCATTTCCCAGAAACCTTTCACTTTCTTACACTCCCACCACATGTGATAAAATGTTCCTTCTTTTTCCTGACATTTCCAACATTACTGACTTTATACATCTTACCAAGTTTCACTGGTGTTACATACCATCTATACATCATTTTCATAACACTTTCTTTTATTGTAGTGCATGAAGTGAATTTCATTCCTTCTTTCCACAATTTTATCCACTCATCAAATTGTATATTATAACCAAAATCTTTGGCCCACTGAATCATAACTGATTTTACTTCTTCGTCCTTTGTATGCCACTCAAGCAATAATTTATACATTTTTGATAAAATTTTAACATCACTATTCAAGATTTCTTGATGAAACCTAGATTTCTTTTCCTGAAAACCTCTTTCTGACATCTCTTTTTTAAACATTGCATTTAACTGAAAATAGTGCAACCAGTCATTCACATTTTCTTTAACTTCTTAATATGGTTTCAATTTCCATTTATTACCTTCTTTGATTATCAAATTCTCATATGTAATCCATCTCCCAGTGGTGATAGCCAATATGGAGTTTTAAACTCTAATAAATTTTTATACCTATTCCAGACTTCAATCAACGATCCTCTAAAGATGTGGTTCTCAAAACCTTTATGCACTCTATTCTTTTCACACCATAAATACGCGTGCCAACCGAATCTATTATCATAACCTTCTAAATCCAACAATTCTGTGTTTTCTAACTTTATCCATTCTTTCACCCAGCAAAGACACGAAGCTTCATAATATAACTTTAAATCTGGCAGGGCAAAGCCTCCTCTATCTTTTGCATCTGTTAATATCTTAAATTTTATTTTTGGCTTTTTGCCCTGCCAGATATATCTTGACGTTATTCTTTGCCATTCTTTGAATATTGTCACACCTTTAATTATTGGAATTGTTTGAAACAGAAACAACATTTTCGGTAGCATGCTCATCTTTATCGTTGCAATTCTTCCCCATAATGATAATTTCATTCTTCCCCACACCTCTAAGTCACGTTTAATTTTATTCCATATTGGTACATAGTTGTTTTGAAACAGGTCAATACTCCTGGGAGTTAACGTAATCCCTAAATACTTAACTTTCTTAACCGCATTCATCTCTGTTTGTTGCTGTATTCTTTCTATTGTCTCTTGATCCATATTCTTAGCAATTATTTTAGTTTTTTTCCTATTTAACTTAAAGCCGGACACCTGACCAAAATGTTCTATCTCTTCTAACACCTCTTTGACACTCTGCATAGGATCTTCCATAGTTATAACCAAGTCATCAGCAAAGGCTTTAACCTTATATTCATTACAACCAACTGTCACACCTTTTATTTTTTCATTATTTCTTAGTGTTATAATAATTCTATGGTGTCAGAAATAAAATGTAAGTGAACAAGGTAAACACACATAAATACGTACACAAACCACATGTCTGAAATAGTAGAGGAGAGCAATATTGAAGCCATCTTGACTTTTAATGGCTCCAAACATTTCCTTTGCAGAAGGAAATACCTTACTTTTCCATTGTTAGCGGAGAAATCTGAGGGCTCCCTTGGACAAAAAACAAGGCCACCGGCCAGGAATACCAGAGCAAAACAGCAGCCAGTAGGCTTGGTCTTGATTGAAGACTGTCAGGACAGGACTCCCACCTGCCTCAAGGTGGAACAAGATGGGAGCCCCGAACGAAAGAGAACCCAAACTTTTATTAGCTGCTAATCCCCATATTACACCCTCCCCAAACTACATCACTCATACATCACGGTTACATCATGAAAGGGGAGGTCTGGTGGCCGTAATCTGAGCATCCTGGACCCTGCCCCATGGTTCTCCTTGCCCTCCACCAAACACCCATCAAGTGAAACAATAGAGATGTTTACATTTCCTTGTTTTCCAGCCAAGTTAATCACACCCTTTTGTCTTCATCTGGGTTTGTTATTTCTGGAATGGCTACCTGTCTGGCCCTCAGGTATCAGAATGCCAGGGATTATCACTCAGGCAGAGGGGCTGCTGAGGAGCTGAGCTCACATGTCTATAGGAATTTCTGAAGTTTTCCCAGTCAGCCAGTACAGAGATACATTGATCAGTGAATTCTTACATTTGGTATTGTGCAGCAAAGGCCCTTTGCATAGATAGGAAGAAACTGTGATGAAGTGTTTTGTGAGGACAAATCACAAAAGTCACAAAAGTGATTGTGCTGATTCTGGTAGTGGGCTGCATGTGCACCGATATCTGCGGGAGGGACACGCCCCCTATACATAAATTCCTGCAACACCAAGTATAAGAGTAGGTTTATTTTACTAAGAAAGAATGTTAAAGGGGGGCGGGTAGTCTTATACACGGATAGTACATGGAGGAACGTGTGATTGGTTGCTGCTGTGAGCTGGAGATTGTCAGCTGCTATTGGGCGTGTTATTGGCTGCAGCAGCAAGATAAGGTGTTGATTGGCTGTTGCTGCAGTAATTGGGCGGGTGATTTGCGACTTTTGTTGGTGAGGATAGGTGGCAATCCTCCCCTCAAAAAGCTCAACAACTCTGGGCAGTCCTTACCAAAACAGTCAAAAGAGCACAATTTGGGGAGGCCTGTGACAATGGTTTCAGAAACTAGGGTATTGTTGTAAACAAAATCTTCCTTTTCCCCCTTATGGAGTATCCAAGAGCCTCTATATCCAAGAGCCTTAAGTGGGTTCCCTATCGGTAGGAGAAAATAACAGAGGCCAACCAGAAAATATTGAGAAGCAAAGCAGCTCATAAGCTTGATCTTTATTGATCTGTTGCAACAGGGTGCTCCCCTTACACACAGGAGGACGGAGGAGGACCCAGAGCCAAGGTGTGCCTGCCCTTATATAGACATTTTAAATTCCCTGTCCTGGAGCTCAAGACCACCCTCCATACATCATGCATACATCACAGAAGGGGTGTAACCCAAGACCACCCCCCAGATACATCATACCTACATCACAGAAAAGGTGGTCTACAACAGAAATTTGAATGTTGTTGTTTTTCCTGTCTGCCAGGTTATCTGATAATGTCTTATCTTATTGCCTTTCCTGGTAATCTGGCCATTCCTTTGAGATGGTGATTACCCAATCCCTGAGACAATGGGAAGGTTCCCTCACCCCCTCCCTCCTTGCAGAGAAAACATTTGGTCAGTTTGGGAGTCAAAATGGTTCCAGAACGGTCTTCCTGTGCTGCTTCAGACATGTGGTCCACATATGCTTGGTTGGTATATTCACGAACATTTATTATATATATAAGACCTTAACTTTTTTATTTCAGTGTCACCCCATGCTTGTGGTTCTTACTCCTGTGGGGACCTGTTGTGCAACAATACAGATTGTGGTCTACAGACCTCTGTTTTGCTCCAAATTACTTGGCTGGAACTTCCTTCTTTTACTGACTGCGTGGACCCACAGGGGACTTGCACTCCGATGAACTGGGCTGTTGCGTAGTCTCTCACCCTGGATTTTTTTCCATAACAGGCTGTAAAAGCCAACCCCAAAATGTTTATATAACGTTTGTTTAACTCAGGTTTGAAACATCTTCTCCACAACAGAAATAAACCCTCCCTTTATGTAAGAAACACCACCCCCACCCCCACTCTCAATATGAGGCCTGCCTGGGGTGTGTGTGGGGAGACTGTGCACTTCCTCCCCCAGAGAAATGCATGGCTGTGTCACCTTAAAGGGTGATGGCAGCTGCCTTGTAGACTTTGGGTCCAGCTGCATTTGCCCCATGGGAGCCTCAAACTAAGGCCGTGCCTGCTCAGTGGGAGGCCCTGGAAGGAGCCCAGAGGAGTCCTTTGCTTGCCTCTCTGCTCCTTTGATCTCTGTTGTTGTTTAGTGGTGTCCGCCTCTTCGTGACCCCCTGGACCAGAGCACGCCAGGCCCTCCTGTCTTCCACTGCCTCCCGCAGTTTGGTCAGACTCATGCTGGTCGCTTCGAGAACACTGTCCAACCATGTCTTTGTCCATGGAGTTTTCTTGGCAGGGATACTGGAGCGGCTTGCCGGTTCCTGCTCCAGGTGGATCACATTTGCTCAAAACTCTCCACCATGACCTGTCCATCTTAGGTGGCCCTGGACAGCAGAGCTCATAGCTTCTCTGAGTTATTCAAGCCCCTTTGCCATGGCAAGGCAGTGATCCATGAAGGAGCCTTTGATCTCTAGGATGGGCTGAAGCAGCCTTGGCCTTGTTCCCCCTGCAGGGGGCAGCAGCAGCTCAGAAGAGGCTGCTGCCTCAGACCCAAGTCCATCTAGTCCAGCATCCTGTTCTCACAGTGGCCAACCAGGTGACCATTCTGGGAAGCCCAAAAGCAGGACTTGAAGACCAGGACAATCTTCTCTCCTGTGGCTTCCAGTCTCTGACTGTGGAACCGATGAATTTGTTGAAGCCTCTTTTCAAGCCAATGCTTTTGAACTTTTTCGTTTCATCTGGGCTGATTTTGCTGCATGTACCTGCCTTATTCTGGTTCTTCCTCTTTTAAGCCTACCTTGGGCCCTTGGAGCAGCTGGCAAGAAGGGGGGGGGGTTGTGGGCAAGAGCAAGTCCACCCTGACACCATCACAGGCCGGCAGCAGTCCTCTGTTCTGCAAAGGGAAGGAGCAGAAAGGGGCTCCTCCAGGATCTGAGCAGAATCCCTTGCTGCAGGCTGAGCACCCACCCCCCCCACCCCTTGCCTCAATTCCCTTCAAGCAATTGCTAGGTTTACACACAAGCAGAGGCCTAGAAGGGGAGTTTACATACAATAGAAAGGAATTTGCAGAAGGATGATCCTGGTTCATGTCAGGCTGAGATCAGGAAGTCACCAGCTTGCAATTAGGCTAATTGGCCGGCCTAAAAGAGTGTGATTTGTGTTATGCACAAGACACTTATTGGGGTAAATGCCAACAGGAGTCATAACACAGACGGGACCGAACCAGTTTTCAGGATCCTGGGGCAGAAGCGTTTGGCCAGGCACTGAGCACCAGGCAGGATGAGCTGGAGGCTGCAGCCGGAAGCAGGCAAGGCGGAAGAGACAGACCGCAGTTAAACTATGGAACTCACTCCCACAGGAAGCAAGGATGGCCAAGGCCAGTGGGGGGGGGGGGCAGAAAGCGTAGCTCCATCCCAACCATGCACAAGACGCACGTTCCTACATCTGCCCCTCCCCTCCAGCTGGGCGTGCCCAGGAAAGCAGCCCTTGTTTCATTTTTATATTTAATTTATATTCTGCCTTTTAGACAAAGACTCTCACAAGGCGCCTTATAGGCAGGTGAACAAATGATGCAATTCCAGCAAATGCTTAGTAGTTTTAAAATAGCAGAGTCTAAATAGCAAAGGCAGCAGAATCTCTCCTGTCCCCCTCTGGCCGAGCCCCACATGGGACACATCAAAGGCCCAGAAGAGAAAGTGGGGCTGGGGGAGGGCTGCTTCTTCTCCGGGCAGAAGCTGCAGCAGCCCACAGGTGGGGGGAGCTGGCTGACTGGCACCCACAGTGACTGGGCACCAGCACTGGTGCCCAGGCACACCCACCCTACTTCTCAGTCCAGCCCCCATTTCACCCCCACCAGCCACACGGTGTGGTATTTCGAAGCCCAAGGATGTGGCATGTTTCAAACCTCCACTAGGCAAAACATCAGAAATACTCCAGCTACTTTTGATTGAGAAAGCTGCGTGTCAGTGCAGGAGAAAGGGCAGCCGCTGCCCTTCAACCCGGGAGAAGCAGGTTCCTCCCGCTCCTATTTACAGCACAGCTGCTCACTGCAAGAACAGCCAGTGTCAGATTTATGTAGAAGCTAAACAAACTATAGCTTAGGGCCCCACACTCTTGGGGACCCCCAAAAAATCAAAGGGGAAAAAAACCCTGGATGTACATTTACCAAATATAAGAAATACTACTACTACTACTACTACTACTACTACTACTACTACTACTACTAATAATATAACCTGCCCATCTGGCTGGATTTTCCCAGCCACTTTAGGCGGCTCCCAACCAAATATTAAAAACCACAATACAGCATTATACATTAAAACTTCCCTAAACAGGGCTGCCTTCAGATATATTTTAAAAGTAAGATAGTTGCTTATTGCTTTGACCTCTGGTGGGAGGGTGTTCCACAGGGCAGGCGCCACTACTGAGAAGGCCCACTGCCTGGTTCCCTGTAACCTCACTTCTCACAGTGAGGGAACTGCCAGAATAATAAATAAATTAAATAAAACCTACGCACAGCAACAGTGTTTTGTGTTGTGTAGGCTCCTCTGATGTACGTCATGGGCCCCACCTGCTAGCCTGCTCCCTAAAATATCACTGGTTTGCTCATTTCTATATATAGGGTGCCTACATTCTGCGGGTGGCGCTGTGGGGGACGCTGGTGGCGCTGTGGGTAAAACCTCAGCGCCTAGGACTTGCCGATCGCATGGTTGGCGATTCGAATCCCCACGGCGGGGTGCGCTCCCGTCGTTCGGTCCCAGCGCCTGCCAACCTAGCAGTTCAAAAGCACCCCTGGGTGCAAGTAGATAAATAGGGACCGCTTACCAGTGGGAAGGTAAACGGCGTTCCGTGTGCTGCGCTGGCTCGCCAGATGCAGCTTGTCACGCTGGCCACGTGACCCGGAAGTGTCTGCGGACAGCGCTGGCTCCCAGCCTATAGAGTGAGATGAGCGCACAACCCTAGAGTCTGTCAAGACTGGCCCGTACAGGCAGGGGTACCTTTACTGGTTGCATGGCAACATAAATTACCATGTACCATAAATTACCATATAGCATATGGTACACAAAAAAACAAAAACAAAAAACAAACAGCGACAATTTGTTGTTGACAAAGGACAGCTGGACATATAAAGGGCCCCATTACCTTCAGTAGCTCAGGGCCTCATCAAACCTAAATCTGACCCTGAGAACAGCTGTGGAACTTTCCCAGGCAAGGTCTGGGTTTTTCCTTCTCCCTTCCCCTCCCCTCTCATTTTGTTTACAGGGAGGTAGCAGTGTTGGTCTGTAGTAGTAGAAACAGTTGCAGGAATTTATGTATAGGTTGGGGGGGGGGGTTGCCCCTCCAGCAGATATCATGCACATGCAGCCCACTACCAAAATCAGCACAATCGCTTTTGAGACTTCTCTGATTTGTCCCCACAAAACACTTCATCACAGTTTCTTCCTATCTATTCAAAGGGCTTCTGCTGCACAATACCAAATGATAAATGTCTCTATGTACTGGCTGACTGGGAAAACTTCAGAAATTCATCTAGACGTGAGCTCAGCTACTCAGCAGCCCCTCTGCCTGAGTGATAATCCCTGGCCTCCTGATACCTGAGGGCCAGACAGGTAGCCATTCCAGAAATAACAAACCCAGATGAAGACAAAAGGGTGTGATTAACCTGGCTGGGAAACAGAGAAATGTAAACATCTCTATTGTTTCACTTGATGGGTGTTTGGTGGAGGGCAAGGAGAACCATGGGGCAGGGTCCAGGATGCTCAGATTACGGCCACCAGACCTTCCCTTTCATGATGTAACCGGGATGTAGTTTTGGGGGGTGTAACATGGGTGTAATATGGAGGGCACAAGGAGAAGGGGACGACAGAGGAGGAGATAGTTGGATAGTGTTCTCGAAGCTACAAATATGAGTCTGACCAAACTGCGGGAGGCAGTGGAAGACAGGAGTGCCTGGCGTGCTCTGGTCCAGGGGGTCACGAAGAGTCGGACACGACTAAACGACTAAACAACAACAACATGGGGATTAGCAGCTAATAAAAGTTGGGGTTCTCTTTTGTTTGGGGCTCCCATCTTGTTCCACCTGGTGGCAGGTGGGAGTCCTGTCGCGACAGTCTTCAATCAAGACCAAGCCTACTGGCTGCTGTTTTGCTCTGGTATTCCTGGCTGGAGTCCTTGTTTTTTGTCCAAGGGAGTCCTCATATTTCTCCGTTAACAAAAAAAATATAAAAAATTCCTTCCAGTAGCACCTTAGAGACCAACTAAGTTTCGTGCATGCAGACGAAAGCTCATACCAATAACGAAATCAGTTGGTCTCTAAGGTGCTACTGGAAGGATTTTTTTAACTCTCATTTTGTGTTGTCTTTCAGATGGTAAACTTGCAGGCAGGACTGCCGGGTTTTTAACTTGCATCCTGTGCAGAGTCAATCCGCTGCGGCCGCTGGTATTCTGGGGGGCTCAGCCGAGGCACAACGGCTGCGGCGCCCTCTTCGCTCCGGAGCCGCCCCAGACGTTTAGGGTTTGGGAAGGCGGACTGAGTCTGGCGCACAGCAGGCGCCGCGTCTTCTCCGGCCAGGCGCGCTTTGCAGCGCATCGGGCGCAGGAAGGGCGACCCCGCGGGGAGGGTCGGCGGGCCCCTCGGGCTCCCTGCCGGGGCGAGGCCGTCCCGGGCCAGCGAGGCAGCGCGGCGTGGCGCAGCGCCTGGCCCGGACTCCTTCCCCCCACAGGGCAGCGCTCCTGGTTTCCCCAAGGCGAGGCGTCCCGGCGCCGATCCTTCTGGGAAGCCCTCGAGTGAAGCAACCCTGACGGAGCCGCGGGGACCCCGAGCCCCGCCCAGGAGCCCCCGCCCGGCAAGAGCGAGGGAAGGGTCGGCTTGGAGGTGTGGGTCCCCTCGAGGAGTTGCGCCGCCTGCCCCGACGGAAGTAGGGGGCGCCTGCGCAGCCGGGCTCCGTTGCGCCCGTGCGCCCCAGCGTCTCACAAATCCCACTCAGGACACCCCCTCTTCTCACAGGAAGGCTCAGGCCCTGAGCACCCGCATCGCCAGACGTTTCTGAATCTGGCTCAGTGCCTGCGGCGGGGGCCCTTCTTTGGCAGGCAGAGGGTCCCTGTTCAGTCCCCAGGCCCCTGGGGGGGGGGAGAAGGGGAGGGTGGGAAGGCAGGGATGGAAAGACCTCCCAGGCAGAGTGGACTGGAGAAGAGGAGACCCAGAAATGACCTGAGAGCCATCTCCAAACATCGGAAGGCCTCTCAATGGAAGGTGGGGCAAGCTTGTCTTCTGCTGCTCCAGAGGGAAGATCCTGAACCAATGGATTCAAGTGGCAAAAAGAGAGATTCCAACTGAACTCCAGGAAGACCTTTCTGAAGGTAAGAGCTGTTCGGACTCCCTTGGAGTTGGTGGATTCCCCTTCCTTGGTGGTTGTTAAGTAGAGGTTGGGAGGCCATTTATCAGGGATTCTGCAGTTCCCTCGGGTCCCTTCCAACTCTACTCATCTCTGCTTCTACAGGTAAACGGTCTGAGTTGATAGGAAGCAACTTCCTGTGCAATTGTCACGAGATGGGAAGATAGTTCTGAGCAGTCTCCCATGGACCTCCTGCCCATGCTTCTAGAACTGGGGTTGGTTGAGGAGGGGGCTTTTGGAGCTAGCAGGAAGGCCAGAGATGATCAAGTACTTTGCCCTCTAATGATGATGGCTCTTTCCAAGCCTGGAAGGAGCAAGCCCACCTGCCCACCTCTTCTCTCAGCTGGGTCAGGTGCTGACTCTCGCCTGTGAAAGTGAAGCTGTGGAGGAAGGAAGCTGCCTGAGGAATGGCAACCAGAAAGGGTGGTGAGGCCGAGGGGAGGAGGCCGGGGGCTGAGCCGCTCTCTGGAGGATCTATGGGTGCCCCTTGGTACCTGATGAGCAGCAGGGAATTTAGGGCACCTGTGCTCAGCCTGCATATACATGGAAATTACCCACGTCACAAAACACCCATTCTGCCTCTAGTTTCCTCCTTCCAAGGAAACAGAAGCCCTGGAGATCTCGCCACTCAGAGAACTGGGGCATTGCTCCATATAGCACGGTGTCATTTGCCCCACATTTATACTCTAGTCTGCAGCTGCTGTCTGAAAGAGTCAGCACTGTGTGGTTTATGCGCAAGAATTTATGTGCATAGCCAAGAGAGGCGGGATGATTCCACACTTCACACTCTGGGGAGTCGCACGTCAGCAACATCTTAACAAGGCCTAATGCTTTTGCAGAAGGCAAAGGGACAGGTGCTGGACAGAAGGGCAGGGGACTCAGAATAAGAATCACTCTTGGGTGGGATCTACACACATATAAAAAACGCCGTGAAATGCTTTTTTAAAAAAATCCGTTTTTAGAAAATACATTGAATTTTCATATCTTATTGTCGTCATCTAGTGTCACATTTGTATATAGCACATTTTAAACATTTTATTTGCAGCTGTGTAGCTGAGTCCTTGCTCAACAGGGACAGCTGGTAGAAATCCCAGAAACCTCCTTTACAAAAATGAAACATTTGCATAACTGGCCTCAAGAGAAATGGAAATCTGTGGGGTGAAAGGAAGCCCTTTGGCCCTGGGCCTGGCTCCAAGCACCTCTGGGACCCAGGCAGGGGCACAGAATCAGGCTACCAGCAGAAGGTCCAGAAATAGCTTTATTGGCAGGGACTAAAATGGAAGAAGGAACTCTGTGGGGCCATCAGCGAACGACCCACATGAAACGCCCTGGGAGGCTCCGCCTGGCTGTGCTGCTGCTCATCCTTTCATGGCTTCTCCCATCATCGGTTCTGCAGCGCTGCATGCTGGGAACTGGTCAGCAGCGACAGGCATTCTTCCTCTTTCTCAGCTGTAAGCAAATGTGGCGTCAGCAAAAGGGGAGCACCCATGACCCCCCCCAGTTGGTTACTGCCACCAATAGAAAGGGGCAGCTTGTCCATGCTGGTCTCCCACAACTTGATCCAGTGAGCAACTGCTGCCAGGATCCGTCCCTTAGTCTCTCTTGCTTTCTGATCCCCATATTTCCCTCTCTGTATCTGGATTTCACATCAGGGACATCCATGCTTTCCTCCTGTCTCCAGAGGGAGGTGGTGGACTCTCCTTCCATTTTAAAGCAGAGTTTGGGGGGGGGGAGCCACCTGTCATGGCTGCTTTGGTGGAGATTCCTGCATTGCAGGGGGTTGGACTAGATGACTGCTCCAATGGGAGGGGGGCGAGGCCTTCCTGCATTCCACCCCCACTTTATTCATCACTAATGTTGTCAACTTTAATCTTTCCTAACTTTGACTGAAGATCTTATTAGGACCATTTGGGGACACTCCCTGCCCGCCCCCCCGGACTTTCCAAGCACTCTCCCTCCGTGGCTGGTTGTAGCTTTGAGGGAGGTCTGACTACATCTCCCTACGGAAGGGCCTGGCAACCCAATGGTCCAAGAGCCCTGTTAGCAGAGCCAGCCCCTTTCCCCAACTGGCGGGGCCACTGGGATTGGGGGCTTCCTGGGACATGGTGCCCTGAGCATGTTTTGGAGCTGTGGGTTGGTGCTGAGTCCCAGGCGACTTCCTCCTGCTCTTGGCCACCTGCTTGCATGCGGATCCTGGTTTGGTTTGGGGCGATGCCCCTGAGGTCAGTTCCCCTCCCCCGCCCTGCCAAGGGCAAGCAGACTCAGGACCACATCTGAAGAAGCCCCATCACAGTCTCTTCCTCTCTCACACGCACCAACCTCATCATCATAGAATCGTAGAGTTGGAAGGGATCCAAGGGTCATCTAGTCCAACCCCCTGAAATGCAGGAACCTCACCTAATGTACGAACCTCACCTACGTATATGAAGATGAGCAGCAAAGTCAGTCCTCAGGGAATGTGCAGGCGACCTTGGAACGGACCGCTCACGGAAGAACCCTGACCAAACCTAAGAAAAGGCGTGTAGTGGTGATAGGGGATTCCCTACTGAGGGGAACAGAAGCAGTGATCTGTGGGCCTGACAAGATGTCTCGGGAAGTGTGCTGTCTCCCCGGGGCTAAGATCCAAGATGTAACTGAACGACTGCAAGGAATCATAAAACCCACTGACAAATACCCCTTCCTCTTGGTTCATGTGGGAACCAATGACACTGCAAGCAATAGCCTCCAGAAGATCAAAAGAGACTACGAGGCTCTGGGCAGGAAATTGAAGCAATTAAATGCACAAATCGTCATCTCATCTGTCCTCCCAGTTGAACGACGTGGCCCAGGGAGAGAGAGGAAAATACTGGAAGTAAACAGCTGGCTTCGCAAATGGTGTAAACAGGAACGGTTTGGATTCTTAGATCACGGACTGCAGTTTCTTGAGGATGGACTTCTGGCAAGCGATGGGCTGCACCTCACAACGGTTGGGAGGAATGTTTTTGCCAAAAAACTAAGAAACCTCATCAGGAGGGCTTTAAACTGACTAATGTGGGGGAGGGAGACAGTGCTCCTGAAGGTAGGAGTCTATTAATTGATGAAGATGATCATCCAAATGTCATAGACCAAATGGAGCAAACAGCAAGCAGACCTAGTGGTGCGAGGAAAAAATCCTTAAATAAGAGACACGGGGGAATGACTAATGGACTTCAATGTCTGTACACTAATGCACAAAGCATGGGAAATAAACAAGATGAGCTTGAGCTCTTGGTACAGCAAACTAAATATGACATAATAGGCATCACTGAAACCTGGTGGGATAAGTCCCACGTTTGTAATGTAAAAATGGAGGGATACAATCTATTTCAGAGAAACAGACCAGACAAGAAAGGAGGAGGAGTGGCGTTATATGTCAGGGATGTGTATACCTGTGAAGAGATCCAAGATTTAGAACCTCAAAGCCAAAGTGAGAGCATTTGGGTCAAAATTAAGGGAGAGAAGAATAATAGTGACCTCATTGTGGGAGTTTACTATAGATCCCCAAGCCAAACGGAGGACATAGATGATGCCTTCCTGGAACAGATGGCCAAGCATGCAAAAGGAAGGGAGATAGTAGTAATGGGGGACTTCAATTACCCAGATATTTGTTGGAGGTCAAACTCAGCCAAGAGCATAAGGTCAAACAGATTCCTCACTGGCCTTGCAGACAACTTCATTGTCCAGAAAGTGGGAGAAGCAACAAGAGGAACAGCCATTTTAGATCTGGTCCTAACCAATGTCGATGACCTGGTTAATGGGGTAGAAGTGGAAGGATCATTAGGCGCAAGTGATCATGCTCTTCTGAAGTTTACTATACAACGGAAAGGAGCAGCCAAGCATACTAGGACTCAATTTCTTGACTTTAAGAAAGCCGACTTCATAAAACTTAGGGAAGTGCTGGGTGAGATCCCATGGACAGTAATACTAAAAGGAAAGGGAGTTCATGATGGCTGGGAGTTTGTTAAGAGGGAGATAGTAAAAGCACAACTTCAGGCAATACCAATGAGACGGAAACATGGAAGGTGCCTAAAGAAGCCAGGGTGGCTATCTAAAGAACTTTTAACTGAGTTAAGATTAAAAAAGGATGTGTACAAAAAATGGAAAAGGGGGGAAACCACCAAAGAGGAATTCAAACAAATAGCCAGCACGTGTAGACACAAAGTCAGAAAAGCTAAAGCACAGAATGAACTCAGGCTTGCTAGAGAGGTTAAAAGCAACAAAAAAGGCTTCTATGGGTATGTTCGTAGCAAAAGGAAGAACAAAGAAACAGTGGGGTCACTCAGAGGAGAAGATGGTGAAATGCAAACAGGGGACACAGAAAGGGCTGAACTCCTCAATGCCTTCTTTGCCTCAGTCTTCTCCGATAAAGAAAACAATGCCCGACCTGAAGAATTTGGAGCAAATGATTCAGCAGAGGAAACACAGCCCAGAATAACTAAGGAGATAGTACAAGAATACTTGGCTAGTTTAGATGTATTCAAGTCTCCAGGGCCAGATGAACTGCATCCAAGAGTATTAAAAGAACTGGCAGATGTGATCTCAGAACCACTGGCAATAATCTTTGAGAATTCCTGGAGAACAGGCGAAGTCCCAGCAGACTGGAGGAGGGCAAATGTTGTCCCTATTTTCAAAAAGGGGAAAAGAGAGGACCCAAATAATTACCGCCCAGTCAGTCTGACATCAATACCAGGGAAGATTCTGGAGCAGATCATTAAGCAAACAATCTGTGAGCACCTAGAAAGGAATGATCACCAATAGTCAGCATGGATTTCTGAAAAATAAGTCATGTCAGACGAACCTGATCTCATTTTTTGACAGAATTACAAGCCTGGTAGATGAAGGGAACGCAGTGGATGTAGCCTACCTTGATTTCAGCAAGGCATTTGACAAGGTGCCCCATGATATTCTTGTAAAGAAGCTGGTAAAATGCGGTCTTTATGCTACCACTCAGTGGATTTGTAACTGGCTGACTGACCGGACCCAAAGGGTGCTCATCAATGGTTCCTCTTCATCCTGGAGAAGAGTGACTAGTGGGGTGCCACAGGGTTCTGTCTTGGGCCCGGTCTTATTCAACATCTTTATCAACGACTTGGATGATGGACTCAAGGGCATCCTGATCAAATTTGCAGATGACACCAAACTGGGAGGGGTGGCTAACACCCCAGAAGACAGGATCACACTTCAAAACGACCTTGACAGATTAGAGAACTGGGCCAAAACAAACAAGATGAATTTTAACAGGGAGAAATGTAAAGTATTGCACTTGGGCAAAAAAAATGAGAGGCACAAATACAAGATGGGTGACACCTGGCTTGAGAGCAGTACATGTGAAAAGGATCTAGGAGTCTTGGTTGACCACAAACTTAACATGAGCCAACAGTGTGACGCGGCAGCTAAAAAAGCCAATGCAATTCTGGGCTGCATCAATAGGAGTATAGCATCTAGATCAAGGGAAGTAATCGTGCCACTGTATTCTGCTCTGGTCAGACCTCACCTGGAGTACTGTGTCCAGTTCTGGGCACCACAGTTCAAGAAGGACACTGACAAACTAGAACGTGTACAGAGGAGGGCAACCAAAATGGTCAAAGGCCTGGAAACAATGCCTTATGAGGATCGGCTAAGGGAGCTGGGCATGTTTAGCCTGGAGAAGAGGAGGTTAAGGGGTGATATGATAGCCATGTTCAAATATATAAAAGGATGTCACATAGAGGAGGGAGAAAGGTTGTTTTCTGCTGCTCCAGAGAAGCGGACACGGAGCAATGGATACAAACTACAAGAAAGAAGATTCCACCTAAACATTAGGAAGAACTTCCTGACAGTAAGAGCTGTTCGACAGTGGAATTTGCTGCCAAGGAGTGTGGTGGAGTCTCCTTCTTTGGAGGTCTTTAAGCAGAGGCTTGACAACCATATGTCAGGAGTGCTCTGATGGTGTTTCCTGCTTGGCAGGGGGTTGGACTCGATGACCCTTGTGGTCTCTTCCAACTCTATGATTCTATGATTCTATGATTCTAATGCATCCATGACAGATGGCCGTCCAATCTCCTGCCCCTTGGCTGCAGATGCCGGCACGCTGACCCTCACCTGACCTCTCCTCCCCTACTTTGGTGACAATGCCCATGACCACCTTTCCATTTGGTCAGCCGAGAGGATCCTGATCCGGGACATCTTGGAGGTCCTGGGCCACAGGGAGGTTAGGCTGGCCTCAACCAGAGCCAGGGCTTTTTTGGCCGTGGCCCCGATCTGGTGGAACGCTCTGTCACAAGAAACTAGGGCCCTGCGGGACTTGACATCTTTCCGCAGGGCCTGCAAGACAGAGCTGTTCCACCAGGCCTTTGGCCAGGGCACAGTCTGACCCCCTCCTTCGGTAATTCCTCACAGAACTCTAGCCCAATGGTTTGGTATTAATTTGATTTTGAATTGATTTTAAAATGAATTGATTTTAGAATGCTGTGTTACTTTTACTGTTGTTAGCCGCTCTGAGCCCGGCTTTGGCTGCGGAGGGCGGGATATAAATAAAAATTATTATTATTATTATTATTTAAAATCCCCAAAGAAGGAGAGCTCCCCACCTCCCAAGGGAGACAGTTCTATGGTCTATGGTCAAACGGCTCTTACTAGCAGAAAGTTCTTTCTGAGGTTTAGCCATCATGGCAGTCCTTTCCCCAGTAGTCCTTTCCTGGCCAGCTAAGGGGTCTCCTTTGGGTACCCTCCCCCCTCCACACACCCCCCCCCACAGCTACTCCCTCCAATTCCCTGGGAGGGCTGAAGATTGCACTGTTCTTTGCATCAGGACTGGCCGGTCTGTCCTGTAGATGAGGCCAGCGCTGAACTGCCTGCCTGGATGGAGCCCCAGCTCTGTTTCCCCAATTAACCCCCCTCGCCCTCCCCCAGCCTCCCTCTTATAGTGGCCTACTTACACTAGTATCACCTGCCCTCCCCCTCCCTTCTTGGCCTCCCCTTTCCCCCCCCCACCCAGAAGGGGGTGCCCTGCTGACCCCCCCACTGCAGCCGCCAGCAGCTCTCTGCTCTGGAAGCTGCCGCTTGCTGGCGGCTGCCTTGCTCCAGAGCTACTCCTGCTTCTGCTCCGGCCCATGCACAACGGTGGTGGTCATGGTGATCTCACTGTAGGTCACCCTCCCGGCTTTGGGCGCTTCTTGTTCGTGCGACTGCAGCAGGTCGTGCACAGACCCCGACTGGGCCTGGGACGGCCCAAACATCATGTAGGAGGCCTCAGGGTGCAGGAGGCCAAAGAGGTGTGGGATGCTGGAGGAGCTTCTCTGCCTGTGCGCCTCGACGACGAGGGCAGAGAGGATGCTGACCATCTCCTGGCTGCTCAGGGCTCCTGTGATGTATCTCACCAGAAGGTCCTGTCTTTTGGCCTCCGAGATGTACGTGGAGAAGAGCAGGTCCCACATGGAGATTCTCCGGCCCTGGAACTCCCCGAGGGGGAACTCGAAGGTGAGCACCTCCACCGTCCTGTCTGAGGGGCTGTCCTGGGGGACGCCGGCGCTCCTACCCTCGCTGGGGGCTCCTGCCCCTTGGCTGGAGATGCTGGCACGCCGACCCTCACCCGACCTCTCCTCCTCTACTCTGGTGACGAGACCCGTGACCACCTTTTCCACTTGGTCAGCCGAGAGGATCCCGATCCGGTACAGCTTCAGGACCTCTTTCCTTTTCTTCTCTGGGAAGTACTTGGAGTGGAGAAGGTCCCACACGGACACTTTGCGCCCACGGAACTCGCCGACAGGCACCTCGACCATCCTGGACTTCAAGACCTTGTCCTTCTCATCCTGCCCTTCGTCGTCGTCATCGTCGTCATCATCAGCATCATCATCGTCATCCTCCTCCTCGGCGTCTTCCTCAAGTGATGTTGCTGGGGAAGAGGCTGCCTCCCGGGCCGGGGCCTTTGCTGCCGTTTGTTCCAGAGTGTAGAAGAGGTCGTGCAGCGAAGCCAGGATGGTGAGCATGGAGGCGAGATCCTCAGCACTGAACTGGCCATCTCTGTACTTCCTCAGGAGCTCTTCCTGCTTGTCTCTTGTGAGGTAGTGAGAGAAAAGGAGGTCCCACACGGAGACCTGCTGGCCCCGGAACTCTCCGGCGGGCAAAGTGACCATTTTGGCCTTCAGCACATCATCCGATTGCTTGTTGGGCGAGGGGTCCGCAGCCTTGACCTCCTTGGCTTCCTTGGCCTCCTTGGTTCCTGATGACTCTCGGCTCCGACTTTTCACTCTGATGGAGAACTTCTTCTTGCTGGCTTCTGCTCTTTCCAAGGTCTCACTAACAGCCAGTGTCATTTGTCCAGGGCTGAGCACCCCTGTCCTGTACAGCTCCAACAGCTCCTGTCTTTTCTCCTGGGAGAAATATTTAGAATAGAGAAGGTCCAGCACAGGGACACTTTGCCCTTTAAACTCTCCAAAGGTCACAGGGATACGCACCAACTGTAAAGATTGCTTCAGTTGCCTCTCCTTGTGGTCGGCTCTGTCCCCTTCGCCCTTCGCCATGCCAGTCACCTGACCCAGCCCTTTGGCTTTCTCCTCCTCTATTTTGGCCACAATGGCAGTGACCACCGTCTCAATTTGCTCCATGTTGAGGATGCCCATCCTGTACAGCTTCAGGATCTCTTTCCTCTTCCCCTTGGGGATGTACTTGGAGTGGAGCAAGTCCCACACAGAGACCTTCCTCCCACAGAGCTCCCCAGCAGGCACCTTGACCACCCTGGACTTGAGCGCCTTCACCATCTCGTCCCGCTCGGAAGTCCGCTTGCTCTTCTCTGCCTCCGGAAACGCTGTTGTTTGGGTGGCTCTTTGCTTCTTCACACAGCCAGGGTTGCTTCTGGCCTCCACCTCGGTGACGATGGTCGTGAGGATCTGGGTGATCTCCTCAAGGGTGATGGTGCCTGCTTTGTACTGCCTCAGCAGCTCCTGCCTCTTGTGCCGGGGGATGTACCTGGAGAAGAGGAGGTCCCAGATGGAGACCTCTTCGCCCTGGAAAAGCCCCACGTGGACTTGGGCCGTGGCAGACTTCAGGCACCTCCGCAGATTCTCGTCCACATGGACAGACCCTTTATCCATCACCTGAAACATCAGCAGCCCAGTGACAGGGTCAGGAAAGCACCTGGGCAGGAGCTGCAGGTATGTGAGGTTGTCGCGGGCGTTGGGGTCAAAGCACCTTCTCGTGTGGTTGGCGGGGTTGGAGACCAGGTGGAAGATCTCCGCATCCAAGTAGCCCCACTTGTAGGCCACCTCGACAGGGAGGCGGTGGCTGTGCATGGGGTGGATGAGGCCCCCCGTAGCAACCTGAGCCTCCAGCAGGCGGATGCCGTGGTCCTTGATGAGCAGCCCTTTCTTCATGGCCTGGAAGAGGGAGATTTTGCTCCCGGAGAAGGGGTCAGTGTAGCCTGTCACCGCCTTCTCTGCAATGAGGAGAGTGTTGAAATGCTCTCGGTCGACCAGGCCAGCGTTCTTGGCATCCCTCACAGACAGCAGCCGGTTGTTTGTAAAGTCCACAATGTAGCCTGAGACGGCCTGGTGCTCCAGCAGAGCCAGGCCCGTCCCGTGGGTCAGGAGGCCTCGGTGCATGGCTTGCCGGATGCTCAGCCTCTCCTTGCCCGGCTCCTTGAGGATGCCCGCAATGACATGGTCCTCGCTCAGGTCGGTCGCACACGGAAAGGGCCAGCGTGGCTCTTCGCGGACTTGGACTATTGGGGCTGCGTCCGTGCCCCCCTTGGGAAGGTGCTTGTCCTGTGGCATGGCTCGGGTGCAAGGGGGTCCAGGCGTGTCTTCTGGCTGGGTGATCGTGCAGGGGGAAGCAAGGAAGTCTCTGGAGGAAGAGAGAGGCAGAAAAGGCTTTGTGAGACAACGGTGCTCCCATTTGGGGGGCACAAGGGAGGCTGTTTTGCAAAGAAGAGAGAGCAGCCAGTGCCAGGCAGGCAGGCAGGGGAGCATTTCCACACAGTGCTAGGCCTTCCAACACCTGCTGTCTGTGCCAAATGCAGACCTGTATGCAAGTTGGCCCTGGCTGGCACGTCTGGATGCTGGCCTGGGCAGAGGTTGCTCCCTTGCCGGCTGCCGGGAGATGCACAGCTGCCCCGTGAGGTGTGCTCCAGCCATCTCTGGGATAAGCAGCACAGGCCAAGCATTCGGCAATGTCATTCAGCTGAGGCTTCGCCAACAGCCGTCTGCCAACTGGGCCCTGCCGGAACTGCAGCTCCCACCAGCCCTTGCGGCATCGCCAGCAGGTGGGACAGTGGGAGCGAAGGTCCAGGACGCCAGGAGGGCATTGGCTTAGAGAAGGCTGGCTCACAGCCACTTCCCAGGGTAAACGTGAGAATGCAGACCAAGCCCCTTCCCAGACACTTCTCTAGGGTGATTCTCCTGCACACGTCCCCTCCCCGCAAGTCTCACCACTCCTGTGCCAGCCCTGCCCCTCCTTTGTGGCTATTCAGGCACCAGGTGGGGTAACTGTGCCAGTTCAGTACCTGCTGGTGATGATGCCTGGTGCTGGGGGGGGCAGAAATCCTGGCCAGGCTGCCTTGGAGGAGGGACTCTGCTGAGACCTCCTGTGCCAGGAATTGCTTCCCAGGATTCCACCTGCTCAGGACAAGTGGGACCTGACGCTAAGTTGCTGGGGCCGCGGGCGGAGGAAGAAGAAGACAAAGAGGGCACCCTGCTTGTGCCACGGGGCTCAGCCAGACTGGTCCGGCCAGGCATGTGACCCTGTCTTTGCCCCCAGCCAGGAAACCTGTTTGCAGGCCCTCCATCCGTCCGTCCACAGGCTGTCGACTCACCTGCGTCATTATGTTAATTGCCGTGTTTTGGGGCTTGGTGGCTGTTCGCTTTGGCTCACCTGGTGCTCAAATTGGAAGCGGGGCTGCCTGCCTGGTGAGGTAATGCCCCACATGCACCTAATTGGGGCTGTGGTGGAGCAAAGCCACTTTGCTGGGGAGGAAGTGGAGGAAAGGGCTCCTTTGGAGCAATTTGGGGAAACCACACAGGAGGCAGGGTTCGGGGGATGGGCGCGTGTACACAGGAACTGCACACACCCTTCTTCCTCTGTGTGTTTGTGTGAACGTGCCTGGGGCAAGCACTTGCCCTCCCTGCTCAGTCACAGAGTCACAAAGACAGGTTGGGATGCAAACACCCTCAGCCTTCAGCCTGAGCTGAAAGGGCAGAGAAGACCCACTGGCCCCTGGCTCCCACTCACCCCCCCCCCTGCAATGGCCAGTGCGGAGGGGCAGCTGGGCGGGGGGGGGGGTAAGCCCCATTCCCCAACCACCTATTTCGTGAGCATAAGAAGGTGGGAAGAACGCTGCTGGAAAGGGGCCTTTCTAAGTCCAGCATTCTCTTCTCCCTGTGGCCCCCCCCCCAGATGCCTCTTGGGGGAAACCAGCAAGCAGGACTCAGGCACAAGAGCAACACTCTCCCCTCCTGTGACTGTGGAGACAGAATCATTGAACAAGAGGAGTGCAGTCAGGAGGCACCTCAAGGAGAATCTACTCCTCCCTTCTGCAAGGCAGGAATCGCTAGTAGCCCCCTCTGCCATGAATTTGCATCCTTCCCAATTTGCTCACACAAAGCTTACACGGAGGGTAGATTAAACTCAGTCTTTACTCAACAGGGTGGCACTGTGGGTTAACCCACAGAGCCTAGGGCAGCTCCCGTTGCTCGGTCCCTGCTCCTGCCAACCTAGCAGTTCGAAAGCAAAGTCAAAGTGCAAGTAGATCAATAGGTACCGCTCCGGCGGGAAGGTAAATGGTGTTTCTGTGTGCTGCTCTGGTTCACCAGAAGTGGCTTAGTCCTGCTGGCCACATGACCCAGAAGCTGTACGCCGGCTCCCTCAGACAATAAAGCGAGATGAGCACCACAACCCCAGAGTCGGCCACGACTGGACCTAATGGTCAGGGGTCCCTTTACCTTTACCTGTTTGCAGGGAAGTTGTGCGTTGATGCCTGCTCCCCTCTCCCAATTTCCTTGCAGCGCTTTGGGTATCCTCCATCCCACACTCTTTTCTGCTTCACTTTCCTAACCACTGCTGCTTTTTAAAAGTGGATTTGTGGCACTCAGGTAACAGAGGGATTTAATCCACTTTAGCTTGGCAAGCCTCCATCTGCAGCCTGTACCTGAACCCCTCCCACAGAATACAGGCACAGGGGAGTCCTCAGAAAGTGCCAAAGTCACTGGGGACCAAAGACAGCAGGCAAGGGGGGCAAGGGCTGTGGGTGCCCCCTGGCCCGCTTGCCGGCTTCCCTGTGGGGCATCTGCTTGGCCAGGAGACTCTTGTTACGGCTTCAGTGAGAGCTAAGTGGAACCTCGGTCTGCAAAGGCGGTCTATCCCACTGTGCCAGGTGCTGTAGTGCAAAAAGCAGTGAGGGGGGTTGTACCCCCCCTCCATGTCCCGCTTGCGGTCTTCCCAGTGGGGCATCTGGGTAGCCATGCGGGAAACTAGCACCAGGCTAGAGGGGCCCACCTGGGCCTGATCCTGCAGGGCTGTCCTTGAAATGTGGAATAAATGACACACCAGACTGCAGTGAAAACACAAAAGTGCTTCCAGGGCTCTTGTGGCAAATGCAGCCAAGAGCCCCTCAGAAGAATGTCAGCAGCTGGATCAGGCCCCCCAGAGGGGGGCCCCTCATCCAGCATTCTCAGTGGGCAAAGGGGGTCCCAGAGGGAAGAAGCCCCCAAGAGCAGCCGCCGCAGCAGCAGAGCTCTCCCCACCACCCTTCCCAGCAAGCAGCAGTCAGAGGCACGTCACCTCCGGCAGCCATCCTGGCTAGTAGGCTCATTCTCCCTGCGTCTGTCTGGTTCCCTTTCAAAGCTGCCTTGAGCCCCATCAGGGGAAAAGGTGGGCTAATGATGATGATGATGATGATGAAGACCATCTAGGTTGGCAGCCATGACTGCCTCTTGCATAGTTTTAACCGTGTGCTTCACGTGGAAGGACGCCCAACCTCCAACTTCACTGAATCTACGATCGCGAGAGGGAGAAAACTTTTTCCACCCCTCTTGCATTCTTCAAGGCCTGGTGTCCATTCCTTCTCCAGCAGAGAAAGGGCTGAATGGATCCCAGGGGGGGTCAGAAGGGCTGCCTGCTCCCTCCTGCTTCCCTCCCTCCCTCCCTCTGCGGCTTCTCAGAGGCAGACGGAGCTGCCTGGGCTCCTGCAGGTGAGTGACAGGCCAATGTGCGGGAGCCGGATGCATCTGGAGTGCCAGGAGGCAGCCAACCACATTCCATGCCCGCCTAATTGCCACCCGAGGAGGCTGGCCCGGTGCTGGAGTCCTGGAGGCAGAGGCCACCTGCTCTGCCAGGGCCAGCCAAGCAGAGGAAATGACACAACATCACAACAACAACAGGGGAGGAGGAGGAGGAGCCGGGAGCACAACTGACCAAATGGTCTCCTGCCTCTGGGGCCAATTTGCCTAATGGTCAGCTGGCCCCTGAGCCTCTCTGGGACCTGTGGGGCTGGCACGAGCCCAGCACAGGGAAGCGGGGAGAGGCTGCGCTCTGGCTTGGCCTGGGTGGGCCTGAGGGACTTGGCACCAAAACACGGGGTAGTGGGATCAGCCACCCCCTGAGGCCACGGCAGCCAGGTGCAGAGAGGGGTGCCCCCTGCACTGCTTGGTGGGGCCGCTGGCCTTCCACTAAGGCCAGCAGGATCTGCCCCTTATCCCCTTCACACCCCTGGACTGCCCCTCATTTTCTCCTCTCCTGACAAGCCCCCATTCCAGACCCTTCCTGAGTGCCTCTCACCCCACTGCTGCTGCTTCCAGGTCCTGGCCAGCTCCCTGGTGCTGAGCTCCTGCAAACAAGGCACTGGGTGCCTCCTCCTGCTCCTGTTCTGCATCCTGCAGCCCCTGGGGCTGGGGAAGAGTCGGGGGGCCAAACAGGCAGGTATCTTGGCCACACTTGGGGCACGTCTGAATGAGGGAGTTTGGCCAGTCTCTGATTTCACTCCTGTGGGCTCCCCATGGGGCTGGAACCTGCAGCTTTGCCCTCTAAGCATCACTGTGGCCCAGGCCCCCATTTGAAGTGGGGTGCAGAGTGGAGGCTACAGCCATGTCTGGGTGGGAGCGCTCTTGCAGCCTCTTCTCAATGTTGCTCAGTGGGTGACTGAGCTGCGTGTGGGGCTGGTCTGGTCTCCAGCCTCCACTTGGCTGCTGCAGCACCTGACACGAGCCCCCTTCCTCCATCCCTTCCTCCATCCCTCCCTCATTTCCCTACTTAAGTGGGTCGGAAAGGCACTCCTGCTGTCCTCTCCACCAACAGCTTTTTAAACTGAGTGAGGATAGGGAGGTCTTGAATTCAAGGGGGTGAGGGGTCTGTCTCGCTGGAGAGAGGGGGCTGGGGAGGATGGTGCCTCCACCCTCATCCTTCGGCTTCTTGCCAGACCCTGACGGGGCGGCCCCATCCTGGGGTTCTGGCAGGGGCCTCAGCACCCCCTTGCCTACTTTCCTCTTGAGGGATCTGAGCAGGAAGGCACTGCTGCTTCCGTCTCTCCCGCCTTGGCACCTCCCAGGTGCCCGCAGAAGGTGCCCCCAGCCCCTACCTGAAGGCTCCTGGTGAAGCGCTGCTCTGATCTCTTCTGTCTCGTCCGGCTGCCTCTTCTGACTGTCCCACAGGTGCTGCTGCCTCGGCTTTAAAGCTGGCCACCCCGCCCCGCGATGACACACGGCCCAGCCCTGCCTGCCAGGCCAAGGTGTGGGGCAGGCACACGCTGCTGCCACAACAACAGGGCAGAAAGAAGCCTCTTCCCGCCTCCCCAGGTCCTCCTTTGCCACCAAGGAACCAGCAGGCCCAAACAAGGGGAGGGGTCTTTACACCGGGGGGGGGGGGTTGGCAAGGCAGAGCCAAAGAGGGAAAGGGCATTTTAATGTGGAAGCACAAACAGAAACAAGCATAAAACCTGCAGTGCAAGGAGCAGGAGGCATCATGCTGGAGTGGTTGGGGGGGGGGTCAGAGGAGGGCCAGGGAGAGCTGGGTCCCAATCCCACCGCAGCCTTGCAGCTCAGCCTCTCTCAGCTTAGCTGACCTCACAGGGCTCGAGGGGAGGAGAAGATGGGGGGGGGCAGGGAGAACCGCCCAGCAGCCCCCCAGGCCAAGCCAAGGAGACCCCAAGACCAGGCCAGAAGCTCCTCACAATAAGCCCCCCCCCCACCGAAACAGTTGCTTGAACCACCCCTCTGACACCCCCAGGAGGCAGGCGGCTGAGGAGGGAGCCCCTTCTGCCAAGGGGGAAGACCCTGGAGAGGAGCCTCTGCCCTCAGAGCCCATCCTGCCTCACACAGAGAAACTTTTCAGAGCCCCCGGAAATGAAGGCCCAGGGTACCCCCACCATAGCCAAGCTGGGCCAAGGAAGGCCGCCTCCTCTTTGCGAGGGAACAGTAGGCAGGCAAGATCTGGCCCAGGGAAGACTGCCGAGGGGTTGTCGCCCCATTGCACTGGGCCACTGCAGGGGACATGGCTGAGGGCCCACCAGAGGAGGAGAATGCCAGTGGGGGTTCCCATGCCCTCCCTGCTCCCAGTTGAGCCTGCTCTGGAGTGCAACAGAGGGGGCACAGCCAGCCAGCCAGCCTCTCTTCTTCCTCCAGCTGCTCTCCCCTCCAGGTCCTCCCCTCTTGCGGCTGCATCTGGAAGAGCCTGGACGGATGGAGGCGTCCTGGGTTCAACTCCTGACAGCTTCTCCCTAAATGAAGTCAAGCACTTGACTTGCAAAAAATACAGTGGTGCCCCGCAAGACGGAAAACCCGCAAGACGAAAGGGTTTTCCGTTTGCAGAGGCGCTTCGCAAGATGAATTTCCCTATGGGCTTGCTTCGCAAGACGAAAAATTACGAAAAAATTTGAATTTTTTTTCGCTCCAAAACCCCTTATTTTGGATCGCTAAGCTGCTAAAAGCATTTTAGCAGCAAAACCGCTAATCTCCCAAATGTTAAAAAGCCGTTTTTAGCCCTTTTTTAGCCAATAGCGCTACTCCGTCAATGGGCTTGCTTCGCAAGACGAAAAAACTGCAAGACGAAAAGACCCGCGGAACGGATTCTTTTCGTCTTGCGAGGCACCACTGTAAATAAATGCAAAATAACTGCCTCTGTGGAACCAGCCTTACAAAAGCTGAGAGCTGACAGCCAGAGCTGGGCTACGCAGGAGGCGACAAGGCAAGTAGTTTGGTCACCAATGCCAGGTCCTTCCCCTTGCAAAATCTAGCCCAAAGAGGTCGGTAGCTCCAAGCTGTTCCCCCCCCCCCAGGCATCAATTTCTCATACGGCACTCCCCCCCCAGGACACCCCATGGGGGTCCCTGTTCAGGGCTGGGAGCAGGCAGGCGGGTCTTTCCATCCCTTGGCTCTGGGCCTGTCCCTGGACCTCTGGGACGGAGGCTGATGGCAGCCAGAGGTGGGGGAGGGGGCCGTGGTCCTTTGCACAGGGAGAGGAGCTGGGCAGGGAGGACTTGCCCCCCCAGATTGGCGTTAAGATTGCTGTCCTTTGTTCATGGGGAGGCTTCAGCCCCACAGCCCAGCCACACGAGGACAACCAGCTTCTCCCCCCGGTTGCCTGCACCCCAATCTCTGAGCAGGGAGAGACTCTGGGGGCTCCCCAGGGCTCAGTTTCCTTGGAATGGGGGTCACTGAAGAGTGGGGCGTCTTCATGGAATTGTAGAGTTGGAAGGGACCCCACGGGTCATCTCGGCCAGCCCCCTAGCTAAATAATTCTTGAGAAATGGCCTTCCAACCTCCGTTTGAAAACCTTTTTGGATATACAGCTTATTTACGCATATCTGCAACCTGAGCAGAGGGTCTCACAGCAGATCTGCCTCCCTGTTAGGGATCCAGCACTGAGCAAGGCTGACCTCTGTCTCTCCAGCTTCCAGCATCAGCCAAAAACTCAACACAAAACACTCTGGCGATTGTTTGCCTCCCTTACAAGGTGGTCCTGCTTCCAACTGGGGGTGGGATTTGCCCCCCTTTGTCTCTAGGGCAAAGGGCAGCCTCCCCCTCATGCAAATGCTAGTCCTTAACTGGCCGGCTAAGGCCATTACCTGAGCAAAGGAACTGGTCTGGCTGGTTTCCTCTGATAGATTCTACGCACGGTTTGGGAGGGAGCCAGGGCATTCGCAGAATGGCAGCGCAGGGAGGGGTTCCCCAAGACCATCTAGTCCGAGCCCTGCAGGGCAAGAGTTGCAGCTGAAGAATCCCTGACGGACAGCCACCATCCAGCCTGAGCCCCCAAACCTATCACAGCCCTATTCTAGCTCATGGCTGATGTTAGATAGGTGGGGGGAAGTGGGAATGGGGGCGGGATGTGAGGAAAAGAGGGAGAAGAAAGTGATAGAGACAAGGAGGGAGGGAGGTTCTGGGTGTGGGGAATGGGGGGGCACTGGGTGTCAGGGTGAATCTGAATGTATGCGTTAATGAGTGTGTGTCCCTAACTGGGAGAAAGTGTGTCTCTAAGGTGTGTGTGTGAAGACCCTGACCGCCTCCACTGCCCCCCATGCCCACTTGCCTTCCCCCCCCATCCAGGGCCCACCTGCTGCCAATGCCAAGAACGGTGCCCGCTCCCACTCTAGGGACTGGGCGCCACCCAGGTTGCCTCTCCCCCTCCCCCCCCATGGACTCTCCCTTTCCAGCCCCCTTTGGCCCCTTCAGGAGCTTCTCCTCCCCTCCCCCTCCCTGCCTCTCCACAAAATGAATGGCAGCTTAAAATATGCCTTGGTGCTGCTGGTGCTGAGCCCTGAGCCGGGGTGGGGTGGATTAATTAAAGCGCTGGGCACTTTTGAGTCACGCCAACATCTGAGGCCTTCCTGGCGCAGGGATGCGCGCTCTCCTTCCTGCAAGTCTGCGCATCTCCCACTGCTGCCTTTTTGGCTGGCCAGTCCAGATTCCTACCTCAATGCAATTGTGTGTGTTTGTACCCTTGGCGTTTAATTACAGTGGTACCTCTGGTTACGAACTTAATTTGTTCCAGAGGTCCGTTCTTAACCTGAGGTACCACTTTAGCTAATGGGGTCTCCTGCTGCTGCCGCTGCACGATTTCTGTTCTCATCCTAAGGTAAACTTCTTAACCCGAGGTACTACTTCCGGGTTAGCGGAGTCTGTAACCTGAGGTGTTTGTAACCTGAGGTACCTTGTTGATTATTAGCATTCCTATGTTTTTAGCTTTTTCTATTTTATCTGTCTTTTTGCATTTTGTACCTGCAAGAAAACGTGGGCTCCACATAGATGTAATAAGAACAAGACCAGCAGTCGGCTCTTTTCTCCTCCGCCTGCCCAGGGACAGGTGGCCATTTCTTCACCTGGAATGTTTGCCGGCTGCTTCCAAGACCAGCAGAAGCCCCTCAGTTGCCCAGGGGAAAAGGAGAGCCAGTGTGGTGTAGTGGTTAAGAGCAACAGACTCGTAATCTGGTGAGCCGGGTTCGCGTCTCCGCTCCTCCACACGCAGCTGCTGGGTGACCTTCGGCCAGGCACACTTCTCTGAAGTCTCTCAGCCCCACTCACCCCAAAGGGTGTTTGTTGTGGGGAGGAAGGGAAAAAGGAGATTGTTAGTTGCTTTGAGACTCCTTCGGGTAGTGATAAAGCGGGATATCAAATCCAAACTCCTCTTCTTCAGCCGGACCTCCCTGAAGCAGCCCCGACAAGCAGCCGGCGGAGGCAGAGCCAGCCGTTCTGGCGCTTGGCTGATTCCTGCCTGTTCTGCCTCTGGAAACCCCTTGGTTATTTGCCACCACGTTTTCCCTCCTGGCGAGGAGGCCCATTGCTCCACTTCCCTCAGGCTCTGGAGCTGCTGGTGGCTCCGCTGGCTCTGCTTTAGGCAGAGGCTGCAAGTGGAGAGGGGTCCCTCCACTCTTCCTTCCTTCCTTCCTTCCTTCCTTCCTTCCTTCCTTCCTTCCTTCCTTTGCTCGGCCTGCCGGGGGTCTCTGGCCCCAGCCTAAGTGGCCTCAGGGGCCGTGTCAGGCAAGTGCGGAGGCCGCTGGGCAGGCCATGGCACAGAAACCCCCATGATCACAGTGATCACAGGGCGGCTGAATCGAAGGGACCCCCGAGGGTCACCCAGCCCCCCAGGTCTGCCCCCCAGGCCCAGCCCTGCCCCCCCCCGTGGCCTTGCTGGGCCTGCCATGAGGGGCTGCAGCAGAACAGGGGTCTCCCGCCAAGCAGAGCCCACGGAGCAGGGCCAGGCCAGGCAGCGGAAGGAGGAGGGAAGTGGACTCAGCCGCTCTCCGTGGGGCTGACCCACATTTCTGCTGTGTTCCAGCACTGGCTTGAAACCCTCCATGCTCCTGTTCCAGTTTAATGGCCCAGGAGGGGTGGGGGTTCCTGGGAAGCCCTTGCCGTCCACCTCCCCCCCACCAGGCCGAAGGAAAGCCCCTCGCCCCCCAAGCAACGGGGGGGGGGGGGTTTGCTTTGTTAGCATCATACTCTCCAAGTGTCCTGATTTTCCAGAGACGGTCCCAGAATGACAGAAGCCGTTCCAGGGTCTGATTTGATCCAGAAGGTCCTGCTTTTCCACATCCTGGAGAACAATTGAAAGTGGTGGAGAGATCAGAGGAAATGCATGGAGCATTGATTCCTTTATTGTAAATGGAACCTTATGCTGTCTACTCAGAAGTAAGTCTCACTGTATTACTCCCAAGTAACTGGGTCCAGACTGGGCAGCCTTACACTCCAATCCGAAGCATTTTTACTCAGAACTAAGTTCCAGAATTCAATAGAATTTACTCTCTGGTAACTTCCTGATCATTTTCAACAGCTTCTGTATTATTATTATTATTATTATTATTATTATTATTATTATTATTACCCACCTTTTCCCCTGTCAGGGACTCAAGGCAGCTTCCAGCTAAAATTTTATTATTTTATTTCATTCTCCTTATCTGCGGAAGCTGTTCTACAGGATCCCTTCGCTCACTCATGTTTTCTTTACAAGAACCCTATGAGGTTTGTTCGGCAGAGAGGTGGTCATTTGCTCCAGGTGACCATTCGACATCAGGAAGCTGCTCCCACGTTTCATCTCCAGCACACACAGATGCCGCACATTGATGCAGAACAGAATGTCCCTATTTCCATCAAAGAAATGTAGGAGGACGTGGGGGGGGCTGAAAGGTCCCCTCTTTGGTGCCCCCCTCTGATCATCAGAGCCCTCTCTGCATCTCCCAAAGGCCTGGAGTGGAAGCCCCTAACCCCACCTGCCCTCTTGGAAAACACCTGAATGATTCAGCCAGTTGTGGCTGCTCCAGCTGACACATATCTGCAGAGATAGATGCACATTTGCACATACATACAGTAGGCACTCGATTCTAAAACGTGGGTGACGTGACCTGGGTGCAGTGGTGGCAGAGAAGGAGGGCCTGGCGCAGAGTTCCTCCTCGCCCTCTTTCAGGGCCAGATCCTGGTCAGCTAGCACCCCCTGCTGGGTCCCCTGGCTTACTGAAGCCAGCAAGCACTTGGACACCATAGGGGGCAGCACCTCTGAGCATGGGCAGAGAGACGTTTTTCCTGCTCACTGAGCAACCACTGTGCCCAGACACTTAGGAGTAAGGAGCAGGCTTCCTTACAAGGGAAAGAAATCTCCCAAGGAGGCTAAAACTCAGTAAAAACACACTATCGGTTTTGATTTATTCAATTAACAAAATCATATATACCACTTAACTGTAGTAAAACCTCTAAGCAGTTTACAATTTCAACAAAACCCCTTAATTTCATGCTGAAATACAGTTTCAAACCAGCAGACAAATTGCCATCTCAGCTAAAAGCAGATTGAGACAGATGGGTCCTCAAAGCTCTTTGAAAAGCCAAAAGAGGGTGGCACCACTGAAACTCCTCTGTCTCTGGTGCCCACCAAGAGCTGGGCATGAAGACACCCCTCTTTGGGTGCTGAGGCGGCTGGTGCTCAGGTGAAGGGAGAGCAGGTGAGAAGGGGGCTTCTTCACGGTTGAATCCTGCACTGAGGGGTCCAGGCCAGGCGGAGGAGGCTGAGCCTGAGTCTGCCACATGGCCGCTGGGGGGCACCCTGCCCACACCTGGCAGCTGCCTTCTTCCCTCTGGGCCGGCTGGGCTTCTTTCCATCTTCTGTTGCATTGATGGAGTTTGGGACACCCCCGGCCTACTGCCCACATCACGGCCCAGTTTGGGACGGGGAAACTGGCAGGGCTGGTGTCAGCTTCTAGCATCCTTGGGTTGCTGGTGGGAAGCAGGAGGTGTCCAATAATGTAAACCAAAAAGAGAGAGAAATGTTTTCAGAGATGCCGGAAAGAGTGGTGGTTTATTGTTATATTAGCCCACTGCAGTTCAGCTTGAAGGAGATTTACCCCATAAAGTCTTCAAACCGGGTGGTTTTTGAGCTGCTGATAGAGGAACAAGTGAGATAAGCCCTTGAAGCCAAAATATAAAAATAAACCACCCCCACCCCACCCCAGCATCTTTGAGAAACTTTCTCTGTCTTCTTCTTCTTTACATCCTGCCAGGGCCCAGCACTGGGGCCAGAGCTGAGGGTGTCCTGCTGACACCTGGCCCAATTCTCCCCACCCCACCTTAAAAGTTTCCTTCCATGGCCCAGCTCAGGGCAGCTGCACCTAGACCCCATTTAATTTCCCACAATGCCCCTGACCTAACATCACGCTGGGGCATCATGGGAATTTTAAAGGGTGGCTAGATCTGGAGCTGGCCCAAGAGAGGACACATTGTCCATGGACCCCCAAACCTGCAGCCAGATTCCGGGAACTGGCCCTGCCTCCAGCACGGCGACATTGGGACGTGGCGTGGCAAAGGAGAGCCAGTGCCAAGAGGGGAAAGGGGTCAGGCCACCTCAGAGGTTCTTGGGTTCAATGTGGCCTCAGCTGCCACAGCCCAACCCAGAAAGTGCCCCCCATTGGCGTCTCGGCTTGGGGTGGGGCATGTCAGCAGGGCTTTCCACCTCTTGTGTAAGACTGGAGCCCTGCAGGATCATCCAGTGACGCTGAATGTTGGGAGATTCAGGGCAGAGGAAAGAAAGCCCTTCTTGCCACAGGGCAGAAGGGTGAAGCAAAGGCCTTCTCTCCCAGAGGTAGCGATGATGGTCACCAACTTGGATGGCGTTAAAGGCAATCAGACAAATTCACAGAGGATCAGGCCACTGAGGGCTCCCAGCTCCTGAGGCCACAATTCCTGACTCTTGGGGGTCCCTTCCAACTTTATGATTTCTCTCCACAGCAGGAGGCAGTAGGTGCCTCTGCACAGCAGTTTCTGGGTTCACAGCCTGCAGGTAGAGACCCTTCAGGGCTTGCTCTGGCAGCGAGTCAGACCCTTGGTTCCTCCAGCTCAGTGTTGCCCACATGGCCTGGCAGCAGCTCTCCAGGATTTCAGGTGGAGTCATAATAATAGTAACAATATTCATTCTTATTATTCTTATTAATTTCTTATTTATACCCTGCCCACCTGGCTGGGTTTCCCCATTGCCTCTCGTACTTGGATATGCCTTTGGGGACTGAACCTTGCACAACAACATTGTTTCAAGGCACGGATTATCAAGGAGCTTTGTGAATTTTGCACAGAATGACAGGAAAACCATCAAGAAACCACAGAAGAGCTGTGTGGACAAAGAGGCAACCTGTGATTCAGTGAAGCAGATTATGAGGTTCTGTAACTCTCCATGCCTCAGAGCCATGTTTTCCCTCATGCCAGTGCTGGAAAGCTCTTTTTAGTGACAACCAATGTCCCCCCCCCCCTATGCAAAACTTGAAATCAATCTTTGCCCATTTTTCAATGCCTCAGGGTGGAGAGGGACAGAGAGCACCTGAAATACAATTATTTAAAAATTGCCATCATCTGTGCAGTGGATCTTTAAGGTTCAGCCAATAGCATTTGACGGTGGTTGTGTGTTCAAATAGTTTCATCATTCCATGAGATCCGGTGTGTCTGTCCCCCGACTCTTGTGGCCCCCCACTTTCTTCCTCTTGCCTCCCTCCATATTTCCTCCATCTGCTACCCCTGGTTTCTCAGTTTGCCTCTACACGGTTCCATCCTTATTTCAGACACTGTGATGTATTGGCATATTGCAATGTTGATAGATGGTGATAGATCACAATGTTGAAACCCAGCCATTGCCCGGCCCTCCCCAGTTCACTCCCCTTTTTCCCCGACACTCACTGCTCAGGTGCCAGTCTGAGGCTTGAGAAGCCCATGGAGCTGAATCAGGAAGGGAAGGCCTCCCTCATGAGCCCAGGAGAGGAAGATGGTTTGGGATACAGGTGGTGGATTTCTGCTGCCTCTTTCTCCATCTAGGCACCTTGCACTGTGGACTCCACCAGGTATAACCCTCAGGAGGAAGGCACTTAAGGCCTTCGTGGAAGTCTGCAGTCTCTGTGGCCCCTGCCAGGCTGCTTGCCAGGGCTGATCCTTGCCCGATGTCTGGATTTCCTCTGCCTCCAGGGTCCCGGTTCTGACAGAGTCATCCCACAGTCTGAAATGGTAGCTCTCGGCCCTAAGGTGGGGGTGAGAGGCCAACAACACGTCAGGAGCTGGTGGGACCCAGGCACTGCCCTGTGGCAGCCGTGGGTCAATGGGAGCTTGGCTTCCCCATTGCAGACACTGGCTGTGGGCTTCCTGGCTGGTTGCTGCTGCCGCTGCCTTTCTGGGATGGGGTGCGCAGAGGGACCCCCCCCCAGCCTGGGCAGGAAGCTTCTCTTCTCTATCAGGGCTGTGGTTGGGTGAGGGATGGAAGAGACAGCAGCTCCCGGCTCAGTCCCTCTTGGATGATGCCCAACTCTTCCCGGGAGATGAATCACCGGCCCATGGGAGGTCCACTGTCATGTTGGCCCTGGCCATTTCTGCAGGCTGGACCAGAAGGTGGTGTTGGGAGAAGCCTGCTCCACACCATGGTTTTAGGCCTTTGGGGCTCTATCCTGTCCCACATGACTTTTGGCACCTGTGTGAGGCTACAGGGAAAAGTCCTCCAGAGGTTTAGCTTAAAATTTAGCTGCTAAAGTGTCATCAGTACATGGCTGACAGACAGTTCTAACTTTCTTCTTCGTCTGCCAGCCCCAGACTGAGAGCGACTGGGGAACTCTTCTCTTTGTCCAAGTTCCCCAGGTCATGTGTCATTTAAACATTTATAGCATGTCCCATTTTACTTACCTTTCCTCTGAACTGAAAAGCCCCAGATGATGTAGACTTTGCTCAGTTGCTCCATCCCTTAAATCATTTTGGTTGCCATTCCCTGATCATGCAAGCTGATCAGAACCATACATGATAGTCCCAATGCAGTTGCACCATAGATTTGCATTATGATATTGGCATAATGAGTTTCAGTTCTTTTCCTAATAATCCATTTAGGTACCGCTCCGGCGGGAAGGTAAACAGCGTTTCCGTGCACTGCTCTGGTTCACCAGAAGAGGCTTAGTCATGCTGGCCACATGACCCGGAAGCTGTACACCGGCTCCCTCGGCCAATGAAGTGAGATGAGCGCCGCAACCCCAGAGTTGGTCACTACTGGACCTAATGGTCAGGGGTCCCTTTACCTTTACGGAACCCACACACTGAGTTGGCTGCCACCAGTTCAGACCTCAGGAGCGTATAGGTGCAATTAAGATTTTTTGCCCCAACATGCATCACTTTACACTTGTCATTTTACCTCCCATGAGCTCAGGGCTCATCCACACATTTCTGTGACTTGCTGTTTGCTCTGATTCGGTGGTCAAGAGGGTATTTTCACAGAGAAAGCAAAAATGGTGCTCAGACACAGAGCTTTAAAGCACAGACGTATGCCCAGAAGTGTTGGAGAGGTCCTTTTGGCACTCTTCTCAGTCTCTCTTTGTTTTAATGACCCTGAACAATTTAGTGTCATCAGCAAACGTGGGCACCTCATCGCCTAGCCCTGTCTCTAGATATTTTATGAGCAAGTTAATAAGCACAGGCCCCAATACAGATCCTTGGGGGACTCCACTTTCTATATCCACTTGGAGACCTGTCCATTTATTCCTATTCTTTGCTTCTTGGTTCTTAACCAATTATTCACGCCCAAGAGGATCTCTCCTCTTATTCCATGCCTGCTAAGCTTACTGAGGAGTCTGTGGCTGGTGAAGTACCGTATTTTTCGCTCTATAACATGCACCTGACCATAACATCGTTTTTAGAGGAGGAAAACAAGGGGGGGGGGAATTCTGAAGAAACAGTGGATGTATCATTTTTGTGCCTCATGCTGTGGCCACAGACATGTGATCTGATGGTGAATTTGGGGTGACCCAATGCAAAGATCCTGAGGATCCATGTGGATCCATGCTTTGTAACCACGTTTTTGCACCACTGCAGCCCCACGCAACAGTGCGTGCGTGATTTGTTTGATGCAGGCTGTAGCCATGGACATGTAATGTGATCTGATGGTGAATTTGGGGTGGCCCAATGCAAAGATCCTGAGGATCCATGTGGATCCGTGCTTTGTAACCACGTTTTAAGTGGGGAGGGAAGGAAAAACACAGAAGGGACAAGGAGCACAAGAGGGGTGCGCAAAGAAGCAGCTGGCTAAGAATGCAGGAGAGGGGTTTAGCGGGAGGGAGGAAAGGAAGGCAAAAGTTTCCCCCCACCCACCCACCCAAGCCAGCCTTCTCTCTCTCTCTCTCTCTCTCTCTCTCTCCCCCCCCCCACCTGCATGTTTTCCGGCTGCCTGTGAGTCCCTAAAATGCTTCCCTGGACGCAGCAGCACCGGAGCACGGAGAGGAATTAGAAGGAAGGACGCGATCCTTTCCTTTCCCCTCTGCTTGCCTGGAGGGGAGGGGATTTGCCTGCTCTTTGAGCAAACAGGAACCGAAACAGAAGAGGGTGGGCAGTAAGACCCTGAGGCAGAATGCAGGAAAGCAACAGCTTCCTCTCTCACGCGCGATTGGATTTTTGCCTGATTTTTGCCCCTGCGCTCAGGCCAGTCGGCTCCAGGGACCACACATTTGCTCAATAACACGCACAGACATTTCCCCTTACTTTTTAGGAGAAAAAATCTGTGTGTTATAGAGAGAAAAGTACGGTAGTTAGTCAAAAGTTGTGTGGAAGTCCAAGTACACAGTGACATCTGAATCACTTCGGTCGGTATGCTGAATGGCACTCTTGGAGAACTTTAAAAGATCAGTGAGACACAGTTTGCCCTGGCAGAAGCCATGCCGACTTTGCTTGAGCAAGACTTGTTCTTCTGTATGCTTGGCAATTCTATCTTTAATAATGCTTCAAGCCAATTTTTGTGGAAGGGAAGATAAGCTAACTGGTCTGCAATTTTCTGGTTCCCCCTTTAAAAGGGGCTTTTCCCACAGGGTGTTTGGCTGGCCCCCATGAGAGGAGCCTTCTAGATTAGCTGAGTCTTTGGTCTGATGCAGCTGCTGCGCTCTCCTTCTTCCTTTTGTTTATTTATTATTCAATGTCTGTCCTGCCCATCTTCCTAAAGGAGCCCAGGTTAGTATTAATGAGCCCCCAAGGGCCTTCGTTGTTTTTGCTGGACAGCCTAACATGGCTGCCACCCCCACGGTCTCCTCTATAAAAATGGCTGGGGGTCATATGACATTTGGATCCTAGAACACTGAGGTCACAGCCCCACCAGGCATCTCAAGCCCCATTATACCACTTGGACAGTCATGGCTTCCCCCAGGGTGCTGGGAATTATAGTCCTTCAAGAAGTTGCCTAACATAGGGGTAGCCATTGTGGTGCCCTCCAGATGTTGTTGGAATACAATTCCCACCTTCCTTGACCAATGGCCATGCTCATGGGCTGATGGGAGTTGTAGTCCAACAACATCTGGAGGGCACCACGTTGGCTACCCCTGCCCTAACCACTCTCATGACCTTATACTGCACTGGTTACGTTGACTGCCTGCTTTATTCCAACTCAGCTTTAAGCACTGTTGACTTTTAGCTTTGGGACTTGAACTTGACCTCAGAGGGCCTCTGCTCACAGACCCATTGGCCCAGGGGGCAACAGAGACAGGCAATGTACAAGGAAGGGCCCATGAGCTTTCAAACAGGCCTTAAAAGGTTTCAGCCAGCTTTTCGTTAAGCACACTGTGAGCTGGGCTAGATATTGTTTTAACTGCTGCTGGTTTTAATTGGGTTGTTTCTATGTATATTTAAGACTTATTTCAAGTTTTTCATGTTTTACGTAAGCTAGATTGGGAGGAGGACTCTGCCTGTAAATACTAAATTCTGGAATGAATGAATGAATGAAACTGTCCATCTTTAGGAGACTGAGAAACAATGGATTTTCAGAAGAAATGTCAATGCAGCCACATAGCCCTACAGAGAGTTTTAAAGTTGTCCTTTATTGTTAGCAGAAACAGTCAAGCTGAGTAGTTGCTCTGTGACATCCTTCCAGTGTCCTTTCTCAGGAAGGACCCGCTCTGGAACCCGTCACAGAATGGAAGGGCCTTTGGACCTGGGCTCACAGCTTCAGCCCACTTGCAATGTTTCCAGGGCTGGTGTTGCAACCCCAGGAGTGGAAGAAACAAAGATCAGTGAAAATGGAAGCCAAGTTTCCTGTGGTCCCCACAATCTACAGGGGAAAAGCTGCGCTTGACCAAAAAATGGATGGATGTGGAAATCAAGTATTCAGCCCAAGTCATTTCCCACTGTGAACTCCACAGACCAGCTTAAGAGATTCTGAAGGGGGTGGGGGGAGTAACATTCTGCTTTTGAGCACTCTCAATGCACCCTCAAGTCACGAATAATTCACTCTTGTCCTTGGTTGCACCCAGGTTGCACCATCCTTGAGTAGCCACCAGTGATGATGGAGACCCCTCTGTTTCATGCAGAGATTGCTTGAAGTCACAGACACTATTTTCACACACCCCCCATGCCTTTCAGGGCACACAAATGTTCCCAAATAGAAACCCGGAGTAGAATTTCCTAGAAAGTCCCTGAGGTACTTGCCACATTGGGGAGAGTGCTGTATGAGCAGAACTTCTTTCAGTTGTGACTGGCAATCCAGGGAAGAAGTCCAGATGCTCAAGACAAGAATTGCCCCAGGCCCCCCACCAGTGTGCAAATGCAGCAGTAGAGAACGGAGAGAAACGAGAGCATGAAGAACTCTCTCAAAAGGTCACAGCGGATGAAGGGCTTCCTGCTGACAGGGCCCGTCCTTGTGAAGGAGAATGCTGGTTAAGGATGGAGGCTGGAGGAGGGGGGCAGGCAGCCTTTGGTCAGAGAGAGTCGAATGAGCCACCGGGCTTTGGTGGCTCAGTTGGCTATGAGTGGGCACCCTGGTCCTTCCAACATACTTTCCCTTTTCTGCAGGACGTTTTTCTGTTGTGCTTCCCATGCTTGCTTTCAACCTCATCAATCATGGCAGTGATTGTGGTTATCATTTCTTGAATGGGCAATGTCCCTGCTCTGTACAGTTCAAGGAGCTCTTGCCTTTTATCTTGAGGGACATACTTAGAAAACAGAAGATCCAGCACACACACCTTTTGCCCCTTGTACTCTCCGGCAGTCACGTGGACCATAGTTGTCCTCAAGGATTTCCTCAGCTGCTGCTGCCGTGCATGTGAATCGACGTGTTCCTCTGTGAGGCTGCCCTCCGCACTTGCTGACTGATCTCTGTCACACTTTTCCATTTTGGTGATGATGTTGGTGAGAATGCCCATCAGTTCCTGCACAGAGAGCGCTTTGGCTTCACATTTGTTTAGAAGTTCCTGCTTCTTCTCCTCTGAGATGTATTTGGAGGAGAGAAGATTCCAGCAAGACACCATCTGCCCTTTGAACTCTCCAACTGGCACCACAAAACTCTCAGAGCGTAGCATGTTTTCCAAAGAAGAGGAAGGGGAGAGGCAAACGTTCTCATCTCTTTCCGGCAACCGTGTCTCTTGGTTTGGACTTGCAACACATCCAGGGTCAGTGACTTTCTCCTCCTCTGTTCTTTTGATGATTGAAGTCACAACGGTTTCCATTTGGTCAATGGTGAGGATGCCAGATTGGTACAGTTGCAGCAGCTCCTTCCGTTTCTCCTCAGGGATATAATGAGAATGGAGTAGATCCCACAGTGATATATGGGGCTCATGGAATTGACCAATGGATACGTTGACCAGTCTGGATTTCAAAGAATCCTGTGTTTTCTCTTGGTCTTCTGCCTGAGAAGCGTCAAGTGTTCTGGGTGGTTTAATGTCTTCAGTGGGCGTTTCCTCACTTCTGCATGGTGTGCCACTACCCATTGCGGGTTCTGTAATAAGTGTAGTGATGCTTTGAATACTTTCTTTAACGCTTACTGTTGGTGCTCCATGTCTGTGTACAATCTCCTCTTTCCTGATATTAGAGACAAACCGTGAAAAGAAAGGATCCCAGACGGAAGCCTTTTGACCATGGACTTCTCGTATGGTGACATCAATATTTTTAAGGCGCAAGGTGTGCTGGAGAAGGTCATAGTATGATGACTCTGGAGCTTCAGTATCCTTTTGCTCAGTTGTATCACTGCTAAGATGTGAAGTCCTCTCCGGATGCTCCTCAGTTTTAGTGACAATGGAGGTGGCAACAGTTGCTACTTGGTCAATGGTGAGGATACCAGATTTGTACAGCTTCAGCAACTCCTTCTCCTTCTCCTCAGGGATGTACTTGGAGTGAAGGATGTCCCACACAGAAAGATTCTGTCCACGGAACTCACCTGTGGTGACTTCCACCATTCGGGATTTCAGAGCTTTTTCCTTTTCTTCCCATTCCAGAAGTGATGCTTCTTCTGTTCCAGATGAAGACATGTCAGCAGCTGATAGATTATCTGCTGAAACTTTATTACCTTTCTCTGACATTTCAGTAATAAGAGTAGAAAGAACAGCTGCCAATTCCTCAGGAGTAAGTTGACAATTTCTATAAATGCTTAGAAGCTCTTCTCTTTTGTCCTCTGAGATGTACTGAGAGAAGAGGAGGTCCCACAGGGAGACTTCTTGCCCCTGGAACTCACCCACATGCAGGACCACAGTGTGATTCCGCAAGGGCTCTTCCCAGCTTCCCGACGGTGAGTGGGATGCTTCCTTTGTTTTCTCCTCCTCTGTTTTGTTGACGATGGCGGTGACTACAGTTTCCATTTGGTCAATGGTGAGGACTCCAGATTTGTAGAGTTTAAGCAGCTCCTTCCGCTTCTCCTCAGGGATGTATTTGGAGTGGAGCACGTCCCACACGGAAACCTCCCTTCCATGGAACGCGCTTGCGGTGACTTTAACCTTCCGGGATTTCAGAGCCGCTTCTTTTTCTCCCAGTACTGGCGCATCCATCTCCTCTTCATCATCGTCGTCGTCTTCTTCCTCCTCCTCCTCCAGCTCAGGGTCATCGTTGCTGGGGCTTCTGACTTTAATGTCCAATTTCCTACTTGTGGCTTCCTTTTTGGTGACCAGGGTGGTGAGGACATGGATCAACCGGTCCACTGATATCATCCCTCTCTTGTACAAGTCCAAGAACTCTGCCCTCTTTTCTTCTGTGATATAGTTGGAGAAGAGCAGGTCCCACACAGTGACTGTCTGGCCTCTTAGTGGCCCAGCAGGCATTTGGAGGGTGGTGGACTTCAAGGTCTTCTGCCAGTTCTCTTCGAAGGATGGCTGAGCAGTTGACGTTGCTTGAGGTGTACGTGGAGCGTGTTCATGGCCCGTCAGCTTGGCGTTCCTTTCCTCTGTCTCGGTAACGGTGGTAACGAGGATGTGGGTGATGTCCTCAAGGGTTAGAGTGCCAGCTTTGTACTGCTTCAGCAGCTCCATCCTCTTATGCGGAGAGATGTATCTGGAGAAGAGGAGGTCCCAGGCGGAGACGTCTTGGCCCTCGAAGAGGCCCACGCCAACCCTGGCCTTGGCAGACTGCAGGGCCTTCCTCGTGCTGTCGTTCAGATAGAAGGAAAAGGAGCCCTTGTCCAACACTTGCAGCATCAACAGACCGGTCTCAGGATCGGGGAGACACCTGTGCCGGAGCTGCAAGTAGGTGAGGTTCTCGTGGGTGTTGGGGTCAAAGAAGCCCTTGGTGTCATCGGAGGGATCTGAGAGGACGCGGTTCATTTCCTCGTCAAAGAAGCCCCGCTTGTATGCTACGTTGACGGGCAGGCGGTGACTTTGCACTGGGTCGATGATGCCGCCAGTGGCGATCTGAGCCTCCAGCAGGCGGATGCCGTGGTCTTTGACGATGAGGCCTTTCTTCATGGCCTGGAAAAGGGAGATCTTGTTCCCCGTGTAGGGGTCGTTGTATCCGGTCACGGCTCTCTCTGCAGAGAGAAGCTTCTCCTTCAGCTCGGCACCCACCAGCTCGGCAGAGACAGCTTCGTCCACAGAGAGCTTCTCGTTCCTCAGAGGGTCCGTGATGAACCCCGTGGCGGCCTGGGCCTCCAGCAGCACCAGGGCGGTGCCCGGCCTCAAGAAGCCTTTCCACATGGCCTGGTAGATGGTCATCTTCTCTGTCTTGGAAGGGTCTGAGCGGGACGGCACGAGAACTCCGGCAATGCAGCTGGTGCCCTCCAGGTATCGCTTCACCGAATCTCTTTCCGTGACCTCTTCCACAGTTTTGGTTCCGTGCGTGAGTTCAGAGAGTGTCTCCTTGTCAATGATCTCCGAGTTGAAGAGCTCCGAGGCTGTCACCTGCCTCCTGAGCCCGGAGAATTTCAGCTTGTTGCTCTTTTCCTCCATCTCCTCAATGAGGATGGTGATTCTTCGGACGAGCTCCTCGCTGGTCAAGGATCCTGCTTGGTACTTCTCCAGGAGTTCCTGCCGTTTGTCTGCGGTCACGTATTTGGAGAAGAGGAGCTCCCATGCGGACTGCCTGTGGCCTTGGAACTCGCCCAAGGGCACCTCCACGGTCACCCGCCGCAAGGCACTTTCCAGTTCTTCCTCGCGCGATGATGTTTCCCTGCTGGGACTGTGGGGAGCTTCTCCATCTCCGCCGTGGCTTCCTCCTGTCTCTGTGAGAAGAGGGGCCAGCGTGACGATCATTTCCTGAATGCTGAGGATTCCCGACCGGTACTTTGTGAAGAGCTCCTCTCTCTGGGCTTCTGGAACGTATTGAGAGAAGAGGAGGTCCCACAGGGAGACTTCTTGCCCCTGGAACTCACCCACATGCAGGACCACAGTGTGATTCCGCAAGGGCTCTTCCCAGCTTCCTGAGGGCGAGTGGGATGCTTCCTTCGTTTTCTCCTCCTCTGTTTTGTTGACGATGGCGGTGACTACAGTTTCCATTTGGTCAATGGTGAGGACTCCAGATTTGTAGAGTTTAAGCAGCTCCTTCCGCTTCTTCACAGGGATGTATTTGGAGTGGAGCACGTCCCACACGGAAACCTCCCTTCCATGGAACGCGCTTGCGGTGACTTTAACCTTCCGGGATTTCAGAGCCGCTTCCTTTTCTCCCAGTACTGGCGCGTCCATCTCCTCTTCATCATCATCATCATCATCATCATCATCATCATCCTTCTCCTCCTCCTCCCGTTCAGGGCCATCGTTGCTGGGGCTTCTGACTTTAATGTCCAATTTCCTACTTGTGGCTTCCTTTTTGGTGACCAGGGTGGTGAGGACATGGATCAACCGGTCCACTGATATCATCCCTCTCTTGTACAAGTCCAAGAACTCTGCCCTCTTTTCTTCTGTGATATAGTTGGAGAAGAGCAGGTCCCACACAGTGACCATCTGGCCTCTCTGTGGCCCAGCAGGCATTTGGAGGGTCGTGGACTTCAAGGTCTTCTGCCAGTTATCTTCGAAGGATGGCTGAGCAGTTGATGTTGCTTGAGGTGTACGTGGAGCGTGTTCATGGCCCGTCGGCTTGGCGTTCCTTTCCTCTGTCTCGGTAACGGTGGTAACGAGGATGTGGGTGATGTCCTCAAGGGTTAGAGTGCCAGCTTTGTACTGCTTCAGCAGCTCCATCCTCTTATGCGGAGAGATGTATCTGGAGAAGAGGAGGTCCCAGGCGGAGGCGTCTTGGCCCTCGAAGAGGCCCACGCCAACCCTGGCCTTGGCAGACTGCAGGGCCTTCCTCGTGCTGTCGTTCAGATAGAAGGAAAAGGAGCCCTTGTCCAACACTTGCAGCATCAACAGACCGGTCTCAGGATCGGGGAGACACCTGTGCCGGAGCTGCAAGTAGGTGAGGTTCTCGTGGGTGTTGGGGTCAAAGAAGCCCTTGGTGTCATCGGAGGGATCTGAGAGGACGCGGTTCATTTCCTCGTCAAAGAAGCCCCGCTTGTATGCTACGTTGACGGGCAGGCGGTGACTTTGCACTGGGTCGATGATGCCGCCAGTGGCGATCTGAGCCTCCAGCAGGCGGATGCCGTGGTCTTTGACAATGAGGCCTTTCTTCATGGCCTGGAAAAGGGAGATCTTGTTCCCCGTGTAGGGGTCGTTGTATCCGGTCACGGCTCTCTCTGCAGAGAGAAGCTTCTCCTTCAGCTCGGCACCCACCAGCTCGGCAGAGACAGCTTCGTCCACAGAGAGCTTCTCGTTCCTCAGAGGGTCCGTGATGAACCCCGTGGCGGCCTGGGCCTCCAGCAGCACCAGGGCGGTGCCCGGCCTCAAGAAGCCTTTCCACATGGCCTGGTAGATGGTCATCTTCTCTGTCTTGGAAGGGTCTGAGCGGGACGGCACGAGAACTCCGGCAATGCAGCTGGTGCCCTCCAGGTATCGCTTCACCGAATCTCTTTCCGTGACCTCTTCCACAGTTTTGGTTCCGTGCGTGAGTTCAGAGAGTGTCTCCTTGTCAATGATCTCCGAGTTGAAGAGCTCCGAGGCTGTCACCTGCCTCCTGAGCCCGGAGAATTTCAGCTTGTTGCTCTTTTCCTCCATCTCCTCAATGAGGATGGTGATTCTTCGGACGAGCTCCTCGCTGGTCAAGGATCCTGCTCGGTACTTCTCCAGGAGTTCCTGCCGTTTGTCTGCGGTCACGTATTTGGAGATGAGAAGCTCCCATGCGGACTGCCTGTGGCCTTGGAACTCGCCCGAGGGCACCTCCACGGTCACCCGCCGCAAGGCACTTTCCAGTTCTTCCTCGCGCGATGATGTTTCCCTGCTGGGACTGCGGGCAGATTCTCCATCTCCGCCGTGGCTTCCTCCTGTCTCTGTGAGAAGAGGGGCCAGCGTGACGATCATTTCCTGAATGCTGAGGATTCCCGACCGGTACTTTGTGAAGAGCTCCTCTCTCTGGGCTTCTGGAACGTATTGAGAGAAGAGGAGGTCCCACAGGGAGACTTCTTGCCCCTGGAACTCACCCACATGCAGGACCACAGTGTGATTCCGCAAGGGCTCTTCCCAGCTTCCTGAGGGCGAGTGGGATGCTTCCTTCGTTTTCTCCTCCTCTGTTTTGTTGACAATGGCGGTGACTACAGTTTCCATTTGGTCAATGGTGAGGACTCCAGATTTGTAGAGTTTAAGCAGCTCCTTCCGCTTCTTCACAGGGATGTATTTGGAGTGGAGCACGTCCCACACGGAAACCTCCCTTCCATGGAACGCGCTTGCGGTGACTTTAACCTTCCGGGATTTCAGAGCCGCTTCTTTTTCTCCCAGTACTGGCGCATCCATCTCCTCTTCATCATCGTCGTCGTCTTCTTCCTCCTCCTCCTCCAGCTCAGGGTCATCGTTGCTGGGGCTTCTGACTTTAATGTCCAATTTCCTACTTGTGGCTTCCTTTTTGGTGACCAGGGTGGTGAGGACATGGATCAACCGGTCCACTGATATCATCCCTCTCTTGTACAAGTCCAAGAACTCTGCCCTCTTTTCTTCTGTGATATAGTTGGAGAAGAGCAGGTCCCACACAGTGACCGTCTGGCCTCTTTGTGGCCCAGCAGGCATTTGGAGGGTTGTGGACTTCAAGGTCTTCTGCCAGTTCTCTTCGAAGGATGGCTGAGCAGTGTCTTGCTTTGGTGACGTTGCTTGAGGGATACGTGGAGCGTGTTCATGGCCCGTCGGCTTGGCGTTCCTTTCCTCTGTCTCGGTGACGGTGGTAACGAGGATGTGGGTGATGTCCTCAAGGGTTAGAGTGCCAGCTTTGTACTGCTTCAGCAGCTCCATCCTCTTATGCGGAGAGATGTATCTGGAGAAGAGGAGGTCCCAGGCGGAGACGTCTTGGCCCTCGAAGAGGCCCACGCCAACCCTGGCCTTGGCAGACTGCAGGGCCTTCCTCGTGCTGTCGTTCAGATAGAAGGAAAAGGAGCCCTTGTCCAACACTTGCAGCATCAACAGACCGGTCTCAGGATCGGGGAGACACCTGTGCCGGAGCTGCAAGTAGGTGAGGTTCTCGTGGGTGTTGGGGTCAAAGAAGCCCTTGGTGTCATCGGAGGGATCTGAGAGGACGCGGTTCATTTCCTCGTCAAAGAAGCCCCGCTTGTATGCTACGTTGACGGGCAGGCGGTGACTTTGCACTGGGTCGATGATGCCGCCAGTGGCGATCTGAGCCTCCAGCAGGCGGATGCCGTGGTCTTTGACAATGAGGCCTTTCTTCATGGCCTGGAAAAGGGAGATCTTGTTCCCCGTGTAGGGGTCGTTGTATCCGGTCACGGCTCTCTCTGCAGAGAGAAGCTTCTCCTTCAGCTCGGCACCCACCAGCTCGGCAGAGACAGCTTCGTCCACAGAGAGCTTCTCGTTCCTCAGAGGGTCCGTGATGAACCCCGTGGCGGCCTGGGCCTCCAGCAGCACCAGGGCGGTGCCCGGCCTCAAGAAGCCTTTCCACATGGCCTGGTAGATGGTCATCTTCTCTGTCTTGGAAGGGTCTGAGCGGGACGGCACGAGAACTCCGGCAATGCAGCTGGTGCCCTCCAGGTATCGCTTCACCGAATCTCTTTCCATGACCTCTTCCACAGTTTTGGTTCCGTGCGTGAGTTCAGAGAGTGTCTCCTTGTCAATGATTTCCGAGTTGAAGAGCTCCGAGGCCGTCACCTGCCTCCTGAGCCCGGAGAATTTCAGCTTGTTGCTCTTTTCCTCCATCTCCTCAATGAGGATGGTGATTCTTCGGACGAGCTCCTCGCTGGTCAAGGATCCTGCTCGGTACTTCTCCAGGAGTTCCTGCCGTTTGTCTGCGGTCACGTATTTGGAGAAGAGGAGCTCCCATGCGGACTGCCTGTGGCCTTGGAACTCGCCCAAGGGCACCTCCACGGTCACCCGCCGCAAGGCACTTTCCAGTTCTTCCTCGCGCGATGATGTTTCCCTGCTGGGACTGTGGGGAGCTTCTCCATCTCCGCCGTGGCTTCCTCCTGTCTCTGTGAAAAGAGGGGCCAGCGTGACGATCATTTCCTGAATGCTGAGGATTCCCGACCGGTACTTTGTGAAGAGCTCCTCTCTCTGGGCTTCTGAGATGTACTGAGAGAAGAGGAGGTCCCACAGGGAGACTTCTTGCCCCTGGAACTCACCCACATGCAGGACCACAGTGTGATTCCGCAAGGGCTCTTCCCAGCTTCCCGAGGGCGAGTGGGATGCTTCCTTCGTTTTCTCCTCCTCTGTTTTGTTGACGATGGCGGTGACTACAGTTTCCATTTGGTCAATGGTGAGGACTCCAGATTTGTAGAGTTTAAGCAGCTCCTTCCGCTTCTTCACAGGGATGTATTTGGAGTGGAGCACGTCCCACACGGAAACCTCCCTTCCATGGAACGCGCTTGTGGTGACTTTAACCTTCCGGGATTTCAGAGCCACTTCCTTTTCTCCCAGTACTGGCGCACCCATCTCCTCTTCATCATCATCATCATCATCATCATCATCATCATCCTTCTCCTCCTCCTCCCATTTAGGGCTATCGTTGCTGGGGCTTCTGACTTTAATGTCCAATTTCCTACTTGTGGCTTCCTTTTTGGTGACCAGGGTGGTGAGGACATGGATCAACCGGTCCACTGATATCATCCCTCTCTTGTACAAGTCCAAGAACTCTGCCCTCTTTTCTTCTGTGATATAGTTGGAGAAGAGCAGGTCCCACACAGTGACCGTCTGGCCTCTTTGTGGCCCAGCAGGCATTTGGAGGGTCGTGGACTTCAAGGTCTTCTGCCAGTTCTCTTCAAAGGACAGGTGGACGGTTTCATGTTCTAGTTTTCTCCGTTGGTTGATGCTCTGCTCCTCTTTCTCTTTGATTGTTGATATCAACGTAGCAATCATTTCCTCAATTGTTGTTTTTCCAGATTTGTATAGTCTTATGAGCTCTTGGCTTTTATTTTCTGTAATGTATTTAGAGAAGAGGAGATCCCAAAGGGAAACCACTTGTCCTTGGAAATCGCCCGCATTTACTCTTGTTGTCGTAGACCTCAAAGTCTTCTTTATATTTTCATCCAAACTGAAGGCAATTGAGGTCTGATCCTGTATTTGAAGCATCATTAGTCCAGTTTCTGTGTCACGAACACATCTCTTAAGCAACTGCATATACGTGAGGTTCTCGTGGGTGTTGGGGTCGAAGAAGCCCTTGGTGTCATCCGTGGGGTCTGAGAGAATTTGGTTCATTTTCTCATCAAAATAGCCCCGTTTGTAGGCCACCTCAACAGGGACACGATGGCTATTGACTGGGTCAATTATGCCCCCTGTAGCAATCTGGGCTTCTAGCAGGCGGATGCCGTGCTCTTTGATGATCAGATCTTTCTTCATGGCCTGGAAAAGAGATATCTTTTTCCCTGTGTTTGGATCAGTATATCCAGTGACAGCTTTCTCAGCACAAAGGAGCTTGTTGTGAATTTCTCCACCCACCAGCCTGGCAGAGATGGCCTCATCGACAGACAGTCTCTCATTCTTCAGGGGGTCAATGATGAACCCAGTGGCAGCTTGTGCTTCCAGCAGCACCAGAGCAGTTCCTGGCCTCAAGACGTTCTTCCACATGGCCTGGTAGATGCTCATCTTCTCGGTCTTGGAAGGATCCTTCTTGGACGGCACAAGCACTCCGGCAATGCAGCTGGTGCCTTCCAGGTAGCGTTTCACCGAGTCAATCTTTGCCACGTCTTTTGCTGTCTGCTTTCCTTCCTCCAGGCTCTTCAGCGTCTCTTTGCCTATTATTTCTGCTTTCAGTAGTTCCGAAGCTGTGACTTGTTTCCGTAGCCCTTGGAACCATATGTCTCTTCTATTTTCTTCTTTTTCTTTTATTATGTTCAGAATTTCATCCGTGATGTGCTGCAGAACAGCAGAAGATTCCAGTTTGTATTTTTTAATCAGCTCGTTCCTCTTCTCTTCAGTGAAGTAGCTTGAAGTAAGAAGGTCCCACAGAGACACAATCTGGCCCCTGAATTTCCCAAGTGTTACATTTACTTTGGTGGATGCAAATATATTTTTTGTTACTTCATCTACATAGAAATAGTCCCTCTTGCTGAGCAGCTGTAGGAAGTACATCCCTGTCTCTTTGGTGCACCTGTGCAATAATTGGGCGTAGGTAATCCTTTCCTGGGTGTTCGGATCCACAAATCCTTTGGTAGCATATTTTGGATCAGAAAGCCGGAGGTAAGTGCCCTCATCCAAACACTCCCGTTTGTAAGCCACCTCCACAGGGATGCGGTGGCCATGCACAGGGTCAATGATGCCACCAGTGGCAATCTGGGCCTCCAGAAGCCTGAGAGCAAGTCCTTTCTCTACGATGCTTTTTTCCATGGCTTGGAAGAGAGATATTTTGTTCCCTGTGGAAGGGTCAGTGTAGCCAGTAACGGCTTTCTCTGCAGAAAGAAGTTTCTCTCGAAGGTCTTCACCCACAAGCCTCACAGAGATCGCTTGGTCAACGGAGAATGTTTTCTTCTTCAATGGGTCGATGATGAATCCGGTGGCAGCCTGTGCTTCCAGCAACATCAGACCATGCTCTGGGGACAGGACCCCTTTCTTCATGGCTTCATAGATGGTCATCTTCTGCCCTTTGGCTACTAAGACTCCGGCGATGCAGCCTGTTCCCTCCAGGTATCGCTTCACTGAGTCCCTCTGGGCAAGTTGCTGAAGGGCACCCGGCCCCTGGTGAAGCCCATCCAGGGTCTTCTTATCAATGATCTCGGAGTTGAACAGCTCTGCCGCTGACACGTCCCCCCTTGGTCCCTTCACCTTGAGGGCCTGCATCTTCTGCTCCGTTTCCTCGATGATAGCAGTGATGGCTTTGCTGAGTTGTTCCAGGGTCAGGCCCTCAAACTTGTACTGGCGCACCAGCTCTTTCCTTCTCTGCTCTTGGATGTATGGGGAACAAAGGAGGTCCCACATGGAGACGGTTTGGCCTTTGTACCTGCCAATGTGCATCTGCATCGGTTGTGCTTGCAGGAACTTTTTGGTTGCCTCGTTGATGTAAAAGTACCTTCCACCCCTTTTGACTATTTGCAGCATGTACAGTCCAGTCTCTGGATCTTGGGTGCATCGTTCTAGAAGCTGCAAGTAGGTGAGATTCTCGTGGGTGTTGGGGTCAAAAAAGCCTTTGGTATCGTCTGTGGGGTCCAAAAGGACCTGGTTCAGATTTTCATCAAAGTAACCTCGTTTGTAAGCTACTTCTACGGGGATGCGGTGGCTGTGAACAGGGTCAATGATGCCCCCCGTGGCTATCTGGGCCTCAAGGAGACGAATGCCATGGCTTTTCACAATGAGCCCTTCGTTCATGGCCTCAAAGAGGGAGATCTGTTCTTTTGTGTAGGGGTGTGTGTATCCTGTCACAGCTTTTTCTGCGCTCAGCAGCTTCTCGTAAATCTCTCTTCCAATCAGCCCGCCTGCCAGCGCTTCATCTACTGACAACTTCTTGTTTCTCACTGGGTCAAGGAGGAAGCCAGTGGCAGCCTGGGCTTCCAGCAGCACCAGAGCCGCCCCTGGCCGGAGGAGACTCTGCCTCATGGCCTGGTAGATGCTCAGCCTCTCCTGGCTTGGCTGTAGAAGGACTCCAGCGATGAAGTTGCCGCCCTCAAGGTATCGGCTGACTGAATCCATCTTGGTGACTTCCTGGACAGTTTTCTTCCCCTCTCTCAGTTCGTCCAGAGTTTCCTTGTCTATGAGCTCCGACTGGAAGAGGTCGCTGGCTGACACCTGTTTGCGCAGGCCCTTGAAAGTGAACCTCTTGCTCTGCTGCTCGGTGTCTTCGATGATCTTGGAGGCAGCCACTGCAATCTCATCAAGGATCTCAGCATTCCCCTCTTTGTAGGCTGCCACCAGCTCTCTCCGCTTGCTGTGGGTGATGTACTCAGAGTGGAGTAAGTCCCAGAGCGAAGCCTCTTGGCCTTTAAACCGCCCAATGTTGACACCGACAGTGACAGATTTCAGCACTTCCATGGTCTGCTGATCCGCATAGAAAATGGCCTCTTCCGAGAGAGGAAGCAGCAAGTGTCCTGTCTCGGCATCCCGGACGCACCTCTCCTTCAGCTGCTGGTAGCTCAGGCTTTCCTGTGTGTTGGGGTCAAAGAAGACGCAGGTGTCGTCGCTCTGCTGAGAAAGGGTCTTGTGCATTTCCTCATCGTAGAAGTTGTGCTTGTAGGCTGCTTGGAGAGGAAGGTGGAGGTGGTGGATGGGATCGATGACCCCTCCAGTGGCCAGCTGTGCCTCAAGCAAGGGGATGCCAGCCGTGGTGGAGATCAGCTCCTTCCGGATTGCCTGATACACCGAGATGGGCTTCCCTGAGTAGGGGTCGGGATAGCCTGTCAGGGCCCTCTCAGCCTGCAGTAGCTGCTCCACAAGTTCTTCACCCACAATGCCAGCTTTGATGGCCTCTTCTGCTCCAAGCCTCTGGTTGGTCACGGGGTCCATGATGAATCCTGTCGCTGCCTGGGCTTCCAGAAGCCTTGCCCCTGTGCCTGGAAGAAGGAGGCTCTTCTGCATAGCTTGGTAAATGCTCATTTTCTCGTTGGAGGCCTGAATGAAGACCCCAGCGATGCTCCCCGTGCCCTGCAAGTATTTCTTCACGCTGTCCATCTCAGACACTTCTCTGGCTGTCCTCCTGCCCTGAGCCAGCTCTCTGAATATCTGTTCCGAAATGATGCCCGTATCCAGAAGCCAGACTGCGGGAACTGCACCTCTCAGGCCTTGGAAAGTGACCTGGCTTTGAGCCTTCAGTTCCATTTCCTTGATGAGTTCCTGGACAAGGGTGACCAGCTGCTGTAGGGATATTGCCTCAGACCTATACTTCTCCAGGAAGTCTCTTCTCTGCTCCTCCGTGAAGTAGCCAGAGTTCAGGAGCTCCCAGAGGGAGACCCTTTTGCCCTGCACATAGGTCTCCCTGAAGAGCTGCTTGATCTGCTCATCTGTGGTGGCAGGAGAAGCTGCTTGCGGCAGAGGTAGCAGGTGGACGCCAGAGGCTTCATCCTTCTGACACTGATCTATCAGCTGGCTGTAGGTCACCATCTCCTTTCTGTCCAGAGTGCTGAAAGTTTTGGCACCACTGCTTGGGTTAGAAAGTGTTTTGCTGAAGTCCTCATCCAAGTAACCTTTTTTCTGGGCAAATTCTACTGGGACATAATGTCCGCAGTGCGGATCAATGACACCCCCCGTTGACAGCTGGGCATCCATCAGCTGCCTGGCTTGTTTGTCAGCCACAAGGCCCTTCTTCATGGCTTGGAAGAGGGAGATCTTCTTGCCTGTGAAAGGATCCTTGTAGCCAGTGACAGCCTCTTCTGCCCGTTGGAGTTTCTCATAGAGCTCGGGGCCAACAAGGCCTTCCTTCACAGCCTCATCCAGGCCGAGTTTTTTATTCTTCACTGGGTCAACGATGAAGCCAGTGGCTGCCTGTGCCTCAAGTAAGGGCACGGCTACCCCTGGCACCACAATGTTCCTCTTCATGGCTTCGTAGAGACTCACTCGTTCGTTGGAGGGCTGCAGCACGATGCCTCCGATGCTTCCAGTGCCATAGAGGTATTTCCGGACAGAGCCCATGCGCAGAACCTCCTCTGGGCTCACAGCTCCCTCCAGCAACCTTTCAAAGAGGCTCCTGTCGATTATGCCCATCTCCATCAGGTGGTAGGCAGTGACGCGGCCCCTTATGGCTGGGAACTGGATGCAGGCCCATTTCTTCATCTCCTCCTCCAACATGAGCCGAATTTTCTCCAGGGTGACCTTCTGCAGGGAATAATGGTTGAATATTTCCCTCCTCTTGCCCTCGCTGAAGTACTCGGAGTTCAGCAAATCCCACAGGGAGACCCTTTGCCCTTGGAAGCGCCCGTATTTCACAAAGACCGAGGAGCCTCTGAACGCCTGCTTGGTGGTGTCGTCAATGAACCGCGGCTTCTTGCTGTTGAGCGGCAGGAGGCAGAGGGAGGTTGAGGGCTCTATGATGCACTTCTCCTTCAGCTGCAGGTAGGTCAGGTTCTCATGGGTGTTCGGGTCAAAGAAGCCCTTGGTGTCATCACTGGGGTCCGAGAGAATCATGTTCATCTTTTTGTCAAAGTAGCCCCGTTTGTAGGCAACTTCCACAGGCAGGCGATGGCTGTTGATGGGGTCGATGATGCCCCCCGTGGCTATCTGTGCTTCCAGCAGGCGGATGGCATGGTCCCTGATGATCAGATCCTTCATCATAGCCTGGAAGAGGGAGATCTTTTCTCCTGTGTAAGGATCCCTGTAGCCAGTGACAGCTTTCTCGGCAGTCAGGAGCTTGTCGTAAACATCTGGGCCAATCACGTTGGCCTTCAGGGCCTCGTCCACAGAGTATTTCTTGTTGGCTGCAGGGTCAATGATGTAGCCTGTGGCAGCCTGAGCCTCCAGGAGGATGAGGGAGGTCCCTGGCCGCAGGAAGCCTTTCCTCTTTGCTTGGTAGATGCTGATCTTCTCCTGGGAGTCGGGCAGGAGCAGCCCACTGATGCTGCCCGTCCCTTCCAGATACTTCTTCACCGTGCCCATGCTGACAACATCTTTGGCCAAGGTCTCCCCTTGGGTCAGCTTCTCAAACAAATTCTTGTTGATGATGTCTGAGCTCAGAAGCTGGGCGGGCGTCACCTTGTCCCTCAAGCCCTCAAAGGTGACTCTGGAGTTGGCAACGGCTTGCTGGATGGTGTGAGAGACTTTGTCAGCCAGTTGCCGAGCGGAAAGACGCCTAGAGCGGTACTGCTGGATGAGGTCGGTCCTCTGCTCTCCTGTAAAGTAGTCTGAGAAGAGGAGCTTCCAGAGTGAAACCTGCTTCCCCTTGAATTTCCCACAGGACACAGACACAGCCATGTTCTCCAGAGCAGACTTTGTGTTGTGGTTAATGAAGGAGTGCTCCCTTCCATGGCCTCCTGTGAGAGGCAAGAGGCAGAGACCCGTGTCTGGATCTGTGACGCATCTCAAGAGCAGTTCTGCATAGGACAATTTCTCCTTGGAGTTGGGCTCAAAAAACCCACGGATCTCATCTGTGGGATTGCAGAGGAGGCTCTCTGTGTCCTTGTCTAAGTGGCCCCGCTGACAGGCCATCTCCACAGGAAGCCGGTGATGCGTGTGGGGGTCGACGATGCCTCCAGTGGCAAACTGGGCATCCAGCAGGAAAATGCCAGGGTCCCTGGGCACAAGGCCCTTCTTCATGGCTTGAAACAGAGAGACCGTCTCGCCAGTGAAGGGGTCTTTGTACCCTGTGACTGCTTTCTCTGCTGAAGACAGTTTCTCATGGAGCTCTGGCCCAACAACTCCTGCGCGGATGGCAGCGTCGGCCGTGAACTTCTCGTTCCTTACAGGGTCTATCAAGCATCCTGTGGCAGCCTGAGCCTGCAGGAGAATCACAGCTGTGCCTGGCACTAGGAGGTGCTCCCCTAAAGCCTGGTACAGACTCTTGCATTCATTGGTGTGCAGCAGCGCCACACCGGCAATGCTCTTTGTCCCAGAGAGGTACCCCTGAACAGAGTCCATCTCCGCCACTTCCTGCGCCGTGAGCTCCCCGTCATGGAGGGCTTTGAACATGGCTGAGTCAATGATTCCAGAATCCAGGAGCTCATGGCTGCACACAGACCCTCTCAGCCCAGGAAAGGAGATTTTCAGTGGCAGCAAGAGCAGGCCTCTGGTGTGGTCACAAATGCACCTTCTCATCAGCTCTGAGTAGGTGACCTTCTGGTTGTTGTTTGGGTCCAAGAAGCCCTTGGCCTCCTCGTTCTCGGGGTCAGAGAGGAAGTTGCTTAGTTTCTCATCAAGGTAGCCCTTCTCATAAGCCTCTTGCGGAGGGATGCGGTGACCAGTGGCTGGCTCAATGGTGCCCCCAGTGGCTAACTGGGCATCCAGCAGATACAGGGCCTGTTCCTTTCCAAGGAGCTCTTTCTGCAAGGCTTGGTAGAGGGAGATCTTCTCCTCTGTGTAAGGGTCTGTGAAGCCCTTTGCTGCTCGCTCTGCGCAGAGCAGCTTCTCCTTCATCTCCAGCCCTGCCAGTCCCATCTCCAGGGCCTCCGCCACAGAGACCAGCCGCTTTCCCGCAAGGTCAACGATGCCGCCGGTGGCTGCCTGGGCCTCCAAGAGAGCTGATGCAACGTCGGGCTGCAGCAAATGATGCTGGACAGCTTCATTAAGGCTCATCGTCTTGCCAGAAGCAGCCTCCACATAGACTCCGGCAATGCTCTGGATGTGTGTGTCTGCCTTGGGTGCTGCTGAGGTGCTGCTGGGGGAGATGTAGCCCCCTGGCATGGCTGCTGACCCTGCTTGCCCCCGGGTCCCTGGACCCCTTGCCTCCATGCTCTTTGTGCAGTTGTTCCGAGTCTCCCGCTCCTGGCGCAAGCAGGCGACTCTTCTGCTCCCTTTGCGGGTGGCAAGTGGGTCTCTGCAAGGAGAGGAAAGAAAGGAAACAGTCAGTTGTCATGAAGAGCAGAAAGGAGCAGACTTCCGGGTCTGAACGCGATCTGAAGATGGCTGCTTTCCTCTGATGTCTCAGAGGAAAAGCTCTGAGAAGGACGGGGTTTTACTGCTTCGACGACGCAGAAACTCCATAAAACCGCAGGCGGGGAAAGCCTACGGCCGTGGGACTCAGCGGGCACCGAAAGCGCAGCTCCAGATCGTCTCCGGGTCGTAAATAGCCCCGGGGAACGGAGGGGGGGCCGGCGTGGTGCTGTGAGGCTATCGCTACCTTCTCAGAGCGACGTCGCACTGCCAATCAGAAAAGCGTTCGACCTCTTCTTGTTACAATTTGGATTACAAAACAGAATAATCGTGAGTAAACTACAGTAAATTTGAAGGACTTTAATTTGGAAAACCTGAATTGGAAAAGAATCGGGACTTTAAATTTCTTTAAGAATGATCGGAACAGAGGCGGGAAGGTCTAAACAGGAAGTCAGCCTTCCGCTTTGTATATAGTAGAAAGTAAAGACTATGCTTTTAACATTCTAAAATAAGAGATTGAAAAAGCTATTCTGAAGCCATAGAAAGGATTGCAACCCCCCTCCCAAGAACTGGAAGGAGGGGGAGTATTTTGGGAAAGACTAAATCCCCCGGAGAAAGAGGCTGCGGTAACAAAAACATCGCTCTGACTCCCAGGTCCTGAGCTGTCGAATTTGAAGATACTAGCCTCATAAAGGGGATAGTGGACGGCGCTTGACTAATGAGAGTTAAAGGTGCTATAAAACTGTTATAAAGGTGTTAGAACCATAAAACTGTCGCCAAAAGGATTGATGATACAATTCGGTCTTGACTGTAAACCAAAGGACATTTTGTTTCTTCTGATTGTGGAATCTTAGAGTCCCCCTAGTGGGCACTGACATCGTTACAAGTCTATTGGTAATTTTCCACTGTAATATCTTACTGCAATTTCTTATCGGACTGTCTGTGCCACAAGCCTAGCTGCAGCTGCAGTCTGACCGTGGGAAAGCTTGGCTTATGGCTGAGAAAGAGAGTTACCAGAGTTATCAGGAAAAGACAACAAGATCGGGCAAATCCTTTCTTCCAGGAAGAAGAGGCTCTCTAGACCCTACAGGAGGCATTGCCTTACAGCAGAAAGGGAAAGGAATGTCTAGTACAGATGAACTGATAAATTCTGGCTTTTCAAAACTACAAGGGGCCATTGATAAACTTACAGCTGAGGTGTCAGGGACGAAGAAGGAGATTGCAGAAATCAAAAATCAGGTGTTAGAAACGAACAGAGGGATTGCAGATGCATCTTCAAAAATAGATCAAAATACGCTGAGCATCCGGCAAAATACAGCTGCAATAGAGAAATTATTGGGCGACTCCGATAAAACGCGAAAGATTGCAGAAGAAGCTCGACAGGTCGCAGCTGCCACGGAGGAGAAATTACCATCGATGACCAGACAGCTGGAGGACTACAAGGTTAAGTTTTCTTTATTGGACTTGAAAGAACGAGAGGCAAATCTCAGAATTAGAGGTCTGCCTGAAATTGAGAAGGAGAGCCTGCGGGACTACCTGTCACAAGAGTTTGTGAAATTTTGGGAATTAGATCCAGAAAAGGAAGAAATAAAAATTTTGAGTGCCTTCCGACTGGGAAGAGCAAGTAAAAAGATTAAAACCAGAGATTGTCTGATCACATTAAGATCCAAGGAGGAGAGGGATAAGATCCTAGGTCTGCATTTTCACAAACCTTTGGAAATTTCTCAATCGAGAGCTGAAATTTTTAAAGACATCCCCAAACTTTTGCTCGATCTCAGAGCCAGATATAAAGACTTGGTGACCTTGCTGAGAAGAAATAATATCATCTTCAGGTGGGAATTCCCAGAAGGACTCTCCTTTAGTTTCAAAGGACGAAAGATTAAAATAAAGTCAGTGGAAGACAGAGACAGTTTTTTGGAGGCCTGCGGGGAGGACCTACAGAAAGGGACAGCAGACCTACTAGAGGAAAGAAGGAAGAAGACAGCAGAGGCAATATTGAATCTAAATCTAAATTTGGATGGAAAGACTCCACCAGGAGCAGAAGAAGACAAGTTATCAGAAGCAACGGGAGGAACAGAATAACAATAATACAACATGTCTCTGCAGCTTTTGAGTTGGAATTGTAATGGTTTGAACATTTCTCGGAGGAGGAAATCCATTTTTCACATATTAAAAAAAGAACATGTGGATTTGATTTGCTTGCAAGAAACACATGTGACCAGGCTTCACAGAAAAATTTTAGTTAACAAAAAGTTGGGACAAGAATTTATCTCATCGGACAAAGTTAAAAAAAGAGGAGTTGTAATTTATGCTAAAGAAGGCCTGGCGCCAAAATTTGTCTTTAAAGATGAGCAAGGAAGATACTTGGCTATTGAAATACAGTATCATGGACAGAAATATTTGATGGTGGGCGTATACGCGCCCAATGAAGGAAAATCAGAATTTTTTAAAAGACTGCATGAGACATTGTTGGATTATATGGAGTACAATGTGATTCTAATGGGAGATATGAACGGAGTAGTCTCAACGAATATGGATAAGGCACAAAGACAGGTAGTTACCAAAGATGGGAGACTACCGAAAACCTTTTTTGAAATGACTGATAACTTGGATTTGATTGACATTTGGAGAACGAAACATCCCCTGGAAAGAGAGGGAACCTTCTTTTCTGAAGCCCAAAAGACTTGGACTAGAATTGACCAAATCTGGACCACTAGAGAACTGGCCCCAAAGATAAATAAGGTGGAAATCTGCCCAAAGACTTGCTCCGACCATAACGCTATTAAGATGGTAATGAACTTACAACCAACTGGATCCTTCAGATGGAGGATGAATGACTCTCTTTTTAGAGATGCGGAATTTGTGAAGAAAGCCCAGAAAACTCTGAAAGATTATTTTGAAATAAATCTGAACACTACGGTGGAGAAAAGAATTATATGGGACGCAAGTAAGGCTGTTATGAGAGGTTTTTTGATCCAACAAAATGCACTCAAGAGAAGATTACAACAGGAAAAAAGAGAAAAGATTTTGGATAAGATCAAGGAAGGTGAAAAGAGATTGAGAACAAACCCAAAATCACAGGAAATATTAAGAGAGATAAAGTTGTATCAAGCACAATACATGCAACTAATAAACCAAGAGATTGAATGGAAAATTAAACAGATGAGACAAAGAACATTTGATTCGGCAAATAAGTGTGGAAAGTTATTGGCATGGCAAATAAAGAAGAGACAAAAAATGAACACTATTACAAGTGTGGAGGTTGAAGGAAGAATGTTGCAATATCCCAACGAGATCAGGAGTGCTTTTCAAAAATATTTTAAAAAGCTCTACTCTCAACAACCACAGAAAGAAACAGAGATAGAAGAATTTTTGAAAGTGAATGGGCTACCAAAAATATCGCAAGAAAACAAACTTAAACTGAGCAGTAGGATAACAGAACAAGAGATAGAGAGTGCCATCCAAAATATGCAACTAGGCAAAGCTCCGGGACCTGATGGGCTGACTGCAAGATATTACAAATCATTGAAAGACTGGCTAACTCAACCCCTAAAGGAAATATGTAATGAAATACTTCAGGGGAAAAAGGCTCCAGAATCGTGGAAAGAAGCTTTTGTGACTCTTATACCAAAGACAGACGTTGAAAAACATCAACTTAGGAATTACCGGCCTATATCATTGTTAAATGTGGATTACAAAATATTTGCGGATATCCTGGCGAGAAGATTGAAGAAGGTACTAACAGAGGAGATTCATAAAGATCAAGCAGGCTTTCTCCCAGGAAGACATCTATCAGAGAACGTAAGAAATATAATTGATATTTTGGAACTTTTACAGGAAAATATAAATACAAAAGCGGCGCTGATATTTGTGGATGCGGAGAAAGCCTTTGACAATATCTCTTGGAGTTTTATGAAGAAGAATCTCCAAGGCATGGGGGTAGGCCAAGAATTTGAAAATGGTATAGGGGCAATCTATTCTGAACAAAAAGCTAAATTAATAGTAAATAATGTTTTGACAGAAGAGTTCAGAATAGAAAAAGGAACACGACAAGGGTGCCCAATTTCCCCACTACTTTTTATATCAGTCCTGGAGGTGTTGCTGAATACGATCAGAAAGGACCAATTGGTCAAAGGGATACAGGTCGGAGCTAAACAATATAAATTAAGAGCTTTTGCAGATGACCTGGTTTTGACGTTGCAGGAGCCAGAATCCAGTGGAAAAAAAGTTTTAGAACTGATTCAAGAATTTGGCCAATTGGCAGGCTTTAAATTAAACAAAACAAAAACTAAGGTTTTGACAAAAAATCTGACAGAAATTGAAAATGAAAGGTTTCAGAAAGAAACAGGTTTAACAGTAGTGAAGAAAGTTAAATATTTGGGAATAAATATGACAGCAAAAAATGGGAACTTATTTAAAGACAACTATGAGAAGTGCTGGACGGAGATAAAAAAGGATCTAGATACGTGGTCTAGCTTGAAACTCTCACTACTGGGGCGCATTGCTGTAATTAAGATGAATGTATTGCCAAGAATGCTGTTTTTGTTTCAGACACTGCAGATTATTGATAAAACTGACTGTTTCAAGAAGTGGCAAAAAGATCTATCTAAATTTGTCTGGCAGGGCAAAAAGCCAAGGATAAAATTTAAAATATTAACAGACGTTAAAGAAAGAGGGGGCTTTGCCCTGCCAGACCTAAAACTCTATTATGAAGCAGCAGCTTTCTGCTGGTTGAAGGAATGGCTACTTCTTGAAAACACAGATATATTGGATTTAGAAGGGTTCAATAATGCATTTGGCTGGCATGCATATCTATGGTATGACAAAGTTAAAGTGCATAGAATGTTCAAAATTCACATTGTCAGAAAAGCACTGTTCAATGTTTGGACTAGATATAAAGATCTTTTGGAAAACAAAACTCCAAGGTGGTTGTCTTCAATGGAAGCTAAGGCAGTAAAGAGACTCAATATGGAGGCAAATTGGCCGAAGTATTGGGAGATTTTAGAACAGGATGGTGACAAACTGAAACTGCAGAGTTTTGATAAACTAAAAAGTAAAGTCCGAGATTGGCTTCATTATTATCAAATAATGGAGGTATTTAAAATGGACAGAAAAATTGGCTTCCAGGTGGAAAAATCAAAATTGGAAACAGAACTATTAGAACCTAAAACAAAAATATTGTCTAGAATGTATAATTTGCTGCTGAAATGGAACACACAGGATGAGGAAGTGAAATCGGCTATGATTAAATGGGCTCAAGACGTTGGCCATAACATAATGTTTGCTGACTGGGAAAGGTTGTGGACCACTGGAATAAAGTTTACGGCATGTAATGCCTTAAGAGAGAACATAATGAAAATGATATATAGGTGGTACATGACACCAGTCAAGCTTGCAAAAATGTATCATATGCCTGATAACAAATGCTGGAAATGTAAAGAAGCAGAAGGTACCTTTTTTCACCTTTGGTGGACGTGCCCAAGGATTAAGGTTTTCTGGGAAATGATTTATAATGAATTGAAAAAAATATTTAAATACACATTTAGAAAGACCCCAGAAGCCTTTCTCCTGGGTATGGTAAACCAACAGGTTCAAGTGAAGGATAGAACTTTTTTTATGTACGCTACAACAGCAGCAAGAATACTCATCGCGCAATATTGGAAGACGCAAGATCTACCCACGCTGGAAGAATGGCAAATGAAGCTCATCGACTATATGGAACTTGCAGAAATGACCGGCAGAATCAGAGACCAGGGAGAAGAGATGGTGAAGGAAGACTGGAGGAAATTTAAAGACTATTTACAGAAGCATTATAAAATTACGAACGTTTGAGGTTATCAGATTGAATGTAAAAGAATGTTATTATAAAAATGACAATGTTAAAGAAAGTATATTTAATATGACATAGGGAAATGTAAGGATAAATAAGATAATAATATTAATCTGAACCAAAGATACGCCAGAGGGAAAGAGTTTACTACCAGAATATAAGACCTAGAATACAGAGTGGGAAGGCATGGGGAAGTCGCAGACCTAAGTTAATGCTGAAGAATATAATGATACAATATTTGTTTTTAACTCTTTTATTCTTACCGTTTTTATTTTTCTTTATCTTTTTGTATAATGTATGTATTGTTTTTCCTTTGCTTTTTTCCTTTTGATGTGTTTGTCGATTTGTTCTTTTTTTTGTTTATTGAATGTGGAAAATAAAATATTATATAAAAAAAAAAAAAAGAAGAGCAGAAAGGAGCAGAAACCTTTTCTCTTTCACTTTCCCCCTGCTAGGCATCCTCTTATAAACTTCTGCTGTGCCACTTCTTGCTCTAAACTTCTTTTCTCTAAACTAGTAAGTCCTCAATGCTGCAAACCTTCTTCACAGAGGAACCCTTTTCAGAACCTTATCCAACTCTACAATATCCTTTTCATGATGCAGTGACCAGACCTGCACACAGTACTCCAAATGTGGTTGCCTCATAGACTTGTATAATGGCATTATGAGCCTGGCAGTTTTATTTTCAATTCCTTTCCTAAGGATTGCTGGCATGGAATTCCACCTGAAACCTGAATGGCACCTGCAAGGTGTCCTTGGAATGCACCTTCTACCTCCACGCACATTCCCACGGGGGAGACGCAAGGGGAAACTTCCAAAATACTCCCTGATAATGGAGGAGAGAAAGAAACAGATTTTAAAAGTGGTTCCTCACAACTGTGCATGTCTGCTTTTCCGGTTGTAAGGACACTCCCAGCAATTACGAGCGATAATGGAGCAATGTTACAACACACCACAAGCAAAAGCTTGGCATGAAAACCAAAACCCTGGTAATAAAAGAGAAGGCAGGAATAAAAAGGAAGAAATTGCAGGAGGGGCCCATGTGGTGTGTGCAGAACCCACACCGTCCGGTAATAGGAAGCTGGCCTGGGGAGGCTCTCTGCGCTTTGGGCTGGGCCAGCCCCTCTGGAGGATTTGGCAGGTGAGATCTTCATTGGGTACACGGAGTCGCTGCACTAGAAACCTGCCCTCAAATGAAGCAGGAACTGAGCCTTGTCAAGGCCAAGCGGAATAATGATCAGCCACAGCGTATTATCTCACCCCCTGTTGCTTCATGAGATCTCTGTCCCCTCTCAGCCTGCGCTGGGGTGAGAAGGAGCAGAGTGGTGAAGGAAGCTCAGACAGGTTTGGCATCCTCCTGAGCCCAGCCCCAGCCTCTTTCAACTTCCCTGCTCCTCTTACATTCTGAGCATTTGCCAAGGTTGAGCAACAAAGGAGGGAGACAAGCCCAGGCGACCCACTTGCCTCTCCCCTCCCCAGCCCAGCCCTGTTCCTCTTGGTGGCAGATAATCCCCATCTGCGCTTGCTTGCACGGAGCCTGGAATGCAGGAGGGGTCAGGGAGGGGGGCACCCAGAGAAGGGGGGACCCAGCCCCCGGCTGCTGCCTCTGAGACTGCCGGCCGCCACGGGTGCGACCCACACTAGCCCAGGGAGCAGCCCAACGTCATGGAAAAAAGAGAGAAACGTGGCAGGCCAGGCCTTGAGGGCAGCCAGAGCCTAGCCAAGCGAGAGGCTCACCGGTCTTGATCTCAGGACTCCTGCGCAGGGCCAGCTTGCCTGTGCGCTTTACAAAAAGTAGAAATAATGTGTAAAACTTAAGCAATTGCTGCTGAAGCTGGTGGCTTTAGAGGTCCTGAAGCCTAGTGGTTAGAGAGGTGCAAGGGAGGCCCTCCCCCTCCCTGCCTCCACAGCAAAATGCTCTTGGGGGAGCAGCTGCAGTGGAAGGCATGGCGGGGGAAGGCCCCTGTAAATGGGGGGGGGGTATTTAGGATGTGGTGCCCTCAGGGCTAGACTTCATAGTCCAAGCCTGGGGCCCCATAACCTAGGGGTGGGGAGGAAACACCCACTAGGGGCAGGCAGTAGGTGACAGAGGCCGCCTGGCAGAGCATCAGTGCCCAGCGTGGGCACGTTAGGGCTGATGCCCGTTGTCACAGCATCCCTTTTTCTTTCCTTAAGAAGCCAGCTCCCCCCCCACCCCACAGGCCTGCTGCCATCTTGGTTTCTCCAGGAGTGCCCCTCCCTCTCAGGGACTGAGCATGGCAGGGGGGCAGCTGCAGCCAGCTGCTGTCTGGCTCCATGGTGGGCTTTTCAGAATGAAACGGTTTTGGTCTTAAAGGAAAGGGAAGAATGCCTTGAGATGCACTCCTTCTCAGGTGTGCAAATGGCCTTGAGAATGTGACTGTTTGCCACGGCTTGGCCCCCCTCCTGCTTGCTTCCTTGCCCCCCCCCCCCCCCCGAGTGCACCAGAGAGCTGCCTGGGCTCTACAGGGACTTGGGAGCCACCCTGTCAACAGCCACTTGCAGCTCACTATTCCAGCTCACTATTCCACCCATAGCGGGTGGCGCTGTGGGTAAAACCTCAGTGCCTAGGACTTGCCGATCGCATGATCGGCGGTTCGAATCCCCGCGGCGGGGTGCGCTCCCGTCGTTCGGTCCCAGCGCCTGCCAACCTAGCAGTTCGAAAGCACCCCGGGTGCAAGTAGATAAATAGGGACCGCTTACCAGCAGGAAGGCAAACGGCGTTCCGTGTGCTGTGCTGGCTCACCAGATGCAGCTTGTCACACTGGCCACATGACCCGGAAGTGTCTGCGGACAGCGCTGGCTCCCGCCTATAGAGTGAGATGAGCGCACAACCCTAGAGTCTGGCAAGACTGGCCCATACGGGCAGGGGTACCTTTAACTTTACCTATTCCACAGTGGGACCCCGGAGCACTTCTGGGCTCCAGACATCTCCAGCAGCAGATTCTTGAGCTGCGCTTCCTGCATTGCAGGAGGTTGGACTAGATGACCACTGGGGTGCCTTAAACTCTACAGTTTTATGATTCTATGAATCTCTGATTTCCATGCCACTTCACAATCTCAAAAGGTACCTCAAAGTGGTCTACAACCTACCTTAAATAATTTGTGAAATTTCAAACGCTGCAAATGAGAATCAGATACAAGTGCAATAAAGCCTCTATATAAATAACATTAGCAACTATAAATGAAATAATAATAATAATTTTGTTGTTTAGTCATTTAGTCGTGTCCAACTCTTCGTGACCCCATGGACCAAAGCACTATAATAATAATAATAATAATTTTATTTATACCTCACCCTCCCCGGCCAGAGCCGGGCTCAGGGCAGCTAACACCAATAAAATCACAGTAAAAACATAATAGGGAAAAGAAAAGAAAAAACCCAATTTTAAATAGAGGTTAAAATGCAATTTAAAATGCAGCCTCATTTTAAAAATGCATGAAACAGATGTTGTGCCCACAGTTCCTCCCCACAAATAGCAGCCTTGGCTGTGGATGGGCTGTGGCCTTCAAAGAGTGGCTGTGAATCGTAAATCTGTGAGGGCCAAACTGCAGAGCCCAGGATCCTTTGAGGGGGAAATGTGCTCCGAAAGGGCTTCAAAGGGATCTGGTGTGCAGGCAGATGATTTGACTTCTAAGCAGCTCCTTCCTGCACCTCTGGCAAGAGGCATCACAGGAAGAGCAAGAGAGCCAGACCCCTTGCTTCCTCCCAGCCAGGTGGGGGCACGGCTCACTCCCCCCCCCCTCCGGGGTGTTAAGCAAGTTCAGAACCCTCCAATCATTAACCTTTATTGATTGGCTTTATTTGCATTTTGCATGTAAGCCACTTTGGGAGGGTTTTGACCCTGAAAGGCAGCACAGAAATCATGGTCACAAATCCTTCTAATACGAAAAAAGTTCACCCAGTGTGGCCAGCAGTGGGCTTTGCTGGGATTGCCCCAAGGGGCTGAGGATGGCCTGAGCTGCCCTGGGCAAGGCAGGATTGCAGCCAGCCCCCTCAGACCAGAGCAAAGGCACAAAGGCAGAACTTAAAGGAAATGCAGAACTGAAGGTTTCCTGTCCAGCTGTAACTCCACTGCAAAATGGGGCCGAGGCACCACTCAGACTGCCAGGAAAGTACTGAGACAGGCCGTCCCACCCATTTGCTCTTGTAAGCTACAGGTCAACTCCGTTGATAGTAACTAGATATGGTCCAGCAGAACCACTAATGGGAAGACAGAACACCCTTTCCCAACCCTTGGTCAGAATTTAATTCCTGGGGGAAATTGCCACTTCATATTTACAAGCTAAGAGAGGTTAAAAGCATTTTTTAAAGAATCAGTGCAATTCAGTGTGAAAACTGCCATTTAGATCCAGAAGAGCAAAGAGAGAGCTTTTAGCATCAGGGCTCGTCCTCCACACTTATTTTTTGCCCCGCTGTTTCCCAGCTTGTGTCCAGGCACTTCCACCCCTAACCTACCACCAGGTGCTTCGCCCAGGAAAACACACTCTTTAAAGCTGAATTGAAACCAAGGGCAATTTGGGTTTTCGGCAGGTGGCTGCCCAGATTCAGTGGTCAAGAGTGGGGTTTTGCGGAGAAAGTGCCAGGGCAAAAAAACAGAAGGGGGAAACTGCTGAGACACAAACCTGGAAAGCCTGGACTGGTGCCTACAATGTGGAGCAAAGCTAAGAGTGGATGAGCCCTCAGTCCTGTTGGAGAACAGACACGGCAGAACCCAGTCCCTGTGCAAGGAATCAAATGTGATCTACTTTGCAGAAGCCAACAACTTGCTCTTGTTCTTGAGAAGGTAGAATCGCCAAACACAGAAGCAGTACTCCAAAACTCAAGTTCCTCTACTGACACTGCCTGAGCCCATTTGTAAAACTGACATCTCCTGCCCGGAGACCTATGTCCCCACTGTGGAAGGACGTGTGGATCCAGAATTGGCCTCCACAGTCACTTAGGGACTCATTGTTCAAACCATGTTTAGGGAAGACTATCTTATTCGGCTTCAAGGGATTGCCAAAGAAGAAGAAGAAGAAGAAGAAGAAGAAGAAGAAGAAGAAGAAGAAGAAGAAGAAGAAGAAGAAGAAGAAGAACTCCAGTCAACTTATTTGGAAGCCTCCAGGATTTGGAGATGAGGGAGGGGCTGCCAAGCATTTCAACAGCGCCAGCTGATTTAATGGCTTCCCTCCCCCGCCCCGTTAACACTGGGATAGAGACTCTGCAGCCCTTGAGAAGCTGGTGGACTATGACTACCCACCATCCCTGGCCATTGGAGATGGAGCCCAACTGCATCTAGAAGCTCCCCCCCCTGCCCTATTTAGGGGATCCCCTTCCCTAAATAGATGGGTTTCTCTACCCAGAACATTCCAGAGAGATTTCTTTATCAAGTAAGCATCTTCTAACAATTAGCTCCCATTAAGGAGTCATTCTGAGCCATTAAGGAGTCATGAAGCAGTTGTTGTTTTTTCAAAACAGCAAAAAAAGCTAATGTTATACTAACTAGACTGTATCAACCTAAGTTGAGTGTCCTGATCAAAAGTTATATTCTGCCTTGGTCAGACCCCACCCAGAATGCTGTGTCCAGTTTAACTGGGCACCTCAGTTTAAGGAGGATATTGACAAGCTGGAACAAGTGCAGAGGAGGACATGCAAGATGCTGAAGAAAGAAAGCCTTATTCATGAAAAATGGCTAATGGAGTTGCATATATTTAGCCTGGAGAAGAGGTGACTGAGAGGTGATAGGACAGCCATTTTCAAATATCTCAAGGGCTGCCCCATGGAAGACAGAGCAAGCTTATTTTATGCTGCTCCAGAGGGGAGGACCCGAACCAATGGATTCAAATAACAAGGAAGGAGATTTTGACTAAACATTAGGAAGAACTTTCTGTTTGACAGTAGAACAGGCCACCTTGGGAGGCGGTGGACTCTCCTGCAATGGAGGTTTTGAAGCAGAGGTTGGATAGCCAGAGATTATTTAGCCTGGTCATTTTTTTATTTTAAAAAATACGTATATACCACTGTATCATAAATAAATACCATGGTGGTTTACAACAATATAAAAACATAAAATCAGACAATCAAGGTTTTAAAAAGTTAAAAACAAAAATAAATTAAAATCAGGCATCAGAAAACGATTGTGGAGGATGTATTCTTAACTGCCTGTATAGGCCTGGCAGGATATGAAAGTATTCAGCAGGCATTTAAAAATGGGCACAGAAGGTGCCTGCTGAATATCTAGTGGCAGGGAGTTCCACAGGACTGGGCCAATAACACCGAAAGGTCAGTTTCTCCTTCCTGTTTTGGGCTAGATGACCTTTGGGGTTCCTTCCAGGTCTACAATTCTATGTTTCTACCATTTGGAGCTTTTCCTTTTCCTTTTCCCAAAGTGATCCTGCCCAGCTTCAAGGTGAACCCACCGTCACAGCCAGCAAGCAGCAATCTGGCAGGACTCTAATGTAACAAATGGGAAGAGGCCGTCGTAGCTAATTCCCAGTGCAGCTGCTTTGCATGCAGAAGGTCCCAGGTGAAGCTTCCCCCACACAGCATCCACATGCCAGGAAAAGGTTCATCCTCGGGCCAATGACAGGTGCTTCTGCAGCTATTCGATGCACAGGACCCTTTGCAGGGGGTGGGGGGGGGGATGAGAGCCTTCTGCCCCCAGCCCTGGCAGGGGAAGGAGGCAGGCGGAGGCTCCTGCTGGGCCTGGAAGAAGCCTCTTCCCTGGGAAGCACCTGCTCGGGATCTGCGTAGCGTTGACACCCCAGATTCCCAGTGATAAAAGCTACTGGGCCGGTTGGGAGAAGGTTCTGCTCCCTGCAAATTAAAGGGCGTTGTCTTGCCTGGAAATTGCATCACCTGCCTTTCTGAAGAAGGGAGAGATTTCCTGGTCGGCCAACCAGGGGGACACTCCTCCTCCTCCTCCTGAATTGGCTGTTGCCTGTTTGGACCCGGGTCTGGCCTTAGACGTGGGCTGGGGCAGTGCCAGACTTGGCACAGCTCCCTGGGCTTGTCCACACACATGGCAGCAACCACAGTCCCACATCCCACGTGCAACACCAACACCGCCTTGTTTGCACAGCTGCAGCGTCTCATGGCAACACACACACAGAAACTGGTCCCCACCACACCCAGCAGAGCCTGCACACACGGCAGGACTTGGCAGGGAGGGGGGCAAACCCAGCACTGCCCAATCTGACCCTCCTTTATAGAGACTCCCATCCCCTGCCCTGGTCCCTTCTTAGGGAGTCACGCCCAACCAGACCCTTGGCCCACCCCTGTCAGTGCTGCCTGCTCCCAACGACAGCTGTGGCTCTCGAAGGCTTTCGGACAAGGGACGTTCCCAGCCCCACCTGGAGGGGCTGACATGGGAACTGGACCCGCAGCAGCAGCTCTGTCCCTGGGCTGCTGTGGGCCTGGACTCGCGAGCAGATCCGTGTCTGGCCACTTCAAAGTCCAGCACACTTGGAGCTATTTCATGGGAACACGGCCCGGAAGTTGCTCTTGTCACCGTTTGCACCCACCCACTTCCCCCCCCTGGATGCAGGCTGAAGGCAGAGAAGGAAATCTTGGGCATTGGAGGCTAATTGCATTCTGATGGAGTAAGCTCTAATACAGAACAACAAACAAACCTGTGTTGCAAACTTAACACAACAAACAATACAAGCAACATGCAGACCAGCATACTAGATAGCACTGTAATTCTTATTGCATAATATACATGATTTAGTAACAAAAACAAAATGTGTGCACTTGTAAATTCTCTAATTTAGCTCTAAAGCATGGGTAGGCAAACTAAGGCCCCGGGGGCCAGATCCGGCCCAATTGCCTTCTGAATCCGGCCCGTGGACGGTCCAGGATCAGCGTGTTTTTACATGAGTAGAATGTGCCCTTTTATTTAAAATACATCTCAGGGTTATTTGTGGGGCATAGGAATTCGTTCATTCCCCCCCAAAAAATATAGTCCAGCCCCCCCACAAGGTCTGAGGGACAGTGGACCAGCCCTCTGCTGAAAAAGGTTGCTGACTCCTGCTCTAAAGGGAAGGGAGAGCAGCTCAGACTGTCTCAAGCAGCTGACCTGGAATAGCCTGAAAGGGAAGAAAATGGTGAGCTATTTCATTGAACCCCACGGCCTTGGTGGAGTTCTCCAGGGACCAGAGCCTCTTGCCCCTCACCTTGGGCAGAGGAGGGCTTGCTCCGCTCCAGGTGCCCTCAGTTCCTGGGCCAGCTCTGCCTCAGGCTCCACAAGTTCATGTGTGGTTATTCATTTATTAATCTATGCGTCTCAAGGCCTTTTTACAGGCACACCATAAAAAACACTGAAAATGAAAATAGTACAAAAAAGCAACAATTAAAGATGTATTTCAAAACAACACAGAATCAGCACCAAAGGCAGAGAGACCTTTTCACTCAGCTAGAAAAGTTTTTCAAGTCAAATCTGTCCCCAGTTGTTTATGGGAAGTGACAATCATGGACGCCCTGCTGTGACCAAGAGGGATGCCGTGCATGGAAGACAGGTGACCCCCCCCAAAAAAAGGTCTGCCCCGGGTTACTGTGGAGGGGGCCGTTGAGATCTGGGGGGATTTGGAGGAGGAGCTCTCCTGCAGGTCAGAGTGACCGGCTAGGGGGCATGTCAGGGATCAGGGTCTCTTTCAAGTTCCCTGGTCCTGAGCTGTTAATTCCAAAGCCTTGAACTTTGCCCAGAGGCAGAATGGCAGCCAGAGCCACAAACAAGGTCAGCAATGCTGGAAGTCATTTGCCCCGCAAGCAGCCCAGTCACTGCGTCCTGCACAGCTGCAGCCTCAGGAGTAGACCCTATGCACATGGTCACAAGGAAGGAGCCTGATGAACACACTCGATATCCCACCTTTGCAGCAGTGGCACTCCAGACACTCTGCTTGCTGGGGGGGGGGTGTCTCTAATTCCCCAGGTGCCTTTATAGCATCCATAGAGACCCACGGAAGGAGGAGTGATAAAAACTGCCTTTAACATTGCGCCACGACAGGCTGGCAAGTCACACCTTTCAGCAGGCAATTATTCTGCAATTATGTGGTTTCAGCCTAATCCAAATGTAATTATGTGGAGAATTGCTGTTTATGAAGAGTGGATTGGCGCAAAGGAGCCTCTGGCACAAGGTAGTTGGTTGGGGACATGAGGTACCAGGAGATGATGACCCAGTCTGGCCACCCAGGCAGCTCAGGAGATGCGAGGGAGGAAGGAGGGGACCGCATTGGGGCTGGGAGGGAGCCGGGAGCCGCAGTGCTTCCAAGGGCAGGGAGACGAAAGACGCCTTGGCTGAAGGCCTGAGTGGCACCTGCAGCACCCAGGACACGACCCCCACCTGCTGCAGGCAGCAGGGCCCCTTTCACGCAAGGGAGAGCCCCCGCTGACCTGCAAAGCACCCTGGGACCTCTCCGTCTGCCAGAGGCTCAGCCCAAGGCCCATCCTGGCGGGTGCCCAGATCATTGCCAGAGCATAATTTCAAGGGCTGCTGTGTCCTACCTGCCTCCCACAGCATCCTCCGGGAGCCCCAGAAACAGTTTAGAGCTGGCCAGGAGTTAGGGACAGGTTCTTCTTTTACTAGTATATTCACTTTCAAAACACATTTTCCCCCTGAAACTGCAGTCTTGTCATTTTCAGATGTTTGCCATCCGCCTTCCTAAGCATTCAGGGATCAGGTAGGAGGGGGAAAGTCTAAATACCTGCTTGTTTTGCAAGACCAATAACAAGCCCTTTTCCTGGTGCACCACACAGCCAGGGAGGGAAGCTGCTGGGGGGGGGGGCAATGGGCAGCTGGGCAGCCCTGTGGCTCACTTCAGGGATGGCCCATGCCTGCAGGAAGGGAGCTGAAGTTCCTGAACCCAAGAGGCACTCCAGACATGGAGATGGGAAGATGCTTCAGAGCAGCTCTCTGGGGTCCCAGCCAGGGGGCGGCAAATGGGTGCATTGCCCAGGAGCTGTGCTTTGCTCCCTCCTCCAGAATTTTGCGTGTGTGGAAAATTGTCTTTTTAATTTTTGCCATGACAGACAGTGACAGCTTCCGTGTAAAGGATGCCACCTTGCTTTTATAACAGGAGCAATGGACTTCTTGATCCTTGGGGTCCCTTCCAACTCTACACTTCTATTCTTCTAGAGAGCAAAGGCACAGCGAAAGTCTCTTCTGGAAGACACCCCCCCCCACCCCGCCAAGTCTGCTCACCTTCCCTGACTGAAGGTGGGTTTTGCAGGACCGCTCCTGTCACTCAAGAATTGCTTAAGGCAGCCTGCCTGGTAACCAGAGAACCTTTGCAGATTTAAACGCTGGACCTCTGTTTGCGGAGATGGAGTCAAACTCCCCTGTCCCCCCACCCCACCTGGGTTGAGCAGGATGGGCAGCTTTTTGCACTGTGAATGTATCCCTCTGAAAGCATCCCCCCTTTTAAGTATTTCCCCAGAGACCCCCCCAAAAAAAATACATTCTGAAAGCCTACATTCACATACATGTGCCACAACTTATATCAGCAGACATCATTTGGAACTGGTCTTTGGTTTTCTAAAGAATTTGTAAAGGAAAGCATTATTCTAAGTCTGAAGCTCCATCTCACTGGCTTTATCCAAAAAGGTGTGCCTGCAACTACCCACTCTGGAAGAATGGCAGATGAAGGTGATGGACTATATGGAATTGGCAAAAATGACTGGCAGAATCAGAGACCAGGGAGAAGAGACGGTGGAGGAAGATTGGAAGAAATTTAAAGACTATTTACAGAAATATCATAAAATTAATGAATGTTAGAATGATGTTGGATGGAGGTTAAAGGGTTATTAGTAATAATGTGGTGAAGGAGTATGGAAAATTTGAAGGTTAAAAAGATGAAGAATTTAAGATATAATACACTAAGATAAAGACAAGGATAAGACAGAGGGAAGGGATTTGCTGATTAAATATTTGAATTGGAATACAGAGAGGGGAGGTGTGGGGAAGTCTGGGAAACAAGTGAACGTAAGTAATATTATGGAAATGGAATTGTTTTTACTTGTTTTCTTTTTATTTTTGTATTTTTCTTTTTCTTTTTTCTATGTGAAAATCTTAATAAAATATTTTTTTTTTAAAAAAAAGGTGTGCCTGCGGTACTCAGCCCCCCAACTGCTTGACCAGGGCTGCACGGAAGGGCGCTTTCGCTGCTTCTAAACCCAGATTGTGTGTTTTTTGTATTGCTCGTGTGATACAAGATTAAAACAAAATTTTGGATAAAACTGGTTTGCAACTTTCTAGTTACAGCATAAACTGTTTTCTTGATTTTTTTGGTCTCCCCTTGTTCACTGTCCCCTTAACATCCTTTTTTCTAAAGAAACAAAAAGCATGCCAGTCACTCAGTTGGCACTGTTCTCCAGGGGGGGTGCTCTGTGCCCCGTCTGGAAAAGTAGTTCCCCCTGCTGCCCCCATGTGACGGGGAGGGCACTCTCAGGGCTGCAGACAGGGGCAGGGCAAGGGGCACAGACCCATAGCACAAACCTGCACCTGCTAATTCATAGGCAAATTTAGGCTGACTTGCAGAGCAGCTGGGGAGAACCTGAATTTGGGCTCTTGCTGTCAGGCCTGAATTTGCCTCTGGACAAATGGGGATGCTGGGTGGTCCCAGGGGTCTCATCGGGATTGTGATTTGCAGCACCTTCTGTAAGTGAAGCTCACATTTTGTATTTTTGCGTTGTGAACTGCTCTGTGATATTCGGATGAGGAGCGGTATACCGTATATATGTAATAAATAATGATGATGATGATTAAAAACACACCCACAGCATGAGATTAAAGCACCACAGAGCTTCCCCCAAATAAGCCTGGGAGTGTAGTTTACCCCCCACAGAGCACCAAGAACAACCAAGGATTCCTTGGGGGGGGGGGAATGCCATGTGAGTTAAATGGGCTTCAGATGTAAAGGAGAAAAGAGGCCAGAAATGGAGGGGGGGGGGAGCTCTAGCAGAGACGACCCAAGGGCTTGTGCCCCCTGCCCACCCCACCTAAGAGGTAAGTAAGGAAGCCCCCTTTCTGTCCTGCATCTGGACCTGATCCTGCCCTTTCCAGTCACTGCCAGCTGCCTTTCTAGACCGCGCATCTCACTTCTAAGCCTGCCTTCCAGAGCTTATCCTGCTCCTATGAAGGAATGGGGAGTTAGCACAAGATTTTCCAGACCCCGCGGTGCAGGCTGGGGGCTTGCCCAAAGACCCCTTCAGGAAACACTAGGGGGCCCACAAAGCCAAGAGCCTTGGCAGCCCCATAGCTGGGCTCTGGATGCTCCCCGCTCACCCACCCCCGGCCTCATGAGGCTCTGGATAAGCCACAGGCACACAAATGTGGGGGACACTTTCATGGAAGGGACCCCAAAGGTCCAACCCCCTGCAAAGCAGGAATCACAGCTGAACAAATGGACACCCAACCTCAGTTTAAAGCCTTTCTTCATATCAGCTACTTGCCAAGAAGTTGCATTTCTTCAGAAGACTTTGCCTTTCCTATTAGAAAAGTGAAAATGCCCCTAACAAATGAAGATGAAAACTCCACATGGATAAAATTAAATGCCTGACTAGCCAGTGGTGCCTGCAAAGGTGTCCCTTGCGATGAGGAGGCCAGCGGGTCTGGCTTCACCCGGTGCCTGAAAAAAGACCATGAAGGTGCAAAGGGTGTGTCGCTTGGAAGGGGCCACCACTGGAAAGGCCCACGAGCCGCTGGAGGAACCTGGAGCAAAGACCTCCTCCTCCTCCTTGCGGCACCTGGGAAGCACCTTGAGCCCTCCTGAGGCATTTTCTCTCCCCCCTGATGCCTCACCTCTGACTGGCACAGAGAGAGCGGGTATGGACCTAGAGGGCATCCTGCTGCCACTGCTGCTGCCCTGCTCCTGGTCCTGCCAGCCTTCACCAGAGATGCCCAGGGAGCAGCGTGGGCACCAAGGGCAGGCAGAGCGGCTGGTGGCAAGGTGGCAGGGAGCAAACAGGAGCAGAGGCGGACCTAAGCTCCCTTGAACCCTTGGCAAGGACACGTTTCAGCATGGGGAGGTGTGATTTTTCGCCCCCATACCTAACCAATCCCTAGGTACGCCCTGGAACAGGAAACCCAAAGGGGAGCCCTTAGTGGTGGGCTCGCAAGCACTGCAGGCAAGAGGAGCCGCCTGGGCAGAGAAGCCTGAGGGAATGCAGGGGGGGGGGGTCTGCCTTTGAGGCTGCTTCCCCCCCAGACGGCAAGAAGGCCTGCACAGGCTTCCAGCAACACGTGAGGCACCTGCCTGCCACAGGCAGCCCAGCCCCATAGCGCTGCTTCTCACTCTCATATGCCTGCCCCTGCCAAGGGCACCAGCGCCCAGCACTCCCAGTGGCCTTGCCAAGGGGAGCAGAGCCCCCCACTCGCCCCCGTTGTTCCCCAGCTGATGGCCCCTAACCAGGCATTCCTCAGTCCTACCTGTGGGTCCTCTGCCAGGCAGGTCCTCTGCTGTTGCCGCCGCCGCCTCCCGCTGCTCTTTCCAACAGTGCCAAGGTGGGACGGCCTGAGCGCAACCTTGCTTTTATGTCCCCGCCCTGGGATGACACACTGGCCCAACCCAAGTGGTGCAAACACGGGGAGGGAGGGAGGGAGGGAGCGCTCCTGCCATACACCTGCCTCTTCACTTCGCACAGGCACTGATTTTGCCCAAACCGGAGGGAGGGGATGGTGTTCACACGCGCGCACACAGGGATTTTGTGCAAGGCTCCTGGTGGTTTGTCAGGAGCTGGCTGGGATGGGCAAGAAGAGTGTCGCTGGGGCAGAGGGAGGGACCAGGGGGCTCACGGAGCACGAGAAGACCCTTTGGCGGGGTCCGGGCTCTCAAGTGGCAGGAGCAGCTTGGAGGCGGTTTTGGTTCCTCTCCAGCTTGTCAATCCTAATCCTCGCCCAGGTGTGTCTGCAACGGAATTCCTGCCGCCTGATCTGCCCTTCGGGGCTTTCCCCGTCCTGCTGCCGCAGCAGAGAAAGCGAGATTCGCGAGCGCGGCTTCCTGGGAACGGGCCGGGCCGCGTTGTGCAAGTCGGGGTGGGAGCAGCGTGGGTGGAGAGAGCAGAGAGAGGAAAGCATTTCTCCCTTCCCCTGAAGCAGAGGGGCCATCTGCAAAGCTGAATGTTGGAAGGGTCGGGGCAGATTGAGGAAATGTTAATCTGTGGAACTCACCGCCGGAGGAGCCAGTAATGGGCATCAGCCTGGGTGGCTTTGAAAGAGGGCGGGGCAAATTCGTGAAGGACAAGGTTTTCTGTGCCTACTAGCCAAGATAGTTGTGTTCCACCTCCTTTCTTCGTGTTCCACCTCTGAAGGCTGGTTGCAAAGCATCACCAGTGGGGAGAGCCCAGCATTTTGCTTGGGCTCTGCTGGGGGGGGGGGGGGCTTGCCAGAAGAGGCAGGCTGCACCCAGCAGGCAGAACAATCCAGACGAGCAGCAACTACCCAACGCCAGGACTCCTCCAGCCAAACTGGGGGGTGAGGGTCCATTTTTTTCATCAGCGTTGATCACAAGGCAAAGCTTCTCCTGGTTTAAATGCCAGCCCCCTCTGGACAGGGCAGGAGAAGACCCTCCAGCCCACCCTGCCCTCGCCTACCCCGCTGCTCTGCTACATGACATGGATCCAGCCCATCAGGATGAGTTGCATCCCCCCCCCCCCAGTCCCAGGGAGAACTGACACAGCCTCAGCCTCCGTCTTGTCTGCAGAGCTGGACTGGGCGGCCCAGTGGGAAGAGTAGCCAGGCTGGGAGAGCAAGGAGAGCAGCTTGCTGTGTGGGGCTGTTTATTCTTCCAGAACCATCCTTGCCAGAGGAAGAGGAGGAGGAGGAGGCAGCTCAACCTGCTCAGAATTTTGTGCAAGGCAGCTCAGCCAGCCACGTCTCCTTTCTCACTGTGGCTTTTGGCCCCTGTGGACCTGGCTTGGTACAGAGAAGGAGAAGATGCAGGAAGAGGCGCCAACTTGAATAAAATATGGGGGGGCAGGTAAGCCCCACCCCACATAATTGATCACGAGATTCAGTGCACACACACCATTTGAATGGCATCAACTTGGGGGAGAGCGGAGTTGAGACTAGGACAAGTACACAGAGTGCTGAGATGCTCTCTGCAAGAACTCCATAGTGCCGGGGCTTCTCAAACTTGGATCTCCCTCTGCTGTTGGACTGCAACTCCCATTATCCTTAGTAAGCAGGACCAGTGGTCAGGGATGATGGGAATTGTGGTCAAACAACAGTGGGAGACCCAAGTTTGAGAAACACTGTGGTCCCAGCCCTAGACACCTGGGACACAAGTTCAGGGCCGGATTTAGGTTTAGGCTACTGAAGGTAATGGGGCCCTTTATATGTGATATTTTAGGGAGCAGGTTAGCAGGCGGGGCCCATGACTTACATCACAGGAGCCTACACAACACAAAACACTGTTGCTGGGTGTAGGTTTTTTTTTAATGTGTTTTTTATCTTTTTATCTTATATTTTGGAAATGTACATCCAGGTTTTTTTCCTTTAATTTTTGGGGGGGCTCCCAAGAGAGTGGGACCCTAAGCTATAGCTTGTCTAGCTTATGTGTAAATCTGGCACTGCACATGTTGGAAGTCAGCTGCGTCTCCACCAGTGCTCAACCCGTATAAGTCTATCAGAAAAGCCCTGTAGGAGCTGGATCAGGCCCAAGGGGCCCACCCAGTCCAGCTCCTTGTTCTCACGGTGGCCAACCAGATGCCCCAAAGGGAAGAAGCCCACAAGCAGCAGCCATTGTCCCCTCCTGCAGTTCCCAGCATTGGGCATTCAGAGGCAGACTGCCTCCCGCAGCGGAGCTGGAATATCGCCATCATGGCCAGGAGCATTGACAGCCCTGTCCATTCATGCCTACAATCTCCTTTCAACGCCATCCAAACCGGTGGCCACCTCTGCTTCTTGTAGCAAATGCCCTCGTTCCACGTTGCACTCACTGTGTGCACAAGCAGTTCCGTGTCAGAAGGTGGGGGGCTCTCCTTCATGCCAGGAGCTCCTTCTGCCAGAGATGCTCCAGTTGTGCTTCTAGTTGTGCGTGGGTCTATGATGCCATGCATGTATCTCCAATTGCTGGTTAAATAAAAAACGTATGTTCTTTGGTTCCAGATGTCCCAGCCTTCAGGTTCCTTGGATGCCTGCGAGTTCTCCTCTTCTGAGCGAGGGAGAAAACTTTTCTCTCTCCTCTTTCTCCAGGTCAGGCGTGACTTTATACACTTCTAGCATGTTACCACGTGTCAGCTTTGACAATACAGAGTTAAGTTTCTGCCACGCGCATTCCTTGAGCTGGGGAGCGTCCTTGGCCAGGAGCCGATGACCCAGTTCAAAGACACGGAAGCGCCAGCCACCTCCTCGGAAGGAGCCGGTCAAAGCCACCCCCCGTCGCCCTGAGAAGGAAGGAATGCGCCACGGCCAGGTCTCCGCCATAGCTTCTCACGGCTCGAGGGAGTCGCGGGGCGGCTCCTGCACCCAGAGCTGATTGCCATCACCTGCCACCTGGATGTGCGCATTGTCTTCCTGTCGTGTTTGGCCCTCCGGTAATCGGGGTGTATTTTGTGTTTGTCTTGAGCTCCAGCCTTGCCAAGGAGAGGACAAAAACCTCGGAGGCAGAGGCGGCCTGGGGCCTGGGGCGAGGCAGACAGGCAGGCTTCCAGGAAGCGAAGGAGCCAGACCCGTCTCGAAACTGGAACGCGGGGAAGTCGTCGGGCCGGTTGGCTGTCCCTCGTGGGCCCCGTGCAAGAGGGCCAGGCCCTCCTCTCTCCGCAGGGGCCACAGAGTCTAGGGATGGAAGGCCAGGGTTGCAGGCAAAATACGGCTCTGGGTGGCGGTTCCCAAACTCATCCCCAGTGCCCCATGACCCACCGGGGAAGATAATAACACAATAAAACCCAAAACAGGACCAATTAATTGCGCATTCATTCGAAGTGCAGTTGAAACGATGTAGTTTAAATAATTGAACAAAACTGATGAGCTTGATAATAATAATAATAATAATAATAAAATAATAATAAAATAATAATAATAATAATAATAATAATAATAATAATAATAATAATAATAATAATTTATTATTTATACCCTGCCCATCTGGCTGGGTTTCCCCAGCCACTCTGGGCGGCTTCCAAACGAATATTAAACACAATACAGCATCAGACATTAAAAACTTCCCTAAACAGGGCCGCCTTCAGTTTTCTTTTAAAAGTAAAATAGTTGCTTATTGCCTTGACATCTGCTGGGAGGGCGTTCCACAGGGCGGGTGCCACTACCGATAAGGCCCTCTGCCTGGTTCCCTGTAACCTCACTTCTCGCAGCGAGGGAACCGCCAGAAGGCCCTCGGATCCAATGATTCCAGCTTTTCAAAGTCTGAGACTCCTTTACACCTCCAGCGCCTCCCTGTTGCCACCCCCTTGCCTCTTAGCACCCCCAGGTAATCCACCCCAAGGGGACACGACCATCCACTGTGGGAACCACTCCTGTAAAACCATCTTGTGCAAATTTCCTAGCCTGGCAGCCGGCGCAGCAACTTCCCAACACGTGGAATGGCAGCTGCAGCTGCCGGGGCAAAACCTGTTTGCACGTCTGTAAGAACTTAGTGTGGCTCTTTGGAACTCCCTGCCACTTGATGCTGAGCAGGTGCCTTCGCTGTACTCTTTTCGGTGCCTGCTTAAAACATTCTTGTTTAGACATCTTGTTTACCCAAATGCTTAGTTAAGCGAAGCAATTTTAATCTGCTTTAGCATTTAACTTTTGGATGTTTTAAAATAATGCTGTAAATTTTTATTAGCAATGATTTTATTGTTTTATCTGTTCTGTAAACCGCTTTGAGACATTTTTTCTTTTAAAAAACAACAACAACAATCAGATGGTATATAAACACCATGAGATAAATGAATAAATAGCCCCGGCCCCAGCTCAAGGACTCCGGCGCGCAGCTGACCCGGCTCGCGAGTCCGTCCTGCGAGGAAGGTGTAGCGCGAAGGCTGGGCAGCGGCGGATCCCTTTCTCAGGAAGGCCGTGGCAGCGGCATTTGCATGCGGTTTATCTTCCCGGCTGCTTTGTTTGAGATAACGGGGCAGCTCCACAAACAAGGCTGTCATAAAGACTTGCGCACCGAATTTGCATATGAAAATATTTGCAAATGTCTGCAAATGAAGATGCACAGATGAGCCCCTGCATGTGAACAGGGAGGGGTCCCGTAGCCCCCAGATCAGGAAGGAAAGTGGGGAGGCGCCAGCCCAGCCTTGGGCACCAGCAGAGGGAGGGCTTTCTCAGCACCCAGGTGGATGGCAGAGGGCTCCCCCCCCCCCCCGTTCTTGGCCGCCTTGTCAACCTGGGGTGTGCCTATTGATCTTGGCATTCGCAAAGCAGGCAGAGCCTTGGCAGAGTCCGCTCGCTGCCCTCCTCCGATCCAGGCATGTCCTGATGCGCTCGCTGGGGGCAACTGCCGGGAGGGCTGCCAGCTGGCGGGGGGGGGGGTCAAAGGACGACTTGTCAGTTCCACGGAAAAAGATAAGGCGGCCGCGGCTACTACTAGTCATGTTGGCTGCTGAGTCTGTCTCCTGGATCAGAAGGCCAGTCGCTAAGGGCAGATCTACGGGACTCAGCACCCATGACTTTTCCGTTCCCAGCACCCTTAAGGAACTACGGTTCCCAGGATCCTTGGGGGGGGGGAGCCTCGTGTTTCAAATGTTGAGGGGTGGCTCTGCCCCTTGCGCTCCTGAGAAGGGGCCTGGCCATGGGCATGGAGGGCCCAGTGGAGGCTGCTGGGTTCAGGATTAGGCTCAGCACTCCCTCAGCGCCTCAGGCTCGGCAGGGCAGTGGCAGGGCAGGCAGCGGCTTCAGCACCGCTAGACATGAAAGGCCTCCGAGGAATCCGCCTCGCCCCTCCCTTGGCAGCCAGGCAGCCACGCCGCCCTCCGCTCCGGCTGCAGAGGAACCAGGAAGCAAAAGGGTCCCGCGTGGGGCTCCCAGATCCGCACTAAGGGGCCGAACTGCCTCCATCACCCCAGGGCTGAGCACCACGGGCGCACCCACGGAGCAACCCGCAGCTAAACTAACCAGCAGAGGGCTTCAGAGGCCGGTGGGGGGAGCAAGGAGGGGGCCAACTGAGCACGTGCTCCCACCCAACGGGACAGATCCTTGACACGGACTGAGTTGCTACAAGGGAGGAGGGAGCTGCTCGTTTGCAGAGCCAAGCCTTGAGGGAAGTCGCGAGAGCACGAGGGCAGGATTGGGGCTCCTGCCCAGAATGAGGCACCTGTCTCTGCTCCAGGGGGGCTGTTCAAGCCCGTCCTGGGCCCTGTGGGAGGAGGGCTGAAAGGGGGCTCTAAGAATTGCTGGTATCCGTCTGTCTCGGGAGACAATGGAGGAGAGCACCTTTGGGGCTGAAGTCAAACCGCTGGAGAGTTACAGCGCCTGCTGTGGCTGTAGAGGCCGATACGGGAGACACCTTTGCAGCTGCTGGGGGAGAAACCAAAATATGATGGGGCAGGAAAGGGCCCGTCTGAGCTTCCTCTCCTTAAGACGCGCCCCCCAAGCCGGCGTAAGCAGCACCCGCCCGCCCCCTGCTCCCCAACATAGGCGTCGATGAATGACCTCATGTCTGCTCCCCACAGCTTTAAAACATCTCTGCGCTGCGTGGGAATGCTGTGAAAAGGGAACAGTGTTCCTCTCCTAGCGGAGGCGGAAAAGCCTCAGTTGTGGGGTGGGAGTGTGGGGAAAGAGCTCTCTGTGAGCCCCAGAATGGTCTTCTCCCGGGACATCAGACTTCAAGAGGAGGAGGAGGAGGAGGAGGAGGCTGTGACCTGCCTTCATCCCAAGGATGCTCGTATCCGGAAAGGGTGAATCACCTGGGCAACTTGGCCCGCCGCTGCAGGAGGCGCAGCCCAAGAGCACCCGGAGGATGCCTCAGATTCCATCCCGGAGCAAATGCGGGTGGGACAGGCGGAAAAAATTATTTGGCAGTTTCTGCAGAGGCGTCAAAGCCAATGACGTGGGGACGGGGGCAAAACGCCAGGAGTGGGGCAGAACTTGGGAAGGGCATCACCCGCTTCCTCAGCGGCATGAGGCGTCTTGTTTGGCAGCGCGCAGGGTGGCTGGGGCCAGCCTTGCCCACCATCCTCCACCCTGAGGATTCCGGGGACCACCCCCAGCCCCGCCAGACATGGACGAAGCAGCTGCCCCCTCGGGCTGCCGCTCTGCTTGAAGCTGGTCCAGCAAACCAGACTCTGAAATCCAAATGACATTCTCTGGCCGAGCGATCGGCCCCTGCTTCTCCCGTCCCAAATGGTGGGTGGGTGCAATTTTCATTGGGACCATGGTGGGTGGGGAAACGGTTACCCCCCCCTCCCTTCTCGCTGCACTCCCATCACGCTGCAATGGCTCTTGGAAAGGAAATGGTTAAAGGGCTGGGGCCGACTCGTAGGGAGACGAGATGAAGGTTCCTCCAGAGGGAAAAATGGCAGGGCCGTTCTGTACAAAAAAAGCAACATTTTCTGCGGGGGGAAGACATGAGAGGAGGCGGCCTTGATTTCGACTTTGTGCAGATGCCCCGTGAAAAGGGAGTGAATCAAGCGTGGCTCTTCTCTCTCAGCGGGTGTGGGGCTGCAGAAAGGGCCGCGCTGCTCTCCCCCGACTTTGGGGAGGTTGCCTGGACTGGACGCCTCCCCGCCAACGTCTGAATGCCTTCCCAGGGGGATGAAGGGTGCTGTGGGCTCCTTGGGACCGAGAGGCCTGCCGGCGTCAAAGGATGATCCACTGCCTAGGTATTTGCAGCAGCAAATGACACACCAGGCGAGAGCTTGTTCCTTCGCACGCCTTGCACGGAAGGCGCCTGGAAAGCGCAGCGAACTTCCTTGAGAAAAGCCGAAACGAACAAAAAGGGCAAAGCTCCCGCCTTGCCGTCTGCGCGTCGCCGTCGCCCCCCCCCCCACGCCCCAGGCAAGAGGGGCTGGGCAGGCTGGGTGGATGGTGCTTCCCAGCCCCACCCCTTGGGGGCGCCAGACTAAAGCTGCCCAGCTGAATGGGTCTATCTCGTCCCGCCCCCCACTTCCCAAAGGGAAGCCCCCATGCAGGGCAGACAAGGAACGCAGCAGCACCCCATTACTATAGGGCTGGAAAGGGGCAGGAGGGACGGAGGAGTATTTCTCACTTTTCTAAAAAGTCAAGGGAGATTTCCTCCACCCCAAAAATGGGGAAGAGGGTCATTTGGAGCGAGGACAAGCAGAGCCATGAGTGTGCGCAGGGTGGCAGTGATCCCAGGCAATGCTAGAGGAGGAATTAAGTTGAAACCAAACCAGCAGGTTAAGTGGTTAGAGCCTCGCCTGCTTCCCCAAGGGCAGATGGCAAGACTGGCAGCAAAACCAACAGGGGATTGGGAGTCCCGTGTCCCAGGAGAGGCCGGCTGTGTAGCACAGTAGCAGCTGCCAGGCTGAGCTTAAGCCTCTGCTGGCACAAAGCAGATGTGTTTGTGTGAACAGGAGGGGTGTGTGTGTGTACTGATTTCTGAGCCAGTCTCCCTGTCACTTTGCCAGGCTCTGAGCTTTCTGTAAACATTGCCTTGCAGTGCTGGCACACTTGTGGGCATCCATGCTGCAGAGCCTCTCGCCCTGCAATCAGCCCCAGCCTGGCTCCCATAGGCATCCCTATGCTGGGAAACGTTGCAGGGGCCACGGGGCAGAGTTTGGCTTCCGTGGGGCGGCAGGACCCTGGAGCCTTCAGGCGCCTTTGGATCTTGGTGTGAGAGGCCCACTGGAAGTCTAGCAAGGCCAGAGGGCAGAGGGCACCTCTGGGTCACAGAGCCCTCATGCCACCTGCTGTAGGTGGGAGAGTTGGTGGGTGGGCTGAGGGGGTGGGACTTTTGCTCCAGGCCAGGAGGAGGGATGGGGCCTGATCTGGCTCAGCCACCCCAGACCAGTCAAAGGGTGTTAATGCAGCGGGAGGGAGGCACACGCGCTCTTGCCCAAAAAGTCGTCCAACCTGTACAGGCAGACTGAGAACCCCAGAAGAGCCAGATGCAAGCTCCCAGCGGAGGCTGCCTGGGCCACCAAGGAGGAAGAACCGGCTGCCCAGCCCTCTCCAGGGGAGCCTTGCGGAGGTGGCCTGTGGGGACCCAAGAAACAGAGGAGGAGGTTTCTCAAGGTCCAGGGACTCCCTTGGCCTGGCAAAACAGACAATGCGCCAAAGATCCTACAGATGAGCAGGCGAGGGACAGGTTTGGGCAGCGCCGGCAGCCAAGGTGTGCAGGCAAATAGCTCCCTTTGATTCTGCCTCACAACCGCTTCCTGTTTGTTTAAGACCAGAGAGCCAAGCCTGCCTCGTCTTGGGAGGGGGCAGAATGAGACAGTGGCCTCCATTAGGGAACAGCCCCCCCCCCCCATGAACAGGCCAGTTCTTCCAGGTCCCCAGGGCATCCCAGTGTGGTTTTGGTCTGAGGCCTAAAGGGAAATGGACAAAGTACACATGTATACACACTGAGTACACATGCACATGCAACTGCCGAGTCCAGTGGTTTTCCACCAGTGTGCTGTGGCCCCCTGGGTGCCTTGAACGATGGGCAGGAGTGCTGTGGGCAACACTGGCCTCCATCCCTTCCCACCCCCCATGCCCTCTCTTGTCTCTGCCTCCCCAAGGCTTGCACAACTGTTTGTTGCAGCAGCCCTGGCTACAAGCTCCCCAGGCGAATGGTGCCTGTGGGGCTGGCCAGGAGCCGGGAACTCATACAGGTTGAAAACCTCTGGCCTAAGGCGTGTGTGTTACCCAGGAGATTGCAGCCACAGAGATATGAAAAGCAGATCCGTTCCATTGTCTGGTGAGATCACTTCCTGGTTCGCATGGAGCAGCAGTTTTCAGCAGAGACAAAAGCGCCTAGCTGTATTGAGGCAGCACCAGGTGTCGAAATCTTGCACCCCTAACAAATAATTTTGTGCCCAGGGCAGCTGTCCTGGCAGGCCCACTCACGCTGCACCACAACCAAGCACCACATCACCTGAGGGATTATGGTGGGACTTTGATAGAACTGAGAAACAACTGTTTTGCCCATCACCCTTTAGCAAAACCCAGCTGTGCTTTGCCCTTTAAGAAACCACATTGACTCCACTGGTGTTAATTGGCTAACAGGAGAAGAGCTATCAGAAGTGCCTTTTTCTGCACACTTCATTCAATAATTCAGGCTGCAGGATGTTCCCTGGGTGCCTTGTGCCAGGGCAAGGAGGCTCTGAGCATACTCAGAGTGCTTTGTCAAAAGAAGAGACTAGATATACTCTGAGTAGATGTTTGTTAGATACAATCTGGAGTGCCCACAGAACACAGACGGAGAAATGCTGCCATGAAATTGTCTGCATGATACAAAGGAAGGAAATCTCTGGGCATACACTGAGTGCAATGACACCAACTGCACCTGTGCTACTAAGACTTTTAGAATATTAATAAACTCACAGGAATTTTTTTGAAAATAATATGAGCCTTGAATGGAGAGGGAGTCAAGAAACTAGTGTGTGCCAGCAGCAGGGGACACCCTCCACGTGTGGAAGGTTAATGGTTTAACTATGGCACCTGCTGTCTGCCCAGCGTGCAGGTACAGGCACCCGCAGAGTGATGTCTGCAACAGGACGTCTTGAAAACGGAAAACCACAGCACTTCAAAGACTGCAATGTGCACACAGCCTGAGAGAGGACTTAGCTCTGCAGAAGCCAGGCTGACTGCGCCTCAGCAGGACTTGTTCTTCCACATACCTGTCGATTCTGCCTTGGAACAGACATGAAGCAAACAGGGCTGCAACTGCACAGATCCCTAGTCCAAAAATGGTTTTTCTTTTAGCCAGTTTCCAGTTCTCAGGTACTGAGGCCGATCTTAAGGACAAGCTGTGTTTTTATTGGCTCATCAGCAGATGAGAGAGATGTTGTGCTGGTCACCAGGCAATGGTTTTTCCTCCTGCCTGCCCTCCCTCCAGCCCTAGGAGCCTCCATGAGGGAGTTGTGAGAGGAGAGAGACTCCGGTAGCCGGCGGGGGGGGGGGGGGTTTCACCTGTGGCCACCCAACCTCCAGCCCAAGGAACCTTCAGAAGGGAGTTGCTGCCATGGGCCTTGATGGGCCTTTTCATGAGCTGAGCAAAGTGGAATATGAAGAGTCATGGGGTTTGGACAGTGTGCGCATGAACTTAACGGTGCTTGCTTTTATCTTTTGACTGCTATTCTGTTAATGTTCTTAATATTTATTTTATGTGGCATCCCTGTCTTGAGAGACAGCGGAGCGTGCCTCTGGGGACAAAGACAAACCGCTGTGTTAGCAGCACCCAAGCGAGCTGCCTGGGTGCAAGCCTGGTCAGGGCGCCTGGTGGTGGTGGGATCCTCAGAGCACAAGGGGGGCCTCTCTGGGGGGCCCAGAGGAAAGCAGAGCAAGGCGTCTGGCACCAGCTGGGCTGCAGGAGTTGCTGGGAGCAGGAGCACGAGGTGAGATCCGCTCCGCATTTGCGCAGGGTCTACTCCCGAGTCTTTTCTTCTCCCAAAGAAATCCCACAAAGCAGCAGAGGTTTGGGATCAGAGTTTTCCTTCTCCGAGATGGGCTCTCTTCCCAGGCGGATGAGCCCCATCTGTCCCTAATTTGTTAATCATATAATATTGCTTTAATGATGATGCTTTCGTCAGAAGTTGCTGTTATAACAGCGTTTTATAGATTGCAATTGTTTCCCTGATGATTTATTAATTATCCTATATGATTTATGCTGTATTTGTGATGTTCTATCCTGCTATTGCTATTTGTTGTTCGTAAGTCTTTTGGGGGCTCATTTGAATGAAAAGTGACAGAGAAATAGGTTCAGCTGATCGATCAATTCCACACCTGGAATTTAGTCCAAGATTCTGATTAAACATTAGGAAGAACTTCCTGAGGGCAGCGCTGCTCAGCGGTGGAACGAGTGACCTTGGAGGAAGGTGGCAGAATCGCCTTCATGGGAGGCTTTTCAACAGAGGCTGGATGATCATCTGTCAGCCATTCCTAAATTGCAGGGGTGGACTGGATGGCCCTTGGGGGTCCCATGCAACTCTACATTTCTGTGGTCTGTGTTCTCCGCAGACTCTCAGCTGGGCCCCATCTGGACCAGTCCATTTTTCTGTTTTCAAAAGCGGGGAGCTTTCCCTTCCCCCGCCTCCTGTCTTCAATCCCAAGGAGCCCCCGGCCACCCCCACCACCCCAAAGGCAAGCGGAGCCTCTTTTGGCAGGCAGGCAGAGCCAGCACCCAAGCGAGAGGAGTCTAGAGAAACCCTGGTCTTTATTGTCCCTCGCTGAGCACATCCACAACCATGACAGGCGAATATTCAGCCTGGCTAGAGAGCAGCTGGCAGGCAGGCATGCTCCAGGGGAAGAGGGAGGGAGGGAGGGAGGGAAGGGGGGCACTCCAGGCAAGCACCCCCCCCCCCAGGGCTAGCAGGAGACGGGCTTAGCACCACAGGGAGGTGGCCTTCCTCACCCCAAGAACCTGCTGTGGGACCATCCAGGGGGTGCCCACCTGGGCACTGCTGGTGGGCAGAGCAGATGCCAAACATCCCACCTGGGGCAGGGCTGCCCCCCCCAGGGACTGAGGTGGGTGCTGAGGAACCGGGTGAGGAGCAGGGAGGGCCAAGGATGAGGCTGTCTGGAGGGGCTGCAGGGGACAGGTTAAGGGGTGGGGAAGGACTAGGGGAGGCCCCCTCCCACAAAGGCATTTGCATATAATTGGGGGGGGGATCTGGGTGCCTGCTCTGGAGGGTGGATGGGGGTAAAGCAGCCGGGCACGGAAGGAGGGGGGTGGGCATGGGGTGCGGTGGGCTCTGCCACCTGCTCAGCCTCCAGCCTGGCCAAGCGGGTTCCTGCTGGCCACAGTTTGCGCCCTCTGGGGGTGGGGGCGGCAGAGCTGCTTGGTGGAGGCCTCTGAGCCCGTCTCCCGTGAGGGGGCCCTGCCCCGACTGGCTCCGGGCGCCACAGTGGTCAGGATGGACGGCCCGTCTTTTCCGCAGAGGCTGCGTCCTTCAGGGCGGGGGGCCTCCGGGGGGCTCTGGGGAGGAGAGGCAAAGAGGAAAGCTCTGTCAGGGACGCTTCAGTGGTGACTCCTCCATCACAAAGGGCTAGACTAGATGGCCTTTGGAGACCCCTTCTCAGAAATCCCCCAGGGCAGCTGCACCCAGCTGTCCAGAGCAAAGGCCCCTTCCCACCCAGCCCTTGGAATGGGAGACTGGGGGGGGGGAGTAGGGGGCAGGACGTCCAGGTATGGGGCAAAATTCAGTTTCTGGAGAGGAAGCAGCTGGGTGAGGAGCAAGCTGGTGGGTCAACCTGCCCCATGGGGAGTGGGCCTCCTCTGAGCCACCCCAGGCGATGGGGGCGACTGGGTTGCCCAACAGCTTCCTCTAGTCTAGAGAGAAGACCCTGCCCCCCTCACCCGCCTTCCTCACCTGGAGGGGGCTCAGCCTCAGGCTCCGCCCCGGCTCCTCCTCCATCCCCAGAGGCTCCTCCTCCATCCTCAGAGGCTCCTCCTCCTCCGGCAAAGGTCAGCTCCGCCCCGTCCGTCACCAGAGAGCTGCGGGAGTGGAGGCACCGATCCCCGGAGCGTGTCCTGCGCAGGACAGACTGCAAGGGGGGATACCATGAGGGCAGGCGCTGGGGCAGCCCCTCTGCCCTCTGGGGGTGGCAGCCCCAGACAAGGGAGCCTTTCCAGGAGAGCAGGGCGGGGACGGGGGTGCCACTCTGACTCCCCAGAGCAAAGCGCCTCCAGCCGGACAAGGGAGGGAGGAAGGATGCCCCCCAGCCAGGTGTTTGTGGGGACAGGCTAGAGGATTTGGTGCAATATTCCCCCCCTCTTCCATCCCACCCCCAGATTCCCCCCCTTACCTTCCTGGTGAGGGGGCTGCTGGGGGCTGAAGCACTGCTGTAGAGGCTGAGACTGGAATTGGAGCGGCTGGGGGGAGACAGCGCCTTGGAGGCGGGGGCTGCGGACTGAGAGCCGCCCCCTTTGCCCCCCGCAGGGTCTGACGTCAGGTATTTCTCGTTGATCTTGAGGTTCGTCCTTCCCTTCACTGGGAGAGGAGAAGAGGTGAGCGCGGGGAGGCTGCCGCTTCCAGGCCAATGAGCACAAAGAGAGGCCCGCTGGGTGCTCAGCTGGTCCCCAGGCCCAGCAGGATGAGGAGCACAGCGTCCAGGGGCTCCCACATGACACCGCAGTGAGAGGGGCTCCTCCACCCTCAGGGCCCAGGACCCTCAACAAGGCATGGTGCCCACATCGTCCCTGAAAGCTGTTGGGTTCGCAGCCAAATCACAAATACATGTTTTGGCAGACAAGGTGAGCACAAAGAGGGTTCTTAGACTTCATAGAGAGGACCCTCTGTGTGGTCACTTCTTGTCTCCTCTGGGCAGAAATTCCGTAACAAAGGAGATAATCTTTTATACTTTCTACTGCCTTTGAGGAGACTCTCTCTCCATCATGCTTCCCAAATGACCAGATGTGTGTCTGGGGGCTCTGGACACCCACAGCCTATATTGAAGGCAACTTTTGTATTCTGTACCTGAGAAGTTTTCTTTCCTGTATTGTATATGCTGCCTGCACTGAAATGTAAGTAAACCTTTCTTTGTTTATCTTACTAAAAACATGTGGCTCATTCTCTGCAATGGAGGTGAAGAGCGGGAGGCCAGGAGACCACAAATAAAAGGGATAAAAAAGTGCAACTGCCTCATTCCTTAGTAAGCTGCAGAATGTATAAGAGTTTTATGTTGCTAAAAAGGTATGTAGATCCATTTGTGTGGACGACATACAAATACTTTTTGTATGTCGTCCACACAAATGGATCTACATTTTAATCAACAATCCGTTTCCCACTTGCCTCCTCTGCCTCCTGCTGGCCCACAGAGGGAGAAGCAGAGCCCCCTATTGCCCCCCCCCCAACTGAGCCTGCCAAGAAGGCCCAGGAGGTGTCCATGGAAGAAATGCCCCCTCCCACTGCCACCCCCAGCCCCTCACCTCTGCAAGGGTCGTTCTTCACCAGGAACTCATCCAGGGCAATCCAGCCTCCGCCCACACGCACCATTAGGGTGCTCCGCAGGATGCGGACCATGCGCAGCTGCTGTGACTCCCCAAACTGCAATGGGGGGGGGGGGACGCAGTGAGTTAGAGGAGCCAGAGGAGAGAAAGCCGCCTGCCAGGGACACAAGAGACCCCCTTGCGGGGTTTCCTTCTGACAAGCGGTCCAGCTTTCTGCCCCAACCATCCGAGTCCCTCTGCCTGGCTGCTCCCAGGCCTGGCGGGACTTTGCAGGAGGGCTACCTGGTGGGCGCCAACTCCTCTAACCGCTGGATGGAGAATCCCAGAGCCCTAGAACCCCAGGGGCCTTCTAGTCCAGCCCCCGCAATGCAGTGCACAGTGGCCCCTCCTCTCCAGAAGCCCAGCAGGCCCCTTTCCGGGGGGGGGGGGCGAGGGGGCTCCTGGCCAAGCACTTACTCTGTACCGGTTGGCACTGATCTGTTCCACCTGGAAACGCTTCTCACAGTTGCACTGAGCCACCTGCCTGTTCACCTGGAAAACAAATGGAAGTGGTGGTGGGGAGGGGTCTTCTCAGAGCAGGAGGAGGTGAGGGTCAAGGGCTGGCTGGGGGGACAGGCCTAAGGGCAGGCCGAGTGGGGGGTAAGTGGCCCACCCTGATTTTGTAGCCTTGGGATCAGAGTTTTCCTTCTCCTAGATGGGCTCTCTTCCCAGGCGGATGAGCCCCATCTGTCCCTAATCTGTTAATCATATAATATTATTTTTGCTTTAATTATGATGCTTTGCAACGTCCTCTGACAGTTGCATCTTAATGCTTTTTTGCAACCGAGTGGCGGATGATGCTTCCGAGGCCAGTATCTCTCCGGGCCGTACCTCGTCCTGGATCTGGTCCGCATCAGCCGCCTTGCGCAGGATGTCCCGACTGGGGTGCAGAGCACTCACAAACTCATAGTAGTCAATGAAGCCATCCCTGTTCAGGTCAAAGATGCTGGCCACAGCACTCATCTCCAGCGGGTTGGTGGGGAATTCTGGGGAGGGAAAGAGGGGGGGCTGGGGGCTGGCCGGGCACTTGGGCCCCACCTGCCACACGGCGAGCCCCACAAGCCAGGGAACTGCCACCAACAAGGCATGGCGAGCCTAGAATGTGGAGGACAGCCCACAGGGCACATCTGGGTGGGTGCTCCACTGGGGGCTAAGGAAGGAGAGGGGTCAGAAAGAGCAGCTGCTGCCAGAGGGGAGGGGTCTCCTCTCCACATCCCACTACTAGTCCTGCCATGTCCCCAAGTGTGCTGAGTTGGGGGTCCGGCAAAGTGAATGGTCCCAAAGCAGCTGGGGGTCAGGTACCAGTGCAGTTAACTCTTTATTCAAAGGAACCAAAACAGCTCAGGCCCAGTGATCCCAGCAACTTTCCCCAGTAGGTCTTGCCTTAATAAGGCAGTTGCAAGGACTGAGGACACCCGCCTTCCCACAGCTGCCGAAGTCCCCTCCTCTGCAGGGTTTGTGGCAGCTCTCCTCTTCCTCTGTCCTTTCCGTTTCTCTGCATGTTCTGGGAGACCAGCGGTTGCAGCAGGAGGGAGGGACCCCCTGGACTCTTCAGCAGCCGGTCTCCCCTCCTCTCCTGCCTCTGAGTCTGGACTGCTCTCTGCCACAGCCTCTTCCTGCTCACTAAGCCCTGTTGCCTCTTCAGCTTCCAACGCCTCCTGCTCCCTCTGACCAGGCATCCTTGTCCCACCACCAATTCCCGGGCTCAGAGCCTTCTTCCCCTGGGGGTTCCCCGGCTGGCGCCTCGCACCACTCCTCTGCACTCAGCTGGTCCATGACACTGGGGAGGTGTTGCCCCTCCCCTGCCCCATCCCCGGCACTTGGCCCTGCTGCACTCACTGGAAGAGAGGACGCTCTCGATGAACTCCTGCTGGGTGATGCGCCCGTCCTGGTCCCGGTCAATGCCCCGGAAGACGTCCAGGATGCGAGATTTCATCTGGCTGATCCACTGCATGTACCGCTTTCGCCAGACCGAGAAGTCAAAGTGGGCAAACTCCTCCAGCTGAGAGAGAGAAAGATGGGGCTGCTGGGACGGGGCCAGGCTCCCCCGCTCCCCATCCATGTCACGCACCCATGGGAAGGAGGGGGGGCAGCAGCAGAGGATTGGCCCGGGTGCAGCTGGATCCTGTCCAAAGGGGCCCATCTCACCAAGCTTCCCCCCCCCCATAAGCAGCTGCCCAACCCAGGTGGGGTCAGGAGGGAGGGAGGGGGAGGCCTCTTACCCTGCAAGGGGGTTCAGGCTGGGGCTTAAGGTTCAAGGTGCCAGAGGGACCCACATCAAGGGGTTCATTGGAGGGCACCCCCCAGACATCCGCCCTACTCAAGCCCCACCCTCAGCTGCCTCTTTCTCTCCCAGCCACGCAGAGCCAGGACCGTGGGCTCCCCGCTGCCCCTCGTTCCGGTGCCCCCACCCCTTACCTCTCGCTGGCGCTGCTGGGCGTTCTGGAGCCGGTACTGGCGGTCAAGGGCCAAGAGCCAGAGCTGCTGCCAGCGCTGCACCAGCTGGGCCAGGAGGGGGCTCTGGGGCGCCAGGTCTTCGAGGGGCACAGGCCGAGCCCTGGGGGAGAGCTTCCTGGTGCTGCGCCGCCCTGCAAGAGAGGAGCGTGCCTGGCTGTGGAGCAGTGCCCCCCCCCAGCCCTCAACCCAGCCCCCAAATTCTCTTCCTCCCTCTCTTCCATCCAGTGGAGCTGAGTGTTGGAAGACTCAGCGAAGATAAAAGGAAGGACTTATTCACACTGATCAGCGTTAATCTGTGGAACTCCCTGCAGGAAGAAGCAATGGCCACTAACTTGGATGCCTTGAAAAGAGCATTGGGCAAATTTGTGGGGGAGGCAGCATGCAGGCCTTTTTCCAGGGACACACATTGGCCTTGAGGGAGGGGCACTTACGAGAAGGCAGCTTGCGGGAGCCCGGGGCCATCCCCCCTGCCTCAGGGGCTGTCTTGCGCTTGCAGCTCTTGGTGACCCTCTCCACATCTGGCTGCTTGTGGGTCAGCTCCTCCATGAACACCTGGGGGGGAGAACGAAAGGGGGGAGGGAAAGGGCAGCTGCTCCTCCCTGCAAGGTGGGGCCACAGGGAGGCTGGCTCCACATCCAGCTGTTCTTTGTGTCTTGCTCCTGCAGGAGTGGGGGTGGAGTTAGCCCCCTCCTCCTATGTGGTGGGGAAATCTACAGTCCAAATGACAATTACATTTGTTAAATGTGCCTGTAAAGGGCTTAAGATTCACAGAGTTCTGGTATTCCTAGAGAAGACAGGTCTGTGTGACGTCACACACCCTACACCCTGCGGCAGGAAATGGGACAAAGGATTTCCATCTTTTCCACTTCCTCTTTGCCTCAGTCTCCCTCTTCCTTCAAGCCAGCGATGTGAGCAGCCGCACAAGCCCGGGCTCATTTCGGAAACTGATTTTGCATTTTGTAACAAAGACATATTTTACCTGTGTCCTACTTTTTGCTGCCTGCATTGAGATGTAAGTAAACCTTTTTGTTTGTACTAAAATGTGTGGGTCATTCTTCGCAACGGAGACAGTGGGGAAAGGTAGGCAGACCACAAATATATTGGGATAAAAGGTATAATCGACTGATTCCTAGCTTCCAGTAAGTGGCAAAAGAGTTTTTACTCTGCCAAAAAAGGGCTTCACAGCCTGTTTACTCTCATATTTCTCACCCACACATGGGACAGGAGGTTTAAATTTCACTTTGCTGGGTTCATCCTCAGTCCATCTCCCTCAGGGATTCCCAGCCAGAGATGCCCACAGGCATCCAAGGCTACAAAATCAGGGTGGGCCACTTACCCCGTGCTGGGCGCTGAGCTCCTCCAGCTGCTCCGCGTCCTCTGGGAGGGGCTCCTCGTCCCGGAGGCTCAGGGCTTCCTCAGCGGCCCTGATCCAGTCCATGAGCCGCGCCACTTCCTCCCGCTCCGTGGCCAGAGAGGCCGCCCGCACCTGCAGCCTCTCCTCCTGCTGCTGGGCCCAGCTTAGCACCTGCGGGACACAGAGGGGCTGGCGCCAGGGGGTCCCGGGGCAGGCCGGAGGGGGACTGGCACTCAGCCTGGGCCTGCCTCCCTTAGCCTCCCCTCTCCTCCCCTGCTGGTCCCGAAAGAGTGGGAGGTGGCACAGCTCAAGCCAGGCCCCCTTTTAGGGAGGTTTCGAAGAGACACCCCCTGCCCCTCCAGCGGCTGGAACTGGTTGCATGTCCGTAGCAACAAGGTTGTGTGTTTCTGCCCTGATTCAATGCCGCGGCTGGAGCCTGCCATCCCTGTTCTATCCATATCTCATTCATTCGTTGCTTTTGACTCGCACCTTTTTCTCCCAGGAGCGGAAGGTGAGATACATGGTTCCAGCCCCCCGCCAACATTTAATTCTCACAACGGCCCTGTGATGTAGGCAAGGGTGAGAGAGGTATGAATTGTCCCCCAAGGTCACACCCGGTAACAGCTTAATGACCGAGTGGGAGAATTTGAACCCTGGTCTCTGCCAGGTTTGACACTCCAGCCACACCCCCTCTGCCCTCGCCCTGCGGGCGCCGCCCTCACCTCCTCGAAGCGACTCCTGGCGACAGTGACCCACGACCGGATGGTGATGACAGAGTCCGGGTGGGAGGTGCTGAGGATCTCCTCCCCCAGGGAGCTGATGCACTCCAGCTGCAGCTGCTGGCACTGGAGGCTCTGCCTCAGATCCTGCAAGCAGAGGGAGGGGCGCTCAGCGCCATCCAGCCAGCAGGTGGGTGCAACCTGGCACAGGCTCCTCCCACCTCTGGGCATGGCGGGATGGGGCCTGTTTCTGTGGGAGGGGGACTCTGTGATGTCAAAGCCTCTAAACCTTTGTGGTGGGAAGGAGAACAATGGAAACTTAATCTCCGCTACACATTCTTTTTTTCTACCTGCAATGGGGGAAGACATTTCTTTGCTCTCTCCATTCTGAACCAGACTACGGTTTTTTGTAGCATTTAAGGATTATTGCCTGCCTGATTTTCATCACTGTATTCGTAGAATTCTGGCAAGACTTGGATGTGAGTAAATGTATTTTCTTATTTATTAAACAGTTTGAGAGTGATTTCTTCGTTAAGAGGGAAACATAAAATGAGGAGAAAATAATCCAAATCTGCCTAAAGCAACCTTGGGGAACATAATTGTTCTAGAAGGTTATGCAGCCTTGTCCCAACAGCCTCTAGAGATAAACTGTGCACAGATAGTGCTGAAACCGATGTTTGCTTTCTCAAGAGGAAGGATTGTTGCTAATAAATATTCCCTCCTATTCATCTAATTCCATCCCAGGAAAAGGGGGTGGGGAAGGGGCTGCCTCCCCCCCCCCCCAGGGCTGCCCCCCACCTGCAGCTGGCTCTGGCACTCCTGCACAGCGGCCTCCTCGGACGGAAGGGCACCAAACGTGATGGACTTCTCCAGCTCAGTCAGGCGCCCCAGGAAGGAGTTCACCAGGGCATGGAACTCCTCGGCCTGGAAGGAAGAAGAGGTTGGCATCACAGCGGGGAGACCCATCTGGGCAGGGCTGGTGCCCCCTCCCCAAGGAAAGGGTCCTCCAGCCCCCACGCCTGCATAGAGGAGTGGGTGTCCCAGCAAAGGCAGGGGTGCATGGGGGCAGGTAGAGACGCAACGGGGGAGCCATTGGCAGCAGCCAGAAGGGTGACTGGTTCAGGTCGCTTTCCTCCCCCCCCTTCCCCCAAAGATCCTGGGGTGGCTTCCCAGGCCTGACCAGAGGGAGGCCCCTGATGCTGTGGTTTCTCCAGTACCCCTCCCTCAGTGGCCCCTTCCAAGCGCTTTCCATCCTGAGGGTCCTGAGCACCAATTCTCCCACAAAACCAACACCCAGTTCATTCTCAACTGTAGCTTTGTTTTTCTCAAATGTATGTGTTTCTGCTTTGCTTTGTCAACGAAAAAGTTTCACCACCATGCAAGTGCCTACCAGCCTCTGAGACTCTGAGGATCCTGGTCCTCCCTGAGCCTTCGATCATGGCTGGTCTGAACCTGAGGCCGGCCAGAGAGCGATTGGGCTGCTTGAGCAAGACGGAGCCCCAGGGAGGCAGAGACATCGCCTTGCCCAGAATCCTTTGCCAGGTCCCACAACGCCAAGCGCTCCTTCCCGCCCTGCTCCGGAAAGGTGGCTAAGCGAGAGCAGCTCAGAGCCAACAGCTCACACCCTCCACAGTAAGGGGGCTTGGTGTGGGCCCAGGTAGCCTGCTCCTGACCTTGGGGAACAACCCAGCCCACGCCAAGCAGCCTGGGCCTGAGAGGAGAGACAGCAACCCAGGACCCACTTTGCTCATCTTCTGCCCACCTGCCTTGTCTTCCTGGCTCACCAGAGCCGCCCTCCTCCTCCTCCTCAGCTCGCCCCACTTGCCTGCCGCAGGGCAGCCTCCAGCCGGTCCTGCTTGGAGACGGAGAGTTGGCAGACGATCTCCCAGCGGTGGCTGAGCTCTTCCACTTGGCTCTGGAGCCACTGGGAGTCTCCGGCGCCACCGCTGCCGCCGCGCATCAGATCCCGCAGGGAGCGCCGCAGCGCCTTGATGCAACTGGCTCTCTGGCCCAGCTCCTTCTGGAAGACCTGCGAAGGGAGGGTGGGGCAGGCACTTCCAGCGGCTGCTCCTGGACACTGCAGGCCCACCACCCCACCAAGGGGTCCAGGCACGCCTGTGCCCCCAGCCCAAAGTGGAGCGACTCCGCTGCAGACCCCCACAGACCTTGTGCTTGTCCATGAGGGCACTGACCAGGTCCCTGTCCCCACCCACGGGGGTCTCCTCGGCCAGCTGGGGCTCAGCCCGGTACAGCCAGTCCATGAGGGTCTGCAGGGCGTCTGTGAAGCGGCCTGAGAAGAGCAGGCCTTCCTCCAGCTTGCGCTGCCTGGAAAAGAGAAAGGCGGCCCAAGGTCAAGGGGCCAGCAGATTCTGGCCAGCGGGAAGGGGGTGGATGAGGGGGAGCCCCCCCCCCCGCTTTCCATGCAGAAGGCCTCAGGTTCCATTTCCAATGGGAGCAGCTCCATGTGGGGCTTGGAGAGACCCCACCCTCAAAACCGGGAGTGCTATGGCTGCCTGCCAGCGCCAGCGATACTGAGCAAGATGAACGAGTAATCTAACATGGGAGGTTTGATCAGCAGCCAAATCACTAATGCATGATTGCTGGAGATTCACAAAAAGAGGACTGCATGATGTCATAGCCTCTAAAGTTTGTGGTGGGAGAGGGAACAACAGAAAATGTAACCTTCCTGTCACAGCTCACTCCTCTTCTTACCTGCGATGGGGCAGCTATCAGTAAGCTCTCCACCAGACAAAGAACACCATTTTGAATTGGACTGTTAAGGATTATTGCCTGCCTGATTTTCATCACTGTAAGCGTTGAACCCTGGCAAGACTTTTGATGTGAGCAAAGCTTGTGTTTTCTTGTTTATTAAACCGTGTGAAAGTGATTTCTTTGTTTAGAGGGAAACATAAAACAAGGAGAAGATAATCCAAGTCTGCCTAAAGCATCCTTGGCCATCATAATTGCCAGGCCCAAAGCCCCAAATGCATACCCACCTCTCAGCCGCCCGGCCACAGATGGCCTCCCACTGGCCTCTCAGCTCCCGCAGCATCTCCTCCAGGGTTTGGGTGTCGTCAGGCAGCAGGGCCTTCTCCCGGAGAAGGCGCCCACTCCGCAAGGTGGCCTCATAGACCGGGCACTTGGCACGCAGCCCCTTCTGGAACTCCTGCAGGGGGGGGGAGAGAGGGCAAAGGGCCCAGTCAGGAGAGCAGGGAGGGACACAGAGCACACCCCTCCTCAAAAAAGAGCCCTTGTTGCTCCTTGAAATGCCAATGGGAAGGTAACTCCTTGACCAGGAGAGTAGATATGGCTTCACGAGTGCACTCCTGCCAGGTGGGCCACAACGGCTCCCAAGGACAGCTGGGGCCAAGGTGGGTTTTGGCATGAGTCCGGCCGGGCTCCCTTCCCGCTCCTGACTAGGCCTGGGCAATGTATCACTATATCGCCCAGGACAGGTCTGAGGGGCAGACCGTGATGGTGGCTTCACTCAGTGGTATATCTTGGATGAAAGCGCCACCGCTCTTGATTCCTTCCGGTGGCTGCTGGTGGCAGAGGGACTCAGGAGTGGCAGCAGTTTCACCAGCGATTATAGTGCTGAGTGAAGCCGCCATTCCACTCTGCCCTCATCCTGGCAGAAGGAGAAACAGGCTGCACCCGGGAGGCGCCAATATAGCTTGTTCCTCCCTCTGCTTCTTTAAGCAGCTTGGCGGAGGAGCACATGGCTGCCCATGTCTCAGCCAGGCAGTTTTAAGGAGCCTCCAAACTGCCAATGGCTTGCATTAGCTGGCGGCCGGGTGGGGGCTCCATAATACTGCTCTGCTGAGAGGCGCATGGTTGCTCCTCCTATCAGCTGAGCAGTTAACTGAGTCCCCAGCCCATCACTGTATTGTGTGAGCCAGCGGTGGGGGGGGGCCTCCATAAAAGTCCTCCTGCCCCTCAGCTGAGGGAGCCCCAATGCTTTTCCAGCTCACTTGCAAACCAGAGAAGCATCGGAGCTCCCTTAGCTGGCAGGAGGGAAGCTTCATGCTCCCCAGCTGAGCAGCCCCGATCCGTCTGCTGCTCGTGTGCAAGCCAAAGAAGCATTGGGGCCCCCTTAGCTGGGGAGTGCAGAGCTGCTTCCTCCCTGGTGTGGCGAGGACCCCAATGCCTCACAGTGCTGTGGTAGGAAGCAGAGTTTTGAACAACGCAATGTATCGCCAGGTCACAATGTTTGAAGACCTGACATCGCCCAGCCCTCCTCCCGACATGAGCCCAGGATGCCGGGCAAGGTGAACCACCTGCCTGACCCAGCAGGCAACTATTGTGCCCTTGGTGTGGGGCAGCCATGATGCACAACGGCCACCCTGGCCTAAATTTTGTAGCCAATAAGGGAGAGGCAATGAGCGTCTGGCTGGGCAGCGAAGGAGAGGGCAGCCCAACACCCGGGGAATCAAGCAGAGGTGGGGGGGGCGCTACCTGTCAGGGAGGCTTTACAAGCAGCGATATGTGTGCAACTCTAAAGTGAGCCAAAAAGTCACAAAAGGGGGCAGAAGGGGGCAGAACAGGGTGTTTGCAGGCTTTTCCAATCATTTTGAAAAATGGGCGTTCCAAAGATATGAGATTTCATGCAAGTTCACCATGACCCGCAATGCAACCCCTGCACAGACGGGGAGCTGCCAGTAGTTGTGATTCCTGCATTGCAGGGAGTTGGACTAGATGACCCTTAGGGGTCCCTCCCAGCTCTGTGGTCAGGAGGATCCAGAGAGGCCTCACACCCACACACGCCGCGCTCACCTTGTGTTCCTCCAGGAGGCTCTTGATCTCTTCCTGGCTCGCAGCAGCATTGCTGGTCCCCTCAAGGTCCGGCTCCACCTCATCCAGCCAGTCCAGGAGCAGCTGCCAAGACTCACTGAACTGCAGGCCGGGGGGGGAGGGGGCTGCGGTCAAGTCCCCCTCTTGCACCCCCCAGAAGCCCACCCTCCCACCCGCCTGCCTCTCAGCAGCGCCAGGGCTGGGGCTTTTCCCCATGTGCCCACAACCGCCCCCCCACGAGACAGGAGGCTCCCCAAAGGGCCATTCCCCCCGCCAGCGCCATACCTGCTTGGTGCGCTTGCGTGCCTCCTCCAGCTGGCCCCCCCTCTCGCCCACATGCTGCGCCACCTTGGCCAGCCGCTCCTTGGCGGTCAGCACCAGGCTGTGGATGAGGCCGCAGTCCTGCTTCCGGCTGAAGCCCTTCATGCGCATGGCGACCGCCTCCAGGCCGGCCAGCTTCTCGCTCTGCGCCTGGGTCTCCTTGGCCAGGGCCTGCGGGGGGGGGGGGAGGGGGGAAGTGGGGCAGCTGAGCACCCCTGGCCCTTCACCCACAGGAGAGGGTGCAGGCGCCTCCCCCCCGGAGTGCCCACCACAGGGTCTCAGGCCACGGCAGGTGGGCAGCTCACCTTCTGCTCCTGGATCTGGCTGGTGACCGTTTCCAGGACGTAGCTGGGTGGGGGCAGCCCTGCCAGGGCCTCTTCCGTCCTCCCCACCCACTGCAGCAGCTCCTGGGCTGTGGAGTGGAACTCGGTGCTGACCGTCAGCCCTTCGCTGAGCTGCTCCTGGGGGCAAGGACTGGTTGCTCAAAAAAACATTCTGCAAGTTCTGCTCGACTCTATACTTTACATGGCTTTTTATGTATTGTGGCTTGCCGTTATTGATCTACCTTAGGAATGGTTTATCATAATTGTTGAGAGTTTCTGTTTCATTATTATTTGCTGCTATTTTTTAATTATTATTATTAGCAATAATTGTGCCTCGGATTAACCTCATTGGCTACGATACTGCCACTGCACAAAGCTTATTTGCTGCTATTTTGAGAGTGAATGTAATTGTGTTCTAATGGATCGCTGAATGTTGCTTTATTTGATGCACGCTGTTTAGTTTAGAGCCATATTTTTTATTATGACTTTCTTTCACTGGATCAGATTGTTACAGGACATGTGATCTTTGTTGCATATTTTGTTGTTTTTTTCCTGCTGGTAAACTGCCTCGGGTGTAGCAATGTATTATTTATTAAATTTCTATACCCCCCCCCTCAACTGAGGATCACAAGGCAGTTTGCAATACAAAAACACAAAAATGCAGACCACAAACAAAAAAAAATACCCCTCCCGCAGTTCAAAAGGCCATAGACTGTTCAATTAGACGCAGCAGTTCTCAACCGGTGGGTCCCCAGATGTTGTTGGACTACAACTCCCATCATCCCTGAGCTCTGGCCTTGCTAGCTAGGGGTGATGGGAGTTGTAGTTCAACAAGATCTGGGGACCCACAGGTTGAGAAAGGCTGAATTAGAGAAAGGCCTGGGCAAAGAGGAATGTTTTTGCCTGGCACCTAAAGACAGGCAATGAAGGTGCCAGGGGAGCCCCCTGGGAGAGCATCCCACAAGTGGGGGGCCACTGCCGAAAAGGCCCCTTCTCGTGTTGCCACCCTCCAGACCTCAAGCAGAGGAACACACAAAGAAGGGCCTCCAATGATGACTGCAGGATCAGGATTGGTTCATGTGGGAAGAGGTGGTCCTTGAGGAACTGCGGTCTTCAGCCACTTAAAGCTTTAGAGGTCAAAATCAGCAAACTGAATTTGGTCCAATTTGAAAGGCAACGTACAAATTAAAAGAGGATTGCAACGCAATCCAGGAGCCGACCAGCCCTGGGCCTCATCCCAGCGCCACTCACCTTCCGCTCCTGCACCAGGCCGGCAACGCTGGCCCACTTCTGCTCTAGGATGCTGAGGCTGTGCTCCATGCTGGAAGCCCGCGGGGGGTGGCTGGTGGCCAGCAGGCGCTGGAGCTGCTCCCGGACGCTGTGGTACGTCTGCTGCTTGGACTCCATCTCTCGGCACAACTCCTGCCAGAAGGGAAGGGCACATGTGAGGGGCTGGGCATGTGGGGCGTGGGGGGGGGGTGAGAATCTGCGGTGGCTCCTTTGCCTTCCTTCTGTCTCGGTGATTCAGGTGAAGCAAGAATAAAGAAACAGAAGGAGCTGTCAAGTCTGGGCGGGGAATAAAAGGCCTTGCAAAGAGCTGGATGGATCAGCAATCTGACTTTGCAAGAGGTATGAGGGTCCCCTAACACACACAGCCCATGTAGAAGCCAACTTTTGTATTTTGAACCTAATAAGTTTTCTTATGCTGCCTGCATTGAAATGTAAGTAAACCTTTTTTGTCTATCTTACTAAAACATGTAATTCATTCTCTGCAACAGGGGTTAGGAGGAAGGACAGGGCAGGAGGCCACAAGGAAAAGGGGTAAAAAGGTGCAACTGCCTTGTTCCTGTGAAATATATGTGTTTTACTCTGCTAAATAGGCTTTGCAGGCCACTTACTCTTTGTAGTTCTCCCACACACCTGTAATAGGAGGTTTAGATTGTAATATACAGATTTAACTCTCAATCCATCTCCTACATAATGTTTGATGTTGGGTTGTGTTTTTATATATGGCTGAGGAAACCCAGTCAGATAGGCGGAATATACATAGATAGTAGTGGTAGTCTTACAGAAGGGACTCACCAGATGTGCTGCCAGCTTGTCCTTGGTGGTCTCTGGGTGATCCCAGCCTGGCTTGGAGAAAAAGAGCTGGAGCTCCACGTGTTCCAGCCACCGGAGCAGCTCTGTGATCTCCAAGGTCAGATCCTGCACCTGCAGGCGGAAGAAGCCCTGAGCAAGCCAAGCTGAGCCCCTCAGAGGGTGGCTCTCCCTCCACAGAGCCTGAGTCTTCCTTCCTGGCAGAAGACTCCAAGCCCCACTAGGTGGCCCTTTGGAAAGGCAGAGTCCCCACAGGCCAGTGATGGGGAGACGGGGGGGGAGGGGTTCCTTTCCCCTGCGTCTCCCTTAGTGGATTTGGGATGACACCCCCCAAAAAATCTGCAGAGGGTAGGGCAACGCAAACGCAGAGATAGACCACCATCACCACATTTCTCCCCCAAAGCCCCATTCCTGGAGGGCGGGTGCAAAGAGAGCCCTGGGCCTGACCAGAGGGGCCGCATCCTGCCCCCTGCCCCGTGGAACTACCTGGCTGAGGTTGTTCTCCAGCTCCAGCTGCCGACTCTCCGTCTCGCCCAGGAGGAAGTCCCAGCGCTGGCCCAGCTGCTGGAGGCTGCCCTGGAGCCCCTCCACCGAGTCCCCTGCCCCAGAGAGCACCAGGGCCTCCCCGGCCTCCCTCACAGACTGGACGGTCCGGGTGCGAGAGACGACATCGTTCCGTAGCACCTGCCCCGGGTGAAGAAGGCCGGCTCAGTGGGCTTTGCCCAGGAAGGTGCCAGGGACCCCCGGCCCCTCCCTCGCTTCCTCTGCCCCCCTCCTGACCTTGTGCTTTGCCAGCTCAATCTCACAGCTCTGCAGGTCCAGGCTGAGGGCGGTGGGGGCCTCCAGCTGCTCTGTGGTGCGAAGGAGCCACTGCAGGAGCTCCTCCAGCTGGTTCTGGAACTGACCCAGACCCAGGAGGGCGGCTTCCAGGCGATGCTGAGGAGGAGATGAGAGAGGGGCAGGGCAGCCTCCATCAGGGGCAGAGGCTGGCCTGGGCTTGGCACAGGTTGCCCTTGCTCAGGAGCAGAGGGGAAAGATCGCCAGGTGGTTGAGGAAGACAGCCAAGCTGCCAGCCGCCCCCAACTGGGCCACAATTCCATTTCTCAGACCCAGACCCAGACCTGAGCAAGCAAAGGGGCAACTCCACCCACCAGCCACAGGAGGGTTCTCTCCTGAAACGCTCTCTCGGCCCCTGGCGAAACACCCAAAGGTCGGGGCAGCCTAGTCCAGCCTTCACACTGGCCACCTGTCATCCTCACCTGCCGCTTCACAATTTCCTCCTCCAGCCAGTTCCAGCGGTTGCGGAAGCTGCACAGAGCGCTGGGGGCCCCCTTGATGTTGGCCCCCCTGGGGCTCCCTGGGTGCCGCAGGCTTTCTACATCCACCTTGACCTGGTATAGCTCTCGCTTGAAATCCTGGGGGGGGGGGGGACAGAGCAATTTATTTATTTTTGCTCTCCTCCAGAGATCAATCTCCATTTTGAACTGGACTATGGATATTTGTAGCACTTAAGGGTTATGGCATGCCTGATTTCCATCACGGAAACTGATGAGCCCTGGCAAGACGTTGATGTGAGTAAACATTGTATTTTCCTGTTTACTTAACAGTCTGAGACTGGTTTCTCTGTTAAGAGGGGAGTGTAAAACAGGGAGATGATAATCCAAGTCTGCCTAAAGCATCCTTGGATATCGTAATTGTTCTAGAAGGTGAGGCAGCCTTGTCCTAACAGCTTCTAGAGATAAGTTGCACATGGAAGGTGATTAAGAATGCAGCTGAAATAGGTATTTGCATTTTCACGCAAGAAGAGGAAGGTTAATGAATACATAATATATCCTCTCCTACTCAACTACATCCATTCAGGAGAGCCATCCCAGGTGGTCCCTCGGCACCTGCCCAGCACACCTTTTGCAGAGATGATGGGTCCAGGTCTCCACAGTGGCCAGGGATGCATTCCCCTTCTAGTCCTAAATCACTCTCTGGTTAAAAGGGGGTGCTCATGGAGTGCAGGGAGGGGTCCACTGCCTGCCCCACTGTACACCCTGCCCCATAGCTACAACCAAGGAGCCCAGAGCCCACAGCCCACCCCTCCACTTCTGAGCATCCTCCCTTACCTTGAGCTCTGAAAGCTGCTGCTTGACAAGGTCCAGGTCCCCCCCGACCAGAAACTCCTCTGCAATCTTCAACTCAGCCGCCTCCAGCCATCTCAGGAGCCTCTAGGGAAGTGCGGAAAGGGGGGGGGGTCCCAAAGAGGAATAAGGTCCGGCAGCCACAGCAGAAGCAGCAGTGTGTGTGTGAAAGTGCCCCTGGGCCAAGCAGAAGCCCCTCTGTGGGTGGCAGCGCAACGACTGAGTCACCTGCCTGGGCCAGGAGGGGTGTGAGCTGCTGCCTGCCAGAGATGGACTCTGGCTCAGTCTGTGGGAACAGCCCAGCCAGGGAGCCTGTTGAGCTGACTCTTGGCCAGGGGAGAAGCTTATGGGGTGAAAAGGAGTTATTTCAAAGACCAGCAGGGAGGGGGGCAAAGGAAGGGGGCCAGGAATACTCTCCAGCTCACCCTATAAGGACCAACAGCCGCAGGTTGCTCCCCATCCACCTCATTAAGGCTGTGGGTATTTTTGTCCCGGGGGTCCACCGCATGGCCTGTGCCCAAGCAAGAGACCCTCCTCACCTCCATGGTCTGCTGGTAGTTGAGTGAGGCCTGCAGCTGCTCCTCCAGGCGGGTCTGGCGTTCGCCCCACACCTTGCTCAGGCTGTTCCAAGAAGAGTAGAGCTGCAGAGAGAGGAGTGAGAGAAATATGGGGGGGGGGGTTAAGCTGCAGGGTTTCGGGAGGCCAGCCCCCGTAGGGTCTTTCATATTTGGTGGGCCAACATCACACAGGGACCCCGTGCCAGGCTGGCACCCTGTGCCCAAATGCATCCCATAAAGTGCACCCATTTGTGCTTGTGTCCTCTGTATTTGCACCCCCCCCCCTTATCCCCTGGGATTTGGTACAGAGGCAGCTGTAGATTTTACAGCCAAATGACAAATGCATGTTTTGGTAGACAAGCACAGGGCGGGTACACAGAGAGTTCTTAAACTTCCTAGAGAGGACCCTCTGTGTGTGACGGGTTCTTTTGCCTCCTTTGGGTGGGAATTCTGTAACAAAGGAGTTAATTCCTTGCACTTCCTTCCACCTTTGAGGAGACTCTCTCTCTCTCTCTCTGCTAAGCAGACCTGTGTCTGGGGGCTCCAGACACCCTACTGTGAGACTATCAACTTTCTTTTAAAGGCAGTTCCTCATTTACATGGGGGCTGCGTTCCAAGGCACCATGTGTAATTGCATATAAATGGAACACCCGTCGGAACACCCATTGAAAAAGCCTGAAAACACCCCATTCCACCCCATTCTGCCCCTTTTTGTGACATTTTTTGTGATGTTTGAGGATCGCTTTTGGGTTCAGCACAATGCACGTATGTGTGGTCATGTCCATATTTGTGTAAATGGGGAGTTGCCTGGATTGTAACTTAAAAAGGATTTTTTTTGCATACTACTTTGCTGTATTTGCTGCCTGCATTGAAATGTAAGTAAAAAATAATAATTCAGTTTAGCTTACTAAAAAGGTGTGGTTCATAATGTGCAATGGGGTTGAGGGGGGAAGGACTGCAGACCACCAATAAAAGGGGATTCCTAATTCCTAAGTTTTAGTAAGCTGTAAAATATATAACTGTTTTTACTTTGCTAAAAAAGCTTCATAGCCCACTAACCTTTCGTATTTCTCCCACACATGTGGGATAGGAGATTTAAATTCTAATCTACAGATTTAATCCTCAATCCATCTCTTACAGTGGCCACCACATGTCCAGCTCAGCTTTCTTCTCTCATCCATCCAGGCTGCTCTTGGCAGCCCTTCTAGGGTGCACAGAGTCAGTTCTTGCTGGGGGGAAGCTGCCAGTCAGTGCACGCCACACAGAGGGTGGGCAGGCTCAGGAGGAGGAAGCTTCCTATGTGCCTAGGCCAACAATGGGGCAATGGAGCTGCCGCCTTGGCAAATGGCCCACACTGCCCGTACCCTGTGGGGTTTCCCTGCCTTAGATGGGTCCCTCCCCAGCTCACATCATCTAGGCTCTTGGTGACGTCCGGTTTGTCCAGATCTCCACAGGACGACATCAGCTCCATGCCCAGGACGCCCAGGGAGTCCAGCTCGCTCTGCAGGGAGTCAATTTCTTCTCGCAGGGCCTGGAGGGAGAAGGGGTGATGGGGTCAAGGTCCCGCCTCTGAAACCAGCCCCAGGAGGCCTCCTCACACACAGAAGCTGCAGCACGGCAAACGCTGAATCACTGCCGGCGGGAGCTGGGAGCCGGACACAGGGCAAAGCCAACGGGGCAGGTGGGCGGGGGCCATGGGAACACCTCCCCTGCCTGCAGTTCCCAGGATCCCTCTGGGAGAAGGAGCCTGGTGGGGGCTGAGGCAGGAGATGGTTGCTGAGCAATGTCCTGGTACCTGTTGAACTGTTTCTTTAAATCTAAAGGTTCATCATTGTTTCACCCAATGTGTATACCTTTAAGGGGCCAGAGCAAGGGCCAGAGTAAACTAACGAGATCCAGCCTTGCAGCTGTGAGGCATAGCAGGTGCTGCTGAGTTGCATTGATTAAGCTGTAGTATATAAGGAGCAGCACCTAGCTCTGCCATTCACCCTGGGGATGGGTTGGTGGTTCGGTCGTGTTTGTTTGTAGATGTATTTAGTGTTTAAGGAGTTTTTGTTTTTCTTATTAAAACCTTGTTTAAGTTATTTTTGAGTCCCTTTTCTTTTTAATGCAAGCTCTCCCCAGCAAGCTCTCTGCGCTACTATACTGCGAAAAGCCAACAGTACCTGCATGGCCCCAAGCCTGGCCTGGATGGCCTTGGGGTCCGAGGCAGCCTCCTCCGGCTCCAGCACCACCTGCTGGATGTCTCCCAGGGTGGCGGCCAGGTCCGAGAGGCCCTGCCAGAAGCGGTCGGCCAGCACCAGCAGGCCCTGCAGCCAGTTCTCCCGCTCTTCGCTCTGCTCCCAAAGCGCCTTCCACTGGCTCAGCAGCTGCTCCACACGCTCCTGGATCCCTGTCCGCAGGAAGGGGGGAAGGCCAAAAGAGATGGGTCCTCAGCAGGAAACCGGCCTCCCCCACCCCAAACAGGAGAGGGACTCATGCCCTCTAGACCACCCAGGTTTGTGACCCACAGGGATCCTGCTGTGCTCAGGGCAATGGCCTCTAAATCGGAGCAGTGGGTTTCTGGGGAGCAGGAAGGAGGAGACCCCGAGGCTCTGGCCAGCCCCACAGCAGGGCCAGCTGCTTGGAAGAGGGGTTCTGTGTCTGGCACTGGGGAAGAGGCCCTGCCTACCTCTGTCTCCGCTCGCCTGCATGGTGGCCAGCAGCTCAGCCCCCTGCCCGCGGAGGGTCTCCAGAGCCACTCCCAGCTTCTCCAGCTCCGCCAGCCGGAGGCCGTTCTCCCGGATCTGCTCCCGGAGCCAGGCGGAGTCTCCCCGCACCGCAGGGGGGTCCCTCGCGCGGCTCTGCAGCCTCTCCAAGCTCTCCACCATCAGCTCCATGCGCTCCGACAGCTGCAAGCGGGGGCACAGCAGAGGGTTGGGCCAGCCCCACAGGCAGCCGGCTGGCCTCCCACTGACCCACCCAGAGTGGGTGCTGGGCCCCCAAGTCTGGGCCGCGCACAGCTGGAAGGGAGCCGACAGCATCCGAGGCTCTGGGGAAACCGAGGCACATGAGTGGAAGAGCCCTGCAGGAGTTGGAGCCTGGCAGCACCTTCAGCCCCAGAGCGCCTGTGGGTCTCCATGGGGGTCAAGAGAAGGCCTGTGGCCCTTATGGCTGAAAATGGGTCCGCCCTAATGTCCCAACGGGAGCCATAGCATTGGCCTGGCTGCAGCAGACCCAGCCAGCCTCTCCGGGTCTCATCCAGCCCAGACGCTGGTTGATGGCATCTCCTTGCCATGAAGAGATGCCAGGCCTGGATCCCCCTCCAAGCACACCATGCAGGCAGAGGAAGCAGGTGAAGCCATCCAAGTCATCTCACGGTTTGCTGCCCAAATAACACACCTGTCCATTTACACTGGACTGAGATTGTGCCTAGTACATCTCGCCCCGTGGATTTGTTAGCTTAGGGGGAAACATTTGTATCTGCATTGCTTCAGAAGTATAATGTGACCTAAGCCAGCCAGGGGGAGGAGAGGGGAGGGTGTCAGACTGGGACAGAGCAGGGTTCGAATCTCCCACCTGGCCACGAAGCTGACTGGGTGGCCTTGGTTGAGTCTAGTTTGGTTTCAGCTTGTGGGGTTAAAATGAAGAGGAGAACCATGTGCCCCACGGTGGACCCCTTGGGATGGAAAGGCAACAAGCAAACGAAAAGCTTTCACAACTCAGCTTCCTGGGTTTGGGTGCTCACTTGGCCGAAGCCGGACGTTGCTGCTGTGTGAGGCCAGAGGTGCCCGCCTGTCGGGGCAGCAGGGAAGTGGCTGGCCCAGGTCTGTTCCCACCCCCCACCGCTGCCATGCCTGTGTTAGGATACAGCTCCGTTCCACCTTTAGAACAGGCATGTGGAGTTGTTGTATGTCACATGTCTGTTTACTTCCAGCATAGTTTGCCGGGCACTTCCGTTGTATCTATATATGCTTTTCCCTCCGCTGTTTGCTTGGACACGAAGGGAAGCAGACATGTTTTCCCTTTGTTCTAATGCTGAATAAGCGCTTGTAAATATGCTTAGATATGCCTCTGTCCGCTACTTCTGTTGCAAAGAGTTCTTATCTCTGCTGGCTTGTATGCTCAGTATCTAAAGGTCTCTGAGGCTTGAGTCGCAGTTTTGATGCTGTTCCAAGAACCAGAGTTTGCCCGGCTGCCAGCCGGCGAACTGGAGCCAGCTGGGGGCCTGCCAATTGCCCCCGTCTCCCAGGACACATCCTAACAGCCTGCTGCCCCAGAGACCATCCGGCTGCTCACCTGGCTGTATCGCGGGATAGCCTCCTCCAGCACAGCCGCCGCCTGGCGAACCCTTTCCCGGATGCTTCCGTACTGCTCCTCGGCTGCCTGCCAGGCCTGCTGGAAGGGGGCAGCCTCCTGTGGACTGAGCTCAGCCAGCTGCCCCAACAGCCGTTGCAGCTTGGACATCAGGGGCTTGTGCTCTGCAATGGCCTCTCGGAGACCCTGTGCCAGGCCGGGAGAGAGAAGCGGTGAGGACAGAGGACCCTCAGCCTCCCCTGGCACCCTCAGCCCCCCTTCCAGTCTCCCTCGACCCCCCCCCTCACCTGCAGCAGCTCCTGGTGCTCCCGGAAGGCCTCGCAGCTGATGCCGTGGGGGGAGAACTGCCCCACTGCCCGCTGCGTCTCCTCCAGCCACGGGCACAGCTCCTCACGGGCTTCAGCAAACTGTGCCAGCAGAGACTGGGCACGCTCCAGGCGCAGGGTGCAGGCCAGGCTCTGGCGCAGGAGGTGCTCCGAGCGCTCCTGCAGGGGCCGGACTGAGGGCTGTGGGGCATCAAGGGGGGTCAGATTGGAGGACAGGGAGGGCACCCCCACCTGAGGCATGGCCAGTCTTTCTCAGATCAGGCTCTGCAGTTCTGTTGATGGGAGGGGGAAGGAAAAAAGCCCCCCCCCCATTGTCTCCAACCACCCCTGACCCAGGCCTCTTAGCCAGCCCTCTGTTTTTAAGCCAAAGGGCAAGTATCAAAAATCTTTGGATTTTAGGCGCTCTAAAAAGGTGCTCTGCAGACAAACTGGAACCGGCTCCCCACTTGCCTCCCTTAATGGAGTGGCATTGGAAGGCAAGCAAAAGGGTTAGAGCCCCTCCACTGACACCCAGTGGCTGAAAGGCGTATGGCAAGTCAAGAGAGCCTCCCCCTCCCCACCCCACCGGCCTCACCTGGAGCTGCTGTTGCACTTCTGGGGGGCAGAGGCTGAGCAGGGGGTCAGCGATGGCCACCAGCCGTTCCACGAGGCCATGGTGGTGCAAGATCTCTGCCGACAGGAGCTGGGAGGTGGGGAGAGTCATCATCAAGACTGGGCCTCGCGTTTTGCCAGGGCAGGGTTGCCCCCAGAGTAGCCCTGGGGAGTCCTTGGCCCCTGGCGGAGCTCCTGTGTGCAGGGCAGGCCTCTCCCTCCCCCTGGACGCCATCCCCATCGGAGGTGCCCTCCCTGGCCACTGCTGGTGAGACACCGTCTTCTTCTTTGGTGATCCCTCGTAACTGAGTAAGATTGTCTTCCATTAACATGGTTTTAACAGTGAGTCTGCAAGAGACTGTGGAGGCAATTCTGGATCCACACATCCTTCCACAGTGGGAGCTGATCACGGTGTGGATTTGCCAAGTGTGCCTTCCTCTTAGCACGTTTCTCCCTTGCGTCCTGAGTTCGAGTGCCTTCAAAGTCCATGAAACCTTTGGTAAAGGCTGTTCTCCAACTGGAGCCCTCGCAGGCCAGTGTTTCCCAGTTGTCGGTGTTTGTACTACATTTTTTTATATTTGCCTTGAGAGAGTCTTTAAACCTCTTTTGTTGAGACACCAAGCCCTGAGTGGCTGCCGCACGGGGGCGGAGGGCTTAGCTGTCAGACCCCTCCCCACCCCCTCTAGTCAGCTGGGGGCCACAGGGAGGAAGGGAGAGTCAATGGGGAGAAGGAGGAGGAGCCCAGTCCCTCCAGTGCCCCACTGGCCTGCTCAGCTCCCAAGACCAGAGGCATTGTGGCAACACCCTAGGTGCTGGCCTCGTGGAGAGGCACCTAAGGGTGCCCCTGCAGGACTGGGCTGCCCCCGGGCAGGGATCCACCTGCTGCTCCCAGCCAACCCTCCCTCCCTCTTCCCAAACACCCACCTTCAGATCAGCCAGCTGCTGCTGGATGGCCTCCGCTTCCAGGTGCACCTGGCCCAGCTCCTCCAGGTGTGTGCTCAGGTGGGACACCTTGTCCATCTCGGAGCCCAGCACCTGCTCAAACTGAGACAGAAGAGAGGGCCCTCGGGATGAGGGCGCAGACAGACCACTCTGGGCAGGGACAGAGGGCAAGAAGACTCAAGGTGGTTCCCTTCTCTGCCCGCAGTGGGGGGGGGGGTGTTACAGCCTAGAAGTCGCCCGGTGAGACATGTCCTTCTCCTCTTCCAGAAGTTCTCCTCCTCCTCCAAGGAAGATCTGGCAGCTCAGCAGCAGAGAGTGAGGAGGCAAGTCAGGTGTCCCCTGGGGAAGCGCTCCTGGCCCAACCCAAATATCTTGCCTTAGGGCAACAGGCCCTCTGTGTCCATGACCTCCTCACATGGCATTGCAGGGAGCTGGACAGGATGAGCCTTGGGGTCAACTCTGCAGTTCTATGACTCCTTCCCTGAAGTGCCCATTACCTTCTCTCTGTCTGCAGCACTGAGCTGGCGGGCCCCGTCATCGTCACCCCCTGGCTGGCCCCCCTGCGGCGCCAGCTCCTTCTCCAAGCGCTCCAGCCACAGGGCCAGATCCTCCTCGGTGGGGCCCAGCCGACAGGAGGCCTCCAGGGTCTGCTCCAGGCGGTGCAGGATGGCAGCGCTGCTCTGGCCCACGAGGAGGAACCTCATCCGCAGGGAGTCCATCTTCTCCTGGGCCAGATGTGCTTCCTCTCCTGGGGGAGGACAGCAGCACAAGCTCATTCCCAGGAGCTGCACCCCCCCCCAGCCCCAAGACCCCCCGGAGAACCCAGGGCCCATTTCCAGGAACCTAATCCTGGAGGAGCCGAGACGCCAGAGGAAAAGCGTTTCCTGCCCCACAGCAGAGCGGCCCAAGAAGCTCCGCTGGTCTAATCTGATATCTGCCGTTCGGTGCAGCCAGACTGGTGTGACCCATGCTGGAAGGAGCACTGTTTCTGGGGGGCTTTCCTTCTGATGCTGCCAGCCCCCCCCCCCAGCTGCCCTGCCAGCCCTGCTCCCCCACAGGGTCATCTCTTGAGAGTGGGTGTTTCTGGGAAGCCCCAAAGTCACTGCCGCCCCCCACTTGCCTGCCACCATCTCCAGAAGCCGCTGCCCGTGCTCCAGAGCTCGTTCCAGGTCAGCCGTCTTGGACCGGATTTCCTCACAGAGGTCCTGGAGGGAGACAGGAGCAGGCAGAATTGGTGCAAAGAGACCCCCTCCTTCACATGGAAACTCCCCCCTCCAGCTGAGGCCAAGAGGCGACTGAAGCGGCTCTGCTGGTCCTGTGAGGTCTGGAGAGCCTCAGCTTCCTGGAGCACAAGGCCCTCCTGCCTGCCCCATGCCCACTGCAGGGGGGCACTTGGAAGGAGAGGGCTCAGGAACAGGGTGGGCATGAAGGGGGTGAGGAAGCCACTCTTCCAGGGGCCAAGGGGTGGGGGGCTTCTGTCCTCACCACGCCTTCCCCCACCCACCTCCAGTTTACATCTTGCTGCTGCCGGATCCTTGCAGAAATGCTTCTGTGCCTGTTTGCAAAAGGGGAGTCTGTGGGTCTCCTTGGGACCTGGTCACAGACGTGCAGCCTGGGGGAAAGCCAAACCCCACTGCTCTGACGCAGACTGGCCTCCTTTTGGGATGATATAAATCTCCTCTCCAGACTCCTCATTGTGGCTGGGCTGTAGAGACTCACCTTAAAACCTTGGTCACATGCAATGGCTTCTCTGTAATTTGTTTTTTATATTGAATATGCTCTGTGTATGGTTTGTGTAAACAGCCTCGGCCCAGTATACCTGAAGGAGCGTCTCCACCCCCATCATCCAGCCCGGACACTGAGGTCCACCTCCGAGGGCCTTCTGGCGGTTCCCTCATTGCGAGAAGTGAGGTTACAGGTAACCAGGCAGAGGGCCTTCTTGGTGGTGGTGCCCGCCCTGTGGAACGCCCTCCCATCAGATGTCAAGGAAATAAACAACTGACTTTTAGAAGACACCTGAAGGCAGCCCTGTTTAGGGAAGTTTTTAAGGATTGATGTTTTATCACATTATTATTATTATTATCATTATTATTATTATTATTCTGTTGTGAGCTGCCGAGAGTGGCTGGGGAAACCCAGCCAGATGGGCAGGGTATAAATAAATTATTTTTATTTTTATTTTTATTTTTATTATTTTTATTTATTGTGGGTTTGTCTGTCCATAGCTCTATGGAAAATCAACAAAAAACCAATCAAGAAAAGACCCTGACTTGGGTCTCCTTCCCTCTTGAGGCTCCCAAGGCCACTTCCCCCTCCCAGGCCACCCTACCTGGACTTGCTGAAGGGCTCCCTGCGCCTGGCTGAGGCTCCCATTGGCTCTCCACAGCTCAGCCAGCTTCCTCTCTGTGGAGGCCAGCCAGTCCTGGAAAAGGTCGGCAGACTCCTGGAAGGTGTGGGCTGCAGGAAGGATCCGCTCCAGGGAGCTGTGCCTGTTGGAAGAGAGAAGAGGCAGGGTGGGAAGATGTTGATGGGAACAACCTCCAGCACCAGGCTCACCGGACCCAGGAAGACACACAGCCCTGCGCAAAGGCTGCCTTTGGGCCACAGCAGGCAGCAAGGAGCCATGAGGACCAGCGCCATGCAAAGGCAGGTCCAGGGCACGTGGCAAGCAGGCCTCCCCCTGCCCTTGTGGCCTGGCTGGTCTGACGGGTTGAGCTGCCTCTTCCTTGTGCTTCTGGCACACAAAGCGCCCCCCCCCCAAGAAGGGAGCCAAATGCCAGGGCAGGATGGAACAGTGGTGTTCCAGGAAGGCTCCAGGTGGGGAGGCAGAAGGTGCCAAGGACTTCTGAGACTTGGCTGAGGACAGGAAGGAAGAGCTCAGAGGTGAAGCTGCTTTGGATAAGAAGTTTAACTCCAGTCCGCTTCCCAGACAAAGCGGGGGGGGGGGGGGCTGAGCACCAGGGGAGAGCCCTCCCTCCCTCACATCCACCTCTTTGCACAAGGAAGGGGCACTAGGCTTTGACTTGCAGCAAATGGTCCCCAGAGCTGCCTTATCCCTTTGTCGTGCAATTTCACACCCACCATCACCCATATGGGGTGCATGTGCCCCACACCAGGCTCACAAGACTCTCACAAGAAACCCCTCAGAAACCCCTCCTCTCCCAAAGTAGGACATCCTTTCTGAGCCTCCCCTCTGTGAAACTGGTTTAACAAGTATTGATAAGTTTCCAAGCAGAGGAGCAGATATCTTTGCATGAGTGAAGCAGGTCTGTGTCAACGGATTCTGGAGTCAATGTTGGAAAACATGAACTCTGAGCAGGATCTGATTTACATCTGCAACCCATTTTGTGTATATATAAAAGGATGTCACATGGAGGAGGGAGAAAGGTTGTTTTCTGCTGCTCCAGAGAAGCGGACACGGAGCAATGGATCCAAACTACAAGAAAGAAGATTCCACCTAAACATTAGGAAGAACTTCCTGACAGTAAGAGCTGTTCGACAGTGGAATTTGCTGCCAAGGAGTGTGGTGGAGTCTCCTTCTTTGGAGGTCTTTAAGCAGAGGCTTGACAACCATATGTCAGGAGTGCTCTGATGGTGTTTCCTGCTTGGCAGGGGGTTGGACTCGATGGCCCTTGTGGTCTCTTCCAACTCTAGGATTCTATGATTCTATGATTCTGTGGTGTTTTTTGGGGTGGTCTTTCTTTAAAGGGGAGACGAATACTTTATGAGGTTTTAAAAGATGCTACACACCTTTGCTTCTCAACTCCCTTACATTTGGTTGGGGGGACAGACTCTGTTTGCAAATGGACCAATAAAGAAAAGCCAGCCTTGTGGATTTCCAGGAGGGGAAATGGCAGGTTGGCCGTCTTTCTGTTGGCTCTCTGCTGACAGAAGATAATTACGTGGTGATGGATGGTAATCAGATTGAAGTTCTGGCTATCAGATCACTCTGGGATAAAGAGGGATTGAGGGAGTAACCGCAAATGCTCTGGTCAAGGCTGTTCTCTGATGTTGGTGTTTGGGGACTGAGATGGGGGCTACAATGAGTCAAGGTGAGTTGAGGAACCGACATTGTGTCCAAACGCCATGTAAGAACCCTTTATGGGTATAAGACCTGCAGCCTCTCTTTGTAAAAAAAATTTGGGATCATCTGTTAATTTAGAGAAATTTCTCTGTCTGCTGATTCTAAAATTTGCAAGAGCTGCTTTCTGTCTTTAAGAAGGGAAAGAAAATGGGTCATTAAAGTGTCTAAAGCAGAGTGAAAAGCATGATTTATGGTTGGCAATAAAGATTAAACGAACAAGTCTTTTTCTTCTTCTTTCGAAAATGAATTTTGCTGGGAAACTGAAAGTAATTCAGCCATTATTTCCTCTGTGGGAAAATATTATTGTTGTGATTGTGATCTTAAGGCAAAAATTTTAAGGTAGAGTCGGGACTTATAAAGAGGCTGAGTTGTTAATAACATCAAACACATCCAGTGTGGCAAAGATACCTTTGGATATCCCAGTGACTGTTGGTATTGTTCAATAGTTGATGGCCAAACAACTAAAAATGATCAGATCAGCATTTGATCTGGGGGGGGAAAGAAATGAATCCGAGAGATATGAAGTGAAAAACGGAGAATACCTATGAAAAGCTGGCAGGACTGGATGATGTTGAAACAAAATTGGAGAAAGCAGATGGTGAAATGGAAATGCCTTTGATACAAGGACTTGGGGGGAGAAGGGGAAGGTAAAATGATCTGAATTTGGCATTGATGGAGTTCAGAAGGGGAAAAGCCTTCAGTCCTAGCTCTTCCTCAGTTCTAGCAGAGAGAAAGCATTCTGAATACAACTTGGAGCGAATTCAGAGAATGATGCTACTAAATTAATAGTTCTCTCTCTGGAAAAAGGATAGGAAGAAAGGTAAATGGAAAATCCTAGAGGAGGAGAATGCTATGGTAAACACAACAGGAAATGGAAATTGAGTTTATTGAACCGGGCATGAATTTAAGGATATGTAACAAGAAAAGAATTATGGAATATTATTTCAATATGTGTTGCCAGTGGAAAGGATTTATCATGGGCAAGGATAGAATAATTGACTATTAATATGGAGGCATGTTGGTGGGAATTATTGGAGGTAAAGTTGATATTTAAAGAAAAAACATAAGTGGATATTTACTAGTACTAACAATAATAATTTGGGATTCCCTCTTTTTTTGGGAAAAGGAAATGAATCATTTTTAAAAAACGTGGTCCTCAAAGAAATATTGTTTAACAGAATGTTGTAATGTTATTTAATTTTATGTAACCAGCAGATGGAAAATTGGAACTCCTTTTTATCTTTCTCTCTTGCTTTCTCTTTTCCCCTTTCCCTTTCCTTCTTCCTGCTTCCTTCTCTTTCTCTCCCCCCCCCCCCCATAGCTGGTTTTTTTCCTGGTTTTAAAAATTTGCATTAGTTTTCTATATCTTTCTGTATTATGAAAAGCTTTAATAAAAACCTTAATGCAAAAAAGAAAAGCCAGCCTTGATTTCTACTATGTGGTCTTGCCTCTGTTTTTGTTCATTTCTCTGACTGACAAGGTGATGTTGTGAGTGAGGGGAGAATTGCACCAATGCCCTTGGATTGCCTGCTTTGCCCTTTCACACTGCCCTCCCCATCAGACCCAGATCTGCTTTCCTGAACGCCTCTCTCCCTGCCTTCAAATCTCTTCTCCAAACCCACATTTTCTATGGTGCCTTTGGCACAACCCCTGAGCCCCACCAAGGGCCTCTCCTCCTCTAGGGACTCACCTGGCTTCTGCCCCCTGGATTAGCGTCTGCCACTTCTCCTGGAGGTTGGCAATGCCTCCGTCCTTTCCGTGCCCGTCTGTGGTGCCAGGGGGCTCAGAGGGTGCCCGTCTCTCCTGCAGAAGGCCCTCCACATGGGACCTGCGCTCGTCCAGAAGGCGCCTTAGAAGCTGTTTGGGGTCAGAGAAGGTAGAGGGTGATGCCAAGCTCCCTTCATGGACACGCTCCAAGGGGGGAGGACAACCGAGTCTGGCACCGCCTTGGGTGCAACAACACCCAGCGCAGTTCCCTGGCAAAAGAAGCTGGCCTGCTCCACCCCAAGGGTTGGGAGGAACTTTTCCATTTAATAAGAACCCGGATCAGTCCAAAGAAGACCCATCAAGCCAATTTCGCTTTGTTTCCACCAGCCCTTCTCCATGGCCTGGTATTTAGGGGCAGACTTCCTCTGAACAGGAAGTTTCCACCCGGCTTCCATGGGAAAGGCTGTTTTGAGAAGCGATTCGGAGGCACCAGGGTGGTCTATTTGGGGAAGAGGTTCTTGGCGTCAGGAGCAGCGAGGGATAAAAGGCAGCAAGCGGGAAGTGGACGGAGAGACGTTTCTCTCCCTCTTGTGTAATACTTGACCTCAAGGGGGTCACCCAGTGAAGCTGAATAGCGGGGAATTCAGGACAGACAAAAGAAAGTCCTCCTTCACCCTCCGCACAGTCAAATGACCGAATCTGTTCCTTCAAGGTCCAGTGATGGCCAGCAGCTCCGGAGGGCATGAGGGGGCCTCAGCGGCTGACCCTGTGTCCCTTCTGGCATCCCTCTTCAGAGAGCAGGTTTCCCCCTAACACTTATTTAATTCTGTCAATTATTTTGTGGTACAGCCCTTGTGCTTTACAGTTAGCTCTTCCAACACTTTAAAGTAATAACTAATTATTAAATTGTACATTCTAACCTCTCCAGTTTTATCACATAAGAAAAGTAGACCCCTCTCTCTGAGCATTGCTTCTTGCAGTGAGAATGCAGAGGGCAAGAGGGGTGCAGAGCCCCCCAGAAGACTTTGACCGTGGGACCCCCTCCTCCTCCTTACAAGCAGGCAGCTGCAGACCCCAAATGGGCACAGGGACTGGGCAGCTCAGAGGCTGGTAATCCCATGCTGCCAAGTGTGGCTGCTCCCAAGAGGGCCAAGTCAGATGTGGGAAGATGATGCCTATTTCTCTGGAAGTGCCCAGGGGGTGGAGAGAGACTCCCAGGCCAGGCCAAGCCAGCCACGCCCCCCTCCTCCCCAAACGCAGGAGAACGAGCTTCTACTTGCACTGTTCATTTAAAACAGAGAGCCAAAGGCTCCTCCGGGGTGGGGTTGACTTTCTATTCTCCTTCCACAGACCCAGAGGAAACTCTGAGGCCAACTTACAAAAGTGTCCTGCTTTTCACAGAGTCATAGAAGAAATGTGATGTAGGAAGCCCCACCCCCACAAAGGTCCTGTATGCCAACCCCCAGCAATGCCGGGATCTTGGCTAAAGTGGTTACACCAAGGCCATCATAGCCACGATCCCCACCTTCGCTTGCCACAGATTCACATCCATAAAGACATCTAGAGGCATCTAATCCACAAAGCACCACATCACATACACCACCCCAAAAACAATGCAGGGAACCCCCTAATAAACATCACACCTTGCAGAAATGTCAGATTTAAGGGGTCAAACTGCCATAGCCCCCAATGTCAAAATCGGTGCACCACAGCGCCCCCTCCTGGCCAGGATTGGGAAAGAGCAGGCAATATCAATTGTTTTGTGAGTGGGACTGTCGGCTGGCAGATGTAACAACTTGCGCAGCAGCATCAACGGACCCTGTTTCGCTAAGAAAATGAAATGCATTGTAAAAAGATTTGTAAGTGATTCATTCTGTTAAATAAACTTGCTAAATCGCACGCTGCTGCCATAATCCCCGGAGAGTGAGATGATTTAGGCAGGGACTCCACCCAGGAAGTGTCAAATGGGGTTTCTCCAAGACAATAACTGTCTCAGTCACAGAAACTGATAAGCTCCCTTGTGATGTTTGCCAGGCTGCCTGGTGAATAGAAGGTGCCCCTTCTGCCAGTCTCCCAAACTGCCACCGGATTGGAACTTGCCGAAACTGAAATATCAAGGCCAAATGTAAATTCTCATGCAGAATGTGTGAGACCAGCAATTCACAAAACGCCTCAGTGGACACGGTGTAATTTTGACCTGTTTGACCAGTTGTAACTCCTCCTAATTTTGTGATGCACCTTTGATGTTTTGTCCATGATCCACTGGCATCTTAGGGGTGGGTTTCTCACTGCAGGGTGGGAAATTACAGAACACCCTGGGGGGGGGGGTTCCTCCTTTCCTGTGTGTTGACTCTCTGTCCCGACAAATAACCTATCAAAGGCACAAGACCTGCTTTGCTTTTGCTTTTTGCCTGCTTCTCTTCTCTCTCCTTTTCGTGCACTGACAGGGGAACCGAGCAGCCAGCAAAGCCCTGGGTTTCCCTGGGGTTTCACAACAGAATCAGAGCAAGTGGCAAGCAGGTTTTCTGCATGTTGCTGTTTGCTCCGATTTAGGGGTTAAACGTGAATTTTCCTGGGGGAAACGGCAGGACCAAACAACAACAACAACAAAACCCCAACAACCCTTAGACCCGGAAGTGGAAAGCTCAGATCTAAGCCTAGACAGTGTGGAATCGAGGCAAGTGTGGATGAGCCTTCTGTCTTCTCCCCTTCAGGCTGAATTGTGCCCAACTTCCTCCCTCCCTCCCTCCCTCCTCCCTCATGATTCTTCATTTTGAAATTAAAAAATTAAGGTCTTACGTATATAATAAAGGTTCATAAATGTACCAAGCAAAAACGTACATAAATATATAAACCACATGTCTGGGTCAGTGCAGAGGAGCAGCCATGAAGCCATTTTGACTCCCAAACTGACCAGGTGTTTTCTCTGCAAAGTCAAATGGAAAAGCCTCCCCAATTGTCTTTTCCTTCACAAATCCTGTCTTAGGGGTATGTCTGTGTATGAATAGGGTGAGCCTGTGACCTGGCTCAGGAACTAAGTATTTATCATTACAAAAGACTGGCCAGGCTCCCCAGGGTATCCAACCAAGTGACCATTAAACAGGTAACCTGCCAGACAGGAGATAAACAACGCACTCAGATTTCTGTTGTAGACCGCCCCTTTCTGTGATGTAGGTATGATGTTATGGAGGGGTGGTCTGGAGCTCCAGGGCAGAGAATTTAAAATGTCTCCATAAGGGCTTGCTCACCATTGCTCAGGGTTCTTCTCCCTCCTGCGTGTGGTGAGGACCCTGTTGCAACAGTTCAATAAAGATCAGGCTTACAAGCTGCTTTGCCTCTCAATATTCTCTGGTTGGCCTCTGATATTTTCTCTGGCGGATGGGGAACCTACAAAGGACTCTATAAGGGGTCTTGTGTCCCCCATAAGGGAATAAGGGCAGATTTCCGTTTATTAGTTTCCAGGCCCTTTCTCATCTTGGGAACCCTCCTCTGCTCCCCAAGGCCTGGCACCCCAAGGTGTGACGACACCCGCACGCCGCCTGCGCCAGAGCTCACCTTCTGCTCCTGCAGCTGCGCCTTCACCACTTTGGCTTCGGAGGAAGGGGGCTTCTGGTTGGCCACGAGCTCCTCCATGTCGCCGACCCAAGAGAGAAGCTTCCTCAGAGTCACCTGGGCCTGCTCTGCGCCCCACACCTCGCCTAGGAAGGCAGCAGCTGCCTGGGGGAGGGAAGGAGGGTGAGATCAGAGTGAGGCCAGCAGCAGCAGCTCTGTTTGGGGGAGCCCCAGTCCCACAGCAAAAGCCTCCTGGCACCTGGTGGGAGCATGGAGGTGGCGAGGCAGACTTGCATGACCCCAGCCCCACCTCCTCCTCCTCCTCCAGCCCCCTACCCTGCCCTAGAGCGTGACTGAGCAGGCTCTGCCTCCCTGCCCGGCCCTTACCTTGCTGCTGGGGCTGCTCCACGGCTCCAGAGGGTCCCCCTGGCCAGCAGGCCAGCTCTGGCTGTTCTGGAGCTGTGGGAGAAAAGCAGGCACAGGGCAGAGGCTTTGCACCCTCAGACTCAGGATGGAGGGAGGGGGCCTGCAGCAGCCTGCCCACACACACACACACACACACACACACACACACACACGGGAGCAGGGGGCTCAGGCCAGCACTTCCAGGAGAGCCCAGCTTCAGGGGAACCAGCACCACCAGCCTTGCATGGGGAGGGGGGTCTCCCTCCACAGGAACTACCTTGGTTGCCTGGCTCAGAGGGTGGCCTTCTGGATGCGCAGGGAAGGAGAAGTGCGTGGCGCCTGGGTGGCTCTGCTGGGGCCCTGCCTGCAGAGATGGATCCAGCCACCTTCCTGCTGATTGTTGTATCCCAGAGCCCCCACCCACCCAATGCTGCCCCCAGGCCAGGCACCCCAGGCAGCTGCTGACAACCTGAGCCTCCTCACCAAGAGATTGGGAAATGGCCCCAAATTGCATGCGCCTGGGAGGGGTGTGGAGCAGAAGAACAGAGTGGCAGCACCCATGCCGCCATCAGCTGGCCTCACTGCAGGCACCAACATTGTGGGCAGCAGAGCGACCGGCTCCAGAGTGACTCACCCCACGTGGAGCTGCTCATTTTCCACACTGGTAAAAAAAAAAGCTGTACATAGATGATCTTCTCTCCGTTATCCACACAACCACCTTGTAAGGCGGACCAGCCTCATTCTATGAACATAAGAACCTAAGTGGAGTCTGCAGGATCAGGCCCCATCTAGCCCAGCATCCTGTTCTTGCAGTGGCCAACCAGATGCCCTGATGGGAAGCCAGCAAGTGGGATCTGAGTGCGAGAGACCTTGCCCCTCCGGCAGTCTCCAGCAACAGGGATTCGGTAGCACTGGTGCCTCTCTGTGTGTCACAGATGCTCCCCCCCCCAATTCCTCCCAGGGCCAAAGTGGGATCCAGACTAGGGGCCTCCCAGTTTCCAGCCCGCTTTCCCAGCCCCCCCCCCCCGCAGTGCAGCAAGGGAGTGGAAGCAATGCATGTGTCCGTGGGGAGGAATGGGGGCGTCCTGGGCTCCCCCCGCCCCGTCTATTAACCTCTGGCAGGGCGGCTCCTGCGCACTCCGTGAGCACCTTGACCCTCCTGGTGACGGTGGGCTCTTTGCTCCGGTCGCCCCCGGGGTACTCGGTCACCTCCACGATCTCAGTCACAACGGTCTCGGTCACCTCCGTCACCTCCGTCACCTCGGTGGTGGTGAGGGGCTTCCAGACCCAGCCGCTCCCGTGCGCCAGCCCCCGGGGGGGACTCCAGGCAGCCCCCGCCACCGCCGCTGCCGCCTCCAGCTGGGCCTTGAGGGGGTTGCTGCAGCTGAGGGCCCCCCCGTTCTGCACCTTGACGTCCATGTTGTTCTGCTTGGGGAGGGGGCTGCCCTGCTGGCTCTTGCTGGGGCCCCCCAGCGTCACCACGCTCCAGCCATTCTCGATCACCCGGGGGCTGAGTGGAGGCTTCTCCGGGGGGCCCCCGTGGCCCCCTGCGTTGTTCCTCCTGGAGGGGCGCCCGGACGCCAGGCCCAGGTCCTTGAGGTAGGAGTCCTTCAGGAAGTCGTCCGGCTTCTGGCTTTTCTCCCCCAGGCAGCTGGGTCTGCCCCCCGCGTTGCCCATAGCTGGTGGCTGAGGAGACAGTTCTCAGAGCCTTGCCTGAAACAGAGGAGGAGGAGGAGGAGCAGGAGGAGCAGGAGAAGCCACCTTGCCTGCCCGCGAGCAAGTGGGCACCCAGAGCAGGCACCGTGCCCATCATTGGGGGTTCCTCTTTCAGTCCACAAAGCCACCCAGAAAGTCTTCCAGAATCTTCTTTCTCAGTTCTGCTCAATCTGTTGGTGAATTCCCATGTGGCAATAAGCCCCTCACCCATTCCAGTTCTCCTCCAAGTATTTATTCAAGAATTAACATTGCAACTTATGCAACTACAGGTCTAAGGAAATTAAAGAAAAACTATGAGGCTCATTCCTCCTCTCTGTTCTCCACCCATCTGGGCAGAGTAATGGCCACACACATTATCTCTTTCACAGCCTGTCTAATAAAGTAGTCCGTTGCTAAGGAAACTCTGTTGCTAGGGGGGAAAGTTGTTGCTATGGGCAAAGGTAGGCAAGCATCATTTCAAGTCTATTTTCGGACCCCCTCAAAACCCAGGCCAGAAATCCAAGCCCAGCAGGACCTCTGAAACCGAACGGAAGTGGGGACCATAGCCAGACCTCTCCCGTAGGATCAAATCCCACCAGAGGATTTTGGAAAAACATTGCCGGGGTTGGACTAGAGGACCCTCTTCAGTTCTGTGATTCCACTACATTTACACCTGGGCTTTCCTCCAAAGAAGCCCAGGGCGTCAAACGTGCAAATGCTGCAATACCACAAGCAGAAATCGCCTCCCTAATCTCTGGGAACCAGGAAACACTTGAGGGGATTAAGCGCTTATGTGTTTGGATGAGCCCAGCCAGAAATGAAGCCCAGCGTTTAGGAGGAGCCCAGAAGGCGTCAGCCACTCCTGGGCTTGCTGGGGAACAGGAACGGGGTCCTTGCTGGCAGGGAGCCCTCCTGCACCCTGGTGGGGGTCTCACGGAAGCAGGCTCCCACCCAGGGGGGCTGCACCCATCCTGCCTGCCCCCTGCCCTCTGGCTCAGGGGAGGCTTGGCCTCCGGGGTGCCAAAGAGAATAAAGCCACAGGCCGGGAGGCAGAGCCCAAAGGGTGTTTGCCCAAAGCACCCAAGGGTGACTGGGGCTGAAACTCAGTCCCTAATATGGCCTGGGGGGCAGGGAAGGAAGCTGGCGATGGGGGAGCTGCTCCAGGCAGCCGAGCCCTTGGGGGGCCACTCAGCATCTCCTCTGTGGCACAGACCTCACCAGAGCCAGGGCTCCATCCCAGCGTCCCAATGCAAATGAGGGGGAAGCCAGATGGACCAGCAGCTGCTGCTAACGGATGCCTCCTTGCCGGGTCCCTGCGCTTAAACCTGGGCAAGCTGGAGCCCAGCGGAAGGAGAAGCCATCTGTCCGCAGAGCCCCCTGACAAAAGCCTCTGGAGGGGGGTGGTCCAGGGCCAAGCAGGGCGTCCAGGGAGCCATCCATCAAGCGGCCCCAGACAGGTGGCTGCCCACAGCCCACCCATCAGCCCCCGCCTGACAAGGCCATGCTGGGCCAGGAGGAGACAGCGTCCTTGGCAGAGGCGCCACCTGGGGCCACCTGGGAGACAGCGTCCTTGGCAGAGGCGCACACACACAACCCAGCCACCTGCCGCTTGAGGAGTCTCAGAATGATGGCAGAGCAGCCCCCCCCCCCGGCCATGCCACTGACGGGACCCCCTCCACCTGCTTGCTCCACTGGAGTAAAGGGGAGCAGAGTTGTGGGTGCTGGGAGGGACAGGAGGCAGCAGGGGGAGCCCACAGCTCCGCACCCCCAAGCTGCTCTTCTGCTGAGCCCACCTGCCAGGTGCCACTGGCTCCTCATGTCCTCTGCCCCCCACCTCAAAAACCCTGCTTCCATTTAGCCTCTTTCTGGTCTGGGCCCCAACTTTCGTCGTGGGGAGGGGCAAGAAGGGATGAGTGACAGGCCCTCAGGCTGCCCCGCAGGGCTGGCGTGGTTACCTTCATGGCGTGGCACGGAAGCTCCCCACAAGGCTGGCGGCAGGTCTGCCACGCGGTCGGTGGTGGGCCAAGGGCACGGCGGCTGCCTCCGCTTCTGCCTTCAGGGGCTCCTTGGCCGCTGCCCCCAGGACGGACGGAGAGGAGCCGTCGGAAGCCCCCGGCGGTGGGGGGACTTTGGCTGAAGTTCCATCGGGAGAGGAGAGCCCAGGGTCCGGCGTGTCGTGCAGGGAGGAGGCCTTCTCTGGAGCAGCTGCTGGAGGCCAGCTTGGTGGCGGGCGCCCGGCGTGGAGCCCCCTTTGCCCCCTCTCCCAGGGCTCTCCTGGTAGCTGTCAGTCCAGGCCGGAGAAGAAGGATGGATGGAGGGGTTGCGGGATGGATGTGGGGGGAGGCCCTCCCAAGAAGAACTGGCACACGGGGAGGGAGAAGGCGGCACCTCCCAGGAAGCCCCGTGGATCTGGGCCCAGAAGAGCCCCACCAGCAGAGGCAGACTGCCCTGGGGAAATGGAGGCGAGCCCCTCTGGCTGCCTGGCTGCCGCAGAGACCCTCCCTCGCTGCCCCCCACCCTCTGCCCCGCTGACCCCCTCAGCACACTCAGGCTAATACAATAAGCCCTCTCGCATTAACTCTTTGCTCGCTGCAAGACAATCGCCGCCGTTACTGGGGAAACGCAACAGGGCTCCCAACCATCCCGGGAGCTGGTGGGGGAGGGGGCAGGCGCCTTTGCCACCGAGGAGGAGGAGGAGAGGAGCTTTTCCCAGAGGAACAGCCCCCCCACCAGCAGGACCCCCTCCCCCCTCACTCGGGTCCAGCCACTGCTGCAACCGCAGCCCCAAGAGCCTGGGGGGGGTGCTCAAGGATTTGGACAGCTGGTCCTCCGGGGGGCCAGCCTGGGACCCCTCCAGGGTTGTGGGCCTGAGGCTTGATGCTTAACTCAAGGGCAAGTTGGGCAAAGTTGGGGGAAGAGAAAGAAGGAACCCCCTTCACCTCAGAGGCCATCACTGGGCTGACTCTGGAGCCCACAAGTGAAAGAGAAACTCTTGGGGGGGGGGCAAACCCTCTGGAGAGCAGGAGGAAAGGGAGAGGTTGCTTCTGAGCTGGGGGGGTGTGGTTCTGACCTCCCCCACAGTGCAGGTGGCACAAAGCTCGGCTTCTGCCCTGGATGCCAATGCCCTCCCCCCCCCCAGCCTGGAACTCACTTTGGGGTGGAGGGAAGCTCCACTTTCCCCTTCCTCGTTGCCCCCCCAGAGCCACAGGGAGGGAGGGCGGGTGCAACCGGGGCTGGCATCATAAACTGTCATGCATGGGTGGGCACCTGCCAGGCTCCTAGCGCTCTCATGGTGCCCACAGCTGGCACCTGCCCTGGGCCAGCTTTCAGTGTTCTCTGTGGCACAGGGGCAGCTGGCTCTCACTGCCCTTCTCATTCCCCACAAGGCTCTTGAGTGCCACTACTTCTGTGGGGGAAATTGAGATGGCAGGACCGCTGCCCACTCGGCCAGCTTCTCCAAGGGCTGTGCCATGGCTGCTGCTGCTGCTGCCCACCTCCACCAGAGTCTGCCAGGGCCATTGCAGCAGGGAGGCCCAGCAGCGGGCACGATGCCCCTTGGCCACCCATGGAAGGGGTTGTGTGTGGTGCCCAGAGCCAGGCGAAGCTGAGGAGCAGGGATGCTGCTCCAAAGGAGCATCGTTGGGTCTTGGGGGTCTCTCTGCACAGCCTCTCAGGCGCACATGGCACAAGTCCCATCATGCCCAGAGGGTAAAGAACGAGCGCACACTTTCAAGGAAACGGGTCACCCTGCAAAGCAACGACCAGGCTGAGGGGCCTGGTTCTGTCTCTCTGCACACTGCCCCTTCTCCACATGCTTGGTCTGGAATCCCCCCTCCCACTGCAATCTATATATTGAAAGATACGCCAGTAAAATGCCCCAAACAGGAGCCTCATTCAAGAGGCCGCCAGACCTTTTAAAAGGTGACCCAGAGCCCCCCCCCCAGCTCAACCCCCCCCCAGCTGACCTGGCGCCACCTTGTGGCGCATCTGGGATGATTTGTGCTCAGGAGGCCAAGCTCTGTGTCCTGGGATGGTTTGGCTTCTGCTGCGCGGCAGGGCAAGAGCGCCCCCTCCAGGCGGCAAGGAGGAGAAGCAGCACAGCGCGACTCACAGCGCGGAAGGTCCGTTTAAGCCGCTGCTTCCATGAAATGCTGCAAAATGCCCTTGCAAAAAGACACCCGCCAGGAGGGGCCACAGCAGCAACTGCAAAGGAGCTCAGTGCTGGGGGAACCCAGCCAGGTGGGAGGGGTATAAATTATAGATGATGGTGACGATGATGATGATGTGCTGGAACTCTGTGCAGCTCAGAGGACTGATTCTGATCAAGGTAACATCTTCCAAGGACACCTCCCCCCCCCCCACCTGGCCAGGGAAGAAAGGGCCTCTTGCTAGCCCTTCAGATAAAACCACAAGACAGGAGCAGCCTCCCCCCCCCCCAAAAAAAAACCCCCAACGGTGCTCAAAGTGCCCACAGAGCAGCAGAGAGGAGTCAGTCTAGTCGTGGCTGGGGCAACCCAGTCAGATGGGTGGAGTACAAGTAATAGAGTAGTAGGAGGAGGAGTAACCACAGACTCCGTCATTGGGGGTTTTAAAGCAGGTGTTGTCTGGCCACCTGTCCTGGATGCTTCAGTTGAGATTCCTGCATTGCGGGGGGGGGGGGCTGGGTGACCCTCAGTGACCTTCCAACTCTACAATTCTATGATATTATTATCATCAAGGCCCTGCCTCTGTGTCCATGCATGGTTCAGCTGGTGAGAGCCTGGTGCTGAGAATGCCAGGGTTGCCGGTTCGATCCCCGGAAGGGACAGCTGCATATTCCTGCACCGCAGGTGTTGGACTAGATGAGCCTCAGCTCTATGTGGTTCTATGATTCTCTTTTTCCCTTGCTGAGGGGTCTGGGGGTGTTGTGGGATGAGCTGAGGGTGGCCCTGCTCTCCCCGCTTGGTGTCTCACACACACACACACACACACACACACCCCGCCAGCCGGACCCCTCCTCTTTGGCAGAGAGGAGCCCCCAGTCCAGCCCCTCTGGCCGCAGCCTGGCGCAGCCTCAGATCCTGGGAGCCGGGCGGTGGGCTCTCTCCGAGCCCCCCTTTGTCCGGCATGAATGAGCCTTTCAGTTTGTGCCGTCAGGGGTGCGGAGGGAGCCCATGTGCCCAGCAGGAGCAGAACAAAAGGCAGCTGGGGGGAAACCCTTTCAGCAGCCTGGCAGCGGCTCAAGACGGAGGGCCTGGGCCTGCCTAGGCGGGGGGGGGTGTGCGCATGCATGTGCGGCCAGGAGTGAACCGCCACACACACCCATTAACCCCTTGTACGCTGCGCTGCTGCCCACACGGGGATACCAAGGGGGAGGCCAAAGGAAGGAGGGAGGCACCTCCCGCCCGCCCCCCAAGCTGCCTGTGTGTTGCTGAGGCCTCTTTGCAAGGCTGAGGTGAGCCAGGCTGTGTAAGGAAGGGCCTACAAGCGCCAGAGGGCATCATGTGCCACACGCCAACTGGGAACACAGGCCAGGTCACAGCACAAACCCCAGAACAACATGACCGCCACTCAGTAAAGCACTGGGGGCACAAAGTGACACAGGGGCAGGTTCTCCCCCCGCCCAAAAAATCCTACGCTTGCCGTCCTCAGACACCTTGAGTTGCACAGGGATGTGGGCCACCAGGGCTGTGCCCTCCAGGGCTGGCACTTTCACCATGTTGGGCAGGACGAGGCGAGTCAGCCAGGATCCAGCTCATTGCTGGCTGCAAAATGCCCCTAAGCGAAGGCAGGGGGGCACCCAGTGGGGGGAGAGCTCATCAAGGAGATTCAGCATCTGGTTGGTCCCTGTGAGAACAGGAGGCTGGACTAGGGGGACCCCTGGCCGGATCCTGCAGGCACTTCTTAGGTATGTGAAACTTAAGTGCTGGTGGTTTAGGTTTTCCAAATTTCCTTCTTTCCATGCAAGTTGGTATCTTGCCAAGAATGCAGAAGAGAAGGAATCTTTTAAGGTACATAGCTGTGATTGGATGTCCTATGCACTTTTAAAATGGGGGGGGGGCTGCGGGGGCGGTTATTGGGTTGTTGTTTTTATTTTGATTATATAGTTTGCGGTTTTATATTTTGATTTTTATTCTGTGAACCGCCCTGAGACCTCCGGGTATAGGGAGGCATACAAATTCTAATAATAATAATATGATCGAGCAAGCTCAGCTCCTGGGAAACTCAGCTCACCCAAACCAGAAAGCCTCAATAAAGCCGGACCTGGTGCTGACCGGGGCAACCTGGAAGCTGTTGCCTCAAGATGAGGAGGAGCCCGTTCTGGTGGGGCTGAGAAGCCTAGTCGTGCCCCCCCCCATCCCCATTACCTCTGTGGCAGAGTCCCGCTCAGGGAGGCCCGGCAGCCTCTTCTCCAGGGCGTCCAGCCAGTGGCACAGGGAGAGCAGCTGCTCCCGCATGTCTGGGCTGCGCTCTTTCCAGTCGCCCCTCAGCCAGGCCCTGGGAGCAGAAGCAGAGTCAGACCCCACCATGGCAAGGAGGCCGCCTCGCCTTCTGCCCAGTGGCCACAGAGGGCACTTGCAGCTGGGCCAACCATGGCTTCCTCTTCACCTCTTCCTCAATGCTCCATGGGACATAGCGGGCAAGGCACATAGCCCCCACCTCTGAGCAGGGGGCCGAGCTCAGCTTTGGGATATTCTGGCTGGCAGGAAAAGGCCGGGCAGTGCCCCACATGCCACCCAGTACTCCAGCTGTGCCAAGCAGCCCCTGGCTGAAAATATTATATATATATAGATATGGTGCTTCTATCCCTATGTGCCCCACCTTTGACATGCCTCCTCAAGGAGGCCACTGGCTGAGTCCATGTCCCTGAAGCCTCCCTCCACACAGGCGAGCAGCGAGAATGACGCCACTTCCATTTATTCTCCTACTAAAGTGCCAGCCTGCTCACCCAGGAGTGTCTCCCTTAATAAAAGTGTTTGTGGCTGTCTCAGGGACTGTGTCCTCCCCTAAGCCTCAGGGGGATCCCGGGGAAAGCAAGTGGATCTTGCAGGGATGGGAGGAGCCGTGCTGCTTGCTGGGTCGTGGTGCATCTGGGGATCCAATGCTGGATGATTCAGGACAGAGAAAAGGAAGTACTTTTTCACACAGTGCAGAGTTAACCTGTGGAACTCCTTTCCACAGGAGGCTGGGAGGGCCACCAACCTGGATGGCTTTAAAAGAGGAGGAGCAAATTCATGAAGGAGGAGGCGGTGGCAGTCATGGCTCCTAGCCTCCCAGCCCTGATGGCTCTGCTCGGCTTCCACAGTTGGGGCCAGCAATGCTGAATCCCAGCAGGTGGAAGGGGCTCTTGGGCTTGCAAGCTTCCCTTGGGGGCAACTGCATGGCCACTGGGAGAAGAGGAGGCTGGCCTAGTTGGGCCATTGGCCGGATCCTGCATACGGGCTCTTCTGAAGTTCTATCCCAGGCACCCCCAACCTTTGGCCCTCCAGATGTTTTGGCCTACAACTCCCATGATCCCTAGCTAACAGGACCAGTGGTCAGGGATGATAGGGATTGTAATCCAAGACACCCGGAGGGCCGCAGGTTCTATCCCTGGGAAAGAGGAGCGGGGACTGGAGCCCAGCCGGCCTCCTGCTCAAGACAGTGGAAACATGAACAGGCTTTGCTCTCTGACGTCCTGGGGACACGTTAGGACGCCCCTCCCATCACGTGACACCTGGCTCAATCGGCTCAGTGGCTTTCCATGAAATGGCTGCTTGAAGGTTGGAGCAATCAGGGTCAACCTGTAAGCTCTGCTCGTAAGGGAAGATTAAAGGAAAACATTTAACAGCCGGCAAAGGGGTTTTGAGGTGGACTCGGCACAGAGGCCAGCCGGAAAAAGCCTTTGCAGTGGGTGGGAAAGGCAGGTTAACAAGGAGGACGAGTTGCAGAAGAACATAAGAAACTATCCAACTTGGTGGCCATCACTGTGGCAGCGAGTTCCGCGGTTAAACTCTGCCCTGCTTAAAGAAGCTCTTTTTCCCTCTGTCCTGTATCTCCAGCACCCACTTTTCTTGGACGACCACACAAGTGTGATGAAAGAGGGGGGGCAGTTTTCCTCTCTCCACTTTCTCCAGACCAGGACTAATTCTATACCCTTCTGAGGTGTTGCCTCTCACTCGACTTCTCTCTGGACTAAAAAGCACCTTTTTTCCAGAGCGCTCCCAGCGCCTCAGCCCAGAGGGTGGCTTTGTCCCCTTTGGGGAAAAGGCTCTGCTTTGGCTTTGAGGCTGGAAACCGACCAGGCGGCCAGGAGCCCCTTCCTTCCCCCTCGGCTGTTTGGCATGGAAGGATGCCAAGGGCAAGCTGGCAGGGCTTTAATCTGATGTAAAGGGCAGCTTCCACTTCATTGAAGGCATTCTCAGAGCAGGCTGGGAGTGCCCTCGCCAGATGCCACAGCAGGCAGCTCATGGCACAGCCCTAGCGCTCGCTGGAGCAGCACCAGCTTCACACTCACAAGCCCCAAGACGGCCCCACCTGCCCAGCACGGGGTCTCTCCCAGATTCCTGGTTACGTCTGCCATGGAGCCCTGGATTTGGACATGCCTGCCTCCCCTAGGCACCTGGTTGCCCCCTGTGAGAGCAGGGTGATGGAGTGTCTGGGCCCCTTTGGCTCTTCTGATGGGGAAGGGCCACAGCTCAGGGACGGAGCATCTCTCTGCATGCAGAAGACTCCAGGCTCCACCACCAATGGCATCTCCAGGCAGGGCTGGGAATGCCCCACTTGTAGCCCTGCAGAGCGGCTCCCAATCGGGGCAGATGATGCTGGATTACAGAGACCAGACTCAGGGCTCAGCCACACCTGCACTTGCCCCATGCCTACAAAGCACGGGTCCAAGTCCTTTCCTGCTGGTTCTTCTGTGCAGCTACCATCTCCAATGCTCCCAAAACGCCTGTGTGATGCCACCTCTGACCTGAGTCCCTTCCTGGAAAGCCACCTTACTCATAAAGCTCTTGCTTCACCTGGGCCTCAGCTTGAGCAGGTACAATGGAAGCACCACCTGTTGGCTCCTGCGGCCTCTGCCATGCCCTACAGGGCCACATTTTAGAGGGAAGGGACCCTCCACAGATACACCCAAGCCTGGCCCAAAGACTTCCAGTTCCCCAAATCTCAGTGAGCTGCTAATGGACCCCTTCATACCTCTCTGGTCCCTGTTCTGCGTCTGGAGTTGGGGGGTCCGAGTTCCTTCCTGGGAGGCCAGCAGGATCCACCATGAAAAACGTCTGCAGAGGAGAAAACACCATAGGGAGATGGACATGGATATGGTCAGGTGGTCAAATCTGAAGGAAGGAGGCTTTGGGGGCAGCTCAATCCAAGCAGACACCTGGAGCTACAGAGAAGGACTCATCCTGCTTGATGGTGGAAGAGAGACAGCATAGCCCAGGGCTTCAAGGGCCTGTTCCTGGGCTTGCCTGCTCTCCTGCAGATTTCTGCCTCAGACTTCCCTTCCAGATACTTCATGGAGAATGTCTCCGAAGTTGTGATGGGATTAAGGGCTCATTCACATTTCCTCTTTCCCCTGGAGAAAACCGCTCTTTCGTGCTCATTCAGAGCAAATGGCAATTCGGGTTTTCTCTGGATTGACGTTTGCTCCGGTTTAGAGCTAAAGAGCAGGTTTTCCCTGGGAAAGGAGCAGGGTAAGGAGAAAACCACTTGGGCCTGAGCTTTCTAGGAGTAGGAAGTGTGGAAGATCCCAAAGCTGCACTTAGCTGTGCTTTCTGCATTGCAAAGGGTTGGACTGGATGACCCTTTGGGTCCCTTCCAGCTTACAGACCTGTAATTCTGTGAGAGAACGGGAAGCCAGCAATGTAGTTCTCAATGAGAACTTGAGAAGAGTCTGCTGGATCAGGCCAATGGCCACCTAGTCCGTCCAGCATCCTGTCCTCACAGGGGCCAACCAGCAAGGGGAATCTCGCCCCTCCTGTGGCTTCCAGCAGCTGGTCTTGGGGAGCCTGGCTGCTTCTGACTAGGAAGGAAGAGCAGAGCCATCAAGTTGTGCTCAAGAGGCTGCCAGGGCAGTTGTGTGCCACCCCACTGTGAATGCTGTTTGCATCTGCCAAAGTTTTGGGGCACCAGTCTTCTTCATTGCCAGTCAGTGCCTCTCTCTTGGGACTTCCTGGTGAAAAGCAGTAACTTTCCATACTTTCCATGGCACTGCTGCTTCATGCACCTGATTTGTTGCTCTATAGTTCCTCTGGACAGCAATGATGCTGTTGCACCACAGAGCAACTAGCAAAGCAGAAGAAATTCACCATTAATGCACCATTCATGAAAGCTTTGACTGCTGTGGCTGGTGTTTCTTGCTCTCATTGGAGTATCCCAGTAGTTTTCTACAGGTCATTATGTGAACATGTGTGGGTCGAGGTCAAGCAGGGAACAGAGTGGGCGTCCTTTGGGAGATGCAGCCTCTGGTTGCAACTTTGGGTACCTCCCTGGCACCTCAGCCATTGGGGTGGACATGGTGAGGAACATCTTCTCAGCTAGGTTAGCAACTGCTGGGATTATTTTGTTCTCTCTGGAAGTGCGTAGTTCCTCAATCTCTTCCCCCAGATCTTCAGTCTGAGGCCATGGAGCCTATGGGATCCCTTGGGGAACCTCCTCTGTCCAGCCCCAGCCAAGCTGCCCCTCCTGATTTCACTTATGTATGTAGATTCAGGCACCCTTCTTGGCCTGAGCCCCCTCCTCCTCTGGCGGGCCTTGGGAGGTTTTCCAGGCGGTCCTTGTTGTGGAGTATTCATTCTGAACTGTTTGCAGGGAGCTTGCAGGACACATCGCTTTCCATTTTAAAAGAACGAGTTTGTTGCAAAACAGCACCTAATCCATCTCCATGCTACAACCTGCCATTGCCAGTATGTGGTTGAATCCCACCTGCAAAACTGTCTGGAAGTGGTCTGAGGCAAACATGAGAGTTTCAAATGCTTCTTCGCTTTACTATATTCCTAGATTGGCCCTTGTATGTTTCCCGTTTCCTTGACTGTATTTGCCTTGCAAGCGCTCTGAATTTGATAATGGGAAACGGCACATGATGAGACAGGAGGATCTGGCCTCCCAGAGAGACAAGGCAACCTCGCCACACGCTCCGGCATTTGTTTCCTGCCTCAGAGCATCTCCTGCTCGTATCTGCATCACAGGCAAACACATCAGTCCACATGTGTGGCAGCAGGTTGGCACGCTAACCTCAGCTGAGAAGGCACAAAGTCTTCTCCTTCCCACGGAATGGAAAGACTAGTTTCTCCCTGAGCCTTGAAGCAGGGAGGACAATGGAGGCTCCTGAGCACGCTCCCCTCATTTACGGAATTGCAGGGGGCCCCATGATGTTCTCAGCCCCCCTCAACCCCTCGCAGCATCTCCAGGTGGGGCTGCAAAATATGCTGGGGAGATAGTCTGCATGAAGGCAATGCAAAGGCTTGTGATCTGGCTGGGGTGCATGGGTGGAAGGACAGATGCTATGGGCTTGGGAAGGGGGCTCAGCAGGTGAGGACACCTTGCAGGGGGTCTGCCCTGATGCCTGGAAGCAGGGGGAGTCAGGAGAGCACAAAGGGTGGGTTTATTTTTGAATGATGGATGAACAGCAGAGCATCCAGGACTTGCTCCACAGCCCAGACTAAGTCTCTGGCTTGTTCCCCCATAACTATGGAGGGAACTGCACCCCAAGAGGGTATTTTTAACCATCAGGAATGTATGTTAAGAGGTGTGTGTCACACACACTACATCTCCCCTTCTTTGGCTAAAAGCCACAAAGAGTCAAACTTTAGGATTGAAACACACTTGTGAAGTTGGGAGTCAGAGGTTCTGACACATGACTTAGTTACAGAAGTCTTTAACGCTTCCCCAAGTTGGTGACTGTCTCCTGAGGGTCTCTGGATGCTTCTAGAGGCTCAGGTCATGGTGAACAGTCCTGGGGAAATAGTTCTCCATCCACTTCAGAGGACTGTCCATTAGATGCATCTTGAGATGGCTCCTCTGATTTCAGGATGTGCCTGGGAGTCTCTCAGACGTCTCTTGTAAGTCCTTTCCCCTTCATATAATCAGTGACGGAGGCAGGGCCCATCCCTCTCGTTTGCACTTGGACCTGTACCATCTTCTTGTGCCCCTTCCAGTATTTTGTGTGTGGTCTGGACTGCGCGTTCAGCTAGACTGTTGGACTGAGAGTAGGCAGGGCTTGAGTGGTGCCACAATGATGCCCCATTCTCTGGCAAATGGAACATAGGCAGACACCATCACTCTGGGAATCCCATGGCGGGCAAAAACTAATTTGCCACTATTGTGGCAGATAAATTGTCAGCAAAATGGAGAACTTTTGAGTAGTAATCTATTGGCTAAAAAAGCCAATGCAATTCTGGGCTGCATCAATAGGAGTATAGCACCTAGATCAGGGAAAGTAATAGTGCCACTGTATTCTGCTCTGGTCAGACCTCACCGGGAGTACTGTGTCCAGTTCTGGGCACCACAGTTCAAGAAGGACACTGACAAACTGGAACGTGTCCAGAGGAGGGCAACCAAAATGGTCAAAGGCCTGGAAACGATGCCTTATGAGGAACGGCTAAGGGAGCCGGGCATGTTTAGCCTGGAGAAGAGGAGGTTAAGGGGGGATATGATAGCCATGTTCAAATATATAAAAGGATGTCACCTAGAGGAGGGAGAAAGGCTGTTTTCTGCTGCTCCAGAGAAGCGGACACGGAGCAATGGATCCAAACTACAAGAAAGAAGATTCCACCTAAACATTAGGAAGAACTTCCTGACAGTAAGAGCTGTTCGACAGTGGAATTTGCTGCCAAGGAGTGTGGTGGAGTCTCCTTCTTTGGAGGTCTTTAAGCAGAGGCTTGACAACCATATGTCAGGAGTGCTCTGATGGTGTTTCCTGCTTGGCAGGGGGTTGGACTCGATGGCCCTTGTGGTCTCTTCCAACTCTATGATTCTATGATTCTATGATTCTATGATTCTATGATTATCAACAGTGTCTTGAGTTTAAAAATGTCTGCTACAACTGGTGAAGCGCGTGGTCACTCGTGGAGTCTTTTTCTGTACGGCCAAAAATGACTCTTTCGCCAAGTTTTCAGCATGGCATTTGATTTGAGAATGTGCTGGCTATAAACATCCCCTTGCCTTGGTGTAGATAGACAATATGCAGGCCGTATCATGGGAGTTGCAGGAACATGTGAAAAGGATCCAGGGGTCTGCGGAATGAATTATGTTTGTAAACAGAGGTACCACTGTGCTGTATTTGTTAGAAAATTTATTTTCTAAAGAAAAAATTGTACTGGGGAAAAGGAAACCAACATAATGTAATAATGTAACAGCTGCAAAATCTTGTGACTCCAATTAAGGTCACAGAAACACTGAATCATTGCCTTGTTGGTTTGTTAGCTCTCTTTCAGAGTGAGCTTGTGGGTGTCTTGGGTACTGACAGGAGAGGAGGCAGATGGAGGTTGGCCGGTTGTTTCACCATCTCGTTGTTGTTTTGCTGAGTGTGGAAACTTCAAGCAGACGCTATGTCCAGGAGTTTGTGAGGACAGACAAAGCTATGGACTGATAACTTATGCACTGCAATGAAGGAGTTTTGGAAGCAAGAAGTTTTTGGGAAGCAAGAAGACCCTCTCTTGGGCTCAAGGGAGAGGAATGCATTGTATTGGACTTGAAATGCCTAAATAACACGACTTATTAATAGTAATACTTGCTTTCCTGCAAGTAAAGATTCATCTTCAAAGTCTTGTGTGTAGAGTCTACCAGTCGAGTAGATAAATAGGTACTGCTGTGGTGGGAAGGTAAGCAGCTTCCGTCACGGTGTCCCATTGCACCATTGCTGGCCACATGACCTGGGAAAAAACGTTGGTGGACAAATGCCGGCTCCCTCGGCCAGAAAGCGAGCTGAGTGCCACACCCCATAGTCAAGTTTGACTGAACCAGGGTCCTTTACCTTTACTTCATCACTAGAGCTTTGAGGGTGAAACTGCTACACCACTCTGCATGACTCAGAAAAATAGACAACGTATTCTAGGCTGCATCAGCAGAAGTCTAGTGTCTAGAAGTCACTCTATTCCGCCCTGGTCAGACCACACCTGGAGTATTTGGGCACTACAATTTAAGAAGGATGTTGACAAGCTGGAATGTGTGCAGAGGAGGGTGACCAAGATGATAAAGGTTCTGGGAATCAAGTCTTATGAGGAACAGTTGACATTGCAACAGGTTCCCTCAGAAGGTAGTGGACTCTCCTTCTTTGGATAGCCATGCATCATGGGTGCTTTAGTTAAGATTCCTGCATTGCAGGGGTTGGACTATATAGATGACCCTCAGGATTCTTACCAACTCTACTGTTCTATGATTCTGTGAGCCTTTGCAGCCTTGCTGGGGCCTGTCCAATGGGCCTGGTAAAAAACCACTTCCAAGGGTTTGTGATCTGATTGGACCAACACTGCCATGACAAACAACTATTGGTGAAACTTCTTCACAGCAAATGAAAGCGAGATGTTCTTTGTCAGTGTGTGCATAGGTTTTTCCAGCCTGTCTTAGGGCTCGAGAGGCAAAGGCAATTAGCTGCTTCTTCAACAAGAGACATGACCTGTAGATGCACCTGCTTGAAATTGTAGTTGCTCTTGGAGATCAAAGAACCTTAAGAGGGGGGCCGTTGTGACAGCTGTCTTCAGGCTGACCAGGGCTTGCTGGGGATTGGAGTCCTTTTGCCCTTGTGCATCTTTCCATAGGCGGACTCTTGCAGCACCCTCAGGGCCGGCACATCGGGACACGCCAAGAAAGATACTGTATGTCCTTGTCCACCAGCAGAGGCATCTGAGGCACAACTTGGACTTTGTCTGCATCAGGTTCAAGGCTGTCTTTTGAGCCAAGTACCTGACCTTGCCAACCAGCAACTGGACTTCCCCTGGGCTGAACTGAGCACCCTTCTGATGTGCTCTGTCTAGAATCTGTTTAGGGTTTTTCCTTTGTACCTGTGGCTGGAATCATGTCATCTGCTACAATGCCTGCGCCCATGTCATCCACACGCTCTTGGGCTGAAAGTCTTCGTATCCTGATTTGATGCCCAAGGGGCAGGCAACCATAAGGGGAGTTCAGCTGATTCCTGATCAGCCTTGACCTGCCAGTAGCCCTCTTTCTAGTCCAGAATGGGGAATAATTTGTGGCCAGCTCATCTGTGCCGCACATATTCCATGGAAAGGGCAGAGAAGTGTTGTCTTTTGATGGCCTTATTTAGGTCCTTGGAGTTGGAGTCAAAACAAAGGTGAAGAGAGCCATCTTTTTTCTGGGTGAGGATTAGGCTATTAACCAAAGCTGCAGGTTTGGCCACCTGGGAAATGCTTGCCGCCCTGTCCAAATGGTACAGGGTCATCAGTGAAGTCAGGTAGCATATCTTACAACACCTGCGGATTACTGGCTGAAGAGTGGGGTTCTATGAACATATGGGGAGTGCCTGGAAATGGACCAAGTCCCTCAGAGGCATCTGGAAAGAAGCACAGCAGATCCTGTGCTGAGGGTGTTGGGAGCCACTTGGTGCAGCCTCCTGACGGAGCCCAGGGCAAGGCAGGCTGATCTCCCCAGCAGGGCTGGTTCATCGTCCCCTGGGCCGCAGAATGTCAAAATGGCTTCACACAAGCCTGTCCTTTGGATGTGATCTGGTCCCACCAAAAGCAACTCAGATCACATCTGCTGCTGCTGCTGCTCTCTGCACCCATCCTGGGCTGGGGATGAGGCTCTGCCTCCAAGTATGGCATTTGTTTCAGTTGAGGGAAAGGGGGAGCGTCCTTCTCCTTCTCCTGCAGGAAGGCTGGCCAGAGAGATGGGGAGAGATCCAAGGCCCTGGGCTGGGGGGCGGGGGTTGGGACAGGGGAGTCCATGGGAGCCTCCAGTTGCATTTTTAATAGCTCAGATTGAGGGATGCATGAAACTTTGATCCCAGCTGGGCTTGGAGGGCCAGAAGGCAGGTGGACTAAGCTATGGGCACCTGCAGGATTTTTTGGGCAGTGGAATTGGAAGTAAACCTTCCCAAGGAATAAAGATACAGATCTCACAGCAGAGAGCAGGCTGCCCGTTTCTAGCAGATCTGGCGACTGGCCTCCGAGAAGCTGGCATTCCAGGCCTGCCCTTTGGTTGGTTCTCAGTGGATAGACCGGCTGCCTGTCTAGATTTGTGGGCAGGGGTGGGGGGACTGGCATCCATTCACAGCTGAAACCTTGCATTTCCCCCTCCTCCCCCAGCCCTTAAATAATTGCACGGCTGCTCCCTTTAAAAGCCCCAAGCCACCACCACCCAAAACATGAGCAACTCTGAACTGCCCTTCATGCCAGCCTCTCCCCTCCTTTCAGCAAAATGGGCAGGGCCACGTGGGGTAACTCTGCTGCCCAAGAAGGGCTGCCTCCAAGGCCCTGCGGTCCCGGTGCGTCACTGCAAAGGACAGGGCACGTCTGGCAGGGCCCCTGGGCAGCTTCATCCTCCAGGGCCCGGAGCAAGTGTGCCTGGCTGCCTCCCTCCTCAGCTGCCATTCCACCCGGCTTCCATTCCACTCCAGATTCGTGCCCAAGGCCTGCCAAGTCCATTTCCACAAACCTGGAGAAATTGTGGGAAGGGGGCTGGCACGACGCTGCAGTTGTGTGGCTGCAGGAAAGGGGCAGCTTCCTTGCAAAGCTGCTGGGCACAAGAGCTGCCCTCCCTGAGCCAAACTCCCAGGCGCCATTGCAAGGGGTCGGGGGGGGAAGGCAGCTGTGGGTCTCAGTCCAGCCCCACAGAAAGGGGTGTCTGCCCCTCATGCCACTGCTCACAAGGCCTGGCGCTCATCCTTTTGCTTCAGAGGACAGTCAACAAGTGGGCAGAGGCTGGCCTTTCTCTCGCTCTCCTGTCCTCGCAGTGCAGTGGGTGATTCAGAGGGTGCCACCCCAGGGTGCTGCTGCCCTGAGGGCCTCCCCCCCCCCAGCTGAACTGAGGCAGAACGTGGCTCTTTGTGGTCCATCCGCCTGGACCTCATGGCTGCTGGAGAAAAGGGCGGGGGCAGCCCATCCATGCTCCTCTGGCACTCCCAAACCTCCAGAAATGGCAGCCGGGCTCTGAGGGAACCATTAAATGTGGCCGTGGAGGGGGGTGGCCTAAGGAGAGCTGGACGGAGGGATAGACAAGAATCTAAAATAATGGTGCATGTTACTGTGGAGCCCACCTCAGGACCCGTGTTTTTGGGGCGTGTGCTTTCTACCTTGTTCATAAACGATCCAGAGTTAGACGTGAGCCGTGAGGTGGCCAACTTTGCTGATGACGCTCAATTATTCAGGGTTGATGGAAGAAAAAGGGTTTGGGCAGAGTTCCAAGAGGACCTCTCCAAAGGGTGCGAATGGGCGGTTTAATGGCAAATGCAGTTTGTGTTAAGCACCTGGGAAATGATGCACAGCAGGGCCCCATCCTGGTTCCCTAGATATAGAAGTGTATCTGTGTGGCTCTGCATTGGCAGGTCCTGCTGACCTTATACTCCTGCTCCACACCTCCATGGTGTGACCACACTGGGAATACGGTGAGAAGGAGCTCAGAAAAGGGCAGCCAAGATGAGTCAGGGGTGGAAGATGGTCACTCTTCACTTGGGCAGGATTTGGGCACTGGCGGAGGAAGAGAAGTGTGGGGAGAGCACACCGCCCCTGGCAGCGTGATCCCGGTGGGGTGCCATCGTGGCTGCCCCCCCCCCCGCCCATGCTGGGCACCACTCCCCAACAGAAGGCATATGACGCTCCCGGGACACATGCTAGCCCCGCCCCCACCTGCTCTCCACCCAGCCACCCACCCCGGTGCCGAAGCATGAAGCTCCGCCACTGGATACGGGCACAGCTTGGGGAAAAGGGTACTCAATGGGAAGGTGGATGGGGCAGATTTGGCCCATGCCAGGTTCCCCTGCAGCTCCTGCCAGGAAGGGGTACCTGGTGAAAGAATCAGCAGACCCTTTCTGGATGGCAGTGTATTACTACCCCTGCCTGGCTTTAGTACAGCACAAAACATTATTTGGCTTTGAGTTTCTTAAACAGTGAATTGAAAGGACTTTTTTCTTCTTCCAAAAATGTCTTCATTTGCTATCCTTTTCTAAGTTTGACCTTAGATGGCCACCCTTCTTTCATGAAATGTCTTAGGTGCCCCAGTTGAAGACCCCCAAATTAAGGAGGAATGGGTTTCTAGTACCATAGAACAACCCTCAGGCATGCCACCCACCTCTATGGGGTGGGCACAGCGCCAGGGATCCCTGCCAGCCTGAGTGCCCAGGAGCTGCCAGCTGCAGCAGAGCCTCCAAGCTCCTCGTTAAACCCGAAGAGGCCCGGCTGTGCTTCCAAACAGCTACATTAGTGTAGTTTGCTCAAGGGAAGGAAAACCTCTTTGCTTTCTCTTGCCTTTGGAAAGGGGCAATGCAAGGAGCCAGGCTCCTGGTCTGCTGCCATCTGCTCCAGAGGAGCTGAGAGAGCCGCCTTTTATATGCCCTGGGACAAAGAGCGAAACAGGAACAGACCCAGGGGGTGGGCAGGAGGGAGGCAGGTCTGCCGCGTTCTGAGCCTGGCAGCTCCAGCAACATTGACACGAATATTCAGGCTCCCCAAATCCCACTGAGACCCATCCTAACCAGAGACGGCTTCCGCCTGATCTGTTCCCAGAATTAAAACATACCTGCTTCATAATCCCTCTCTCTTTTTTCAGAGTTTCGGCATTATTCACGCAGAGATGCTTGGTAACAGTTCATGAGCTTCTATGGATACTGATGGGATCTAACTCTCAAGGTTAGGTGAACTACAGGTCTTGGGAAGAGGGTGGGTTGCCTTGTGACCCCCTTGCGGGCTGCAGGCACGGTGGGGTGGGAGCCTGGGGCAAAGGGACCTTCGCAGCAGAGCCCACAACTCCTGCATGGCTTGTAGCTCCAGCCCTGGCGTGACTTTGAGATGGACTGCTTTGTTCCAGAGCACCAGGCTGCAAAGACGTGTTGCGAGGAAGGCATGGGAAGCGTCAAAGCCTCTTCTCCATGCCCAACCAAGAGGTGACTTCTCTGGGGTCCTGGGGTCACCCTTGCAGAGCAGCCCCTGACTCCAGGCCCATGGGGGAAACCCGGTCACTTACTCACCGGAGGTCTGAAGTTACTTTGGGAAGCTCTTGTGGAGAACGCTCCTTCTGGAAGCACCGCAAAGACCCCACAGCCAACTCCCCCGGGCTGGGACCCACCCAGGGGCTTTGAAGCGAGGAGGGCAGGGAGTTTGGGGCGCTAGGGGGGGCTCAGTGTCCTTGGAAGAGGAGCGAGTTGTCGCGAACAAACCACACGGAAGCCGTTTCATAGAATCTTCTTTACTGCCCCCGGTGCAGAGGGCCTGGTTCCATACTGCATGTTTTTACAAACACTTCATGGTATTTACAAGTCGCGGTTTAGTGTTCTGCCTCCCGAAAAACAGAGATGAGCCTGAACAGTTTAGTCTGAGAAGAACAAGGGCCGCCTCCGCTGCTTTGAGCAGAAAGAGGCAGGAGGGGAGCCAGGGGAGCTGGGGGGGGCAGGGAGAGAAGGGGGGCACCCCCAGCCTGTGCCAATGGCCGACACAGAATATGGATACAGGCTTGCTCGAGTTAATACATCATGCAAAAGCAAGAAAAAAACCAACCAACTGCATAATGAGAGAAGAATATAACATCAACAAATGCCAAGGAATGGGATGGCTTGATTCACATGGAGCAAATAAGGATGGGCTGGCGGAGAAGGACCTTCCGATGCCGGGGGGGGCACAGCATCCTCTTGGCTTCCGCAGGCAGGAGTTGGGGAGACTGCCCAAGGACACCCCCCACCCCGCAGGGCTGTGGCTCCAGCAACAACCCCCCCCCTCAGGACTGAGACCACCTCTACTCTACTGCTGCCTTTGCATCTTTTATTGCTTTGAAAGGAGGGCAGGAATGCCCTGTGTGAGCCCGGGAAAAGCACCCTGGCAGAGGAAGACGTGCCCCTGACCCTACTTATGCTGGAGGGTGGGGGGCAGGTGGGGGGAGGCAGGAGGCAGCACCCTCTGAGTTGCAGCAGGCAGGGTGGCCTTCCCGACGGCCTTGCTCCCCTGCCCACAACTGCCTGGCTGCCTTCCTCCAGAGCACCCCAGGGCCAGGGGACCAGCTCATCCGCGATGGGCAGAGGACCACTCCAGCTTTGCCAGGCAGCTGTTCCCAGGCCTAGGAGGAGGGTTCTTTGCGGCTGCACCTGCCTCCCTGCCCCTGCCCCCGCCTCCCTGGCCCCTGACCGCCGGCCACGGCCCCTGCTAGCTGCTCCGCAGCGGCTGCAAAGGGAGGGGGAAGGGTCTGCCTGGGTCCTCAGTGCTGTCCCACTTGCCCCAACACTGGGGGACGAGATCCGCGGCAACTGGGAAGGAAGTTGAAATGGACATCCAGCAACGCTAAATAAAGTGAAGAAAAAGAACAGGATGGGATGAGAGAGAAGAAGTCACACGTGACAATGATGCCATCACATCAAGCCAGGAAGCCACTGCCATGCTCAGCCCCGCCGGCTCCGTTGACCCCCGCCTGCCTGCCTGCCACTCCCCGCACGCGACGGACCCTGAACACCCTTCCAAGGAGGAGAAGAGGCTGAGGCTGCCGGCCAGAGACCGGGGGAGGAGCAATGGCCCATCAGCCTCAGAGCCCCAGAGGTCCAGGAGGAGAGAATCAGTGGGGAAGGGGGTGGCTCTTCCCCAGAACAGGGGGCCACTGTTCTCATTCTCAAGATCCGTGGGCAGCACTCTTGGCACTTACATATTCTATTTCTAGCTTCTCTGGGTCTCCCTCTCTGCAGCTCTGCCCACCTTCCACTCAGCACCACCTCAGCCCCCGGAAGCCAGCGCAAGAAGCTCACAGCCCAAAGTGGAAGGAGATTTCGAGCCCCGCAGTTACCTTTGTAGGCGAGAGCAGCGGAGGGAAAGCTGCCGCATCTGCTGCCGCCTCAGGGCCTCCTGCTGAGCTCCTCCAGGACTTGCTGACCTCAGAAAACCAGCTCAGGAGTTCTCCCAGCGACAGGGGGGCTTCTTTGGTGGGACTAGGAGAAAACGTCTGAGAGAAAGAGCGCATGTTATTACGAAGGAACACAAAGCAGGTGGGAAGAAAAAGCACAAGGACGGTGCCCGTTTCAGGGCGTGGCTGCTTCCGTAAGCACCCATCCTGCCACTTGCCCTCGGTAAGAAGAAAAAGCAGGACTCTGAAAGCATAAGACCCAGAAGAAGACGTAACCTTGGTGGTACCCGTGAGCATTCCCCAGGGGAGACAGCTTTTAGCAAGAGGCCAGGGAACAGACCTCGCTGAGCTGCTGTGGCATCAAGGGAGACCGTCCAGTTCTAACCTTTGCCTGTCCATGTTTTCGTACAGGGCGCTTCCCAGATACACAGAACCAGACAGATAGATAGACAGACAGACGTGCAGAGGTCACAGCCAGCTAAGAGCAGCCCACAGCAGTGCAAAGCTCCCCGTGTGCTGAGCGCGGCAAGCAGAGCCCCACAGAAAGCGCCAGGAAGGATCTGCAGGTTGGAGGCGAGGGCAGGGAGAAGAGATGGGCAGAGGGGGAGGCGTGGAGAGAGGCAGGCAGGCCCATCCGCAAGGCGGCAGCAGCAGCAGCACGGAGGGAGGAGGCGGCAGCAGTGCCAGGGCACACTTACGGTCTGAGCGCAGAGTCCAGGCAGCAGAGGGGAAGCCAGCCAGAGAGCAGCCGCGGTGGAGTGCAGACAGCAGTGGTCTTGGTCGTCCGGCCGAGGGCCCGTGAGAAAGAGCAGTCCAGGCATGGCGTTGGAAGCTTGTGGCAGCCGAGGGGGGCTGTGGGGTGCCCAGGGGGCGGTGGGGGCTCTCTTCCTTCCTGACTGGAGGCGGAGGGTGCAGCTTGCATAGGCAGGAGGTCAGGAGGCTCCTTGGCACGAGGGTCATCCTCTCCTTTGACGGAGGGAGCTGGTGGGGCTCCGTGGAGGAAGTCGCTGGCTGGTGAGGAGAAGGACAGAGCGCAGCTTCTGCTCAAAGGGCGGCATCCGCAGGGCCCTGCCTGGGGTTATTCTACTCTGCAGATGGTACAAAGAGAAACAAGCTCCCGGGTGGCTAAACTGAGGGCGGGGAAAGGATGGTGGAGGATGACGACGGAAATGCTCTCTCTCTTTCTCTCGATATACAAATACTGTCAGAACAATCATATATATTAATATATTAGTCTAGTCTTTTTTGGTTAAACTTTAGGCACTGCTTTGGAAGGAGATTGTGTTTTTAAACATTACAAAATAATAATAATAAAAATGAGAAGGTTAGCCAGCAGCTTTTCCACATGCAGAGCAGGATAAATGCAAAAGTTATCTCAGGCTTTAAGGAGGCAGGAGGGCTGGGAGCTCGTTAGGCCACGGGAAGCTGCGGCTGCCCCTGCAGTCCAAGAGATCTCCTGCTGCTGCTGCTGCCGCCTTCTCCTCCTCCGCAGCTCACGCTGTGGGGGGCCGAGATGCCAGCAAGGCTGGGGGGGACATCCGTGCTGCCGCCGCTGCTGCTTGGACCTGATGTGTATCTTCGGCCGTAGTTGGAAGAACTGTAAGAGGCGGAAGAGAAGGACATGGAGAAACCGGAGCCCGTCGCGTCAAAGCTCCCTCGCCTGGAGCCCGACCGGGATCCCGTTCGTGAGCCGGATCGAGACCCCGAGGTGGAGCCGGAGCCGCTGACATTGTAGGGGCTGTAATAGCCTTTGCTGGACTGGGAAGAGGCTTCCAGGAGACGCAGGCCAGTGCCCTCCTCTGTCATGCTCCTGTCCATGGCATCCTTGTAGGAGATCTTGAGCTTGGTTTTGGGGCAGGTCAAGTACTTGGAATAGGTGTTCACGTCCCGGAGCTTCTGGGCCGTGCGGGCATCGATGGTGCCCTTCTGCAGTGCCTCATCCAGGGGGACCCGGCCAGTCACCTCCGGCTCAATCAGCCCTCCAGTCAGATACTGCACCTCCAGGAACCGCTGGCCGGCCTCGTAGTACAGCCAGCCCTTCTTCAGGGCTTGCGCCGCGGACATCTTGGTCTTGGTTCTGGGGTCCTCAAAGCCGTAGAAAGCCTTCTGGGCGAGGTTGATCCTGTCCACCATGATCTTGTCCACTAGGCCTTTGTTAACGGCATCGGCGACGGAGAACTTCTCCCCGGAGCTCGGGTCAATGATCCCACCGGTGCAGGCCTGAGCCTCCAGCAGTCTCTGGCCAGTGATGTTGTCCACCAGGTTGCGGTGCATGGCCTCTGTGATGGAGACCTTCTCCAGGGTGTCTGTGTCCAGGATGCCGGCCACTGGGCCGGTCTCCTCTGTGGGGTCACTCCAGGAGGTCAGCTGAGCTCTCCCGTGGGCTGGGCTTACGGGGTAGGAAGAGGAGGAGCCGACGGAGGAAGATCTGGATCGGAACCCGCTCATGTTGCCAGACAACATGTCTGCAAACTCTGTGATGGACAAAGTGCCCGAGCGGTACTGGTCGAGGGCAGACTGGTCAATCAGTCCCTTCGCAATGGCGTCGTCAATGTCGTACTGCCTCCCTGACCTCCGGTCAATGATCATGGATTTGACAACCCCGTCCGAGGAGGAAATGGTGATCTCTTCCCATTCGCACTCCTGCTCAGAGAGCTCCAGATAGGTCTGGTGGTCAATGAGGCCTTTGCGGTAGGCTTCGTACACGGACATCTCCTTCCCGGTCTCTGGGTCAACGATCACCACCCTGCGCTTGCGGACAGAGGACTTGGAGGAAGTCTTCCTCTCCCGCTTCTTCTCTTTCAAAGGCAGAAGGCAGAGCCCAGTCTCGGGGTCCGTCATGCACCTCTCCATCAGCTGCAGGTAGGTCAGGTTCTCCTCAGTGTTGGGGTCAAAGAACCCCTTTGTGTCATCGCTAGGATCCAGGAGGATCTCATTCATTTCCTCATCAAACAGGCCTCTCTTGTATGCCATTTCCACAGGCAGGCGATGGCTCTCCTCTGGATCAATGATGCCTCCTGTGGCAATCTGAGCTTCTAGCAAACGGATCCCATGGTCTTTCAGGATCAGGCCTTTCTTCATGGCTTGGAAGAGGGAGATCATCTTGCCAGAGTAGGGGTCCTTGTAGCCTGTCACAGCCCTCTCTGCCGAAAGCAGCTTGTCCTTGAACTCGGGGCCCACAATGCCCATGCGCACCGCCTCCTCCACAGTCAACTTGAGGCTCTTGATGGGGTCGATGACATACCCAGTAGCTGCCTGTGCTTCCAGCAGCTCAAAGGCTGTGCCAGGACGGATGATGCCTTTCTTCATGGCCTGGTACACGGACAGCCTCTCCTTGGAGGAGTCCACGTAGACGCCAGCAATGCAGCTGGTGCCCTCCAAGAACCTCTGCAGGTTTTTGGAGACTTCTTCCACAGAGGTCAAGCCCTCCTGGAGGCGCTGGGCAGTTGCTTCATCCATGACTTTGGAGCGCACCAGCTCTTCAACCGAGATCTGCTTCCTCAGGCCCCTGAAGGTCAGCTTCCGAGTGTCACAGAGGGGCAACAGCAGGCAGCCATTGTTCTCGTCCTTCCTGCATCGCTTGAGGAGCTGTGCATAGCTGAGCTTGTCATCGGTGGAGGGATCCACATAGCTGCGGACCTCGCTGGGCTCAGACAGCCGGTCGTGCGTCTCCCTGTTAAAGTAGCCACGCTGAATGGCAATTTCTAAGGGTAGGTGGAAGCCCAGGTGTGGGTCTATTATGCCTCCAGTGGCCAACTGGGCATCAAGCAGCCGGAGGGCTTCTTCAGAAGGGATGAGATCCTTCTTCATGGCCTGGAAAAGAGAGATTTTCTGCTCGCTGTAGGGGTCGCGGTAACCGGTCACAGCTCTCTCGGCAGACAGGAGGCGGTCGTGCATTTCTGGGCCCACAACCCCTTTCCTGACGGCCTCATCAACAGTCAACATGTCATTTTTGATGGGCTCCACAATGAAGCCAGTGGCAGCCTGAGCTTCCAGCAAGGGCCGAGCCACCTCTGGGCTGATCAGCCCTTTCTTCAGGGCCTGGTAGATGCTGATCTTCTGTTTGCTGGATGGAATGTAGATTCCAGCAACACAGCCGGAGCCGTACAGGTACCTCCAGATGGTCTCGATCTCCAGGATCTCACGGATGGTCTTGGAGCCCTGCTTCAGTGCATTGTATATTTCCAGGGAGATGATCCTGGCCTCATAGAGGTCCTCAGCAGTGATGCGGCGGCGGACATAGTCATAGGAGGTGAGGTCTTGCTGCCGGATGATCTCTGTCTTCTCAATGATCTCGATGATGATGATGATCATGCGCTCCTTCGTCACCTTGCCGGAGCGGAACTCATCCATCAGCCGATTGCGTTGCTCCTCGGGGATCAGGTCCGAGTTCATGATCTCCCACAAGGACATGGAGGAGCCGGCCCTGTCTCCCACCGGAATGTCAACCTGGGTCTCCTCAAACACCTGCTTGGTCTCGGCCTCAGTGTACACCTGGGTGGTCTCCACCACGGTGGGTCTCTCAGGTTGCTTCAAGGGCAGCAGATAGAGGCCGGTCTCGGGGTCTTCAATACACCTCTCCTTCAGCTGCAGGTAAGTAAGATTCTCCTTGGTGTTGGGGTCAAAGAAGCCCTTGGTGTCATCTGTGGGGTCCAAGAGGGTTCGGTTCAGCGCTTCATCAAAGTAACCTCGCTTGTAAGCCACCTCCACGGGGACACGGTGGCTGTGCACGGGGTCGATGATGCCTCCGGTAGCGACCTGAGCCTCCAGCAGGCGGATGGCATGTTCCCTGAGGATCAGCCCCTTCTTCATGGCCTCAAAGAGGGAGATGGTGTTCCCAGAGTAAGGGTCCTTGTACCCAGTCACCGCCTTCTCGGCGGACAGCAGTTTCTCATGGAGCTCTGGTCCCACAATGCCAGCCTTCACCGCCTCATTGACGTACAGCTTCTGGTTCCTGACTGGGTCCACCATGAACCCTGTGGCTGCCTGGGCCTCCAGGAGGACAACTGCTGTGCTGGGCAGGAGCAGGTTCTTCTTCATGGCCTCATAGATGCTCAACTTCTCCTTGGTTTCTTCCACATACACACCAGCAATGCAGTCGCTCCCTTGGAGGTACCTCTTCACGTCTCCAGTCTCAGAGAGGTCCCTCACGGTCTTCTTCCCTTCCTTCAGCTGCTCATACTGGGCCTTGCTGAGAATCTTGGACTCCCAGAGCTCGCTGGCAGGCACAGGGGCACGCAAGCCACTGAAGGTCAGCTTCTCTTGCTTTTTGGTCTCAGTCTCTTCAATGATGGTGACAATTATTTTGATGACCCTCTCGATGGTGACTTTGCCGGATTTGAACTGCCGTATCAGCTCCCGCCTCTGCTCTTCAGTGAAATATTCGGAATGAATCAGCTCCCAGATTGTGACCGTTTTGCCCTTCAAGCTGCCAGCTGGGACTTCCACCACTGCCTTGCCAAAGGATTCCTTAGCCTGGCTATCGGAGTAGACCTCCTCCTGCTGAAGCCGGATGGCCTGGTCAGAGAGGGAGAGCAGGCGAAGGCCCGTCGGCTTGTCAACGTGGCATTTCCTCTGCAGCTGAGCGTAAGTGACCTTCTCCTGGGCGTTGGGGTCGTAGTAGAGCTTGGCATCGTCCGCTGGAGCAGACAACGTCTTGTGCATCTCTTCGCTGAAGTAGCCTCGTTTGCAAGCAACGTCAAGAGGGAGGCGGTGGCTGTTCACGGGGTCAATGATGCCCCCGGTGGCAAGCTGCGCGTCCAGCAGATGGACCCCTGTCTCCTTGGCAAGGAGGCCTTTCTGCAGTGCTTGGAAAAGCGAGACCACCTGCCCCGTGTAAGGGTCCTTGTACCCTGTCACAGCCTTCTCTGCAGACAGCAGCTTCTCATGCAACTCAGGGCCAACTATTCCAGATTTGACGGCTTCATCCACAGGGAGATACTCATTCCTCACGGGGTCAATGATGTATCCACTTCCAGCCTGGGCCTCCAGGAGCATCAGGACCACCTCTGGCTTGAGGAGGTTTTTCTTCAAGGCATCATTGAGCAGTAACTTCTGGCCTGTTGACTCTACCAAGATGCCTGCGATGGCGCTCGAGCCTTTCAGATACTTCTTGATGGCCTCATCGTTGGCGACATCCTTCACGGACTTCTTCCCCTGGTGCAACTGGTTGTAAAGATCCTTGTCAATGATTTTGCTCTCCAGCAGCTCGGCAGCTGGGACAGGCGCCCGGAGCCCATCGAAACAGAGCTGGCTCTTCTTCTCGCTCTCCTCCACCACTGTGATGACGAGCCGGATTATCTTCTCCACGGTGATCTTTCCAGTCTTGTACTGGCGCAGAAGGTCCCGCCTCTGCTCCTCAGTGAAATACTCAGAGTTGATGATTTCCCAGATGGTCACGGTCTTCCCCTTGAATTGGCCGAAGGGAGCGGACACTGTGGCTTTCCTGAAGACGTCTTTTGCCTCTTGGTCGGTGTAGACCAGCTCTCTGCCTTTGGCTGCTTTGTCTGTCAGCGGCAGCAAAGTGAGGCCAGTCTCCGGGTCGGTCACACATCTCTCCATCAGCTGCAAGTAAGTCAGGTTCTCCTGGGTGTTGGGGTCGAAGAAGCCTTTGGTGTCATCCGTGGGGTCAGAGAGGATCTTCTGCATCTCTTCGTCGAAGAAGCCTCGCTTGTAGGCCACTTCCACGGGCAGGCGGTGACTATTGATGGGGTCGATGATGCCTCCTGTGGCAATCTGAGCCTCCAGCAGCCGGATCGCGTGGTCTTTCACAATGAGATCTTTTGTCATGGCTTGGAAGAGGGAGATCTTTTCCCCCGTGTAGGGGTCTTTGTAGCCGGTCACTGCTCTCTCAGCAGACAGCAATTTATTGTGCAGTTCAGGCCCCACAACTCCCTCTTTCACAGCCTCGTTGACGGACATCCGCTTGTTCTTTATGGGGTCGATGATGAAGCCAGAGGCAGCCTGCGCCTCCAGCAGGATGAGGGCTGTGCCTGGGCTGAGCAGCTGCTGCTTCATGGCCTGGTAGATGCTCACTTTCTCGTTGGTCGGCTTAAGCACCAGGCCGGCGATGCTGTTGGTGCCTTGCAGGTACCTCCTGACGTCATCCCTCTTGGAGAGCTCCTCCACCGTCACCTTCCCCTTGGTCAACTTGTCCAGGTTCTTTCGGCTCAGGATGCCAGCCTCCAGCAGCTTCTTGGCAGGCACTTTCTGACGGATTCCATCGAAAGCCAGTTCTGGCTCACCGTTCCGAGAGATGCCATCTACCATGTCTCGGCCGTTGGGCACAGCCTTCGACTGAGGTGCCTGCGTGGATGGGACAACCACCTCCTGGGGAAGGTCGTCCGTCTGGATCATGATCTCCCTGGTCTGAGCCAGGGCCACCCGCTGCTCCTCCTGCAGCTTCTCCAGCTTCTCCCTCAGCTTCTGGTTTTCCTCTGCAAGAAGCTTCTCCTGCTGCTTCCGCTGCTTTTCCAGCTGCTGGAGCTCCTCCTGCTTCCGGCGGACATTCTCCTCGGCCTCGGCCTGCTTCTTCTTGGCCTCCTCCAGGGTGGCCGCCAGCTGCTGCTTCTCCTGCTCCATCTGCTTCTGCTGGCGCTCCTGCTCCGCCTTGAGGCCCTGAGCCTTGTGGACCTCGTCCTGGAAGAGCTTCTCCAGCTTGGCCTTCTCCTCCTCCACGAACCTCTCCTTCTGCAAGAGGATGTCCTTCTCCGACAGGAAAGTCTGCTGGAGGATCTGCGTCTCCTGCAGCATCTGCTCCTTCTGAGCCATCTGCATCTGGGGGCGGAGGGAGACAAAAGGGAGGTCAGTTGCCTTACACACAATATGCACACAGTGCCCAAAGAACAGTCAATGGACGCCGACACAGCAGGTTACATTCAAAGCCAGCACTGGGGGGTGGGGGGCACATGTTAAGGGCCAACCTGGCTGGCCCTGAGAGGCAGCACATGAGGACGTTAGGGAGTTACCACAATTTCCACGTGAGTAAACAAGCAGCGGGAGAGGGCTGGGGGCACAGAGGGACATCTGTTTTTAGTAAGACACTGTAGCCCTTCCTTGAAAAGTGGGACCAGGACGTGCTGGAGCAAATGGTGCCTTCTCTGGGTTAAGCGAGTCTTGTGCACACATCTGGCCTCCAGCTGCTCTTGGGCCCCAGCACAGACAATGGCCAGGAATCCAGGGGTGCTGGGTGGGCCACCACTTGCCCCAGCAAGTTTCCAAGAGGAATGTAGACATGGGAGTTGCCCAAAGGCAGCCTTTTCTCTTGACAGGTCTCTCCATGAAGGAGCCTGAGTTCAACTGTTCTGAGGAACAACAGCAGAACCCCGGCCCTTCTCTGCACAACATCCAGAATTGGGCTACCACTCCTCTCTCCCACCCGCCTGTGACTCCTAGGTGGTCTCAGGTGCAACAGAAGGAGGGGGCAGAGTGGACTGTAAAACCATGTCAGAACGTAGGGGGGGGGTCACATTGTTCAGTGCTCCTCTATGCAAAATGAATAATAAAGTAATATAAACTATCACAGAATGGAGCGGACTTTTATCCTTGCAGTCCAGTTTCGTTTGATATGCAGAGATTGTTTACACAGAGGAACATCTACTATCTAGACTGTGTTTTCATAAAAGGCACACAACCCTCTAATCAGATGTACAAAAGCCTGAGCAAAAATGTGACCCCCCCACCTGCCCTCTGAAGTGGTACAGCCCACCCTGCCCCTGGGTTGCTGAGTGGGTGGAGCTTCCATGTGCCTTCCTCCCCATGGGGGGCCCTGGGGGTGGGGCCTGGGGGCCCAAGGAAAGGGGTACCTCCTCGGCCTGCTGCTGCAGCCGCTCCGCCTCGCGCTTCAGCCTCTCCTTCTCCTGCTCGAGCTCCGCGATGGCCTTCCGCAGCGCCTCGGCATCCTGGTCGCTCTTCTGCCTCTGGATCTCCAGCGTCTGCACCAGCGTCACCTTCTCCCGCGTGGCCAGCTCCGTGTCGTGCAGCTTGCGACTGATCTCCTCCGCCTGCTTCTTGAAGCGCTTGGCCTCCTCCTCAGCCTTGGCCTGGGCCAGGCTCAGCTCAGTCACCTGCACCTTCAGGCGCTCGGCGTCGGCCGTGATCTCCAGCTGCCGGCGGCGCTCCGCCTCCAGGGTCTTCTGGAAGCCCTCGGCCTCCTCGGCCAGCTGCATCTGCATCTGCTCCTTGTCCTCCTGCAGCTTCTTGGCCTGCTCCTGGGCCAGCTCCTTCTGCTTCTGCAGCATCTCCGCCTCGGCCTTCAGCCGCGTGGCCTCCTGCACCGCCTGCATCTTCTCCTTCAGGATCTTCTCCGCCAGCGCCCGCTGCTGCGCCAGGTCCTCCTCCGCCAGCTTGCGCATGCGCGCGGCCTCCTGCGCCTCCACGCTCAGCCGGGCGGCCTCCTCCGCCACCTGCTTCATCTTCTCCGCCTCCTCCGCCAGGAACTTCTGGGTGTTGTCCTTGTCCTTCATGATGAGGATCTTGTTCTCCTCCTCAATGCGCAGCTTCAGCTTGACCAGCTCCTCCATCTGGATCTTCACCTTGAAGAGCTCCTCCTCCACCTGCGCCTTCTGCTTCATGGCCTCCGTCACCTCATTCTTCAGCCGCTGCTGCTCCTCCTCCAGGATGTTCTTCTGGTGGTCCGTCTCCTCCAGCCGAAGCTTGACCTTGGTCAGCTCCTGCTCCACCTGGGCCTTCTGCCGCAGGGTCTGCTCCGCAAACTTCTTGTGCTTCTCCATCTCGGCGTCTGCCAGCTGCTTCTGCTTGAGGGCCGCCTGCTCCGCCTGGGCCCTCCTGGCCGCCTCCAGCTCAGCCTCCTTCCGGAGCTGCTCCGCATCCTCCTGGGCCTTGGCCTTGGCTTGGGCCTCCTCCTCCGCCCGCTGCTTCATGTGCTCAGCTTCCTCCACCAGCTGCCGGGACAGGGCTGCATCCTGCTCCGCCTTGACCCGCGCAAACTCTGCTTCCTCGGCCGCCTTCTTGGCCCTCAGAGCCTCCTCCCTCAGCTTGTCCAGGATGCTCTGCTCCTGTTGCCTGCTCTGCAGCAGCTCCTGCTCCTTCTGCTGCACGGCGGCCAAGTGGGCCTTCTCTTCTGCCGCAATCCTTTTCTGGGCAGCCTCCTGGGCCAGCTGGATCTGCCTCTCGGACTCCTTCTCCGCCACCTCCTTCTGCCTCTTGGCCTCCTCCACCTTCGCCTTCAGCCGCTCCACCTCCTCCAGGGCTGCCTTGCGCTGGCGGGCTGCATCCTGCTCAGCAGCCAGGATCTGCTTGACCTTGGCTTCGGCCTCCCGACGGCGGTTCTCCTCCTCCAGGGCCAGTTGCCGCAGCCTCTCAGCCTCATTCTCGGCCTGCTCCTTGCTGCGCTGGATCTCCTCAGCGTTCTGCTTGATCTTGCCCAGCTCCAGCTCCAGGTCCGTCTTCCCCACAGAGGCCTTCTCAAAGTTGATCTTGAGGATGCGGATCTCCTCCTCGATGATGCGCCGCTGCTTGAGCGTCTCGTCCACGATGGTCCTCTGCCTCTCCAGCTCACCTTCAGAGGACTTCTTCAGCTGCGTGATCTTCTCCTCAATGTCCTGCTTGTGCTGGGAGGCCTGCTCCTCCAGCAGCCTCCGCTGGTAGGCCTCGTCCTCCGCCAGCCGCCGCAGCCGCTCGTTCTCGGCCTCCTTCTCCTTCAGGGCAATCTCGGCCTCCGCCTTCAGCCGCGAGGCATCATTGATGGCCGCCAGTTTCTCCTTGAGGATTCGCTCGGCCTCTGCCCGCTGCCGGGCGGCTTCCTCCTCTGCCAGCTGCCGCTGCCGCTTGGCCTCCTCCGAGAGGGCACGCAGCCGGGCCGCCTCCTCCGCCAGCTCCCGCAGCTTGTTGGCCTCGGCCTCCAGGATCTGCTTGGACTTCTCACTGGTCGAGCGGGTCTCCTCTTCTGCTTTGGTCTTGCTCCGCAGCAGCAGCTCCATCTCGGCCCGCAGCTTGGCCAGCTCCTCCTCCAGCTCCTTGCGCTTCTGGATGGCTTCGCTCACCTCATTCTTGAGGCGGAAGAGCTCCTCCTCCAGCAGCAGCCGTTGCTGCTCCCCGTTCTCCATCTCGGCCTTCAGGCGGATGAGCTCCTGCTCCGCCAGGAACTTCTGCTGGGCGGTGCCCTCGGCCAGCTTCCTCTGCTTCTCCAGCTCCTCCTCAGCCAGCTCCTTCTGGCGCAGGGCGGACTCCTCGGCCTTCGACCGCTTCCGGGCCTCGCGCTCTGCGTCCTCCTTCTGCTTCTCAGCCTCTTCCTGCGCCAGGGCCTTCTTGTGGGCCACCTCCTCCGCCTGGAGCCGCAGGCGCAGCGCCTCGTTGGCCTTCTGGCGCCACTTCTCCACCTCCTTCTCGGCCTCCTCGCGAGACGCCTCCGCGTCCAGCTGCAGCTTCTTCAGCCTCTCGGCCTCCTCCTGCAGGTGGGTGACCGTGATGTGCTCCTGCTGGAGGGACATCTCCAGCTGCGCCGTCTTCTCGGCGAAGGAGAGGCGCCGGCTCTGCAGGTCTGCCTCGGCGCTCTTCTGCGCCATCTCCTGGGCCACCTGCACCTGCCGCGCCTTCTCCAGCTCGGCCTGCTTCATTCGGCGCTCGGCCTCCTCCGCCTGCAGGCGCAGCTTCTGCAGGTCCTCCAGGGCCTTCTGCTTCTCGCGGGCGGCCTGCTGCTCGGCCTGCACCTTGCGCTTCAGCTCGTCCTCCGCCTCCTTCTTCTTCTGGGCCTCGTCCTTGACCTGCTTGCGCAGGCGCTCGGCCTCCTCCTGGGCCAGGCGCTTCTGGCGCTCGGCCTCCTCGGCGCTGTCCCGCAGCGCCTGCAGCTCCCCCTCCGCGGCCGCCTTCTGCTTCTCGGTGGCGTGCAGCTGCAGGCGGATGATGTGGATCTCCTCCTCCACCTTCCGGCGGTTGATCTCGGCCTCCTCGATCACCTTGAGCTTGGACTGGATCTGCGCGTCCGAGCTGAGCTTCATCTGCTTCAGCTCCTGCTGGATGGTTTGCTGCTGCTGCACGGCGTCCACGGCCACCAGCTCCCTCCGGCTGACCTCCTCCTGCATGCGGCGCTGCAGCTCCTGGGCCTCCCGCTCGGCCTGCGCCTTGGCCTGCGCATGGGCCTCCGCCAGCTGCTTCTGCTTCTCCAGCTGCGCCTCCACCTCGGCCAGCCGCTTCCGCTCCTCCTCCTTCAGCTTCTCTGCGGTTTTCTGCGGGGGGGAAGGGAGCAGAGAGGGGGGGGGAGAGAAAGAAAGATCACACAAGAGAGAGATTGGAGCAGGGGGTGAGCGAGAGGGGCGGCAGGGGTGGGGGGCATGGTGTGGCGGCGGTGGCGGCTCTTCCCAGGAGGCTGCGGGGAGACGTGTGGCAGTCGGGAGAAGCTGGCGCTCACGTCTCTCACTTAGTACGACAGGCAAGAAAGCAGGGAAGACCCACAAACCAAGGAAGACGAATGGATGGATGGACGGATGGATGGATGAAGAGACGGACGCAAGACGATGGCAAAGACACACACAACGGAAGACAAAATGGCTGCAGGACGAAGAGAGCAGTTGGCACACCTCCACCAGGCTCACCAGGCAGCGAGAAGCAAGGTGCCGTCCAGGCAGAGACCCCACGGACAGCCCAACTGTGGCAACAGGGAAGACCCATCCGCTCAGCCAAGGTGGGGAGGAGGAGCCAGCCCAACGTGGGGTGTGAGGCGAGGAAGGGCGCGGCGAGAAGGTGGAAAGCCCCATGGCCCCCAGGCGGCCCCCTGCAGGCTCACAAAGGCTGCCAACTTCATCAGCAGGTCCCAGGCCTGCCCCCCAGATGCCCCAAGGAAGACCTGCAGGGGGAGGCCAGGGGAGAAGTGAAGAACGCTTCACCGGGAGGAAAGCCCAGGGGTCCACTCCCTTGCTCCGCTCCCCATGAGGCAGGGAGGGAGGGGAAACGGAGCATGCACAGAGCGCACCACAGAAGCCCCGAATTCTCAGCCCTGGGAAGTGCCAAGAGGCCGGCAACTCCTGGCTGGAGGACGCAGGCGGTGGCAGGAACGGCAGATGATCGCAGCAGGGCAGCGGCGATGGCAACCCCCTCTCCATTCTCCTCCAGGTGGTGGGCAGGACTAGGACCCCCCCCCCCATCCCACTCCCAAAAACTCTCCTTCTCAGTTGCATCTGAATTTCTGCCCTTCCTTCTCAATCTACGAGGAACCACAAAGGGTTCGGCCCACAGGAGTTGCAGGAGGGGGGGAGGGAGGGAGAAGCAAGGTGTGCGCAGGGAACAGGGTCCATGTGGGGGGGGGGGGTGTCGGCATGCGCACAGTGGAGTACCTGATGCAGAAAAGGCCCGGATCCTCCTGGTTTTTAACCCTCCATTAGATCCCCAACCAATACAAACATCCCCCAAGACAAAGCACTGGCAAAGCGGCTGGACTTCCAGAGGGCAGAAATCAAGAGTTAGAAAGGTTACAGAGGAGCATTTCAGAGCAGAAGAGGAGAGGAGAGGAGGACCGGGCGGGAAGGAGCCCCGGCCCAAGAAGCAGGTGCAGCTGTACTAAGTGTGTATCTGGGAAGTGCCTCTGGCAGGCAGGACAGGCCCAGCGGAAGAGCCCCCCCCCCCGGCGGGTTAGGGGGCCTCGCGGTCCAGCGTTAGTCATGCGGAAGAGGCAGTCAGGCAAGAGGGATGCTCTGGCCCAGGATGGACCGCGAGGGGGGGGGCAAGGGAAGAAGGATGCAGCCAAGGCATGCTGCCCCCCCCCATCCCTCCTCCCACGGGCGGCGCACTCACCTCCTCCTGCTCCAGCCGCCGAAGCGTCTCCGTGATGAACTTGATGTACTGGCTGCTCAGCGTGGTCAGCTCACTGTAGCGCGTCCGCAGGTCCACGTACTGGGAGACCACAAAGCAGCAAGGTCACGGCGGGGTGGGGGGCGAGACTACAGCCCCCCAGGCCTTCCCCAAGCCCCTGACTGGACTCGGCCAGAGGGAACCACCTCAGAAGGCCTCTCCTGCTCCCCAGGGACGTGGCTAGTCGCCACCCAGGAGCTTCTCCTCCTCCTCCTCTGTGCCTTTCTCTTTCCAAAGCCATCCAAACTGGCAGCCATCACTGCATATCCTGGTGCAGTGAGTTCCACAGTTCTAAATATGCCCTGAGCAAAGGAGCCTTTCCTTTTGTCTTTTCTTGATCTCCTGCCACTTCTTTTAACCATGCAAGGCAGAGTGAGAAAAACATCTCTCTAAAGGCAAATATCTAGCACATGGTCAGAAGCCCATTTCCACTCATCCATCTTCAAATACCTCAAGGGCTGTCACATGGAAGAGGGAGCAAGCTTGTTTTCTCCTGCTCTGGAGGGCAGAATCCAAGCCAATGGCTTCAAGTTACAAGAAAGGAGATTCCCAGTGAACAGCAGGGGAAATTTTCTGACAGTAAGAGCTGTTTGACAGGGGGACGGTCTCCCTTGGGAAGTTGTGGACTCTCCTTCCTCGGAGGTTTCTAAGCAGAGCTTGGCTGGCCATCTGTCATGGACACTTTAGCTGAGATTCCTGCATTGCAGGGGGCTGGACTAGAGGACCCTTGGAGTCCCCTCCAACTATGATTCCATGGTGGGAAAACTCAATCTGCCTTACGGGGCACATCTCCACTGTGCCTGCTGCCCAGGATGGCTCCAGGGTCCCCCTCCCCCCAGCCCCCACCCAAGGGTGCCCCTCTCACCTCCTGGATGATGCTGTCCGAGGCCGACTGAACTTTTGGCTTCTTGGCTGGAGAGGCCACTGGCTCCACCTGCGCCTTGTAGGTCACCAGCTGGAGCTCATAATCCTTGCAAGAAGGGGGAAGGGGCAGAGGCAGCGTCAGCACCTGGGAGCCCCAACTCCCCTCCTCCATTTGCATGGGACCCCAGCCTCTCTGCCCCCCAGCTGCTCACCTTGATGGCATCTATGTATTGCTTGGCAAAGCGTTGGCACTCCTCCACTTTCTCCCGGTTGCGCTCACATTCCTCCAGGAGTTTCTAGGGAGACAAAGACAGCTGTCAGTAGCCCCGCAGGGAGAGGATGGGCAGAGAAGGGACCACGCTCTGGGCTGAGGAACGGCCACTGCCATGCCAACCCAGGGGATTCTGTGGGGTGGGGGGCTGTGCTTTAGTTAGTGGGCCACCAAGAGCCCTTCAGACAGCTTCACCCAGAGGGAAGACCAGGAGCAGCTGCTCAGAGCTTTTGCTCGGCATCGGCCTCTCGGTAGAAACCCCTAGTGAGCCACCCCACCGGGCGACATTGGCAGCCTCCCCACAGACCCAAGAGGGCCCCCACCAAAGTCAGCAGAGGACAGGCCACCACCAGGGAGGCCTTCCCACGAACAACGACACAGGCCTGGAGAGCCTCCGCTTCCCTCCGCGGTGAGATAGAGCTGCAGGCCGCCTCACCTTCTCCTGCAGCAGCTGCTCCCGCACGCCCTTGCTGCTGGTGACGGGGACGGCCTGGAGGCTCTCCTGGCGCTGCCGGGCGTCCTGGATCCACTGGATGAGGCTGTCGTAGCTCTCGCGGTAGTAGCGCAGCTGGCGCCCCAGCTGGTCCAGCTCCCTCTGGCGCAGGTCGATCTGGGCCAGGATGGCCTGCCAGCGCTCCAGCAGCTGCTGCACCCGCTCCCGGTAGCGGTCCAGGTCAATGTCCCTCTCGCTGTGGCCCTGCACCATCCGCTCGTTCACCTCGCTGGCCTTGCCCAGGTCGGCCTCCAGGGTGCTGAAGATGGGCTGGTGCCCTTCCACCTGGCCGCGCAGCCTCTGAGGAGGGAGACGCAAAGGGTCAGGCCAGGCCGGGGCCCCTCCCGTCTCCCCACCCTCCTGGCCCAAGCAAGCGCCAGAGCTAAGAGGCTTGGGGTTTCCCCCACAGGTCCTGATAGCTAGAGCAATAATCTGCCAACAAATTTGGGGTGCGGAACTGCAATGCCACGTGAGCGAGATGAATAAACCCCCAGCAATAAAAGATAGTGGGAGAGGATTTACCCCAGCAAATTATTTGTCAAAATTACAAATACCTAAATACAGACGGCCATTTACCCTCGCTAGATTCAACGTGCTGCCATCTGACTTATTGCAGGGCAGATCTGAGGGTAAAGCATAGGTAGAACAAGTCTGCCCCTGTGGCTTGATGGAGGTAGAAACTGTCACTCATGCCTTGTTACACTGCCGTTTCTACGGGGATAGACGCTCGGTATTTATTACCCCCGCTATGCAAAAATCTCCAAATGAATCCAAACTTCAATGTCTAAAATCCCTGGTAGAGGACAAGGATCCTGAGGTCACATTAAGGGTAGACAAATTCTGTGCGATTGCCATAAAACTTAGGGAACAAGCTGTGCTATCATAATGATTAAGGCATTAAATGATAATTTTAGGTTATATGTTAGTGACTAAGTTTTAATTTATATATTTTTAAACTGTTGCTATATCTGTATTGCCCCTGTTATACCTAATTACAAATTCAAATGTATCCCTATCTTGTTTTATGACTTCTTTGATATCGTATGTGGGCTGGAACTGGTCTGGGACTGAAATAATAAATTCAGCAGGCACCTTCAGCTCCGCCTTGGTGGCCTCCAGGGCCTTGAGGTCAGAGGGCACGGCTTGCACATCCTTCAGCTGCTCCTCGTACTTGCGGACCAGCTCCTCCGCCCCTTGGGTGCTGCGGATCACCAGGTTGATGGTCTTCAGCCTGTGGGGCGAGAAGAGGGGAGCTGGGGGTTTGCGCCGGAAGGGAAGGAGAGCCCAAGCGGCCTCCCATTTGCTCCAGACACCCGATAGCAGCGGGCAAAAGTTGTGACATGGGTGGTCGCTTAATAATAACAGTAATTTTATTATTTGCACCCCAGCCACTCTGGGCGGCTTCCAGCAAATATAAAAGCAGAATAAACATCCAACATTTTTAGAAAGTCCCTTCCCAGGGCTGCTTTCAGACGCTGCGTTTATTTGTGATGCAAATGAATGGCTGAATAGGAGAATTTTATGGGTTTGGCACAAAAGAAGGCAGCGCCACGTCAATTCAAAACAGCAAGAGAGCAAAACCCAGCCAGAGCGAAACGCCATGCAAAAAGGCCTGGAGCAAGAAAAAGTGATTTGCCTGGCACCAAAATGACCTTCAGGCAGGTGCTGAGACGCCGCAAGGGGGGTTACTACTGAGAAGGTACCTCCTAGGCACCTGCCATCGCTCACCTGGCGAGGGCACCCACAGAAGGGCCGGGGGGGTTGCGAGGTCAAGGACCAGGTGGGTCCATGTGGATGAGGCAACCCGCTTCCCCTGCAGAAGAAGAGCCAAGAGGCTCTCACTCCCAACCCCACAAATATCCCTTCCTCACAGGTTCATCTCCCAATGTTTTCCCAGGTTGGGCGAACACAGACCAAGACCAGTGAAAGAGCCGGTGGAAGGAAGAAGGGAGACAGTGGATGGAGGAGGCAAAAGCAGCCCCCTCATCCGGGCAGCAGGGGCAGAGAAGGCCCCCGCCAGACCCAAGGGAAGAGGGCACCAAAGGCCTCGGGAAGCGGAAGCAGCTCCTGGCCCCTCCCAGCTGCCCAGGTCGGCGGACAGAGTCCCAGGCGAGAGGAGGACCTACTTTTCCAGGTAGATGCTGGAGAGGCTGTACACCTGGTCCATCTTCTGCAGGGTGATGTCCAGCTCCGAGTGGAGGGTGGGGGCCGAGCTGGCCTGCTCTGGTTGCGCCAACACCTCCTCCGTCTTGGCGCTCACTTTGCCCAGGTTCTTCTTGATGCCCTCCAGTTCCAGGTGGATTTGCTAGAGGGAGGAGAGAGGGAGCAGAATGAAGACCGCAGTGAAGCCACAAAGCGGGGTCAGGATCCGCACTGGCAGTAGCAGCGTCAGACTCGGCAGCAGCTGCTTTCCTGCAGGGGCAGGAAGGGACGCATGGGGGGGCAGTACCTGCTGGTCACTGATGCGCTGGGCACACTCCTTGGCAGGGTCCTTGTCCAGCGGAGAGCGGATCTTGTGGATGGTGCGGGACTCGCAGCCCTCCAGCTGCAGGCGGATGTCCTTCAGCTGAGAGATGAAGTTCCTGCAGAGAGACTCCTCCTGCTCCCCTGCGGCCCCAAAGAAACCAAGTCCAGGTGAGTGGAGGGAGGAGCAGGCAGGCACAGCTTCCGTTGTGGGGAAGGGGCACAAGGGGGGAGAGGGGTCTCCTGGGCCAGGCCTCCAAAGCCAGCCTGGGGGAGGAAAGGGGGCTGGCCGGGGTCCAGTTGAGCAGGGATGGAAGGACAGTTGGAGAAACACCCTCGGCCTGCAACACCTCCTACTTGGGGACTTCCCTGGCTTTTTTCTGGCCCATGTAGGACCAGTCTGGGCAGCTGGCCTTGGTGAAGACTGGATGTTTTCATCCCCCCAAAAGTTTTTGATTTGCGTTTCCATTGAAATGAGGCTGTATTTTAATATTTTAATGTTGTATTTTAATCTTGTTTTTAAGTTGTATTTCAATTAATTTGTTTTTATATATTGGGTGTTAGCCGCCATGAGCCGAGTCTTGGCTGGGGAGGGCGGGGTATAAATAAAATTTATTATTATTATTATTATTATTATTATTATTATTATTGTCATGGGGAGGCAATTCAGGCAGGAGGGAGGGCACACAGAATTGTAGACTTTGAAGGAACTCAAAGCAAGACGAAGCAGCCCCCCAGGAACCTGGGAAGCAGGCAGGCAGGCAGGCGGCCTCGGAAGATGGTGGGCTTTGAAGTAGTGGCTGCCTGGCTGCCTGTCTCCAGCTGCGCCTCCTGCATTGCAGGGATTGGACAGGGTACCACTTGGGGTCTCTTCCTCCTCTACAATCTGATTCTATGTCTCTGGGGACCCGGGAGATTTGTTTGGCTGCAGATGCCAGGGAGCTTCCCCCCCCCCCCCATGGAAGAGCCACAGGGCGCCTCACCTTTCTCCAGGCCGCGCAGCAGCATCTCATACTTCTGGGTGCAGAGGGTGTATTCGCGCTCCACGTGCAGCCGGTCATCCGGCAGGAAGTTCTGGGAGTCCTGGCTGTTGCGCAGGAACTCCTGGTAGTGGGTCTCCATGCTGCGCAAGGTCTTCCGGTAATCCTCGGGGGGCATCGTCCGGAACTGGGGGAGGGGGAGAGGCCAGGTCAGGAGGGGGCCCTTCCTCTCCCCCCTCGAGCCCACCTTGCGGGCCCAACCCACCCACCCCTCCCTCCCGCCCCCCAAGAGGTTCCCTAGCGCCCGGTCCTCACCATGAGCAGCGACCAGGACTGGATCTGCTGGATGTCCCTCTGCAGGTACTGCCAGGAGAGGAGGCTCTGCATGTCGATGTGCAGCTGGTGCCAGAAGGTCAGCAGGCTCTGGTGGCTGCCCTCCAACCTGCGGGCAAGGAGGAAAAGGAGGCTGCAGAACCATCCTCCTCAAGTGGGGCCGGGGGGGCAGGGCAGAGGCCCTGGGGGGTGGATGGCCACTAGCTGTCATGGCTCTGCTTTGCCCTCCAGAGCTGCAGGCAGCAGTGCTTCTGCACCCACTGCAGTTGGGGGGTGTCTCTTGTGCCCACATCCTGCTTGTGGCTTTCCCACTGAGGCATCTGGTTGGCCACTGTGAGAAGAGGAGGCTGAGCTGAGGGCCCCCTGTGGGCCTGATCCAGCTCTTTTGATGTTTGCGTGAGTTTGCGGCAGTGGAAGCTTCAGCGATATCTCTCTCTCCGAGGATTTAATCACGGTTTCGAATCTGCCCCCCACGCCCTCAAGGAGAAAGGAAAGCAAGGGGGTGGGGGGGTGAGGCTGACTCACCTGCTGACGGCCTCCAGGGCCTCCTTGTTGGGTGGGGGCACCAGGAAGACGATGGAGGGCACAGTGGCCTCGCTCCCAGCCACGTTGAGCACCTTCCACTTGTAGGGCTGGGCGTTGCTGAGGAGGGTGCAGGAATCGCCCTTGTGCACCGTGATCTGGGGAGGGGGGAGGAAGTGAGCAGCCTCAAAAGACGCACCCCAGACCCAGTTTGCCGCCCCCACCCGGTTTCCAGACACGTGACCCCCCACCCCGCTCACCTCCATCTGCTTGTAGTCGCAGACAGCCTGGAGAGGCAGTCGTCCCTTGAGGGCGGTGCTGGGGCTGCGGGGCTTCAGCTGGACAATGGCCTTGGCTCGCTTGGCCAGCCCAGCCAGCTGACCCTGGTACTCAGCCAGGTGCTCCTTCTCCTCCTGGCATGGGGGGCACAAAGAGGGGCGGCAGGAGAGGGAGAGAGTTAGACTCATAGGGGAGTAGAGCTGGAAGAGACCCATAGAGCCCCCTAATGCCTGCAGGGTACGGAGGTGTGACCAGAATTTATGTAAAAGTTGAAAGGAGGCTTTGCCCCTCCAGCAGACATCATACAGCGCCCCCCCCCCCCCACACGACCAGTATCAGCACAATCACTCCTGCAAATGTCCCCACAAAACACTTCATCACACAGTTTCCTCCTATCTCTTTTCAAAGGGCCTCAGCTGCACATTACCAAATGCAACAATTCACTGATAAATGTATCTATGTAAGGCTCAATGGGAAAACTTCAGAAATTCATATAAAATCACTCCAGTATCAGATTTGCACCATTCCATTGTTCAGGAAAGGAATGGCTAGCAAGGGGGGAGTCTGGGATGTGGGCAGCCATAATCCCTCCAGCCTGAGACCACATACTCCGCAGCCTCCTTGCCTGGGAGAAAATCACTGGCATCCTGGCAAACGGGTGCCAGACAGGTAGTCATCCCACAGACAACAGAAGACCCTCCAGGAATGGATTGAGTTCTCGGACCTGACCGGGAATACCAGGAACTTGTAAATATATTCCTGTTGTATCACTCGGTGGGTGGTGGGCAAGGAGGGTTGGGGGGAAACCTGATGAACCAATTTCTGCCAGAAACCCCTCCCAGTTTGTGCCATATGCATAATGTATCTATGATGTGTGCATGATGCTTCACCAAAGGTGTTTATAGGGAAAAGGGAAAACTTATAAAAGAGGAAGCATCCCTTTTTTGGGGGTTCTCCCAGGCCACCGCATGGAAGTCCTGTCGCAAGAGTCTTGAAGGCCTACAGGCTGCTGTTTTGCTTCTACACTCCCAGCTGGTGTCTTTGTTTGGCTATCCAAGTGAGCCCAGGAAACGTCCTTTGACAGTGCAAGGGTGGGGGCGCAGGGGGCGCACTCACGAGGGAGTCCTGCAGCAAGTCCTCCAGGCGCGTCACCGTGATGGAGCGGTCGCAGACAAACTTCTTCCGCATGGTCTCCTGGGTCTTGCGCAGGAATTCCTCCGCCTCCTTCACGTCGGAGAAGAACTTGGGGAGAGACAGAGGGAGCGGCGGGTGAGGAGATGCCCAGCTGCGTCTGGCAGGAGGAAAGCTACCCAGAGGTGCCCCCCTCCTCCCCAGGGACAATTGGGGCCCAAAAGCCTCCGCAGGAGGGCAGCTGGCTGGCTGCAGGGGAGAAGGGGAGCAGCCCAGCCCCAGAGGAGTAGCAGGAGTCCTGCCCGGCCAGCCCCCCACCCACTTACCTGGAAGTAGGCGGTGTTCTCCTTCAGGTGGGCCTCAATGCAGCAGCACAGCTGGAGCATCCAGCTCCACTGGGTTTGCAGGGCAGCCTGGAAGGCCTGGAAAAGAGGGGGGAGAGAAACTCAGCCATGGGGCAGGACCTGGGGGCAGGAAAGTGGGGTGGGGCACACCCACCCAGCTCAGCTCCCCTGTGTCTTGTGAGACATTGGGGGGGTGGGTTGTGTGGCAAGACCCCCCCCCCCCGGAGAGATAATGCCAGCATGTGGCTGCCCGCCGAGGCCTCGTGAGGCCCACGTGGCAGAGGCAACCACAGCCATCACAAGCTGCAGCCGTCATGGGACCCGCTGGCAAGCCCCGCTCCCCACCGGGCCCCGATCCTGCCTGGCCGTGCGCCCAGCCCCACCTCCACAGTCTGCTTGCCCGGGTGCTCCTCCCTCAGCAGCCGGTCTCCCGTGCTCTGGATCTCCTTGATCTTCCGCTCCCGCTGCTCCAGCTCCCGCATCAAGCCCTGGGGACGGGGCAGAAAAGGCACAGTCAGCGGGTAAAGGGCGGCAGCGCCCCCAACCACCCCCCACCCCCGAGAGGACGGGGCCTTACGGAGTAGCTCTCCTTCTTGGCGGCCATGTTGCTGTTGCGCTCGCTCCAGTCATAGTTGACCTCCTCCTCCTCCTTCTCGTTCAGCCACATCAGCTCCTTGGTGGCAGCCGCCACAAACGCCTGGAGGCTCTCGAGGTGGCGCAGGCGGGCCTTGGAGGAGTTCTGCAAGGGCACAGCGGGGACGGGGTCAAGCGCCCGGCCTCCCTCTGCACGCGCACAGGGGCACCCTCTCCTCCTCCTCCTCCCTCTGGGGTCCCAGCACCACAAGGGGGCAGCCTGCCCTCGCCAACCCATCCTCCAGGTTGGGAAGGACCACAAGCCCCATTTGGCTTCTCTTCTTAGTGCCAAGACTCACATTTTGGAGGACAGGCACACACAAGGAACCGTGTCTATTATTATTAGTATTATTATTATTATTATTATTATTATTATTATTCAAATGTATATACTGCTCTTTTTCCAAAGTCCACAGGGCAGTTGACATCATTAAAATGCAAAATGCACAATATATTTTTTTAAAAAATTAACCCCCCCCAACAACAATTTAAAAGGCCACGGACTGCTTATTTAGCCAAAGGCCTGGGAGAAGAGGAATGTCTTTGCCTGAGGTCTAAAGATATGCAATGAAGGTGCCTGGCAAGCATCCCTAGGGAGAGCATCCCACAAGTGGGGAGCCACTGCAGAAAAGGCCCTTTTGTACTGCCCTCCAGCTCTCTTGCGGAAGAGGCGCCTGAAGAAAAGCCTCAGGTGGTGATCATGCACAGGGTCCAGGAGGAGAAAGGAGATCCTGTTCATGCCCTGGAGAGACCGGGATCCAGCCCCTCCCCCTCCCTGCCCTCAGCCCACATGCTCCTCACCAGCAGCTTGGCATACTGCAAGTCCAGCTTGTTCAGGCAGTCCCGGTAGGCACTTCGTGGGCCGGGGGAGAGCTGGGCCTGGGGGGGGGGCAGAAGGAAGGAAGAAAAAGGCCGAGAGTTCCAGGACAGGCAGCAGACACAAGGGCAGGCCCATAGCACCACCCCACAACCCCCCTCCCCTTTGCATGTGAAATTGGGGGGGGCAATGTAGGGGGAGCTGCCTCTGCCTGGCACCTTGGGCACGGCATGCCCACCAAGTGGGGGGAGGCATGGGGGAACGATTTGGCTTCTCCTTAGACACCCCTGCCTCCAAGGCAGAGCTGAGGCAGAGGGCAAAAAGGATGCTGCCCCTAGAATTGGTTTGAGCAGTGGAACGGAGCTTACAGTCCTGGTGACCAAAAGGGAAAAACCCACATTTCAGAGGACCTCCTACCCCCCAAAAAACTTTCCTCCTTTCAGAGGGACAATTATGGTGGGTGCAATAATACTATTCCTGTTAACAATAGGCAACGGGGTCAGGGTCCCATTTGTGCGATTCTTGCATTGCAGAGGGCTGGACTAGTAGACCCTCGGGGTCCCTTTCAACTCTAAGGCCAGGCAGTGCCGCGGGGAGGGCAGCTGGCAATGGGGGGGCCTCACCTCATCCGCTCTTGCCCTCTCGATCTTGGCGCGGAACTCCTCGATGGACTGGTGGAGTCCGCGGTGGCTGCCCAGCTGAGACTCCACGGTGGGCAGGTCCACGCCCCACTCGGCCGCGTTCAGGCGCCGCTGGTTGTCCTCCACCCAGGCCAGCAGGTCCTGCAGGTAGCGCAGGGTGACGTCGTCCAGCTCCTGGCGCGGGCGCTGCGTGACGGGCACCGTGACCTGGGCGATGGGGGCCGACCCAGACTTCAGGCGCAGGTTGTATTCCGTGCGGATGGCCACCAGGCGCTCGTGCAGGCGGTAGACCCTGCGGGAGGAAGGGGGCGGTGAGTGGGGGCAGCGGGGGAGTCGCCTGGCAGGGGGCACCTCCTGGCAGCAGCAACAATGGGGTGCATTCAGCAGACTAGATGCTGGGTGTAAGTTGCCACAAGGGGGCGCTAAGCACCTGCCTTCCCATTCTGGGGATGGGACCCCCTGCACATGCCAGACACCCCTTGGCACATCACTGAGGAGCATTCACCCTGCACTACCACCTGCTGCCATCAGGCACAGGGGGGAGCTCTTGGCTTGTGCAGAGCAGCCCAGGCAAGCATGGGGTGAGCAGAGGCCCGTGGGGGCCACAGGAAGCCCCGCGGGGGCCGGAGGCGGAGCAGCGCTGCTGACCTGCGGTACATCTGCTCCCCTTGCGGGTGGCGTCCGTCCTTGAGCGCCTGCACATCGTTGAAGAGCAGGCGGATCATGGCATCGGCCTTGTCCAGGTCGCGCTCGATCTCGGCCGACTTCTGGGGCGCCTTCCCTGCAGCCAGCAGGCGGATGTCCTGCGGGGAGAAGGGAAGCAGCTCACCAGCCGGCCCTGCAGAGCAGACCGCCCCAAGGTCCGGGGCCCAAGCAGGGGCCCAGCCCACACGGGGGGGCCGGGAACAGAAGGGCCTCTCACCGACTGCAGGAGGGTGTCCGCCTGGTTGAGGTGCTCCTCACAGAGACCCGACTCCATCTGAAGTTTGCTGACAATGCGCTGGAGGCGCTCCAACCTGGGGGAGGGAAAGGCGACAGGTCAGTGCTGATCCGCTTGCGCCCCCACCTCTGGGCATCTCCCACCGGCCTCCCCAGCCCCACCCTCCCAGCAAAAGCGGAGCCCCGGGGCCCACCAGCAGCTGTTCCTGATGCTGCTCGCGGCTGCCTCCCCGGCCTGACTCTGCGGTTCAAGCTGTGCCGTTTCCTGAAGAGGTCGGCGCAGATGAGTCACCAACCGTGTGTTTCCCATTAAAGCTGGGCTGGGCTGGCAGCCGGTTGGGGCGGAGGGGGGAGAGGGAGGGAGGGAGGGAGGGGGAGGGACCCAGCCGGACTCTCGTGCTCCCTCCCCCCCCCCCACCAAGGAAGGAGGGAGTGGCACCCTCTCCCTGTGCCTCCGCCCCCCAGGCAGGCGGACTGCACAGCTGCCCCACCTCTCAAACTCGGAGCGCAGAAGCTTCTCTCGCTCCAGGATGGCCACGTGCAGCTTGCCCCACTCCTTCTCCACGTCCAGAGGGTGGTAGCCGGGAGGAACCTTCAGCTGCCCAGACTGGACAGACGGCTGCCATGGGGCAAGAGAAACAAGGAGACAGCGGTCACAGGAGAGGCAGATCAGCTGGGCGGCCTGCACTGCAGGGGCTGGACTATATGACACATGGGGTCCCTTCCTACAACTCTATGCTCCTATGAGCCCCAAGGGGCCTATACGTGTGTGGGGCACCTCTTCTTTCTGGCTCAAGGGGTGCTTCAAGGCTCACCCAAACTCCAGGCCAGGAGGGGCCCGGACCTTGTGCCCACATTCCTGGGCTGACCTCCCCTGCTGGCCAATGGCAGCCAGACCCCGCCTGGTGCAGCTCCAGAGCCAGGATCGCTCCACCTCCTCCAGACCCAAAGAGAGAGACGCTTGAGAGCGTTGAACTTGGGACCTTCTGCATGCCAAGCAGCTGTCCTGTCGCTGCGCTGGGGTCTGCAAACTGCCGGGGGGAGGGGACTGGCCTCTGAAGACCTGGACCTGCCCCCCCCCCACGGCCTAAACAAGCCCCCCGTTAAAGGATTAAGCAGCCATCAAAGGACATTGGCCAGATCGCAATGCAGCCCCCACCCAGCGCTACCCCACGCGTTTCCCCAAGCCTGCCCCATAGCAAGATGGGGCGGGGAGAGAAGAGTGGCCCTCACCTCCAGAGACTGGTAGATGGCCTTGGAGCGGTTCTTGTCGGCCTCCTTGGCGGGCAACTCCGTCTCCTTGAACTTCAGGAACTGGCGCCACAGGATCTGGGGTGGGGGGAGGAAACGGGGGTCAGCGGGGGGGAGGGCAGAGCGCGGGACTCTCCGGGGCTTGTGGGCAAAGGCTGGCACTGCCCCTCTCCGGCACAGGAAAGAGAATTAGGAGTGGGTCCGTGCCTTGGGGTCCCCTTAGCTCCCTATGGCCCACACAGACTGGCAGCCGTGGCTCTCGGGGGGTTCAGTCTGAGCCTGGGACCTCTTGCCTGGCCAGCCGCTGAGAGATACCCACAATCCTCCTGTTCTGCTTTTCTAGTGGCTTCCTAACCTGCAGCTCCTGCCTTGCAGGGGGGGTTGGACTAGATGACCCCCAGGCTCCCTTCCAACTCTCATGCCGTCCTTCGATTCTATGGCAGCCCAGGGCCAGAGAGGTACCCGGATGCTGTTGGGCGGCACTCAGTCTGGCCCCATGGACCTCTGCCAGAGCAGCCCGTAAAACTCGCACTCCTGGGCCTCCTTCCCCTGGGCACCCTGCCTGGGCACGCCTGCCCCAACGCTGGCAGCCGCCAGGATCCTCTCATGACCAAGGAGGAGGGAGCGCCCTGCCTGCCCTTTCATCCGGTGCCAGCCAGGGAAGGGGGGAGGGAGCCGAGGAGGGGCTGACTCAGGAGACCCAGCCTGGAGGGACAGGCTTGGAAGCAGGCGACTGGGGCAGGGGGAAAGGGGGAAAGGTCATGGGGGGTGTCCTGCCAGGGAGAGCCAGGTTGCGGGGCAGAGCAGTGGGGGGCTCAGGTGGGCCCAGTCTTGGTGGGAGAGGTGGGCTAGGGCCAAGATGGGGGGTGGATCTCTCACCTCGATCTCCTCGAAGCTGGAGGGGAACTTGCGCTCCTCAAAGATCACCGTGTGGTGCCGGATCCATTGCAGGAGCAGCGTCACCACCTCGTAGTACTCCTGCCAGCGCAGCTGCAGCTCCTGGAGGGGCGAGAGGGAGATGTCAGGAGGGTCCCAACCCCAAGCCCCCCCCAAGGCTTCTTCTGCCCCCCCAAATGCCCCCCACTCACGTTGGCCTTGACGCCGTCCACCACGTCGGGCACGCGAGGCATGGCGTCGTAGAGAGAGGAGACGTAGGTGATGATGGACTTCTCGTCAGGCTGAGGAACGTCAACGTCTGCAAGGGGCAGGAGAATGGCCGTCAGCCCCCAAACGCCCTCCACAGAGGGGCCAGGCTGTGCCCACTTGGCCACCCACACAGGCACCCACTCCCCTTGAGCTGCGACTCCTGCGGGGCAGGGGGTGAGTCTGGATGACCCTCGGGGTCCTCCCCAACCCCACGCTTGTCCTGCATCCCTACGCACCTTCCGGGTCCAGCAGCCGCGTCACTCCCAGCTCGTGGTCGGCCACGGAGAAGGCCTGCTCCAGGTTCTCCACGTTGGTCTGGCGATACACTTTGTTCATGTCAATCAGCATCGGCCTGTTGGGGGGAGAGGAGAGGGTTCAGAGCTGCCACCCCTGAATTGCCGGGGGGGGCACCAAATAGCCCTTCCAACCCTTTCAAGGGGCTTCCAACTTTGGGGGGGCCAGCAGCACATTTGGAAATCTAAGGGACAGCGATGAACACCAAAGCAAACCCATTTTGACAGCACTCAGGACTGCCCATCCCTAAGAGGCCAAACACCCATCGCCCACAAAAAATTGAAAAGGGTGGGGAGTGATCTATCTGACTGGGGAGAGCCTTGGTGGGCACCAGTGGGGCAGCGTCCCGGACGTCGGAAAGGCTGAAGAAGTCCCACAGGAAAACAGGCATTTGACCTCCGGGGGTGTATGTTTCTCCCTCTATCCTTGTGTCCAGCAGAAAACCCAAGGGATAATTAATAATAATAATAATAATAATAATAATAATAATAATAATAATAATAAATTTTATTTATACCCTGCCCTCCCAGGCCAGAGCCAGCCTTGGGGTGGCTCACAATAGTAAAATTACAGTAAAAACGTAATTGGGGGGGGGGACCAATTTAAAATACAGGTTGAAATGCACCTTCTTGAGTCCCCAAAGGTAGGGGTGTTCAGGGCAGGGGCATGGCATGCTGAATTTAGAAGCCTGGCCCAGCCCCCTCCCCACAAATTGTAGCAACAGGCTGCTCAGTGCCTGCTCAGCTCAGAAGCATCTCCTGGCAGCAAGCAGTGGCAGGCAAGCACCGGCAAGATGCAAGAGCCCAGCCCAAGGCAGGATCACACCTAGCTGCATCCTTCCAGGTAAGCCCCAACAATCCCAGCCAGGTGGCAAGGAGCAGGAGCTGCCACACGCCAGGCGGCAGAGCACAGAAAAAGCTTCCCGCGGTGCCCGGGTAAGTGAGCCAAGCCATGGGGCAAAGGGGAGGGCAAAAGAAAAAGAAAAAGAAAATCCTCCAACCCCCCCCCCCCTGCAGAGATGCTGCTCCTTCCCAGCCCCAGATGGGACCAACAGCCACAGAAGAAAGCTCAGCTATGGAATCCCATGGGAAGGACCCCCCCCAAAAAAAAACATCACAATTAGGAGAAGGGACCTCCTATTCCCCAGGGCCAGAGTCAGGGTGGGACTCAGCACAGACTGCCTCCCTTAAGCTGGCGAGGAAGCCCCCAACTGACACCCCCGTACGCAGTTACAGGAAGGAGAGGGGGGGCTCAGGGGAACGGGGGGGGGCTAGGAGACCCTCCTACATTTCCTGGAGCCGCAGCGTGGAATGGACGGAGTAGAGGGAGCCACTGACGTTCCGGCCTCCTGCCAGCGCCCATCCTTCTTCGCCAGCCCCGTTGGAGCGTGCCAGCGTCTGTGCCCGCAGCCCAGAGTCCACGGTGGGCACCTCCTCACAGACCATCACCACCCGCTCCTCCTTGGTCCGCAGGGATCCAGACCCCACCAGGCCCCGGCGCCCGGCCCGGCGCTTGCCACGCGAGTGCCCGCTCATGCCCACGCGCTCGGAGGAGGGAGCAGCAAAGGCGTCTGCTGCCTCTGGCCCCACTGCACTCCCTGCTCCGAATGGAGCGCGCCGGCAGGGTGGGCCGGATCCCCGCCCTGCTCCCAGCCACGTGTGGGAAGGTGGGGCAGGCGGGCGCCACGCTCAGACTTGTTGCAGCTTTGCAGATCCGCCATTGCCATCCGGCCCACCGCCAGGACTGCTCTGCCAACAACCTTCTCCCTGAAGGACCCACACTCTTCCAGGCTGGGGCTGGGGCAGGGGGAGAGATGTGCCCCACAGGTCTTGGGGACCTGGAGTGGGGGGAGAAGGGGAGCACAGAAGGTGCAGAAGGACAGCAGCCCACCCCCCACCCCCGCCTTCTCCCCTGCTGCAGGCCGCCTCTGAGCAAACAAGCCCAGCCAAGTGGGTGCAGGCAAGCTCTCATGGGGGGGGGAGAGGAAGGTGGGGGGCAGGAGGAAGAGATGGGGCAGAGCGGGAGAGCAGGGGCTGCAGTCCCGCAAGCAACACCTGCGCTGCTCTGCAGGGGGGCCCAGGGCTCACCCAGAGGGAGAAGCAGCGGAGGGGGCCATTCTGCCCCTGGCAGATCACCGAGAGCCAGAGTCAGGCCGGCTGAGACTCTACTTGCAGGAATGGAAGGGAATTGGGGGGCTACGAAAAATGCGTGCTAGCCCCCTCCTTTCTACTCTCAACCTTCAAGCACCTTTCTGAAGAGAAAGGAAATTTGGGGCAGCAGGAAATGTGTGGGGATTGCTTTCCCATTCCTCCGCTGCCTCCCCAGATCTCCGTCCCCATTTCGTCCCTCTGACCCCCCCCCCTTCAGGGCGTCTCACTTCCCCTCCTTTTCCGTCCCTCCACCAAGCCACAAACCCGCAGGGTCTCCCTCGAGGGCTGGGCTGCGCGTGAGTCATCGGACGAACAGCACTGAGAGGCTCGGCATCTATCCTGCTTTCCCTGCATCCAGATTTGCGTTTGATTTTTAAGAAAACCCTCCTGCAGACCCGCCCCTTACTTGTGGCGGTGGATGATGGCGTTGAAGAGGCGCCCGTCTCGCCAGCTGGTGGTGAAGTTGTCGCAGCGCAGGCCCTGGTAGCCCTCCACCATCCGCTGGGACCACAGCAGCAGCTTCTCCTTGGCGGTCATGTCCTCCGACTGGCCGCTCACCTGGATGTCCGAGATCTGCGGGCGAGGGAAGCCGAGGGGTGAGCCGGGCGGGCACCTACGGGGGGCACCCGGGCCAGCATCGTTCTGCAGCAAAACTCACGGCAGCCCCACTGCCCATGCCAAGGGGGCTGAGGAGGAGGAGGAGGAATGGATATGTGTGTTCTGGGCAGGGGCATCAAGAGCCAAACGGGCATCGGGCGGCCAAGCAGAGGGAGGGTGGGCACCTTCTCCCCTGGGCATCCTGCCTGCCTTCTGAGCCAGAAGGGCATCTGGTTGGCCCCTGTGGGGACAGGGGGCTGGGCTAGAGGGGGCCCCTCGGGTCTCATCCAGCAGGCTCTGCTGATGCCCTTATGTGGCTGGATCAAGGCAGCATCCTGTTCTCACAGTGGCTGCCATATACCAGATGCAGAGAGGGGTGCCCACTGGGTCCCCCAAGAGGCACGTGCCCCCCTCCCTTCTCCCCACGCCCCCCCTCTTCTCTGGGGCACAAGCCAAGGTGGTTGCATCAGCGCCTAGCGCTGGAAAATCTGTGTGTCCTGGAGCCAGGGGTGAGTCAGGCCCAGCCAGCCACAGACTCCTCTGCTGCTGCAACCGCAGCTCACAGCAGCGGCCCCACCCAGAGTGCTCCTGCCCAGCAGCACCTCAGGGTGCCCCCCCCCCACGAGGCAAGAGCCTCTCTCCTGGGTCTCCTTCTATGCACCCTCACTCTGCATAAAAGAATGGGGGGGAGGAGGCAGCGAGGGAGGGGGCCTTTACAGCAGAGCCCTCCGTTGCCCAGTGTGTTTTCTTACTTTCTCTATCCCTTGCAAAGACGTCTTTGATGTGTGGTCTGTTGGCAAACGGCACTGGTCAGTGAAAGCCTTTGATGTGTGGCCTGGCTTTTTGTCTTTGATGTAGAATACCTGGTAGCCAAACCTGTCCTGGTGCTAAGAGGGCACAGCATCTCTCAAATATCTAGTTTTTGAGCATGGCAGTGAGAAGCTGCGCAGGGACTCATGGCCAGAGGGTTGGGCAAAGGAAGACTATCGGGGGGCGGGGGAATCACTTTGCCACTTCTTTGAGCTTCCCAGTGGCAGATTGAAGTGCTGCTTGGTAATGTATATTTTACCTGCTGTTCAGAATAAAATCTGTAATCTTCTCACCCGCTTGCCTTTGTATTGCTTCTGAATCTAATTTTAAAAGAACCGTCTTGCATTTGACAAGACAGGTCGCTGGCTGGCAGGCCTCAAGGGCCACCATAAGGCAGGTGGCTCTGGCATAGCTGCGCCCAGGCTCATTTCCCATGCCGCGCTCAGCGTCCCCTCAGTGCCCCCCCCCCACAGCAGGCTCCCCTCCCCACTCACCTGGAAGTGGAGGATGATGGTCCAGATGAGGCCCAGAGTCAGCTTGGGGTTTCCGTCCGCAATGTCATCGTTCCGGATATTGACCAGCTTCACCTGGCAAATGGCACATCACGCCAATTATCGGGGGGGCTCCAGCCATCCCCGACCCCTCAAGGCAGGCCAGGCCGGACTCCCTCCCTCCCTGACCCCCAGCCCCTTCACCAGGTCCTGGGTCTCACCTGCCGGTGCTTCAGGTAATCCAGGGCAATCTGCACATTCTGGAGCTTGTGGAACCGCATCCGGCCCTTTTCGCGGGGCTGCGGGGAGAGCGGGAGGGAAGTCAGTGTCTCTGCCCTGCCAGGCTCCACATCTGGGCGCAGTGACCCCCCCCCCAAAAAAACAACAACCCTGCCCTGCTCCAAACAAGCCTCCCCAGCAGGAGGAAAGAAGGGGGAGGCCAGCCCCCAAATCCTTCCTGCCAGACGCACGTCAGAAAACAATGTCCAGGAAATGCTCTCCCCCCCCCCACCGGACACCTTCAGGCAGAGCCAGTGTAAAGGCTTCTGTCATCCGCCTCCTCCCGCCCCCCCTTCCTGGCTTTCTTCCTGCGCCACACACTGGCCCATCTGAGGAACCCCCTACCCTTGCCCAGCTATGGGGCTGGCACAAGGAGAAGAGGAAGGATGCAGATACAGAGAAGCCCTCTTCCCTCTTTGCAAGCGCAGATCCTGCCCCCGCCCCAGCCAAGGCCCGGCTGAAGCCAAACCCGGGGGGGGGCTGGTGAATGGCTTGCTGGGATCTTCACTGGCCCACCCCCTTCACTGGCCCTCCTCTCCCTCCCATTTAGCACCCGGATGCCCATAACCATGGGCACCAAGGGAGGCTAACTCCTTCAATAGCCACATGGCTGGAGGCCAGGAGACAATGTCCCCCCTCCATCCAGGCCTGGCATTAGCTAGCCATGGGCAGAGGCACCAACTTCCGAGGGAGAATGGAGGGGGCGCCACCATGCATGTGATGTCAGGATGTTGGGCGGAGCCAGGAGCAGAGATGAAGGGGGGGGCTGCATCGTTTCAATGGCCAAGAGCTCTTCCTCCGTCTTTGAGCATTGGGGAGCCCCCAAAATATTGGGGCCCCCCAAAGAGCTCAGCCCCTGGGAGGTGGCACCTCTGGCCGTCTGCCAGGCAGAGCTCGCCTTGGGAGAGGCGGGAGCAACAGCACTTCTGCGCCAGCAAGAGGAAGATGGGTTTCCTTGGCACCCACCCCAGCAGCTCAACCCAGGGCAGGCGGGTGGGTGGCGGGTGCAATGCCATGCAGAAAGCGACAAGGGAGGGGCGGAGCAGAACCACTCACCAACCGCAAGTTCCGGATCACGTCGCGTTCTCTGGGCTACGGGGCGGCGGCAGGTGGGAGCCGAGCAAAGAGGGGGGCAGAGGCCAAAGGGCAGCAGTCAGAAGGCAGAGTCCCGCCCGGAGGAGAGACAAACAGAGCGGGCAGCAGAGAGAGAGAGACAGAGAGAGAGAGACCCCCGTGCAGCGCACAAGAGTTACGGTGTTAGAGCGCATAGACAGAGGGGGGAGGCGGGGGGAGCAACCGAAGACGAGAGCAGCAGGTGAGCAGCTGTTATTCCCAGGCAGGGCAGGCACCCAGCGTTGCGCTGCAAAGTTCCTGGGCCAAAAGGTGGGCGACACCTCCTCAAACTAACTCTCTGCACCTCTGGAGGTGTGGAAGGTGGGGTGGGTGCTCTGAACCCCAAAGGGAGCTTGAGCAGGTCTGGGGGGGCCCATTCCTCTAAGGGGCTCCAGGGCTCTCTGCCTGCCTCTGCCCCACACTTGTTGCCACATGCCAAGGCTTCTCTAGGGCAACCCTCCACCCTGCAAGTGGGGCACAGACGGACTGTGGGCAGAGGACTGGAAGATTGGGGGGGCATATTTAGGAGACCCCTGCAAGCAGATGAAAACATTAGCAGGATTCTAACAACACTTGTAACGTAACAATTACTACGGACAATTGCAAAATATGGATTATGAAATAATACGCAGCTGAAAATGTTGCCCATAGAGCCCAGGATGGAGGCAAGTCTGGAGATTCCAAGAAATCTCTAAATATGGACATGTATTTGGTATTGTTGTATCTTTACATTTGTAAAATCAAATGCAGATTATGTTTTTTAAAAAGGAAGGTGGGGGGGAGCAGCTGGGCAAGAGCAAAGAAGCACCCTTCCTGCCCCCCCCCCAAATGCTCCTCTCATTTTTTAAAGAAAGAGCTGGACTGCAAAATGGAGTTGGCAGGCACAGAGCACTGGATGGGGGGACATTCCCCCCCCCAAAAAAAGTCTGCCCGGGAGCTGGCAACTCCAGGCTCAGCAGGGAGATGGACCCGGGGGGGGGGGTCTGGGAGGGGGAGCCCCAAGCAGGAGGGCAATGGGAAGGGGGGTGGGGAGCAGGCAGGAGAGGAGGGGGCTAAAACACTCCGGGGGGGGCAGCAGGAGCTGGGGGGCGGTGCAGCGTTCGGAGGGGGCCTTGTTGGCCAGACTTGCTTTCCTGCTATCTGGGGGTACAGGGGGGGCTGCCCGTCCCCCCCCCGGGGGTGAGGATTCTACGTACCAGAGTATCTCCTGAGAGCACCTCCAGGAGGGAGATGAGGTTGTGCCCATCGCGGAGGTCTTCGTAGAGGTCGTTGACGTGGCGATGGGCCTGGAAGGGGCAAAGAGAGAGTCAGGACCGGCGGGGGGGGGGAGCCAGCCAGCCCCCCTCCCACCCATTTACCACCAGCAAGCAAAGGGCAAGGCCTGAAACTAGGGGTCCCGGGCCCCGACCACACAAGGGGCACTGATCCCATCCTGAAAGGAGCCCCCACCCCCAGGCCTGGCCAGTCTTAAAATGTTTGACCCAAAAGGGATCCCCTCTCCACTCTTAGGTGCCTCCAAGCAGATCTCCAGTTCTGCAGACCCTCCTGGCAGCAGCCGCCACCTGGGGGGAGCACAGTGCAAGGGGTGGGGGCTGCAGTTCAGCAGCAGGGAAGCTGTGGGAGCCCCCCCCCCCAGGGAAACAGGGAAGTCCCCTGAAAGGCCAGGGAGTCACCGGCCAGCGGCCTGACTCTCCCCAAGGCACCTTTGGGTGTTTGGATGGACAGAGCAGAAGGAAATACGGAGAGAAAAGAGGAGAGAGCAAGACAGAGCCCTGGGCACTTCCTGGGCACCTACCTCTGCTCGCCAGTGCTGTTGCCAGGAAGGAGGAAGAAGAGGAGGAGGAGGAAGAGGAGGAGAGCAGGCAGGAAGAGAGAGAAAGAGGTTAGGAAGAAGAGGAAACAGCCCCAGAGAGAGCCCGGGGGGCACAGCATGCCAGGGGGCGGAACCTGCAGGGTGCCTGGCACTGGTGGGTTCACACTGGACATCCCAGCCCTTGACCCCACCAGGCCTGGCAGGGGCACCACATGGCCAGGGGCTTCAGGGTCCCACCGGGCAGGTGTCTACCTCTCATGAGGCTGCCGGTGGCGGAGAGAAGAGCCCCCACTCCTGATGAAGGCATTCAGCTTTTACTCAGAGGAGACCCATTGAAACTGATGGTCAGCTCAGCTGGTCAGAGCATGTTGCTGATATTGCCAAGGTTTCAAAGCAAAGGGGGGATGGGGCTGCCCCCCAGGTGCCACTGGCTGGCAAGACACTGGAGGATCTGGGTGTTGGGGGCCATGGGGCCTGCAGCCCCAAAGGAAGGAGAAGGACAGCCCACCCCCCAAGTGACTGTGATTCCTGCATTGCAAGGGGGCTGGACTAGATGAGCCTTGGGGTCCCTCCCAGTTTGACAATCCTACAGTTCTGTGGGCACCTCTGGCAACAGGAATCACAGGACTGGGCGGGGGGGGGGGGCAGACCATGCCCCACAACCACAGAGATAATAGACCCATTCAGAAGTGAAGCGGGTTGGGGGGGGGTGTTCTTTCCACCAGAGGGGAAGGAAATACGGGGTGTGTCAGATCCAGAATGGGATGGATGTCTGCCAGGGGAGTGGGGGAGGGAAGAGGCAACCTTCAACCCCCCCCCCCCCCATGTCCTTGGCAAAGCTGGGTCTTCACCCACCCAAAGCCCCCCCCCCCCCCGCCGCCAAAGTGTCCTCAGATTCATTTAGTGGGAATATATTTCTCTCTCGCTTGGCAGCCCTGAGAGGCTCTCAGCCTGGCCAGCCACCTCCCTGGGATTCTTTTTTTTGGGGGGTGCAGGGGAAGGTGCCCCCAGCCCTTACCTTGATAAGGTGTTTGTTGACCCATTTGGTGAAGGTTTTCTTCTGGACCCGATCCCGTTCGTCTGCAAGAGAGGAGAGGCGGACATGAGTCGAAGGGCTGGAGGGAGCAGCTCAGAGAGAGTTTGGGGGCAGCCCCCCCCCACCTCCAGGAAGGAAATTGCAGAGGGGGGAGGCGGCAGGAGTCGTAGCCAGAATCCCCACCAGGCGCAGGGAGGTGATTCACCCGATGCAACAGGAAGGAAATGCAAGAGTGACTCAGGCACCGGGTGGCAGCCCCTTGCACCATCACCCTTAGCAGGCCTGGCACAAAAGCCAAGGCCCCCAGCAAGAGAAAAAGAGGACCCCCAGCCCCGCCCACAAAGGCCTCCCCACCACGCTCACAGAGGAAGCTGCCCTCCCCTCAGACCATCAGGTCCACAGTTCAGGGTCATCTGCACCCCTGACCCCCAAGCTTTTGGGATCCACTGCCCCCTCAGTCCCATAAGCTCATGCCCAGTGCCCCCCCACTGCCCTACAAAAAGCATTATTCAGAATAGCAGTTTGCATGACCCGTGAAGGAAGATAATCACACAATAAAATGCAAAGCAACGACAATTAACTGCACGTGTATTCAAAATCCAATTAAAACTAATTAAGGCAACAAAACTGATGAACTTTATCCGGTGATACCAGCTTTCCAAAGTCCTGCTTTCGCCACCACAGCCCCTCCTCCTCCGGCCAGCTGCACACCGGGAGCCAGGCCTGAGGGGCTTTGCTGGGCCAGAGTCCCTCCCCCTGGTGATTGGGACGCCTCCAAACCAGCACCCCACGAGGGCACGGGGCCCAGAGGCATTTCCGGGGGTCCCAGTGAAGTGTCACCAACAGGTCCACCTCCCGTGGGTCTGGCTATAATCCCCGTCCAGTCACCTGAGTCCATGGCTAGGGCCACATTCGTGGGCCACAGGAAGCCCGGAGGCCATGACAACAATGGGGCACCCAGGGAGAAAGGAATCCAGCTGCACAGGTGGAAACGGAAGAGAGCACCCAAAAAAACCCCACCCTCCTGGAAAGACCCTGCCCTGTAAGAGGTGGCAAAAAAAGGCCTGGCGCCTCTGCCCAGACTTGGTGTGAGCACAGTCTGCCTCAACCCCACGGTGCCCTCGGACAGGGGGTTGGACTAGATGACCCCTGAGGTTCCTTGCTATTGAGGTTCCAGACAGGATTCCCTGGGGAGGGGGGGTCTTGCCAGGGAACAGGACGCCACCTGGGCCAGCAATCTAGCTAAGTGGTCACTGGGTGCCCCTCTTTGCCCCCAGGAGACCCCTCGGCCATCCCCTGCTGCCTGGGCCGGGCGCCTGGCTCAGCCCCCATGTGACCGGTTGCCATGGCTTCCGGGCCAGACCAGGGGCTGGCTTGTTGTGTCTCGCTCCCTTCCTCCTTCGCTGGCTCCTGCAGGCTGGGATTTGCCCAGCAGAAGCAGAGCAGCCAGGAGCCCTGGAAGCACAAGGCCGGCCCCTCCCCACCCCAACTGGGAATGTGCGGGGAGTGCCCACCCACCCCCAGGCCTCATGTGCTGCCCCCCACGCCTGGCTGGCAACCCACAGCCTCCTAAGGGGCTGGGCAAGGAAGCTCTCCTAGAATATCCCCCCACACCTGGATTTTCAGGGCTGGTGGAGAGTCAACAGGCGCAAATCTGCAGAGGGGCGGAAAGCCTAACTTGTTGAATTTCTGCCTGTTAAAGGCACAGGGGCCCCACTAAAAGGGGGCAAGCTCACCCAAGTCTGACAGCAAAAAAGCAGCCCCAGCCCCGACTCAAGGTGGGCACACACAGCACAGCCACCCCAGGAGACCCAGCTGTGCCAGGCTTAGGGGGCCTCAGAAAAAGCAGCCAACTGACTGAGACCGGGATCAGAGCCTTTCAGGAGCACCTCACCAGCACCCCAAGCCCCAGACCCGCTGGCAAGGTGAGGGCACGTGCAGGAGCAAAGCTGCCCCACCACGCGGTGCATCTGCAGGAACACACAAACACGCAGCCTGGCAGCAGCCACAACCCTTCTTGGACCTTCATCCTAGCCAGAGCCTCCCACTTCCCCATAGCGCAGGCCCTGCTGTGCCCAGAGGGAGGGCGGAAGGAAGGAAGGAAGGAAGCTGTGGGGAAACGCAAAATGCAAAACGCCCCACCCATCGCCATCTCTGTCCCAGGTGGGGCACCATTAACCCCTCAAGCACCCCCACCCAGTACCTTTCTTGCCCTCGGATGCCCTGAGGACGGCCTTGTACAGGTTCTCCTCCGAGTTGCTCTGGTCGGCCAGCCCTGGGGAGGTGGGGGGCCCATCGGCCGCCTCTCGGCTGCGCAGCCTCTGCCGGGACATGGTGGGGGCAGCAGCGGCTGTGGGCACAGGCTCCAGGCTCAAGGCGCTGAACCAAACAGACTCGGCTCCTGGCAGCATCTAGATGCTGCCGCCAGCAACTGCCTGAGCCCTGCCCCAGCCGGGATGGGCCCTCAGCGCCTCCCCTGAGCCCTGCCCACCACTCTCCGAGGGAGGGGACTGGGCTTCCCCTGCTCTGCCCAGCCCGGCAGGAAACCTCAGCTCTGCCCAGAGGGCTTCCTGAAAACTTAACCGCTTCCTGGCCAGCCTGCAGCAGAGGCCTGGAAGAAGAGCTCCCTTGCACCCAGCAAGGGGAGCAATAAAAGGGGGATCAGGCCCCCTCTGCCCCACTCCTAGTTGTGCTTCCGCAATCAACACAGAGGGGAAACACAGCGCTCCTGTTTCCTCCCAAAGTAGCCGCAAAGGAAGAACTTCTACCACCACTTTCATTCATGGTCCCTTCTAAGACTCCCAGCCAGCTCCACTCCCTGATCTGATGCAGGCAGGCCAGCAGAATCACAGAACTGTAGAGTTGGAAGGGAGCCCAGAGGCCATCTAGTCCAACCCCCTGCAATGCACAGAATCCAGGGCAGGTGGTCATCCCATCTAGTTCTGAAAGCCTCCAATGAAGGAAAGTCCAGCACCTCTCAAGGCTGAGGGCAGGAGCGGGGGAAAGGGTCATGGTGGGCAGCGTGCTGTGGTCTGGTTTCGAATCACCACTCGCTGGGTAGCCTTGGGGAAAACCCTTCTCTCTGGCTAGCCTACCTCACAGGGCTGGTGTGGAGATAAAATGAGATGCTGCCCCCAAGTGATTTGCAGAAGGGGCACCACGTGGGCCAGCCAGAGTCTGGGGTGTGGTCGGGTCTTCCTAGCACCAGGGAAGAAGGTTGCTGCCAGCAGACTCAGAGGAAGAAGGCAGGGCTCCCAATGCCCAGGAGGGAATAGCTGGCACCCCCACCCACCCTGCTGCTCTCTCCCAGGGCCCCTCAGCACAACCTTCAGGAGCAGCCATCCTGACAGGCCCAGAGTCTGGAAACGTGGGCACAGCATTGGAGCTTGCCCGGGGGGGGGGAGGCACCAGGCTGGCACGAGGCTGGGCTGTGACTCACCCTGCTGGCGGGGCAACGCCCAACTAATGGCCACAGGGCTGCGGGGGTGTTCGTGCGCCAACCCTCCCGAGGGCCCCTCCGCTCACGCCGGGAGGCGCCCTGTCAGGTGTGGGCAGGGAGGAGGGGGCAGGGCTGAACCTTGCAGAAGGTGAGAGGGAAGGAGCAGGAACCCCATGCACCTCAGGGGGTGGGGGGGCAGCACCTTCATCCTCCTGTTCCTATGGCTTCCCAGTGGTTCCTCAGATCCCCCCCCCTTGAGGGAAGTGTCTGGAGAAGGCCACTGGGGACCCCACCCCACCAACAGTGCAGCTGGGAGCAGAGAGACACCCTGGGCAAAGTCTGCAGCAGCGGCTGCTCCAGTGGCTGCCCCCCGCCTGCCCCGCCACGGCCCCAGGAGCACATTCCAGGGCAGCCAGGCCCAGGCCCCGCCTGGCTCCCCAGAAGCAGAACTGGGCTGGGTCCCAGCACACCAGAGGAATGTGCAGCACAACAGTTTCGAAACCACAGAGAAGTTCCAGCTGCTGCCGCCGCAGCCGACACATCTGGGCCAGCGGCCTGCGCTCTGACGCCAGAGGACGTGGGGGCGCTGCTCACATCCTGCCCTGGTGCCAAGGCCCACACTGAGTCACACCACCAGCAGCAGCAGCACCCCATAGGCAGGGGACACAGTGGCTAAGGAATTCGGGGGGGGGGAGAGAGAAAGGCTCTCCTGGGGGCAAAAAGAGGAAACGGGCAGGAGGAAACAGTTAGCTGTTTGCGCTGCTCCTCCCTGTGGCTCCCTCCACCCCACAGCCGCCCCTCCCTGGGCAAACCAGGAGAAGGAAGGGCAGAACAAACAAGGCCTCAGGGAGAGATGGGAACAGGCCCAGCCCCAAGCCGGGACTCGCCAGCCTCCAGCACCAAGGGGCACCAGCTCCTCCATCAGGACATTTCTGGGCCCCTCCTTCGCCCCCCTCCCCCAACCAAGTGTGGCACATGGAGAAATCAGGGGACTTTGGGCTCAAGGCCTTCATCCCCTTTGGACCAGCACTGGAAGCTTCCCTGGAAGACCATCAGAATCTGACCAGAGGCCCTGGAGGGAATCCAGAGTGGCAACAGATTCCCCAAAAGTCATCTATTCCAGCCTCCTGCAAATGCAGGAATCACAGATAAAGAACGTAAGCCCTCCAAGGAAGGCGAGTCTGGCCTGCAGCAGCCTCTCCCCCTCAGGAGCCCATTCTGCCCCTGGACCTGCAGGCAACGCCTTGCGGAGACAGCCTTATCTTCCTCCGCGAAATCTCTCAAAGCCACTGTGCCCGGAGGGAGCAGATTCCAGGGGGTTAACTATGCGCCTTGCAGGTGAGCTGACGCCAGGGTGACTCAGGGCTCCAGGTGAGGGCACCCCTTGCCGGATCCTTCCAGTGCCGAGCAGTTGCCGCACTTGTGGGGCAAATCTTGGCACGCAGCAGCCTTGCCCCACAGCCAGGCCCCTCTGAAAAGAGAGGCTTGGGAGCAGGGCCGGACTCGGGGTGGGGGGTGGGGGGACCCTCCTGGCCTGCATCTGCGTTGGGAGTAGAGGGAGCTTGAGTCCAACCCCCGCAGGGCCTGTGCAGGTGAGCCAGCCCTGGCACAGCAGCAGGTCCCTGCCCCGAGGAGCTTACATTCTAAACGGAAAGAATGGTGCTTCCTCCTGTTGCAGGAATTGCCCCTCCAGCAGATATCATGCACATGCAGCCCACTACCAAAATCAGCACAATCCCTTTTGTGATTTGTCCTCACAAAACACTTCATCACAGTTTCTTCCTATCTATTCAAAGGGCCTCTGCTGCACGACACCAAATGTAAGAATTCACTGATCAATGTATCTCTGTAATGGCTCACTGGGAAAACTTCATCTAGACCTGTGAGCTCAGCTCCTCAGCAGCCCCTCTGCCTGAGTGATAATCCCTGGCCTCCTGATACCTGAGTGCCAGACAGGTAGCCATGCCAGAAATAACAAACCCAGATGAAGACAAAAGGGTGGGGTGAATTTGGCTGGGAAACAGGGAAATGTAAATATCATTTTTGTTACCCTTGATGGGTGTTTGGTGGAGGGCAAGGAGAACCATGGGGCAGGGTCCAGGATGCTCAGATTACAGCCCCCAGACCTCCCCTTTCATGATGTCACCGTGATGTATGAGTGATGTAGTTTGGGGGGTGTAACATGGGGATTAGCAGCTAATAAAAGTTTGGGTTCTCTTTTGTTTGGGGCTCCCATCTTGTTCCACCTGGTGGCAGGTGGGAGTCCTGTCACAAGACAGTCTTCAATAAAGACCAAGCCTACTGGCTCCTGTTTTGCTCTGGTATTTCTGGCTGGTTTCCTTGTTTTTTGTCCAAGGGAGCCCTCAGATTTCTCCATTCACACTCCCCCTTGCCTCTCCATTCTCTGCTCCCTCCTGTGTGTTTTGGATCTCAGGCTCCTCAGGGCAGGAAGGATGCAAAGTGCTGACTGTACGACTACATTTCTTTCTGCAACCAAGCTCCTAGTGCTGAGGACGTCCACACCCAGCCATGAGCAGAAACTGAGGAATTTATGCAAATTTGCCAAAGGACTGGGGTGCTGTTGGCAGGGATCCCGGGGCTCCTCCTTCCCCTTGCTGCCAGGTGAGCCTGCCAAGGGCGGGAGGGGCTCCCTCCTCCTCCCCAGCCGACAGAAGCCCGACCAGGAACATTTTCCAGGCAGGACACCAGGCCGGCAGCCGCTGCTTCCTCTGGGCTCCCTGCCCACCAGAAGGAAGGGGAAACTTTGATTCACAGTCTTCTAATGCAGCCTTGTAATTAAAAATGGTTCCCAGGAGCTGAGCCCCCGCCCCCGCCCCCCCCCCCCCCAGAGACCACCCCAAAGGCATGGAGGACTTGGGAGAGAAGGAGCGGCGTTTGCTTCGAGGAGCTCAAGAATGGCCAGTTTGTTTTGCTGTTCGCTGCATTGTGAAAAACAACAAACACACTCGCATATAGAGATGTATTTTAAGACTTCCATTCTCCCGCGGCGCCTCTGCCTCCTACCCGCGTGGCAAGGGCCCCTTATTGGGTGCCAGTCCAGGCACAGAGATGGGGCAGCCCCACCAGAGCCGGCTCCAGCCGAGGAGACTCTAGTCAACCGCGCTCCCTGGGCTCTGGCCGGCAGCGGCGCTGGCAAAGGGCTCTGAAGGGTCGGGAGCGCGCGCCCAGCCAGGACTCCCTCCCTTGCGAGGGAGCGCGCGTGCGCGGGCTGGTTGCTACGGGGACGGGAGGCGGAGACAGCTCGTTCCGCGCCCCCTTTAACCCTCGGCTCGCCGCGGCTGAGGACGAGGAGGACCGAGCCTGGACGGCGCGCACCCTTGGCAGGAGGGAGAGGTGCAGCTGCTGCCTGGCAGTGCCCGCCTCCCATCGCCCGCTCGCTCGAGCAGCCACGCACCCACCTACCTACGCAGCAGAGCTGGCTGTAGAGAAGGCGCTGGCGGTAGCGCTCGGGGGCGCTGAGCCACTCCGAGGCGCCCAGGAGCACCTCCCGCTTGTAGGCGAAGTAGGCGCTCACCGACGGCTCCGCGCTCCCGCCGAGGGTGCTGCTGCTGCTGCTGCTACGGGAAGCCATGGCGACGCGCTCTGGCTCCCTCCCGCCCGGCCGGCTCGACGGCTCCGCCAGCAGGAAGCGCCCCGCCCCGCGCCCGCCCCTCGCCACCAGGCCCGGCGGCTGCCAGAGATGCGCACCGCCGACGGGCCAGGCCTGGGTGGGACTGAGAAAGGGGAGCCCAGAGGCCGTCTAGTCTAACCCTAACCGCGATCTAGGCCACTGCGCACACAGAGAAACGCCCCCAGCCAGCAGCAGACGGCGCACCAGTGCCGCGGGATGCGCAAAACTAACACCACAGGCTCTGGGGAAAGGGCGCGCCTGTTCCAGTGCTGTTTTCAGTGTGCATTTGATACCTGACTTCCTCTAGTAATCATCGTCATAGAATCACAGAGTTGGGAAGAACCACGGGGGTCATCTAGCCCAACCCCTCGCAAGGCAGGAAACGTTTTTGCGCAACGTGGGGCTCGAAGCCACGACCCTACAGACTGTGCTATCCCAAGCCCGTCCCGTTCAAAGAATTTTTTGCTCTTAACTTTGCAGCATTAAATGTGTGTTCGACACTTTATCTTCCTCTGTAGGGTCTTGTTGCGAAATTATTAAAATAATGTCTTAGTTTCCTGTTAATTGTGTTGCTCTGCAGGGATACAGTCTATTTGTTTTCCTTCTGGTTTTGTTTCCACGCAGCTTGTAAACCGCTTTGAGGTTTGCCGCCGACTTGAAAACACAAAGCGATACAGAAACGAAACGAACGACAAAAAAATAATCATTAACCAGCCGCCTTCCGCAGCCTGGCGGGAAATGCCAGGCGGGCACCAGGCCAGGAGTGGCCTCCGAGAGGGGAGCGGGCCGCCTTTCCGGCCCTCGGAGGATGCAGACGAGCGACAAGCGCCACCAGAGCCACCCTCGGGCGCGGCGAGAAGCCCCCGGCAGAGGCAGCTCCGGCCCGCTGGGCGCTGCGGGACTCGAGCCAGCCGGTCCCCGAGGGAGCGAGCGAGGGAAGCCCCGCTGGAGCCGCGCGGGGACTCCGCACGTCGCCCTCTCGTCACCAGCGCCTTGGCCGGGCGCCTGGCGAGGGAGCCGACGACGCCCGAGCCTCCCTCCCTCCCTGGCGGCGCAGTCAGCCGGCCCCACCAAAGTCCCGTCCAGACGCCTCTGCCCTTCTCCCGCTCTCCAGAGCCGGGCAGGGGGCCGGGCTGGGCAACCTCTGGTGCCCCGACTACCCCGTGGGCCTCCCTGCGCAGGGAAAGGCCTGCCAGCCTGGCTATCTGGCCTCGCTCCCCCCGCATGACCCCCGCTCCCACGTGCGCGTCTGCGCGAGACAGATAAGGCCGCGCGCGGCTGCGAAAGGGCGCGATAAGCGTAGCGGGGGGAGAGAGAGGGGTGCTTTTCCCCCTGCAGGCATCCGGCCCCCAGGGGGCTCCCTGGCCCCTGAGTCACGCTGGGAAATTCTCAGGGCCAGCCTGGTTCCCAGGGTCTGGGCGGGGTAGGGGGCAGCAGCAGGATCCCGCCCCACGGAGCAGAGGGACAATTGAGTCACTTGGCATAATCAGAACCAGATTCCTGCACCAGAACAGCATCCGCCCCCCCCCTTTCTGGCACAGCAGGGCGGGAAGCTGGAAAAAGTGAATAAGGACTTTGGGGGGGGGGGTGCTGCGTCCGGGACAGGAAGAGCACGCAGGCGGCCTTTCCCGCTCACCAAAGCAGCGCCACACACCGCCCCGCCAAGGCCCGCGCTCTGCACATGCTCAGAGGTGCCCCTTATGCTGCACACGCAGCAACACGGCTCACTGCCGCAACGCGGCACCGACTGTCCCAGCCTTGAGGTCTGACTTCCTTCGCCCGCCCCCCAACAAAAAGCACCCCCCTCAAAGAGAGAGAAAGACCTGGGGGGCGTGGAAGTTGGGGGGAGGAGATGGGTGCTGCTCCTGAAACTGCGGAGGAAAAGCGGGAACCCCTCCTAGCAGGAAGGGCGTGAGAAGAGCCCCCACAGCAGCACCAGCTCAGGGGGCGCGGCTGCCCACTCTGCTCCCACCCCATAGGAAAGAGGGGCTCTCCGGGTAAGAGACCCACAAGCGGAGGGGCTCATCATTATCCCCGAGGTGGCCGCTAGGGGGCTCCACAACCCCTCCAGCCAGGACGCCCCACTAGTCCACCTGCCTTTACTCATATCATCTGCCAGCGTCTAGGGCATGGGCAGGCAAACTAAGGCCCGGGGGCCGGATCCGGCCCAATCGCCTTCTAAATCCAGCCGGCGGAGGGTCCGGGAATCAGCGTGGTTTTACATGAGTAGAATGTGTGCTTTTACTTAAAATGCATCTCTGGGTTATTTGCGGGGCATAGGAATTCGTTCATATTTCTTTTCAAAATATAGTCCGGCCCCCCACAAGGTCTGAGGGACAGTGGACCGGCCCCCTGCTGAAAAAGTTTGCTGCCCCCTGGTCTAGGTTGTTTGTGCCCTTGTTTTCATTCTCGCTTTTTTCGGTTTTCTCCCCCCCCCCCCAATGCTTTTTATTGAGTTTTCTTTAACATAAACAAACAAAATAAATACTCTAAAATTCAACAGTCATATGTCCACTTATTTCGTTTTTAATGTTTGTTTTCTGGCAGGAGAAGGCCACTAATAAATATTATTAATAATCCCATGTCACCAGCCTAGAGAAAAGTGGGTGTCCCCCCCCCTGGGGTCAGAGAGCACAAGGGAGCAAAGCACCAGCCTCAGGACCAATGAATATCAGGATATGGGCCCCACTCAGCCCCTGGGAGAAGGGGGTGCTGGACTAGAAGGGCCTTTGGCAGGTCTTAATGGTCAGGGGTCCCTTTACCTTTACCAGTCACCTGTGGGGAAACCAGCAAGCAGGAATCCCCTCCATGGGTCCCAGGGCAGAGCAGAGCCATCAGGGCAAATAGCCATCATAGCCCTCTCTAGGTATTGCTCTCATCCTCTCTTAAGGCCATCCCAGTGGGGGCCATCCCTGCCTCCTGGGGAGCAAATGCCACACTTTAACTCGTCGCTGATTCTCCCCCCACTCAGCTTCACTGAAGGCCCACAAGTCCCCAGGTATGTCCAGAGGGAGAGTGGAACCCCAGAGGCTGTGAAGAGCTCCCACTGCTTGGCCTGAGGCCAGTCCCTCTCCCCCCCCCCACCTGCCTCTTCCCCACAGCAGTCTGGTCTGTGGTCTGGTGAGGGAGAAACAGCCCCATTAGCAGCAGCAGCCACAGTAACCAGGCCTCTTATTTGGTTTCCAGGATAAACAGCCTCCCTCGCCGCTCACCAGCTTGCAGACAGAAGCTGCGCCATCTAAAAATAGACCCAAGCCAGAACTGGGTGGGGCAGCCCCTCCCAGATTGCCTTGCCCCACAGGGCCCCCACCGGCACAGGGGCCAGGCACCCCCTGGAAAGCCAGCAGCCCTGTGCGGAGTCCAGAGGTGACCTCCACGGCAGTCAAGAATCTGGACACACCCTGGAAGCTGATGCGTCCTGGCAGGTGCGACCTTGACGGGGTGGGGGGAGGGCAGCGGCAGCCCCCCCCCCCCCCGCAGGCCTGGCAAGGGGCCAAGGACAGCCACATAGGGAGGCAGGCAGGCAGGCAGGTGGCAAACAGCAAAAAGCGGAAGTTTCTGCCCAGAAACAGGCTGCAGCCCAACAGGGATTAGCAGAATCAGCAGGGAGCAGCCGGAGAGGAGAATCTCTGTCAGATGGCTCAGCTGCACCCCCACCTGACAGCAGCAGGAGGAGCTGGAAGTCCCTCTACGTCCCCTGCCTATTCCACATACACACACCCCAAAGACCTCCATCCACACTGGTCAGAGTCCATGTCAATTCTGCACTGTGTAGAACATCCAGCACAGACCGCCAGCAGGCTGAGCTTTGGGGCAGCAGCGGACAGGAACCCAGAGGCACCCCACACACTCACCCCTCCCCAGGCCCGCCTGCTGCATTGCCCAAGCTGTCCTTTGCCCTCCACCTGCCAAAAAAACCCCATTCCCTCCCCTGCTCTGTCAGCTCCTGATCATAGCTGTCAACTTTTCCCTTTTTTAAAAGGGAAATTCCCTTATTCCGAATAGGATTCCTCGCAAGAAAAGGGAAAAAGTTGACAGCTATGCTCCTGATCCGCCAAAATGATCAGGGGGCTGAAGCAGAAACACAGAGAGGGACCCAAAACGCTCTCTCCCTCTGCACACACTGAGACACAAAGCCCTCAAGTGCTGTAAGTAGATGCCACCACGCATTTAAGTCCATGGAACAACAACACAATGCACACACTTTAGTATGTAGTATTTAACATTAGCAACCACGGGGGTCAATTCACTGGAGGGGCAAAGCTTGCAGTGGGTGTTGGGGCCCAGGCGACCCCCCCCCCCACTCCGGGCTGTTGCTTGCAACAACTTACAGTCCTGGGGCAAGGACAGGCTCCAGCTCACCCACGAGGAGGCCGGGGCAGAGAGGACTCTGTGAGCCATTGCCCTGGAGGTCAAAGGCAAAAGGTTAGACAAGCGCAGGAGCCGCCGTGGTCCAGAGAGACAGCAGGAGGCGTCGGGGTCCCCCACTTTGGGGGAGCCGGACAGCGCCCCACTCCCCACTGGCACAGCAGCTTCCATGGGCAGGAAGGCTACAATTCGGGGTTTGTATTCTAGAGAAAAGGCAAGTAAGAGGTGGAACTCTATAAAATTATGCACAATGTGGAGAGAGTGGATGGAGACGGGTTTTTCTCCCTCTCTCACAGCACCAGAACATGTGGACTTCCAGGGAAGCTGAACGTTGGAGGGTTCAGGGCAGCGCCAAAGGAAGGAGAAGGGAAGAAGGCTGCGATGGTCACCAACCGAAATGGCTTTAAAAGAGGCCTGGGCAAGTTGATACAGGAAAAGGCTAGCCAAGGCTCCTGGCCGCAGTGACTACGCTCTCCCTCCACCCTTGGGGAGCTGCTGCAGGGAATCAGGTGAGAGAGCCGCTCTCAGGAGAGACCCACATCATGCTGGTGGGTTTATTATTACTAGTAGTACCAGTAGTAAAGGTAAAAGACCCCTGGACAGTTAAGTCCAGTCAAAGGCAACTCTGGGGTTGTGGAGCTCATCTCGCTTTCAGGCCGAGGGAGCCGGCGTTTGTCCGCAGACAGCTTTCCGGGTCATGTGGCCAGCAGGACTAAACTGCTTCTGGCACAACGGGACACTGTGATGGAAACCAGAGCGCACGGAAGTGCCATTTACCTTCCTGTCACAGCAGTACCTGTTTATCTGCTTGCACTGTTTGGCGTGCTTTCGAACTGCTAGGCTGGCAGGAGCTGGGAGACAGCAATGGGAGCTCACCCCATCATTGCGGGGATTCGAACCACAAGTCCAAGAGGCTCAGTGGTTGCTCTCCTAGTAACAGTAGCAATAATACCCCACCCATCTTGACTAGGTTGCCCCAACCACACTGGGCAGTTTCCAACACACATAAAAACGTAATAAAATGTTAAAAGGCTTCCCCTATATAGGGCTGCCTTCAGATGTCTTCTAAAAGTCAGGTAGTTGTTTATTTTCTTGACATCTGGTAGGAGGGTGTTCCACAGGGAGGGTGCCACCACCGAGAAGGCCCTCTGCCTGGTTCCCTGTAGCTTCACTTCTCGCAGTGAGGGAAGGAGCTGGACCTCCATGTCCGGGCTGGACGATGGGGGTGGAGATGCTCCTTCAGGTCTACAGGGCCATTTGATTGGATGAACAGGATGCTGAGTGGGCTTTTTGCCTAATTCAGGAGCTTAGCTCACCTGCCAGGCCAGGGACTGTTTCCTTGAGCACTGAACCACTACAAGTGATGCAGCAAAATAGTATATATATAAAGAGAAGCCTAGCCCTGCCATTCTGTTGTGCCTCCCCACCAGGGTGGATAAAAATCAATGACTTTTTCTTTTTTGTTGTTGTTGTTTTTGTATTTAAATCATTTTTGTATTTAAATTGGATTTTTAAAATAAAATGCTTGGGGGGGATCTTTCCACATTACAGTCGAAAGGTAATTCATCAGGAAATAAGGATTTGTTTTAAGTTTTTCATGTGTGCTAAAACTCAGTCTAAGTTTTTTTTTAAAAAAATTGTTTAACCACATCAGTTAACAAACATGGATACATATGCTATAATGTTACTGTTTTAGTTAAATAAATGGTTTAAATCGTTATTAAGGAAGTGATTATTTTTCTCCTTCCAATAAAGTATAGCAGAAAAGATGAAACCTTCATCTGGTTCCCCACCCTGCCAGCCTCCCTCCCACGTGGCTCCCCAACCGCCACCGGCAGTTTCAACGCAAGGAAGCTCCAATTTCACTGTGCTCGACCAGACTGCGGTTTCCTGATCGCTTGATGTGTGTTTTTTGGGGGGAGGCTGCCATGGCAATGGGGGAAGGCCCCACCCACACTGGTGCCCGGAATGAGTGGCAGAGTGGCAGAGATTCCGAGAAAACCACCAGCTCAGCTTCTGACAGAAGGGGCAGAGGCAAAACAGGAGTTGTGGGCAGCCATAGGAACCTCCTCATTTGTGTCACGAACGTCAGGACCCATGGGTGGGGCACCAAGGCCTGCGCCAGACATGGGACCTGCAGATGTGAAGCCACAGAAGGGGATCTCCCACACACAATATTTGTTTGTTTATTAAAGTATAGCAGCCTCTTGCAAAACAGCAGAGCATTGCACAGAAACCCACAAAAAAACCTTTAAAAGCAGGAATAGAACCACCATGAAGACGGCACAGTTTTCCTGAGCTGAAAACCCTGTGGCACCCGAAGTCCAAGCTTAAGGGTGGGCTTTGGTTCTGCAGCACCAAGGAAAGATGCACTCTGCACATGCTCAGAGAAAGTCCCAGACTGAGCCCTGGACTCCTGCTTTGTCTGGGCACAGCACTGCTTGCCAAACGGCACCACAGAACCGGGCCTATGGGAGGGGGAGGGCAGCTGTGAAATCAGAGCTGAATGCAGCATGACTGGGCAGCATGGCGGGCTGGGCTGGGCCCAAGAGAAGCAGGGAAGGCGGGGGGGCTCTCTCCAGGCTCCCCCACTCTGGGAAACAGCTGGGGGCAGCAGCAGCTGGCAGGGGGAACAGAGCCCAACAAGGATGCCAGCTCAAAAGGCTGGCTGGCACATGATCCCCGTGAGAAGGATGGGGGGGGAGAGAGAGCACCCAGTGGTGACACTGCTATGCAACTCCAGCCTTTAGCTGGGGGGGGGAGAGAAAGCACAGCAAGTACAGAAACCTTTGCCCCAGAGACCCTGCAGGACAACAGAGGAGGAAGCCAGGAGCACAGTCCTTCCCCCTCCTGCCCCAAAGCGCAGCCAGAGAAGCAGCCTGGCTCCTCCCCACCCTTTTGAAAACATGCTCAGAGGCTGCCACCTGCGCTGTCTGGCACAGCCCCACCCAAGCTGAGGCACAGGTGCTGCTAAGAGGTGACCATGCCCAGCTGGCATCAAAAGGAGAAGGCTGCTGGTGCCCCAAGGAGCGTGTGGCAGAGGGGTGGGGCTGGCATGTTTTTATGTGAGCCATGATGCCACTTCCCTTGCCAGTCCGCTGTTCCCTGGGACCCTCAAGGGAAAGATGTGCTGTGCCTGCGAGAACAGAATGAACAAGGCGGCGCTGCTGCTGCCGCGGGGTTTGCTAAAGGCCAAAAAAAAGACATTACGCATGTGGAGCCCTGGGCAGCTGGCAGGAGAGGGTTAAACTCTCCCTCATCCCCCCTCCCCAATTTCCCACTGAAAATCACCCCTCCCCAAAGTGCTTTCGCCACCAGAACAAACTGTGCCATTTCAATGCATTCTCCTGCTCCCCCAGCAAAGAGCTCTGATGCCCAGTGCCCCACACATTTGTGTGGGATCAAAACAGAACTGCCAAATGCCACATTCCTTCATCTGAAAGGTCACAGGCACATGTGAGGGCGGCATCCTAGGGTGGCCCCAGAAGTGAGATCTGGGGGTCTGACAGACAGACACTGACCCCCTTGCAGAAGGCCAGGCAGCATCCCAAACAGAAAACTAAAACAGGAATGTTTGGCCAAAGATCCTGCCTCCCCAATGCCCCCCCCCCAAGGAAGGAAGTGTCCTCTCCGGGATGGTCAGATGGCATCAGAAGTGGCACTGGAAAATATTCCAGGGGAGGCAATCACGTCATCAACCAGGAACACCACTTTCACTATCCAGAACTTAACCTCCTCCTTCCCTGCGCTTCCAACAGAAATTCAATCCTACTGATCTTTAGGCAAAGCTTTGCTGCTCCCATTTAAAAGCCAGAGAAGCAGCAGCAGCAGCTGCCACCCTCCTTCCTGGGGGGACACCTGCTCATTCTCTCCCCCCCCATACCTACAACTAAACCTGCCCTTTGTCCCACTCCTCTTGCCCCCACCCAAGTGGGCAGCTGCTGCTGCTGCTGAAACACGCAGTGAAGCCCCCCCCACACACACACACCAGTCATTCCTTGTGGGTTCTGGCAGACCCCCAAGGGCAGTGGAGACAGCCTTGCGGGGTCAGCACCCAGAGAGCAGCAACTCCCCAAGAGAGACCCTCTCCAGCCCCACAAGCAGCTGGCCCAGTGCTGTGCCTGCATTCCCCCATCTCATGGGGGGGGGGCATTGCCTCAGCAGAGGTAATTCCAGAGTCCAGTGCAGGACACAGCTTGACGTCACGGGTCTCCGAAGGGAACTAATTCCGCAGACCTCATTCTGCTACTATCTAGAAGATGCTCCAGCTTGGAGTCACGGAGAAGAGCCACTCCGACTTGGGCGGCATCCAGTGGGGCAGTTTGAGAGGCCAGTTGGTGGAGCCCCGAAAGGAGGCGAGTGTAGCGTCTCACCCCAGCTACTCTCGCTGAGGAGGAAGACTCTGTGAGACTCCCATCGCCCTGGAGAGCCAGTGGAAGCGGAGGAATGGGCTTCCGAGCCAGGCGGGCTGCGCTGCATCAGGTCAGCAGCAGGAGGCGCCCCTGCCCCCCCCCTCATCACAACAGCCTTGTAAGGTAGGTCGCCTTGAGCGCGGCCCCCGACAAGCTCAGCCAGCGGCACTGAAGGCAGCGAAGGGACTCAAAGAGCTTTCGACCTGAAGGCGCCACCCAAAAGCCGCCACGCAGGGATCCACGGAATCGGAGACCAGGAGGGTCACCTAGTCCAGCCCCCTGCAATGCAGGACTCTTTTGCCCAGCGTGGGGCTCCGACCCACAACTCTGCGGTCCAGAGTCCCCCACTCTGCCGACCGGATCATTATCCCTTCGTTGCACAAGACGCCGCCGACTGACAACCGACGGAGCGGCTCTCCTGGAAAAGGCCGGCTTCTCGGCACGCGGGCGCGCCTTGCAGCCACGCAGGGGTTAATGGGCGCGCGCCCACGTGTCAGTGTTTGGTTGCCGGGGGGGGGGGAGAGGGAGCTCGGTCGCCTCGCCCCGCCCCTCGGCGCGCGCCCGCCCGCCCGCCTGTCCTCGGGGCCCCAGCGCCGCCCGCGCGCCCTCTCGCCACTCACCGTCCTCGCCGGGGCTCCCCGCGCGGCGCCGGTACCAGACGAGGGCCAGCGTGAGCGCGTGGCCGGCCACCACCAGCGACGGAAAGAGGTTGCCGCCGCCGGGATCCATGGCGGAGGCCGCGGGCGACGCCGAGCAGGGCACGGAGGTGCTCCGACGGCAGCAGCAGCCGCTACGCCGAGTCCCTGGCGCTGAGCGAGCGGCCGCCCCGCCCGAGCTGCCAGCGCAGGATCCTCCTCCTCCTCCCGGGGCAGCCCGCAGGCCCGCCCCCCTCGGCCTGCCGCCCGCACTGCGGAGCCGCCGGAGCCCGGCCTAGCCCGGCGCAGCCTCGACGGCGCGAGCCGGCCCCGCCGCTGTCCCTGCGCAGGCAGCGCTCAAGGTTACCCGCGCGCCTTGACCACTCCCTTCGCCCTCGCCAGGGCAGAGCCCAGCGCCTTGGCACGCCCTCCCCCTCCGCTTAGCTCTGCCCCCCCCTTCGATCCAACCATTAGGCAGCGCAGCCACAAGACCGAGGGAGGCAAGGAAGGAGAATCGCGGGCTTCGCTCGCGCCAGGCCTGATGCCCAACCTGCCAAGTGCGCTTCGCATTCCCCGGAGCCAAGCGGGAGGGCGAGCGCGGCGCTGCCCGGGTGGGCAGAGCAAATACCCCCTCCCCCCCTCCATCAATCACGGCCGGCAGCGGCCAAGCTTTTTATAACTGCCAGGAACTCGCCCGGCCGGCGCCAAAGCCTCCCCGCTCGGCCGTCCGAGACCCACGGCTTACCCGGCACGATCTTCATGGGAGAGCCGCTGTCCCGGAGGGCACCCCCCGGCCGCGCAAGAGGAGCAGCTACAGGACGCGGCAGCGGCAGCCCCCGAGTGAGGGTCCGGAGCTGCGGGCTTCACGACACCGCCAGCCCCCGCGGGTCCCCCGTAGCTGTTGGGGAGGGGGCAGTGGCGCAGGCGGGCCTATAAATAGCCCGGCGACGGCGAGGACGGGCCTTGTCACGGCTCTCGAGTTAGAACATTACACCGGAGCGAGGAGGAGGAGGAGGAGCCAGGCTGCGCTCGGCCAGGGACCCCACAGCGCAGCTGCCCCCTCCCCGGCGCGGCAGGCACCTGTGCGCGCCCCCTCGGACAAAGCGCCGCCGGGCGCGCCTGCCTCAGCCGGGCCTCCGCCGCAGTTTCTCCTCCTGCCTGACCCTCCCCCTCTAGGGGCGAGGGGTGCTCTCCGCAAGCGTCTTCCTTCAGTGGGGTTGGTAGGGGGCTTCCACCCCCAACCCAGGGCCTGCCCCGCTGGCGGGAGAGATCCTCTCCCTGGGGCCAGCGGCGAGGCTGCTTAGGAGGAATTGGCGCATAAGGAGCAGCGGGCCGAGTGTTAGAATGTCAGGTTTGGGGGTGACGGGGTATGCTCCGTACCCACCTCAAACACACTTCATGTTACCCCACCCATCGCCCTCCAGCAGGGCTTGGCCTTTGGGCCAGGAGAGGACGCTCCGTCCGGCCTCTCCCCGGGGAGAATTCCAGGCCGGGGCATCGAAGCAACGGGAGGCAAGACCCGCTTCCAACAGCCTTGAAAGGCAAGGAGTGGCCGCTTGGAAAGGGGAAAGGTTGCACCATCAGCGTCGTAAAAATGCTATAAATGTATCTGCGGGGCTGGCATGTAACCTTTGCTGCCCTTCAGCAGCACCCCACAGCCAGCGGGGGGTTAATCCTGACGCCACAGGGCGGTCAAGCACCTGAGTCCACCCTGGAGGTGGTTCTGATGTAGGAGAGAGATGATGAGCTGCCCGCGAAGGTTCTGCTCTGTGCGAAAGAATCGGAGTCGATTAGTTGAGAACAATGAAGGCGGCAGCATTGCAAGTTCGGTAAAAGAGGTGGGGGGGGGGGGAGAGGTCAGGGAGACCATTCAAGGGTAGTTCGTCATTCATTGGAATCAAAGGGCAGGTGGAGGATTCCTAAGCCAGCCCCAGGGCACCCCAAAGGCTGGTGGGTGTCCAGCCTCTGTGCTCCAGTAAGGAAGAGCCCACCAGCTCCCTGGGTAGTTGGGACAAAGGAAGAGCCTGCAGGATCAGGCCAGTGGCCCCTCTGGTCCAGCATCCTCCTCTCACAGTGCTCAACAAGATGCCAAGCTGCGAAGTCTGCAAGCTGGATCTGCTCACCGGAGATTCCCAGCACAAGCTGCCTTCTCCTCCCCCCCTGAAAGCTCAAGAAGTTCCCGGGAAACCTTTCCTCTCCCTCTTGTGAACAGAGCCCCTTAGATCTGGCCTCTCCTTGCCTTCTGGGGCTGAGAAAATGAGCCTGGACCCTCCTCCATGAACCAGCCCTTGAAGTAGCTATTGAGCCCCCCCCCCCCCCCCCGAGGTTTCTCTGCCCAAGGCTAGATGCACAATAATTCCTTCAACATTTCCTTTCAAGTTAAATTACAGTTTTCTCTCTCCTTTCCTTTGAGGAGCCTGGTGGGTGCCTGTCAAATGTAAGCGATCCTCCTCACACCTTCCACTTCTGGCAGGGATCTAAAGTGCTTGCCTGGAGTCCTAGCTGCTTGATTTGTGTGGAGGGGAGGGGTACATCTGCACCCCCTTTGCTGGCAGTGGGCCTTCCTTCCAAGTAAACATAAATGAACAGGATTAGGTTGCAACCCACAAACAAGTTCTGTGATTGGCTAGACATTTTGGCTACAAGTCCTGACTTTCTACTGAGAAGGACCTCATTCAGAAGTACCAGCACTCTCTATGGTAAGTCCCAGAGGCTGGAGTCTGCACAGACGGGTCTCCAGAAACAAGCCAACCTTCATCAGGATGCAAACTTATAATAGACAAAATTATAAACTAACAAATCACCAGGACCAGATGAAATGAGCAAGCATACAGTAGAACAAGCCTTGCTAAAGAAAAGCCAGCGTGGCTTCTGGAAGGACATGTCCTGTCTCACAAACCTAGTAGAGGTCTTAGAGAGTGTCAACAAACATCGACATACACTTGGGACTTTTAAACAGCTTTCAGGTGAATAAGAATAAGAGGAGATATCCTCTTGTGGATCAGGAATTGTTTAAGTAAAAGGAAGCAACAGCAGTAAACAGAGCAGCAATAAATGTGACAGTTCTCTGAATGGAGAGATGTAGGCAGTGGTGGAGCTTCATGCTCTGGCAGGGGGTGGGGGGGCAGGGCTGGGGTGCGCCCTGGGGGCATGACACACCACCTGTGGGGGCATGGCACCCTGCGCAGGCAGAGGGACAGCCACAATGGCACCCCACCAGGATTGCACTGCAGGGGGCAATGTGCTCCCCCCCCCCCCCCGCATACCTCTTCCTCTGCCGCTGGATGTAGGAAGTAGAGTTCCTCAAGCATCAGTATTGGGGCCTGTGCTTTCAACATGTTCATAAACATTCTAGAGTTAGGTGGTCAGGTTTGCTAACAATAATAATCCAAGGTCATTAAAACAAAGAGATTTGGTCCTTAAAACAAAGGCCCTCCAAACTGAGTAAATGGATGGTAAAATGGCCAATGCAATTCAATATGAATAAGTGTAAAGTATTGGCGCAAAAAAAAATCTTCATTTCACTTAATATGCTCATGGGATCTGAACTGGGTCACAACTGACCATTAGTGTGACCTTGGGGTCAGTGGATCGCTCAATGAAGACTTTGCCCTGGGAGCAGCAGCTGTGAAAAAGGTGGATTCCATGCTCAGGATCAATAGGGAAGGATGGGAAAATAAAGCTGCCAATATCACCAGGCTATTAAAGAAATCTATGGTGCAACTGCGCTTGGGATACTGTCTACAGTTCTGGTTGCATTACCTCAAAAAGGACCCTGCAGACCTGGATAAGGAGAAGTTCTTCTCCATCTCTCATGACACTGAGGAAGCTGATGTTGAGAGCCACAGACAAAGTCCTTCTTCCCACCTCAAGAGCACAAGCTCCAGAGTGACTCAGCCAGACTGGCTCTCCAGAGGACCCATTCAGGCTCTCTTGCCTTGCATGTTTAGAACACACCCGCAGACTATGGTAAGCTTGAAACCAGGCCCAGGTGAGGGAGCCGCCATCCAGCATTTTAAAGTACCCACCTTAGCCTGAAGGGAAGAGGAGAAAGTGAGAGCTCCCCCATGCCAGGAGGAGACCCAGGTATGTAACTGAAGCTCCGCCACTCCTAGTGGCTTCTTAACTTTTTAAATTATTGCTGTTAGTAGTCTTACTGCTGCTACTACCTTGAGACCCCACCTTTTCTTCAACGCACTCAAGGTGTCTTGGGTGCTTCTCCATCTCCCCAATGAAGAAGGCCCTGCGCTCAGACCCCAGCAGCATCTCCAGGCAGGCCTGGGACAGATTCTCATCTGAAAATCCTGGAAAACGGCTGCCAGTCAGTGTTGACAATACTGAATGGCAGTTGCCTATGTGCCTATGGGATGGATCTGAACCCAGGTCTCCCAGACCCTAGGCCAACTCTCTGACCCCACCACCCTGGCTCTCAGAAAGCCAGCTTCACAGGAAAACTGAAAACAACCCTGCCAAGCAATGAAGTCCAGGTGCAGGCCAAGCACTTGTGGGTCAAAGGGGAAGGAGGTCTGGGGGTCAAGACCCCACCCCTGTTGCCCTGGAGAGCAGCTGATGATTAGGCTTGGCAGGGGTGGGCTAGACTGCAAGGACACTTTGTGGCTGGAAAAAGGACTTGAGTAACAACCATCTCATTGCAGCAGGTTCCACAGAACAAAGTAGAAAAATCCTCACCAGCCCCTTAGGGAGAGGCTGGCTGGTGGGTTTTATTTGCTCACTACATGTCACTCCATTGGAAGAGCAGCTCCTCTCTGACACCTTCCTCAGCTTCCAGCTCCCCCCCCCCCTTGCCCCTGCCAGGCTCTCCAGGGGCAGCCAATGGGGTCCGCCTGCCTGTGGGGAATTGCTCTGGCCCAGCTCCTGCACAGCCAACGTAGAGTTGCCCAGGAAGCTGCTACAGGGACTTGGAGACCAAACCTCCAGCAACTGCACCCACAGCTTGCAGTCACCCAAACCAGTCTTGCCTGCAGGGGGCGCCCTGTGCTCTCGCAACATCTGCCAAGGGGGCAGCCCCTGAAGCCCTTCCCCAGCGGGTGAATGGCAGGCAGGGAGCATTTACATCTGTTCACCCCCTGCGGAGGGAAACCGCAGAGGCCTCAAATCAGGGCCAGTTTGGGAGAAGCAGCTGCAGAAGGAAGCCAGATGGGGCGGAGGGAGGGAGGGAGGGAGGGGTGGCCACGCCCTAAAGGAGCAGGAAGAGGCTGACTCTCCAAAGGGGGGACACTCCACCCCCCTCTCCTGTTCCGGCCCAATTGTGGCTGCAGGGTCCTTCTCCAAAGCATGGCCTGTCCCGGAGCTTTCCTTGGAGGCATATAATGCCCCCCCCCCATACACCTGGCTCTCTTAAGGGAGACGCAGGGCATTATCTCCTTGTGCTCCTTCACAGAACTGGCGCCAGCTGTTGGCAGCTGGGGAAAAGTGAGGCAGCCTGGAAAAGGAGTCCCTTAGGCCACCCAGGGGCTGGGAGCTGGGGCTCTTTGGCAGGAGCCGAGGGGTTTGCCTTGAAGGGGGGAAGTGTCCGCGCAGACCATCTCCCTGGAGAGCTCGCCCAGCAGACTCGGGAGCCCCTCCTGAACACCACAGAGAGGCGCTCAGGGCTCCATCCTGTGCCAAGAGGATGCCTGTGGCACCTGGGTTCTGGGCGATCAGACCTGGCATCGGATGTTCTGCCTTGCAGCTCAGGAGGCGGCTACACTTCCTGTCCTCCTCCGCTGCCTCTTTCCCAGAGACCTGCCTCTCAGTCAAGCGGCTCCAGGCGCCAACTCCCCCCCCCCCAATGCCACAGGACGGCCGCTCTGCCCTACCTTGCCCCTGCTGGATCAGGTCTTCCATAAAGTAGCGGCCGTCCTCCCAGTCCAAGGCTGGAGCTGCCATCCTGCTGCTGCGGCTGCTGCTGCTGCTCGGAGAGTGCAGAGCGCACCTTCCCTTCCCGCCAGATGCTGCCTCCCCGCCCCAGCCAGGACAAGCCCGTGCAGAGCCCCACAGCCGCCGCCGCCGCCGCGGAAGCCCCTCTTTGCCCGCCCCAGCAGCAGCAGCAGCAGCCACACCCCACAGGCCTCGCCTGCCCGCCCGCTCCCTCCAGCTCCCCAAATGCGCTCCAGCTGCCCTCCGGGAGCCGCCAGGATTCCTGCGGGGGAGCCTTCGGTCCGAGGCTTTGCCTGGGAAAGGGAACTCAAGAGGCAGATGTTGGGACGAGGAGGGGGCGAGGGGGGGCACGCAGACTCCTGCAGGAACTGGTGGCCAAAAGAAGCTGGCAGGACTCTGCTCTGGGGAGGGGGTTTGGGGCGCAGTCCCATTCCGCCCTCCTTCTCCCTCCCACTGCCCTGTCTCGCCCCTTCTTTGCACCGGGGAAAAGCAGCCACAGGAGGTGCCCCCCCCCCAGGCCTGTGCTGCAGAAGAGCCCCCCCCTCCCGCTTCCTTGATTTTGACTCCCCCAGGCAAAGGGGGCGGCAGGGGGCGGGCTTATTGAAGCAAGTTCTCTAGCAATGGCAGACATCCACCTGGGGGTCCCCACTACAGCGCCACCAAAATAGCTGCTTGGGGCGGCGGGGGGGGGGGGATGTTCGGGCCTCCCTCTCTCCCAGGACCAAAGCAACCAAACTCTCCCGGGAGGGCCAGAGGAGGGGGGGGGAGGAGCCGCCGCCGGTGACTCACGCTGCTGGAATACTGGGCGGGTGCGCGACGCATTTCCTTCCGCGCGCAACGGAAAGTTGGAGCCCCCACATGACCGGCGGGGGGCGGCTGATGCCCGGCCCCTCCGCCTCCTCGTAGCGGCAAAGGCAGGGCCGACACGTTGCAGCCCTGCCCGGCAAGCGAGCGGCCAGCTGGGGTGGGGAGGGTCGCCAGCAGGACAGCGCCCTGCGCGCCTGGCGCGGGCATCATGGGGGGGGGGGTATTATTGCAGAAACGCTCTTCCTTCCCGCACACTCCTCACGAGGAGTGCCCTCCAGAGACCTCCCCACCCCAGCTGAAACCAGCAGCCCGGAGGCCCAGAAGATGGGCGAGGCAGCCCCACAGGCTGCGCGCGGAGCGACGTGGAGGGCGGGATGCCGCGGAGCCAGGTCTCACCCACGCCCTGGGCACAAATGGGCACCCCCACCCCATCACGCGCAGAGGACCCCCCATCCAACCTGCTCTATCCAGCGCAGGGGCCGCGGGCAGAAGCAGCCAGGCCGGTCTAGGCGAGCGCACCTGCTGCCCCCTTGCCCCCACGCTCGTGCCCCCTTGCCCCGCATCCCAACCGCTAAGATACCTTCGTCCGACTTGCCCCCTTTCCTGCGGCGCCCCCTGCGCCGCTTCTTCCGGGGCTCTTCCCCCGCAGCAGGGTCCATGGGCAGCCCAGGGGCCTCGCTCTGACCTTGGCAGGCAGAAAGACGAGGCGCCGCCACCGGGAGTGGCCGCGAAGAAACGGCTAAGGATAGCCCGGCGCAGCAGCTGCTGCCCACCTGTCAGCGCGGCGGCGGCGGCGCCCCCTCCCTCAGGCACGCCGGATCTCTGGACTTACCCCCCACCCGACACGCGCGCAGGGCAGGGGGCCTCCTGCCCACAGCTCACACCCACGTGGCACAGGTGCCGGCGGCAAAAGGGCGCCCCAGAAAGCGCCGACTCCCCAACTTCCAGCTAAGCCCGGGGCAAAGGCCTCCCCTTCGCCGCTGCCGCCTTCCACCCCCACCCCCTCCTTCCTTCCAGCTCATCCCAGGCACGTGGGAGCGCGGGAGGGGGTCGCGTTACTGGGCCAGCATCAATGAATGGGTGGAAGAATGAATGGAGAAGCCCGCCCTCATGCAACCTCTGACCCCAGATTTTGCGGGGGATGTGGGGCAAATGATCTGGACAGCCCCCCAAGTTCTCCTCCTCCTGAGCCCACAATCACGGAGCAACACAAGCAGCACCAAGGATCAAGAAAGCACCCAAGGGTGCTAGCTAAAAGGTAAGAGGGGGAACAGCCCTGAGCTTTCGGCCCCAAACTGCATCTGCCCCCCCCCCACCGCCCAGACATCATGCCCAATTCCTGGCACACCCACCTTTCTCCACTCACCCACCAGCTCTGCCCTCACCCAGCTGCAGCTCACTTCCCCCACAGCAGCTCCTGCCCCATAGCTCCCAGGCCTCCCCCACGTGGAGGGCGTCTGACCTTCAGCAGGAGGGGCAGCAGAGGCCACCTGTGGCACTGCCCGGGCGGCAACCAGCTCCACGTGCCCAGCAGGCTCCTCCTTCCGGCGGTACTCCTGGCGTGAGCCCTCCTGGGGCTTCGGGGGGCAGGCCAGCGGGCCTGGCACGGTCTGGGTGCGAGGCGGGCGTGGGCGCGGGGCGGGCCTTGCCATGGCCACGGGCCGGCGGACGCGCTGCAAGGTGGCGGGCACAATCTCTGGCGGCAGGCGCAGGTACTGGCGCAGGTGCGCGATGCCCTCGTCCGTCAGGTACCAGTAGCAGTGGCGCCAGGCAAAGCTCTCGCGCACCAGGCCGCGGGCGTGCAGGGAGCCCATGGCCCGCTGGACTTGCAGGTGGGTGATGCCCGGCAGCTGGGGGTGGTAGCTGTGGGGGCGCCGGTCCTTCTGGGCCACCATGACCCCATCGCGGAAGAGCAGCTCATAGATGGAGCGCAGCTGCTCCAAGGGCATCAGCATGCCAGCCACCATGGCGAAGGCGGCAGCAGAGGAGGCCTAGCCTGGCTCTCCAGAGGGGCAGAAAAGTGTCTGGCCGGCCGGCTGGCTGCCTTCAACAGGAAGCAAGGAGGAAAGGATCCGACCGACCGCCCTCCCCAGGAACCTCAGCCTGGCAAGCTCACAGAAGGCAGCTGAAGCTCCCTGCAAACTCCTCCTCCCCCAGCAGCTGAGAGCGGGAGGGGCAAGAGCACATGCCGGCTGCTACTACAACCTCTGCGCCTGCCTTGGAGCTCCCCCACCCACTGGGGGTGGGCACTGCCAGGCCTGACTCAGCAGCAAGAGCAGCAGGGGAGGGAGGGAGGGGAGCAGGGCTGGCCAGCCCACAGACTCGTCATCCAGAGCCCCAGGGAGCAAGCAGGAGCCGCCACTGCTGTCATCAAAGTTTCCTTCAAGTTGGCAGCAGAGGGGTGGGGTGGGGGTGCCTTCCCTGCCCACAGAGCTCCCACTGGCCAAGCGAGAAACAACCACTCCAACCAGGGTGGGGTGGGGTGGGGGAGGCCAGCCTGGGAAGAGACGAGGGCAGCTGCCATGGCAGAAGTGGGGGAGAACAGCTGGGACTCCTTCTGCCCCTTGGTGGACACCTCCTGACTGAGGGAGGGAGGGAGGCAGGGTGCCCAGAGAAAGCCCAGCCCAGCAGGGTTAACCCTTGGCACCCAAGTAGGCAGAAGAGATCCCTCCCAGCATACTCCCCAATTCCCAGGGATGAAAACTGAGGCACAGGAAAGCTCAATCAATGGGGGGAGGGGAGAGAAGAGAGAGCTATTTATTTGCTGGCTTGCTTGTTGTATAAAAGATATGCACTGTTTGATCGTTTTTCAAAAAAACCTCAAAGTGGTTTATGAATAGAATGACGTGATCAAGTAACAACTCCTAAAACATTCAAAAGAGAGAGAAAACAGATTGAAAACATACACCAAAATCCTACATATCTGGGGACACTTGCAGAAACAAGAATGGTTTTAGCAGGCCCCAAAAAGATTACAGTGAAGGTGCCAGTCTGATGTCAACAGGCAAGGAATTCCAAAGTGTAGATGATGTCACATTAAATGATCAGTTTTTTACACATATGGAATTGGCATCACCTGCAGCAGTGCCAGTTCTTCTGAGTCAAGTGATCAAGTGGGCATATATGGGGTTAAGGTGATATTACGGGTACATTGGCTAGTAACACTTTGAACCTGGTCAGGTGGAAATCACCTATAATATTACAGGGCTCCTCACTAGAGCTGGGCAGAAAGGCTTTGCCCCTCCTTGCCCCTCAGCTGCCCACTCTCCTCACTCCCCTGGGGCTATTTCTGGTACAAGACATGGATGCTATTTCTATGACTGAATGAGGCTTGCAATGCCCGCCCCCCAGGCCTCCAATTATAGCCTCAGGCCCAGGCTGTATCAAGCCCTCCCCAACACACACACGAACGGCACCCCCTCCCCAATTCAAAGCCTGCCTGGCTTCTTCTCTTCCTATGAGCCACCTCAGCACCCAACTCCCTCTCCTTGTGCAGAGGAGAGGGACCAAGATGGTCAAGGGGCTGGAAACCAAACCTGATGAGGAATGGTTGAAGGAGCCGGGTCTTTTTAGCCTGAAGAGACGACATGAGATCCATCTTCCAATATCTCAAGGGCTGCCACAGGGAAGAGGGAACATGCTTGTTTCTCCTGCTCTGGAAGGTAGGACTCGAACCCAGGGCTTCAAGTGACAAGAAAGGAGATTCCCACTAAACATCAGGAAGAACTTTCTGACAGTAAGAGCTGTTCCGTCACTGGACCGCTCTCCCTCCAGATGTTGGGGATTATTCTTTCTTGGAGGTTTTTAAGCAGAGGTTGGACAACCATCTGTCACAGACGCTACAGCTGAGATTCCTGCATTTCAGGGGATTGGGCTAGATGACTCTTGGGGGGGGGCATAGCTTTCAACTTTTCCCTTTTCTTGCGAGGAATCCTATTCAGAATAAGGGAATTTCCTTTTTAAAAAGGGGAAAGTTGGCAGCTATTGGGGGGGGGGTCCCTTCCAACTCTAAAGTTCTAAGATTTCTCCGCAGGGGGCCCAGAGGATCTGCCCCTAGATAGTCCGCCCCCCCCCCCCCGGCCAGAGTGATACGTGCAGGTGGCAGAGCTTAGAGCCATCTGCACTTGAAGGATTAACCAGGAAACAAAGCCCCCCACCCAGAAACAGGACCTGCCCCCCCCCCAGCAAGTGAGCTTTATTTGGAACTGTGTGAAAAATGAAAGGCAGCCCAGCTCTGTTTCAGGAGGGAAGCTGAGCTGGATTTGCCCAGGGCCACACCTGGCGTCCAGGGCAGAGGCGAGGCCACACCTTAGCTCTCATCTCCATCAACACACAGACACAGGCGCACACATCCTTCTCAACGCCAACTCAGGGCTGGTGGAAACCCCCCCCCCAAGACACGTTCCCAGCCCATCCCTCCAGCCAGTTGGCGCCCATTCTCTCCCCCCCCCCATCACTGGGTGAGGAGGGTATGACAGCAGGAAAAGCCAGCTCCTTTCCCAGGCTCTCCTGCCCTCCCCCCCCCCCCCAGGGCAGGTTCCTGAGCTACCAGCCAAGGTCAATATTTGTCCAGGATTTGCCTCTGGCTGCTGCTTCCCCCAAGACACGGGGAGCCCCACCCAAGGCAGGCAAAGCAGATGCTGACTGCCCTCTGGCGATGAGAGAGAATCTACTGCAGGCATCCTTGCCCTCATGGGGGGGGGGAGAGGGAAAGCACTCTGCATATGCTCAGGGGGCACAACCATGTTTTCACCGCAAACGCTGCAGTGCTGTCTTCTGGCTCTGGGGCAGAGTCCTGCAGCTCTCCTGCCTTTTGGCCCCGGGGGCTTGAGACAGGGCACAGGGCGGGGGGGGGGCAGGGTGTAAAGAGAGAAACAACCCAGATCTGGAGAGGAGCCTCCCTCTTCCTGCTTCTTAGCAGCCGTGGAGAAGGAGGGTCGTCAGCCTTTCTGGGGTTGCACGCTCATCTCGCTTTATTGGTCGAGGGAGCCAGCGTACAACTTCTGGGTCATGTGGCCAGCAGGACTAAGCCGCTTCTGGCGAACCAGAGCAGCGCATGGAAACGCTGTTTACCTTCCCGCCGGAGCGGTACCTATTTATCTACTTGCACTTGCTAGGTGGACAGGAGCAGGGACCGAGCAACGGGGGCTCACCCCGTCACAGGGATTCGAACCGCCGACCTTCTGATAGGCAAGCCCTAGGCTCTGTGGTTTAACACACAGTCCCACCCATGTCTCTCGCCTGACTGGGTGGAGGGCTGCAAAACTCCCTTGGATAAAGAGTGCTGCTCCCCCCCCCACACACACACCAGAGTTTACCTGTCCCCCAGCAGGAGATGCCTGTTATTCGGAGTCCACACCTGCACCCCTATACTCCAAATGGGTACCCCAGAAAAACAGGCAAGCGGCAGCAGTGGCAGCTAGGCCTCAACAAGAGCAGTGCCAGTGCCCTCCAGGAGGGGGTGCCAGCAACTCAGACTGGACAGGCAAAGAGCCTCCTGCCATCGCCCCCCCCCCCTTTGGCCTCTGGCCCAGAAGCCGGCAGGAAAGAGGCTGCATTGTTCCAAGGAGCTAATCATTAGCCAGAAGCGTCTTGGGGGGCCGGCCAGGAGCGCCTGAGAAAGGGAGGCCGAAAGCCAGAGAACCTGGGAAGAATCCGCCAAAGTCCAAGGGGCCAGAGAGGGGGCACCAAGGAAGCAGAAGCCGACACCCAGGGGGCAGGCGCCTTGGACATTCTGGATGCCAAGGCCTGTGTCCAACTCTCTGCCCCACCTGAGCCACACATGCAGAGACTCAGACCCAGAAGGAGGAGCCACACCAGCGTTCACGGAGAAATCTGGGGGCTCCCTTGGACAAAAAACAAGGAAACCAGCCAGGAATACCAGAGCAAAACAGGAGCCACTAGGCTGGGTCTTTATTGAAGACTGTCACGACAGGACACTCACCTGCCTCAAGGTGGAACAAGATGGAAGCCCCGAACAAAAGAAAACCCCAATTTTTTTTTAGCTGCTAATCCCCATGTTATACACCCCCAACTACATCACTCATACATCACGGTATCATCATGAAAGGGGAGGTCTGGTGGCCGTAATCTGAGCATCCTGGACCCTGCCCCATGGTTCCCCTTGCCCTCCACCAAACACCCATCATCTGGAACAAGAGAGATATTTACATTTCCCTCTTTCCCAGCCAAGTTAATCACACCCTTTTGTCTTCATCTGGGTTTGTTATTTCTGGAATGGCTACCTGTCTGGCACTCAGGTATCAGGAGGCCAGGGATTATCACTCAGGCAGAGGGGCTGCTGAGGAGCTGAGGGTTTCCCAGTGAGTCAGTACATAGACACATTTATCAGTGAATTGTTACATTTGGTATTGTGCAGCAGAGGCCCTTTGAATAGATAGGAAGAAACTGTGATGAAGTGTTTTGTGGGGACAAATTACAAGCGTCACAAAAGCGATTGTGCTGATTTTGGTAGTGGGCTGCATGTGCCCAATATCTGCTGGAGGGGCACCCCCCCCAAACCTATACATAAATTCCTGCAACACCAGGCAGAGGCAACTTGGAACCTGCTCTGGGCAGGAGGAAATGGCTCCAGCAAGTGAGCCAAGCAGCAGGAGGCCAAGGGAACTGTCCCTGTATAGTTGGAAGGGACCCCTAAGGGGTATCTAGTCCAACCCTCTGCAGTGAAGGACTCCCTACTAAATTATGGCGGAAGCTTCCTTTATGGCAGTTCGTTCATTCATTTCAAATCATACACACTTCCTGCACAGTAAGACACCAGCGGATCTAAACAGATGGCAGGAGAGAGCCAGGCTGCAGAGCAGCTCACATAACTGGCACCCAGTCAGGCGAGGAGCCTCAGCCCAAGAGAAAGACAAACAGGATTTCTCAATGAAAACATTGACTGACCCATCTGCAGCAGACGATTCCATGCAAGGGATTGTGAGGAGGGGGCTGGCTTGAGAAGGGAAAGGGATGGTGCAAATGCACTTGGGGTACTGGGGGGGGGCTGCTTGCCGCACCCGGAATCAGAAAAAATGGTGCCAGGAAAATGCACCCTGAACACCCCCTCCTGCGGGGCCTCCTGAGGTATGCATAGAGGATTAGGAAAAGGATCAGAGGCTCTGGGGAACTTGGCCCCACACCACCAACACCCAGGCCCCACGGAGGGCGGCCTCCCCCCCCCAGCACCTCCCCTGAGAAGCATGTTGCACCTGCTCCTACCATTGCTGGGAAGTGCTGAGGAAAGGGCGGTTGTTAAAGGGGGAGCAGGGAAGAACAAGCACTGGCAGGGAGAAAGGGGAGAGGAAAGTTTTCCTCCCTCTCTCATCCTAAGACTAGAACTCGCGGGAACCCAAGGAAGCTTGGAAGATTCAGAACAGATAAAAGAAAGGACTGGTTCAGCCAGTGCAGGGTTAACCTGTGGAACTCCCTCCCCAGGAGGCAGTGAAGGCCACTGTTAAAATCAGGAATGGGGGGCAGTATAAAGACTCCCCAAAAATCCCAAGGCCCCACCACAGCCTCTAAGGCCAGGACAATGACCGTTGACACAAGCACCAGACAACAGCAAAGAGGCTCAGATAAGCAGTCTATAAAACTGTCGCAATAAGCAGATACCATGTATCAGTACTCTTTCCTCTGACTATCCAATACCGTCACACCTCTTGTTACTTTTGCTTCAGGTTAAGTCTTTTCATGATGTCACACGCATGCACAGAAGCTGTGAATTGTGACCCGTGCATGCGCAGACACGGGTTGCGTTCTGCTCGTGTTGAGAATGGGGCTCCGGAATGGATCCCTGTTCACAACCAGAGGTACCACTGTATAGAAAACTGTGGAAACTTCAAATAATTTCCAAAACTCAACGGTTTGACGGATTTCCTAGGTTCCAACAGCTAATGACTCCTCTGAAAGAGGGGAATCAAGGTCTCCCCTGACTCCATAGTCCCTTAAGCATAGGGTCACATACTCCTTGCCTCTCCACAAGGTCTGAACTTAGGCACACAACAGGAGGCGGATCAGCACATACCCCAGGCAGAAACCCATCAGGATGGTGGGCTGAATCCTGATAATTTCAAACGAGATGGGCAAGAAAGTCTTGCGGGGGGGGGGGTGCGTCAATACTTCTGTTAATTGGGGAAGAGGGGAGTTAAAAGGTGTGGGTTCCTGGGGATATTGACAGGGGTGGGGGATGTCTCCACATGCCAAACACTCCTACTTTGTGACATATTTGTGATGTATCGATGATGCTGTTGAAAAATGTATTATGGGAAATGGGGAAAGGTCTTAAAAGTCCACGCAAGCCCCTGCTCAGGGTTCCTACTCTTTGTGTATTTGAACTTTGTTGCAACAAATAATGGCCAGGTCTACTGACTGCTGATTTGCTTCTTGAACTTGGCTGGCGACTCCTCCTTTTGCTGACCAGAGGGACTCACAGGGAGTGGCACCCGGAGGAGCTGGGCAGCGGAGTAAATCCACACCCAAGGATTTTTCTTTTATCACAACTTTTGCCTGAAATTCGGATTGTGGGATAAAATATAACTGACAGAATTCTACAGGATGTGGTGAAAACAGTCAAGCTCCAAGGATCCCCAGGCAGGCAGCTTTAGATGGGGGAGAAGTCAGGCTCCCCCACGTTCCCCAACTGCCCTGCAAAGCACCCCCCTCCTCCAGTGATGGGGCAGCAAGGCATCTGCTCCGAGAGGTCCTGGGGATGCCTGGTTTCACAGGCCTCCTCCACCGACAGGCGCAGCTCCCAGCCCACCCCACGCAACACACACCAAAATATGTCACCGCTGCAGCTGCAGGAAAGCGCAGCGTCAGCAAAGCTCAGTGGCTGAAAGCAAGTCAGCCAGTGACAGGCAGGCGCCCGGATCTCTGCCTCCAGCCAGTCCCGCCTGCCAGGGAGACACATGGACGGACGCACACACACACACACACATGCCAAAGCGCCACTGGACATCAGGCCATGGCAACCACAAGCAGCTCTACGGGCCCCACGGAGAGAGAGAGAAAGACAAGCCAGGCCAAGCAAGGAGAGGAGGGGCCCCACAACTGTGGAAACCCCAAAGTGCCAGCTTCACAAACCCCGCTCAGCCCCCCAGAGCCCTGGCCCAGCTCCATCCTTTCTCTGCTCTAGGAAACTGTTTTCTGACAACCTGGGGAAGTTGCTCTCTCACCCTCCGGCTCCCAGGCCTCTCAGAGGGGCAGCCCACTGGATACAGGCAGGCAGGTGTTTCTGCTAGGGGAATAGACCCCCCCCCCAGTCCCACCCCCTGAGGGGTCTGTTGCTTTGGCTGGACACAATTTGCACCCAGGGTTCAGTGGAGGAGCCAACTGTGCAGCTTATGAAAACTGAAATCAAACCCCCAAAGGAGCTTGGTGGGGGGCAAATGAACACAGATATGTCACAGGGGGGGGGGGGGGGCTTCCCAAATTATGCTTTCTTCTCTCCAACCAAATCATCACACCTGGTGCAGTTTGGAGTGCAGTTCAGGGGGGAGGACAGGCAGAGCATAAGGAGACCCCCCCACACACAATTTCTGTGCTCTCCAAAGGCCCCTTGAAGAGCACAAGGTGTGGGGTGTCCTGAGAGGGAGGTGGGGGCACCAGAGATGTCATCGGGCCTCTTGGAGCCCCCACCGTCCTCCCCATCTCCTCCTCCTCCTCTTCTGCCCCACACCATGGGGAAAGCCTCTGCAGAAGAGGGGCAGGACAGAGGCTCTGACCCCCTCCTTACCCCAGCCCCCATCACTGCCCAAAGTGGGGCTGCCCAGGGATCTCCGCTCTGAGCCAGGGAACAAAGAGGCGGCTGTTTGCAAGGGGTGCCTGGCAGGCTGTGCCAAGCGAGGAGGGCCTGGCGGGGGCAGGGGCCGGATTAATAATCAGGCCGGGGGAGGGGGCAGCCTGTTCTCATGGTAAATCAGGCAGGCTGGCACAAAGGCACCTCTGCAGTGCCTTGGCAGCCCAAGTGGCACACACTCAAACCACCCTGGCAATGCACGCAGGGCCCCTCCCAGCCCACTCCGCAAGGCACAACCCCCCCCCCCAATCCCAAGAGACCAAGGGCAGCCCGAGGATGCCCACCTCTGCACAGCAGCAGCCCTTCCCTCCTGCAAGCAGGCCAAGCCAGCCTGGATTGCCCCCCAACTGCTCCCAATGGGGCTCCTGTGCAGTAAAACCAGTCTAACTGGGAAGAAGGAACCTCCTCTGAATATAGGAGATCAATCAAACATAGGAAGAGGGTGAAGGGCACTGACTTAGGGGCATGTTTGACTGCCACATGCTGCATTGGGGAGAGAGGGGGGGTGTTGCTGTACCTATTTTTATATTATAGAATTGTAGAGTTGGAAGGATCCCAGAGGTCATCTAGCCCAACCCACTGCAATGCAGGAATTATATATAAAATGCACGTTGTGAGCCACCTTGAGGTGTGTGGATGAAGGGCAGTATACAAATTTAAGAATTAAATAAGAGAGCCTCACTATGGACTAGTGTGCCTCAAAGGCTGCCAAGGATTCAGTGAGCACCACTCAGGGCTGGGTGCCCTCCTGGACTCTCACCTGAGCCCCCCACCCACAAGGCACCTAGAAGATGCCTTGCCCGCCCCCTTGCTGAAGCTCTCCCTGGGTTTCCTCCCCGGCTGCCCCCCCCCCCGGCCAGCCCCAGGGCCTGGGCTGGTGGGTTACTGTTAAGCCAAGTCCCAAGCAGAGCCAGGCCAAGTGGCCAGGCCTTGGGGGTGCTGCTTTTGGAGTGTGCACCCCCCCACACACCCCATGGCATTTCAAGGGCTGTGGGGCAGAAGGCAATGCCTGTAGGCCAGTCCCTAGCTCAGGGCAGGCGCCTCAACTCTCACCTCACCCACTCTCAACAGGCCCACCCTGACCCCGTCAACCAACAGGGTAAACAAGATGGGTGCCCCCCCCCCCCGCCGAAAACGGAATAATAGAATAGAATAATAGAGTTGGAAGGAACCATGAGGACCGTCTAGTCCAATTTCCTGTGTAAGGCAGGGATCTTTCATCCAAGGTGGGACCTCTCATGGCTTACTCATCGCAGGAGCCCACTCCTGGGGCAGAGGGGACCAGCCCCCAAGGTTGATGGCACTGCCATTCAAATGGGTGTGTGACCACATATTGTGATCGATTAGATGGGACAGGGCTTATCTGCCGCCACCCCCCAATATTTTATTCAAGTTGGCATCCAGCCAGCTCCTACGCCAGGGACCCCACCAGATATGAAGAGTCTTCTCTGGAGCCACGTCTCGCCCGAGCGGCACAGCGGCAAGAGAGCCCCACTGACGCTTTGCAGGATCAGACCCGTGTGGGGACATCTAGCCCAGGTGGCTGGGCACAATCAGGACAGAAGGCAGCATCCGGCAGATGGGGCTAAACTGCCTCGGACCCCCTGGAGCAGAGAGTCTACACAACCACCAGGCGGGTGACTCTCTGCTGACTCTGCCTGTGTGTACTTTGCAAAGCTCCACTCCCAGGTGAAGGGTCAGACCCAACCCTCGGCTGGAGGTCACGGTGCCTCTCAGCTGCTCCCCTACCAAAAACACACACTCCAGCCTGGCCTTCACGGCTCTCTGCACATGGCCCGGTGCCTCTTATCTTCCCACCCCTTTGCAGATTCCCCAGCACAGGTTTCGCTGCCTGCAGGTCTCCGGTGCAATCCGACAGCTCCGCCCGCTCTCCCTTACTGCCCCTGATCCGGGGAGGGGGGGCAGATCAGGATACCACCCGCACCCTATTTCCCTTCCTTCCTCTACCCCTCCAGGAAACCCCTCGGCTGAGCAACGCCTTCACCCCCTTCCTGCCCCATGCCGGATTTCAGACTGTAGCCTCCCGGGGCAGAGACCTGCTTCCTGCAAAGCCACAAGCGGCGGCGGCGGCGCTTTCAAAAGCAGGCGGCTCCCCGGGGACCTTCCCCAGCCCCACGGAGGGGCTGACCGCGAGACCGACTCCCCACCCAGGAAACCAGGGCGTCTCTAACCTCCGTCTGAATGCAGCCCCACGAAAAGGTGCCCCCTTCTCCCCGCCAAGCTCAAGCTGAGCAGCGGCCGCCGAGGAATCGCGAACAGGGGCTTCCCTCCGAACGGGGGGCGGCCCGGAGTCGCAACCCCGCCCGCACCGGAAGGGCGGCTGCCCCGCAGAGAGCGGAGGAGCGCGGGGTTCCCGGGGGCGAGTTGGCCGGAGAAAGGGCCAAAGGTCAGCGGTGGCCGGAGCCCCGCAGGCCTCCCGGATCGATCTCGAAGGTGCCCGCGCTCCTCGGAGCGCCCCTCGACGGGACGGGCCTCCGGAGGGCCCGGCATCTGAGCCCCCGCCCCAGGCCTGCCGCCGTCCCTCACCTGGCCGGGCGGAGGTGCTGCGCCGCAGCCGAGGGATGGGGGGCGGCCTGCCCCACCCAGGCGCGCGCCCCGGACCCCTCCGTCGCGCCGCAGTCCTGGCAGGGGCCGCCCCGCTTCTGGCCCCCCCCTCTCTCCCGCAGCGCGTCTCCCGGGGGCGCAGGCGGGCGGCCGTCGGGTACCTTTGAGCGAGCTGATCTCGTGCTGGATGGAGCGCGCCGAGTCCATGGCGGCGGCGGCGGCGCTGTCGGGGCGTCCTGCTCGGCCGTCGCCCCCCGGGGGCTCTGTCGGCGGAGGGGGCCGGGCCCACCGGCAGCGTGGCAGCCAATCAGCGCGCGGGGCTCCGCCGGTCCCGTCCAGCAGCGAGCGGGAAGCCGCGCGGTCCTGCCGCGGCCACTGCGGCACTTTGGAGGGGGGGGGGGGAGGCGCGTCGCGCAGGACCCGCCCCGCGGCCAGCAATGCCCGCCCCTCGCCCCGCACGTGCGCCCCGGCTGCACTCAGCCAAGCCTCACCTCTGCACACACTTTAGTGACACCCCCCCCCCCAAAAAAAAAACAACCCAAGTCCGCAGCAGCCGGACGCAGCTTTTGCAAAGAACCGCGACCTCGAGAGTTGGAGGCCGTGAGCGGCGGCTGCAGCAACCCAGCCCCCGCCAAGGCTCCAGATGGGGGGGGGGAGGCTGCAGCACCAGGAGGCCTTGGCAAGGCAAGAGCGGCTCCCTTGCAACACACCAGCGGGGGCTCCTTCTGCCAAGCCCCCTCCCCGCGTGGGCAGGGAACTTTCACTTGCTGGCACATCTAAGCGCTGCCTCAGCTACTGGCGGGGTGAAGTATAAATGGCACAGGAGGGGCAAGTCGTAAATCCTGCAGAACGGGGGGTGGTGCCTCACAAATCCAAAATATGTTGCTCTCGGACTTGGGGAGTGCTTGGAGGCCCCACGAAGCCTTCAATGTGGGTTCCGCAGGGCTCAATCCTATTCCCTAGGCAGTTTAACATCTACATGAAACTGCTGGGTGGGGTTATCCGGAGGTTTGGAGTCAGTTGTCAGCAGGATGCTGGTGACACTCAGCTCTATTTCTTCTCTACATCTGCAGGTGAGGCAGTGGAAGTGCTGGACCAGTGCCTTGCCTCAGTAATGGACTGGATGAGAGCCAACAAACTGAGGCTCAATCCAGATTAAGACTGAGGCACTGTTAGTGGGTGGTTCCCTAGACCAGATGGGTGAGAGGCCGCCTGCTCTTGAGGTTACACTTCCTCTGAAGGAGCAGGATCGTAGCCTAGGGTTACTCCTGGATCCTTTGCTGTCGCTTGACACTCAGTGGCCTCAGTGGCCCGGAGTGCGCTCCATCAGCTTCGGCTGGTGGCCCAGCTACACCCCTATCTGGACAGGGATAGCCCAACTACTGTTGTCTAAGCTCTGGTAACCCCAAGGTTAGATTACTGCAATGCGTTATACGCAGGGCTGCCTCTGAAGATGGTTTGGAAACTTCAGCTGGTGTGAAATTCAGTGGCCAGGTTGCTCCCTGGAGAAGATGGTTTGAGCATATGACACCTGGTCCAACTGCCTACCAATTAGTTTCCGAGTCCAATTCAAATAGATAAAGGGCAGTAATAATAATATTAATAGAAGGAGAGGAGAGCATGAGAGGGGTGTGTCCTGTGCCCTCCGGAAGGGGTGGGGTGAGGCCCATGGCTGGTGCAGGAACACCAGGCCAGCAGACAGCTGGGGCTACTGGACCCTGGGAGGGAGGGAGGGAGGATCCTGCTCCTCTTTCTCCTGCTGCTGCTTGATGGGAGGTGGCTCTAACAGGCTGTCGGAAGAGCTCTGCTGGATCAGGGCCATGGGCCACCTCACCCAGATGCCTGTGGGGAACCAGGGAGCAGAACATGAGCCGAGGAGCCCTCTCCTCTCCCGTGGGGTCCAGCAATGGGTCTCAGAAGCATCGCTGCCTCCAACTGTCAAGGCAGAGGGTAGCCATCATGGCTGCAAGCCAAGAGCCTTCCAGAGGCACCTTTTCCATGAATTTGTCTATGCCTTGCCCACAGGGAGGACGAGGGAGAAGGACTGAAGTCACAGGGACTGGAAGTGTGGCCTTTGTGATCAAGAGGAGCGGGGCAGAGGTCAGGTGGAATCTCCCCCCATCTGTGCAGGTCGTAGCATGGTAGAGTTGGAAGGGACCCCGAGGGTCATCCAGTCCAACCCCCTGCAATGCAGGAATCTCAGCTAAAGCATCCCTGACAGAGGGCCAGCCAACTTCTGCATAAAGATCTCCAAGGAAGGAGACCTTCTCAGGGAGTCCGTTCCACTGTTGAGCAGCTCTTACTGCCAATAAAGTTCTTCCTGATCTTCAGTCAGAATCTCCTTTCTTGTAACTTGAAGCCCCTGTCTGCCCCCACTTCACTCTGAGCCTCCCACCGTCAGCCTGGTGCCAGGGGATGCCCAGTGGGCACAAGGCTGCAGAGGTTGCAAGCTGGCCCAGGCTCTTCATGGTCTCCCCTGCCCCCTGGCAGAAATGCCAGCTGAGATGTGCACTCCCCAAAATAATAATAAAAATCTAGCTCCTGCCTCTGTGTCAAATGTGCAGAATTCCTGGTTCACTGTGGGGCTTGGGACTGGAAATGGGGGGGGGGGCAGAGGGGAAGGGAGAGGAAGTGACTCAGCACCAGCAGCTGTGGTTCCCAGGCCCCCAGCAGCAGCCAGCACAGGGTCCTAGTGCCTGACAGGCCCATCTGAGGGCACTTTTAGTGTGGTTTCACAACGCAAAGCAACAGCTCACAAGCCATGGGGACAGGCAGCGGGCAGCACCTGGTGCGCTGATGTTCCACAAGGTTGCTATTTGTGTAAAAGCAAAAGGGGCAGAGCACAAGGCCTGGCCCCAATCCCAACCTCAGCGCTCCTCCACTGAGCCAGAATGACTCCTCCCCAGCCCTGGAACCAGAGATCTGCTGAGCTGAAACTAGCAGGGGCTTCTCCCGCCCCAGCCCCATTTAGAGTCCCAGGGGGTCCTAGGGGTGAGGTGCCCCTCATGTTGCAAATCAAGACCTGCCTGAGTGATGAGGTTCTGAGAAAGTAAGAAAATATTTCTTTACGCTACAGGGGCTGCGAGAACACTAATTGCCAAAAATTGGGAAAAAAGAAATAATACCGACAAAAAAGAATGGCAAGATAAATTATTGGATTATATAGAATTGGCTACAATGACTCATGTATTTAGGGGTCAGCCCAAACAAAAATCTAAAAAAGATTGGGGAAAATATAGAGATTACCTTAAAAAGCAGTGCCCTCAAATTAATACTTGGACTTGTTTTGATTAACTTCTGCAAATAAATTATGGTGTAAAAGCTAAAGATGGAAAGAAAAGGGGGTAAAAACGAAATAAGAAGGAAACAGAGTGATGAGGTTCTGTGGAAGAGACAGTCTACCTTCTGGCCAGCAGCTGCTGAGACCATCACCAGAAGAGAGCCAACGAGGAAACGGTGTCCCATTTTGGGTGAAGGTGCAAGGCAAGAAGACTCCAGGGCAGGCGTCCCCAAACTCGGCCCTCCAGAAGTTTTGGAACTACAATTCCCATCATCCCTGACCATTGGGCCTATTAGCTAGGGATGGTGGGAGTTGTAGTCCCAAAACAGCTGGAGGGCTGAGTTTGAGGAAGCCTGAATTCTAGGAGGCAGCAGGTGGAATCCCAGAACTAGATTCTGCAAGATCACACCCTCCAGAACTTGCTTGCAGGAGGAAGTGGCCAGAGAGCCCCCTCCCTGGGCTGTTTTGCCAGCCCCTGGGTCCCAGGCTGCTCTGCACCAGCCCCAAGGCAGAACACACACCGAGTGGCTCTGGGCTCGAATACTTCAGAACCCGCGCAGATTGCAACAGAAGTGGCAATCTGAAGCAGGCAGCTCAGAAGTATCAGCTCCTTCTGGCGTCTCTCCTGGAGAAAAGGAAAGGAACGTGGCTGGATCCTGCCTGTGGTGCAGAGAAGGCCGCTCAGTCACACCTCTTGGAAGGGACAAGAACCCCTATAGGGCCCTCCTCCCCAGAAGGGTCCAGAGAAACCCCTCTCTGTCCACTATCAGAGAACCTAAGGAGAGCCTGCAGGATCAGGCCAATGCCCATCTAGTCCTGTTCTCACAGTGGCCAACCAGATGCCCCAGTGGGAGACTCCCGAACACAGAGCAGCCCTCTCCCCGCCCGTGTCTTCCAGCAACGGGGGTTTGGAATCACTGCTGCCTCCTAGAACATGGGGCCCATTGTGTAACGCGACCCACAGAAAAAGGAAGGCAGAGTCTGCACTGGGAGGAGATCCTGAAAACCCCTGCTTTCATTTTATTCTTTCTCTAGTCAGTTTGTAGCCCTTAAGATGACAGAGCAGACAGCTTTAAAATGTGTGGGAAGTCGTAACTCTTGAAATCCCAGAAACTGGAGGAGGAGGAGGAGGAGGAGGAGGAGGGAGCTGGCTAAGGTCCCCTGGGGTCGGCAAGATGGACATGAGACGCCTCCTTGCAAGGCCTGTGCTGACTCGCTCTCCTCGCTTCTCAGGCGGGGGGGGGGGAGTTTCTTTTCTTTCAAACGGGGGACTGAAACTGGCGACTTCTGCAAGCCAAGCCAAGCCTGGGATGAGGCTCCAGCGAGTCTCCTTCTCCCTAACCAGGATTAGCAGAAGCAGAATTTTGCAAGCAGTAAGAAAGAAGCGCAGAATAAATTATGCCTCCCCCTCAGAACTGATTTGGGGAGTTTTATTGAATAAAGGTGAAAGGAATGCCTAATGAACACGGTGAGAGACAAGGCGGCTGCATTTGCAGGACTTAGAAAAAGGCACAGAATTTATGGGTTACTTTGGACCTAAGAGCCCCCCTGCTTGGATCAGGCTGAAGGGAGCAACCCCGGATCAGCACCCTCTTTCTACGGGGGCCAAGCAGACGCCTCTTCTGGAAGCCCACAAGGGAGCAGGTCGTGAGGGCAATGCAGGGCTCTCCTGCCCGTTGCTGGCCAACAACTGTCACTCAGAAGCATCACCTCCTCCAGCTGTGGAGGCCCAGCAGAGCCATCAGAGTCAAGAGCAGGGCCATTTTCCTAGGAAAAGAGGTGCCAGAACTCATCTTGAACACCTCCCTTGTTCTCTTACGATGGCAAAGGTGCCCACCTGAGCAGTGCCAGAACTGAGTTCTGGCTAAAACAAAGCCCTGGTCAGGAGCCACGGAGAGCCTCCATGAATTTCTCCAATCCTCTTTTAAAACCACCCTGAGTTTGTGTCCATCACTACATCTTGTGGGCAGGAGTTCCACAGTCTAACTATGCACTGCATGCAGAGCTTACTTTCTGCTTCACTACATGGCCCCGTTGGGTTCCAAAATTATTCAAGAGAGGGAGAGAAGCTTCTTGCTGTCTGCTTTCTCCACAGCTTTTAATGCACCTCCATTCTTTATTCCCTGTTTTTCTAAACAAAAAAAGGCCCAAATGTCGTCAGCTTTCCTCCTAGGCAAGTTGCTCCAGCCCTTTGGTCAATTTGGCTGCCCTGGTCTTTCCTAGCTCTGTGGGCTCCCTTTTGAGGCACGGCAAGCAGAACTGCCCATGGCACTCCAAGCTGTGCCATAGATCCGCATAAAGGGATGTTGATTCTGTGCAGAGCAGCAGAGCTCCCACTGAGCCCTCACCCCCCCTTGCTCCTGGGCCAGGTGCCCCCCTCCCTGCTTCAAGCAGGCAGAGGAAGGTGCATGGGGGCACCCAGAGGTCTGGGCCCCCTGCATGGCCACTTGGCTGGGGCAGGGCAGAGCTGCCTGGCTCCGTCTCTCTGCTTACAGCAATCCCTGGCGTGCGGGTTACCATTTGGAGGAACTCCAGAGCCCATGCTCTATCCTTGCCCACCCCCACGTGGGTCGGAACCAGCAGGAACATAAAGGGGGTCTCCCTAGGCAGAGCACCCTGTCCTTTGCACCATGCAGCTGCCACAGGAATGCCTGCCAGGCCACCTGCCAGAAGCAGCCACAGCAGCAATTCCAGCCGCACTGCAGCCTTGCAGGGCCATAAATCCTGGTGCATCAGCAAGGAGGACGAGTCTGGCCAGCCGGCCGGCCCTCCGGCATCTCCCAGTCTTGCGCTTGGGGGCCTGGCTCTCTCGCTAGTATCTCCATTGCTCCTCACCCCACCCACCGCCCCTTCCACACCAGCTCCAAACAGGACCAGTGACAGGCAGGAGCTACACTGGCCCCCCAGGCAGGCACAGGTGGCTGCTGCTCCTGCTCCAGCAGGTGCTCCCCCCCCCCCAGGCTAGAAGGAGCAAGACGGGGATGGGCGTGACTCACAGGAGCCCCCGCTGAGTGCCCCAGACAGCCAGGATTGGAAGAAGGCCCTCACACAAAACTATGGCAGGACCACAGTATTCTGGTCCCCTCACCTCAAAAGGGATATATCAGAGTGGGAAAAGGTTCAGAAAAGGGTCACTGAAACGGATCAGGAGGGGGAGCGACGGAACAACTCCCCTTGGAAAAAAAGCTGCAGAATTGGGGACTTTTTAGCTTAGGAAAAAGTTAAGTCAGAGGCAGCAGGAGAGAAGTTTATAAGAGGATGCATGACCTGGAGGAAAATAGAGAGAATTTTGTCTCCTTCTCCCACATAACACCAATTAAGTCCTTCTTCACACAGTGCCGTTAACCTGTGGAACTCCCTCCCACAGGAGGCAGTGATGGCTTTCAAAGAGGATAGATAAATTCATGGAGGATTGGGGGTGGGGTATCAGGGGCTATTAGCCAGGATGGCTGTGTTTGCCTTCACTGCTGGAAACCCACAGGAGGGGAGAGGGCTCTGGGACTGGAATTCTGCCTGTGGACTCCCACGGGCAACCGCTTGGACTTCTGCCGCAGCAAGTTCTGGGAAGGCAGAGCAAAGCGGAGGATGCTAAGCCGCCACCCCCCATGTGCCCCCCCCAAAGCATACCTGGCTTCTTTATTAGATGTTCAGACCACCTTTTATCCCATAGAATCCTGGGGCAGTGTTCAAAAAGCAAAGGACTTTGTTGGCCCAAAACTGGAAATCACAAGAAGTTCCCACCATTGCAGAGCAGCAGACGAAAATGATGGACTCTGCGGAGCTAGCCAAACTGACCAGCAGGATTTGGGATCAGGACGATCAGAGATTCCAGGAAAATTGGAGTAAATTTATTGTATGCTTAAAGGATAACTGTAAAAACTTAAAAGACACTAGCAGGATTGAAGTAATTCCTACAATGTAGATAAGATAGAGAAGATGTAAAAAGTTAAAATACGCAGCTGGATTTGATAAGAGATACCAACTGAAGGAGGGGACGCGGGTGGCGCTGTGGGTAAAACCTCAGTGCCTAGGGCTTGCTGATCGCATGGTCGGCGGTTTGGATCCCCGCGGCGGGGTGAGCTCCCGTCTTTCGGTCCCAGCTCCTGCCCACCTAGCAGTTCGAAAGCACCCCTAAGTGCAAGTAGATAAATAGGTACAGCTCCGGCGGGAAGGTAAACGGCGTTTCCGTGTGCTGCGCTGGTGCTGGCTTGCCAGAGCAGCTTCATCACGCTGGCCACGTGACCCGGAAGTGTCTCCGGACAGCGCTGGCCCCCGGCCTCTTAAGTGAGATGGGCGCACAACCCTAGAGTCGGACACGACTGGCCTGTACGGGCAGGGGTACCTTTAACCTTTTTACCAACTGAAGGGAAGGAGGGAAGTTGCAAGCTCAGCAGAGCACAAAGGTTTATATGTTGATTAATGTATTGTAAGAATGAACATGTAAAGAAAATAATACAAATTTACAGGGCGGGGGACAAAAAGGAAAGTCAAACCAGACCACATAAGTAGCTGGCATCCGCCTGTCTCGGGAGACAAAGGAAGAGTGTGCCTTGGGGTGAATTCCACCCTTGGCAAGTTCAGCGCCTGCTTCTGCACTGGGCAAAAACTAATTAAAACCAGGACACGCCACCAGAAGAAGCAAATAGTAGCAGACATGTTGTTTTTAAAATGCCCAGATCTAGGCTGACAAGTCTTCCACAACCATTTGCACAAAACAATCCAGGTTTTGACACTCTGGCCTTTAGGAGCCCAGCCCCCCCCCCCTCCAATGCTGGGCTCTGGAAATATTACTGAGGGCCTCCCCAGACCCTCCCAAACTCTCGCCTTGCATGCAAAGGAACAGGTGACGCAGCTCTGGTTGCGCCTGCAAAGGGAGAGGCGTGGCAACTGCGGGGAGGGGGTTGTGGAAGCATTTCTCAAGAGGCAACAGACACTCAGCAATTCCACCCCCCCCCCTCAAAAGTGAGCTCTGCAGCTACCAGCAGCACCCCTTTGAACCACTCAGTGCAATGGCCCACGTTGGTCAAAACAGCTGCCCTACTTGGAACAACCACACATATCAGGGGCAGACCTAGGCTGGCATCACCCACAAGTCGCTGCCAGATGGGGGGGGGGCATGGCAAGGAAGATGCAACTCCCAGATGGAGAAGAGCCTGGTGGGGGCTGAACTTTGCCTGCCACTTTCAAGTCATGCATCCTGCATTGCAGGGGGTTGGACTAGATGTCCACAGGATCACTTTCAACTCTGCAAGTCTAGGATTCCACCTGGTGGGAGGAACATGTCAGACAACCGTTGTCTCGTAGCCGCAGAGCCACAACGCAATGCCACACACGCTTCTGCCTTGCACAAGAGCGGGAGGCACCAGGGCTTCCCCACCTAGTCCCACCTGGAAACCTGCCCCCCAGCAATCGCAGTGGGGGCAGCAGCCAGCGGCTGAAGCAAGCCACACTCCGCTCTCCAGGGGGCTAAGAGAGCCTGGGCTGCCAAGCTGGTTTGGGGGGAAGCCAGAGCCATGCAGGGGCCCCTCCCTCTCCAAGAAGCCCCTGGTTCAGCTGCAGGGACCGGGACCAGGCGGCAGAGGCCCAGCCGTCTCTCTCAAAGGCACCCATCCCTGGCTGGCAAGTGGCATGTGCCAAAGCCAGAGTGGGCGAGAGCAGCCTTTGCCCACCTGGTAGCTTCCTGAGTCTTTGGACCACAAATACCACATGCTGAACAGGTTGAGACGGAGGGGAATCGTAGTCCAAAGCCTCTGAAAGGCACCAGGTGGGGGGAGACTGGGCAGCAGTGCCAGGCCAAGGGGGCCCAGGGGCTGCTCCCCACTCAGCATCACCCAGGAGGTCACAGAACTTTAGAACTGCAGCGTTGGAAGCCCCCCCCCCCCCCGCCTCAGGGTGACCCATTGCAAGAATCCCTGACAGGTCTAACCTCTGCTTGCAAACCTCAAAGGAAGGGGAGCCCCCCCCCTTTCTGAGGGAGAAGATTCCACTTTCAAACAGCCCTCACAGTCAGAAAGTTCTTCCTTAACGTTCCTACTCCGCCATCCTGACTGCTGCGAGGATTTTTTTAAAAAGGGAAAGGAGAGAGGGAAACTGCAATGGAACAAATGAACTGCAGATTTCTAGGGTTCCCAAATGAACCCCCAATTCCCAGCCTTAAGAGCTGAACTGGGCACAGCCCCACCCACCTGCTGTCAGTCAGGAGAAGGGGAGGGCAGCCTGCCTGTCCTTTGAAGGGCAGCTGAGAAGCATGGAGGCAGCTCCATGGGACTCCTGGGGGGCAGGGTACCCCCACTCCATGCCCATCATCCCTGAGAGAAATCAAGGAGGGCTGTGGCAACAAGGGCAGCCTATGGGGGGGTGCAGAGTAAGGTGGGCCAGAGTAAAGGGGGGAGGGGCCCCAGGAAGCTTCTAAATAGCTCCCAGGTCCCTCTCCCACCACAAGCAGGCAATTATCTCCCTTTGAGAGGGACACTCTCCTTCCCCTCCTTCCCCTCCCACCCAGCAACCGCTGCCCAGCATCCTGCCCAGGGGACCCACTGCCCACCCCCAGCCCAGCATTCACATGTTCTTCAATCAGAAAATGTCTGGAAATTAGGGGGGGGGGTGCAATGCCAAAGACTGACAGAGAGAAGCTGCTCTCAGGGGTAATAAATAAATCAGCGTGTGCAGAATGCCTTTGTCTAAGTGGCCACAACCAGCCTGAGCTAAAAGGGGAGGGGTTCGGGTCAAAGGGCAACGGCATCCCACCTCCCCAAAGTGGGAGCTAATGTGAAGAGATGTGCATTAGGAACGGAGCATAGAGCATCTCCAGATCAAAAGGGTTCCTGCTTTCTCAGCTCTCAGGGGGCCAAAAAATGTGCCCTGGCTAGTTTGAAGCCCTCAAGGCGTTGTCCTTGGCCCAGGAAGGCAGAGCAGGGGGGGGGGCTCTCCTCCCCAGCTCCCCTCAGTCACTGGCAGAACCCAGGAGGGGGAGGCAGAGGAAGTGACCCCAGGCGAAGTCCGCCCATGGCTCCATCTGGCTCAGCATTATGCCCACTGACTGGCACCAACTTTCCAGGATTTCAGATTTCGTGCATGAAACTTCCAAGGAGAGAAGGGGGTGAGGGGGCACCCAGAGTGAGCCCCCATCCTTGGCACACACAGCCCAGCACCTGCTCCCCAAGGGGCAACCCTGGTCCGCTTTTCCCTACTTCTGTCAGTGCACAGCACCTTGTGGCATGTGGGGCCCCTTCCTCAGGACTCTGCCCCACCCCCTGCCAACTTCTGCCCCCCCCCCCCCCGCACAGAGCAGCCCCAGACCCCAAAGCCTCCCCCCTTAATCGACAGCAGCTGCAGAGGGAGGGAGGCAACCAACCCCCCAGCTCAGCTTCTCCTCGGAGGGACTGAAGTTGGAGCGACCCGGACAGTTGCAGCTTCTGCTTCCAATATGGTCCATTTTTATTCCCTTTTCGCTTCACCAAAAACAAAACCTTCCCCCCAACAGAAGCGAGCCTGCCCCGCTGTTCTAAAGAGCAACGCGCTTCTCGCGTTTCATCCGACTTAAAAGGACAGGAAGGCGGAATATCGACATGTTAATTGATTTTACTAATTGGCCCCGCGGTCCCCAAGCCTCCCTGCCCACTGCAGCGCGCGGGGGGTTTCTCTGCTAACGGAGCGCATTCCTGGAGCCCCGAAGGGAAAGGGCAGCCGGGCTCGGCCAGGACCCTTCCTCTCCCGCAGCGCCCCGGGGTCTCGCCCGCCTGCCCGGCTCCCCTTCGTGGGCCAGACGGCGCGGCCTCGCTCCCCGGCGCCCGGGGCTCCGCAACAGGTCCGGCCCGACGCAAACTTATGCCCTATTAAGGGAAGGCGGCGGCGGCGGCGGTGCGTGGCGCCCATCGGGCACCGGGAGCTCCCTGGGCCGCCCGCCCGCGCCACGTGGGGCGCACCGCCCGCCTAGCTGCCCGCCCGGCTGCCTACCTTTGTACTTCTCGCGCACGTCCTCGTAGGCTTGGATGAAGTCCTTCTCCTCGGGGTTGGGGGGCAGCAGGCTGAGGTTGAAGGTGGCCATGGCGCGGGGCGGACTGGCCGGCGGGGGGGCGCGCCCGGCCTGCCTGCCTGCCTGCCTCTCGGGGGCGGGGAAGCGCGACGGGGAGGGAGGCGGCTCGGCCGGGGAGCCAAGCCCTGCAAGGACATTCCAGCTGCCGGCCGGGCCCGACCCTTTAAAGGCGCCGCCGCCCACGCCGCCCAACCCCGGCCGGGGCGGAGGAGCGACGGGGCGGGCCGGCCGACCGACTGCGGAGCACCTGCCACCTCGGACCTCGGGGGCAGGCCTGGCAAGCGAGGTAGCGTCTGGTGCGGGCTGCGCCGCCAGGGACCCCGCCGTCCCCTTCGGAAGGAGGCGACGCAGGGCCACTTCCAGACTCCTCGCAAGAGGCCAGCCCTCGAGGGACGAGGCCACGGGGAGATCCCCGCTAGCCGGGTCTCCTGTCCTCCCGGGGCCCACGGGGGTCTCTTCCGGGCCTGAGCGCAACTGCAGCTGCTCTCCCCACCTGCAGCTCCCCACAGCTGGCCCTCAGACGGGGAAGGGAGGCGGTAGCCAGTGTGGCTAGTCGCCTGCAATAGCCTGGTCCTCCAGGAATTTTCCCCGGTCCCTTTCAAAGTCTCAGCCATGCCACCTCTAGTGGAAGAGAGTTCCATAGGGCAAAGGTCAGGGCAAACGGGCCCATCTGGCCCAGCATCCTATTCTCACAGTGGCGGTAAATCAGGATCAGAGAGCAAGGGCCCACTCTGCCTCCTCTCTGGAGGCAGAACAGAGCCCTCCTGGCTACAACCACAGCCCTCCGTCTCCTCCATGAATTTGTCTAAGCCTCTTTCTAGGTGGGTGGCCTCTCCATCACTGCCACCAGAGGTGGTGGGTGGCCATGCCTTGTTTCTTCCTTCTGTGACTGGTATGGGGAGGGTCTGTGCCTGGGGACCCTGGAACCCCAAGAAGGGGACCCCGACCTGAAGACTCTCTGGTTGGCTGCAGAAGGATTTCCAGGGCAAGAGTCCTCCTCCTGTGGATTTCTCCTCCATGCCCCCCCCCCCAAGTCGTTCTGCCTGAGCCTCTGGCCCGGCCATCTTCTCTTGGTAGCAGGAGTGTAACTCGAGCGGGTGGGTGGGTGGGCAGGCGGGCTCCCCCTCCCACAAAGCCTAGCAGGACAGACAGAGGGAGAGAGACGGGGCCATGTGTCGTTTTATTGCGCCAACCCGCCTGCCCCACCCCCTGCAAGCTATGAGGCCAACAGGTATTTATAAAGCACCCGCTCTGACTCCAGCAGGTTCCAGGGATTTTTCCAGCAGAGGAATTCTTTCTCTCTCCAAACCCCCCCCCCCAACTCCGCAATGGCCAATTATCCCTCGTCTTCCCGCAGCTGGCACATGTGCCCCACCACTGACGTCAGCGGCAACAAAATAGCCCCATGGCTGCACCAAAAGTCCTGGGAAGAGTCCACAGATGGGGGGGGGGGAGGAGTGAGAACCCCCAGTGGGATTATTTGTGCTGCAGAACTCAGAGTGCCCCAGCCTGGCCCAAGTATGCGCTATGAAGTCAATGTGCCCTCTTCGGGAATGACAATCGCCTCGTGTTCCTAAGCCTGCAGGACAGAGCGCGGTGGCACCAGAAAGGGCGGCCAGGGAGCCAGGGGGTGGGGGCAAAGCAGGGGGCACAATTCAGCTGGGGAGGGGGCCACCCAGGGCATTAATTCAGGCAGGGCTTGGAGGACCAGCTGGCATAGGCGGGGCTGCCCACCCACTCATCCCGCTCCCCACCTGGGCTTGGGTTTGGGGGTCCTCCTCTGCACCTGGTTTGCCAAGGTCTCCAGTATGATGGGGAGAGAGGAAAGGTCAAAGGTCGGGCTGGCTCCTGCAGGTGTTGAGAGCCAGCCTGAACCCCCTGCTCCAGCCCCAAAAGTCATGCTCAGACTTCTGGCGTTGGCCCCCTGGTGGTGTGCCAGGAGCTGCTGTGACTCAGCCCTGGGGCAGAAGAAGGGAGTGGTGCCAGGTGGACTCTGGGCAGGCTGTGGCCATGCCAGGCTGATCACTGGCCTTTGACGAGAGCAGGCGTGCCAGAAATCAGCCGGGGAACTCCCCTGGGGTGCCCCGCCTGGGTTACCCAATGCAGCGCCACGGAGGGCATCTGGAGGGGCCAAGAGGGAGCCTCTGCCACTGGTCTGGCCAGCTGCTGGTGGCCTGAAGGCAGCCAGTAAATGGGTTGCTCAGGAAGACCCCATAAAAGCTCCTTGCCAGCCGCCAACTGCTCGGCTCAGCTGCTCCGGCTGCGAAGAAGCAAAGGCAACCTGGCTGGCCCTTTGGAAGCAGCCCCAGCAAGAACTGAAAGAAGCACCTCTGGGCTGGAGGGAACCCAAAGGCCATCCAATCCAGCCCCTCCCCACCCCCACTCCCCCATTCCCAAGACCGAAGATTCAGAAGAGATCAGAGGAAGGACTTCTGCATTCAGGCAGAGTTGAACTGTGGAACTCCCTCCCACAGGAGGCCACCAGCCTAGAGGGAGGTATACAAATTCATGGCAGAGGGGGCCAGGGAGGGCTCTGCTCTGCCCCCACAGCGGGGGGCAACAATGTTTCGGGATACCAGATACTGGAAACCACAGGAAGGTTTTCCACAGGTCTCTGGACAGGAGGCTGGACTAGATGTGCCACTGGCCTGATCCTGCAGGCGCTTGTAATGTGCACATGATCCTTTTTACGCACAAGAACCGGCCTGGGTTGCCAGCGCCTTAATGCAGGATGGCAGCAGGAAGAAGAAGAAGAAGAAGAAGAAGAAGAAGAAGAAGAAGAAGAAGAAGAAGAAGAAGAAGAAGAACTTGTTATTATTTATACGCCGCTGCCCATCTGGCTGGGCTTCCCCAGCCACTCTGGGCGGCTTCCAACAAAATATTAAAATACTGTAATACATCAAACATTAAAAGCTTCCCGAAACAGGGCTGCCTTCAGATGTCTTCTAAAAGTCTGGTAGTTGTTGTTCTCTTTGACATCTGGTGGGAGGGTGTTCCACAGGGAAGGCGCCACTACCGAGAAGGCCCTCTGCCTGGTTCCCTGTAACTTGGCTTCTTGCAGGGAGGGAACCACCAGAAGGCCCTCGGTGCTGGACCTCAGTGTCTGGGCTGTACGATGGGGGTGGAGATGCTCCTTCAGATATACTGGACCGAGGCCGTTTAGGGCTTTCAAGGTCAGCACCAACACTTTGAATTGTGCTCGGAAACGTACTGGAAGTCAATGCAGATCTCTCAGGACCGGTGTTATGTGGTCTCGGCAGCCACTCCCAGTCACCAGTCTAGCTGCCGCATTCTGGATTAGTTGTAGTTTCCGGGTCACCTTCAAAGGTAGCCCCACGTAGAGCGCATTGCAGTAGTCCAAGCGGCAGATAACTAGAGCATGCCCCACTCTGGAGAGACAGTCCGTGGGCAAGGAGGGTCTCATCCTGTGTACCAGGTGGAGCTGGTAGACAGCTGCCCTGGACACAGAATTGACCTGTGCCTCCATGGACAGCTGTGAGTCCAAAATGACTCCCAGGCTGCGCACCTGGTCCTTCAGGGGCACAGTTGCCCCATTCAGGACCAGGGAGTCCCCCACACCCGCCCTAGAGGTAATTCAGGGCACACCCTCTTTCTTACAAGCTAGGCTCAGAGTGTTGGGGGTCACCATCAGTGGTCCCTCCTAACCAGCAAAGGGACACACACACACACGCAGCACCCCAGAGGCCTCTGCCCAGATGACTCATACCAGGCCGCCTGCCTGATTCCTTTCCCAAGCATCATCGCTTCCCAGCTCTTCCCAGTGTCCCTTGTGGGTTTGGGTTAACCCCGTGGGAGCTGAGCTGCATCCCACACATCCAACCATCACGAGAACGACAACTTAGCTCACAGAAAAACCTAGTCACGACTAAGGCAAAGGAGAGTCCACAGTCTCCCAGGAGAGACTGTTCCACTGTCAAACCGCTCGTGTGTTGACTCTTAGGTTTGCAGGAAGTGCACCAGTTTGCAGGAAGCGCACCCTAAGGGCAGAATTGGACCACAACATTTCCCTGGACCTCGGTAGGGAGAAGCTGCATGTGGCAGAATTACACACACGCACACACACACGCACACACACACACACCCCTCCCCCAAGGAAAGAGGCTCAAAAGTGCTTAATTGTGCCTGGATCACTGCCCTCTAGTTTTCATGCCCCCAGCTTGGGATGAGAAGAAAAGGGAGCTCTCTTTGGTTGCCAGGATACCTCCTTCCATGGGAAGAGCAGCTGCCTTCTGGGAGCTGAGGGGCCTCCTGACATCCACCCCCCCCCCCCGGATTCCTAGAGCCAGGGGCAAACATTTCAGCCACAAGGTCACAAACTCTGCTTTGCCAGGCTAGCCTGGATCCCTGCTAGGAAGAGGAGGAGAGGAGGACTTGGGTCCACTTCCACGCTGGCTGGGCCTGGCAGGAAACTCTGGACTCCACAGGCCGGTGATCAAAGGGCTCCTAAGTATGAATAATGACCCCCCCACCTGCATTCCAGAGCAGGGATCGCCTCTGAACCTTTGGCAGGAGGAGGGGAGGAGATGAAGACTTGCCAGACGAGAGGGCTTTGCTGGCAGTGATCTAGGGGTCAAGCACATTCCTCTCCCAGGAGGGGAATCCCACAGCCCTTCCGGCTCCTCTTGGAATCACAGAATTATTGAGTTGGAAGGAACGCCAGGGGTCATCTAGCCCAACCCCCAGCAACGCAAGAACCAGAGTTCAAGTGTCCCTGACAGGGGCTTGCTCGATTTGACCCTTAAACACCTGGTGCCTTTTGCCTCTTTGGGGCACACCTCTTCCTGGCGACAGGTCTCCTGGCAGACAGGGCAGCATTTCACAATACAGCCGGGGTTGCACCTGGGCAAGCAAAAGTCCCTTCGTTTCCCTGAAAACAGGGCTGGGCCTTTCAGGGCTCCCCCCCCCCCCCCGGGGATGGCTGGAGGGAGGAAACTGGCTCTCTTACTGGTAATCAGCCTCTACCCAGAGTGCAGGAGCAGGATGACGCCCTTCCAGGCTGGCCCCCAGCCTCTGCCCAAGATTGCTTAAGGCAGGTGAGTGACCTGCGTGGGGGGGGGGGAGGGAGGGCAAAGTGTCTGTCCAGGGTGGGTGATGTCATCTCCCCAGGTGGGTGCTGTTTGCCGAACCTCTGCACACCAAATAAATAAGCTTTTCAGAGAGATAAACCCACTAAACAAGCCCAGCCAAGAGGAAGGCCACACCTGTGTGCAGGGCGAAGGGTTAAGCCGCCACTGCCCTGGGATTGCAGCTACCCAAAAGAAAGACAAGTGAGGCTTCTCCGGAATCCCCCCTCAGGCTGGAGGGAAGCAAAGCAGGAGGTTTGAAGAAGAAGAAATTGGAAGAAGAAATTCCGACGAAAGAAGAATGGCAGACGAAATTAATGGGCTATGCAGAATTGGACAAAATGACGGGAAGGATTCGAAACCTGCAGGACCAGAGATTTACACAAGATTGGAAGAAGTATATGAATTATCTGAAGAGCAACTGTAATCAACAAATTATGCCAGTAGGACTACGAGAAGTTTTGTGAGGAGAAATATACGAGGTGTTACAAAGTAGAAAAAGATAGAGAGATATTGGTTATGTGTTTGAAATGTACCGTATTTTTCGCCCTATAGGACACACTTTTCCCCCTCCAAAAATGAAGGGGAAATGTGTGTGCATCCTATGGGGCGAATGCAGGCTTTCGCTGAAGCCTGGAGAGCGAGAGGGGTCGATGCGCACCAACCCCTCTCGCTCTCCAGGCTTCAGGAGAGCCCCACCGCCAGCCCCACAAGCTCAGGGGACAGCGGGGAGGCGGAACGCTGGCATCCCGCTGTCCCCCGACTTGGTTAGAAGGCTGGCGGGGGGGGGGGGGGAGAAGCCTGCTCCTCCCTGTCGCCAGCCCCGCAAACTTGGGGGACAGCAGGGAGGCGCAGCGTGCCATCCCGCTGTCTCCCGACCTGGTTTGGAGGCTGGCGGAGGGCTTCCCCCTCCCCCAGTCCCGCAAGCTCCTAGAGCAATGCCAAAGCTGCACACAGCTTCGGCATGGCTCTGGGTCCCATTCTGGGGGCTGGGGTTGGGGGAAGCTCGGGCTTCCCCTGCCCCAGCCCCGTGCCTGGGGGGGGGGAATAATTTTCCCCCCTTTATTTCCCCCCCCCCAAAATCTAGGTGCGTCCTATGGGCCGGTGCGCCCTATAGGGTGAAAAATACGGTAATAGGGAAAATAAGAAATGCATACTAAGAGATTAGATTGGAAAATTTTCAGACAGGACTCATGGAAGTAAAAAAAAAATTGAATAAGATGTAAAAGTATGTTTAATTATTGTTGAAAATGGTACGTTAAAAAACTAATAAAAATTTATATTAAAAAAAAAGGTAGCAAAGCAGGAGGACCACAGAATGGCAGAGTTGGAAGGGATCCTGATCTAGTCCTAGTCAATCTAGTCATTTGAGAGCCAGTGTGGTATAGTGGTAGTCTTGCAATCTGGGGAACCGGGTTCGCGTCTCCGCTCTTCCACATGCAGCTGCTGGGTGACCTTGGGCCAGTCCCACTTCTCTCAAGTCTCTCAGCCCCACTCACCTCACAGAGTGTTTGTTGTGGGGGAGGAAGGGAAAGGAGAATATCAGCCTCTTTGAGACTCCTGAAGGGGAGTGAAAGGCGGGATATCAAATCCAAACTCTTCTTCTTCTTCCAGCTGAAGAATCCCTGAGGGATGGCCACCCAACCTCTGCCCTGAAACCCCCAAGGAAGGAGAGCCCACCGCCTTCCCAGGGAGTCCGTTCCATTGCTGAGAAGCTCTCATTCGCCCGGAGCAGAGAGAGAGTCACCCACAGCTTCCTCCCTTCAGCTGCCCCAGGGCGGTTTCAGAGGCTCCCCTGGGACTCAGATGTTTCTCAGAACTGGGGGGTCATAGCATGTCCCTTGCAGAATAGAATGCATCTCTCAAGCTCCCCATGGCCTGCCAGAACTGCAAGTTAAAAGTCCAGAAGATCCCTTGGATAAGATGAGGGAAATATACACCTTTTTGCGCCCTCCAGGGGTGTCCACCCATCACTAGTGACAGATAGACAGGAACGAAGTTGCTTTCAAAGCAGTGACTTGAACAGTCAAACCTCAGCTGTCGATCATAATCCATTACGGAAGCCCCTTCAGCTTCCAAAGTGTTCAACAACCAAGGCGCGGGTTCCGATTTGCTGCAGGAGCTTCCTGCACTCAGCAGAAGCCGCTTCGGACATTCGGCTTCTGAAAAACAGAACATTTACTTCCAGGTTTTCGGCGTTCGGGAGCCGAAACATTCCGAAACGGAGGCGTTTGGGATCCGAGGTTTGACTGTACATAAAATAGGTGGGTTGTTTAGTACTGCTGGGCCCTGAACCAGGGGGAGGGGGGCTTCTCCCCGTCACCCACTGTGCCCTCCAGAGACGCACCTGCCTTTGCCATCTGATCCAAAGCGCCACCAAAATAGCTGGAGAACGAGGAGCCCTGCCAGGCATTGTGCAGGGGGCACGGCAGGCGGGGAGAAAACCCTTTTCAAGGACAACGGGTGCTGGGAAGCAAAGGGAGCCTTGCTTGGCCACTGCCTCGCCCCACTCCGTCTGAGACCACTGAGCAATGCTGCCCTCCTTTCTGGCAGCAGTTCAATGGATGCCGGAAACTGAACCCAGGACCTTCTGCAGGTAAAGATGATGTTCTCTGGCCCCATTCCCGAAAAAATCGCCAATGGGAGCGTCTCACAGAGCTGCTCTGGCTGCCCATCTGCTACCCAGCCAGGTTCAAAGTCCTTCTATTAATTGACAATGCCCTGAAGAACTTGGGTCCAGGGCACCTCAGGAATCGCCTGAAGCCTTCTGATCCTGCTCAATCACTGAAGGAAGCTCGTTTTACAACATCTGCCTCATTGACCCGGTCCTGTGGAACTCCCTGCCAATGGAGATTCAGCGGGCGCCTTCTGTGCCAACTTTTAAAAGCCTGCTGAAAACTTTACTCTTCCATCTAAGGCCCAAGCAGGCAGTTAATACATCCCTTCCACAATCGTCTACTGATGTTTGTTTTTAATTCTTTTGCTTTGAACTTGTTTCTAAGTTTTTCTTATTTTACTGTGTGGCTTTGTATTATTGTAAACCACTGTGATAGAAATGATACAGTGGGACAGAAATATTTTTTATATAAATAAAGAGTCGCACCCCTTCCACTCCCCCTGGCAGGTAGCCAGACCTCTTTCCTCATGAGCAAAGGCCCACAGCCAGAAAAGGCTCCCATGTGATGAGTGCGCAGGCCAGAGAACTCCTCCAGGGAAGACCATCTCACCTGCAGGCCAGGAGAGGCTCCGCAGCCTCCATGCGCTGGCAGCAAGGCAGCCAAAGCCGGGAACCTGAGCCAGGTGAAGCCAAGGACACAGAGGGAGGGCCAGAGCGGGCAGGACTGGGCGCTCCAGGCCCCTTCCTCTCTGCTCCCTCAGGCATCCCTGGCATGCCACCCAGGCCCAAGTCCTTCAGCATGCAGAAGTGGCACCTGGGCAAAGTGCCAGGAGGGGCACAAAGACAGGCAGAGGAAACTAAGCGCCCTCAAGCCTGTGGCTGGAGCTTGGAGGGCAGGGGCAGCCAGAGAGAAGCTGAAGGGGAAAGGGGCGTCTCTATGGGATTCAGAGCTCAGCCTCAATGAAAAGAACTGCAGCCCCTGTTCTTTTCTCCTCCTCCTCCCAGGGGCTAAGTGTCCCCCTCAGAGCAGAAGGAAAAGACTTCGGGGGAAGCCAGTGAGAGAGAACCAGGGAGCTGGAAGGGAGAGGCCAAGGGCGCCCCCCACCCTCCACAAGGCCAGGCCAGACCCCAGCCCTCAACCAGCCAGTGCAAGGCAGAGCACACCACAGGGCTGTAACTCATCAGCACAACACCTGGGTTCAGTTCTCCGCACCTCAGTACCTGATGGACCTCCTCTCCCCATAGACCCCCCCCCCCTGCACGTGTCCTTTGAGGCCCTTCTCTGGGTGCCCCCTGCCTGAGAGGTCCAGAGGGCAGCAACACGAGAACAGGCCTTTTCTGTGGTGGCTCCCCATCTGTGGTTGGCTCTCCCCAGGGAGCCTCGCCTGGTGCCAGCATCACATGTCTTCAGGCGCCAGGCAAAAACATTCCTCTTTACCCTTCGGCCATTAAACACTCAATGTGCAGTGGGGTCCAAACTTTTTTCAAAGAGGGCCAGATTTGATGAAGTGAAGGGCTGTGGGGGCCGACCGAAGGGCCAGCCAATGTTGTTGAGCTTCTCGTAGGATTGAAGTTGTTGAGGTTTTTTTAGGATTTTACCCCAGGAAATAGACAGGCGCCGGCGGGCCAGATTAGGCCCCTAAAATAGACTTTGGACATGCCTGGTCTATGTATTTTAGATGTGGGGGGACTATTATCATGATTATTCTATTATTAAGCTGCGTATTATTCTTTATTTTTAGGCTGCACAAATTAAGTTCTCAGTGTTGTACACTGTCTGTCCCGGACTGAGCAAGTGAGCCAGGCCAGGAGGGGGTGGACTCTCCTTCCTTGGAGGATGGGGGGGGGGTAATAAATATATTATTATTATTAGCAGTGGTTGGATGGCCATCTGTCATGGATCCTTTAGCTGAGACCCCTGCATTGCAGGGGGTTGGACTAGATGACCCTGGGGTCCCTCCCAACTGCCATTCTGTGGTTCTGTGGTTCCAATCCCTCCTCAGCCATGGCGCTCACGGGGTGACCTGGGCCCAGGAGCTGCTTCTCAGCCTAACCTACCTCACAGGGTTGTTGCAGGGATAAAAATACGGAGGGGAGAACTACGCACATGACCGTGAGAACCTTGGAGGAGAAGGTGGGATCACGGAATCATAGACAGAAATGCAAGAAGTAGATACAGTGGACGCTCGGGTTGCAAACGTGATCCGTGGAGGAGGCACATTCGCAACCCACAGCGTCCCAAACCCGCAGCTTCTGCACACGAGCAGGTTGCAATTTGGTGCTTCTGTGCATGTGCAAAGCGCAATTTAGTGCTTTTGTGCATGCACGAGTGCCAAAACCCAGAAGTAACCCATTCCGGTACTTCCGGGTTTTGGCGTGTCCGTAACCCAAAAATGTGCAACCTGAAGCGTCTGTAACCCGAGGTATGACTGTAAATAAATGGGCTGTCCGTGGGTCCAGTGCCAGGCCTTGCCCTCCCTCCTGTGGGGCCGAGGAAGGTGCAGAGAAGCTGGACTGGACACTGCCCAGCCTGAGATCAGGGGAAGGACCCAGCCGGGAGCGCTGGCCTAAGGGAGGAAGAGAGGGTGACACCGTGGCCCCCGCTCTCTGCCCAGGCGGCTCCTGAGTCTCTGCTTGGCTCCTCTGGGGGCTCCTTTGCTGCCAATGGACAAGGAGGAGCTTGGGGGGGGGTGAAGGGACCTGTGTTGCAGGGCCCCCTGCTGGAGGCTGCTCTCACTGCAGGGCAGGACCAAGGCAAGGGGCATCTCTGCCCACACAGCCACTGCTGCATCACACACACACACCCCACACACCCAGGAGACTAGGCAAGAGGGGCCCAGGCCCCCATGGTCCCAAACGGCATAGGAGAGAAACAGTCCCCCCACTAAGGACAGAGAGAAACTGGTGGGTGAATCTGTCCCTTTCAGGTCCTCTCCGTTTCTTCCCCTTCTGCTCTTCAGTTCTCCAGGCCAGTTTGCAAATTATTATTTTTTTAAGTCTCCATGAAGATCCAGCAGCATGTTCATGCAAATGTCTCTCCCAATATACAATGCAGTTTTCCCTAATAAGCACCTTTCTGCACACAAGGTTATGCACACTTTATCCCTGTACAGTTGTACCTTGGTTCTCGAACTTAATCCTTCCAGGAGTCCGTTCGACTCCCGAAACCATTCGAAAACCAAGGCACAGCTTCTGATTGGCTGCAAGAGCTTCCTGCACTCAATAGGAAGCTGAGTCGGACGTTCGGCTTCTGAAAAACGTTTGAAAACCAGAACACTTACTTCCGGGTTTTCGGTGTCCGGCAGCCAAAACGTCCAAGTGCCAAGGCGTTTGAGAACCAAGGTACAACTGTATATGCAGAGCTGCAGTTACCGTACTTGGCTGAGGAACTGCCCTGCAAAATCAGGAGCATTTCAAAGGCCGCAGGGGTCCAGTCTAGTCCTTCCTTGCTTGGAAAAGTGGGCATTCGGCTGGGCCAGGGATAGATTGGGGAATGGAGTCAGTTCACGTTTCCTTGGATTTCTCTCCCCCATCCTTACCTGCGGCCAAAGGGAGAGCAGGTGACTCTCAAGGTGTGTGGGGGGGAGACCTTGAGCTGCTGGAGCACAGGCCAGACCCCAGGCAGACCCAAGGAGAGTGCCCACCCAGAGCGTGCCCACTTAATTTACAACAAAGTGGCAGTGCAGAAGGATTTTTTAAATCATATAGTTCGAAACTCATTATATAAGGTCTGGGACAGGTATCACAGATTATTAGAGCCTAAGATACCCTGGTGGGTATCCCCAGTGGAGACGATATCGGTAAAAAAGAATAATATGGGTACAAATTGGGTAACCAACCAGCAACTGATAAAAATAGAACAGGGCCAACAGGTTACCAGGTTTTGTTTTCAATGAATGCAGGGACACTTTTCAACTTCAATGGATTTTGTATGGGGGCTGATTTGTAAATCTGGGGGCTATCCCTGGGAAATGGGAAGATCTGGTAACCTTACAATGCACATATGTGTAAACCTTTTTTTTTTCTTTCTGTTATTTTGTAGAGATAAAAACCTCAATAAAAATTAATTATTATTTTTTAAAAGGAGAGTGACCCAGAGGTGCTGAATGGAGCAGGATGACACCCCCCCCCTCGCAGGCAGAGGGCCAAGCAGAGCAGCAGCAGAGGCAGAGGCTGGAGGCCTCAGCGTCAACAGAGCAAGCAAACAAGACCTGCCCACGCCCTGCCGGCTATGGCAGGTGGTGGCTGGCTGTGCCCCTCCCTCTGGCAACAGGAAAGGAGCTGTGGGGGCCATGCACCTGGAGAGCGCAAGGGTGGGGGGGGGTCTGGAGTCTGCAGGGTCTCTCATTCTCACACCAACAAGCCTCAGGGGTTGCTGTGCTGTAGTGATCAGATGGGATTACCATGAGGAATTATAAAATATACATCAAGCCACTGTGTCCACAATGAATGCATTGAGTTGACTGGGTTTAACGTATTGACCATAATTTGTGATTAAATCCCATAAGCTTCTACATTTATGCCATATTTCCTCTACTGTCCATTTCTCTTGCTTGACAAGTCACACACACACACACACACACACACACACACAATTTCTGATATGTTAATCTTAGGATGTTAATCTTAGGGCCAAGAAAGAGATCTCACCTGAAGGTGATACTGATCGCTGTCCTCCTGGCCACCCTTCTTATCATGTATATTGCTTGTTTATCACCTCCTAGGGTTGCCAGACGGCACTCCTTTGTAGTTCTGTTCTTTGTAGTTCTGTCCTTTATTTACCCCAGAAGTGCATGCTTAATTAGCTTTTGTAGTTTAACTTTGTCCCCACGTGGGGTTTGTTGAAATGCTCAAAAGAAATCTGATTGGTTCTTACAAACACTCTATAAAAGGTTCTTGTGAATAAAAGGACCTGGGCCGCAGGGTGGAGAGAGAGATTATTATATGCACCCTTCCCAGAGTCATAGAATCATAGTTGGAAGAGACCACAAGGGCCATCGAGTCCAACCCCCTGCCAAGCAGGAACCACCATCAGAGCACTCCTGACATATGGTTGTCAAGCCTCTGCTTAAAGACCTCCAAAGAAGGAGACTCCACCACACTCCTTGGCAGCAGTCTTGCTGGTTCAAGCCTCTGTGTGTATTCTTATTAATCAGAGTTCATTCCTTCCTTTGCTTTGGGAACGCCTCACTGTGCAAAACCAGCAACTGGCTTTGCCAACAGCCAGGAAGAATGAAGGCCAAGGGGGAGCTCTTTGCCCTCCCCTCCAACCAAAAAGAAATCCCTTTACAGCACATCACAGAAATGGCCAAAAGGCTCTGGAGGCCAAAACCCAAGACCTCCAACCCACCTGACTGACCAACTGTGGTCAGACTGCTCCTGTGAGGCCAGCTGGAAGGAGTTTCAGGTTTGGGGGAAAGGGCTTTCTGTTTGCCCAAGGCTTGCAGCTTTTAGTTTTTCAGTTTTGCATTTGCTTCTGAGTTTCATTGTTTTCCATCTGCAAATCGTTTGGTTCTTTCTATCTTTGGCTTCTTTTAATATTGCTTTTGTTGTTCTTGTGAAATTGTTAAATTGGAAGCCTCCTGGTAGATTCATGAAACCGAAAAGCAAAACAGATTTTTTTTAAAAAGCTGAATATAATAACTAGAGAGAGCAGGTGCCAGCCAGCTGCTTAGCAGGAAGGTGCCAGTCAAAAGGAGAGGCCAGGATGCTCTGCGAGGCGCCAAGGTCTTGTCCACATTGGAGCATCATTCAGCTGCTATTCCACCCACCCCCCATTCAAATTAGATGCAGAGCAGTGCACACCTGCACATATTTGAATTTATATATGAGGAGCAACTTCCTCTTTCCTGTTCCCTTTTGGATCTGTCCCTGCCATCCGATGGGTTGCGCATGAGCACAGACAGCGGAGCATGAGCCTTGCTTTTTAAAATAAAATTCCCCACCCAAGAAGTGTGCAAAAGCACGGAGCCAGCCTATTGTAACTTACTTGTGCAAGTCTGAGTGATACAAAAAATATATGTGCACACACATGATGTGATTATATATAAATGGCTGAGCTCCTGAAGTGCTCTTACTAGCAAACCGGGGGCGGAAAAGAATGAAAGCAATTATAAATTTTCAGCAAACGCTTTTCAGAACGCTGCTCAGTATATCGGGTGTATAGATTTTCAATGTGGTTTGCTTCTGCAGTTTTCTGGTTTTGATCTGAGGGATCAAACAAAAAAGAATATTCCTTCCTTCCGGAAAGCACTGGAAATAGTTAAGAGCACAGCTGGAAAAGTCATGGGGAAGCAGCAGGCATGGAAAGGGGAGGAGCAGAACCGCCCACCCAGAAACACTGAAACAAATCACTGGCGACTCCCAGCAGAGAGGTCTGGAGCCCAGTTTCCCCCTGACTTGCTGCATCTTCCCCATAAGCAAGCACGGAGAACCTTGGGCCCCCCAGATGGTACCCAACTAGAGCAAGTACGGCCAATAGCCAGGGCTACTGAATGGAGTTGCTGGCCTCCATCTAACTCGAGAGACAATGGAGTCTGCCTCCAGGGGTGAAGTCCAACCGCTGTGTTAGCAGCACTGAAGTGCCTTCCCTGGGGTGCAAGCCTGGGCTGTGTGTCTGGAGGTCCTGGGCTGCCCAGAGGACAAGACCCCCCTCTTGGCATTGCAAAGGAAAGCAGAGCGAGACTTTGGCACCAACTTGGCTGCAGGAATTGCGTGGAGGAGGCATACCAGGCACCACCCAACCGCCTTAGGGACTCCCATTTGGTTTGCTCCTGAGCCTTTTCTTCTCCCAAAGAGATCCTGCAAGGCAGGGGGGGTTTAGGACCAGAGTTTTCCTTCTCCTAGGTGGGCTTCCTTCCCAGGTAGACAGATGAGCCCCACCTGCCCCTCACATCCCTCTTTAGTTCATGCAGAAACTGCCTTCTTGACCACTGGACCCCCTCCTGGTCTTGTTGATGGGAGCTGCAGTTCAGCAACATCTGGGGGGCCAAAGGTTCCCTATTCCTGCCGTTTTAGGTAAACCCAAATTTCCAAGGGGAAAGCATTAAGCCTGGTGTTGTTTGGCAGTAACCTCATGCGAAGGACGCAAATTAAAGGGGGACACATGCAGCTGCAAGCGCAGTGAGGAGCAGCCCCATGTGAGCCCCGCAAAGTCACAACGCACCGCATGCCTATTAGGCCGGCTGCTAGAAGCAGTTTTGCCGTCCACCACAGCTGTCTTCCCTGCAGGCAGGCAACATGGATTCCACATCCATTCAGAGCCCTCCCCAGGTATTTCCTGAGAGGTGCCAACCCAGACCAGGTGCCTCCCCAAGTCTGCCACCTGCTGATGACTCTGTGCCCTTAAAAAAAGAAATATACCTCCAGCCACATTTTCTCTGCACTCCTGAGCCACGCATGACAACGGCACAAGGAATCTTTCTGCATGAAGTGAGGTCTCTCTCTCTCAGAAAAAAAAGGGGGTTGGGGATCCCCTGGGCATCACATGCTAACTTGTTCTACTTATAATGCTTGTTTTTCCATCTCTGAAATCGCCTGAAGCCTAAACTGGAATGCACTTTTGTCGTTTCGGGGTTTTGTTTTGTTTTCATTAACTTGGGTTTAGGTTCTGTTTGTTCCTGAACATTTGCGCCTCTTGCTTCAGGTCACTCCTGCAGCTGCCTTGGGGATTCCCAGGATCTGGCCCAGACCAGCCTCTGTGCTGCCCCTGCCGGGATCTTTGGGAGGAAAAACAAGTGCGGCACATGAAAGGCAAAGCCCCAGCGCACAGGCTCCACACTGGTTTGGAACGTGTGCGTGGCTCTGCCGGATAAGCCCTGGCTTTGCGGCTGGCTCCCCTCACGTAGGAGGCGAAGACCGGTTGGACAGCTTTCAGGTTTACAGAATCGTAGCTAAGCTTTGTGCAAAAGCTTATTGTGGCCCAGAAACACACCTGGAGCCAGGTGAGGAGGACAGAAACCAGTTAAGGTGCAGAAGGGAACTTCCCTGCTCTTGGCTGTGAAGCTGAAGTTGGACAAAGTTGGCAGGCTGGTCTGCGCCCGAGTTTGGTGGAGGGGCCGCCCTGGAACTCTGGCTCCCCTGCTCAGAATGGGCCACATGATCAGAATGAAAATTTACTCCCGCCACACTGATTTTTCTTTTTTCCTGATAAGCAATACATTGGAAAACAAAAAGAAAACAACTCCTGGCACTGCTCGACTTATAACACAGAACACAACTGCTTTATATTATGACTAAGGGACATCCAGGGACGCGGGTGGCACTGTGGTCTAAACCACAGAGCCTAGGGCTTGCCGATCAGAAGGTTGGCAGTTCGAATCCCTGCAAGGAGGTGAGCTCCCGTTGCTCGGTCCCTGCTCCTGCCAACCTAGCAGTTCGAAAGCACGTCAAAGTGCAAGTAGATAAATAGGTACCGCTCTGGTGGGAAGGTAAACGGCGTTTCTGTGCGCTGCTCTGGTTTGCCAGAAGCAGCTTGGTCCTGCTGGCCACATGACCCGGAAGCTGTACGCCGGCTCCCTCGGCCAATAAAGAGAGATGAGCGCCGCAACCCCAAAGTCGGCCACAACTGGACCTAATGGTCAGGGGTCCCTTTACTGTTAAGGGACATCCAGGAAATATAAAACAATGCAGCTACATAAGAACACAAATTGTTCCAAAATACAATATTGGTTGTTCTTGACTCTTCCTGCCCCACTCACGCTCCTCTCTTGCCACACCCTTGGAGAACCACTGGTGCCCGCCTGAGGGAGACGTGCCCCTTTCTGTCCCATAATAAACAAACCTCTGAGGGCACCGGGTTGGGGAGAACTCGTCTGGCCTTCAGCCATGCAGGTTTTATTTGTTTGCATACAACTCCTGTCCGCCCAGGCCAAGGGGTCTAACACCACAATGTTGCTTGTTTGTCTTGTAAAGCTCCAGCAAACATTCAAAAGCAGCAGCCCTGTGATCCCTGCATTGCAGGGGGTTGGACTAGATGACCCTTGGGGTCCCTTCCAATGGCTCCAGGACTCATTCTCCAACAGCAGCAAAAGGCAAAAATTCCAGATCCCTTTGCCTGCCCCTAGGCGCCCCCCTTCTCTCTCAAGGGCAGCATAAGAGCAGAGGGCAGGCCAGGTGGGCTTCTTCTTTCCCTATGGAGGGGCCTCCACTGAAGAGGCCCTGCTGCCCCCCTTGTGCTCATTCACCCACTGCCCCTCAAGGACCTCTGATGTGGACCACAGCGCATGGGAAGGGGCAGAGAGGAAAAAGCGGTCCTTGGGCTGCCCATTAGGTGCCAATTCACTAAAGGGAAGAACCAGCACCTTCAGTTGAGCCCCAAAATAAGCAGGGAATCAACAAAGAACAAACAGGATCTTCAAACAGGACCAGCTGTTTCCCAGCAAATGTGTAGCTGCGGTATTTGAACCTTTTTGCAGTTTCCAGAGGTGTTCAAGGGCTGCCCCATGGAGAGCAGATTACAGGAGTCTAGTCTGAAAGTAGTTGATGCAGCATAACACCTGCTTGCTGTGTGTGTGTCTTTAGCAAGATCCGTTCACGTGGCCTGTCCTGCTTCCAGCTTCTTAGACTGGACTCTCCTAGCAGAGAAAGATAAGGGGCCAGGCTTACAAGGGGGGCGTGTGTGGGGAGCAGGATGCTGCCATGGCCTGGCCTGCAAACCGAGCTGGGCCCCCTCTGTCATCTCCAGGCTCTGTCACTTGGCGCTGGGCTCCTTCCACGACCCTAACGAGGGCCTCACGGGAGAGGGGGTTGTCACCAAATAAGCTTTACTCAGAGTAGGCCCACTGAAATGAACAAACATGTCTGCCCTGAACAACCCTTCCCTAGGAGGCGAGGCTCAGCTGATGGCCTCTGGGATGCTTTATTGCCTGTGAGATCCCAGCCGAGGTCCCTAATAATGCTCTGCTAATGAGATTTCATCCTCAGCCAGGCAGAAGAGCTTCCTGCATTTCAGGCCCAGGAGGAAACGAGAGGAAGGAATATCACCCACCCCCACCTGTCCTGCCCCCCCCCCCACTTGCATTCGCTAGGGTGGTTGTTAGGTGGTAATTTTCTGAAGCACCAACATTTTTGGTATACAAAAAGCTTATTTATACAGTGAGTGTTTTCTCCTAACTTCAGAAGAATGGAGGCGACTTGAAAGAGAAAGGAGATTCGGGGCTTCAAGTCCCCCCCACTGCCCCCCTCCCCCGCTCCCTGCAGCTGCAGCAGCACCCTGAGCTGGGGAGTTGGGACTGTGAGGAGGAAGGTCTTTCCCCCTTTCACGGGGGTCCTGTCACCCCCACTGCCCTGGCCAGGGAGGTCGGAGCAGCAAGGAGAGCAGGGAGCCCCACCCCCACCCCCCATTTCTGACCATAACCGGCCTGCAGGCTTCCTGGCCCCCAGCACACCTCCCCCCCCCCCAGGCAGAAGGCAGCTCCCCCTGGGCCAGAGGATGATAATTCCACAAAATAAGCAGACCGTGGGGAGGGAGGACAGTTAAACGCTGCAACTGTTGATGACACAGCGAATGCAAAAAATAAGGGCTCATCAGAAATGTCCCAACTCAGTTGTAGCAGAAGCTGTCAAGGAGGAGGAAACGCAGCGGGTTAAGAGGCACTTTTGGAAAATCTCCGGGTTCCTTGCCAAAATCTCCTGAGCAAACTGAGCAGTCACAGGTTGAGAGGGGAGAACCATCCCTCCCCCCACCTATCTGCTTTTATTTATTAAACTTCCACATATATATTTCAAGGCAATGCACAATCGGCAATAAAAGCAACTCAAAATCAGCAGGCGAAACGCAATGCAATGTGGCCGCCCCCCTCCGTCCTTCTCTGGATGCAAGGTCACCCATCAAGGCAAGCAAGGCTGATTCAGATCCAACCCTGATCTCAACCCAGATCAAAATGAGCCAAGGAGGTCTGTTTCCTCCACAAATATCTGTCTTTGTGCCCCACACCCATCTCAAGTGCTTTGCCCCCAAAGGGGGTATTTGCAACAGGGTGGGAGTTGCTAAGACCATCGGGCGCAGGGCGGGTTTCCTCCAAGGAGGGGCCACCCTACCACCTCCTTCGGGGCAACAGGCACCCCACCCCCACCCCTCAAGACGGAAAGGCTCATCAACCCCAGTGATGTAAATCAATATGTGAGAATATGCAGGAAGGGTGGGAAAATTAAAGGGAAGGGAAGATGCTGAATATTTTTGTTAAAAGAAAGATATTGATGGTGGAAATATATTTTTGAAAGCGAATGTGATTTTGGAAATGGTAATAATGAAAAATGTAAACAAAAGTTACAAAAAGAAAGAGAGGGTCTCCAACCTGTGACCCTCCATCACCCCCAGCAGCAGCCAGGCCAGCTTCCATCAGCCGGGAAGGGCAGCGGTCAAGAGGGCACCTCGCTGGGCACAGACGCACAAGCACCCTCTCAAGGGTGGCGAAAGCAGATCCCACAAACCGTGTCTGGATGGAGCTGCATCAAATGTGGCATCCATTTCCCTGAGGAGGCAAACCACTTTGCCCCCCAAGTGCCCCGTGAGCAACTCCCAAGGGGTCTCTGAGGCGCCCCAGACTCCCTCCACCAACGTGGATCTCAAGCGCCTACAGACCATCCTACAGAGCTCTGCTGGGCAATTACTCAAGAGACGTGACGCAAGCCCCCGACACAACACCCAGCCCAGACGCAGCTGCAACGGGAGACCCCAAAGCACCCCTGGCAAGTGGCCCCCAGAGGGACCCCTGGGTGCACAACAACACGGTGCCACAACACGGCGCAAGGAGGGGCAGGGCCAGGGATGGTGGCTCACAGAAGCTCCTGGTGGCCTCGCCAGGGTCAGCTCAGGAGAGCCACTCGCCCTCAGGGCCCCAATCCAGCAAGACCCCCTGATCTGGGCCTCCCAGCCTCAGCCCCCTCTACCTGCAATGCGGATGACCGCTCTCTCCGCAGGGTCCAGGACCGTCCCGTTGCCGGACGACGCCTTGGTCCTCTTGGTCCGCTGGTGCTTGGGGAGGTTCCAGGGCAGGGTGTCCCCCGGACTAGGAGAGCCCCCGCTGCTGCCGCTGGAGCTCTCCTCCGCCATCTTCGGCTTCTCCTTCCGGCGGGAAGAAGACATCACCTCCTGCAGGGCGGGGAGGAGCAGCGTCAGAGATGCAGAGACAGGGAGCAGCCTGGCCCACCCTGGGCCCCCATTCTGCAGGATGGGGGGTCCCTGTGGCCAGAGCAAAGCAGCTTGTCCTGCAGGGAAGGCCTAGGAGCCCCCTCCCCCCCCCCCCGTTGAGGAGCAGCTCTGCAGCCCAGACAATGGCCTCTGAGGATCTGCCTGTGGAGCCAGGTAGCTCAAGCCAGCCAGCCAAGCCGCATCCTGCAGCAGGGAGGGGAGCAAAGTCCTCATCCCAAGGGGGTCACTTGGCAACCTGGCGGGAGGGAGGGGGAATTCCTGGCCAGCCTCAGAAGCCTCCATCCGGAGACCCCCAGTGGGAGTCAAGTCCTCAGCCTCAACTCCCTGCTGCCTGTCCTGGCTCCCGGTGGGGCTGCTCAGGGGGAGCTCCCAGGAGGACAGCTAGCACCATCCTGCCCCACTACTTGGGGGTCACGATCCTGCAGGATAATCCTGACGCTCACCCAGAATCTCCCTGGCCTGAGAAGACATATGACACCAGAGGGCCAATCCTGTGCTATGACCAGCTATGAAAGCTCTGCTTTTTGGGGGGCGATATAGACACCCCACCCCCAGGCAATCCCAAGCAGCTGACCTTCAGGACCCGAGGGGAAGCCGGGGGTGTCTGCATTCCTGGTGGGGTTCCAGGTTAGGGGGAAGTGCCTGGAGGTGGGGGGCGGGAGGGAGAACGTCTACCAGGTTGAAGGAGAAGCACTTGCCCCAAACAGCCCCCTGGGGACTATGAGGATTCAGAGCTGGGCCACCCAAGGCACTAACCACTGAACAGCACTGCCAAAGGCTGAGGAAGCCCTGCCAAGGCCCGGTCTGCTGCACCCCCACCTCCAGCCTTGAGGAATTCCTGGGGCTCACCTGGGCACGATGGGGGCCAGGAGCAAAAGCCCCCACCCTGAATGCCTCAGCACAACAAGCAGTGGAGGGAGGTGGACCCCCACCGTTTTTCAAATGGTTCTTTATGACCCTCCTAACTAGAGGCAAAAGTTGCTCCAGGGCCAGAAATGGTCTTCTGAAACATCCCCAGGTATCTTAAGCAAGCCAGCCAAGCCACACATTCCAGAAGAGGAGGGGAGAAAGGCAGGCTTTTTTACACCCTTCCTTACCAGGAAGAGAAATGATAATTAGTCAGGCTCCAGGCATTAAACAAACCCTCCCCCCCTCCTCAGTCTTTCCTCCCTATCTCAGAAGAGAGATAAAAGTGAAACCACAACTCTCTCTGTAAAAAAAAACGAGAACTCATGGAGCTCCAAGGAAGATGAGCTTGAGAAGAGTCCTGGCCTAGAAAAGAAAGCAGCATCAGGTTAAACTGTGGAACTCCCTGCCACAGGAGGCAGCCATAGCCACCAACCCAGATGCCTTAAAAGAGGACAGGTTTATGGAGGGGAGGGCTATCCCTGCCTCCAAACCTCATTGCTGGGAAGGGCAGCTGAGCAGAGGAGGCTTGTGAGCTTCTTCCTGTCTGGGCATCTGAGCTGCCCCTGGGAGAACAGGATGCTGGGCTCCGTGGGGCCCCGGCCTCATCCAGCACAGGAAGCCCTCTCTCTTTCCCAACCCAAGAGGCTCTCGTGGCCTCAAGCAAAGCAGCTGAGGTGCAAGCCCACCCAAGACCCCACGCCCCTTACGCACATGCACACACCCACCCTCTGCACATAGACACTGGCACCCATGCATTCACAGGCACCCTCCCCCTTCGGAGCGCTCCCACCTGCATCCTTCCCCTGGCACAGCCCTGGTACAGGCTGGCCCGGGTGTGGGTGTGGGTGTGTGCCTCTATGGTCCTGCCACACAGCCAGGGGTTAGACTAGACAGCCCCTGGAGGACCCAAACTTTGGCTGCTGCAGGAGCACTTTGCTCTCCACCACCTGCCCCACCAGAGCTAGGAGCCCAGCCCCACCTGCCTCCATGCTGACTCACCCCCTGCTCTGGGGCAGGGGGCACACAGGGCCCAGAGCCCCTGAAGGACAGCTGCCGCCAGCCGGGTTCCGTTTTGGCCCAATGAAGGGGCACAGGCAGGGCCTGGCAGAGAGATGGGCAGAGGCCCCTGGCTCAGGGCTGGAGCATCCTCAAGGACAGCTCTTCCAGGTCAGGGTGAGGGAAAGACCCCCCCCCCATGGGTCCCCTGCTGCCGCCCCTCAGTGTGGGGCCAGTTGCGGCCTGACTCTGTGCCCAAGGGAGCTCCTTCTGTCCCCAGGAGCCCAAGAGGCTCCCCCCATGTCCTGGTGGAGAGAGGAGGAGGCAGGGAGACCTGGAGCCCCCCCCCACCCATTACAGGGAAAGCGTGGCTAAGCCCTCTGGACCCTGTGAGACTCTGCTGCCTGCCTTCATCTCAGCAGCCAATTCTAGGCCCCTGAGGCCCCCCTCCCCCCCCAGGACAGAATGCAGCCCCCTCTCAGGCGCACCCCCTCCGCCCCCAATTGCCTCTTGACTGGGGAGCCTGACGTCAGGCTGCTTCTGCCAGGAAGTGTGTGTGTGGGGGGGGGTGATTTTGCATCCTCCAGGGCGGCTGGGGGCTGAAGTGCCAGTGCCAGCTCTGCCTCCTACTTGGCACTTTGTGGTTGCCATGGACACAGCTTCCTGGGCACCAATAGGAAGCTGGGGGGGGGGACACAAGCCCAGGTGAAATCAGGAGGCGCCCCACCCCCTGCCCCACACACCCCTCCTGCACAGGGGCTTCTCTGGGCCCAAAGGGCCTCTCTCAGCAAACTGGCCCCTTTCTGGTCAGCCTGTCCCCTGTGGATCCCACAGCCCCACTCACCCTTTCTCTGGGTCGCAAGAAGCTGCACGCTGCCCTAGAGAAAAGGACTGGAGGAGGGCAGGAGGCTCCAGATCGCAGCTGGACTGCGTGGCCTCGGGGCCAGGAACCAGCCCAGCAGGGGAGAGCCCAGGCCCAGCTCCCCTAACCGGTTCCCGCCCCCGGGGGCCTGGCTTCTCCACCTTCTTCTCCCCACCCCCAACTCCAGCACCCCCGGAGGCCTGGGAAGAAACCGCAGGGTGGGGGTGGGGTTCCAGGGTGCCCATGCCCCACAGCAGCACCCTCCCCCTGCCCAAGGGGCTCTGTTTGGAGAATGCAAAGCGCCCCGTGGCTTCCCCTTTGCTTTGCCCACACAGCAGGGCCCGGAGTCTGCAGGGGGCGCCCAGCTCTGCCCCACTCTGCTCTCTGGGGACATCTGCTGCAGGCCAGGCCAGCAGAGAACACAGACCGGCTCCCCACGACACCCACGGACAGGGAACAGTGGAAGCAGCAGCAGAAGCCGGCCAGGGGAGGGAGGCGCCGTCCTGGCATCCCTCGGCCCCTGAGCCTGGCCCTCTCCTGACGCATCCTAGGAAGGAAGGAGGGCAGGCGGGCGGGCAAGCCGGCAGACCCCCCACCCGCGACCACTCACCGTCTCCGGGTGCGCGGGTGCGTCCTGCCCCTCTCCTGCCCACGAAGCATGTCTGCCTACCTTGCCAAGGCAGCCAGGAAAGCGGGCCGGGCATGGGCAGGGCGCAGATGGCAGGCGGCAGGCGGCATGGGGAAGGGGCGACCCTGGCGGGGGCTCAGCGCCTGGCAGGCGTCACGCGGAGCCCGGCAGCAGCAGCGCCGGCAGCGATAAGTTGGGCTCGCCTTAGCAACATGCAGCCGTTTTTTGCAGCGCAGGCTCCGCCTCCCGCTCTGCTGAGCACTGCAGCTCCCGCAGGGTGTGTGTGTGCATGCGTGTGCGCGTGTGCGTGCGCGACAGAGCCGGCGAGTGTCTATCTCGCCTCCGCACCCGCCCAGCGCCGAGCGGCCGGGCCGGCTGAATTATTAACCAGGGCACAGGCTGGCAGCAGAACAGAGCCCATTCAGAGCCGGACAATGGACGGAGCCCATCCGCTGCCAGCCTCGCAAACACAGAGCGCCCTGGCAGCCGGACCCACGCCGGGGCCTGCCAAGCAGGGGGGCACAGCGCCCTTCCCTCCTCGCCTGCCCACCCCGAGGCAATGATCCTGCCCCCAGGGTCCCTGGCCTGCTGGCAGGGGGGCACTGGGCGAGCCCCGCAGGCCTCCCCACCGGGACCCCCATCTCCCCCCGGGTGGGGCAGGCAAGGGATTCTGCACCTCTGCCAGGCAAGGGCAGCTCTCTGACCTCGGCTGGCCTGACCCACAAGCACAGGGATATCCGGGGCCTCCGAACACACAATCCGGGGCAATGTCGCCTTCCACGGGGAAACAAAAGGAATAAATAGAGCGCGCACTTAGGGGAAGATCGAGAGCCCCCTTTTGCCCCCTCCACCTTCAGCCCCTGCTCATCCCGCCGGAAGATGTGGTTAGAGAAAAGTGGCAGCAGCCCTGAGGGGGGGCCACGGAAAACAAAAGGAGGTTGGGGGTCCCGCACCCCGTTTCCTCTGCCCTTGGGGAGCCCCACTCAGATCACACCACGCGGCTTCATTTGCACCCCAACCACAGCCCCCCCCGGCCTTCCTGCTGTCCAATTCCTGATTCCCCTTTTGCCTGCCCTCCCACTGTGGGGCTGGGGGCACAGGACCCCCACCCTGGCTGCTAGGCCCCGCTCTGAAGAGAGAAGCCCAGCCTCGCCCGCACCCCATACAAACACGCCCCACTGCGACCCCCACATCTCCTGGTCGCCTTCCGCCAGGCGGAGACTGCGGGCAGCTGGGAGCCCCACCCTCGTTCCCCACAAGCCCGAGGAAGCTCCGAGCCCCACCCAGGAGGAGCTCGGGCGAAGCCAAGAAGGCGCCGCTGCTCTCTGCCCCCCCCAGCAATCCTCAAAACGGAGCCGAGCCTCTCCCCCTGCGCGAAGCTTCTGCCGCTTTGAGAGACCGTCCGCTTGACCCTGTTCTTCGTGGGTAACATGGGGAGATGGGGGGGGGGTGACACTTGTGTTTTCCAAAGCCCGATTCACCCCCTGAGACACAATGTGCCACGTAGGCCGGGGAGCGGGGTTCTCTGCAAAGTGGCCCCTTCCCTTCTCGGAGGGGGTGCCCAAAACGAAAGGAAGCCACCCATGGGAGTCACCTAGGGCAAAAAGGACCCAATCTTCCAGGCGCAGGACCCCCCTCCCAGGGCAGCTACAGACCCCCAGCCCCTGGCGCCCCAGTGCTATTAAGAGCCGCGCAACAGTCAGGCATTCAACTGGTGCAGCCTCCAAAAGCCAGGAGACACACTGGTGGGGAAACAGCTGCTTAGTGCCGTAGTGCTAAAAGTTCAGGAGCCCAACACACCCCCCCCAGTAATAAATAAAAGTGGCGGAAGAGACTGCGAGGTCTTGGGCCTCTGCTTGTGAGCTGCTGGTCCAGGCTGTGCTAGAGTCCTTCCTGGGCACTCCACAAGCAGGTGGCAGGGAGTCCCGCAGGCCATAACAGCAAGCCCTGAAGCCTAGAGATGGGCAGAGGTCTTGGAAGCAGGCACTTTAGCCTAGTCCTACCTGGAGATGCCACGGGGGGGGGGGTAGCTACTTTCCTCCCCTTATTTGTGGCCCTTATAAGAGCTGGTAAAGCCCAGAGGCAGGCAGGGGCCTGTTACTGATGCAAAAGGGCTCCATGCAGCCAGGCAAGAGCTGGCCCTGGGAGCAGAGGAGCCCATTCCATTGGAAGAAGGTGGCACCCACAGCTCCCCCCACCCACAGCCCCCATTGCGCTACCTACAGGCCTCCTGCAGCAGCAGCAGCAGCAGGAAGAGAACGCCAGGCAGCGGCGGCGGGTGGAGGTCGGCTGCATGTGAGCCCCCAGGATGGAGCCAGGGCCCCCAAGTGGCTCTTCGTGGGCAGCGTGGGTCTTGCCGAACGCAGCAAGCGGCCCAGGCTTAAATGGCAGGGGGCAGCGGGGGCGGAGCAGAGGAAAGGCCTCTTCCTGCCCACCCACCCGCGTGGTGCCTTGTTGATCTGGCACAGAGAACAAGGCCAGGCTGTCCGGAGCCACAGCAGCCCCACCCAAGGCCCCGGGGCAGGCGCTCAGCAAGGCTTCCTGGCGGACATTGCTTCATAGAACCAGAGAAGGGTAGAGCTGGGCGGGACCCCAGTGGTCATCTAGTCCACCCCCTGCAAGGCAGGACTCGCAATGGAAGCATCCCTGGCAGAGGGCCACCCAAACTCTGCTTAAAAGGAGGTTCCCCACAGCAGGGGAATGGCAGGCAGAAGGTCCCAGGTTCAGTCCCAAACAGCATCTCACCTACATTGTGGGGTTGGACTAGATGACCCTCAGGTCCCTTCCACCTACGGTTCTGTGATTCTTTTGTCTCTGAGTCGGGCTGGGAATGCCCCCTGCCCAAGACCCCGGAGAGCCATTTCTGCAGACAAAACTGAGCAAGGCAGACCAGTGGCAGCTTCCAGGCCCCCTGCCTGAATCCCTGGACTAGACAGACCAGCGGCCTGACTCTGTGTAAGGCACCTTCTTCCTACGCTCCAGGGACAGAGTCGGAGAAGGGCTGTTGGGAAATGGCAGCACCCACAGACGAATCCATGAAAGGATGAGTCCTAGGCAGGCGTCATCCTGCGGCACTCACTGCCACAAGGCGGCTCCAGGGACTCAGCTACGTTAATAAGGAAACAACAATTCGGATGCGCTATAAACATGCAACACCAGATGTCGCCAGAGAGCAGGAAATTTTTATACCCATTTTTATATAGGGGTTTGTTTGTTTGTTGTTATAACCATCTAATGTCTGACTTATTTATAGCAGGGTTTTCCCCCTGTGTGTAGATCCACATCAGGAACTGTGCACATTGACCTATAGAGTTTCACAACTGGCCAAACAGCCCCAGCCCAGAGGAAGGGGGCAAAGTGTTCAGGCTCCTCTGCCAAACCCCCATGGCTTGCGCATGGGACAATTGTGGTGGGTCCCCCAGGAGAGTCTCCTTAGGGAGCCAGGAGCATCTGTGCTCACCATCATCCCCTCAGATCACAAGCCTCTTTGCATGCCTGTCTCTCAGAGGCAAGAGTGAGGTAGAAAAAGGAGCCTATGCAAGATCTGGCCTCTTGGGCCCCTCTTCTCCACCCTGGGATGCCCGGGGTCCTCAGTGTGGCACAGGTGGGCACCTGGCGCCTTCAAACATCCTTCTTGGCATCTGCCAAGCCACTCTGTCCCTCCCAGGTGTTTTATTATTATTATTATTATTATTATTATTATTATTGAAGGTGGCTTTCGCATTCTTCACATTTATTTGTTTGGTTAGGGGGAGTTGCCTGCTTCGTTTGTTTGCTCTGAGTTGTGTTTTATTCGTTAGAGAATAAATATTAGGAGACCTTTTCCCTGTTCTGCTTTTCTGGAGGGGAATTCTGAGCACCAGATTCTCTTCTTTGAAATGAGAATTTTGCAGTATCCATGAAAGTTGCGTAGATTTCCAAATATGTCCAGAAAATTTTGAGGACCCCTCTGGTTTGCTCTGGTGCCCTGTTCTCCCCCCCCCCCCCCGGCCTCTTGCCTCTCCAGGGATCGTAAACTCCCTGGGAGAAACGGGGGGGGGGGGGGCTCCCTCTCCCTTGGCACAGGTTGGAAAAGTGCTGCATGCATCCTTCACCCTCCGGCCATTGATTGGTTGATTGACAGCATTTGTTCATTTTGCCCAGAAGCTCAAGGCGGCATATTCATGGTTCTCCCCCTCCTCGTTGAATCTGCACAACAACAACCCTGTGAGGTAGAGCAAGGCGAGAGGCAGTGACTGGCCCAAGGTGGGCTTCATGGCTGAGTGGGGAGGACTTGAACCCAGGTCTCTCCCAACCCAACATGCCAACCATCGCACCACCACTGGCTCTCAAACAGGGTTTTGGAAGGGCTCATCCTGCAAGCCTCTCCCATCACACGCCTCATCTTCAGAGCTTGAGTATTTTGCAATAGGCAGGCCAGTGGGAGAGGCCTCTTCTGCCCCTGGGCTACCTTTGCATCCCAAATGTTCAAAGTGGTTTGCAAATAACATTCAGCAATAAGTAACATATCCACCCACAATAAGCCCTTGAGCTGGATCACATAAAACACACCTCTTCCTTCTCCTCCTGGGAAAGAAGCAAGTCGAGGAGGAAGGAAGCTGAGCAGAATCTCTCCACCTGCCCCCTGAGGGCCCACGGCTCCCAGGTGCCCCCCCCCCCAGGAGAAGTCCCCTTGGGAGTTCATGGTGGTGGTGGCAGCAGCAGCAGAGGCTCCTCAGAGTAGCCAACCAGCTCCTCCCATGCCAGGTGCAAGGCGGGTGGCACTGGGGGCGAGGGGCAGCTGAGCTGGGCCTGAGCAGCAGGTGCAAAGCGGGGAGAGGCACCCTCTGGGCTTCCACCTAGCCGGGCACACCCTGATCATCCTCACCTGCTGCTTTGTTGCTGCCAGGGGCACAGAGTCCGGCCCAGAGGATGCTGCCTGCTCCTTCCTCTGACTGGGTGGCGGCTTTCCCTTGGCACTCTTCTTCCGGCGCTTCTGGAGGTGGCAGACAAAAAGAGGGAGGTCTGGGGACCTGCAGGCAGCCCTGAGACACAGGCACACACACCCCTGCCCTCCAGTGCCCCCAGGGGGCAGAGGCCGGAAGGGGCGCAGGGTGGCTGCGTGCCAGCCTGCCGTGGACGTCTTTCTCTTCCCTCTCCTCCTCCTCCTTCCGCAACCAAGAGCCTTCTGTTCTCGCTGGCATGGTGAGGAGGCGAAGTGAGTGCCCTTGTCAAGTGCCCAGACAATGGGGGCCTTGAGGGCTCCCTGCCTGCCCCCTATCACGTGAAGGAGGACCCTCCCCTGCCCCGCCTGCAGCCCCCACAGCAGGGCAGCATGCTTCGGGGAAGGTTTGGGGCTGGCAGGAGAGGCCACTGCCAACAGGGCCAGTGTGGGGGCCAGAAGGCAAGATTATGCTTATGACCCCGTCCATCTGGCTGGGTAAGGTGTGGGGCCCAGGGGTCTGCAGGAGAGGCGGCAAAGCCTGGGGGTCAGGGGAGCCCCTGCAGGGAGCTCTAGGGTGGGCTGGGGGAGCGCAAAACAGACCCAGGCCGGGACTCACCTCGGAGGTTGTCTGGGACTTGCTTCCTCCCAGCTGCTGACCTGGGGGGAGAGAGTGGGGGGCAGAGAGTTAGGCCAGCAGTGGAGAGAAAAGAGAACACCCCACTCCAAGCCAGAGGGCAGGATGGAAACCAGAGCAGGCTGGATCAGGCCCGTGGCCCAGCAAGCCCAGTATCCTGTTCTCACAGTGGCTGTGCAGTTGCCCATAATGGGAAGCGGGGCAAGCAGGATTGGAACCCAGACCCCGCTGTTTCCAGCAACGGAGATTCAGAAGCAACATTTCCTCCAGATGTGAAGAAAGAGGAGGGGGCTCAGGACACTTTCGGGGGGGGGGGGGCTTTCCTTGGCTCCTTGTCTTGGCTTCGTGGCTGTTGCCCTGCGCCCAGTTCACAGGAGGCCCAAATAGCAGACACGGGAAAAGGAGAGGGACAAGGTGCTACCTGATTATCCACCAGACAAAGCAGCCTGTGGAACAGAAGGCCACAGGAAATCACCTGCCAGTTCAGGAAGGCCTCAGAAATGGGGCCAAGGCAGTTGCTCTTCTGGATTCTGCTCCAGAATGCTTTCTCCGAAACCGACACACCTCGTTTGCTCCTGTGCTCCACCATGAACCACCCCAGATATCTTTAATAAAGGTCAGTAGAAATTGCCTAGAGGGCCCATCTAGTCCGGCATCCTGTTCCCACAGCAGCCAACAAGATTCCCCACAGGCAGCGGGGGATGGTGGCACCCTCAAGATGGGTGGGGGCTCAGCCCCCTGCCCCCAAATATTGAAGGGACTGAAGCCCCTTCTGCCCCCATCACCAGCACCCTGCTAGTAGCCTTCAATAGCCCTCTCCTCCATGAATTTGTCTCATAATCCTTTAGCGCCCCGTTAAACTATGGAACTCACTCCCACTTGAGCGCTTGTGCTTGAATCCTGCTTGCATCGGTGAGAACAGGAGGCTGGACAAGATGGGACATTGGCCTGATCCAGCCGGCTCTTGTGATGTTCTTACGGGTCCAGAGGGCCATTCCCCACGACCCCAAGGTCTCGTTCCTGGTCGATCACCCCCTTCAGAGCCCGTGAGGGTATTTGAATTCTCCTGTGCCTCACTTTACACTTTCTTGCATGGACTCTTGCTTGGCAGGGGGTTGGACTCGATGGCCCTTGTGGTCTCTTCCAACTCTATGATTCTATGACTCACATTTGCCGTTTGGATGACCATTCTGTCTCTGTGTTGCTCTGCATCAACATCGAGTTTTGACCTTGGATGAACTAACCCCAAATTCCTTCCCAATTGCAATGTTGGGGGGGGAGGCAGGAGGTGGAGAGGAACTAAGACAAGCCCTTCCACATCCGGGACAGAGGTCCACTGGGCGCAGCCTCGGGTTCCCACAGGGGCCTCTTCTGCCTCTCGCTCGTCAGAAATCATCTTAAACCGGCTGCATGCTTTAAGCCAGCAAATAATGGGAATAATAATCATAATAATAATAATAATAATAATAATAATAATAAGCCACAGCCCTTATTTTCCTGAAGCAGAGACACTGGCAAAAGGTCAAAGGAGGGAGAAGATTTCTGCATTAGCTGGGGCATTGTGGGACGGCAGCGTGGTCCAGTGAGGTGAGCCAGTGAGGTGAAAAGTTGTGGCTAAAGACATGTCTGTGAAATGGGCGCAGCAGCAATGCTATATGTTAGACCAGCGCAGGGAGCCAAGCCTCCAAGCCCTTTGGAGTCAGGAAGGCCTGGAGGAGAACCTTGCTCACAGGGACTGCCTTGCAGGGGCAAAGGGAGGGCAGAGGGAGTGTGCCCCATATTGCTCACCCCCCAGTTCACTTTGAAGGGAGATAAATAAATGCATCGCATCCAAGTATTAAGATAAATAACACCCCCTCCAAAGCTGCAACAGGCACCCCAAGAAATGGGCTCAAGGCCCCGCAGCCCTCTGCCTCCTGCTGCCCCTCCATCTGCCCCCCTGCAAGCGAGAGGAGGGGGTCAGGCCCAGAGCATCTCCCTCCCTCCTGCAGCCCCTTGGAAGGGCTCCCCTGCCTGGTGAGGATGCCCTGCGTGCCCACAGGGGGCTGGATGGGTGGCCCCGGCACCTACCTGCCCAGAGACTGGGGGGCTGGCGTCCCCGCAGGGAGCAGAGCAGGAAGAGAGCCCACACTCCCAGGGAGCCCAGCACCAGGGAAGCTACCCAGGCCACGCGCAGCCAGGCAGGATCGCTCAGTGCCCACGGGCTCAGGGAGGCCATACTCAGCCTGCCGTGCCACGCCAGCCGCTGCCTTTGGTGCGAGAGGGAGGGAGGAAGGAAGGAGGGTGTGCCGGCAGCAGCAGCAGCGCCCCGTTAACCCTCGCCGGCCTGTCCGCAGCCCAGATGGGTTCCAGATGTCCGCTGCCTCCCTCCCCACAGCTGGGCCGCTCCTGGTGAGTCAGACGGGCAGGGCGGGCTCTTAACCCTCAGTGGGAACACAGGCCCTGCCAGGGCTGACAGGGCCAGAGGAGTCCTGAGGGGGCACAGAGGACCCCCTTGTCCTCCCCACACTCCTGGAAGTGGAGGACAACAACTTCAGGGCTTTGTGCTGTCAATCAAAGGGCTTTCGAGGACGAGGAAAGCGGGTCTCTGGCCCCAGGCCTGCTGGCTCATGTACAAGCGTGGCTTGTTGCCCCCTTGTCTAGTTGCTCCAGTGCCCCCCTCCCCCAGCAGGGGGCAGTGCCAAGAAGGGCCTGGGCGTCTCAGAGCCCCCTCCGGGGCAAGACTTTCAGCTCCAGCTGAGGGCCAAGGAGGCATTTTGTGCTCCTTTTGAGGTGGAGAGGCCACCTTTCAGGGATGCTTTAGTTGCGGTTCCTGCATTGCCGGGGGTTGGGCTAGATGACCTCTGGAACCCCTTCCAGCTCTACAGTTCTGTGATTCTATGATTTATTCTGATCGTCCTCCTCCTCCCCGCTTTCTTTTCAGCTGCCTCTAAATTCAGCTTTTAAAACTAAAGCAAGATGTATTTTTGGAAATGATGGGTGGGCTGACTCATCTTGCCTCTGACGCTCCGTTCTGCCTTCACCCAGAAAGAGGGGCAGCCCCAGCCCCACGGAGGCCCCTGTGGCTTCCCCTGCTTGGACATCCCGGAGGCAGGAGGGGCTGTGGGGCACCCCCAAGGGAAGGGCAGCCTTTGCCACATGGCATCATGCACACACGGACACCAGGAGAGGCTGCTGGATCAGGCCCAATGGGCCCCAGCCAGAAGCAGCAGGATCCGAGCACAAGAGCAGCCGCAGCTGGGATTCAGAAGCAGGGCTGCCTCCAGCCGTGGAAGCGGAGGAGAGCCATCAGGGCTGGACGGCATCCTTGGTAGCCCCCCCCCCCCGAAAGGAGAGGGTGGCATGATCAGCACAGCCTCTCTGCAGAGGGAAAAACAGCCTGTCAAGGAAAATGCTCAGCTCAAGTTCCCTTCTGGACATTTCTGCATGCAGGATTTGCCCCCTGCCTTTTGAGGGCTCCAACTTGCCAGTGCAAACTGGGCCCCTTGATTCTGCAGCACACCTATTATTATTATTATTATTATTATTATTATTATTATTATTACCGTATATATTATTATTACTGTATTATTATTATTATTATTATTATTATTATTACCATCTTGTACCCCACCCAGCCTCTCTTCACTTCACTAGTAGCCCAGGGGCCCCATAGTGGGTCCAAAAGAAAAGGCTTCCCTGTTTAGGGAAGTTTTTAATGTTTGAAGTTTTATTCTGCCTTTAATCCTCTGTTGGGAGGTGTTCAGAGTGGCTGGAGAAACTCAGTCAGGTGGGCGGGGTATTAATAATAATAATAATAAATAATAATAATAATAATAGTAATAATAATAGTAATAATAATAATAGTAATAATAATAATTAGCTCCCTGCCTCGCCCTTCCGTGAACCACTTCCCATTTCACCAAAATCAATTGGATCCCTGAGCCAGGACTCCTTGTGGGCAACTGAGGCCGGCCAAGATCTATAGCTGGAGGGCAGCATCCCGTCCCCTGGCTGGAAGCAGCTGCCCTGGGGGGGGGGGAAGGAGTCCAGCAGCAGCAAGCAAGCAGCCCAGTTTCACCAGCTGAGCTGCTCCCGCCCCCCCCCCCAGAAGCCGCCAGTGCTCCCTACCCTGGGAGGAAGAGGAGTCGAGATGCAAGGCGGTCTTCTTGGACTTTGCTCGCACCCAGATTTGAACTGTGAGGTGCCTCACAGCAGGAGACTTGTCTGCTTGGGAGTGGGAGTCATTGTGTGCCTTCTCCTCCCTCCCCACCCTTTTTCCTTTTGTGCTGTGTCTTTTAGACTGTAGGCATAAGGGGGGGGACAGGACTGCCTTTTTACCGATCTCTGGGGGCTGCTCTGGGAGCCTTAATTGCTTCAATAAATAAAACTTCAAAAATACCTTCAGCTGAGGATGTCACAACGTGAAAACCAGCACCAGCGGCTGTTATGCAAGCTCTCTGGTGACGCAGAAGTCTTTGGGGGAAAATGAGGAAGGAGAATGGAAGAGGCCTCTGAGCGAACAGCCAGCCTTGCTCTGCTGAGCGCCGCTCTCTTCTGCCCGGAGAGAACCTCCAGAGCTTTGCTGGATGCAGCAGGGATGGCCTGGCCAGGATCCAGAGCAAGCGGACAGGCTCAGGCAGCACATGCCAAGTGTGGGGAGGGCAGAGGGGCCCCCAGCCCCCATTCCCTCTCAGTTCACCAGCCCCTGCCCTCTGCTGCAGGACAGGCAGGCCGGGGGGGGGGGCACGGTTGTGTTGGTGACTCTACATGGACTGGGGGGGGGGGCTTTGCCTCCAAAGTGGGTCCAGCTAGCACAGCCTCTTCTGGGAAGCTCCAAGCAGAACCTGGGTGCAACAGGTCAACCTGTCCTTGCGATTCCCAGGATCCGATATTCAGAGGCCTCCTGCAACTGCCCTTGTGGCCCTTGGCTAGGGACAGCCTCATCACCCCTTAATTTAGGACATGCTGGCACCAGCCCCGTTGGCAGACCTGTTCTGTGTTCCAAAGATGTCTGCAAAGCTGACATGAAGGCTGGCAATGTCCACCCCACTGTGTGGGAACCCCTTCCAGACAGCAGTGACCAGAGGAGCAACGGCTGCTGGGGGGAGCGGAGAGAGAAGAAAGGCCCCCTGGCATCTGAAGCAGCACAACTGGATGCCCTGGTCTGCCCCGGCTGCAGCAGAACATGTCTCCTCGGTCTCTACAGCCCCAGCAACCTTCCAGCAGTCGGACTTCACCCCCAAAGGCGCCTCCTCCGCTGTTTCCCAAAACAGACAGATACCAACCAACTTTTAAAATGCCACCCAAGTCATTGGCCATCTCTGCCTCCTTCCTGCAGGAGCAAGAAGGCCTTTTCTTTTATGTGTCCCCACGAAGTTCTAGTGCTGTGAGAGAGGGAGAAAAACTTGCCTCCCTCCACTTTCTCCAGGCTAAGGAATAGGTTGAAACTTCTGCCTCTAACGCCTCTTTCCTCTAAACTAAAAAGTCTCCAGTGCTGCAACTTTCTTCATAGCGGAGCTGCTCCCAAACCCTGGAACATTTTGGCTGCCCTTTGCTGAACCTTTTCCAATTCTTCAATATCCTTTTTGAGGTGAGGCGCCCGGAACGGGACACAATGTTCCAAATGCGCTCTAGATTTGTATAGCAGAATTACCAGACGGACAGTTTTGTTTTCGGATCCTCGCAAAGAATTCGCCTTCCCTTTGAGGTCCACCCACTCCTGGTGCTCAGCCCTGGCTAGAAGGGGCAGCCGCTGCTTGGCGAAAGAAGCCCCCACCCTGCTGGGCTGCGGGGGGGGGGGGAGAAAGGCTGGAGGGCCCGAGGAGGGAGAGGCGGGGGCTGCCCCACGTGGCTGGGGGGCATGAAAGATCTCCTGGCAGCTTCTGAAAAAAGCTAAAGTGCCAAACTGAGGGAGGGGCTGATTATATTCCCCTGTGACGCAGCGATTAACAGGGACTGCTGTGGGCAGGCTCCCTGCATTGCCCGGGGTTGGACTAGATGACCCGCGGGTCCCTTCCCACTCTCCAGTCCTCCGAGTCTCGGATTCCTGGCTCCTTTCCCCATCCGGCTCCCGGCCCGCCCTTCTCGCTGGGTGGGCGGCGCTGCCGGGAAAGTGCGGGGGGGGGGGCCATTCGGAAAGCGAAAGTGATCCTGGCCTCCCGCGGCGCGGCTGCTGCTGCCACCTAGAGGCCGAGCCAGGAAGCGCAGCCGCCCGCCAGGAGGAGCCGCCTCCGGCCCGGGGTGGCCCGACTGGCCCCCGCTCGGCTCCCAGGGCGGGGAGGGGGCAAAAGGGAGCAAGTGGAGGAGGATCGCGACGGGGGGGGGGCGCTTTCTGGGATGGGAGGGGCCTTGGGGTGCCCCGTAGCCTGATGCCCGCTGGTGGTGCGCCAGGGTACGCCCACCCTGGACGGGCAAGCCTGGGGCGACGTGGGCCGAGGAGCCTCGCGGCGGAGGAAGGGATCGCGCGCAAGCAGCAGGGGAGGCGGAGCGGGGCTTCGAGGGCGCGCCCTTGGCGAAGGGAGGCGGGGAGCCCCGGAGCTGCCTGCCAGAGCCAGGCGCTTTGGAAAGAGTCCAGGAGCCCTCCGCCAAACGCGGCTTTGCTTCAGCCCCTTCTCACCACGGGTGGGGGGCTGCCTGTCTTGGGGGTGGCGTGGGCCGCGAGGGCCATTTGCACCTGCGGGAGGTGAGAGAGACGAGTTAGGGCCCTCCCATTTTGGTCCAGTCTCTTGCACACTTGGGCGGGGGCTGCGCTGCCTGGACACCTCCGTGAGTATCACAAAAGTGAGATAAAGTTGTACAGTACATGTAATAAAAACAACTTAAAAAGCAGAGACATCACCTTGCCAACAAAGGTCCGTATAGTTCAAGCCCTGGTTTCCCCAGTAGTGATGTATGGAAGTGAGAGCTGGACCATAAAGAAGGCTGATCGCCGAAGAATGGATGCTTCTGAATTCTGGTGCTGGAGGAGACTCTTGAGAGTCCCATGGACTGCAAGAAGATCAAACCTGTATCCATTCTTAAGGAAATCAGCTCTGAGTGCTCACTGGAAGGACAGATCCTGAAGCTGAGGCTCCAAGACTTTGGCCACCTCATGAGAAGAGGACTCCCTTGAAAGGACCCTGGTGTTGGGAAAGATGGAGGGCACAAGGAGAAGGGGACGACAGAGGACGAGATGGTGGGACAGTGTTCTCGAAGCTACCAGCATGAGTCTGACCAAACTGCGGGAGGCAGTGGAAGACAGGAGTGCCTGGCGTGCTCTGGTCCAGGGGGGCACAAAGAGGCGGACACGACTAAACAACAACAGCAACAACATGTAGTAAAGCAGTCCAGAAGCTTCAGCCACAAGGAACCACAATGGACAGGTGTGCATTGCTGCAAAGGCATCTTTCCATCTGCTCCCCGTTTGCCTCCGGCCCCATATCAAGGTTGCAGACCCTTCAAGCAGCGGCTGAGAAGCCTTCAGCCCATCCACGATGGCTGGACTTCAAGTCCTATGACCCCAGACCATTGGGCATGCTGGCTGCGAGAGTCCAGGAACATCTGGAGGACCCCCCCCACTTGGAAGTTTTCCGGGGGTCTGGTGTGTCTCAGGGGTCTCTTTCTGCCCCTCCACATCCAGGGCCCAAAGACCAGGAGAGGCAAAAGGGCTTTCCTGAGAAAGTCCCCTCCCCTTTTCAGAAAAAGGAAACAAAAGAGGGGTCTTTTTAGGGCAGAAGGCCTTCAGCTTACTGGAATCAAATGGAGGCAATTCTCAAATTTCTTTACTGGCCCTTACATTGCAATGCTTTGCAGATTATTGTCATTGATTTATATTTTGACTGCAGACGAAGATGGCTGGAATTGGACGTTTCCACAGTAGCAAAGGCCTGATATCCCTGCAGAAGGGGGGGAGATGTGGAAGCTGAGAAACAGCTGGGCATGAACTGGAAGCCTGGCCGCCCAAGGGGGGGCTCTCCTCCCAAACTCTGCTGCCTCCACAGGGCTTTGTTGTGCTCCCCACCTTCTGTTCCCTCCTGCTTGGAGTTAAGTTGGCAGCCACTAAGTTTGTAGGTAGCAGTGCCCCCCACTCAGAGGCTGGCATGGTTGGCCCCTGTCAAGGGCGCAGGCCCAGAGGGTTTGCCAAGGGAACAAGGGAGCCGACGTACGTCTATGCTTAAGGTTGAGGCGCCTCTCCTGGACCCCATCTTTTCAGGCTCAGAACCCGGGGGGGGGGGGGAGTTTCACAGAGACTCCTGGAGACAACCACTCACCCCCTTTTGGGTGTTCCATTCGGGGGGGGCATTTCAGAGCAGCAGAGGCGCTGGGAGCCAAGTTCATCTGGGGCAAAGAATGAGCACAGCTCCCCCTGCATCCCCCCCCCCCCCGTTTCGGACATGCTGTGCTTGGGGGGTGGGGAGAGGCCTTTGCATCCAAGACTTGGGGCACCATCAGAGGCCAAGTTGTTAACAAGCTCCCATTGTCCTTTCTTCCTATAAGAAGTTGGCGTGTGGAGCTGCCTGGCAAGAAAGTGAAACCGCATTGGCTTAGGTGCCCCTTCCCCCCAGTGCCCAGCCGCTGCCAGTTGGCTCAGGAGGGGCCCTGAGCAAGTGGCCCCCTCGTGGGCTCTGCAAGGCCACAGCAGAACAGACCGGCCAGCCCCAAAGCCCAAGCCTGGCTGGACTGAGGGTGAGCATTTCTGCCATGTGGGGAGAAGCTGCCCTAGCTGGTTTGGTACCTTATTCTGCATATATTCGAGGGCAAAACAGTGCTTGGCGGCATCAGGTGTCAGTTGCAAAATCCTGGGGCTGAATATTCAGCCGCAGAAGTGGGCATTTTTGCAAAGCTCTGCTTTTCGCACCCTATGAAGGCTCCCACCACCCAGTGACCTGGCGTGCGCATGAGGCATCGGGAGCACCATTGAGCCAGGGCCACCCCGATCTGCCTGGCACAACTTCTGCTACAGCACAGGGTGGGGGGCACACTCCTTGCCCCCCCCCCATAGCAGCGCCACCAGCCCTGGCTGGCTGAGGAAGGGCTGCAGCACGCAAAGGGTTAAGCCCCAGGCTCCCGGCCGCTCCCTCCTCTGCATGGAAAAACTGCCTCAAACAAACCCTTTTCATTACATGAAAAGCAGCTTCTGCTCCCAAACCGCAGCCCTGGCACCGCCCCATAGCGCCCCTTTGATCTGGTGGGGCTGCAGCTTCCAGGGAACAGGGGGGGGCAGGACCCCCCAGGGAGGGAGAAACGGGCCCTTATCCGCACCCCCCCCAACGTGCATTGAATTGGAGGGAGAGGCAGCTGAAAGATTTTTTGCAGGGGTAGCGTTGCACTCAAGCTGAAGTGCCCCCCCAAGAGGCCTTTGGCCCACCATCATGGGTCTCCCCCCCCAAGTTTGTGATGCCCCTCCTCTCCCCACAGCACCCATAAAAAGCCACAGGTCACCCTGTGAGCCCATCACTAAGCTGGTGGGGGGGGATTCCTCTGCCTCATAAACACCTGGGAAATGCTTCCTTTGCACTGGGGGCAACAGGGCCCTATTGCCCCCCCCCCACAAGGCTCTCTCCTCCCATTGCCTCCAAGGCTCAGATCCATTTTCTCCGGAGAGAAAAAACTCAAAACATCTGATCTGTCAGAGCAAACACACAATACACACAGAGAGAATTTCACCACCAACACAGTTGTTTTTCTCCTGTTTGGAACATTCTCTCCCCCCCCCCCCCCCGCATGTTCCCCAAGTAATGAGCAATCGGGGAAGAATGGGCCCCAGGGAACGGCGCTTCCTGAAGCAGCCACACAAAGGGCCGGAAATGCCTCTTGTGCAGGCACTGCCAGCTTCCCTGCCAGCCCTGCCCCAAAGCAGCCAGCTTCCTCACACCCCTCTCTGGCATCAACTGGCCAAGGTGGGCGCGACAAGAGCACCCCCTTGTGGTGCGCGAAGTTCAGCTCTGCAGCGCCAGGAGGGAGGGACCCTCTGCCCCACAGCTTAAGCAGGTGTTGCCCCAGGCCCAGGAGGAAGCAGCGCCTGCTGGATCAGGCCCACGGCCCATCAAGTCCAGCCTCCTCTTCTCATGGGGGCCAAGCAGATGACCAGGATGGGGAGCCTGCAAGCAGGATTCGAACACAGAGCCCCCTCTCATCCTGTGGCTTTTATCTCCCTCTAAAACCATCCACGTTGGGGCCATCACTCGTCTCCTGGGAGGGCAAGTTCCCTGGTTTGAGTTCTTCTGTTCACACTCTGCAATGAAAGGAAAAAGCTTCCTCTGTTTCCGCGGTCTCTGTCCGAGGCCAAGCAGAGCCAGGAAGAGACCCGTCCCTGGACAGATTACGCTCCCGGAAAACCAAAACTGATGAGGAACAGCTGAGGGAAGTTTGGGGTCTTTAGCCTGAAGAAGAAGAGATGATGGAGATGGAGCCAGCGTGTTTTCTTTTGTTCTGGAGTGTTACGGAAATTACGGGGGGGGGGCACATCTTTAAAGTTGTTAAATGTTACAAATATTATGCATAAATGCATCCTTTTGACTTGACAGCTCAGGGAAGTTACCTAGCTTTAAAAATCATATAAAACCAACTCCTTTGCCAGTTTCCTCCATTCCACCGCCAATTTGCTTCACTGGCCAAGGACTTGGAAACCACTCGGTCCCCACCATAATCCCTCAAGCGGGAGGTCACCTACGCAAAGGAAGGTGCTCATAGGTGTCAATCGCTGGGCAAAGGCACTCCTCCGGACTTGCCCAGGTGGCAGACTAGGCAGACCCAAGTTCTATTGTCCCTTTGTAGCAGGTGCTTAGAATGTACTTCCCAACACATATCCTGAATCCGCCTGTCCCTCCTATGTTAATCGTGTATAACCCTTTCCTTTTCTGACGTGTCAATGATGCTGTACGAACTGTATTCTGGGATATGGTGGGAAAGTTTTAAAAGTCCTTGTCACCCCATCCTCGGGGTTCAAAATTCCTCTTTGAACCTGTTGCGCAATGAACTTTGGTCTACAGCTATTTGCTCCGGTTGGTGGCTGGACTCCTTCCTTTATTCCACAGGGACCCGTGGGCTCTGCGTGACGAGCTGGGGGGCTGAGCAGCCTCGCACCTAGATTTTTCCGTAACAGGAGGGAAGGACTCGAACCCATGGCTTCAAATGACAAGAAAGGAGATCCTGACTGAACGTCTGAAAGGACTTTCTGAGGACAAGAGCTGTTCAGCAGCAGAGACTCTCCTTCCTTGGAGGTTTCTAAACAGAGATGGGCTGCCATCAGTCAGGGGGCTGGACTAGATGGGCCCTGGGGTCCCTTCGAGCTCCACAGTTCTCCGATTCCTCTCCCCTCCAGGCTACTCTCAGGCTGCAGGAGGGAGGGAAGCCAGATTCAAAGGCGGGAACAAGAGTCGAAGAAGAGAGACCATGCGCCAACGTGGCAAAGTTGCCTGCAGGGCGCTGGGCTTCTTGGGGGACAGGCAGCCTGGGGCAAAGGCACAGAGGCAGCCCATCTCCCCTGCCCCCCAGCCCCACCCAACCGGCCCTTGGATCCTACCCAGACCTGCAGAGCCTCTCCCAGCCAGGCTGGTCTCTGCTGCTCTTGCCAAGCCAAGGAGCAAAGGAAGGGGGGTGGAGGAGAACCCCCCCCAAGCAAGACAGGCCCTGCTCTGACTTTTCCTTGTGTGCCTTTTAATGCATGGCTTCTCCATCCTTCAAACCACCCCCAAAGTGATGCCCCACGTAGGCAGCAGCAGAATCAGCAGCCCCCCCCCCCCCCAAAAAAGAGGTAATATGTTGAAAGCAGGGTCCTAGGAGATCCAGTCTGAACAAAGGCTGGTGCCCAGTGGAGTCTCACCAGCTCTGCTCCCTCAGGACCAGTCTGGCCAAGGGCATCCTTGCCCACCCCCCTTGCTGTTTCTCCTGGCAGCCCTGGGGGAGAGGGGAACAGCAGCCCTCGCAGGCCCCCCCTTGCCCCCTCAGGGCTGCTTGGACCAGCGGCAGGTGATGAGGTACTGAGGATATGCCTGAGTGTCGTTGAAGATGACAAAGACGCCTGGGTTGCGGAGGTTGTCCACGGTGCTGTCGTAGCGCCGTGGCACGGCGTCCCCTTCCCGCAGAGGCGGCGCCCGCATGCTGGGGTTACCCAGCGCATAGTCCCCGGTCAGCGTCCGCGTCACAAAGATGTACTTGTTGCCGTCGCTGCTGGAGGGGGAGTACATCTCCTGCACGGAAACGACGGCCTTGACAGCAAAGTAGACCCCGTGGCCGTAGCGTGTGGCTGGAGGGACAAAGAGGGAAGGAGAGGGGGCTGGGGTCAGGAAATGGGACCCAGGCAGTGTAGGCTCTTCCTGAGGTCTCCCCCAGCCCCAAAGCACCTCCCGCAAGCCTGCCTAACCCCTGCCAGGCTTGGGGGAGTTCCACCTGCAGTTCCCCATGGGTCCACCTGGGGGCTCTGCTCAGAACAATTCTCCAAGGAGGGACAAGCCTGGCTGTTTTCCAAAGCATGGCTGCTGAAGAAACTTCACCTGCTGGGTCAGTCCAAAAGCCTGTTGGATGAGTCCAAAAGTCACCAGGATAGCAATGTTCTCACAGGGGCCCATCAGATGCCCCTTAGAGGAAACCTTCCAGCAGGATACGTGCCAAGAGGAACTTTCCCCTCCTGCGGTTCCCAGCAAGCATTGCTGCCTCCAGCCGTGGAGACAGAGCAGATCCGTCCTGGTCAGCAGCCATTGCGAGCCCCTCCTCTGTGAATCTGTCAAACCCTCTTGCAATGCCAAACTTTAAAAGCTAAACCTTCCCTCTGTTTATTATATACAGTATTTTTTGCTCTATAAGATGCCCGTTTTCCCTCCTAAAAAGTAAGGGGAAATGTGTGTGCATCTTATCGAGCAAATGCAGGCAGGAGGCTCTGCTCAGCGCTCCCTTTAAAGAGCCGCACACACACTCCACACGCTCTTTAAAGGGAGCGCGGCTCTTGGGGGAGCCTTAGCCGTGTGCAGCCTCTGCCGGGCAGGGAATGATGGCTCCCCTTGCCTGGGGGAGGCTGTGCGCGGCTATCCCATAAGCCAGGACAGCCAGATGGATCACTGCGCTGTGATCCCGCTTGCTGTCCTGGCTTCTGGGATCCAGAATATTTTTTTCTTGTTTTCCTCTTCTAAAAACTGGTCTGGTGCATCTTACAAAGCGAAAAATATGGCACTTAGTTTATTTCTTCTTCTTCATAGTCCATGTTTTTTTCAACATAGTCCATGTTTTTTCAACCCTCAGATCTGGAATCTGCTAGATCTGGGCTGGGGCCCTCCTGGTAGCCCTCCTGGGTGCTCCAGGCACCCCACATACAGCCCCCTCCCACCCCTGGCTCACCGTTCTTTCCGCAGAAGCTGCGGTTGAAGCCGTGCAGGCAGATCTCACGGCTGGACTCCTCCGTGGTGCCGTGGAAGAGGAGGCGCTCCACATCCCGACGCCCACAAACGTTCAGCAGGGCCACCTTCTTCAGCTGGTACTGCTGGTAGAGAAGAGGGTGCAGCAGCTTCTCCACCTGCCAGGCACGGAAGGGAAAGGAGGGACCATGAAGGCAGCGGTGGTGCAGTGGTTAGAGTGCCGGACGAGGACCTGGGCCAGACCTCAGCCATGAAGTTGTGCCAGGCTTTGGAGAAATGCAGCCATTCTCATAGCGCAGGTGCTCCCAATTAAGCTTCCCTCCTACTCCTACCCCCCCCCCCCAATTATCTCCATCACTTCCCCCTTCTTGCAACCTGATCTTGCAACCACTAAGCCTTCTGTGTGGCAACCTTATCAGCACTCCTTGGAGAGAGAGGCTGGACACTTTCTAGCGAAGGGGAATCACTTCTCTCCCTCTCTTCCTCTTCTGCTTCTCCTGGCTGTTCCCCACTCAGTTCTGCCCAGCTGTTGTTTTCCAAACTATGCCCTTCTGCAAACCAGTTCTCTAAATCTATGCTGCTCCACACTTCCTGGGCAGCTTCAGGATCCTGGTCAGGAGCAGGAAGAGGGGGAGGTTCCCACCGTTCCTCATCAGAGCTGTAATCCTCAGTCGGGTCTCTGACAATTTGTGACCCTGCACCAAACAACTCACTGCTGCCCGGTCTGCTTGCTAGTCAAGGCATCGTGAACATCCAGAAAAGATTGAAAGGTGGCTCAAACAACCGTGTCAGCCCCCACCGCTGTACCCAATAATGAGTAATGAATTTTAAGGAGGACGTTGACAAGCTGGAATGTGTGCAGTAGAGGGCAACCAAGATGATCAAGGATCTAGAAGCCAAGCCTTATAAGGAACGGTTGAAGGAGCTGGGGATGTTTAGCCCAGAAAAGAGGAGACTTTGAGGAGGTAGGAGAGCCATCTTCAGATGTCTCAGGGGCTGTCACAGGGAAGAGGGAACATGATTATCTTCGCCTGCTCTGGATGATAGGACTCGAACCCATGGCCTGGAAACGATGCCTTATGAGGAACGGCTAAGGGAGCTGGGCATGTTTAGCCTGGAGAAGAGGAGGTTAAGGGGTGATATGATAGCCATGTTCAAATATATAAAAGGATGTCACATAGAGGAGGGAGAAAGGTTGTTTTCTGCTGCTCCAGAGAAGCGGACACGGAGCAATGGATCCAAACTACAAGAAAGAAGATTCCACCTAAACATTAGGAAGAACTTCCTGACAGTAAGAGCTGTTCGACAGTGGAATTTGCTGCCATGGAGTGTGGTGGAGTCTCCTTCTTTGGAGGTCTTTAAGCAGAGGCTTGACAACCATGTGTCAGGAGTGCTCTGATGGTGTTTCCTGCTTGGCTCGATGGCCCTTGTGGTCTCTTCCAACTCTAGGATTCTATGATTCTATGAAATTGACAAGAGATTCCCACTAAACATACAGAAAAACTTTCTCACAGTAAGAGCTGTTCAGCAGAGGAACAGACTCCCAAAAGAAATGCTGGACTCTCCTTCCTTGGAGGTTTCAAAGCAGAGGTTGGACGGCCATTTGTCAGGTCAAGCTTCTTGCCAGTCTAATTCCAGCAGGGGCACATGAGTGCCCACGGGCGCCACGCTGGCTCCCCTTGCTCCGCAGCATCATGCCCCCGGCTGTTCCAGACCAGCGCCCCCCCCCCGCCAATACCTTGACGATGCGGATCTTGTTGTGCATCTCCTCCAGGGTGTCGTAGAAATGGCGCACCGTCTCCCGGAACTCCTCTGTTCCCTCCACAAGCTGCACCAGCCTCGCCTCCCCATCATCCAGCCCCACAGGGACAGAAGGACCTGCAGAGGGGGCACTGCCCATCAGGAGGGGGGCGTGGGCTCAGAGGGGCCCTCCCCCCACGCCACAGCCGCTCTTGGGCCAAGAGGCAGCCCATTCAGCCCTGGAGAGGAAGATCACACCTGAATTGGGTGGCAGAGCCTACCTGGGAGGCGGCCAATGGGCACAGTGCGGGCACTGCCCAGGTCGTACTCTTCCATGCGCTCGAAGTCGATGGCGAAGGGGCGCCCATCAAAGAAGACGTCCAGGCGCTTGAGCCCCCGACCCCACGCCTGCTCCAGAAGGGCGCTGGCCTGCGCCGAGTATGGGGTGGAAGATCCCTGGGGGTCCCAGTGCACCCAGCAGGCGTCGCCAGGGTCCCCCACGGCCTCCGTGCGCAGCAGCCGGGTTAGTAGCAGCGCCAGGTCCCGCGTGGCGGCCACGGGGTAGTCGGCGAAGCCTCGCACCACGGCCACCTCCCCGTCCAGCCAGATGCGCACCGCGTGCTTGCGCTCCAGGTGGGCCAGGTAGGCGAGGCAGGGCGGCGCCAGGGAGCGCAGGGCGGCGTGGGGCACCCTCTCCTCCCGCAGCTGATCCCGCAGGGCGTCCTGCAGCTCCTGCGCCAGGGGGGCTGCGTCCTCCTCCGCCCCCAGGAAGACGGCCACCTGGGCCGAGTCGGCCGCCTGCCTGGCGTCCTCCAGGGAGATGTGGAGGGCTGAGAGGAGGGTGGCGTCCGCGCTTGGCGCCTGCTCCTGCGCCCAGCTGGTGAGGGAGAGCTCCATGGCGCGACGCAGCTCCTCCTCCTCGCACCGAGCGCTGTCCATCGACTGCTGGATGGCCAGCAGCAGCTGAGCCTCCTCTTCCTCCTCGGCCGCGCTGCTCCGCAGGGCCAGGGGTCCTTCTTCCAGCACCCCCTCCTCCTCCTCCTCCGTGGCATCAGTGCCCTCCGCCCTAGCAGCTGCAGGGGCTGTCTCTGCCCCCTGCGAGGGCTGCTCAGGGTCAGTGTACAGGTCCTCCGGCTCTTCCTCCTCCACCCTGACGTTCTCCAAGGACCAGGACCCCCGTCCGGAGGCTGGGGAAGCCCCCCTGGGAGGCTGGAGGGCCGCCAGCAGGCCCTTGATCTCTTCTGTGGAGGGAGAGGGGGCTGTCAGGGGGCAGAAGGGGGGCGGGGAGGGGGGCTCACTCCCCTCGCAGTCCCACAAGCACACCCACGCTCCCCCCCCCAAGCCGGCCTCTCTGAACAGGGGCCTTCAAGGGAGGGGGCACGGAGGAGAACCCCCATCGTAGAATCGTAATTATAATAATAAATTTTTATTTATACCCCGCCCTTCCCGGTTCGAAAACCAGGCTCAGGGCGGCTAACAAACACTTCAAAACACTTAATTATAAAAGCAGCATAATACACAGCATAAAAACATGAATAACAATAAAATTCAAAAATCGATTAGATAATCCCCAGGGCTAGCTGGCTGAAGTGATCCTACTTGGGCCAGTGAAGAGACCAGGGGAGAATTAGCTGTGGGATCCCAGAGCGGGTAATCTTCATAAAAAGGGGAGAAGGAGGGAAGGAAGGGGAATAAAAGATCAGGTTAAATTCAAATCAAAGTCCAGGCGGAATAGCTGTGTCTTACAGGCCCTGCGGAAGGTGGTTAAATCCTGCAGGGCCCTGGTCTCTGGGACACCTGGGACAGAGCATTCCACCAGGTCGGAGCCACCACTGAGAAGGCCCTGGCCCTGGTGGAGGATAGTCTGACTTCCTTAGGGCCTGGGACCTCTAAACTATGGTTGTTCATAGACCTTAAGGTCCTCTGCAGGGCAGACCAGGAGAGGCGGTCCCGTAAATATGAGTTGGAAATAGAGTTGGAAGGGGTCTTCAGGGCCAGTCCAACCCCCTGCAATGCAGGAATCCGAATAGAGATTTTATGATTTATTCCTCTGGGTCTCTGGCAGGGTGGATAAAAATCAATGATTTAAAATAAGAATAATAATCAGATTTTTTAAAATTTAAATCAGATTCTTTAAATTTAAATTGGATTTTTAAAACAATATGCTTTCGGAGGAAAAATCTTTCTAAACACAGTTTTCTATTTAAGTTACATTATAGTCCAAAGGCTGTTCATCAGGAAATAAGGGTTTGTTTTAAGTTTTTCATGTGTGCTAAAACTCAGTCTAAGTTTTCTGTTAAAAAAATCATTTAACCACATCAGTTAACAAACATGGATACATATGCTAGAACATTATTGCTTTAATTAAATAAATTGTTTAAATTGTTATAAAGGAAATGAAAATTTTTCTCCTTCCAATAAAGTACAGCTGAAAAGTTGTCCAAATATAAATAGTTAACTTATTAAACCTCATAATAATTTCATAATTATCTGTCTTTGTATTTCTAATAGTATAACCAAATCAGTGATTTTTGATATAACTGTAAAAACTACTCTGAAAATTTATTATTCCAAAAATGAAACCTTCATCTGGTTGTAAATATTAAGGTTATACCAGCAAGAATGAGTCTTTCTGTAAAAAAGTGATTTAAATCAAGTCTTGCCGGGGGGGGGGGGGGAATCTCCAGAGCCCCTCCCAGGGGCAAGAAAGGGCAGGGAGCTCCACCCCCCTCCATCACGCCAGCCCCACAGCGCCCCTCTCCTCTCCGTCCCCGGAGGAGCAGGCAGGCGGGAGAAGGGGGCAGGATCTTACCCAGGTTGGCGTCACTCGGCTCTCCAGCTGCGCCCACTGGGGCTCCCAGCCCCTCCTGCCCATGGGGGGCATCTCGCGGGCAGCTCACCGCCAGCGGCTCCTGAGACGTCTCCAGTTCGTGCTGGGGAGAAATTGGGGGAAGGAAAGTCAGGGGGGCATTCGCAGAGCCAAGCAGAGTCCGGTCTCCTCGTTTCAGAGTGGGGGGCGGGGGCACACGTTGAGATTCTTGCATTGCAGGGGGCTGGAGCACATGATTCACAGGGCCCCTCCCAACGGTGCAATTCTAGGATTCTATGCACCGTGCCAGAAAATAAAAGGCACATAGCATATAATAATAAAAATAATAATTTTATTATTTCTACCCCAGTCATGAAAGTAAAAATAAAATAAAATAAAATAAAATAATAATAATAATAATAATAATAATAATAATAATAATAATAATAAATTATTTCTACCCTGCCCTCTCCAGCCAAGACCGGGCTCAGGGCGGCTAACAACCAATAATAAAAACAAGTTGTTTGAAATACAACTTAAAAAACAAGATTAAAATACAACATTAAGACATTAAAATTCAGCCTCATCACAGGAGGAGAAAGGAAAAAAGAAAGAGGGGGAGGGAATCAAATTGATTCCAAGTCAAAGGCCAGGCGGAACAACTCTTGTCTTACAGGCCCTGCGGAAAGAAATCAGGCCCTGAGGAAAGTAAACCATGAAAGTATAAAGGGAAAAGGGGGAGGCGCTGGAAACCCACCTTCACCTGGAATATGGTTTCACCCCCAGGGAAAATTATTGTTGTTGTATGTTAAATATATACACCACCTTACACCCAAAAGTCACAAGGCGGTTTAAGGCACAAGAACATAAAGTGCAGAATGTAAGAATACCAAAAAAAATCTGCCCCCAAGGTGCATTTAGAAGGTGGCCACAGACTGTTTTTCATGACCAAAGGCCTGGCAAAAGAGGGAGAATTTGTCTGGCCCCTAGTGGAGGCCGCAGGTGAGCCTCCCCAGGGAGTCCCATCAAAGGGGAGCCACTGCAGAAAAGGCCCCACCACTGAGCCGCTTGGCCCTCACACTCACAGGGGGTGTCTCCTTCCCGCTTTCCTCCTGAGCTCCCCTTTTCCAGGGCATCCCCCCCCCCCCCGGAAAAAGTGCACCTGAACCCACCTGCGTCTCTGGGGGGCTCCAGCGGACCCTCTCCAGGCCGATGGTGCAACGAAAGCGCCTCTCCAGTTCCTGCAGGGCCTCCTGGCCCCGTTTCTCCAGCAGGAAGCGGCTGATGCCCGGCAGCTCCAGCGTCACCGTCTGGGTGTGGATGGCGCTGAGCAGACTCTGCAGGAGCTCAGCGGCCGCCTGGCAGGCTCCGGCCTCCCCACTCAGCTGTGCAGCAGGAGGAGAGCAGAGGCAACTGAGACACCGGAATCCCACAAAGGTCCAGCTCAAAGAAGATTGCTAGAATCACAACAGCGTCACAGAACAAGAAGCCTGGCAATCACCAGGCAGTTCAGTCTTGCGCAGGGGCCATGTTCCAGGAGGGGCGCACATATGAAAAAACACACACAGTGGAACCTTGGTTCTCGAACTCAATCCATTCCGGAAGTCAGTTCGACTCCCGAAACCGTTCGGAAATCAAGGCGCAACTTCCGATTGGCTGCAGGAGTTCCTGCACTCAAGTGGAAGCTGCGTCAGACGTTTGGCTTCCGAAAAACGTTCGAAAACCGGAACACTTACTTCCACGTTTTTGGCATTCAAGAACCAAGGTACGACTGTACTCAAATTGCATCCTTGGGGGAAAAACAAAAGCCATGCATGAGTTGCAAAAAAGAGCTTTAAGGCTCTCTGTCTTGCTGGCCGCTCAACACATTGGCTCTGGAAAACTAGGGATGCTCCTGATGTGGGAGCGCAGAAGCCCTGCCGGATCTTGTGAGGGCAGCTCAGAATGGGTGCGCCCCAGACAGCCTGGCCCCCTCCCCAAGCAAGGCAGGGAGAGCTTAGAAGCGCTTTCTGCACCAGGTGTTTCCAGCGCGAAAAGAGCTTCTAAGCTCTCTGTCTTTCTCACAGTTTACTTGCAGGATCTCAACCAGGTGCGTTTGAAATCACACAGGTTCGGATGCAATGGTACTGGAGTCTCAAAAGGGGAGCAAATTTTTTTAGCAAAAACGTTAATACAATTCAGGAGGCACGGTAATTCAAAATAATTGGAAAGGGCTTCTGAGTGCCAGACGACATGGGAGGGGGTGGGAATTGAAAAAAGGGGGGGCATGACGTGGCAGCTGCATTTCCCTCTCGGGGGTCCCTCCCCACTCTGCAGTTCCATGGCTCTGGGGGTCCACCTTGCTGCCTTGCTGGGGATATCATCATCATCATCATTTTTCGATTTGTATACCATCTTTCTATCTTACAATACTCAAGGTGGTTTACAAGCTGAAGAAACAAAAAATGTACATCTTATAACAATCTAATGCATTGCAAAAATGTGATAGTAAAACTTTAAAATAGGCAACCTACATTCAAAAAGTAACATTCAGCAATCATTACAATAATATTAAATAATACTAATAATAACATATAAAACATATACCATATTTTTCACTCCATAAGATGCACCTGACCATAAGAGGCACCTAGTTTTTAGAGGGGGAATGCAAGAAAAAAAATATTCTTTAAAGGGAGCGCTGAGCAGAGCCTGTATGCATCCCAGGCTCTGCTCAGCGCTCCCTTTCACAAGCCGCGTGGAGCGTGTGTGCGGCGCTTGCAGGCTCTTCCCCGAGGGAGAAGGGCAGCAAGAGCCACGCACACGCTCCGCGCGGCTCATGAAAAAGAGCGCTGAGCAGAGCCTCCCGTCTGCATTTGCTCCATAAGAAGCACACACATTTCCCCTTACTTTTTAGGAGGGGAAAGGTGTGTCTTATAGAGTGAAAAATAACATATAATAACATATAATAGTTAAACAGAAATCCACTCTACAGTTACAATAAATAATTTCTAAACTATGATCAATAAAACAATGGCAAGCCACAGTACACAAAATAATACGAGACGAACTGAGAAGCAGGAGGCCCTCAGGCCCCGGCAGCCCCTCTCTTACCCGCAAGCCTGTGACGTCGTCTCCTTCCAGGGGCAGGAGGGTGACGCTGCCAATGCCCGCCAGCACCTCCTGGTAGTACCTCTGGAGGTAGCGCAGGGCTCCCGGCTCCATGGCCACCAGGGCCTCGTCCGGCATGCTCTCCTGCAGGCAGGCCGCCAGCCGTGCCCGGTTCTCGGCCTCCATCCCGGCCAGGGTCAGGCCCTCCAGCCGCTCCCCGCCCTCCTCCAGCCGCACCCGGCAGCAGGGGAGGGTCTCCTGCAGCTGGGCCCAGCGGGGGGAGGCCAGGGCCGGCAGGTGCCTCTCCGACAAGGGCAGGGCAAAGTGGCCCAGGGAGGCGCCCAGCAGCTCGGTGGCCAGGCGGGCCGTCTCGGGCCTCAGGGCCGCCACCAGCACCTCGTCCGCAGCGGGGAGGAAGCAGGCGCCCAGCCCCCGCTCGGCCAGCCGCTCCGCCAGGTGACGCCCCACGTCCTCCTGCCGAAGGAAGTCCAGGACCCAGGCGGAGAAGGGCAGGCGCTCAGGGGTCACGTTCTGCAGGACCCCCTGGACGTGCTCCAGCAGCCACTTTTGGCGCAGTGGGTCGCCCCCAGAGACGCGCAGGCCGCCTTCGTCCAGGGCGATCACGCATTCCGGGTCAGGGGCGTTCAGCTCCCGGAGGACCAGGTCCACCTGCAGCAGCTGCCGGGGGAAGGCTTCCGGGAGGGGCAGGAGGGCGAAGGGTGTCTCTGTGTCCCCCGGAGGGGCTCCGTCCACCTCAGCCCCTTCTTGCTCTGGGGGCTCCAGGAAGTCATAGTGGGGGGAGACAGCCAAGCTGTGGTCCTGGAGGCGGTGGGTCTTCTGGAGCACATTCTCCACCACTGCAAGGGAAGAGGGGGAGGAGACAGGGTGAAGTGCCATCGCTGCAACTGCGGGGAAACTCCAAATTCTGAGCCATAGAATCACAGAATGGTAGTGCTGGAAGGGGTCCAAGGGTCATCCAGCTCCACCCCCTGAAATGCAGGACTCTAAAGCACCAGGCAGGTGGCTGTGGAGACTTGGAAAGAGAGGGATCTGGAGATGCAAAGAGGTTGAGGATATGCTTTATCATATGCGGTGGACTTTAGCTAAATGGGTAAGGGGTTTTGGGAAACGATATATAATGAATTGAGGAAAAACGTTATCCTTTTTGTTGGGGATAATTCAGAGGGAAATTCCCAGTTATCAGAAAGGACTTTTTATGTACACTACTACTGCGGCCCATATTCTGTTAGCCCAAAAATGGGAAACGAGTGAGGTCTCAACCAAAGAAGAACGGCAACTTAAGTTGACAGAATATGCACAGAATATGAATTTAACATATACAGGTGAAACTCAAAAAATTAGAATATTGTGGAAAAGTTCATTTATTTCAGTAATTCAACTTAAAAGGTGAAACTAATATATGAGATAGACTCATGATATGCAAAGCGAGATATGCCAAGCCTTTAATTTGTTATAATTGTGATGATTATTTCGTACAGCTGATGAAAACCTCAAATTAACAATCTCAGAAAACTAGAATATTCAATGAAACCAGCAAAACAAGGACTGCAAATAGAGCAATACTGGACCTCTGAGAAGTAGAAGCATGCATATGTACTCAGTACTCGGTTTGGGCCCCTTTTGCATCAATTACTGCCTCAATACAGCGTGGCATGGATGCTATCAGCCTGTGGCACTGCTGAGGTGTTATGGAAGACCAGGAAGCTTCAATAGCAGCCTTCAGCTCTTCTGCATTGCTCAGTCTCATGTCTCTCATCTTTCTCTTGCCAATGCCCCATAGATTCTCTATGGGGTTCAGGTCAGGCGAGTTTGCTGGCCAATCAAGCACAGTAATCCCATGGGCATTGAACCAGGTTTTGGTACTTTTGGCAGTGTGGGCAGGTGCCAAAGTCCTGCTGGAAAATGAAGTCAGCATCCCCATAAAGCTCGTCTGCGGAGGAAGCATGATGTTCTCCAAAATCTCTTGGTAGACGGCTGCGTTGACCCTGGACTTAATGAAGCACAGTGGACCAACACCAGCTGATGACATGGCTCCCCAAATCAACACAGACTGTGGAAACGTCACATCTGGCATTGTGTGCCTCCCCATTCTTCCTCCAGACTCTGGGTCCTTGGTTTCCAAATGAGATGCAAAAGCTGCTCTCATCAGAAAAGAGATTTGGGGAGCCCTGTCATCAGCTGGTGTTGGTCCACTGCGTTTCATTAAGTCCAGGGTCAAAGCAACCGTCTACCAGGAGATTTTGGAGCACTTCGTGCTTCCTTCCGCAGACGAGCTTTATGGGGATGCTGACTTCATTTTCCAGCAGGACTTTGGCACCTGCCCACAGTAATCCATGGGATTACTGTGCTTGATTGGCCAGCAAACCTGCCTGACCTGAACCCCATAGAGAATCTATGGGGCATTGCCAAGAGAAAGATGAGAGACATGAGGCCGAGCAATGCAGAAGAGCTGAAGGCTGCTATTGAAGCTTCCTGGTCTTCCATAACACCTCAGCAGTGCCACAGGCTGATAGCATCCATGCCACGCCGCATTGAGGCAGTAATTGATGCAAAAGGGGCCCAAACCAAATACTGAGTACATATGCATGCTTCTACTTTTCATCAGCTGTACGAAATAATCATCACAATTATAACAAATAAAGGCTTGGCATATCTCGCTTTGCATGTCATGAGTATATCTCATATATTAGTTTCACCTTTTAAGTTGAATTACTGAAATAAATGAACTTTTCCACGATATTCTAATTTTCCAAGTTTCACCTGTAGAATAAGAGAACCAGAAAAATGTATGCCTAAAGAAGACTGGAAAATGTTTACTGAGTACATGGGTGAAAATTGCGTTCATTTAAAAACGCTGGTAGCATTAAGATAAATTCAACTGTGTAAATAAGTTTTGATGGATGTAACAATGGATTACTGAATGGTTTAGTTCATGTAAAATATGCCGGGATGTGTGGTATGTAAAATGAACCACGGAAAGAGAAGGGAAGTTACTGATTTAAGATTGTTTAAATGAACATTTTGAAATGTAAATCAGAAAATTTAATAACAATTATATATATGAAAAAAAGAACAGAAAGAAAGGGATCTGGTCATTGCAAACACCAGACCAAACGGTAGCAATGTTTATGAACCCCCCTGCCGTGCGTGAAGCCTGGGGGGCAAAAGCCCCCACTGCTCTCCCTCAAAAGCCCCCACCTCTTGCGGTCAAGGTCAGCCGTCTCCTGCAGGAAGCCAGCGCAGGAGGGACGCCAGAAGGACTAGGGTGACTTGACTCGGACTACTGCAACGCGCTCTACATGGGGCTACCTTTGAAGGTGACCTGGAAACTACAACTAATCCAAAATGTGGCAGCTAGACTGGGGACTTGGGAGTGGCTGCCGAGACCACATAACACTGGTCCTGAAAGACCTACCTTGGCTCCCAGTACGTTTCCGAGCACAATTCAAAGTGTTGGTGCTGACCTTGAAAGCCCTAAACGGCCTCAGCCCAGTAGACCTGAAGGAGCGTCTCCACCCCCATCATTCTGCCTGGACACTGAGGTCCAGCTCCGAGGGCCTTCTGGTGGTTCTCTCACTGCGAGAAGCCAAGTTACAGGGAACCAGGCAGAGGGCCTTCTCGGTGGTGGCGCCCTCCCTGTGGAACGCCCTCCCATCAGATATTAAGGGAATAAACAACTATCTGACATTTGAAGGCAGCCCTGTTCAGGAAAGTTTTTAATGTGTGACATTTTGATTTATTTTTAATCTTTGTTGGGAAGACCAGCCAGATGGGCGGGGTACAAATAATAAATTATGATGATGATGATGATTGAGTCTCATCAGGTCTGGCTGCCTGATTTTTTAACACTGCCCCCCCCCACCCACTCAGGTTGACAGAGGATGCCAGCAACACCCCCTGGCCTTCCTGGAGGAAGTGAATCTGTGGAGCGTTCCAGACTCAGCCCTTACCTGCAGGGTTCTGGAAGGAGACGACAGCCACTGTGGCCCCCGCAAGCAGCCTGATGGCCCGCACTGGCCCCCCACCGCTGCGCTTGCTCTCAAAGTACAGCTCCAGCAGGTCCTGGCTGAGGGGGCCGAGGGGGCGGGGGCCCTCCCCCCACTGCACAAGCACACCGTCCGTCTGCTCCACCCAGTCCAGCGCCAGGCGGGCCCCGTCCAGCGGCCGACTCTCCACATGCTCCACCAAGGCCAGGAACTCTGCCAGGACGAGAGAGAGAGGAGACCGAGTGAAGAGGAAGGAAGAAGAGCCCCCCCCCCCCCCAATGAGGAAGACAGGAGGGAAGCAGGAGAGACAGACGTACTTGCGCTGCTGAGCGGACTGGGCAGCTGGACCAGGGCCTGATCACCTCTGGGGCTGCGGAAGACGGAGCAGACGCCACTCTCGCAGTTCAACATCCTCTCCACGTAAAGCTCCACCAGGTCCCGGCTGGTCTGGGGGTTCAGGCCTTGCAGGACCACCTTCCCATAATCCCGAGGGGCGGCCGGGTGCACCGTCAGGCGGGCGTCCTGCAGCTGGTGGTCCGTTCTGGAGAGGACCCGCTGGGCATCTGGATGGAGAGAGCAGGAGGCCAGAAGGTCACCTTGCAGAAGAGAAAGCGCCAAGCCAGCAGCCCAGGAGCTCTATCCCTGGGGGCCCAGAGGCTGGAGCGGCAGCAGCAGGCAGGGCGAACCTGCTGCCCCCAGGTGCCGCAGGACCCCCTTCCCCCTAGGCAGCACAGCCAATGGTCAGGGTGGGTGGGAGTTGCATCGGCACCTGGAGGGCACCACAGGTTCCCCGCTCACTCTGGGCTACAGCAACAGCAGCGCAGCAAAGCACCCCAGATCACATGCCAAGGGCCAGGCACCCCTGCTTCCCATGGAGACATCCGCAGGGCCACCGTGGGAACAGCAGGCTAGACTAGATGGGCCCGATCCAGCTGCAGGGCTCTTCTGCTGTGTAAAGGCCCGCTTCTGGCTCCCCTTCTGGAAGGGGAGCTGCCCTCCTGCTTCCCCCTTCCCTCCCCATGGCCGCTATGAGGTCCTCCTCTGAGGGCCTTCTGGCGGTTCCCTCTCTGCGAAAAGTGAAGGTACAGAGAACCAGGCAGAGGGCCGTCTCGGTGGTGGCTCCTGCCCTGTGGAATGCCCTCCCATCAGATGTCAATGAATAATAATAATAATAATAATAATAATAATAATAATTTATTTACACCCCGCCCATCTGGCTGGGCTTCCCCAACCACTCTGGGCGGCTTACAACAAAATATTAAAATATCGTAATACATCAAACATTAAAAGCTTCCCTAAACAGGGCTGCCTTCAGATGTCTTCTAAAAGCCTGGTGGTTGCTGTTCTCTTTGACATCTGGTGGGAGGGCGTTCCACAGGGAGGGTGCCACCACCGAGAAGACCCTCTGCCTGGTTCCCTGTAACTTCACTTCTCACAGCGAGAGAACCGCCAGAAGGCCCTCAGGAGATGGACCCTGGTGTCCGGGCTGAATGATTGGGGTGGAGACACTCCTTCAGATATACTGATTTTAGAAGACATCTGAAGGCAGCCCTCTTTAGGGAAGCTTTTAATGTTTTAATTTTAAGTTTGTTTTTAGTGTTCTGTTGGGAGCCAGCCAGAGTGGCTGGGGAAGCCCAGCCAGATGGGTGGGGTATAAATAATAAATTGATGATGATGATGATGTGAGTCACCTTTCTCCCACAGTAAGGCTGACAACAAGTGCTCCCCCCACCTCTTTTGTGCAATACAAATTTTCTACCATGTTTGCAGACCAAAAGAATTTTTCTGGCTTGGCTGCGGGAGACAAGCGCTGTCTACAAAACGGGAGCAACAGTCTCCAAGGAGAGGAACCGCAAAGGATGGCAGGAGTCTCCTGCCAGCCAGCCAAGCTGCCGCACCCCCGGGGTTCCCTTTGTTAACTGAGAAATCTGAGGGCTCCCTTGGACAAAAAACAAGGACACCGGCCAGGAATACCAGAGCAAAACAGCAGCCAGTAGGCTTGGTCTTGATTGAAGACTGTCAGGACAGGACTCCCACCTGCCTCAAGGTGGAACAAGATGGAAGCCCCAAACAAAAGAGAACCCAACTTTTATTAGCTGCTAATCCCCATGTTACGCCCCCCCCAAACTACATCACTCATACATCACGGTTACTGAAAGGGGAGGTCCGGGGGCTGTAATCTGAGCATCCTGGACCCTGCCCCTTGGTTCCCCTTGCCCTCCACCAAACACCCATCAACTGGAACAAAAGAGATGTTTACATTTCCCTGTTTCCCAGCCAAGTCAATCCCACCCTTTTGTCTTCATCTGGGTTTGGTATTTCTGGAAGGGCTACCTGTCTGGCACTCAGGTATCGGGAGGCCAGGGATTATCACTCAGGCAGAGGGGCTGCTGAGGAGCTGAGCTCACATGTCTAGATGAATTTTTGAAGTTTTCCCAGTCAGCCAGTACATAGATACATTTATCGTTTTGTATTGTGCAGCAGAGGCCCTTTGAATAGATAGGAAGAAACTGTGATGAAGTGTTTTGTGGGGACAAGTCACAAAAGTGATTGTGCTGATTTTGATAGTGCATGATATCTGCTGGAGGGGTATCTCCCCCCCCCCAACTATACATAAATTCCTGCAACACCATTCCATTTCCGGGGCGCACTTGGGCAAAAGCAGGCAGCCCCGCCACACTCTGCCAGCGCACTCTCACCCCATGTGCCAGGGGGCTCCTACTTTCACCTGTAAAGGGGAAGCTGCAAAACAGTCCAGACCTTTCTTTCCCCGAAGTGGAAAGTTGCTTCGGTGCCCCCCTCCCGCCCCTTGAAAGCAGCGCTCTTCGGGCAGGAGCCCCCCCCGGACTCACCCTCTTCCCTCTCGAAGGTGAGCGTGGCGCGGGCGCCCCTCCGCCGGCAGCTCTGCACGGCGCCCCCGCCCGAGCGCCGCCGGTTCTCGAAGTAGAGCACCAGCAGCTCGTCCGCCACGTCGCCGGGGACCCCGCGCACCTCCACCGACGCCGCCGCCGCCATCCCGGGAAGCGAAAGCGAAAGCGCCGCGGCGCGCAGGAAGGGGCGGGGACGCGCGAGAGAGAGAGCGAGCCCGGAGCCCCGACGCCCCCCAGCGGCCGCGCGCAGCCCCGACGGACGCGGCGCCCGGGATCCCCGACCAAAGCCGCCCGTCCCGCCGCCGGCGGAGGAGCTTCTCCGGCCGAGTTGCGCGCCGCGGGCGGCCCCGCAGCTGTCGGGGGGGGACGGACTACAATGCCCACAAGCCTCTGCGGCACCTGCCCGCCCCCCTGGCCTGGAGGAGGCCGCTGGGAGGCGGAGCCAGAAGCAGCGGGAGGGCAGGACGAAGAAGGACCCCCCCCGGCCATCCAGAGGGGCTGGAGACCCAACATCGGGAAGGGCCCTGCCCGGCTCTCGCCCTTTCTCTCTCCGGCGCCGACCCTCAGGATTGCACTGCGCGCCGGCTCTCCCTCCCCTTGAAAGATGCTGGTGACCCACCGCTTGAGCGAGAAGGGGCTGCTGCCTGCCCTAGGGCGGGGACTGAAGGCATGGGGACTAGGCGGGGGGGGTGCCGTCAAGAGGGGGTCCCCTTGATTGATTTCATTTCCATTCCACCTTTTTCTGCCAGGGAGCTCCGGGTGGTCTGCCTGGTTCTCCTCCTCCCCGTTTCATCCTCACAACCACCTGTGAGGCAGGTCAGCCAGTGAGCTGCAGGGCGGAGCGGGGTTTCGAACCCTCAACCTAGGCTGGCTGTCCATGAGGGAAAAGCTTCCACACTGGAACTTAGAATCATAGTGAAGGGCCATTACAATATTGTTCTCTAGATGATCCCAAAAACTCTTTTAGACATTTTCTCCTCTCTCATATGTTATCCCAAAAAACCCCTTCCTTTGAAGCCTGGAGGTTTTTACAACCAGCCAGAAGAGCAAAGCTTTTTCTCCTTTCTAAGATGTTACAGTGAAAATGGGCGTCTCTCTCTGGAATGTCTGGCTGAGGCGGGTAGAGATAAGAGCAAGGTTGAATGGGTGTTATTGCAACCCCAGAGGGGGGGGGGAGGCTGAAAAGGAGGAGGGTAACACAAGAAACAAAGCCCCATCTTATTGCTATTAGTGTAAATCACATGTTTTACATGTGAACACGTGTCTATGCATTCTAAGGGGTATAAAAAGTGGGCGCACCCTTACTGGGGTGTGCAGGTTGAGAGCTTATCGCTCTGTACCTTTGTTCTGCATATGCATTTCAAATAAAACCTTGTTAATAACCTGCAAGGACGTTTTGCCGCTTTGTGTGAATCTGTGCTCTGGGGACCAGCTCTCACCCGGAAACCAATGTCTCCACTGTGGAAGGACGTGTGGATCCAGAACTGGCCTCCACAGTCACTTAAGGACTCTCTGCCATCCAGATTTCATAAAGGATTTGGCTCTATCCAGGCAACATGGCGGCCTCCCTGCTTCCTTCTGGATACCAGACCAGCTGCTCCCTCTCAGGCCAGGCCTGTGGCAACGCAGGTGGGAACCTCTGTGGTCTGGAAGGGATTCCTTTACCTGCGACAGGTGGGCTTCCTGCTTCCCTTGGTCTGGCCCTTGGGACTCTCCCCAGACCTTGCCCATCACAGTTCTCCTCTGCACCTCCTCAGGTGCTGCTGCTGCTGCAGGAGGATGGAGAAACCTCTGGCTGTTGCAGAGCTGGGGGGCAACTGGCTGTGCAAAGTTTAGCAAGGGCTGCAGCAGGCAAATGTCGAAGAGAGAGGTAAGTCCTTGAATCAACAACACACAGCCTGGTCAGACGTTTATTGCCCGTTGTTGTTTAGTTGTTTAGTCGTGTCCGACTCTTCCTGACCCCATGGACCAGGATCTCCCTTTTAAGGTTTGATGAATGTGCCTTTGTGAAGTCTCCATTTAGGCAAAAACAAGGGACCCCACCCTTTCTGAAGGCAACCCTGTTTAGGGAAATTTTTAATGTTTGATGTTTTATTGTGTGTTTAATATTCTTTTGGGAGCCACCCAGAGTGGCTGGGGAAACCCAGCCAGATGGACGGGGTATAAATAATAAATTATTATTATTATTATTTTCCAAAAGTGTGCCGATGACATCCTTGAACTGGACCAGAGAGGCATCGCTTGGGGTCTGTGAAGGTACAAGGTGGGCCATGAGAGACTTGCCCAGTCCAGTCGGGGGGGGGGGTGTCCCAGAAGCTACTCCCAGGGCTACGAAATCTGGCAGCTAAAGGGCCTGGGTCTCCATCCCATACGTGAATTGGAAGTGCCACCTGGCTTGGCTTTCTTTAGAAGCTCAGCCTACTCCCAGGCTTACCATAAATGATGTGCAGGGTGAGTCCTTTAAAAGAGGCCTCTTTTAAAAGACTCGCCCTATATAAAGGGGAGAAATTCACCTCCAGCCAGAGGAAGTGCTCTGCCAACAGGACTGTATTTTGAGGCCCCACTCGCTAGATCATCACCTTGTCGTGGTGAGTGGGTTGCATGTTCCTATGACCCTTGTGAGCGAAGCCGTCGGGAATCTCGTACTCCGTAAGGTCAAATGCAAGGAGCCAGACAAAGAATGATCCAAGAAGTCCTCAATGGCAGAACAGGCGGATGATAACAAGCAGTATGTTACAATGGCTGTGAAGGCGGATGAAGGCTGCAGCAGATAGGAATCTACCAGTTTGTCGTGACTACTTCATGCCATCGGAATAGCCTTACTGTGAAGACTGTGCGTTGGTCAGTGTGCACTGATCTACACACACAAAACAAATTCATGCACAGGCATCTTCCAAAAACCCAACCCAAAGTCCAATGGAGATCAGCAAATGCTAACAGGCAGGATCGTGAAATCTGGAAGCCCCCAGTCATGATCCAGCACATGGGCGGTGGATACAGATTCAGTCGTTCTGACTCAAGGAACGAGGCAGTTGAGCAGCTCAGCAGCTGTATCTATGACCGAGCAGCCCTTTTTAGGATCCACTCTGCTCACCCCGAAAAGGGGGAGGGGCTAGAAAAGGTGCCCTAAACGTAGTCTGCCTCCCTTTTGCCCAGTGGGGTCACCACCTAGCGGTCGTAAAAGACAAATGAACTTTGGAACATGGAATATACAGACTTTGTCAGATAACACATACAGCAAGCGTCCTGAACGCAGAACTGCCATCTTTGTAAGAGAGCTGCGATGTTTTAACAAGACTCTCGAAGAGCAGGCGAGGGACAACTGAAGGAAGAAAAAGGAGGCTACACATTCTTCTGGAAAGGTCTATCTGAACAAGAGCATTGAATACATGGGTAGGCTTCGCTATGAAAAACAACCTTGTGAAGCTCCTGTCAGAAGTCCCTACCAGCATTAATGAGCGACTCTCAACCCTTCAAATAAAGCTCACAAAAAACCAACAGGCTACTATTATAAGCACTTATGCACCAACACTGGATGCCGATGAAGACATTAAATAAAATTTTACTCTCAGCTGGATACTGTCCTATTAGAGACGCCTAATGAAGATAAAATTATCCTCCTGGGTGATTTTAATGCAAGAGTTGGGCGAGATTTCAATTTGTGGCCTGGGACTATTGGGAAAGAAGGAGTTGGCAACAGCAACCAGAACAGAATCTTACTTTTGACGATATGTGCAGCGCACAACCTTGTTATTACCAACACACTCTTTTGACAGAAAAAATAATTTAAAACTTCATGGAGGCATCATCGGTCAAACCACTGGCACCTCTTAGACTATGTTACTGTCCGTGCTAAAGATCACCATGATATGCTCCTTACCAGAGCTATGACGAGCGCTGACGACTGCTGGACAGATCACCGACTAATACGCTCCATGATGGGTATCAAGATTATACCTCAACACAGGCTTCAAGGATTCTGTATTCTGCTCTGGTCAGACCTCACCTGGAGTACTGTGTCCAGTTCTGGGCACCACAGTTCAAGAAGGACACTGACAAACTGGAACATGTCCAGAGGAGGGCAACCAAAATGGTCAAAGGCCTGGAAACGATGCCTTATGAGGAACGGCTAAGGGAGCTGGGCATGTTTAGCCTGGAGAAGAGGAGGTTAAGGGGTGATATGATAGCCATGTTCAAATATATAAAAGGATGTCACATAGAGGAGGGAGAAAGGTTGTTTTCTGCTGCTCCAGAGAAGCGGACCCGGAGCAGTGGATCCAAACTACAAGAAAGAAGATTCCACCTAAACATTAGGAAGAACTTCCTGACAGTAAGAGCTGTTTGACAGTGGAATTTGCTGCCAAGGAGTGTGGTGGAGTCTCCTTCTTTGGAGGTCTTTAAGCAGAGGCTTGACAACCATATGTCAGGAGTGCTCTGATGGTGTTTCCTGCTTGGCAGGGGGTTGGACTCGATGACCCTTGTGGTCTCTTCCAACTCTATGATTCTATGATTCTAGGAAGGAAACCAAGGCGCAAAATGGACACTGAAGCCCTTCAAGATCCCATTAAGCGGGATTGCTTCCAAACGACTCTTGAGGACCGTCTGCTTTCAGAATTCCCTGATAACATCGAGGAACACTGGACCAAGCTAAAAACATCCATTATTGCAGCCTTTGAACAAACTATTGGATACCAAACCACGAAACACCAGGACTGGTTTGATGAGAATGACAGTGAGATTGAACGCATGATTGACAAGAAAAGGAAGACCTTTCAGATCTGGCAAAGAGATAGAAACTGTGCCACTAAGAAAAAACCCCTATGCCAATGCTAAGAACCAGAGAACTAAAGAACACCTGGTGGATAAAAAAAGCTCAAGAGATCCAGCACTTAGCCAACACTCATGATGCACAGAGTTTCTTTAAAGCCACAAAGACCATCTATGGGACAATAAGTCATGGCATATGTCCCCTACACTCAGCTGATGGTACCACACTTCTAAAAGATAAAAAGCTATTGCACTGTGCTGGAAAGGACACTGCCAACATCTCCTTAACTGCAACTCCCCCATAGCTGCTGAGGTCCTCTCACAAATCCCGCAAAACCAAATTAGAGATGAGCTTGCAGTATCTCCAAATCAGGAGAGCTGTGTACAGCTATTAACCAAATGAAAAACAACAAAGCCAGTGGACCCGATGGGATACCTGCCGAAATCTTCAAAATGGGCAGAATTGAACTTACACAACAACTTCACAAGCTCATCGAAAAAATCTGGGAAAGAGAAGAAATCCCAGCAGACTTTAGAGATGCCAAAATTAAGGTGTCAGAACTGATTGTGGAAACTATCAAGGCATCTCTCTATTAGCTGCGACTGGCAAAATTCTTGCAAGGATCTTAGCAAACCGTCTCGTAACAATATCCGAGGTGACCCTTCCTGAATCCCAAAATGGTTTTCGGCCTTCTAAGGGGACAGTGGACATGATTTTCACCACTCGACTGCTTCAAGAAAAATGCAGAGAGCAAAACCAACCCCTGTATATGGTGTTTATTGACCTGACTGAGGCTTTCAACACTGTAAATCGTAATGCCCTGTGGACTGTCCTTCTGAAAATTGGCTGCCCAGATAAATTTGTGAACATCGTTCGGCTCCTCCATGATAAAATGACAGCAACAATCGCAGATAACAATGGCTCTCAAAGTGAACCATTCACAGTGGGATCAGGTGTTAAACAGGGTTGTGTTTCCCCAACTCTATTCATTATTTTCATTGCCATGATCCTACACTTTGTCGAAGGGAAACTCCCCAACGGAGTAGAAATCATATACCGAAGAGATGGAAAGCTCTTCAATCTGAGCAGGCTGAAAGCAAAGAGGAAGGTTACCATAACTTCCGTCATGGAGCTTCAGTATGCTGATGACAATGTAGTGTGCGCACGCTCAGAGGATGACCTCCAAACCATCCTAAATTTCTTTGTAGATTACAAAAAGCTTGGCCTATCACTCAACATCCAAAAAACCAAAGTGCTGCACCAACAAGTACAAAATAACCCCTCTGCAGCGCCACAAATCCAACTCAATAGTGTAGTGTTGGAAAATGTTGATCACTTCTCCTACCAAGGCAGTTATATTTCCACAAGGGCCAACATTGATGCCGAAATCCAGCATCGCCTCAGCTCTGCGAGTGCAGCTTTCTCCTAACTGAAGTGCAGAATGTTTGAGGACTGGGACATTGGCAGGGAAACCAAAATGCTTGTTTACAAAGCTCTTGTACTGCCAACCTTACTATATGCTTGTGAAACATGGACCACTTATAAACGCCATCTCCAGCTCCTCGAAAGATTCCATCAACGGTGTCTCCGAAAAATTTTACACATCACTTGGGAAGACAGGTGAACTAATATCAGTGTACCGGAAGAAGCAAAGATCACCAGTGTTGAAGCAATGATTCTTCAACATCAACTTCCTTGGACTGGTCATGTTGTGCGGACGACTGATGATCGTCTTCCAAAGCAACTACTCTATTCCGAACTTAAAAATGGAAAGCGTAATGCTGGTGGTCAACAAAAGAGGTTTAAAGACAGTCTCAAGGCAAATCTTTAAAAATGTAGTATAAGCACCAACAATTGGGAAACCTGCGAGCACTCTAATTGGAGAACAGCCTTTTCCAAAGATGTCATGGGCTTTGAAGACACTCGAACTCAGGATACAAGGGAGAAATGGGCTAAGAGGAAGGCACGCTTGGCAAATCCACACCATGATCATTTCCTGCCCGGAAACCAATGTCCCCACTGTGGAAGGACGTGTGGATCCAGAATTGGCCTCCACAGTCACTTACGGATTCATTGTTAAAACAGTGTTTATGGAAGACAATCTTACTCAGCTACGAGGGATCGCCAAAGATGATGATTTTGAGGCCCAACCTTGGAAGTTACCAACTTCCTTTTCCGCTGCAAGTAAAGCCCCCCATTCCAGATCATCCTGTTATACAAATTGGGGTCGCCTTGGTTCAGCCCTACTCAAGGGACTGTGTGCCACCCCTCAAGATTCATTCCTCGGTCAGAGTAAAAGGGAAAAAGGAAATAATAACCAAGTCTGATAAAGAGCAAAATGGCTAGAAAGTCTGATCCTTTATTATGTTGTTGTAGGAGGGTTCCTATGTTACCAGAAAATGTGGGTGGGTGCCTTTTGATGGCCCACGTTCATTACCAGTGCTGGATTTACGTATAAACTAAACAAGCTAAAGCTTAGGGCCCCACCCTCTTGGGGGCTCCCAAAAAAATCAAAGGAAAAAACTGGATGTACATTTCTAAAATATAAGATAAAAAACAAATACAATAAAACCTACATACAGCAACAGTGTTTTGTGTTGTGTAGGTTCCTATGGTGTAATGGCCCCCGCCTGCTAGCCTGCTCCCTCAAATATCCCTGGTTTGCTCCTTTCTATATATAGGGTGCCTCCATTCTGCATGGACTGCTTGCAGGGCAACATGGGCAAATGGCTTGAGATACCTGTTGGGTCCATACATTACCATTGTTACGGCAAAATCTGGGTGCGAGGCTGCTCTGCCACCCAGCTCGTCGGACTAAGTCCGCGGGTCCCTGCGGAGGAAAATGAGTTCAGCCGGAGACAGGAGCAAACTGCAGAAGATCCATGTTTATTGCGCAATAAGGTTCAAGGCGAGATTGAACCGTGAGAAATGGGTGACATGAACTTTTGAAACTTCCCTCCATGTCCCAGAATACAGTGCAAAATACATCCCAGTTACATCATGAATACATTAAGAAGAGGTTGGGTTACACAGATTACATCATGAATATATTAAGAAGAGGTTGGGTTCCACAGGATTAACATATGGAGGAGGGAGGGGGGAATATGCAGAGCTGGAGATATGCGTAGATAAGCACATCCTGAGTCCAGGTGATGAGAAGACAATGGTCCATGTATGCATAGTCTGCCACCTGGCATTGCCCAGAGGCAAGGCTTGGCAGAGTGATTTGACAGGATTAGGGTCTTAACACTTTGCTTGAGGGATTATGGAGGACAGGGAAGGTGTCATGGAGTTCTAGAGAAATTGAGCAAATTGGCATGTTGATTTTCTATGATTTATAGATTTTAGTCCCTTCTGTCATTGACAGTTGGAAATAAATGGATATATTGTAGCGAAGAAGGAGGTGAAGAAGACATGCCCCCCCCCTTCCGTATCACCATATAGCATATATTCAACACAAAAAATAGTGACAATTTGTTGTTGACAAAGGACAGCTGGACATAGAAAGGGCCCCATTACCTTCAGGAGCTGAGGGCCTCATCAAACCTCAATCCGGCCCTTTTGTTACCAAAGAGAAAAGCAAAAGGCAACATGGGCAACATCTTTTTAAAGGTCAGGTTTTGTCCAGCCCTGGAACAGAAAACCCATCCCGAAACAGAACTGACTCTTAAGAAATTGGAGTGCATGTTTTTGCAACCTGTCGTCCCCATCCCCCCACACAGCTGCCCTGCTTGGCAGCTCCATTTTTGCAGCCCGCTCTCCTTGCTCCGAAGGGCTTCAGGAATTGCATGTTTTGTTTTGGATAACCAAATAAATAATAGTAGTAGTAGTAATAATAATGATAATAATAATATTTATACCCTGCCCATTTGGCTGGGTTTCCCCAGGGCTTCCAACAGAATATTAAAATACAATGTTACCGGAAAAATCCGAGGGCTCCCTTGGACAAAAAGTAAAGACGCCAACCAGAGTAAATTGGAGCAAATCAGCAGCCTGTAGGCTTGGCCTTTATTGTACTGTTGCAGCAGGGTGTTCCCCTCACTCGCAGGAGAGGAAAGACCCAGAACAATGGTGTGCAAGACCTTATAAAAACTTTTGAAATTCCCCTCCTCTAGGTCAAGCCCACCCCCAGAAACATCATGCATACATTACAGAAAGGAGGGGTTGAGGGAGGAGTTGTGGTGGTAACCTGAGTGTCCTGTCACCTGGCTGGTTCCCCCTTTCCCCCCTCCCCATGAGTACTTTCCAGGTGACAAAGGGGAGCTTGCAGTTTCCTGCCCCCTGAGGGGAAATCCAATCACTGCTCTTTTGTTATAGTCCGTGTTCAATCCACTCCTGTATGCAGTCTGTAGTGTAGTGGATGGTTTTCTGTCTAGGACCATCAGGGTTGGCATAGCAACTGGGCAGGGCTCCTGTGGATGTGCTGCTATGCTCAAGGGATTATGGTGGCCTGTATCAAACCTTCCCCATTTTGTAGTCCTTCCTTCATGGAGTAAAATAAAAGTGGAACAGTGCAAATCTGATGTATGGTTGATTTTCTATGAATTTATAACAGAAGTGTAGCGTATGTAGTGTGTGAGTGTGAGTGTGTGTGAAGTCTGTACAAACTGAATGATGGGGGGGGGGGGGTTTCCTGCTACAACAATAACCAATTAAACATTAAAAGCTTCCCTAAACAGGAAATAAAGAGGACCCTTCTCTTTGAAAGCGGGAGGTTCGGGGTCTTATAATGATTATAAATCAGTCTTGCAATTCCTGCCATCTGCAAGCTTGGAACGGCAGCCCCGGCTGCGCGCGCAGCACGTGAGCCCGCGCTCGCTCCGCCTCATTCACGTCGACCAGCTTGTCCCACGCCACCCTTTCCGGATTGGTGATTCTAGCTGTCAGTCCGAGCCCCAGAACCTACCTCCCTTCTTCCCTCCCTCCCATTGGTTGCCTCCGTCGCTTCAAGCGCTCTAATCCCGCCCCGACATTGACTTTAGCTCGGCTTCGTTGGGAGCGGCTGATTCGCCAGACGCCGCGTCCCTCAACCCGCCCGGTCCAATCAGCGCCCATGTTTATTGTCCGGGACCGTGTTTTTCCCACGGAGGTGATTCCGCGCTAAGAGCAGCGCGCCCCCTGGCGGCCGAAAGGGCTTCGGAGGGGAAGCGGCTCGGGGCAGAGCCCTGCGGGGGGGGGGGGGCACGAGGATGATGGTGGGCGGGAGTGGGTTGGGGGCCCCCCCGGGCTGCCCTGGGCTTGCAGTGGGGCAGGACGGGTGAGCCGGCTGCCCCCTGGGATGCCGCGCAGGGAGAGCGCTGCTGCTGCTGCCCTCGGGTCCCGCGCAGACGGAGGGGCGTCCATCGGGGCGCTTCGGTGCCCCCCCCCCAGTGAGCGCAGCTTAGCTTGGCCGAGAAGCCCCCTGCGCTGCCTTGGGGCCGGATCCGGCGCCCGCCGGGCTGGTGGCGCAAGCTGCCTCCGAGGTGCGCTTTCCCTTGCCCGGAATCCAGAGCTGCAGCCAGCCTCTCCGAGGGGGGGGGGCGGGCGCGTGGGGTTCTCTTTCTGGTCGGGCGGGCGGGCGCGTGGGGTTCTCTTTCTGGTCGGGCGGCGCTGCTGCGCCTCCCCCTCCCCCCCGGCTGCATTTGGCCTCCTGGCCACGCCCCCTCCTGCTGACGCTCCGCCCCCGCCCGGCAGGAAAGCCCCCCGCCCCCTCCCGCGCAGTGTCGCCGCCGCCGCCATCCCTCGACGCCGAGCTGCGCCAGGCGAGCCGCGGAGCTGCGCCCCAGCCCGTCAGGTGAGCCCGGCGGAGGCGAGCAAGGGGCGTCGGGGCGGGAGGGGGGCGCGCGCGGCCCTAGCCGGATCCTAAGCCCCCGGGGCGGAGGAGAGGTGATGCTGCGGAGGAGCCGCGGAAGGGGGGCGGATGCCTTGGTGCGCCACACGAGCGGGGGCCCCGTCGCGTCACCTGGTGCCCCCCCCCCCATTCCTACAATGGGGTCCTGGTCGCGGTGTTTTGTCGGGCGGGGGCCCTCGAGCTGCCCAGCGGTGTCCGGGGCCGGAAGGCGAGCCTCCTCCTGGGGGGGGGGGCAGGCGATGGCCGGTAGGGGGCTCAGCCCCTCTGGCTCTCCCCGGAGGCCTGCAATGCGGTGGGGCGGGAGGGGGGTCCGGGCCGGGCGTGGCACCCCCCTTCCCGGGTTGGGCGAGCAGCGCAGGTGACCCTGGAGGGGCTCCGTCGAAGGATGGATGGAGCCGGAGAGGAAGGAGGAAGGGACGACGGAGATTTTATTCCCCCCCCCCCATTAAAACCAATTCCAGCCTCACCTGCCTTTCCAGCAGCTCCCTAAGGGAGCCGGAAAACCCAGCGCGGCCTGAGCAGCATCAGAGCAGAGGCAGCGCCCCCCCCCCCCGAAAACACGGAATTAAATCGTAATGAAACCTGGCCCAGATGAGATGCGGGCGGGCAGCGCAGGTTTGCTGCCTTCAGTATGGAAGGCTTTCTGGCATAGGAGCCAACTCCGGGGGGTCGAGGTCTCTTGCCCCCCCCCCATAAAATATTGGAGAAGCTCCCCCCCAGTTGATGGGCATTGGCAGTCAAACGGTGTGCAGGAACCCTGCCTTGTGATCGATTATGTGGGCCTGGGCTTACCCGCCCCTCCCGGGTATTTTGTTCAAGTTGGCAGCCCTGCTCTCTGGCTTTTCGTTTTCCTTTCGTTTGTTCCGAGGGGACGGATTTGTACATTGCCTTGACGTCTTTGGGAAGAGGCCTTTTTGTCTTTTTAGAAGGAGGGTCCTGGCACCAGGTGGGTGTTCAGGGAATAAGCCCCAGGCTGTGGGGGGGGGGGGGGAGGAAGAAGCCAGGAGGAAAAAGAAGCCGTGTGGTTCCTGTTCTTGGTTCTTACCGCTATATCCTTGATCTGCCACTCTGTCCCCCCCCCCCTTTGAAGAAGGCAGGACACAGGCAGGCAAGAGAGTCTGATTCAGACGGGGTGGTGGGTCTCTCTCCCCCACTGGCTGCCCCCCTCCTGTGGTTTTGCAGCTGGCTTGGCCTTGCAGGGGTCACGCTCAGCCTTGCTGTGAGAGAGGAGAGTTGACTGGCATGGGGGCCTTCAGATGTGTCAGACCACAACTCCCTTTGCCCCAGGGAACTTGGCCTCAGGGGGGAGGGCAGGTGTCATTCACAATATCTGCTGGAGAGTACCAGTGTGCAGCGATGCGGGTGGAGCTGTGGTCTAGACCACAGAGCCTAGGACTTGCCGATCGGAAGGTTGGCGGTTTGAATCCCCGCGACGGGGTGAGCTCCTGTTGTTCGGTCCCTGCTCCTGCCAACCTAGAAGTTCGAAAGCATCAAAGTGCAAGTAGATAAATAGGTACCACTCTGGCGGGAAGGTAAACGGCGTTTCCGTGCGCTGCTCTGGTTTGCCAGAAGCGGCTTAGCCATGCTGGCCACATGACACGGAAGCTGTACGCCGGCTCCCTCGGCCAATAAAGCGAGATGAGCGCCGCAACTCCAGAGTCGTTTGCATCTGGATTTAACTGTCAGGGGTCCCTTTACCTTTACCAGTGTGCTACAATCATGGTGGGTGATTGGACACAGCCCAGTTCCTCCTTGGTGCAGGGTCTGAGGTCCCACGAGTGGGCAGGCAGGATCAGAGCCCCTGTCCTCCCTGGAGCTGGGGGAGCCTGATGTGTGTCCCAAATGCAGCCGCTGCCTCTGGTCAGCGCTGGCTGGGCAAAGGGTCTTGGCTTGCCACGTTGGCTAGTGGGGAGTGGCGCAGAACCGGAATGCGCCAGCCCAGGGCCCAGATGACTTGGGTCCGTGTGGCGGTGGCTCCTGGGTGCCCTGATGGGGCAGGGAGACTGCTGCTGCTGCACCAGAAGGTTGCCTTGCTCAATGTTTGGGAAGAGGAGGCTGCTGCCCCCTCCCCGCTGCTGGCTTCCCCCAGGAGGAGGAAGGGGCTCCGTGCTGCGGCTGGGGGATGGCAGAGCAGCCCCCCCAGGACTGGGGTCCCTAATGGAAGCCGAGTGTGGGGCTAAGTCTGCCTTTCAAAGAGTTGGAAGGGACCCCAAGTTTCACCCAGAGCAGCTAAAGGTCCTTGGCAAGTTTGCTGGTCCCACAGAGCAAAGGACCCTGAGGGAGCGAGGCCACATTTTAGGGGGTCCACCTGTGTTTCTGAAGCTGGCAGAGAGGTTTCAGACTATACTGAACTCTTCAAGTGTTCAAGGCGTACCATGCAAGACAGATTGAGGGTTGGAACTTCTACATTGGACCATTTTCTGTCTGCCTTGCATCACCCAGGTGTGCAAAGGATGAATCATAGAATCCTAGAGTTGGAAGAGACCACAAGGGCCATCGAGTCCAACCCCCTGCCAAGCAGGAAACACCATCAGAGCACTCCTGACATATGGTTGTCAAGCCTCTGCTTAAAGACCTCCAAAGAAGGAGACTCCACCACACTCCTTGGCAGCAAATTCCACTGTCAAACAGCTCTTACTGTCAGGAAGTTCTTCCTCATGTTTAGGTGGAATCTTCTTTCTTGTAGTTTGGATCCATTGCTCCGTGTCCGCTTCTCTGGAGCAGCAGAAAACAACCTTTCTCCCTCCTCTATGTGACATCCTTTTATATTATATTTGAACATGGCTATCCTATCACCCCTTAAGAATCCCCTTAAGGGAAGAATCTCCTTGCCAGGCAGAGCTACCATGTCAGCAATGAGAGTGCAGCATCCTACCCTTGGCTCAGACTTCTCAAGAGATGAGACGAGGGCCCCCCTTTTGCTCCAGATTTTGCTGCATTTCTGGAGTCTCTGTAAAAAAAGGGGGGGGGGGCTGACCAGGATGGTGAGATAGAAGGGAGATGGGATCCAGATAGGTAGAGAGTGGAGAGTGTCTGGTGGAAGGAGGGATTGGGGCCTTGTGTGTAGGACAAAGGGAAAGCAGCTTGATCTTGTGGAGAAACAGGTGCCTTGGGGGGCCAGTTTGTTTAATGGCCCCTTGGAGCCATTTGGCGCTATTAACACTTGGAAGCTGCTTTGCATGTGTGCTTTATTTTTAAAAAAGAAAGCAAGCAGAATATGAACAGAGCACATTCCTTGCCAGGCGATGCTCTCTGCCACAGATAAAGCGAGGGGCTGTTGCTCTCCAGATGGCAGAAGAGAATTCTGGGATGTTCTCCTGTGACGACACTGAACATGCTGCTCGCTCGAGGGGGGGGGATATCTTCTTGTGCATGGATCTTTCTGTGAGGGAAGAGCGCAGTCACACGCTCCGTGTGCTAAATGGGGCTGCTTTTCATGCACGGCGTCAATGCACAACCCCGCAAAATGCGCAGAGAGAGGCACATTGCCATATATTATAGCGCGCATAAAACATTCCATCTCAGGGGAGGGAGGGAAGTGAGGGCCGGAGAATCTATTGTGTTGGATGTGGAGGTGCTTCTAAGGCAGGCATCCCAACCTTTGGCTCTCCAGATGTTTTGGACCACAATTCCCATCATCCCTGACCACTGTTAGCTAGGGATCATGGGAGTTGTAGGCCAAAACATCTGGAGGGCCGCCCGCCCGGCCTGTGTTCTGATTTGGTTTCTTTCTAGGTGCTTAGGCTGGATTTTGGGTTTAGGTGCTGGTCGGTGCCCTGAAGTCTCTTGGCTGGTTCCCACAATGCCGGACGTCACGTAACACATTTCTGGATTGGCTCCCGGCGTCTGTCATCTTGGTCTGCAAGACGCTGAGAGTTGAGAGGTGAAATCATGGCTAGACGCCCTCAGGAGAAGGGTTCTCCAGAACCCTGCATTGAAGGGGGGCTTCTGGGGCCACAGAAAGGGGGTCTCCCCCCCCCCACTGGTATGACTTGTGCCTTCAGCCGCTGTGTGAGGCTGGTCCCTCTGCCCAGGGCACGGGAGGAGGTACAGAATGGAGCTGTGTGCCCCTTGGAGCTTCTCTGCGTGGGTCATCCTGTCCTCCTGGCTGGGCCCTTCCTGCAGAAGAGCTGCTGTGGCCTTGGTCCCTTTGTGGCTCTGAGCTGGTGGGTTTGTCTTGTGCGTTGCCAGGCCTCTGTCCCGGACTGGCCCTGCCGTCTCCCCCTGGCCAGGCTTCTGCTTTCTCCGGCTGCAGGCAGGAGACCCCAAGAATTGGTCTTCCACTGCCAATCCCTTCAGTGGCCCTTTAATCCCAGTCCATAATGAAAGGCCGCAGGACTGGGTTGGGCTTGGAGAGAAATGCTGCCCAGCAGAGGAGGCGGCCCGCTCTAGCTCCTGGCACGGATGCCAGGCAGGACCCAAGAGCCATTGTGGGGGCGCTGGGCAGCAGGGGGACATCTAGCCGGACCCAGGAACTAGAGCTTCCCTTGGCAATGGCTTATCCGCCTTTGCGGAAAGGACCCCCACCCCCAGAATACCCCCCTGCCGCAAGCCTCGTTTTTAAAAAGAGGGAGCAGCTGATGTTGCTTTTGCTCTTTGCCAGTGGGGGGGGGGCCCTTGGGGTTTCTGTGGTTTAGGTGAGGCGGAAAGATCCAAGGTCCCTGGTCTTTGCTGCCCTCCGCGCCTGGTGGCTGATTCGGCCGGGGGCATTTCAGTGCCCTCTCCCCGTGGTGGGGGGGCCGAGCGAAGGGATTAGGGTCGCAAAGCCAGAAATAGGCCCGGCCGGGAATTAGGGCGCCTTAAGCTCAAAGCGGATTACGAGCCGGGGGGGGGAGGGGACGCCGTAGCCCCCCCCCTCCTTGGCTGGCGCTGCCACCCGTAGGGGTCTCTGTGTGCCTTGCGTGGACGCGGAGACTGGTGACGCAGCGGCAGCAACGGCGACAGGCGCCGCCTTGGCCACTGGGATGTTGCTGGGATGCTGGTCCCTCTCCCTCCACAGCCTCCCTGGAGGGGGGTCTTTGGCCGGCCTCCTTCCAGGCGACCCCTGTTTGGGCTTGGCGTCTCTGCTGGAGGGGCTTCTTGGTGCTGCAAGTGGCACCAGCAAGGGTCCTTCCTTCCCAGCTGACTGGGGTGCCTCCTCCCCCCCCCCCCGGCAGTTCCCAGTCTGCCATCATCCGTTCTCAGTGAGCCTGGAGCAGCACCCTCTCTGGGGATGGGGAAAGGAAACCCCTTTGGGTGCCCAGGGGGCTGCTTTGGGGTCCCTCTTGGGCCAAGGAGCAGGGGCATAACTCTTGGCCAGCTGCAGCCCCCCCCCCAAGCCTCCCCCCTCCCCCAGTGCAGCCAGCCAACCTGCACCATCCTGGCCTTGTTTCAGTTCTCTGGGAAAGCGTTGGAGCCCAAGTTTCCTTTTCTACAAGCAGCTGCCTGGTCCCCTCCTAGTTGCTGACAGAAGCGAACAAGTGCTAGGAATGGGGACTAAGGAGAGGGGGCCCGAGGGGGGGGGGCGTGTGCAAAATGCTGCTTTCCTCCCTCCCTTCCGTCTTGCAGCTCCTGGCTAAGTAAGTGGCACAACCAAGTTGTGCTCGTAGCTGTGGACTGCAAAAGTGGAATAACATGTCCCTTGCCGCTGGCACAGCCTGGCATCTTCTCTGTGCACCCTCGCCAGCCCCCCTGCTTGGTCTGAAGGGGGGGAGGGAGAAACACCCCCCCCACAGTTTGCTAGGGCGTTATCATGGACTGCTATCTGGGGTCCTTGAGCAGGAGATTCCATGCAGAATTCCTCCTTAGCTTATCTGTTTGCCCTTCCCGCTTATCTGGGGTCTGCCTTGCCTTGCGCCTTGTGAGTGGTCTTGCTTCTGGGAAGGGGTCTCCCGCTTTCATTTCCTTAACTCCATGCTCCAGGGCCAGCTTCCCTGCCAGGCTCAGGCTGCTTCCTTCAGCTGCCCAATCATTGCTGCTCCATTGCCAGCTGCGAGGAGGAGGAGTGCTGCAGTGGCCTTTTCATACTGCGGGGAGTGCTGGGCTCTGCCTGCTACGCTCTGTTCACACAAGCAGGCAAGCTGCGTCTGCTGCATGGGGGGGGGGGGCTTGCACCTCAGCACACTCTCACCAGAACCCCAGTGGGGGTTCATTTTACAACCCAGTTTTAATTTTTAAAATAAAGCTTTTAATCATAGTTAACGTTCCCCCCCCGCCCTTTTTAATGAAAGAGAGGTGTAGCACTGTTGAATCAAAAGAACAAAAATGGAATTATAGGGCATCCCCCCCAATGTTGCAATGGACCTTTGCTGAGCTGCGGTGGTGGGTTCAGTCTGCCGACACTTCGCTGTCTGCATCAAAGCCATGCCTTTTTAAAAAAGACAGAAGGCACTGCTAAGGAACTCCTACTTGGGGACTTCCCTGGCTTTTTTCTGGCCCATGTAGGACCAGTCTGGAAAGTTAGCCTTGGTGAAGACTTGACGTTTTCATCCCCCAAAAACGTTTTTGAGTTTCCATTGAAATGAGGCTGTATTTTAATATTTTAATGTTGTATTTTAATCTTGTTTTAAGATGTATTTAAATCAATTTGTTTTTATATTGGGTGTTAGCCGCTCTGAGCCTGGTCTTGGCTGCGGAGGGCGGGGTATAAATAAATTTATTATTTTTATTATTATTATTATTATTATTATTATTAAGGACATCTGCCCTGGCAGATCTGTGGTCCTCATCTGTTCTTCCGACATGTTCCTGTCATCTGGGAAAGTCCAAAATCGGGAAAGCACAAGTTTAGCATGACAGTGTTAAGTGGATATCCCATGAAAAGTGAGCAATCAGTGGCACACTCAGTGCTGGTTGTGAAAGAGCCCTGAAAGGGTCACATGGTGGGTGCAATTTGCCCATTTCATAACAGCTGTCTTGGTCTTGCAAAACAAAAGTCAAGGCTCAAGAGACAATCTGGCCCCCGTCAGTCTATCCCAGGAAACAGCCTTCTCCTCCAATCTGAACAACTTCAATTACTCAAGCCCTTGATATTTACTGTTTGGGGCCAATAAAGCATTTCATCGGCTTGGTCTTGTTGCGTATACAGTAGTTCAGATTGTGCTCATCAAAGGCAGAAGAGCGCTGCCTCCTCAAGGGACACACAACCCAGACTGTGTGACACACACACCCCTTTCCCTCTTCGCACACTGTGCGCTTTCAGCCAGGCCGCGTTTGCACATTGCAAGAAGTCAGGAGGGCTGGCTCAGCTGTGTCCACTTGGGAGCAAGTGAGGGGGGGGTCCTTTCTGCCCGGCCACTCTTCCCCAGATGGGAGGGGAAGAAGCAAAGCACAAGACCACAATTTATTTAATTTATATGCCACCTTTCCTTGCCCCTTTTATTTTCCCAACAAGCCTGTGAGGTAGACGAGGCTGAGACACTAGACTGACTATGTTCACCCCGTCCGCTTCGTGGCCGAGTGGTGATTTGAACCTTGATCTCCCCAGTTCTTGCCTGTGACTCTTTTGCAAAACGACTCCCGCTATTGCACCACTCCTTGGAGACCTGACTGCTGCTTCCTGTGACTCCCAAATCGGGGAGGCCGGCCGGCTTCTCCCTAAGAAGCCAGGGCTTACAAGGCGGCAACAAGACACTGTCGGAGGCCAGCTAGTGATTCAGACTTTCTGGGGAGAATGAAAGTGCAACCCTGGGTTCAGATGTCACAGGAAGCCAAGGTTCATTGCACAGCAGGTGCCCCTGTGTGCTCCTCTTTCCTGGTAAGCTGGCAACCCTGGCAGCTTTTCTCATTTGCTGGAAGAAGAGGCTGAACCTGCACACTCTGCTTGCAAATTGCGCACCTTGAATCTGCTGTGTCCTTGGGATTATTTGAAATCCTCCCTTTCTCTGCAGACAGAGCAAAAACCAGAGCGAGCTTTGCTTCCTGATCCTGGGCATCGTTACTAAGAGGGAAGTCCTGTTGACTGAAGGAGGACTTTGCTCCAAGGAGGTGGACTTGAGGCGGAGCTCAGGGCCTGTTTCCGGGAATGGCAAATTGAGCAGCTTCTTAAAGCAGGCTCTAGACCAGTGGTTCTCAACCTGTGGGTCCCCAGATGTGTTGGACTACAATTCCCATCATCCCTGAGCTCTGGCCTTGCTAGCTAGGGGTGATGGGAGTTGTAGTCCAACAACATCTGGGGACCCACAGGTGGAGAAAGGCTGCTCTAGACTTTGTGCTGGTTGGGCTGCCAGGATCCTGCAGGGGCATCTGCAAGTGGCTATTTTGGCAAGGCATTGAGGCCCAAGCATAAAGAGGGTGCCCCCCATATGCTCCCTGTCTATCATTGCCAGTTAGGGATGGAGTCCTGCTGCTGCTTTGGCAAGAGGGTCACCCCCCCCTCCATCGCATCTTGAGGGGAGTTGGTGCAGGATCCCCTGAGGAGATGGAGGTGCTGACAGCAGCAGGCCCTTCGTGGCAGCGGGAGGAGAGCAGCTTCCCTGGAGAGAAGGAGGCTTTGCTGGGCTCAGCTGGGATTCTGCAGAGGACTGTCGTGGCTGTCACTGGACCCCCCAGGGGAGAGGCACATGTTGTTGATCCAGGCTGGCTGGCGAAGAAGAGAATGCTCATGTGAGCAGCTGGGCTGAAGCAGGGGGCTCCACCTTGGGCCGTGTGTGGCAGAGGCTGGTGTGGCCTCTGAGGCTGGTGGTGGGCTCAGCTTGGAGGTCCAGGGCAGGCTCATGCTGGTCCCCAGAAGCGAGAGCTTCCTGGCAGGGATGTGGGAAGATGCTCCCCTCTCCAGCTTACAAGTGGGGAAGCAGGAGCGTTTTTGCAGCTTCTGCCCCCGCAGGAATGTCCGGCCTGTTGCACACGGGGCTGGTGGTGTGGCTTGCCCTTTGAGAGTGTGTGGCGCAGCACATTTGCCAGCTGGGCAGGGCAGGCAGGTCCTGGAGAAATCGAGGGAGGGAAGGGGGCAGGTGCCAGCCCAGTCATGGGTCAAGTGGGAGGGGGAAGGGAGGGAAAGAGGGGTCTAGTTCCGGGAATTGGGGGGGGGGACGCCCAGCCACTCTTTGCTCCCTGTTTCCCGCAGGTAGACAGGCTTCCCTCTGGCTCTGCTTTCCGTCCTGCGGGGCCTTGAGCTCTCCCCAAGGGGTGGGGTGGGAACTGGGAGCAGATGGGGGTTCTTCTTCCCCAGGAGGATCACGTTGGCAGCTAAGGAGGCTGCTTTCGTGCTCCCAAGGTGAGGGCTGGTCTCAGAGGCCTCTTGTGTCACGAGGAGCCAGCCAGGCATTGAGGCTGCCAGAGGACAGTGGTCAGAGGACAGCGGTCAGATTATTACCTGGAGCTGATGGGGCTGTCACTTGTGAGCCAGTGTGGTGTAGTGGTTTAGAGCGGTGGACTCATAATCTGGGGAACCGGGTTCGCGTCTCCGCTCCTCCACCTGCAGCTGCTGGGTGCCCTTGGGCCAGTCATACTTCTTTGAAGTCTCTCAGCCCCACTCACCCCAAAGGGTGTTTGTTGTGGGGGAGGAAGGGAAAAGAGAATGTTAGCTGCTTGGAGACTCCTTCGGGTAGCGATAAAGTGGGATATCAAATCCAAACTCTCTTACTTGCCAGCATAAAACAAATGTGGAGCAGCTTCCGGTGCTTTTGCAGGCTCAGGTTGAGGGGATGGTTTTGGCCCATGAAGCCCTCTGCAGCTTGAGATCAGGAGGACCCCTTGCACACACACCCCGATCCCGCCCCAGTCCTTAGAGTATTCATCAGAAGGCCCTCTCCAGGCTCTTCCTGCTGCCAGTCAACATCCCTTCAGAAGTGAGGAGGGCAGTGCTTGAAAATAGTGGTCCCTTGGTTCAGATATCTTAGTATGTGTGTGTGGGGGGGGGTGCCTTGGAAGGGCAGGGCTCTAATATTATCCTGGTGTGCTCTTCCCACTGTGTCTCAGCTGGTTCCCAGACTCTGGACTTGAGGCACAAGGCTAACATGTTTTTTGTCCTCTTGTGAGCGTTTAATTAGGTCACTCCGTGATCTTTTGCTCCTGGGCTGCTCTCTTCCAGCTGCGTTTCATGGATTGCCTGCCTGCTTTTGCAGCTGCTTTTGCTGCCTGACTTCTTCGCTGGTTCACACATAGTGCCAAGCCATGGCTTAGCAGACCAAGAACCTGCCGCTGCAAGTTGCTGCTTTCCCCCAAGTTTGTTCTGTTTACAGCTGCTCTTGCTCCGTGTCAAGGAAGAGGGTTGGGCTTGCACATGGCATCAAGCCACAGTTGACAGAAACCATGGTTGTGAGCCGACAACAAACCATGGTTAAGCCACTGGGCAGGGTTTGAGTGACCAAGCAAACCATAGGTGAAATGAACCATGGCTTGGCATTATCTGCAAACAAGGCTTGTTTTGAATCTGTCATGGTTCGTCACCTTGAAAACTCCTTAAGAGCTGGAAGACGGGATGTGCATTTTAGCATACATTTAGGACCATCCTCAACCTGATTGGGGGGAGGGGGGATCTTCATGCTAGACTGTGCGGCACTCAGGCAGCCGGCAAGACACGGTGGAGTCCTTGTTTGCTTCGCTTACATAGGGACCCGGAAGTATCTGATGAAAGATTGCATTAGGTTCCAGTTAAACAGCTCAGATTTCTTCCAACGCCCTACCTTAGCCAGAGCAGAGTAGCACACCCGGTGCGGGGAGAGGCAGGAGGACATTTGACCCCTGGCATCACCAGCAGGATTAGGCCAGCCTTGCCTGGTGGCCTTGAACCGTTCCGGTATCCTTCCTGGGCCCTGGCATCCCTGTGGGCAAAAGGCCGACTCAGAGCTGAACAGAAAGCAGCCCTGCCCTTTGAACTGGGCACCTGGCCCTGGACTGAATCCAGGCTGTTCCCATTCCCTCCCCTCCGTCTCGGATCCAAGGTAGACAAGATGTTAGCTGCCTGGCATCTGAGTTTGGAAAGTCAGAATGGGGCATAGCAAACGGGCTGGGGGCATTTAACCCTCCCTTCTGTGTCCCTGGCTGGAAAACACCTAAGGGAAGTGTTCCTTCGGGGGGGGGGGAGGCAGTTTCTGATAGGGAGTGGCTTTCTTTGGGAGGAAATGTTAAAGTCTAGTGGCCTCAATCCTGATTCTTTCTCTCCTGCTCCACATTATTTTAAACCCCCCAAGTAAGCTTGCTCATTGAATGCCAGTCCCACCTGGCTGTGTTCCTGTGTGTGGAGGAGCTGATCTTTCTGCCATGACTCTGATGCTCTTATGAGTCACCTGCTGCTCAGGAGTAACTAAAACTATTAGTACTAATCAGTCGTTCAGTTCTCTCCCTCCCTCCCTCCTTTCCACTTGGCACCATGAAGCGTCAGGCAAGGAGGGGCCGGTCACTTCTGCCTCTTCCACCCCTTTGGGTGCTGCCCTGTTGCAGTTCCTATGGGAGCCCATCTCTAGGGAGAGACAGTGGCCTTGTGGGGAAGAGGGGACGGCCGAGCGACCTGGCAGCCTTGGGAGTGGCTATCTGATGCGCAGGCAGCCTTGCAACAGTCCAGAGGTGCCCAGAATGACAGCTTGAAAGGGGGGGGGGCATGGCTGCTGGATGCAGAGGACTGTCCAGACTTTATCTCTCTCTCAAGGAGGAGATGGGGAACTGCTCAGGGGATCTGTTTGGGGTACTGTGGAGGCATGAGGATAAGTCCTTCGGGATCCCTGGATTGCCCCCTGGCCAAGCTCATTTTGGGAAAGCCGGCAGGACTTTAATTCAGAAAGTACACTGGGAAGAGTTTAGAACAGGAGTCGGCAACCGAAGGCCCATGGGCCACAAGCGGCCCACAAGGGTCCTTTAACCGCCCCCGAACCAAGCCTCCTGCTCAGTGAGTCCCCCCGCTCTGTGCTCAACTGGTGCAGCACGGCACGGGGACTCGCTTCCACAGCGCCGGAAATCGTGTCTGTGCAGACGCAGATGCCGGAAATGGCGAGCACAGGCACAGTCTAGCCCACAGAGGGATCCCCACTGGAGTGAACCAGCCCAGGTGAGGTAAGCCTTGCCAAGCCCTGGTTTAGAAGAAAAAGGGCAACAGGGAGGAGCATCTGATAGGCTTCAGCACCCTCTCTGTCCACCTGGGTGTTGGGGACATTGGACTTTTAGCTGCTACCCTCTGAAACAGGATGTGTGCCTTGGTGGAACAAGAGGAGAGGGCCTCTCGCGGGTCAAGGAGCAGGAAGAAATGGACAGGCCTCCAAATAGGGAGTTGTAGCAAGTGGGAGTCTCCCAAGGATCAGTCTTGGGACCTGTGCTTTTCAACTGTTCATGGACAGTTAGCGGGGAGCAGTGGAGTTGCCAGGTTTGCAGATTGTTCAGGGTTGCTAGAACAAAAAGAGATTGTGGAGAACTTCAAAAGGAACCCTCTCTCCAAACGGAGTGAATGGGTGGCAAATGACAAATGCAGTTCAGGATCAGAAAGTGTGAACTGATGCACATCAGGGCAAAAAATAAATGAATCTGAATTCCACATAAATGTCCCTGGGGTCTGAACTGGCAGGGATTGTTGAAATTGCAACGAAAACTGCCAATATTGTAATGCTAATATACAAATCTATGGTGCAGCTGCATATGGAATACTTTGCGCAGTTTGGGTTGCCTCCCATCCAAAGGGGCATCACAGAGTCGGAAAAGGTTCAGGAAAGTCCAGTCAAAGGGGATGGAGTTTTCCCATGGAGAAAAGCTGCAGCACCGGGAACTTTTCAGTTTAAAGAAAAGGGACATGACAGAAGTTTGTGATACTATGCATGGCTTGCGGAAAGTGGGTAGAGAAATGTTATTTCCCTCTCTCACCTAATACCAGAACTCACGGACGTCCAATGAAACTGAATGTTGGAAAATTGAGGACCAGTACAATAAAGTCCTTCTTCATGCAGAGCACAGTTAAATGATGGCACTTGATCAGTGTTAGAAACTCAGATATATAAGCTCGGTGCCAAAATGGTTCTTTAAACCAAGGTTAGAGTTGCCAAAACAGAATTTTGCCATTTTGGGGCAAGACTAAAGTCTTATTTTTCAACGGATGGACTGACTGTGATTGATTCTCAATTAAACATCTGGCTGGTTCCAATGACAACCCTGAGCTCGGTTAAGAACTTTGAGAACTTAAAGAAGAAAAGTCACTTGGCCCAGGGACAGTCAGCTTATACACCGGCCTGTTCCTACCCCTTTTTCTTAATGGTGACAAGGACCATTCATAACATAAGAATATTATTCACAACTGTGAGCAGGGGGGTGGGTAATTGAAGACAAATGACAATAGTTAGCTATAACTTTGTTCCCTGCTCAGACTGCACAGAAAAAGCATTTTGATTCCTGAAATTCATTCTGATTCTGCAGGTAAAATATAATGGAAAGAATTCTACAGGATGGAGTATTAGTCGAGATCCAAGGATCCCCAGGCACGCGCCTCCAGATGGTGGAGATGTCAGGTGCCACAACACAAAAGGAAAAATGTGGAGGGAAGAGGGAAGCAGGAAAACTCAGGACACTTCCTTCTTACTGCTATAATGTTCTTAAGGCCTCTGCGATTCCCAAGAAAAACCAATGACCCTCCCTTGCTGGAAATGGCTAATGCGGCTGTAAGCCGTTGACCATAGAATGTGGGGTCTTCTGGGGCCAGGCTGGGCTCTCTAGGTTCACAGGGTTGCAGTTGACAGCATTGCTGAATTGAATTTGACGGGGGCCTCTTTGTGGGCAAAGAGGAGCCCTGTCCAACTGGGGCGGGGCAGCTGCTCACTATCTGCCGCCGCAGCTGCTGCTGTTCCTCCAACTGAGACAAGGACCTGGTCCTAACAAACTTGGCACGTGTGCAAAAGAAAGTAAAATCTGGTCACATTTAACCTCAAAAGAAGAAACTAAAATGAGGAAATCAGTTGCAAAGAGTTATTCTTCTTCCTGCTGCCAATTATAGTAGAGTGCCTGCAAGTTATTCCAGTCCTATGGCTGTTCTCCTCTGGTCGGCCACTGCAGGCCGCGAACAGGAAGTGCGCCGGACTTCCCTTGCTTCCTTGCTCAGCCTCCCCCAACATGCTCCCCTCCAGGTGTGCGGCTGCAATTCCTGTCACCCCCCCCCCAGCATGGCTGAAGGGAGTCCAGCTTTGTCTGAGTGGCCAAAGTGCTCCACGTAATACGTTTCCTCTGCAGCCTCTCCAAATGGTCCAGAGACAGGAGGCGTGTGAAGGCAGGGCGTTGGTAGCCAGAGATGTTGCTGGCCAGCCGGGTGCAGGCAAGAGATGCTGAGGTTCAGCTGCACTGGGGTGGGATGTCCTCTGAGGAGCGACTGGGTGTCCCATGAGGTGCCTGAAGAAGATGCTTGAATTGCCCATGACAAGTTTGCACCAGCTGCTAATCTCCAGGAACAATTACTCTGTGATTACTTGTTCTTGTGAATGTGTGGGGAAGACAGATGGTTGTGTAAAGTCTTTGCACTGGAAGCAAGTGGGGCATTTCCCCTTGATAGCCTTCTGAGGAGGCAGCGGAAGATGTTCTAAAGAGGTCCAGACGCAGCCTGCAAAAAGGAGGACAGGGTGCAACCCCACACCCCACTCCTGGAAATAACCTTTGGGCAATCGCAGGTCCACTAGGAAGAGAAAGGGAGGGTGAAATGGACTATAGAGATGAGGTGGAGCGGCTGACAGAGTGGTGCAGAGCTAACAACTTGCACATAAATACAAGGAAGACACAGGAACTTGTGGTGGACTTTAGGAGACAGAAGAGCAATGTCCAGCCACTTTTGATTGATGGGGTCTGTGTGGAGAGGGTAACAACATTCAGATTTTTGGGCATTGAGTTACAAGAGGATCTGTCCTGGAGTGTCAACACAAGGGGGCTTGTGAAGAAGGCGCAGCAGAGACTGTATTTTTTGAGAATACTAAGGAAAAACCATCTTCCGCAGAAACTGCTGCTTGCCTTCTATCACTGTGCCATTGAGAGCGTGCTTACTTATGGCTTATGTGTGTGGTACGGAAGCTGTACTACCCAGGACAGGATGGGGTTGCGCAGTGTTGTGAAGGCAGCAGAGAGCATTGTTGGCTGCCCACTCTCCACCTTAGAGCGGATTTACGCCACAAGGTGCCATAGGAAGGCACTGGACATAGTAAAAGATCCATCGCATCCTGGTCACTGTCTCTTCGAGCTCTTGCCGTCGGGACGGAGATACAGGACGATGAAGACAAGAACAAGCCGTCTTAAGAACAGCTTCTTCTCCAGAGCGATCTCGGCCCTGAATGGGAAGCCCGGACTTTGAAAGTCATCAAATCTCCTTTGCTGTATTTTACTATATTTTTTTAATTGGTGTTTTATGTATTTTACTATATTTTTTTAATTAGTGTTTTTATGGAGCAGCCAAGTAATTTCGTTGTCCCCGAAGGGGGCAATGACAATAAAGATATTATTATTATTATTATTATTATTATTAAGAGGCCCCAGCTTCCTTTTTCGCAAGGCATAAAGATCTGGACGCCTCACCGATTGTGTTCTCTCCTTGCATGGAGTCTGGACGTGAAGGAGAAGGTGCCCCAGGGTGGAGAGCTTGGTGTTTTGGGATTCTTCTTTGGCGCTGAACTGCAGGCGGCAGTTGCTGTGATTCTGAGGGTCTCAGGCAAGGAGAGGTGTGTGAAAGCAGAGCATCTTGGCGGAGGAGAGTCTCCAGGTGTCCTAAGAGCAGAAGAAGAGCCAAAGGAGGGCTCCTGGGATTGGCTGGGCACAGGGATACCAAAGAAAAGACAACGGAGAGATCCGGTCTCCTGTTTTATTAAAGAAAGGGGTAGACTCACAGCAAGTCTCCCAGCCTTTGCAGACGCAGGATGGACACCACAGCAAGGAGACCTCGGTTTGTCCGCACCCTAGAAAATGTTCACACATTCTTTATACACGAAGCAGCATCCGTCCCTCTGCCTAGGACTCCCCGTTGCTTCACCTGCCCACCAGAGGGCAGAGGCAGCCATAGCCAAACCTTACCATCAGCTCCCCTTTCTGGGCTCAGCCCACCACCGCAAAGCCCACAGAGAAGGAGAACATCCAAGCCAGTCTATTAGCCTGTGTCAAAGCAAGCAAATACGAGCATATATGTGCTCACTGCTACAACCACTACCAGTTAATTGTGGGGTCATCTTGACTACCATCATGGCGTTAGGGAAGCTTTCAGAACAGCTCAGCTTTGGTTCAACACCCTGGATGAGGCCCACCTTGTCCAGCCTCCTGTTCTCACACTGGCCAGATGCCCGTGGGAAACGCACAGGTCAGATTCGAACACAAGCCCTCTCCCCTCTTGCGGCTTCCAGGAATGGCTATTTGGAAGCATATACTGTTCCCAACTGTGGAGACAGAGCAGAGCTGTCCTGGCTAGTAGTCACTGATGGCCTCCTTTGCCCAATCCTCTTTGGAAGCTGTCTCACTTGTTGGCATCCCTGCCTCCTGGGGGAGGGAGTTCCGCAGGTGAACTCTGCACTGTATGAAGAAGGACTTTCTTTGGTCTGTCCAGAATCTTCCCAGATGCCACGGCTAGTTCAGGACACAGACCCTGACTTTCAGGAGCCCAGAAGAGTTTCCTGCAGCCGTCTTGCGCTGATGACTTCAACACCCCCTGTTTTGATGAGCTTCACATCCTCCCCTTTGTCTGCCCTTCCTGTGCTCCTCATGAGAGTGCCCCAAAGGAGGCAGAGGGGGGGGGGTTGGGGGGGTCCGGAGCCTGCAAGAGCGCCTTGGCCCCCAGCCACCAGGAAGGAAGGCTGCTGAGAACGAAGAGAGCTGGCTGTTGGTGGCTGCTATGGCAACAGAGGCAGGAAGAGAACCTGGCCTCTTGGCAGCAGTTGGGGGCTGCTCCTGCCGCCGCCGGGGAGGGTGTGGCCGCCTTGGTCCTGGCCTGCTGGGCGCGCTCTGCATGTGCCAGGCGGGCAGCAGGAGGGCCGGCTGCCGGAGCAGTGTAGGGAAATCTGCTGCCGGGGGGGGGGGGTGAGAAGGGCCTTTGTGGAAGTGGGGGCTGGGCCAACATGGCAGAAGACCCCTCCCTCCCGTTGCCTTCTGCTTGGTGGTTAAGAGCATGGGCACAGAGCCCAAAGACCCTCTTGGCCCCAGGTTGCAAACGCTCAGCTGTGGAGTTGGGCAGGGCAAGGGGGTCTTGGATGGCCCTCTCGGCCCAGAGGGAGGCAGGCTGGTTACGCTGCCAAGGGTTTGTGTGTGTGCCCAGAGGGTCTCTGGTGTGGAGCTCACCCCTTCCCGTGCTTGGCTAGGAGAAGGCTGCTCCCCAGGGAGCTGAGCAGTGGCCAGGCGGGGGCAGCACCTTCTCCTCCTGCCCCTTGGCAGCCTCCTGGGGGGCGGGTGTGGGGCTGGAGCCAGGGGCGCAGGGGCTGAGACGGCTAGCTGGGGCTGGCCTGGGGGGTCACTTTAGAGTTCACCTCTCCCCTTGGCTTGTCTTCCAGGGAGCTCAAAGCAGCCTGCATGGTCTCCCCTCCCCACGTTCCCCTCTCCGCAACCCTGCAAGGTAGGTGAGCATCACCTGGCCCTTGCCAGCCCTGCTCCTGCGCTCTGACCCCCAGCCAGCTGCTTCACCTCAATGGGTTGTTCTCTGCTTTTCAGCAGATTCTGAGGGCTGCCTTGGGAGACCAGCCCCTCCCTGGATACCCTCTTCTTCCTCCTCCCCTGGCAAGGAGATCTGGGAGCAGAGCAGCGGCAGCAGCAGGAAGACCCCCGGCTCCTGCCAGGCCAGGCCTTGTTTGAACCGCCGCTTGCTTGTACCTTTGGGAGACCAAACTCCGGAGGGCGGATGAAGACCCAAGTGTGGGTCACGCCGGCACCCCTGTTTTGTATTCTTGTCTGGGGGGAGGGCTGGTTAAAAAGAGGACAGCAGAGAGGGAGCCAGGTGTGAACTGGGGTGCAGTTCTGCTGCTCATGGCTGTTCAGTCCTCCTCCCATGGCGGGGGGGGGGGGGTCCTGCAGGGTGTTCTGCCTTGGATGCTGGGGGGGGGGTGCTGTGTGTTTTTGTGACTGCTGTATAGTTGCCAGTGCCACTCTGCCCCCTCCCCATTTACTTATAAGCTATGAAGAAGGGGGGGGGGGAGTTTCTTATTTATTGATTGCATTTTTATCTCCCCTTTCTCCAAGGAGCTCAAAGTGGGATACACAGCTCTCTTCGTTTAATCCCCACAACCACCCTGTGGGGCAGGGCTGGGCTGAGAGGCAGGGAGTGGCCCAGGTTCACTGGGTGAGCTTCGTGGCCAAGCGGGAGGACTTGAACCCGGGTCTCTCCCAGGCGCTGGCCTGACGCTCTAACCCCTATACCACACCGGCTCGACTTTGGAATGGGGCAAACCTTCCCATGCTTCTATAGAAGACATCTGAAGGCGCCACTGCACAAGGAAGTCTTAAATGTTTGAGGTTTTTATTGTGTATTTAATATTTTGTCGGGAGCCGCCCAGAGTGGCTGGGGCAACCCAGTCAGATGTGTAGCATATAAAGAACAAAACTATCCTCATTATTATTACTCTTTTACTGCCAACTGGGAAATGGGATTGCCTCCAGCTGCCTCCTGACCTGTTTTTTCCTTCCTGATAGATGCTTCCACTTCCTTAACGCACCTGTGCTTTTCCCTCCCAGCTGAGGGGGCCCTGGAAGGGCTCCTTCATGTTTGGCCCTTTCCCCGAAGGGGGGGGGGTCTCTTGGACGCAGCCTCTTCTCTCCCCCTGACTTCACATTCCTGCAGGCTCCCCGGAGAAGTTGCTTCCTCATCCTCCAGTGACTCCCATTCAGTTTGTGAACAGTTCTTACCTGAAGCCCGTTCCCCAAATGGCCAGCTGTTTACAGCACACTTTGGGAATTGCTTTTCTTCCTCATATTGAAACGTGTCCCCTCTGCCTACGGCACTTTACAGCGCGCGCACACACACACACTCTCTCCTCAAATAATCTATTTAAAAAGGAGCATATGAAAAAGTTAGGACAGCAGATAGAAAGTTAGCAGGGGGGCATGTAATTAAATCAAAACTGCCAGGTGAAAGGACTGCTTGAGTAAAATGGTCTAATGGATGACTCAAGGTCCCTGAGGAGAAGGCTCAGCAGATTTCTTGGGGCGGGCAGTTCCCCAGGTGCAGTGCTGAAAACGCCACCGTGCGCCTTCTCAGCCAGAGCATCTCGGGTGGGCATGTGGTGGCGAAGGAGCCAGTCGTATCTGGGTTGCATCGCTGCAGGCTCCCTTGGGAGGAGAGTCTGGACGCTTCAGGCAGCGCAGAATTCTCCCCCCAGGATGACTTCCTTGCTGCTCTGTCCCCAACCATGCCAGACTCGCCTTTGGCAGGGATGCTGGGCAGGCTTTGGAGCTGCCTCCTTCTGGCCTGCTCCCTCTCCTTCGGGGGCTTTTCCAAGGGGGCTGAGGCTGCTTTTTGTGGTTGTTTTGCTGCTGATGCTGCTGGGTTGCTTCCCTTCTCTCCCTGGTCTCTGGAAGTGCTTTTTCATCACTCCTTGTGGTGCTTTGCAGGTTGGTTGTTTGTTAGCCATCCTGGGGAGAAGAGAGTTTGAAATAGAAACAAATCAGATCTGAGCAGATGGGATCTTGGTTCTGTGCAGCCAGCACTTTGAACTGGACCCAGAAATGAACCGGATGCTAGTGAAGCCGATACGTCATGCTCTAAAAATCTGTATGACTTTGGAAGAACTGTGCAAATGTAGGTTTGATGCCAGGGGTGGAGGCTTACAGGTCCCTGAGCATCTTGGACATTTCTGGCCCTTCAGTATCCCTGTTCCAAGTGCTGGTGCTGAGTGCCAGGTGATCAGAACATCTGCCTCCACGCCACCCAACCCACATGCTCAGATCAGTGCTGGAGGCCCTGCTTGTCGTCCCCCTGGTGATGTGCATTAGAGACAGGGCCTTCTCCGCAGTGGCCTCTCGCTTAAGATGTTCAGTTTCCCTCTTCAGTTGCGGTGTTTTAGGTGGGATTGAAACCCCGCCTGTGTTGTGTGGCTTTTAATGGTTGCACTTGATGAACAGTGTCGTTCTGGAAATGTTTCTTATAGGGCTGGACTGTATTTCACTGGATTGATGGGCTGGTGGGGTTTTGTATTTTACAAGTGTAGTTAACCGGTATTATTTCTGGTGGTCAGAGCCATTTTGACCGTCTGCACATGCGCAAGCGGCGAAACCCGGAAGTAACACACTCTGTTACTTCTGGGTCGCCACAGCGCGCAACCCGAAAATACTTATCCCAAAGCTACTTCAACCCGAGATATGACTGTAAGCAGCAATAGCAGCCGTCCGTAGGCTTGAGAAAGGACGGGTGGTGCCTGGTCAGATGTCTAAGTCCTGAGCTGGATTTTGTGGCCAGGGGCTGCCTCTTGGAAAGGGGTGGGCTCTGCTCAGAACCGTGTTCCTCCCCCTGGCTTTCCTTTCCCCAGGTCTTTTCCGCCCTCTGCATTCTGCCCTCATTCCTCTCACACCCATCTCTGTAAAGAAATCACACCAAATTATGTGAAAAATGGGCTCTTAAATTGTGGGAATATATGTGAATGTACTGTTTGGTTTGCACCATGTGGGACTTCTGGGCGGAAGGGGAGGGCCTTCCCCCGGACCCCCGCTCAATCTCGGGTGGGCTGCTGAGGGTGGTCTCCCTCTGCACTGCTTGAAGTTGCCAACCCTCTGTCTCTCCCCTCTGCAGCCGCGAAGTGGTGGGAGATCCGGCCGAGATGTCGCATGAGAAGAGCTTCCTGGTGTCTGGAGACCCCTTCCCTGGGCAGCAGCCGCCTGCGCCACCCGGCTATGCCCAGCAGCCCTACCCAGTGGCTCCCTACCCGCAGCCCCAGCCGGTGGCATACGGCCAGCCCGGATACCCGCAGGGCCCCTACCCGGTTGCGGCACCCTACCCACAAGCGGCACCCTACCCCCAGGCACCCTACCCTCAGGCACCTTACCCCCAGGCGCCCTACCCGCAGGGGCCCTATCCACAGGGGCCCTATCCACAGGGGCCCTACGCCCAGCCGCATCCTGGAGTCGCTGTGGACCCAGACTGTAAGTAGCCCGCTTGCCCGCCCTGCTGCAATGGTGGGGGGCAGGAAGGGGGGCTGTGGGGTCTCTGCTGGGGTGGCAGAAGAGCTGCTCCTGTGAGCCAGGGGCAAGACCAACTGGCCCTAGCAGGCGGGGCGCACTCTCCCGCCTTGTGGCTGCTTCCGTGGGGAGCTCGGCTGCTCCCTGGGGGGGCGCTGCTCTGTGGCCCCCTCCTCAGTCTCCTCTCCTCTTCTCTTGCTGCACTTGTGCCCCCCAGCTGGAGCCAGGCGCCCTGTTTATGTGGTATGGAGAGGAGGCACCGCAGACTCTAGGATTGGTGAGCGCCCTCATCACCCCTGCCACGGGCTGGGTGAGGGGGCAGGAGGAAGAGGAGCTGCTCTTGCTCCCTCTGGAATCTGTAGGGAGAGCCGCCGGGTGGGGAGCCCCTGCCTGACTGGCTGCACTGCTTCTCGTCCCCAGCGCCCGGGCACAGCAACTACCATGAGGACGGGCCGCCCTCCTACTATGACAACCCGGATTTCCCCCCCACCAACTGGGAGGACAAGACCATCCGCCAGGCCTTCATTCGCAAGGTGAGTCGGGCTGTGGGGCTCCAGCCCTTCTCCCTCCCTCCCTCCTTCTGCCTCTGGCCCTGGCAATGGGGTGCAGTCAGCGTGGTGTAGTGGTTAAGGGCGGTGGACTCGTAATTTGGTGAACCGGGTTCGCGTCTCCGCTCCTCCACCTGCAGCTGCTGGGTGACCTTGGGCCAGTCACGCTTCTCTGAAGTCTCTCAGCCCCACTCACCTCACAGAGTGTTTGTTGTGGGGGAGGAAGGGAAAGGAGAATGTGAGCCGCTTTGAGACTCCTTCGGGGAGTGATAAATCAGGATATCAAACCCAAACTCCTCCTCTTCCGTCCAGTCCAAGTGTGGCAGGAAGCCCTGGAGGTGCTGTGGCTGCTGCTGGTGGAGGAGGAGGAGGGGGAGGGGCTGGCAGGGCGCAGACCCTCATTGGCAGGGAAGGGTCAGACCCCTGAGAAGCTGGATCTGATAATGATTGGGGTTTCTTTGCATGTCACTTTCCCCTCGTTAAAACTGCAATCAAGGCAGCTCACAACATGAAGAGAGTCACATAATTCCAAAAACGGAACAATAATAGGCAATGAATAAAAGCATATCACAACATACACAGCCAAACTAAGTCATTACTGTTGACGTCCATCTGTCTCGGGAGACAATGGAGGAGCCCACCTTTGGGGGTGATGTCACTCCGTTGGAGACCGATGCGGGAGACATGTTTTGCTGCATCTGGGGCAGAGGAAGACGTCTGGTTGTTGTGCTGCTACAGATGCCAGGGGGCCTTTCTTCTCTCTGCACTCCCCCCAGCGGCCGTTCCTCCTCTGGTCACTGCTCTGGATGCAGGACCTGGCTGTCTCCAGGCACTGCGCTCGCCTGCAAAGGATGCTCACGGGGCGGAGCTGATGGCGTTGCCAGCCTTCATTGGAGACACAAGGTCTAAAACTAATACCAAAAATGGGAAACAAGCGAGGACCCAAGCAAAGAAGAATGGCAACTTACCGTATTTTTCGCCCTATAGGACGCACTTTTCCCCCTCCAAAAATGAAGGGGAAATCTGTGTGCGTCCTATGGGGCAAATACAGGCTTTCGCTGAAGCTTGGAGACTGAGAGGGGTCGGTGCGCACCGACCCCTCTCGCTCTCCAGGCTTCAGGAAGCTATCTGCAAGCCTGGGGAGCCTCCGGAAGTTCCCGCAGGGCTCCCTAGGCTGCGGATAGCAGCCTGCCGCCCGGCGCGCAGGGCGCCCTGGAGCAGAGAGCAGACATCGGGCAGCCCCACAAGCTCGGGGGACAGCGGGGAGGCGCAGCGCCGCCATACCACTGTTCCCCGACCTGGTTTGGTTTCCCCAACCTGGTTTTGGGGGGGAAATAAAGGGAAATTTTTTCCCCCTTTATTTCCCCCCAAAAAACTAGGTGCGTCCTATGGGACGGAGCGTCCTATGGGACGAAAAATACAGTAAGTTGACAGAATATGCACAACTTGCAGACTTATCATATAGAATAAGAGAACAAGAAGAACACACGTTTAAAGAAGATTGGGAAACGTTTGTTGAATATATGGGAAATAATTCTGTACAGCTGAAAACACCGGCAGCATTAAGATAAATTCAACAGTGTAAATAAGTTTTGATGGATGCAATAATGGAATACTGAATGGTGTAGTTTTTGTAAAATATGCAGGGATTTATGATATGTAAAATGAACTGTGGAAAGAGAAGAAGTCATTGATATCTCAAGGGTGTAAAATTAGTACTTAAATTGTAAAACAGAAAATTAAATTGAAAATTTATATATACACACACACACACACACACACATGGCCTAGGACGCACGTACCTACAGGACCGCCTCTCCTGGTCTGCCCCACGGAGGACCTTAAGGTCCACAAATGACAACACTTTGGAGGTCCCAGGTTGCAAGGTAGTTAGATTGGTCTCAACTAGGGCCAGGGCCTTTTCAGTACTGGCCCTGACTAGGTGGAACGCTCTGTCACAAGAGACTAGGGCCCTGCAGGACTTGACATCTTTCCACAAGGCCTGCAAGACAGAGCTCTTCCACCGGGCCTTTGGTTTGGACTCAGTCTGACCCTTATGTTTCCCTCCCCTTATGGTCTTGATCCATGGGCTACTATTAAAATGAGGCTGCATTTTAAATTGTATTTTAACCTGTATTTTAAATCCCCCCCCGTTATGTTTTTATTTACTGGTGTGTGCCGCCCTGAGCCCAGCTCTGGCTGGGGAGGGCAGAGTATAAATAAAATTTTATTATTATTATTAATCTATCTAATACCAGAAATCAGTATCAATAACAGCAAAATTAGCATCTCCAGTATTAAATCTTGACACCAGCAGAAGCCCCTGAGCACTGACCGTGGGTGGTCCATGCAGTCCAGCTCCCTGCCTCCCGCAAGGGGCAGGAGGCACTCTGAAGCAGCTGCTGCCAGGGGGGGCACTCGCCATGTTTTGGGCGCTGCCTGCTCTGCCCCCCTGAGTGTCTCTGGCTGCCTTTGTCCCCCTGCAGGTGTTCCTGGTGCTGACCATCCAGCTGTCGGTGACCTTTGCCTTTGTGGCCATCTTCACCTTCGTGAAGGGCGTGAAGGGCTTCGTGCGGAGGAATGTCTGGACCTACTACGTCTCCTACGTCTTCTTCTTCATCTCCCTCATCGTCCTCAGCTGCTGTGGGGAGTTCCGGCGCAAGCACCCCTGGAACCTCGTGGCCATGGTAAGCGGGGCAGCGGGCAGCAGGTGTGTGGCCTCGGGGGGGCGGCTGCTGCTACTGATTGAATTCTGAGTTTAAAAAGTCTTAGAAGCCTGCTGTGGCCTAGCTAGGCAGGCAGGCAGCTGAGATGGCTGCCCCTGGACTCAGATATGGGGGGATGGGGGGCCTGGATTGAGGCTCACTGCTGAAGGCACCTGCCTCTCTTCCTCCTCCTCAGTCCATCCTGACCCTGAGCCTCTCCTACATGGTGGGCATGATTGCCAGCTTCTACGACACGGACGCCGTCATCATGGCTGTGGGCATCACGACCGTCGTCTGCTTCACTGTCGTCATCTTCTCCCTGCAGGTTGGTGTGTCGGCTCGTCCCCCTTCCCTGGGGGGGGGGGGTGACGACAAGAGGCATTGTTTCTCCCAGGGTGAGCAGTTGCCCAGAAGCGCCCCTTGGGCTGTTGGGTTGGCATCCAGGGGGGCTGTGAAGCCAAAGAGGCCTTTGCTCTTCTGGATTGTGGGTGGGTGGGGATGGCAGAATTGGCACCCAAGAGATTCCAGGCAGCGATGGCTGTGCAGGGCCTCCTTTCCTGGGGCTCTGCGTTGCTCCCTACATCTTTTGACCCAATGGCTGCTTGATGCGGAATAAGACCCTGCAAAGCAGGCTGAAGTGCCACAGGTCAGGCCGATGGTCTCTGGCAGAGTCTGCTGGTTCCCCTGCTTGCCACTCTTGCCCAGGCTGCCCCTTTAGGCAAACGGGCCCCTGAAGAGATGGCGTTGGGGGCCCTGGCATGTGGGGCAGGGGGCCTGGGCTGTGGGGTGCTGCCTGACCTCTGTCCCGGGGCTCCTCTCCTTGTCTGCAGACCAAGTACGACTTCACCTCGTGCCGAGGGGTGCTGATCGTCTGCCTGGTGGTCCTCTTCATCTTCGCCATCCTTTGCATCTTCATCCGGAACCGCATCCTGCAGATTGTCTATGCCTCCCTGGGCGCCCTCCTCTTCACCTGCGTGAGTCTCCCCGCGGGCCCCGAGATCCACCGGCCGGGCAGAAGGGCGCTGAGAATTAAGGGGAAGGAAGCTGCCTCTGAGCCCCCTCCCTGTTCAGCCCAGGGATCAATAGCCAATCTCTGTTCGCAAGGCCTTCTGTACAAAAGACAGCTCCTGGTTGTCCCCCCAGATTTAGAGGAGAGCTTTTTAGCTCTTGCAGTTGTCAGGTAACAGGTAGTGGGAGCCTGGGGTTGTTGATCTGCTGCTGGCCACCCACCCAGAGATCTGCCAGCAGATCCCGATCTCCCCAGCCCTAAGTTAGAGTCCCTGCGGAGCCCCTCCTTCTCCACCCCGCCTTCACCCCCCAGTGCGGCTGGAAAGAGCACCTGCCCGGCCCCCTCCTCTCTTCCTCGGATGCTGAGGGCCTAAAGGCAGCTGAGACACCATCCCAGGCCCAGCAGTGGAGCGGGTGGGGCTTCCAGAGGAAGCAGGCTGGGGGGTGGGGGGGGGCGCAGGCCCCTTTGGCTCTCCTGGGGCGTCTTGTGACCCACGTGACCCGCTTTCTCCTTGCAGTTCCTGGCCATGGACACCCAGATGATAATCGGGAACAAGCAGCTGGCCATCAGCCCGGAGGAATACATCTTTGCGGCCCTCAACCTTTACACGGACATTATCAACATCTTCCTCTACATCCTGGCCATCATTGGGCGTGCCAAGGAGTAGGCCGCCCTCTGACCCCTTCAGGGGCTAGTTCCTTCCAAGCCCTGTCTTTTGTTGTGGTTCTCCTCCTTTTTATTCCCACCCCGGGGGGTCTCCCCCGCCCCGGTTTTTGTTGTGTTCCTGCCCGTCCCTTGAGTTTGAGTTCATTGCCTCTTCCCCCTCCCTGTCTTGTGCTTTTCTGGGGAAGGATACCTGAAAAGAAGGGGGAGTCCAAGGTGGCCAATGCCCCCCCCAACCGGGGAGGCAGCGCTCACCTCCAGCCTGCCGTATGATGCTGGTGTCCGTTTTTGGAAAGGAAGGGCTCCTCTGCCCTGCGTCTCCCTTGAGCTGTGCAGAGTTCGGAAGAGGATGTAAATACGCTGTGCTTGTCTCTTTTGTATTTTGGTCTAGAAATGCTAATTTAATTTTGAGGAATGTCCTTGTCTTGGGCGTGCCACTCACAGCCGCTTCTTCCTGTGGGCACAGGGCTGTTCTGGGGCTCTGGACACATGCAAACCGCCCCCTGCCTCTTGGCTGGCAGCGAGGTTCCCCACCCCCCCTTGCCACCTTCCACCCCCACCCCTGAATGATACTGATACGGGTGCCGCTTCCTGTCCTGCCCAGGCTGGCCTCCCACGTTGCTGGGCTCTCCTGGTCCAGCCCCTGTGGGGGCTGAGTGCCTGGATGATGCCCATGTCCCGTTTTTACAAAAGTAGGGGTGGTTTCTCCCCTCTGGCTCGGGGGGCAGAGACTGCTCAGCTGCCTTTTCTCAGGCCCCCCCTTGGGGGTGCAGCGAAGAAGCCTTCCTTGCTCCTGGCCCTTAAACACTTTGCTTTTATACAGAGCTGTGAAGTCTCCTGACCCTTTTTGTCTGGGGACCCTGTACCCCATCCTTCCTTCTCCCCTTCTTCTTCTCCCCCTTCCTGCCCCCCGCAATCTGGCTGGCTTTAGGGGGGCCCTGCACTACTGCATGCTGAGCAGCCACTACTGTGCCCCCAGGGCCAGCCTCTGCACTAAACTGTAAAAATAGGATGTCCTAATAAAAGTGAGAATGTACCAGATATCGATAGTCCTGGGTTCTGTCTTTGGGGCCGGAGGGGAGAGGTTCTTTTCAGCGCTGGGGGGTGGAATGCTGCAGGGCCAACCACCCCTGCAAGGCAGGACGCAAAGACCAGGAGCCTCTAGAGTCCTGGGCCTGGATCTCTGGGGCTGAACCTCTGCTGTATATTGAGGGGCTGCAATGAGCACAGGAATGCACACATCCTGCAGCTGTTGGCATGTTGACAGGCACCGGCGGCTGCTTAGGGAAGCCAGCTCAGAGTAATTTGATTTGCCCGAGATATAATGTGGCGTGTCCAGGTTAATACAGCGACTTTCGAAGCTGCAGCTGTGCAACTCCAGCGCTCCTTGGAGGAAGCAGTGGCAGTTCTGCAAAGAGGCTGCCTTTCTCAAGGGCTCTGTTCCCCTTCCCCATCTCAGCATGGATTGCTTGCGCTGCCCCCACCCTGCCCATTTCCTTGTATGGTTTATCACTGGCACCATCTTCTCCGCCAAATGAGAAGAAGCTCAGACTGTCATCCCCAAACACCAGCAAAAGATTTCTCGGTAGCTGGACATACAGACCTACAGTTTTTAAGCCCTGGTCTAGTATTGGCTGAAAGATAAAACAGATTTTTAAGAACGTATATATTCAGGGCAATTAGGCAGGATTTATGAAAAAACACAGGTTTAACATCAAATATCCAGAAACCTTTCAAAAACAATTCTCTAAAGTTAGAAGCCAGAAAGCATTTGACAGAATGGAACAGACGTACTCATTTCGGGTACTGCAAAATCTAGAACTAGTGTCAAATCTTGTTACATTTGAAGGGAGGAAATGGCCATTTAACAAATAACTTGGGCGCAGGCGATATAGCATTGGTATTTTAAAAAATCCAAGTGGTTGACACAAGTAAGGAACTTTGAAATTATCCAAGATTGCAAAGAGTTAATCAAACACTACCATTCTAAATGAATGCAACAAATAATAAAATATCTGCCTAGATTGAAAAAGTTGAATTTCTTCTGGGCTGGAAGGCCAGTTATAAAAATGAGCAAAATGCCACAGAACTTCCTTTCATTATTAAATATTGCACTTAGTCAGCAATTTCTTACTTAAGAAATTGTATTTTTATTTACTTTCCTGGGGGGGGGGGGAGGAAGCATAGGGTAACCTAAAAGACCCTTTACCTACAGTGATTAGTAGGAAGATTTGAATTCCCAAATGCAAAGTGTTAAATTACCACTCTTTGTTAAATTACTACACATTGGGGCATTATAAGAACATAGTTTGAATACCCTTGTCACACAAAACAAATAGGTTTATCAACTAAAATTGTCCGACATAATAGTAGGAAAGATCTTGCAATAATTAAATTCAAATCCCATTACTAGAGTAATTTGTAAGATTTGGAGAAAGTTTAGGAACAAGTCAATCCCAGGCTACCTGCTTCTTGCTGCAGTCTTTTAGAATATGGAATGTGAGGGGAAAGACCAGTTAGTTGAAATGAAATTCTGGGAAAGAGATATGACTAAATTAAGGTCTGTGAAGGAAGAAGAGTTAACATATTAAAAACATATTTGATTTATATACCGCCCTGCACCCAGTGGTTTCAGGGCGGTTCACCAGCTGAAATGTGAGATTGATTGGAAATAACTGACTTTTTATGAAAAACTTAGATAAGGCATAACACATCTAGACTTCAAAGATGGCATGAGTTCTTGAGTTATTGGTCTCAAATATTTATTGATCTATCCACCCATACGCCCTTTCCCCTCAAGTCCTTGATCAGGTTACAACCATTTAAAATACATCACTGAAACAGTTTTGAAAACCTTGCAGATACAAAACAAAAACAAAAAGGTGCAATCACAAAAAAATGGGTTGGTTAATTATGTGAATAATCAGAGAATTAATCCTCATGACGTAATTAAAAGCTAAAGTGGGAAATAATCAAATTTATTGTATACCAACAGAAAAATGGAAAAATTCACTCCACAACTCTAGGCAGTGAATCTGAAAGTTGTTGTGTTGTGTTTTTAAAAAAAAGCAAAGCTTTAACCCGATGGTATCTGACACCACTTGGATTAAGTTATAGCCAATACTCCATGATCAATTGCAGAAAGGAAGGCATCTGAATCTATTTCATGTCATGTGAGACTCCCCAGTGCTTCGAGAACGTTTTTGAGAGTCTGTGTTGACAGAGAAAGGGAATATTCTCTGCCAGAAACTACTCAGAGGTCTAGTTATTTATCTGATAGTACAAAGGTGTAAAGGTGTATATTTCTATTTTTTATAACATAACTGTTAACCTTGAGTCCCCGTGGGCTCACCACAAAGTCTATTTATTATTGATTGCTTATGTTTACTTATTCTAAAATATATTAACTCACTGGAAATCAATATACTTCTATTTATGTCTATGTAAAATACCAAGTCACTGTAAAATACTAATAAAATATCTGGCACACGTGAGAGTGTTGGCGAAGGATGCTGCGCGTGGTCCTGACTTGGTTGGGGAGGCAGTTGCTGTTCCCCACGGAGGCCACACGGGGGCAGCTGGTGCCACATTCCCTGGGAGTTTGGTCTGTTCAGCGAAGGGGTTGGAGCCAAACTGACCGTCCAGTTTGTATCTACATTTGGAATGTAGTGCATCCGCCATATATTGTGGAGCTGGGAATGTGCAGAAAAAGACAATGAAAATGGACGAGTGGCTTTGTTTACTTTATTTCACATTTATACACATATTGATTGCAAAAAACCCCCCCAAAAAACCTCAAAGTGGTTGTTGTTGTTGTTAACTTATACCCTGCCCAAGACACTCTGGGCAGTTTTCAACAGAGAGTACGGCAAGAAGTCAAACATTAAAAGCTTCCTGAAACGTAGCTGCCTTCAGATGTCTACGAAAAGTCATATGATTGTTTATCTGTTTTGACTTCATCCGGGAGGGCATTCCACAGGGTGGGCACCACCACCGAGAAGGCCCTCTGTCTAGTTCCCTGTAACCTCACTTCTCGCAATGAGAGAACTGCCAGAAGGCCCTCGGAGCTGGACCTCAGGTCTGGGCTGGACGATGGAGGTGACCTCCAGGTATACAGGGCCAAAGCCGGTCAACAGGGCCCAGGGAATTTCCTGGGTGATGGCGATGCCCGCCCTGCTTTTCTATTGCAGCTTGCCCGCCCGCCCGCCCGCCTCTTCTCCCCTCCCCCACAGGGCTCCTGAGAGCTCCAGCACACTTGGGGCTGCTTGCATCACAATCGCCGCCCGTGTCATCCCTAGCACCAGGCTACCTGGGCTGCCTGCTTGCCTCCCTGGCTAGCAGTGGCAAGGAGAGGGGATCCTATGGCAGCTTGAACACCTGGATGGCACCCTGACCCTCCTCTGGGGCACTCCCAGGCAGCTCACTATCCCTGCACCAAGACATCTCGCAGGGGATGGCCATCTTCGCTCGCTATGACGACTTAAAAAAGGAGATTGATGCCCTCGTGGCAGAAAATGACGAGCTGAAGCACCTCATACAGATGCTCAAGGAGAACCAAGAGCTCAAGTCTATCCTACGGAACCAGTACAACGAAACCAACCTGATCCCCAAGTTTGAATCTACCCGGATTGATGCCACAAGTAAGTGCTACAGTTGATGGGGGGGGGGCTCCTGTGAGGCAGGCTGGTCCCCCAGGCAAGATCTTACTCTGGAGAGCAGCTGGGGGGGGGGGGGGGGTTCAGGCCTTAGGGGACAAGGAGGAGCCCCAGAAGGCTGTCTGCAGAGGGACACAATCCAAGGAGCAGGACTGTTTCTGGGATGCGGAAGAGGGAAGAGCATGAAATGTTTTCCCAAAACGAGGGTTAGCACCCCATCCCAAACAATCAGTGAAAGTTGTTAAAAACAAACAGAAGTTTATGTGGGAATATTGGCAGCTAAAGGGATTGTGAGTTTGGGGAAATGTATTTATAATTTTTATTTCTAGTCCGCTCTTCCCCCTGGGGAAAGCAGAGTAAACAATTAACAATGAAAATGTAAAGCGAAGTGAATTAATCACCACCATAAAACAAATAATAAAATAAAACAGGCACCGGAAGCAAAAATGAAGTATCCATCAGGCACTCCGCCCCCTTCCCCAAAGGTGGAATGTAGGAGAAGGGAGACGACTCCACAGCTGGGGGGCTGCTGGCCGCTGCACCAAACCCCCTTCCTAGGAGAGCTTGATCTGCAGATCTCAAGTCACATTTCAGAAATGTGGGTCCCAAATCGCTAAGGGCTTCACAGGCTTGCGGCTGGGGACTCTGACTCATCTTAACCTGCCTGTTCAACCCCACAGATCCGGCGCTCAACAACGCCTTCCAGGATAGCCACAGCTGGGAGCAAGCCCGCTTCGCCCCCAACACCAACTTCAGGGTGACTGTACGCCGACGGCTTCCAAGCGATAACCCTCCTTCACCCATTTCTTCGGCGGGTGGAACAATGATAAGAAGATCCTCTCCTGGCCCACGGGTGTCCACGCCCCTCAACCTGACGGACAGAGCAGCAGGACTGCAGGTCGTCCGGTTTGCTCCTGACACCACAACAGGTGAGAGCCCGTCTCGTCTCCAGGAACATGGCTAGCGGGTGGGGGCAGGGCTGGTGGCATGGGGCGAGTTGGTGTGTGTGCCAGGATGGGCCCTCTGCATGGGACTAGCAGCTCAAGTGGCTACTTGAGGTGGGGATCTTTTTAGGGGCACCAGTGAAGCAGCATGCAATGCAAGACTCTCTTGCTGGGTTGCCATTCTGGTACTGAGCAGGGTCCACGGGGTCCGGGGTCTCAGCTGTGCAGGTCATCATCAAAATAAGCTTTACTGGACTAGCCAAAGGCCACAACAAAACCATACAAATACTATGAGGAAAAGAAATATCTATATAACTATATATAGAAAGCAGAGCCACTGCCTGAACCATCAAGATCATAACATGCAGATGCTCATTTTGATTGGGGACTCCACAAAGCATAGAAGAGTTTCCTATCTAGGCCTCTGAATCTTACAATTCACTGCAATTTTGTCCAGGTTCTTCCTGATCTTTTTTGTCCCCAGCACAAAGAGGGCCACATTATAAGTCATTGGAGCATTAGCATCCCTGAGCAGCCAGAGACCCCTCTCTGCCAGGGAGAGACAGCTTTCCTGGACAAAGGATTTAGAAAGCGTCTCCCAGGTTCTGAGTATAGTGGGCACTGGAATAAATCATGCTGGATGTTCTCCACCTGAGGTTGCCCAAATACAACACCTATCTGCGTACCGAACCCTATTATAACACCTGCCCAGGACAGCAGAGGACATTCCTTGGAAACACAACTCAGTAAAGGCATATCCTCATGAATCTGGCGGACATTTGGACAGGGAGTGGGCTCTAAAACACACTGTTTTTAAGAGTAAAAATCATGGGGAGCATTGGGAAGATTTGATCACTTGTAAATCCCGTTGAGATTCTGTCCAGTAATACCCGTCCCTTCAGCTGCGCAGATCAAGGGAAGCGGGTGGCCATGAAGCAACTGGGCATTTTCTTGGGCATGCCCACATCTCCGCATGAAGCAGTGTTACAAGATGTGCGTCTGAACCTACATGTGTGTTCAGCGCTCATGTGCATTCCTACACTCACCACGAAGAGGTTTAGGACCTTTTGTAGAGCTATAACGTGTGTTTGTGGTGAATATGTGTTTGTTATGAATATGCACTCACCCTTACCCTCATGCCCACTGACAAGAGGAATGAAGCAAGGTTGGTTTGTTACACGAAATTAGAGCTTACGAATGTTGCTCCAGGCAGCCAAGTCACCACATAAGCAGGCAGCAACTCCTACAGCACATGCACACCTTGGTCTAAGAGTGAAAGAAGGGTCCCTATTCAAAGCTTAAAGAGGGCATGACATTTGTCACAGGCCTCACACTAGAAGTGAAGCAAGAAAGCGAAGGAAGCAACGCACAGGGTGCGGCTGGTCCCTGAGGGCATGGAGTGACAAGGGGATCCATGCTGGAGCTTGTGAGAACTAACCAAGCCTTGAAAACCTGGGGTTTAAGTATGGTTTTGAGCCACTTTTAGGTTGTGGAGAGGGGAGGAGGTCTTTGGGATGAGTAATTCCTACAATACCTATATTCTATTGTTCTGTTGCTCGCTTCTTATTAAGTTCTGGCCTGCTTCCTAATTTGTTTACTTAATTGGGAGTAGAAGGGCTATGGCTCTAGTGAAAAATAACTGGCTACCTTTGTTTCTTGAGCTCTAACTTTATGTATCATTGTCTACATGGAACCTTTTCACAGGTGATGAAAATGAAATTTTTGCTGGTAACACCAGATTGCTGTGCTGATCTTTACATAAAATCTTAAGAGATCTGAAAGCCTTCCGAGGCATCAGAGATAAGAACTAGATCAGCATCAGGAAAGTTTGCTGAGGGGTATTTTCTATTAAGAATATTAAGAATCAAGTTTATGCCAACTGTGCTGATATCATGGTCTACATGAATAAACCATAGGAGAAGTTCAGACTAGCTCACACCATTTCAGCAGCACCTGGGAGAAGGTGCAGGAGCAGAGAGGAACTCCTTCTCTAGAGAAGCTAGACTGGCTCCCTCCTTGTCCTGCTGGCAAAAAACTGTTGCACCTTTGAGCTCCAACAGTTTTTGAGAACTGACTTCTTTTAATGAGAGGGATGGTGCTATGCTGCTTTCATTGTGATTGTCTGTATGGTTTTTAATGGATCGTTGTGATTGTCTGTATGTTTTTAATGGGAATGATTTGGCAGGGATGTAATGACACTTGTAATGTGGAATTATTTATGGTAATTATGGTTATATAATAGATGGATAATGGTAAAAGATGCAGCAAATTAAAACTTAAACATGGAATTAATGGAGGCAGGGAAGGAGATCTGAAGGTTCAAAAGAACTTTGCATTTTAATGTTTGATATTGCTGTTTTATTTGTATAAAATTATCAAAAAACCAATAAAAATAGTTAACCACTATCTTGGAATAATTCCATGTTGATCTGTAAGTGTAAATAGGTTGGCAAGTGGTAATGCACACCATTCTGTATGCTTTTTCAAAATCTCAAACAGAAATCCCGCCAGAGCCGGGGACCTTGGCAAGTTTTACTTCTGTGATTAGTTCTATAATTTCATCTGAGCTTACCAATGGCCAATTGGGTATATTTGAGGGAACAAGCTTGTCAGCATTAGGTAGAAGACAAGGTGAATCATTAAATATTTTAATTTTATTAATAAAGGAATTCACCTAGGTTTGAGGGGGAATGGCATATACATTTAGAAGGGAATTGGAGTTCCGATGGCCAGAATTTATTTGCCAGGATTTATGATTGTTCGTTTTTATTGCATTTACTAAATGCGCCCATTTATTCTGATAGTATATTGTAATGGTTCTAGGGGTTGCTCATGCGTAAGTTGCCACTACTCCTGGCTGGGTTACCTGGTTGAACCCCTTTTGTCTGAACAGCCTCAAGTTTCGTGGCTGCCTCAGTCGCTGGCAGAATCCGTCAGTGGGCGTTTCTTGAACCTCTTCCAGCATAGAAGCTGTTTGACACCCAGTCTTCTCCTACTCTCCCTGCGCAGAAGTCTTCTGCGCCAAGAGGGTGTGGGCAGTGGAGTACCCGTGCTCTCTCCATTGGTCTCCGGCAAGGAGTCCTGGAGCCACCTCTCCGATTCCCCCATCTGCCCCCCTTCTCCACTGGTGTTACGCTGATTTCCTTCCCCAGCGGATGGGCTGCCTCTCTCCCTACTGGGACCCTCTCCGCCATCCCTCTGAAGCCTTCTCTCCGCCTCCAGCTCCGATGGCAGTTCCCTGACATCCACCTCCCCCCCCAGGACCCCCTCCACCCCCAGCCTGACCTTCTGACCCAACCTCGTCCCTATCCTCGGCCGACGATGCGGGGAATCCCCTGAAGGAGTTGTCGTCATCCTCCGAGGATTCAAAACCCGCTTCCCACCCGCTCCGATACCTTCCCGCGGGGTGAGTCTCCCAGTCTGATTCTTCTCCCTCAGACACCTCCTCTCCCTCCTCTTCGGAGGCAGGAAAACCCACAAAGTCCTCTTTGTTGTCTGTGGTACCAAATTCTTCCTCCCAGAATCTCGCTAGTGGTTTTGGTTTATCTGGGAACAGGCTGTGGAATTCTTCCACTAGATACCCGCCCTGGACCACCTCAGCAGGGACCCACGTGTTTTCTGACTTGGGTTCTCCCTCCCAAGCCACCAGGTACTCCACCTGGCACCCTCGCCACCTTGAATCGAGTATTTCTGTGGCTTGGTTGTGGTGTTCCTTCTCCTCTACCTGCGGGTGGATGGTGACTCCTCCCTCCCGCTCCGGAAATTCCCGCCCCTCCCTGTATGGTGAGAGTAGGGACCTATGGAACACCGGATGTATCTTCATGCTGTTAGGCAATTTGAGCTTGAATGCCACCGGGTTCACCTGCTGTGTTACCTCAAAAGGTCCCAGCCTCCTTGGTTGCAACTTCTTGCACCCTCCCTTTAGGGGTAACCCTTGGGTTGACAACCACACCCGGTCTCCCACCCGTATGGCTTCCCCCTCCCGACGGTGCTTGTCAGCCTGCCTCTTGTAAACTTCCTTGGCCCGCTCCACGTTCAGCCTGAGTTGCTGGTGAAAGGCCTCCATTTCTTCCACAAACTGCTCTGCCGCAGGTACACTCCATCCTTCCTCCCCCCTCCCCGGGAAGGCCCTGGGGTGACACCCATAATTGGCCATGAACGGGCTCATTCCCGTGGATACATGTTCAGAGTTATTGTACGCAAATTCAGCCAGCACTAGTTTCTCTACCCAATCATTCTGCCTCTCGCTGACGTAGCAGCATAGGTCTTGCTGGAGTATACCGTTCGCTCTTTCTGCTTGCCCGTTGGTTTCCGGGTGTTGCGCCGTCAAGAAGCCCACCTCGACCTGCAACAAGCTCATGAGCTTCCTCCAGAACCGGGAAGTAAATTGTTTCCCGCGATCTGAGATGACTATCAAGGGAGCCCCATGCAGCCTGAAGATGTGCTCCACAAACAACCTGGCTGTCTCCTCTGCCGTCACCGCTTGTGAGCAAGCAATGAAATGGCACATCTTTGTCAGTAGATCGATGACTACCATGACTGCTGTCTTCCCCCTTGACTTGGGCAAATCTGTCATAAAATCAATGGACACCACCTCCCAGGGTCTTCCCGGTGTGGGTAAGGGTTTCAGTAACCCTGCGGGGGCCGCCCTCTCCCCCTTGGCCCTTTGGCAGCGGTCGCACCCCCGTACATATTCTCATACATCTTCCCTTACCCTTGGCCACCAGAACTGCCTGGTGACAAGCAGCATGGTTTTGTGTTGTCCAAAGTGCCCCGCCGTAGGGTTGTCATGGAGTTGTTTGAGTACCTTTCCCCTCAAGGTCTCCCCTGGTACATACAGCGCCCCCTTGTAGTACAGCAGCCCTTCCTTTTCCTCAAACCCTCCATGGTTTTCCCTTCCGTCTTGGAGTTCCCTGATTTTAGTTTGAGCGAACTCATCGTTTCTAGTAAGCCCGCCCAGTTCTCGTTTCCCAACCAACGCTCCCCCCCACACCCATCGGTCCTCGGGGATCACGTGTCGTATCTCCGGCGGTCCCTCTCCTTCCATGTACTCCGGCTTCTGGGAGAGCGCATCTGCTCTTACGTTTTCTTCTCCCAGTATGTATCGGATCTCGAAGGAAAACTTGGAGAACTCCTGTGCCCATCGAATCTGTCTCTGGTTGAGTACTCGCGCGGTCCTCCAGTATTCTAAGTTCTTGTGATCAGTACAAACCTGGATCTTGTGCTGCACCCCTATTAACAGATGTCTCCATCGGCGAAATGCCGCATAGATTGCAAGCAGTTCACGGTCATACACTGTATAGTTTTGCTCCGACTTGCTCAGCTTCCTCGAGAAAAAGGCACACGGCCTCCAGCCCTGCTTGGCTCCTGGCTGCAACAGAAGTACCGCCCCAATGGCTCGGTCGGACGCGTCGGTCTCCAGCCTCATGGGCTTCTCCAGATCAATGTGCAGGAGCTGCTCCTCCGAAGCGAACGCCTTCTTCAGTCTTTCAAAGGATTGCTGGGCACTTTCTGTCCAAGCGAACTTCTTCTTGCTACTGAGGCAATCTGTGATGGGCGCTGTCAAGTGGGCGAAGTTCTTGATGAACTTCTAGTAGAAGTTGCTGAACCCTAGGAACCTCTGCACGTCCTTCCGGGTCTTGGGGGCCTTCCACTCCAACACTGCCTGCACCTTGCTTGGGTCCATAGCTAGGCCCTTGTCTGACAACTTGTATCCCAGAAACTTGACCTCTCTGGCGTGAAATTGGCATTTTTCCAGCTTGACCCACAACTGGTGCTTCTGCAGTCTCTTTAGCACTTCCCTGACGTCTCTGACATGTTGCTCCTCATTGTCCGAATAGATTAAGACGTCATCCAAAAAGGCTACGCAGTTCTTGTACAGCAGGGGCCCCAACACATGGTGCATGAAAGCTTGAAAGCAGGCAGAGCCTGATTGTAATCCAAATGGCATGACTAAGTACTCAAACGCCCCCAGGGGGGTGAACATGGTGGTTTTCCATTCATCCCCCTCGCTTATTCTAATCAAATTGTACGCTCCTCTGAGATCCAGCTTGGTAAAAAAATTCCCCGCCTCACCTGTGTTAAAATGTCGTCAATCCTTGGCATTGGGAAGGTCACGGGTTCAGATACCATGTTCAATGCCCTATAATCTACGACCAACCTGGGCTGATTAGTCTCCTTCTTGTCCACAAAGAACACCAGACTGCCCCCCACCGCCTTTGATTCCCTTATAAACCCCCTCTTCAGATTCTTGTCAATAAACTGCCGCAACTCCTGCATCTCCCGGTCAGGCATGGCATACAGCTTACCCATCGGTAGTTGAGCCCCTGGGAGCAAGTTGATTTGGCAGTCAAAGGGCCGATGAGGGGGTAGTTTATCCGCCTCCTTCTCGCTGAAGACTTCCTCTAGGTCAGTATATTGTGGTGGCACCTCCCCTTTTGTTCCCACTGCTAGCCCAGCCACCCTGGCCACTGTCATTCTTGAGGTCCCCCCCCCAGTGTTCCAAGCAGTAAGCTGACCCAAAGGTGACTGACCGCTGATGCCATGACACTACTGGATCATGCAGTGCCAGCCAGCTCATCCCCAGTTTTATTGGAGGTCCGGCCAGTGTGGCCATGTGAAAGGCGATGGTTTCAGTGTGCCTGGAAACCCTCATTCGCATTGGTGGGGTCTGGTGTGTCACTTCCCCTCCCAGAAGTTCCCTGCCATCGATGGTGGTCACTTGCAAGGGAAAATCCAGGGGTAGCAGGTGGAGTTGGTGCTCCAGAGCAAAGTCCCTGCTGAAGAAATTACAGGAGCTGCCTGAGTCCAGCAGCCCCTCAACCTTGACTGGGTGCCCATTCGGGAGTTCTAACACCACTTCTATGGCTATAGCTGCCCTGGGGGGATCATGCTGGGACACTTTTATTGGTGGCTGGCCTGGCTGCTGACCCCGCTGGTTGGCAGCCAGGCGTTCTCGTTTCCCTGCCCCTGTCCTTCCTCCCCCTTCTCCTCACAGCCAGCAGCCCCCACCATCCCTTGCCAGGCCTTCCTTTGAGGGCAGACCCTGGCAAAATGTCCTGGCTGTTGGCAGAGGAAACACTTCTTGGTTGTTTTCCAATCCTTCCCCTCCCTCTTGCGACCTTCACTGGAGTTTGAAACCTCTTGCGCGCGCGCCCCATCAATTTCCATTGGCTCAGCCGCCTGGGAAAGCTGTCTTGGTATTTCAGGAATGCTGTAGTCAAGGCAACGTTCCCCTCTCCCCTCGCGATTCTCCTGAGCCCACGCTTCCTGCCGTACTCCAATCGCAAGTACAGCCTTGGTCAGCTGATCCATCGACTGTGGGCAGGGCGCGCGGGACAGCTCATCCTTCACAGTAGGGGACAATCCCTCCTCAAACAACATTTGAATCAGTTCAGAGTCCAGATCCCACCCAAGCCGGTGGATCAACATTGCAAAGCGCGACCAGTAGTCTCTAACTGATTGGCTCCCCTGCTTGCACCCCATCAGTTCTCGTTGAGTCACACTTTGTGCCACTTCACTGGAATACATCGCATCCATTGCCTGGAAGAATTTCTTAAGGTCCTTCAGGGCATTATTCTGCGTTGCCATGAGGGGCCTGATCCATTCACGTGCCCCCCCCCGCAGATGCCCGATCATGTAGGCTACCCTCTCCCCATCATTCTCAAAGTCATTATGCTGCAGTTCTAAGGCGTACTCTATTTCCGTTCGGAACACACTGTAGTCCTGGGGCTCCCCCCCAAACTTGTGTACCAGCCCCGGTACTTTCTTTGCGATGGGGGTGGATCTGACCTGTGCATCCTGAGCCTGCCTTTCATCCAGCCGCACCGTCAGGAGAGCTATATGCTGTTCCAAGTCTCGGTTTCTCTCTACCAGACCTTGCACTCCAGCTGCTTGCTCCGCCTTATCTCCGGCTCCCCTGGTATGGCTCATCGTGCTGCCTCTCTGGAGCTGCGCACAAGCAATGTTGGGGACTGACAGATTGCTGTAATGGTTCTAGGGGTTGCTCGTGCGTAAGTTGCCGCCACTCCTGGCTAGGTTACCTGGTTGAACCCTTTCTGTCTGGACAGCCTCAAGTTTCGTGGCTGCCTCAGTCGCTGGCAGAATCCGTCAGTGGGCGTTTCTTGAACCTCTTCCAGCATAAAAGCTGTTTGACACCCAGTCTCCTCCTACTCTGCCTGCGCGGAAGTCTTCTGCGCCAAGAGGGTGTGGGCAGCGGAGTACCCGTACTCTCTCCGCTGGTCTCCGGCGAAGAGTCCTGGAGCCACCTCTCCGATTCCCCCATCTGCCCCCCTTCTCCACTGGTGTTACGCTGATTTCCTTCCCCAGCGGATGGGCTACCTCTCTCCCTACTGGGACCCTCTCCGCCATCCCTCTGGAGCCTTCTCTCCGCCGCCAGCTCTGATGGCAGTTCCCTGACATATATTTTCTTTTTCTTAGCAATGAGATCATTATATAGCTCCCTACATATAAAATCGTTTTTAAGATTTGTTACATCTCCTTTTTTGTGAAGGTCCCTAAGCAAAGTTCTGAGTAATATTTTCTCTGTATAGCATTCCTAGTCAAACCAAGGAGAAGGATTAGGGAGGGTCACTGATGCAGGCTTAGATATTGTACTGCAGTTGTCTATTAATTGAGAATAAGATTATACTGCTACCTTAATAAAGTGTGAGTTGATAAGGGTTGCCCTCAGATGTAACATTCTATCTGAGTCCAAGAATTTGGCAATCACGCCTTCAGACTGCAGTGGTCACCTAATCTTTTCAAAACGCCGTGGTCATCACCCAGTGCCCCTGCCCCCACATCTTGTTGTGGAAGTCAGATAACGGACAATCTGCAGGTGGCACAGTGCAGCCCCCCCTACCAGGGGGGGGCAGCAGGGCTAATTACCCACATATTAGCCCTGAATTACTGGCATGACTGGGGGTCTGATCTCTTGGGAGGCAGCCATATCTCACAGCAGGAAACCAGAAGTCGACCACCTAATCTTTTCTAAAACGCTATAGATGGTTTGTTCTGAATGACCAGGCTTCGATATTTTATTTGCTGGTCTGCACCGCAAAGTCGAAAGGAAATGGGAATTTCCACTTTTCTGTACAAGATCCAATAGAGAAGTTAATACTGGAACATAAATATAAAGAACATAGGACGCGGGTGGCCCTGTGGTCCAAACCACAGAGCCTCTTGAGCTTGCAGATAGTAAGGTTGGTGGTTTGAATCCCCGCGATGGAGTGAACTCCCGTTGCTCTGTCCCAGCTCCTGCCAACGTAACAGTTCAAAAGCATGCCAGTGCAAGTAGAAGAATAGGTACTGTTGCGGAGGGAAGGTAAACAGTGTTTCATCTCATCATCTGAGGGAGGGAGGTAAACATTTATCAAAATTACCTATTTGTTACCCATATTTATTAGGAAAGTTTGGGATAGAGGAGGGTGTGCCAATAAGAATTGTTTCATATTGCAGACCGAATTTGATTAATATTAAAAGGCCAGCTTGCAGCGACCTTTAGAGAATTGTCTGTGGGCAGGTAGTTTGAATGAAGAGAACCCAGCAGTGTTTACCTCAGTCATTAACCAAATTTCTTGGAATGAAATACAGTTGAAACCATTGAGATATTCAATGAGCCAATAAAGGCTGAATGCATGCATGCATGAAAGACTGTTGGGAAAATTGTAATTAGCTATTGGTTATTGTTAAAGTTCTAAATGCGTAGGCAATATTAGAACAGTCTGTAATACCATATGACAGCTGAGCTACTTGTCCTGTATGATGTGATATACACAGATATACGCAGATACACATACGCACATACTCACACACAAGCCATGAAAGTCAGTGGATGAAATACAGTTCTTTTTCTGTAGGTGAAATCACTTTCCATGCTTCTGTGAGTACATTCTATACATTCTGTTACTCGCCTTTTATAGGACAAAGAAAGAGAACTCCACACGGGGAAACACCTACTGTGGAAGGGCCCAGAAGGTGTGACAACAGCCTTCTGCTCTCACTGCAATAAGCCACTTCTACCCATTTGGACTGGTTGCAACATTAAGTGGGGTCAGGGCCGGCCCACCCATGAGGCAAGTTGAGACAACCGCCTCAGGTGGCAGGATCCACTGGGACAGCAGATCACAATCTTTCTTCCCTCTGGTTTTTGATGTAGATCTTCCCTTTCTCTCTGCTATAAAGCCTTAAATGGCTCAAGACCGCAATATCTCAAGGACCGCCTCTTCCCATATGAACCTACCCGGACCCTGAGATCATCTTGTGAGGCCCTCCATTGTGTGCCTCCTCCTCAATAGGTCAGGAGGGTGGCAACACAAGAATGGGTCTTGTGGCTCCCTGTCTATGGAATGCTCTCCCCAGGGAAGTTCGCCTGGCACCTTGATTGTACACCTTTAGGTGCCGGGCAAAAACTATAGGAGTGCAAATATCCAGAGTGTGGGGTCAGGTGGGATTACTATGAGGAATTATGAAATATGCATCAAGCCATTGTGTCCACAATGAATGCATTGTGTTGAATGGGTTTGATACATTGGCAATAATTTCTGATCAAATCCCACAACCCTCTGCATCTCTGGCCATTTCCTCTACTGTCCATTTCTCTTTCTTGACAAGTCAAGTACGCAGCCCAGTTGTCACCAGGCAGGCATCCTGGGCCATAAAGATAGTGGGCAAGTTTCTTTGATGTAGCTTTTCTGATATGTTAATCTTAGGGCCAGGAAACAGATCTCATATGAAGGTGATAATGATCACTGTCCTCCTGGCCATCCTTCTTATCATGTGTATTGATTGTTTACAACCTCCGGGGTTGCTGAATGCACTCCTTTGTAGTTTTCATTCATTTACCCAAAAATATGCGCGCTTAACTAGTGTTTGTAGTTTAACATTGTCCCCACGTGGGGTTTGTTGAAATGCTCAGAAGAAATCTGATTGGTTCTTACAAACACTCTGTAAAAAGATCTTTTGTGAATAAAACGACCTGGGCCAGGGGCTGGAGGCACAAAGAGATTATTATACACACCCTTCCCAGAGTCTTGCTTATTAATCAGAGTTCAATCCTTCCTTTACTTTGTGAACGCCTCAAGAAAAACCCCTTCCAATCTACGCCCCATCCCAAGAGACAAGGGTAGGGCAAGCAGAGATTACCCACCTCCGTCATTGGTGTTGTGCAATGCTAGGTCCATAGGCAATAAAACCACCACCATGTGTGACTTTTTGTCTTGCAGGGGATTGACCTGGCTTGTATGACGGAGACCTGGGTACTTTAAGGCGAAGTAGTCTCCCTACATGAGATAACATCCCCAGGTTTCTTTGTCCTCCATCAATCACGAACTGCGGGGGAGGAGGAGTAGCATTGTTAATCCAGGGGGATTGCTCTTTCAGAGCTCTGCCAGCACCGGCGATCTCCGGCATTGAATGTGTTGGTCTTGTGTGGGGCACCAAGGAGAGCTTGGCTGTCTGGCCAAGGGTACCAACCACCCAGCGCACCGGCAGCCACCCTGTCAGACCTGCTGGAGGTGGCGGCGGGCTGGGCCTTGGAGTTCCCAAGCCTATTGGTTTTGGGAGACTTCAACATCCATGCCGATGCCAACCCCTCCTCACAGGCTCTGGACCTGGTGACTTCCATGGCAACACTAGGCTCTTCCAGTTTGTTTTGGGCCCCACTCATCAAGCAGGCCACACACTGGATTTGATCTTAGGTGCTGGAATAGATGTGATCATGCTCCCCCCTGTGGAAGTGCCATGGTCTGATCACTATGCTCTGAAAGCCAAGATTGACTTCCCACTCCTCCCCTGCTCGAGTGGCGAGCCTATTTGGGCTTGCCCGTGAAGGCTGATGGATCCTGATAGATTCCATCAGGCCTTGCGGGACCCTGCTCCTCCTGGCGACTCATTAGATGACCTTGTCTAGGACTGGAATAACCGGCTCTTGGCAGCTATCAATGAGATCGTGCCTAAGCACCCTCTGCGACCCAGTCAAAACCGGGCCCCTTGGTTTACCGAGGAGCTCCAGAAAATGAAGCAGGATTTCAGATGGCTAGAGCGAGTATGGCAACGGACTCATGACAGAGCTTTAAGAACATCTTATAGGACGCTTATGAAAGCCTATGAGATGACTATGAAAGCTGCTAAGAAATCTTACTTTACAGCTTCCATTGCATCTGCTAGCTCTCGCTCGGCATAACTTTTTAGAATAATTAGGTCGATAACGTCCTTAGAAGGGCAACCAAATATAAGCACAAATTTGACTCACAGCTGTGAGGCATTCATGAGCTTTTTTGTGGAAAGTCCTGTTGCTCCGCCGTGACCTCCCTGCCAATTTAGATACAGTGACAGAACTGGAGGCCCCTCAATTGTCTTCAGGTCCAATGTTGGACCATTTCGATCGGATACTCCCTGCTGATGTGGACAGATTCCTCCAAGCTGGTAGGCCCACCACCTGCCTCCTCGATCTGTGCCCATCTTGGCTGATTAGGGCGTGCCCAGATGTCGTGCAGACCCCCCTGGTTGAAATTATCAATTTGTCCTTTGGCACGGGGATATTCCCAGGGGAGCTGAAGGAAGCAGTGGTGTGTCCGCTCTTAAAGAAAGCTTCACTAGATCCTTTAGATGTATCCAATTACCGCCCAGTTTCAAATCTTCCATATCTGGGTAAGGTAATTGAGAGAGCGGTTGCTGAACAGCTTGGTAGGTTTCTGGAGGAAACATTGGCTTTAGATTCATTTCAGTCCAGGGTCCGTCCTGGTTTCAGGACCGAGACGGCTCTAGTCGCCCTTACAGATGATCTCCGTAGACAACTGGATCGAGGCAGGCCAGGACTGCTGATTCTTTTAGATTTATCAGCAGCCTTTGACATGGTTGATCATGAGCTTCTGGACCACCGCCTCGCCGGCGTGGGGATACAGGGCATAGCCCGTAACTGGCTGTGCTCTTTTATCTCTGGTCGGGGACAGAGGGTGGCGCTAGGGAGGGATATGTCGTCGCGCCACTCCTTGGTGTGTGGAGTTCTTCAGGGCACAATCCTCTCCCCGATGCTTTTTAACATCTTCATGCGCCCCCTTGCCCAGATTATCCGGAGCTTTGGGCTGGGCTGTCACCAATATGCTGAGCTCTATCTGCTGATGGATGGCCACACCAACTCGACCTGGACACACTGACCAGATGCTTGGAAGCTGTGGCTGGATGGTTTTGTGGGAGCCGATTGAAACTAAATCCTTCGAAGACAGAGGTCCTCTGGCTGAGTCAAGATGGTATGGGGATGAGGGACCAACTCCCTTCTCTTGCGGGGTCCCAATTAGTGCCACTGCCTTCCAGTAAGAGTTTGGGTGTAAGCCTTGACGTCTCCCTTTCCATAGAGGCTCAGGTTACAGCAACAGCCAAGGCGACATTTTTCCACCTTCGCCGCATCAAGCAGTTGGTCCCTTACCTTTCCCACCCTGACCTGGCCACAGTGATCCATGTGATGGTCACCTCCAGGCTTGACTACTGTAATTCTCTCTACACAGGGCTGCCCTTGAAGCTGTCCCAGAAACTCCAGCAGGTGCAGAATGCTGCAGCGAGACTCCTCACGGGGTCTCTGCCATGGGAGCATATTCACCCAGTGCTTTTCCAGCTGCACTGGCTCCCGGTGGAGTACAGGGTCAGATTTAAGGGCTGGTTTTGACCTTTAAAGCCCTTTACAGCCTAGGACCCTTGTACCTACGGGACAACCTCACCCGGTATGCCCCACGGAGGACCTTAAGGTCCATAAATAGCAACACCCTAGAGGTCCTGGGCCCTAAGGAAGTTAGATTAGCCTCAGGGCGCTGCAGGAGCTGATTTCTTTCCGCAGGGCCTGTAAGACAGAGTTGTTCCGCCTGGCCTTTGACTTGGAATCAATTTGATTCCCTCCCCCTCTTTCTTTTTTCCTTTCTCCTCCTATGATGAGGCTGCATTTTAATGTTTTAATGTTGTATTTTAAACTTGTTTTTTAAGTTGTATTTCGATCAACTTTTTATTATTGGTTGTTAGCCACCCTGCGCCTGGTCTTGGCTGGGGAGGGCGGGGTATAAATAACATTTATTTATTATTATTATTATTATTCCTTTTTAAACAGGTCTTTAGTTGACCCTTTAAAATGTGGCTTTTTGGGGAGGGGGTGTTACTGGATTGCACATTCAGGTGATGAACAAACCCTCCATCATGGGTAGGCAAACTAAGGCCTGGGGGCCGGATCTGGCCCAATCACCTTCTAAATCCAGACCGCAGATGGTCCGGGAATCAGCATGTTTTTACATGAGTAGAATGTGTCCTTTTATTTAAAACGCATCTCTGGGTTATTTGTGGGGCATAAGAATTCGTTCATTCCCCCCCCCCCCCCAAAAAAAATATATATATATATAGTCTGAGGGACAGTGGACCAGCCCCCTGCTGAAAATGTTTGCTGACCCCTGCCAATGTTCCAGGGTGTAGCAAATATGATGCAGATCATTGGATTCCTCCCTGTAGCTGCCTTCAGTCTCAGCATTTGGCATTGACATTTTACTAAAGAGGACCATGAGCCAGACTTCCTCCACCAGGTGTCCTCCAGATGTTTTTGATTGCAATTCTCACCTGCCACTAGCCAGCATCAGCTGTGCGATGCTGGGGCAGATTGTAGAGATGGTCCACAACAGCTGGGGTGCAGAGGTAACTGAAACATCTTTAACTTCAAAAAGCTCCAGAATTGCTGTCATCCAGCCACCATAAATACCTTTAAAGAGAACAAACCAAAGAGAAAACTAGAGCCAGAACCTTCCAAAAAAATGTAGACCATCTCTATGACCATAGAACTCAGGGCTTCCCTTGTTGTGATGCCACTACTAGCTTCTGAGTGTTAGGGATGTGATGCCCTGTGAGGTCAGTGTGACCCCGACGCTCAGTGGAGCCTCTCTCTCTTCTTTGCAGCTAATGCCGCTTTATATCCAGCCCATCAGAGTCTTGCCACGTCCTCCTCTCAAAGTCCCAAAGGCTATTGCTATGAGTGCTCCTCTCCGGTGCATCCACACCATCCACAGACTTCCTCCTCCCAAAGTCCCAAAGGCTATTGCTATGAGTGCTCCTCTCCGGTGCATCCACACCATCCACAGAGCTCCTCAACAACTTCCTCTGACCCCAGTAACACACATCTTGAGGGTGGCACAGTGTACGCAGTGGGACTCCCCCTACCCTGGACCTGGCCCAGCTCCATGTCCCCTGGGGTTGATTCAGTCGTCTTACCTCTAGGCCGCCCCAAAGTTGCCAGGACACAAACAGTAGACATCACCACTCTCCAGCCCAGCTCTGGGGGCTCCTATTCTCCAAATGCCAACCAAACAAGAGAAATTGAATCAACTTGGTCCTGGCCCAGCTCCATGTCCCCTGGGGATGATACAGTCTTCTTACCCACAGGCCGCCCCAAAGTTGCCAGGACACAAACAGTAGACATAACCACTCTCCAGCCCAGCTCTGGGGGCTCCTATTCTACGAATCCGAACCAAACCAGAGAAATTGAATCATATTGGTCCTGGCCCAGCTCCATGTCACCTGGGGATGATACAGTCTTCTTACCTCCAGGCCGCCCCAAAGTTGCCAGGACACAAACAGTAGACATTACCACTCTCCAGCCCGGCTCTGGGGGCTCCTATTCTCCAAATGCCAACCAAACAAGAGAACTTGAATCAACTTGGTCCTGGCCCAGCTCCATGTCCCCTGGGGATGATACAGTCTTCTTACCTCCAGGCCGCCCCAAAGTTGCCAGGACACAAACAGTAGACATCACCACACTCCAGCCCAGCTCTGGGGTCGCCTATTCTCCAAATGCCAACCAAAGAACAGAACTTGAATCATATTGGTCCTTGCCCAGCTCCATGTCACCTGGGGTTGATTTAGTCGTCTTACCTCCAGGCCGCCCCAAAGTTGCCAGGACACAAACAGTAGACATCACCACTCTCCAGCCCAGCTCTGGGGGCTCCTATTCTCCAAATGCCAACCAAACAAGAGAACTTGAATCAACTTGGTCCTGGCCCAGCTCCATGTCCCCTGGGGATGATACAGTCTTCTTACCTCCAGGCCGCCCCAAAGTTGCCAGGACGCAAACAGTAGACATCACCACTCTCCAGCCCGGCTCTGGGGGCTACTATTCTCCAAATGCCAACCAAACAACAGAACTTGAATCATATTGGTCCTTGCCCAGCTCCATGTCCCCTGGGGATTATTCAGTCGTCTTACCTCCAGGCCGCCCCAAAGTTGCCAGGACACAAACAGTAGACATCACCACTCTCCAGCCCGGCTCTGGGGGCTACTATTCTCCAAATGCCAACCAAACAAGAGAAATTGAATCATATTGGTCCTGGCCCAGCTCCATGTCACCTGGGGATGATACAGTCTTCTTACCCACAGGCCGCCCCAAAGTTGCCAGGACACAAACAGTAGACATCACCACTCTCCAGCCCAGCTCTGGGGGCTCCTATTCTCCATATGCCAACCAAACAAGAGAACTTGAATCAACTTGGTCCTGGCCCAGCTCCATGTCACCTGGGGATGATACAGTCTTCTTACCCACAGGCCGCCCCAAAGTTGCCAGGACACAAACAGTAGACATCACCACTCTCCAGCCCAGCTCTGGGGGCTCCTATTCTCCAAATGCCAACCAAACAAGAGAACTTGAATCAACTTGGTCCTGGCCCAGTTCCATGTCCCCTGGGGATGATACAGTCTTCTTACCCACAGGCCGCCCCAAAGTTGCCAGGACACAAACAGTAGACATTACCACTCTCCAGCCCAGCTCTGGGGGCTCCTATTCTACGAATCCGAACCAAACCAGAGAAATTCAATCATATTGGCCCTGGCCCAGCTCCATGTCCCCTGGGGATTATTCAGTCGTCTTACCTCCAGGCCGCCCCAAAGTTGCCAGGACACAAACAGTAGACATCACCACTCTCCAGCCCAGCTCTGGGGGCTCCTATTCCACGAATCCGAACCAAACCAGAGAAATTGAATCATATTGGTCCTGGCCCAGCTCCATGTCACCTGGGGATGATACTGTCTTCTTACCCACAGGCCGCCCCAAAGTTGCCAGGACACAAACAGTAGACATCACCACTCTCCAGCCCAGCTCTGGGGGCTCCTATTCTCCAAATGCCAACCAAACAAGAGAACTTGAATCAACTTGGTCCTGGCCCAGCTCCATGTCCCCTGGGGATGATACAGTCTTCTTACCTCCAGGCCGCCCCAAAGTTGCCAGGACACAAACAGTAGACATTACCACTCTCCAGCCCAGCCCTGGGGTCCCCAACTCTCAGAATACCACCCAGAATGCCTCTCTCAATGTTACCCGGGATGCTTCTCAAAATGCCTCTCCAAATGCCTCACAGAATGGTCCTGTCTCAGTGCTAAATCTCTCAGGCCCTCTAAACAGTGCTGATGTTGCTCAGCGCTGGTGGGAGTCTCGGCCTTTCACCCCTCCAAGTGCAGCACTCAATGCCTATGTATGCCAAGCATGGCCTGCCATAAGCATGCCAGCACTGCAGCAGGCATTGGCGCTGGGGCAAGCAATGCAGCAGGCACAAATCCTGACTCCAAGGAATGAGAAGCTATTGGGAGGGGTAAAGGAACTAAGGCACGCCCAAGCAATGACACAGCGACAGGCAATGGAGCGGGAGCAGATGCAGCCTAGGGCATGGGCGCAGGCACCTGTAGTGACCCAGGCACCAAGACTGACACAGCAGCAGGCAATCGAGAGAGCACAGGCACAGCAATGGGTGAAGACCTGGGCAGAGATGGAGCAAACAGCACGACGACAGGAAATGGAGCGGGCACACTGGGCCCAGGCCCAGGCCCAGGCCCGGGCCCAGGCCCAGGTAATGACCCAAGCACAAGCCCAGGCACTTGCACAGCCTATAATCCTGAGAAGCCCTGCCCCTTTCATACTGCAATCCCCACTTGTTGGTAGGGAAGCCATGCCACCCCCTTTCCAACTACCCTCTCCCGAAGCCATGCCACCAACCCACCTTCCTGCTAATCCACTCCAAGCCCCACAGAAATATCCCGATGTGAAGCCAAAGGAGCGCAGAGCCTCCACTAAGCAAGAGACTGACATGAAGACCAGCAGCGATGCCAAAGGAAAAGGTGAGAGGGACCAGAACGGAGCTGGGGCAGGCAGGCAGGGTGGAGTGGTGTAGAGCTATGTGGTGGGGGTACAATTCACAAGGAACTGCCTCTAGCCCTAGAGCCAGCAACAAGCAGTAGCATGGGCAGCCCAGGCCAGCACCATGAGTGCTGCTATTTGCAACCCCAAAGAGCTTATGAGGACAGTGCCCTGCCCTGGAGGAGATCCAGAAGCCCAAGGGAGAGGGGGAAATCCTTTGTGGTCAGAGGCAAGCCATGATCTGCCCCTAGATGGCTGAGGGACGCACAGGAAAGTCTGGTGTAAGCTGGCTATATGTGGGCACTAGTCAGGGCCCATTTGCCAGAAGCTGAAGTTATAATGGGATCGTGGGATCATGAATAAATCACAGTGGGCAACTGAAGGTCAACATCAGCAACTCTTTTTCTGTGAGATTTTTATTAAAGTTTTTCATAATAAAATAAAATAGTGTCTACAAAAAATACAAATAGAGTCCTCTCCTAAAAGTAATTCTTAGCCCTTACCACACACAGAGGATAGTAGCTCCTCCCAGCTCTCACTTCCCACTCTGGGAGACCAACAGTTTCCTGTTTCTCACCCAAGGCCCTCCATCAACCATCTACCACTCCCATTCATATACAATCTCTGGACCTTAATAAAGGCCCCAGACATAGGACTCCAAGGAAAAAACAAAAAGAAGAAAAACAAAAGAGACAAAAAAGAAAGGAAGGAAGGAAGGAACAATAAGAGAGAAAAGAGAGAGAGAGAAAAAGACAAAAGAAAAATAAACGCTAGAGAAAGATACAAACAAAAAATCCCTTCTGATTTTCCATCGGCCGGTAACATAAAAAAAGGAAAAGGGATTACCATACTTTACCGTGTACAACACGCCCCCATGTATAAGACATCCGTTATTTTGGAGAAATCAAAATTAAGAAAATTGGAAAGGGGGGGGGAGATTGTTGAGCTTTTTGGGGAAGGATTGCCCACAGTTGTTGAGCTTTATTCGGGGGGTGGCCCAGAGTTGTACACGCATCACAAAAGTCACCTATCCTCTGTCCCATCGCCAACAAAAGCAGCAAACAGGCTGCCCAATTGCCGCATCAACAGCCAATCAACACCAGCCCTTGCCGCAGCCACCAATAACAATCTCTGACTCACAGCAGCAACCAATCCCATGTCCCCACAATGCACTACCCATATACAAGACAACCCCCAATTTTAACATGATTTTTGAATAGAAAAACAGTCTTATACACGGAAAAGTATGGTATTTAAGACATTTAGCCCATGCTAAAATCCATCTTCTGCACTTTCTGTTAAGCAATATTTCTTTTAAGTTAAGGTGTCTCAGAATCATTCATTTTGTTTTCCCACTAAAAGTCCAAGAGGAGTTCCCTAATTGTTATTATTGGCTAATGTCAACCATATTTTTTCTTTTCTATTAACTTTACTTCCATTAATTTCCACCACAGTTACTCCATATTGAGTGACAGCAAATTCTTCTTTCTATCCATGTTCATTTTAAAATCCCTCCATTGTTATCACATATTGGAATAATATTCCTTTTTCTTATTATATATCCTTTAGTTCATGTCCATTTCCATATGCTCAAATTCCACTTCCTGTTGCATTTCCATTTCCTGTTGCATTTACAGTGCTATCCTGATCTCCTCTCCTCTAGAAACTTCCATTTTCATTTTTCCCAGTCTTTTCCCAGAGAGAATACTATAAATTTGGCAGCATCATTCTCTGAATTTGCTCCAAATCATATACAAAATACTTTCTCTCTGCTAGAACTGAAGAATGGCCAGGACTGAAGTTTTCCCTAAAGCTTTCCCTACCTCAACTCCATCAATGCCAAATCCAGGTAATTCCCCATTTGTGATTGTATCTCCTCCTCCTCCAAATCCTTGTATGGAATGCATTTCATTTCAGCATCTGCTTTCTTCATCCAGTCCTGCCAGCTTTTCTTTGATTTGGTCTGAAGCTTCTAGGTATTCTTCATTTCCATTTTCCATTTCAGATCTCTTTGACTCATTTTCTCTCCACCTTTCTTTTCCACTGATTGATTCCAATCATTTTTAATTGTTCAGCCATCAACTGCTGAACAATGCCAACAGTCACTGGGAGATCTAAAGGTACCTTTGCCATACTGGATGCTTTTGATGATTTGAATATTATTAGCAACTCTATGTTAATATTTCCACCTTAAAACCACAGCCACAACGTGTCTTATAGGAAATTCTTTTCCACAACTGGAAATGGCCGCTTTATTTTCAGCAGCAAGAAACAGAAAAAGGGTTAGATTTTTCACACAAGGGTTTCCCTTGTCTGTTTAATCTTTACTGTCAACCATAAATCAGGCTTTTAGCTTTGCCTTGAGACACTTTAACAAACAGTTTTCCTTTCTGTTCTTCATAACAACAGAAAGAGGTACTTAAAATTTTTCAGATTGTAAATTTTCACCAGCAGCATAGAGGGATCTCTCCAAGTTAGTTTTCCTTGTCCCAGAAGTGTTTAAGAAAGAGAGTGTGCTGGACTTTCTACCTATAAAACATGCTTAAGTGACATTTGGGCACAATGTTGACTCCTCACCTTGCCAGCTCATTGTAACTCCCGTCCAAGCCGCCAGGCACAGACAGCATAAAATGACCTCAGCAAAGCATTTCAGATCTCCCAGATCACCCTTATTCTCCTGAGTGATTATTGTATTGGCCCAAATATAAGCCGCACCCACAAATATATTCAATGGCTACAATTCCGCAGGCACTCACATCCAAAAATGGAAAATGTATAAGAAAATCCTACGGGTACTAGAGATTACCCGTAATCTTGCAAATCGGCAATAAAACATTTATTTGTTCTGTTTTACTATATGTCTGTTTCAGCAGCAAGATCATAAAAGCCTATTTTTGTAAGCTCATGTATTTAAGTCACACTTTTTCACGGTCGGAATTTGTGGGGAAAGTGTGGCTTACTTTTGGACCAATGCGGTAATAGTCTGACTACTATCAATCACCACATAATTACCTTCTGTCAGCAGAGAGCTAACAGAGAGGCAGCTAAACTGCCATTCCTCTCCCCAGAAGTTATCAGCAGCTGGCCAGTCTTCAAATAATGGCCTGGCCACAGACAGGCTTATACAGACCTATAAGTGCCTAGTAGCAACTGTAAATATTGCACCCTATGCCTGAAAGCTGCCTTAATGCACCTTCCTTTGCCACAAAATGTGTGCCACTGGGGGCCAGCTGACACATCAGGAGAAACACACTTACTTTTTAAAAAAAAATACTTAAATTAGCCAGTTTTAGTTTGAAGAAGGAACCACCCATGCAACTCCAATCCAGAATGGACTCACACCATGGTTGCCTGATTTCTTCCCCTCTCCTGTGTCCTGTTAGCTCCAAAAGGTGCTGGTGGCTGCAGACAGCCCCATGATCCAGCCTAAAATGAACAGCTGTCCTTCTGAGCACCGTTAGCTTACAGACTTCTTTTCTCTCTCACCTTTTGCATCGAATGCGCTGCACTTGGGCAAAAAAATAATAATAGCAGAATGATAAAAGCTGCTCACCTTTGTATTTTATTTATTTATTTATTTAGAAGGATGCATACAATTCTAAGCATAGTGCAGGACAAGGCCCTTAACTTATATTCACAGGAGGGGTGTTGGTGCAGAGTTTACAAAGAGACAGGACAGGCTGGCTTTAGTACATGGAGCAGTGCAAACGGGGGGGAAGGGGGGGACTCCACTCTGGTCAACAAAATGTGGCCTGGGCTGCTAGCTGTGAGGCAATAGGCTGGCAGGGGAGGATGGACAGCTTGACCAAGGGGAGTGGGCACTTTGTGGATGGTGGAGGGCCTGGGAGACCCTCCTCTCTGACAGGAAATTTCTTTGCAGAAACCAGCAAGCAAGAGCGCATCGTGGGCGAAATTGCATTCCAACTGGACCGCAGGATTCTCTCCAGCATCTTTCCTGACCGCGCGCGCCTCTACGGTTTCACCGTCCGCAACATCCCTGAGAAAGTCGCACAGGTGAGGGGAAACTCCTCTTACTGCCTCTGGCCCTAGCCCTGGCATGGCAGCTTAGAGAGAGAGAGAGAGAGAGAGAGAGAGAGAGAGAGAGTAGAGCCTTTCCACATGAATTTGTGGAACCCAAACTGGGGGTTTCCCCCAAGGAACCGTCAAAAGGGACCAGTCATTTCAGGCCAACTAGGAATGGATGTCAGTGGGTCAGTTCAAGCATACAGTGGTACCTTGGTTCCCAAACTTAATCCGTTCCAGAAGTCTGTTCCAAAACCAAAGCGTTCTAAAACCAAGGTGTGCTTTCCCATAGAAAGTAATGCAAAATGGATTAATCCATTCCAGACTTTTAAAAACAAGCTCTAAAACAGCAACTTAACATGAATTTTACTATCTAGTGAGACTATTGCTTCATAAAATGAGGCAATAATCAATGTACTGTACTATAAAATAAATAAGACAGTATTGTAGATGATAAAAATAAAAATTACTTTTTTTTCTTACGTGTACTAAAGATAGTCAATATTTGGATGGGAGGCTTTTATCCATTTCTGCAGTCACACAACCAATCAATCAGTAGCTGAACTCGGTTCCACACAGTCACAAAAACGAAGTCACAAACCACAGTCACAAGGCAGTCCCATAAAATGAAGAACAAGTCACAGTCAAAAAATGAAAAAGCCACACAAACAAAAACGCAAAAAACAGCAAAAACAAAAGCTCCAAATATCACCTCTGTGTTGTGTGGGAGCTCAAGACTCAACACGAAGCCTCTGATTAGCAGCAGGGGACTCAATTTACAAACGGAACACACTCAACAGGAAGTGGAACATGTTTCGCTTCCAAGGCAAAGTTCACAAACCAGAGCACCTACTTCCAGGTTTGCAGCGTTCTATTTCCAAGTTGTTCATAAACTAAGCTTGTCCCACATAGAGATTTCTCAGGAGACAGATGAGATGATCAGGCACTCCCATTTCTTTAAGAACTTGCCATAGTTTGCTGTGGTCGGCACAGTCAAAGGCTTTTGCATAGTCAATGAAGCAGAAGTAGATTTCTTTCTGGAACTCTCTAGCTTTCTCCATAATCCAGCGCATGTTTGCAATTTGGTCTCTGGTTCCTCTGCCCCTTCGAAATCCAGCTTGCACTTCTGGGAGTTCTCGGTCCACATACTGCTTGAGCCTTCCTTGAAGAATTTTAAGCATAACCTTGCTAGCATGTGAAATGAGTGCAATTGTGCGGTAGTTGGAGCATTCTTTGGCATTGCCCTTCTTTGGGATTGGGATGTAGACTGATCTTCTCCAATCCTCTGACCACTGCTGAGTTTTCCAAATTTGCTGGCATATTCAGTGTAGCACCTTGACAGCATCATCTTTTAAAATTTTAAATAGTTCAGCTTGAATACCATCACTTCCACTGGCCTTGTTATTTGCAGTGCTTTCTAAGGCCCATTTGACTTCACTCTCCAGCCTGTCTGGCTCAAGGTCAGCAACCACACTACCTGGGGGTGTACGAGACATCCATATTTTTCTGGTATCATTTCTCTGTGTATTCTTGCCACCTCTTCTGCTTCTGTTACATCCTTACTACTTTTGTCCTTTATTATGGTAATCTTTGCATGAAATGTTCCTTTCATATCTCCAATTTTCTTGAACAGATCTCTGGTTTTCCCAATCTATTGTTTTCCTCTATTTCTTTGCATTGCTTGTCGAAGAAGGCCCTCTTGTCTCTCCTTGCTATTTTTGGGAAATCTGCATTCAATTTCCTGTATCTTTCACTATCTCCCTCGCATTTTGCTTGCCTTCTCTCTCCCGCTATTTGTAAGGCCTCGTTGGACAGCCACTTTGCTTTCTTGCATTTCCTTTTCATTGGGATGGTTTTAGTTGCTGCCTCCTGTATAATGTTGCAAGCCTCCATCCATAGTTCTTCAGGCACTCTGTCCACCAAATCTAAATCCTTAAACCTGTTCCTCACTTCCACTGTGTATTCATAAGGGATTTGATTTAGATTGTATCTTACCAGCCCAGTGGTTTTTCCTACTTTCTTCAGTTTAAGCTTGAATTTTGCTATAAGAAGCTGATGATCTGAGCCACAGTCAGCTCCGGGTCTTGTTTTTGCTGACTGTATAGAGCTTCTCCATCTTTGGCTGCAGAGAATATAATCAATCTGATGTCGATGCTGCCCATCGATGTCTTGTGTTGTTGGAAAAGAGTGTTTGTGATGACCAGCTTGTTCTCTTGGCAGAACTCTATTAGCCTTTGCCCTGCTTCATTTTGAACTCCCAAGGCCAAACTTGCCAGTTGTTCCTTTCATCTCTTGACTCCCTACTTTAGCATTCCAATCCCCTGTAATGAGAAGAACATCCTTCTTTTGTGTCATTTCTAGAAGGTGTTGTAAGTCTTCATAGAATTGGTCAATTTCAGTTTCTTCGGCACTGGTAGTTTGTGCATAAACTTGGATTACTGTGATGTTTTTGTCCAAAACTCCATGGACAAAAACAACAGGCATATAAAAGTTTAAAAAAATAAAGTGTTAAAGTCATGTGGAGTTTGGTTCCAAGTCTGCAATTTTGATTCCTTCCTTCCTTTGGCAATCACTCGTAGCTGAGTAAGATTGTCTTCCATAAACATGGTTTTAACAATGAGTCCGTAAGTGACTGTGGAGGCCAATTCCGGAGCCACACGTCCTTCCACAGTTGCATAGTTGGGGAGGTGGCTGCCCCCCATCAATAAAAATCAATACACATCTGAGGTTCTGCTTCCCCCAAAGCCCTACAAAAATCTTGGTTATGCCCATGCCCTCTATATATCAGGGGTGGGGTGGGTGGCTTGGATCCTTTCCACTTTCTCCCCCCCCCCTTTCACTGCCCAGCTTTTTCTCCATTGCCTCCAGGTCCACATTACTTATCCCTCCCTTCCCACTAAAATGTTAACCCAAGGCTTGGTTCTTTAAGATCCTTTGGGCTGCAGCCGCCTTGTCTTCCCTGCTCTTGCCTCTCACCATGGATCCTGGATCCTGACTTTTCTTGCTTCTTGCTCTGACCATGTCCTCCCCACTTACCTCTCTGGCTTCCTTTTCTGTTTCCCCATAAGGTTCAACTTCTTTCCTTCCAAAACTCCTCACAGTCAAGCCTCTTGGCAGCTCCATCCTCTTTACCTTCTCCAGCTTCTCTGTCAATGGGACTCCTGCCTGCTTGTCATTAAATATGCCTCCTGCTTCTCAAATACAAATGTTCTCTCTTCCTCTGGGCTTCTGATCTTTCTTATTCTAAATAGTGTCTTGCCTGCTATTTCCCCCCTCAGGTGAGAAAGAACCACTTTGGGAGGGCCATGGTTGGCCACGCAACCCCACCCCTGGCAGCGTATCCAGGCAAGCTTGCAAAGACCCTGTTCCTTTTGGCCTGACACCCTGCAGAGCCTCTGCAGGCCACAGGGAGCAAGAGGGACCCACGACACAGCTTGGCATCAAGCAGTTTCCTGTGTGCTATGAACATTTTCGTTTATTAAGCCCTTCATATATAGTGGTACCTTGGTTCTCAAACTTATTCTGTTCCAGAAGTCCGTTCCAAAACCAAGGCATTCCGAAGCCAAGGAGCGCTTTCCCATGGAAAGTAATGCAAAATGGATTAATCCGTTCCAGACTTTTAAAAACAATCCCTAAAACAGCAATTTAACATGAATTTTACTATCTAATGAGACCATTGAGCCATAAAATGAAAGCAATAAACAATGTGCTGCAGTCACAAAATCAATCAATCAATCAATCAGTAGCTGAACTGGCTTCCACACAGTCACAAAAACAAAACAAAAAGAGTCACAAAAACAAAAACACAAAATAAATAACAAAACCAGACCGACCTCAGCGTAACACTCAAAACGGAAGTGTGGCACTTAAATCGTCAGTGTAATACTCAAAACGGAAGTGTGGCACTCAAATTGCAAGCATAACATTCAAAACGGAGTATATTCAGCTTCCAAAAATAGTTCACAAACCAGAACACTTACTTCTGGGTTTGCAGTGTTTGGGTTCCAAATTGAGCACCAAGGCGTTTGAGAACCAAGGTACCAATAGTCTCTAAGCAGTTTACAAAGATGCAACACAAAATAAAAATCAGCTATGATAAAATCAAACTATAGTTAAAATGCCTGCTGAGATAACAAAGCCTTCTGTAGGCACCGGAAGTTCAGTGGGGAAAGGCTCGTCTGACCTCAGCTGTAATGGAGTGCCAAAAACCTCTCCTCCCCCTCTGACCCTTGACATTAACTAATTGGTGAGCCGGCAAGCAACGCCTTGCTATTATCCTGGGATGACTGGCCAGTGTCTTGTACATGCCAAGTCCTATTTTAGAAGGAAATCATAGTTGCAAAAAGCCCATTGTGGATTTAGCAGCTAGCTGTTTTAACACATAAAAAGTATATTTTAAATTTTGTATAGAATATAATGGCTGGAGTTTGAGGGGTTGTAGCCAACTACATTTTACTCAAAGCAGACTAATTTAATTAATCTGTTAGTTATGTCCATTAATTTCAGTGGGCTTACTCTGTGTAGGACAAACATGGGCGACAACCCTGAGACTATTAATACCCCAACACTGCATGGGAAGAGATCCCACAACGCAGCCTCTGGCATTTCCCGTCAAACAATCTCAGGCAGCAGCTGCCGGTGGGTGGGTGGGGCTTGGAGAGCCACTGCCAGTCAGAGTAGACAGCATCAGGGCTGGACAGACCCAAAGGGTCTGCATCAGGCCAAAGTAGTTTCTTCTGGACTTCATATGGTATCAGGGGGTTTCTGCGGCTTCTGCCCATTGGGATGGGTTTCTATTACTTTCACTTGGGGCACAAATAATTATCTATACAGTGGTACCTCTGATTAATTACTTAATTCATTCCGGAGGTCTGTTCTTAACCTGAAACTGTTCATAACCTGACGTAACACTTTAGCTAATGGGCCTCCTGCTGCTGCCACCGCACGATTTCTGTTCTCATCCTGGGGCAAAGTTCTTAACTTGATGTACTACTTCCGGGTTAGCGGAGTCTGTAACCCAAAGTGTTTGCAACCCGAGCTACCACTGTAATCACCATCAATAGTATTTACATTCTCAGTTACCTTATATAAAAAAAGAAAAAAGTGTCAGACAACTTGAAAAGTGAACACAATGTGCCTTAATGCTGCTCTTCTCTCTCTCTGTTCCTCTCTCTCCGCAGAGTGGAGCTGACCCCTTCCTGCAGCTGACAACAGAGCAGGCTTCAACCATCATGGAGCGCTACAATAACATCATGGACCGCCTGAAGCAGCTGGGCTATGACCCAAGCGTCCACCCTACCCTGACGGAGCACATTGTCAACACTTTTGGCATCCTCCGGGATCGGCCAGACATGACAGGCGCAGAGGCAGCCGCCTACAATGACATAAAGTATCTGCAGGAGGTGGTCAAGAATGCCACCCCTCCAGACATGTTCAACAACTGCATGCTGCTCCTCAACTGCCTCCATCAACTGTCTCAGGATGACGGGAAGCCCTTGTTCATATGGTGAACCTCCCACTCCCCCCACAGTGCGCACTGTATCACTGCAGAAACAATAAACCATCTGAAAATGTCTAGTGAGTCTTCTTGTGTAACCCGCAGACAATTTGTGCCCCCTTGGCCAGTTTCATGATTTGGGAGAGGGCCAGTCTGGTGTCCGGCCCCCTCTTGGCCCTCAGCTGGCCTTCTTCATAACTGCATTAATTGCCAGCAAGCCAGAACATAAAGAGCAAGGGGTGGTCATGATTAGAAATATACTGAAATTCATTGTTACAGGAGGATATTCAAAGGGTAAAAGGTTGGCATGAAGGCAGGGTTTACTTTATGGGAAATGGTCTGCTTGAGTGATGACGGATCTGGTAAGCCATGATTGTTTCATAAGCAATAACTATTTCCATAAGCCAATTACGACAAGACTTGCTACTGAAAAATAATCAATGTCAAGATGCTCTGTAGTGATGTATTAACTCCATTCTGTACTCTGTATTCTAATACTGGTATTAATAGCTGGTGTTAAAAAAAATAACTTTTCATCAAACTGGTCTTAGAAATGCTGGTGTTAAATAAATAATTTCTCTGTGCCTTCTGCTTCAACATTTGTCTGAAGCTGGGCTTGGAAACTAAATGCCAAAAAGCAAAACAAAGTCTATTGCGATTTCAAAGGACAGGAGTGTAAATCAGTGAATTCTCAGGCAGGGCTCCACCTATCAAAGCAGGCAACTTCTTTGCCAAACCTGCCCTCCACCAAAGTGCAGCAGCAGCAGCAGCACCCTTCTCCTCCCTGGCTATTCTCTCTCTTCCTGTTGATCTCTGGCGACTGCTTTTGGCAAATCTTCTCACTGCACAAAGTGTGTTGTTTTTAATCTCCTCCAAGGTTAGGCCAGGAGGGTGCAGTGGCTCACACCGGCCACCACAGCAGCAAAAGGAGCCTCTCGGTGCTATGTTCATTTCTGAATTTTCTGATTGTTTGCAAGGGGGGGGGGGAGATAGTCTTTCACTCAGACACTGACATCTCTAGTGGTCGAAGTGTCCTGTCAGAGGCCTGCAGGCAGCAACAGAGTGCTGAGCTCCTAAGACCTTGGTTGCTGCACCAGGGGCAAAGAGCCCCAGTAAGAGCCTCCCCATTTACATGCTTTCTCCCGACACCATTTTCCCAATTGAAGAGCATTCAGTCTGCAGGTGGAGCCCCTCAGCAAAGAAAAGCCTGGCTGCTAGTTCAAGGATATAGCAACAAGCTAAGCAATAAAGTTACACCAGACTGCATTAAAATAGTCGTGTTTCTTTTGGCCTCTTGATACTTTGTTTTTGTGTCAGTTTCTCCAATAATGCTGTTTGCGAAATTGCATTGTATCATTGGTCCATAATCAATAATTGTAATGATTTCCATGTTCCATGTGCAAGTTGCTTTTGCAGCAGTTAATGGAAGTGTAATGAGTTCTTTGTTCCTAATTCGCAACATATCATGACTGTACAAGTTAAGTATAGGCAGTCCTGGGGTCCTGTCTGTCTTGTAATTAAATATATTTCTGTAAATACATTTTCCCATAACATTTCTATTTTTGGACACTCCTACCACAAGTGCTAATATGCCGCTATAGCAGGACATCCTCTCCAACACATGGGAAAACTGTTCGGTTTTATATAGGCTAGGAGTTGGTCCAGTCTGTTCCATGTCTTTTCTTCAGTATTTAAGTCTCAATTCAGTTCCCGCCACCTTCTCAAAATTTTGCAGAGGAAAAAATTGAACCTCGATTATAGATTTATACAAAGATATTAAGCCTTTTGTTATTATATTATATTTTACTCCACTATAATTTTTGCATGCTATTGTCTCATGACTTTGTTTTTAAACTGGGAATTTGTTAAAAACTGGTAGTCTAAAAATCGTGATATTTGAACATTTGCCTCTGCAATTTGCATCACATTAATGGTAAGCAGTCATCTATCTTTGTAAAAATATTTCAAACATTACAATTGCTTTTCTTTCAACACCTCTATATTATAGAGTCTATATTTATTTTTGAAAGCTGGGTAGAAGTGTAATGGAATAATGGGTGAGAAGCCTGCAACCAGGACTTTGCCCATTTTGTCCAAATCTTGAAAGTTGTAAGTGTGAATGGATTTGTAAGCCAGGTTAAGGTATTACTTTCATAAAGACACCATCTATTTCCAAGTTCTCTAATGTGCTCTATTGAGCTCCTTTACTGCCAGACAGGTCTATCATGTTGATGAGTGGATGTGTGTAGTAATCTTTATAAGGGCATCTTGGGAAATGGCTGAAGGGAGGAGCAGCAGCCTGTATGAGCCAAAGAGGATGGTCTTGTGATAGAAACAGGGTGTGGGATAAAGTAGTGTGAGGTAGCCTCAGAACACCAAACTTGAAATTGTTATTGCCTTGCCAGGCAAATTGTCTAAACTGGATCATGAGATGGTGACCCTGATACCAAGTCAAGATCAGGGAAAAGCCCAGGTACTGCCAAATGAATGTACAGAGATTTTTCCACCTAAAAAGCAGTCTAAGTATTGTGAAAACGGCTTTTCAAGTAAGGGATGGCTTGTTGAGAATTTGGGATAAGGATATCAGTAGGATTTGCCTACCCATATCCAGCTTTCAGAAAGATTACTGATCCTGGAGTGCTTGAAGCATGCCCTCCTTGTTTCAACACATGAATCTTCTTCTTTCTTGGAGAGGAGCCTGGGCTTCTTTCTCTGTGGGTGGGGCTTTCCCCTCCTCCAAGAATGGTTCCTTCTTTGGGACAGAGCCCACATGGGTGCCTCCAGCACCAGGCCATGGCCACCGTCAAAGATGTGGTAGGAGTGGGAGGGAAGAAGAGCTGGGCAACTTCTGAGGGTTCTTGGTATGTCTCTGCAGCCAAATCAACCAACATCTCTCTCTCTCTCTCTCTCTCTCTCTCTCTCTCTCTCTCTCTCTCTCTCTCCCCTCCCCCCCCTTTCTGCACAGATGGTGGCACAAGTTCTCTCTACCTCCAGGGTGGTGCAGCTGGGCAGCCCAACCTGCCTCGGCAACGTGGATTCTGCTTTCAGTGCCCTATTCCTTGGCACCCCCACAAGCCCCAGCTGGCCCTGCCAGCCCCGCCCACCCCTTCCTCCAGCCTCGCTCCCCTAGCTACCCAGAGTGCAACTTCCCAGGCAAACTTTGGCCTTGGCAACCAGAGCCGGTCTTTGCCCCCACCCTCTCCCATCATCGTGCCCTACTACAGCCCGCCCCCTGGCCACAGAGTCACCAGTGATGCCTCCTCCTCCACCGTCACCTCTGCAGCTTCCAACAAGTCCTTCTATGCACTCAATGCCACTGCTGACACCTCCTCCGCTGCTTCCTACCAGGCACCAGGCTACCGAAGCCTGCCCTTGCCCCCCGGCCCCGCCCCCTTCCACCAACCCAACTACAGCCTGCCCCTTGGTCACAAGATCCCTTATGGGCCACTCCCATCTTCCCCCACTATCACCTCTGGTGCCTTCTATGACTCCATCCAGGGAGAGCCACTGAGTTTCGGTTCTGGCCGACAGAGCGTGCCTCCATCTCCCATCTTCTATGCGGTCAATGCCAATGACACCTCCTCCTTCCCCGCTGCTTCCTACCAGGCACCGGGCCACCAGAGCCTGCCTGTGCCCCTGCCCTCCACGCCCAGCCCCTTCCACCAGTCCAACTACAGCCTGCCCATCAGCAACAAGCTTGGCTACGAGCCCCTCCCTTTCTCTCCTCCTCCCTACCAGTCCATCCAGGGCGAGCCACTGAGCATTGGTTCTGCCTATCAGAGCCAGCCCCCATCCCCCATCTACTATGCAGTCAATGTTACTGATGATGCTTCCTACCAGTCTGCTGGGCGCCGGGCGCCAGGCCACCAGAGCCTACCCCTGCCCCCTGCCCCCTTCCACCAGCCCAACTACAGTTTGCCCCTCAGCAACAGGCCCATCTATGAACCACTCCCCATCGCTCCCACCACTTCCTACCAGTCTGGCCAGGGTTACTCACCCGGCTCTGCTGATGGCCAGTTCTGGTGGGATTCGTACGCACCACTCCATGATGAGTCAACTATGGGCAGCATCTTGTCCAGACGAGAACTCTTCACAAACTCCCAGCGAACCCCACTCAGTGCAGGAACCTACTTTGACCAGAACATAGACGACTCTGCTTTCCATCGGCCTGTCAGGCCCAGGCCTCCCCCCCTCCAAATGCCCCCCTATGACGTGTCCCCCCTCAGTGAGTTCCCACCTCCCATGATAAATCCCGATGATTCTCCCATACCTTACCCAATCTTTAACCCTAGAAGGGAGGGTACCAACTTCTATTATCCCTCCCCTCTCCGCATGCTAAAGTTCTACCCAGCCCTGTATCGAAAGCTGTATGAGGTTCCGTCCCCAGACACGGACCAAAGCCAACTACATGATGAGTCAACTATGGGCAGCAACGTGTCCAACTCCCAGCAAAGCCCACTCAGTGAAGCCTACTTTGTCCAGAACATAGACGAGGCTGCTTTCCATCGGCCTGTCAGGCCCAGGCCTCCCCCCCTCCAAATGCCCCCCTATGACGTGTCCCCCCTCAGTGAGTTCCCACCTCCCATGATAAATCCCGATGATTCTCCCATACCTTACCCAATCTTTAACCCTAGAAGGGAGGGTACCAACTTCTATTATCCCTCCCCTCTCCGCATGCTAATGTTCTACCCAGCCCTGTATCGAAAGCTGTATGAGATTCCGTCCCCAGACACGGACCAAAGCCAACTCCATGATGAGTCAACTATGGGCAGCAACGTGGCCAGACGAGAACTCTTCCCAAACTCCCAGCAAAGCCCACTCAGTGAAGCCTACTTTGTCCCGAACATAGACGAGGCTGCTTTCCATCGGCCTGTCAGGCCCAGGCCTCCCCCCCTCCAAATGCCCCCCCAAGAAGTGTCTCCCCTCAGGGTGTACCCACCTCCCATGATAAATCCCGATGCATCTCCCATACCTTACCCAACCTTTAACGCTAGAAGGGAGGGTACCAACTTCTATTATCCCTCCCCTTTCCACATGCTAATGTTCTTCCCAGACCTGTATCGAAAGCTGTATGAGATTCCGCCTCCAGGCATGGACCAAAGCCAACTCCATGATGAGTCAACTATGGGCAGCAACGTGTCCAACTCCCAGCAAAGCCCACTCAGTGAAGCCTACTTTGTCCCGAACATAGACGAGGCTGCTTTCCATCGGCCTGTCAGGCCCAGGCCTCCCCCCCTCCAAATGCCCCCCCAAGAAGTGTCTCCCCTCAGGGTGTACCCACCTCCCATGATAAATCCCGATGCATCTCCCATACCTTACCCAACCTTTAACGCTAGAAGGGAGGGTACCAACTTCTATTATCCCTCCCCTCTCCACATGCTAATGTTCTTCCCAGACCTGTATCGAAAGCTGTATGAGGTTCCGGCCACAGACATGGACCAAAGCCAACTCACTGATCAGACCCAAAGCCATGATGATCCACCTATGGGCAGCACCTCGTTCAGACGACAACTCTTCACAAACTCCCCGCAAACCCCACTCGTTCCAGGAACCTTCTTTCACCAGTTCATAGACGACTCTGTTTTCCTTCGGCCTCCCCCCCCGCAACAAGTGTCCCCCCTCTTTGTGTACCAACCTGGCATGATAAATCCCAACGCATCTCCCTTGCCTTACCCAACCTTTGACGCTAGAAGCGAGGGTACCAACTTCTATTATCCCTCCCCTTTCCACATGCTAATGTTCTTCCCAGACCTGTATCGAAGGCTGTATGAGATTCCGCCCCCAGACATGAACCAAAGCCAACTCACTGACCATAACCAAAGCCAAGCAGCCTCTTCTCAAAGCCCAACAGTAGCATCTCAGGCCTTCAACCAGAGCCAGCCAATGGTCGTGAGGCCAAAGGAGCGCCGAGGCACCGACAGGCAAGCCACCTCCCTGAGCAGCACCAAGTCAAGCAGAGGTGGGTGAGTGTGTACATGTGTTTCTGTTGTGTAAGCAATGTGTGATGTTTCTGGGCCCTGACTGGGCATGGTGAGCTGATCTTCTCACAGATGGTCACTTTCCATTGATATAGCTCTACCACAGACAGACACTATCAAGCCCAAAGAACTGAACAGTTACAGCGCAACCGAACTCAGGCAGAGTTGGGGCATTTCCTACCATAGCTGTCAGGCATGGGGGAATCTCTCCTCCCCTAGTAGCATCAAAGAGCAAGGAAGAAACAAAGAAGTTCATAATTATGGTTTTATTTAGTCATCGTGGTACAAGGCAAAGAATCCAGTCCTTAACTCCACAGTAACGTTGCTCGCTCTGAGCTCCTCCTCTTCTTTCCCCAGCAACAGCCCTTGGCTCTATGAGGGGCCTCAGGAGTCAAATGTAGCCGAGCCCTTGGCTCTTGAACTCTAAATGAGCAACAGGTACATGGGGATGGTGGCTCTTCTATGCTTTCCAAAGACATTTCTGCTGTCAGCACTACCCCTCCTTCTCCTAATGCCTCATAACTAAGCTGCTCTGAGTTCTGCTGTAATTCAATCGTGTCTCCCTCTTCTCTTGAAATTAGTAGAGAAGGGGGGATGATCACCACCATTCCTCCTCCAAGGGAAGCAGAGAAGGAAGGGGTGATCTCCAGCCCTTCTCTTCAGTCGAGTCCCTGACATCACCCCTTCTACAGAGCCCTCCTCCTCCTCCTTCCCTCCACCCTTTCGGTTTTGGTCTGCTGGGGTGACTTCTATAAAAGTCTTTTGCAAGTCCAGGGCATGAACATATTCTGCACATTCCCATTATCTTTCTTCTGGCCCATACAAACTCCACACAATCAAGTACTGCAACCTCTTCCTTCTCATTTGCGAGTCTAGAATTTGTTCTACTTCAAACTTTTCCTCTCCTTCTACCAGGACTGGAGGTGGAGGTGTTTGTCTTGGTGCTTGGTAAGGGTGCACAGGCACCACTGGCAACGACCAGGATCTATGGAATACAGGGTAGATCTTCATTGATACCAGCAACCTGAGCCTGAAAGTCACAGGATTGATCTATTCTATCACTTCAAATGGCCCCCCTCTCTGGCGGTCCAGTTTTCTATATCTATCTTTCTGAAGAAAATAATGTGTTGACAACCACATCTCCCACATTGATGTCACTACCTGGCTGTCTATGCACATCGGCTGATTTTTTATATGCCTCCTTAGAACAGTCCAAACGCTGGTTAGCTGTCAATACTTCTACAAAGTCATCTGCTGCCAGCACTGACAGGGTGTTGGGGATGGTATCCATGACTGGCAAAAAAAGGGGGTCTGTTGCGTTGAAGCATGAAGTGCATTGTTGTATGCGAACTCCGCCAAGGGCAGTTTGAACACCCAATCATCCTGCTGGTAGTTCCCATAACTACGGAGATACTGCTGCAACATGGCATTAGTCCTTTATGACTTTCCATTCATCTCTGGGTGTCAAACTGAGGTGAAGCACAACTCTACCTTGAGTAGTTGCATGAGCTGCTTCCAGAACTTTGAGGTTAATTGGGCTCACCTGAGATCACTCTGAGAGCATGTGCAACTTGAACACATGGTCTACAAAGAGCTGTGCTGTTTCTTGGGCTGTCAGAAGTCCCTTACAGGGCACAAAGTGCACAATCTTAGTGAACAGGTATACCACCAACCAGATCACTGTCTGCTGCTGTGATTCCGGCAGATCAGTGATGAAGTCCATAGCTATGGTTTGCCAAGGGCCTTGCGGGGTGGGCAACGGTTATAGCAAGCCCGCTGGCACTTCTCTGGGTCTCTTCGCCCGCTGACACATTTCACAGGCTCTGAAATATTTCTTGACTTTCTCCGCCAACCTCGGCCACCAGAATTGCCGCATCACATGGCATAGCATCTTAGAAACATAGAATCATAGAGTTGGAAGAGACCACAAGGGCCATCGAGTCCAACCCCCTGCCAAGCAGGAAACACCAAAAGAGCACTCCTGGCATATGTTTGTCAAGCCTCTGCTTAAAGACCTCCAAAGAAGGAGACTCCACCACACTCCTTGGCAGCAAATTCCACTGTCGAACAGCTCTTACTGTCAGGAAGTTCTTCCTAATGTTTAGGTGGAATCGTCTTTCTTGTAGTTTGGATCCATTGCTCCGGGTCCGCTTCTCTGGAGCAGCAGAAAACAACCTTTCTCCCTCCTCTATGTGACATCCTTTTATATATTTGAACATGGCTATCATATCACCCCTTAACCTCCTCTTCTCCAGGCTAAACATGCCCAGCTCCCTTAGCCGTTCCTCATAAGGCATCGTTTCCAGGCCTTTGACCATTTTGGTTGCCCTCCATCTTGTGCTGCCCCAAGTGTCCAGCTGTAGGGTTATCATGGCATTGACGTAAGACCTTGGCTCAGAGGTCTCCCTCTGGAACATAGAGCTTCTCCTCTATACAGTAGCCCATCCTTTTCCAGAAACCTCTCCACATCACTGACATCCCCCCGCAGCACCACTAGCTCACCTTTCGCGAATGCATCCTCCCTTGTCTTCTGCTGGAACTCAGAACTGACCCAGCTGCTAGCTGTAGCTGCTCTGGCTTCAAGTTGTGCCTATACACTGGAACTGGCTCATCATCCTAATATTCCGGCTTCCTGGAAAGGGCATCTACTCCTTGATTCAAACTACCGGCTACATACTGGAGTCTAAAATGAAATCTGGCAAAGAACTGCGCCCAACAAATCTGCCGTTGATTGAGACATCTCATCATCTGCCAATACTCTAGATTCGGACTTTCAGTGTGCAACTCCACCTGGTGTCACCCCCTCCACACTTCAAAGGCTTCTTTGATCACTAAAAGTTCCTTCTCCCAAATGGTGTAATTCTACTCGGAAGGAGTCAGCTTCCTGGAGTGGAAGGCACACGGGCGTAGGCTGCCATCTTGGTCTCCTTGCAGCAGCACCACCCCCACCACCCTGTCAGAGGCATCCATTTCCACAATCAGCGGCCAGTGAGGGTCTACATGTGCTAGGTATACCATTGAGAAGAATATGGTTTTGAATTCAAATGCCTGCCACACCTCAGCTGTCCACTGGAATGGCTTCTTGCCCCTCAAGCAATCTGTGAGGCATAGTGAGTCTGGAATAGTCCGGCACGAACTTGCAGTAGTAGCTGGCAAAACCCAAGAATCTCTGCAGATCTTTCTTTGCCTTGGGTTCCTGCCATGACACTATGCTCTGCGCCTTAGCAGGATCCATGTGCATCCCCTCCAGTGTGAGGCAGTGACCTAGGAAATCTACTGTTGATACACAAAACTGAGACTTTTCCAACTTGGCACAGAGTTGATGTTTCCACAGCCTCTGCAGCACCTCTGTCATGTGACGTACATGTTGCTCTGGGTTCTCTGAGTATATCGGCACATCAAGGTAAACCACCATGAATCTATCCACTAGGCTTCTGAGGACATAGTTGATGAAGGCTTGGAACATTGCTGCCCCTGACTGCAGTCCAAAGGGCATGACTGCCATATCTGGTGCAGAACACTGTTTTCCACTCATCTCTCTCTCTCACACGGATTGGTTATAAGGCCCCCTCAAATCCAACTTTGTGAAGATTTTTCCTGACCTCAACCTTTCCAATAAATTCCCAATGTGTGGTAGCAGACAGCGATTGGACACCATTATGTGGTTAATCTTCCTATAGTTTGTGCACAATCTAAGTTCTGAGGTACCATTTTCTTCACGAATAGCACAGGGGCGCCTCCTGGTGCCTTGGGCAGTCTGATGAAACTCGTTGCTAGATTCTTATCCAAAAACTCTCTCAAAACCACAAGCTCTGCTTGTGACATCAAAGCAATTGCGCACCTGACAGAAGATCTATTTTACAGTCATAAGGTCTATGGGGCAGTTGGCTCTCCTCTCCAGTAAGAGGGCTTACTTGTATGCAAAGATTCCACTTAGACCTCTGAGTGTGGAAACAGATGCAACTTGACTAGTAAATCACTTAAACTACTCTTAAATTAGTTGAAAACATATTAAATATATTATATGGAAGTTTATTTAATATTTTTATTAAATCTACTACTTCCTTACATTTTAAGGCCCTCCACAGCTGCAGAGAGCCTCAGCAAAGCCCTCTACTGCTGCAGGGAAGCGCAGCACATCCTCCACAGTGGTGGGGAGGTATGGCAGGACCCTCTGCCACTGTGGGGAGGTGCAGCACACACTCCACCACTGCAGGGAGGTATGGCGGGACCCTCTGCCACTGCGGGGAGGCCCAGCAAGGCCCTCCACCACCACAGATATATATCATGCTATATCATGATGTTTAGCTGGTGATATATTATGATGTTGAAAACCAGATACTGGCCAGCCTTACGGGTAATATGTTTCTTGTTTCCTCGGCACCACCACCTTACCTATCTGAGCAAATTGCCCTCTATCCCCAGATGTTTTAAAAAGGAGGATTAATGGAGGATGAGACTATCTGTGGTTTAAAATCATGGTGGCCATGGGGCTCTCTCCAGAATGAAGAGGCAGCGTGGCCCTGAATAAATAATAAATAAAATCATCTTTCATTTTAATAAATAAAATAAAAATGCATGTTTGTGGAGGGGGGTTATTGGTCCGTTTGATTCTTAATGTATTTTTGTCTCGTGTTTATTTTTATGTTGTGAACTGCCCTATGATCTTCGGATGAAAGGCAGAATACAAATTTAATATGCTTCTGGCATCTGTCTGTCTCAGGAGACAATGAGCAGTGCACCTTTATGGGTAAAGTCAGACTGTTGGAGAGTTATAACATCTGCTGTAGCTGTAGAAACTGATATGGGAGAGACGCGTTAAGCTAAGGCAGATAAAGGCATCCAGTTGTGCTGATGTAGGTGTACCATGGCATTTCTTCTTTCTGCACTCCTCCCAGGGGTCTTTTCTCCTCTGGTCACTGCTGTGGATGCATGACCTGATTGATTGCCTCCAGGCACTGCAATTGTCTGCAAGAGATTCCCACACTGTGGGGTTGATGGTGCCAGCATTCATGTTATATTCACAGATAGGTCTGTTGCCTGAAGCCAGTTCTCTGTAGAGCACATCCTTAGGAATCCTGACATCTTTTATTTTGCAGACATGATCATGCCAGTGTAGACATCGCTGATAGTAGAGTGCAAACATGCGGGGAATGTGGGCTTGAGAGAGCACATTTTTGCTTGAGACTCTATCCTGCCATATGATGCCCCAAATCTTCCTCATGCAGTGTGATCCAACACACGAACCTAGTAGGCCTTCATCTTGGTATTGGTCATTAGCATCACAACAAAAAGCTTTTATCCAAGAGAAGCCTTGCGGTTTGGGGGGGGGGGAATCTCCCTGTGCTTTAAAAATCAGCTTGGTATAGGTTGTTAGCATCACATTCTGCCATTCCCTTTTGGAAAGGCAAGAAATTGGTTGTTAATAGTCATGGCATCACCTTTGTTCTTGTAGAGGGTCACAATGTTGGAGTCATGCATGTCTTGTGGCATGGATCCTGCATCCCAACACAACAAGAGGAAGTAGTGGAGGTGCAGCATGAGGGAGGACTTGAGGCCAGCTTTTAGGAATTCGGTACTGTCCTGGGACTTTTCCTCATGCCTGAGAGTTGATGGCATTTTTCAGCTCATCAAGGGAGGGAGGACATCCAGCTCTCCCAAGACAGGCAGTGTCTGGATGCTGTCAACTGCTGTGTCAGCAACCATGTTTTCCCACAAGTACAGTTCTTGATAGTGCTCTGCCCATTGCTTCATCTGCTTTCTATTTCACAATATATGATTTCATAATATCTTGGATCCATATACAAAAGGTCAATTATGGTTTAAGGAGGGTTTTTTATTGGCGTTCATCTGTCTCAAGAGACAATGAAGTGTGTCTCTAGGGGTTTAAGGAGTGATACATAACTTTTTGGGTGCCTTCGGTTATGACTGAATTTCAAGCAGAATGTCAAATTATATTAATGATTATATGAGTGAAAATAAAATATAAGGTTGAACAGTGTCTTGGCATGTTACATTCCAATAATTAACAAACTATTTTTCAATAAATATTGTTTAGTGCACTTCATTCAATCTCTCTTTCATAATATGCAAGTTTTGTCAACAGGACTAAACCCTATATTCTTTTGTGCCATTGGAGGATGTCAACCAGCATATCTACAAACACACACACATCACGTTTCTCTATCCAGGCAAGTCAGAGGCACCTCAAGGACACATCCTGCACAGGCAAAAGCACTCAAGGAGGGCACGGAGGATGTCCAGTGAGGGTGCAGTATGGGGACAGTCCTTAGGGGGCTGCCCTGGCCCTAAGGCTTCCCTGAGCAAATGTAGCACTTCGTTGGGTGTCCCCTCAAGGAGGAGTTGGGAGATCTGCTGCCTACTGCGGTATCCTGCTGGACTGACTGGAAATCCCCCCTTGGTCCTTACAGATCCCAAACTGGTAACCATGGAGCGCATCGTTGGAGAGATTGCCTTCCAGCTGGATCGCAGGATCCTCTCCAGCATCTTCCCTGATCGGGTCCGCCTCTACGGTTTCACCGTCAGCAGCATCCCTGAGAAAATCCAGCAGGTGAGGGGAGATTCCCCTGCCCCCCACTCCCCAGTCCTAGCCCTGCTGTGGTGTGTTGACAGGGTGCAATCGAAGAAGATGGAGGAACAGGAACCCTGAAAGCTGCAGCCCAGAGATGGGAAGATGCAGGCCTAGGGGCTAAACATGGCCCCTGAGGCCATTCTGTTTGGCCCCCCAGGACCTTCCCCAGGCCACATTCCTCTGGCCCTGCTTTGCCCGTGTCCTGGCTCCTACCCAACACCTAGAGGAGAGAAAGACACCTTTATCCAGGCAAGTAATGGTACGGTTTCAGCAGCAGACACCGTGCTCAAGCATCGCAGTTCAGGAATTTAGGAGCAGGCCAAGGAGTTAAGGACTGGCGTGGGACGCTCACTCACAAGATTCCCTTGTCGTGCGGGAATATCAAGAGTGCAAGAGTGCACACCATCGGAGCGGGCGAGTCTGCTCCATCTGCAAAGGCACTGTCAGCTTCTAGGCCACAAGGCTACACCCTCCAGCTCAGGATCCTGGTCAGTCACTGCTGCCTCCTGTCCAGCCTCCAGTGAGTGGATCAAAGCCCTCCATTGAGTCTTCCTGCTCCACAGGAATGTCAGGAAGAGAGACGACACCCCTGCTCGCCCTTCCAAAGTGACCAAAGCCAGGGTGGAAAGGAGATCCCACTTCAACCCAGGTTCCCCAGCCCTCAGCCCCGTTTCTTCTGCATCCTCCATCAGAGCCTGCCAATCCCAGCCCAGTTTTGACAGAGCTGCTGGGCTTATGAGGTCACTCTCTTTGAGTGTTTTTGCCTGGATGGAATGTGTGTCTTTAATCTCTTTATAATGGCTCTGGCTTTCCTGGATGAAGAATGGAGAGTGGTACGTGAGTGACTATAGAAAGCAGCCACTCTTTTCTATAGGTAAAAACAACAACTGTTGCTCTGCCCACTCGTGCCTCTGGCTCTGCCCACCACTGACGTGAACCCCAAATAAAGTAACCTAGAAGGGGATGTGGCCCTCAAGCTAAAAAGTTTCCCTTATTGCAACTCCTGCCATGGCCTCTTCTTCTTTCAAAGTTGTGTTTATAGGAAGAATCCGTCTATTTTCACTTCTCTCCGTTATGATGTCCAATTCACCACCTGCATCAGTCTGCAAAGTTTTTTTAACGCACTCACAAAAACTCATCAGGCTCTTAAAATGCATTTATCCTGATTTATCCATTTTTATACGCATTTTTGCGTAATATATGCATTTTTACAAACAAGTTTCTCCACTCAATATAATGCAATTGTCTGTGTTCTTTTCATTAACACCTTTCGTACATTATTCTATCTGCATCTCTCTGCACATTTATTGGTTGGAGAATGGGTCCATAAATTCCAGCTGGCACAGAATGTTGCAGCCAGATTGCTGATGGGAGCTTCTGGCCAAGAACGTGGTTGCAGAGGATGGCAACCAAGATGATCAAGGGTCTGAAACCGAGCCTTATAAGGAACGGCTGAAGGAGCTGGATATGTTTAGCCTGGAAAAGAGGAAACTGAGAGAAGATGTGATAGCCAGCTTCACCTATCTCAAGGGCTGTCACATGGAATATGTAGCAAGCTTGTTTTCTTCTGATCTAGAGGGTAGAACTTGAACCAGTGGATTCAAGTTATAAGAAAGGAGATTTCCACTAAACATCAGGAAGAGCTTTCTGACAGTAAGAGCTGATCGAAATTGAACGGTCTCTCTTGGGACTCTCCTTCCTTGAAGGTTTATAAGTTGTGTGGCCACCTGTCTTGAATGCTTTAGTTGAGATTCCTGCATTGCAGGGAATTGGAATAGATGACCCTTACAGTCCCTTCCAACACTACGATTCTGTCAGGTGTGCATGAAGCCAAGCCCTGTGACCAATAGGACTCTGCAGGACTGGGGCCTTCCTCAGTTTGTTCTGAAAAAGCAAGGTGCGGCCACACAGGTGAGGTCGATTGGTAACTCACAGCACCTGGTGGCAAGAGCCGGGAAGGGATATAAGGTCAGCATTTTCTCTTCAGCTCTTTGCCACAGCAACACCTTCCCTACCTTGCTGCGTTTGACTCCTTGACTCCTTGCTTCTTGATCCTTGGACCCTTGACTTTGTGACCCCTTGCTTCTTGATCCTTGGACCCCTGACTTCGTGACTCCTTGCTTCTTGATCCTTGGACCCCTGACTTCGTGACTCCCGGCTCTCTGACCCTCGGACTCTTGGCTTTCTGACTCCTGGCTTCTGGACTCCTGTTCCTGCTCCCACCCTGCCATCTTGCCCCCGGTCCCAAGGTCCCCAGCCAGGACTTCAATCGCTTGTGAACCAGACCGTGACAGATTCTATGAACATGTGACACCATTGTTAAATCAGCTGCACTGACGTCCCATCTACTATTGAGCCAAGTTCAAGGTGGTATTAATTTACAAAGCCTTGAACATCTATAGGAATGTCGTTGGTTGTTCCCCAAGTTGGTGATGCTCACTTGACAATGAGAAACCAAGTCTTTAGTGCCATAAACCCAGTCAATAAAGATTCAGCAAAAGCCTGCTGAAAACCTTTCTATTCTGCAAGGCCTATGCAGGCAGTTCAGACTGTATCTTTCCACAATGGTTACCTGATGCTTGTTTTTAACCTTTTTACACTTTTAGTTTATGGTTTTCTATATTTTTAATGTTGTAAACTGCTTTGATATATTTTTATGATTGAGTAGTGTGTAAATATTTTTTATAAATGAATAAACTGCATCGCAAGATCCAGAGGAGCATGAATCTCAAAGGGTAGCTGCGTTTTGCGTCACTGTTTCAAGAAATGCAATTAAAGAACTTCATTTTAAAAGGCAAAATGAACTAAATATCTCTCCCCCCCCCCCCCGTCCCTCATTTGTAGTGGTGTCAAGTTCACTCCTTTTTCCTTTGGTGCAAAACAATAAAGAGAAGTCAGCCTCCATATCCCTCCTGCGCCATGTATTGCTAGGGAGATTCAGGCCGCTTCTGAACAGCTCTGCTTTTTGCTATTTTCAAGTGGCAAAGAACAGAACAGGAAGCAGCCCCCATCCCACAAGGCGAGGAAGCAGCATAGCCCCAGCTACGCAAACACAGGGCAAATTTTGTGGTTTCTCTGACCCCTCTCTTTCCAGCACCAACCTGTTAAATGCGAACTATTTGGGTCCCTCCATGCTCAGAATGCAGCCTTGCCTATGTAGCTCAATCTAAAATGATTTTACTGAATCACTTTCTAATAAATAAATAAATTGATTAATATGATAAATATCTTTTTTCCTGTTTGATTAAACTTAAGGGTAATTTTTGGTTTACATAAGGCCCTAGTGATATCTGCGTTAAATGCAGTAGCCATTGTCTTCCGAGAAATGGATGCCAACAACAAAGGAAACAGAAATGTACAGTGGTACCTCGGGTTAAGAACATAATTCGTTCCGGAGGTCCGTTCTTAACCTGAAACTGTTCTTAACCTGAAGCACCACTTTAGCTAATGGGGTTTCCTGCTGCTGCCACGCCGCCGGTGCGCAATTTCTGTTCTCATCCTGAAGCAAAGTTCTTAACCCAAGGTACTATTTCTGGGTTAGCAGAGTCTGTAACCTGAAGCGTATGTAACCTGAGGTACCACTGTAGCTGCCTATTTGCAACATGTGCCTACAACTTTCTCTGACTTTGGGGTTTGAACTCTCAAACTGACTGGCTAGGGTTGATGGGGGGATAGCAGCTCCAAACCAAAGGAGGGTGCTAGCTTGGGGGTGGGGAACTGGCACTGACCATAGGGAATAATCAAAGATGCCTCTCCCCCCTCTTCTGAAGATGCCAGGAGCGGCAGGAGTTTTTCCCATTTGACCCTCCTGGCTGCATAAACCTGCAGCTCCATAAAGGCAGCTGGGGAGGCTGGGCTTCTTCTCGAGGGCTCAGAAACCCTCTTGTCTAACGCTGCTTCTCTCCCCACAGGCAGCCAATGACCCCCTGTCTCCAATGTCAGCAGAGGAGCGCCAATCCATGGTGGAGCGCTACGACACCATCATGAATATGCTGAAGCCAAAGGGCTATGACCCAAACTTCCACTCCAAGTTCACAGAGCACATCGTCAACACCTACGGGATCCTGAAGGAGCGCCCAGATGCGGCAGGCCCCGAAGGAGACGTCTACAACAACTCGAGCTACCTGCGGCAGGTGATTGAGCAGATCGTGCCTCCAGAGAAGATGACGGACTGCCTGACCCTGCTGGACTGCCTCAGTTTCATGGCGTCCACGGACGGGAAGCCCTTGTTCATCTGGTGACCATCCGCCTGTCCCCCTCCTGGCATGCCATCCCACTGCAGCCACAATAAACCATCTGGAAACAGCTGGCAAAGCGTCTTGTGCAAAGTCCATCCCACGGGGGGGGGGGGGCGGGATGGCCCTGCCGGCACCACAGTCCTTCCGTTACCTGGGAGGAAGCCATTCCGAGGGCCCCTCGGGGTCTTCGACAAACGGACCCCAAACCCCACAGTCCTAGGCTGGCGGAAAGCTGCCTCAATCCCAGAACCAGAAGTCCAAAGCAACATGGCGGCTGGCTGAAAAGATGCCGTCCAGTCGGCTGCCGGTGTGATATACCGTATTTTTCTGTGTATAACACTGTGTATAAGACGACCCTCATTTTTTGAGCCCAAAATTAAGAAATAAATAATTACAACATTCCGTGTATAAGACAACCCCCAATTTTAAACTTTGGGGGGAAATATAGTCTTATACACGGAAAAGTCCTGTAATCTTTAGAGGGCGTCCAAAGGCAGCCCTGTATATGGAAACTTTGTGTGAGATTTTATTATGTTTTTATATATGTTGGAAGCTGCCCAGAGGCTGGGGAAACCCATTCCGACTGGAGGGGGGCTACAAATAATACATAATTATCGTAGCCCCCCCATCAGACTGGGTTTCCCCAGCCACTCTGGGCAGCTTCCAACATACCATATTTTTCCATGTACCGGTATATGACTAGGTTTTTTCCCTTAAAAAGAATGACAAAATGTGGGGGTGTCTCATACAGAGAGGCCATCTCCCCCATTTTCTTAAATCGGAGTCCCCCAAAATAGAGGGCGCCGTATAGATGGAAAAATACGGTAAATAATAACACAATCAATGAGCCGATTGAAAGGTGAGGAGATTAATTAACTGGCCTTGTTAACGGAAAAATCCGAGGGCTCCCTTGGACAAAAACAAAGACACCAACCAGGATTACTTGGAGCAGAACAGCAGCCTGTAGGCTTGGCCTTTATTGAACTGTTGCAACAGGGTGCTCCCCTTACTTGCAGGAGAGAGGAAGGACCCAGAAAAATGGTGTGCAAGACCTTATAAAAACTTTTGAAATTGCCACCCTGTAGATCAAGACCACCCCCAGAAACATCATACATACATCACAGAAGAGGCGGTCCAAAATAGAAATTTGAATATTGTTTTTCTCCTGTTGTTGTTTATCTCCTGTCTGGCAGGTTACTTGATTGGATTGCCTGGGTAGCCTGGCCAGTCTTTTGTAGTGATAAATACTTAGTTCCTGGGCCAGGTCACAGGCTCACACCTTATTCATATCTTAAATGTGCCCTGAAGACAGGATTTGTGAAGGAAAAGACAATGGGGAGGCTTTTCCATTTTGACCTTGCAGAGAGAAGATTTGGTCAGTTTAGGAATCAAAACGGTTCCAGGTTGGCCTTCCTGTGCTGATCTATGTATGTGCTTGGTTGGTACACTTGTGAACATTACCATATATCTAAGACCATGAAATTCCTATTACAGACTAAATCAATTTGGCAAAGTGGGGGGATGAAGAGGAAGTCTAGGCCCCTTCTTGGATACCTTTCTGCATGGCAGGCATTACAAGTGAACCATTGGGAGAAAGTTTTCAAGCTACAATCCAGCCAAAACGTTTTATTTCCTACTTGTACCTCGCTGGGAAAGTTTAATCTTGTGCTCAATCTAGAACCTGAACCACTTTGAAACCGGCTCCCATTTCCGGAGAGGAGCCCCGAGGCAAAGGCCGAGTCGGGGCTCCTTCTGGCCGGGCTCCCCCCCCCCTTATTTCTAGCCCCCCATTCGGAAAACAGTGAAAACACAATACACATCTCGAAAGAACCCGTCTTAAATCACAGGCAAGCATAAGAAAGTCCTCCAAACTTACGCCTCCAGCGCCCCGAGAAGAACCTCGTCCTCCGGAAAGGGAGCCGCGAAGGCCCCAGGCGCACCTCTGTGGGGAGGGAGCCCCATAGCTCGGAGGGGGGCCCTAGTTGTGACAGGGGTCTGCACCCCCCAAGACGCCAGGCCAGCTTCTGGGGAGCTTCTGTGGCCCCCATGGACCCCCTCACGGACCCACTGGGCCAGGTTCTGGAGGGGCGTCTGGGGGTGAAACCTGAGGGGAGAGACTTGGGGGGGCGCAGCAGCAGAGCCAGCCCCCCCCCCCCCACAAAAGCTTTTCCTTCTTCAGGCTGCCCCATCTGCCATGGGGGGCTGTGGGGAAAGCCCGCCTGAGGGGGGGGCAAATCAATTTCAAGGTGGTGGCTGCCTCTAAGGCCCCGCCATGTTAAGAGGCGAGGGGGTTTGCCCTCAGAAAGCGCCCCGCCGCCGCCTCAGGCCGGCCTCGCTCTCCAGAGGAAGCGGGAGCCCCGTCGAGAGAGATGGGGCAGCAAGACGGGGGCGCCCCCCAAATCCCCCCCAGGTCCCATGGCGCCGGGCGAGGAGCTGACCCCCAAACGCGAACCCCACACGTCCCCTCAGAGAGGCAAAAGGGCGCCAAGATGGGAGGCGGGAAAGGGCGGGAAAAGGAGGCGCCACTTGGACAGAGAAGAGGTAGCGCGCGCTTTCTTTCTTTCTTCCTTCCTTCTCTCCGGGAAAGGGCTGAAGGCGGACTACAGATTAGGCGGGGGGAGCACAAAGGGGGGGAATAATAAAATGTCAAATTTTTATAAGAAAGAGAGAGAACCTTCCTCCACAGAAAAAAGCAGCGAAAACAGACGCGGAAAGAATTTTCTATATTTATATATCTATATCAGGACCACCTTCGTCCATGGGGAAAAAATAGATTAAATATAGAATGCATATTTAAATAAGCATAACTATAATATAAATATATATTTTTCAAAAATTTTATTGGTTTTTACAATATTATAAGCAAACAAACAAACACACGCAAGACAAACAAAAATAACAAACAAAAATCGTAGCCTTATTGAAAATTACAGTTATTAACTTTGCTAAATGACTTCCTTGCTTCCCCTTGGTTGAATTTCATTGCATGTCCTTGTAACGGTTTTCCAAATCCCCTTTTTTTTTGAAATTTAATTTAATCATTAACATCCTTAAATCTTCTCCTTATAGAGTTAACATCTTAATTTATCACTTAACATAAACAAAATCCTGTAATATACTATACTGTAATATAAATATAAGATATAAAAATATAAATTTAAGAAACCACGGAAAGAGGGGGAAGGAAGTCAAGTCTTGAAATGTTAAAAGGATTGTAAACTTGTTGAAATGTATAAAATGGAAAATCGTAAGTCAAATAAGCAGAAGATGACCAGGGCTATGAAATGCAAGCAAGAGGAAGGCTGGCATCAAGTCCCAAGAGTCCCGTCTGGCCTTAAAAGAGGAAATTTCTGCCCAAAGAGGGCTGCTCATCAAAAGCCCAAGAAGCAGAGATCCTGCAGGAATCCATGTCTCAGGTCAGGAAAGGGATCGAGAGAAGGCCAGCAGGGCTAATGGGCAGAGTCAGGGCAAGGAGACCTCCCTCTGGAAAACAAGAAGATGAACACACACACAATGCAAGCGGAGATGTCTAAAAGAAGAAGGATAAGAATTGGAGGAGTATATCGATAAACACATGAAGACCAACAGTTTATAAAATTTAAGACCTCCTGATAAATTTCCCTGTCAGGGGGAAACATGGGGCATAAATAAATATACAGAAATAATAGTAGTAGTAGTAGTGGTGGAATTATAGTTAAAAGGGGCTTGAGGGTCCTCTAGTCCAACCAGCTGCAATGCAGGAATCCCAGCTATAGCATCCATGACAGATGGCCATCCAACCTCTGCTTAAAAACTTCCAATGAAGAATAATATTTATTTGTTTTTAATGAATGAAAACGAACAAATATCTGAAGGGCTGTCACATGGCAGATAGAGCAAGCTTGTTTTCTCCTGCTTTGGAAGAAAGCATGTTAATTCCTCAGATTAATTGCTCTGTCAGTGTTGTTTATTAGTTCATAACACCATTAATTGATGCACATTACATCCAATTGCTTTAAGTTACTTTATCTTCACATATTTCACCTTATATAAGTTGTTTTATTTAAGTTCTAGAAGCTGTCCCAACACCATTTAGCTTTGAACACTGATAAAACAAATGATTTGTTCCAGTTACAGTCTTGAGCAAATGCAAACCTTGACTGAGGAATCCAGTGAGCGTGGCCAGGATCTGGCCTGGGATGTGCCGGCCTTGAATGGATCTCCAAATTACCAGGCTTACTTTAGTATCAAGAGGAAGACCAGGGCAGGGGGCAGCTGCGGGGGGTTTTTTGGAGAGCTGAAACTACAGCTCTCGCCCCGGGAAAGGCTCTCGCCTCAGAAACTTAAGGAGCTTCTTGGCCACCGTAAGTTGCCTGGTCCAATCCAACTTGGAAATGTGGGAGCTTCCCTCCACCCCTTTTCGGGCTTCTCTACATTGCTCTTGCTTAAGTATGTTTACTATATATACATTCTATAAATGTCTATAATTCCTTAATAAATTTTTGTATTATACTTTAGACATACATTTCTTATTATATTACAGCATTACATCTTGTGGTCTAACCAAATGTTTACAATAAACGCAAGGCCAGCCGCATCACTGGAGGTACTGCAGTTAACTGGTTTTTTCAAAGATGGCAGCAGGTGGAGCTCTTGCTTAAGGTAGGTAATTCACAGGTTTGGTTTAGCTTTTGCTTTCCTTTCGTTGAAGTTGAACCATAACTCATAAGAACATAAGGTGAGCCTGCTGGATCAAGCCAAAGGGGCCCATCTAGTCCAGCATCCTGTTCTCACAGAAGCCAAACAGGCCCCATTAGCAAGCCCACAAGCAAGATTGGAGCACAAGAGCAACTCCCACCCCCCATCTGTGGTTCCCAGCCACAGCTGTGGAGGGCAGAGCATAAGCCAGGGGTCAGCAACCTTTTTCAGCTGTGGGCCAGTCCACCATCCCTCAGGTGGGCTGGACTATATTTTGAAGGGAAAAAATGAACAAATTCCTATGCCCTGCAAATAACCCAGAGAAGCATTTTAAATGAAAGCACACATTCTACTGGGCCAAAACAAACAAGATGAATTTTAACAGGGAGAAATGTAAAGTATTGCACTTGGGCAAAAAAAATGAGAGGCACAAATACAAGATGGGTGACACCTGGCTTGAGAGCAGTACATGTGAAAAGGATCTAGGAGTCTTGGTTGACCACAAACTTGACATGAGCCAACAGTGTGACGCGGCAGCTAAAAAAGCCAATGCAATTCTGGGCTGCATCAATAGGAGTATAGCATCTAGATCAAGGGAAGTTATAGTGCCACTGTATTCTGCTCTGGTCAGACCTCACCTGGAGTACTGTGTCCAGTTCTGGGCACCACAGTTCAAGAAGGACACTGACAAACTAGAACGTGTACAGAGGAGGGCAACCAAAATGGTCAAAGGCCTGGAAACAATGCCTTATGAGGATCGGCTAAGGGAGCTGGGCATGTTTAGCCTGGAGAAGAGGAGGTTAAGGGGTGATATGATAGCCATGTTCAAATATATAAAAGGATGTCACATAGAGGAGGGAGAAAGGTTGTTTTCTGCTGCTCCAGAGAAGCGGACACGGAGCAATGGATACAAACTACAAGAAAGAAGATTCCACCTAAACATTAGGAAGAACTTCCTGACAGTAAGAGCTGTTCGACAGTGGAATTTGCTGCCAAGGAGTGTGGTGGAGTCTCCTTCTTTGGAGGTCTTTAAGCAGAGGCTTGACAACCATATGTCAGGAGTGCTCTGATGGTGTTTCCTGCTTGGCAGGGGGTTGGACTCGATGACCCTTGTGGTCTCTTCCAACTCTATGATTCTATGATTCTATGATTCTATGATTCTACTCATGTAAAAACACCAGGCAGCCCCCACAAATAACCCAGAGATGCAGTTTAAATAAAAGGACACATGCTACTCATGTAAAAACACGTTGTGATTCCCGGACCACCCGTGGGCCAGATGGAGAACGCCTCAGTTTGCCTACCCCTGGCATAAGCCATCATAGCTAGTGAACTGGAGAAGAGAAGCCTCAAAGACAGCGTCCAGTTTATTGGTCCAGCTTTCCTGCCGTGGGCCCTAGTCCTCTTGAATCCGTTCTTCTCATTGTGCAGATGAGGGCCTGAGGCTGAGAGCCACAGCTACACGCTCCATGTCTGAAAAGGGCTGGGCTTGAACTTGAGTCTCTCCAGCCCAATTCCTCCCCACCTTCTTCCAGAGGGTCCTGGAGGTCCTGGCCACAGAGCTGGTGGGATTTTCCTGGGGTTTGGGGGAGGTTTGCCAAGGCTGTGACTCATTCCCCTCAACACCTTGACATTAACTTAACAGCCTCTTTGAAGCCAATGCTCCTTCTTCCTTTCCCCCTCCAGGCCCAGAGCAGGGGTGGGGAACATTTTTGGCTCCGTGGACCAGATCCTTATCAGGATCCAGCATGTGGATCCAGCACATGTTTACCAGGCTTGGGGCATGTGGCCCCCTCCTCACCACCTGCTCCCTTCCCCTTCACTGGAGTGCACCATCATTTGCCTCTTTCTCCTGGGTCCGATGGCTTGAATGGGCAGGATTTTTATACTTGCTTTGTGGGGGTTGGACTAGATGACCCCTAGGAGCCCTTCCAACTCTACAGTTCTATGAGGGCCATTGACCAGAGTGCAGTTCAGGTGAAGGACTGCATTCAGAGCCATACAGGCTTTGGGGCCCTTCGCTGCTGCTGCTGTTTCAGAGTCATAGCAGAACTGGAAACCCCTTCACTGCTACACATACGCTCTCAGCCCCCACATGGCCTCTGCATTCTCCATGGTCCACCCCCCTCCCTGCCCCCACCATAATTTGCCATGAGAAGCAGAGGGGCAGACGCCACCAATTCATGCACACCTGTTTGGTAGAGAGCACCCTTGGATTAGCAGGGCTTCCTTTAAACATGCACAGGATCAAGTGATCAATGTCCAGACAGAGATCTTGTCCCCTTTCCGTTCTGAGACCACAAACAGATCTTGCCCGGAGGGGAAGGGAGAAGAAGTAGGAGGAGCCGGGGAAGATGCCACTATCCAGCCACCAGTGGTGTCTCCCTCCCACAGCTGCCACCAAAAGGGCTTCTTGTCCTGAGGGGAGAAGGGGCAGATGAAGCCCCCCCTCCCCGCAAGTGTCCTTCTCATTGTGCATTCATTGTGGTTTATGCTCACAGTACAATTGTACCATACCATACGCACCAACAACAGTTTGGGGGCAGTTGTACTACTTCAGCTGCAAGCTGCGCATCTCCCATAGTTGCTGTCTAAACCCTCTAACTTTTTGTATAGCAAATGTTCTGGTTCTGGGTTTACTTCTGAGTATGCACAGGATTGTACTGTCTACACTCTGCTAACCTCTTGGTTAGATTATACATGGTGCTGCCTCTGAAGACGGTTCAGAAATTCAGTGGCCAGGTTGCTCACTGGGGCAAGACAGTCTGAGCATGTTACACCAATCCTGGCCTGGCTGCACTGGCTGCCATTTAGTTTCCACGCCCAATTCAACATGCTGGTTTTGACCTATAAAGCCTTAAGTGGCTCAAGGACTTCCTCTCCCCATCTGAACCAACCCGGACCCTGCAATTATCCTCTGAGGCCCTTCATGTGCCCCGTCCACAAAACATTTGTCCAGAGGGTGACAACATGAGAAAAGGCCTCTTCTGCCGTGGCTCCCCATCTCCACAGGGGGGCTCAGCTGGCGGCCTCACTAGGCTTAGACACCAAGCAAAACACACACACATTGCCTGTGATCCTCAGATAAAGGTATAGAAATGCAGTAGCAACAATAACAATAATGAAACAAAGCCCTCAGAACAACTAATAGGGATGCACCAAGTAGTTTTTGAAATCCTCGAAGAATCTTCAAGCTCTTCTTCAGGTATGGACATTCAAAGCAACCCTTCAAAAGGAAACTCAATAATATAATGCCATGTTGGCACTTTGAACATTGATACCTGAGGAAGCGCCCAGGAAAGCTTATGCCATAAAAGTTTCTTCCCATTGTCAAGGTGCTACAAAGCTATTTGTTGCTTTTGATGCAGCGGACTAACACGGCTGCCCTTCCTCCAGAAGTTGTTCAAGTTACTGTCTCACTTTCCTGCTATGCCTTCCTGTTAGACTTTAACCTGTTTCTGGGGGTGTTGCCTCAGTCCACCACGCAAATCTAATGCAAAGGCTGTGCTTACTTCAAAAGCCCCTGATACATCTTAATCTAGTTCAGAATCTACAAGGAAGTCAAGAGCACACTCTGGCCAAGATCCACAGGGAAGCTCTCCTGTGCAAGGGAGCCCAGCTGACAGAATCATAGAATTGTAGACTTGGAAGGGACCGTGAGGGTCATCTAGTCCAACCCCCTGCAACGCAGGAATCTTCTCCCCAACGTGGGGCTTGAGACAGGACTTGCCCTCACAGAAGCCATGCTGGTTCCACTTTAGTAAGGCATGTTCTCCACATTTGGTAATTCTGTTGATAATAATTTTATTATCATTTTCCTGAAACTGATGTTACTAGCCTGTAATTTTCTTGATATCCTCTGGATCCAATTTTAAAACCTGGCATTCCATTGGTGACTACAATTTTTAAGTACAGAGGCTGATCTAGAGACAAGGTACCTGTTATCGTTAGATGATTATTTTCAGCTTGCGCAGCGGAATGTCCCACTGGACTGGCCCTCGGTATTTTCATTCCTTATACAAGAAGGAGCTTCCTGAGACCTTTGGAGTCAGTGTTTCAAACCAACAGGAGCCCTGAGTTAAAATCCAACAGAGGTGACTGGAGCGCAGGAGGTCACTGGTTTTTGGCTGCAAAGGTCTTTTTGTGGAGTGCAGATTTCTTAGGAATTTGCAGAGGTGGCCTGGTTGTTGGCTCACCTTCCCTTCTCCTTTTTTTCTTTTTAAAAGCCCAGTCATGTTCACTCCCCAAGGCTTTCCACATGGTCCAGAGAATGGCTGGAAACATGCTGCCGAGTGAGAGCAGTGTGTGTGCCCTGCACCCCCTTCAGCCAGCCCTCAGGCGCAGTGCAGGATGCTGCCCCACCGATGAGGATGAAGAAGTCAAGATTCCATTTGCCAGCCCAGCCATCTAGTCACAGGGCGCATGCCCCTCTTGCCCTCCTCCCCCCCCCCAGGGTCGGCCTTGCCAACAGGGCTCTTCTGTTCTTAATAAGTCAGCGGGTACGGAAGCTGATCCAAGGCAACTTGGTGGTCAGAGGAAGATGCTGAGTGGCCAGAAGGCACACCAGGATTCTGGCATCCACAACCTGACCCTAAAGCATGTTGACCAAGCAAGGTGGATGCCGTACATTCAACATGGAGAGAACTGTGTCACCTTTGTCACAGTAATTGAGGAAGATGTTAAATAATTACCATTCATTAGTAAAGTCAGTCATGAAGGGAAAGAGATTCCAATGCGGGTAACATGTCAGCATGTCAGGTGATATTTAGCCTTTTAAAAATGAACCTGGACTTGATCGAAATTGCTTCTGAGATCCTCCTAGCCCTCCGTGGAGCTGTGCCTGGGGGGGTCAGCAACCCACCCAGTGCCCACATTGGCAAAGAAGACTGGATTCCCAGAACCACATCCAAGCAGACCCCGCTGGCTCAGCAGAAAAGGGCCCTGGGCGAAATCCTGTTTCATAACTCCCCATTAAATACCAGGTGTGAGATAAACGTGACAAGAACAGGCAGAGTGCCTGAAAATAACCTCAGCTCACATCTCATCAATCTTTTTTGGCAGCAAGTAGCTTGGGAGATGGATTCCTCATCCACAAATCAATAAAACCACCTACACTCTCTTCTGGAAAGGGAGGTTACCTGGCAGAGAAAGGGGCTGGAAGTCTTGCCAGAAAAGGGTGAGGGTGAGACGAGGTGCTGGGCATGAGCCACTGTGCAAGTGACAGCAAAAAGAATGGGAGTTGTGCAAAAGCATGGAAGGTGGATTCAGAAGCCCAGACCCAGAGTTCATGGACACCTGAAGCCCACCTGGAGCTCCTGGGGAAGCAGGGGCTTCTTTGCTCTGTGCGCCCACTCTGTCCTGATGCCATTCTCCTCAGAGCTGGAGTGAGGCTCAAGCATCACAGCACCTATGTGCACACTAGGGATGGGGCTGTCTGTGGAGTCATCATCTTGCTTTGAGGGAGGGCTGCCTCTGAGCAGCCTGCATGGCCCCTCAGCTGTTGAACCCCACGGCCTATCAGTGATGCACAACAAGATCATCTCAGAAACACAGGGAGATAAGATCTCCTGAAAGCGTTTGCACCAAGAGGTGCTTGCGCAACATCTGGGCAGATGCAATAAACATCTGTGTTTATATCGCCACATGTGGGGAAACATGCTGCTCCTGGAACCATCCCAACTCTCAGGTGAGGGCCTGCCTCTCCTCCTCAGCCTTGGGGGCAGCATGGCAGACAGCCAAGTCTTTGGTTCTGTGTGTGTGTGTGTGTGACTGTGACTGTGATGCAGCTTGTACTTGCAAGGGCCTATGGAAGGCTGGGGGGGGGGGTTTCAGGCCTTTCTGCTTATGCCTTCATAACACCAATAATAATAATAATAATTTATTATTTGTACCCCACCATCTGGCTGGGTTTCCCCAGCCACTCTGGGCAGCTTCCACAAAGACCAAAAATACACTAAGATGTCACACATTAAAACCTTCCCTGAACAGGGCTGCCTTCAGATGTCTTCTAAATGTCAGGTAGTTGTTTATCTCTTTGACATCTGATGGGAGCGCGTTCCACAGGGCGGGAGCCACTACCGAGAAAGCCCTCTGCTTGGTTCCCTGTAGCCTCACTTATCGCAATGAGGGAACCGACAGAAGGCCCTCGGAGCTGGACCTCAGTGTCCGGGCAGAATGATGGTGGTGGAGACGCTCCTTCAGGTATACTGGGCTGAGGCCGTTTAGGGCTTTCAAGGTCAGCACCAGCACTTTGAAATGTGCTTGGAAACGTACTGGGAGCCAATGTAGGTCTTTCAAGACCAGTTTTAAGAGAGCAGATGCATCCTCCCAGTCAACTCAGGATTCACCAGGAATGGGGGGAAGGTGGTGGTAGCTGTAGGTTGAATAAGTCACACGACTGCTGGTTTTCTAACAAAAGTATGTAACTTATAACCTTCTATACCCAAGGACTGGAAAGCAGCCATTTTTTAAAAGGGGATGCAGGGTGGATTATGGAAATTACAGGCCAGTTAGCTTAATGTCTGTCCCTGGAAAACTAGTGGAAAGATATGCTTAAACATATAGAAGAACCATTAGCTGGCTGCAGCCACACACAGAACATACGACATCTGGAAGGTGTCACCTCATCATGGGAGTAATCCTGAGCACCTTCAGCTCCTAATATGAAGCTTCACAAATTTGAAGCAACTTTTTGGCAAACTCTAAAATGCCCACCCCAGAGGCAGAGTCTCATTGGCAACATTTCAGCTCCAGTTTGGTGCTTTGAATTCAGTCTAGAAAATGCTGAAAGGTCCCAAAGACAGTAAGCAAAACATGGCATGTAAGAAATACTTTCCGGGCCTGAATGCTGCATGACCCGGCCGGCGGAGGTGTGTGTCAGCTATTCTGCCAGCTACAAACACCAAGCATGGCATCAGGAGTGGAGTGGGGTGGCAAGGAGTTCTGCTAACATACGGTTGATGCTGATGACTTTCTCACTGCCATGCCAGGAAAGAGGAAGAGGGAAATCTGCTTCCAGGCAAATGTGTTTATGACTGGGATGTGCTCCCTCCTAAATAATCTGCACCTCATTATCTGAAGCTTGGCAGAACACTGTTTGCCTGGAGAGAACGCCCTCTTTCCCTGGAGTGTAAAACCCTCCCCTGCACTTGCCTGCCACTGCACTCTGGCTGCAGCACATGAGCTGCCTTATCACCACTGCCATCATCACCTCCTCACGTGAGACCATAATTAGACCTTTTACCTCTGGGCAGGCTGCTGCGAATTTGTAGCTCTGCAGCATTTAATCTGCAATCAAACCAGGAAGCTGAAGGAAGTCCGGGTGCAAGACCTGTTAGTCAGCCGCTGGGTCTGAGCTGGATTGCCCAAAGCGCCTGCCCTTCAGGAGCTCTCTGGCGAAGCAGTTGGATCGCAATGAGGCATGACTGAGTGCCCGGCTATTTAGAACACATGACAGGACACCTAGAGTGGCTGCCTAGATCCCAGCTGTGCCTCACTTCCCCACCAGGCCTTCTTCTCTCAGGTGCTCTTGGGGAGGATCTCAGCTGGACACAACCAGCAGCCAGCCGGTTTCCCCTGGACCGCTTTGGACAAGCACCCAGAGAGGTGAGTGCTTTGGGTTGGGGCTGTTCCCTTTGCCCTCGCACTGTGGTTGGGCAGAGGAGGTCTGTCCATGCCCAGGAGGGCACGGGGGAGGAAAGGTTCGTTCCTCCAGCCTCATCCGAACCTCCTTCTGGGCCCCCTTCTGGCTTCAGAGCCCTAAGGAACTTGCTCTCAGAGAATTGTGGGGTTGGAAGGGACTGCCAAGGGTCATCTAGTCCAACCCGCTGAAATGCAGGAATCACCGCTGGAGAGTTCCTGGCAAATGGCCACCCAACCTCTGTTTAATATCCTCCAATGAAGAAGAGTCCACTGCTTCTCAAAACCAGAGGGGTTTGGCCATAGCTTGCAGGTGGTGGTGTGTAATGTGACTTCTCCTCCGTTCAGCCCTTGGCCCTTGCTGGTGCTAGTTTACTCCCAAGCAGCCCCTGCAGCAGGAGGGGCCCAAACGGCTCTCCCTGCCCTGGTTCTCTGTGAAGGCCAGGGATGGGGGAGGCCGGCTGCTGGGGCTGCTGGGAGTTAGAGTCCCACGGTCGCATAGTCACTTTGGTGGGACACCTGTCAATGGCCTTGAGCAGTGCTTTTTTCTGGGGCGACGCAGGGGTACATTTTGTGAATCTAAGTTTGGCCTCACTGAGGGGCAGTATTTCAATATGAGTAGGAAATTGAGAGGACCCCTAAACATTTTTTAAAGAAAAAAAGCACTGGCCTTGAGACATATGTAAAAAGCAGTTTGCAAAGAATTATAAACACGCACGCGAGTCTGGCCCACCTCGTGACCTGTGGTAATTCTGTTAATCCTCTAGCACCCACGTCCTCTTCCTTGAATACAAAAACGGTTCAGTGTACTCTGTGTATCTTTATATCTCATCTTCTCTGCTGATAAACAGAACTAATTATTATTCTGTTCCTCTTCCTTTTGACACACTAGGAAAGCATTTATCTTATCTTGTTTGCTGCTCTACCTCAATGGTGCCTTTGCATTTTTACTTCCACGAGCAGCATTTTCTTTGGTGCCCTTAGCTGTGATCCCTGCATTGCAGGGGGTTGGACTAGATGGCCGTTGGGTCCCTTCCAGTGATACCATTCTAGGGTCTTCATGCGCTTCTTTCATAGAACCGTAGCATTGGAAGGGATCCTGAGGGTCATCTGTTCAAACTCCTGCAATGGTGGCTTCCCTCAGTGGGGTGTCTGGTTGGCCACTGTGGAAAACAGGATGTGCTGAACTAGGTGGGTCACCCCCCCCCCCTTGGACTGATCCAGCTGTAACCAGCCTCTTATGAGGAGGCTCTTGGCATGGGAAAAGGATGGCCTGCGCTGCTCACCTGACCTCTCTCCAGCTGAGCCGCTGCTGCATCTTGGGATGGAGGGATGAGGATGGCACAGTGCAAATGCTTCAGCAAGATTGGCTGCTGGCACATTTGCACCTCGCCCCTCCCCTCCTCCTTTCCAGAATCCAACAGCCACTCCGTTGGCAGCCCCACCAATGTGGCATGTCAATGAAAAAGTGCTGCCGTTTCACCAGCTCATGAATGTGAAACAAGAGCGGATGTTCTGTCCTCCGCCCACCAGCACAAGCTCAGGTGTGCTTGCTCTCGAAGGCACTCAGCAGGCCTGTCTGTGCCTTGGAATTGTGGTAATTAGGATGATTAGGAGAATTCTAATGACAAGGATGTTGACGTTGTTGTCCTCGTGGTGTCCAAATTGCTTTGCTCACTCAAACCCACAACCTTGTCAAACGGGTCCCTGTTGTTTCTGCGGCACAGAAGGGATCTGAACCCAGGTCCACCAGCATTGCCCACTCTCTTAGGGGTGCCCCACATGAGGCTTATATGGGGGGAGGGGAGATTGTGAGGGCTCCTGAGGAGCAGGGTTGTCCCAGGGCAGGTTTGCTGCGCAGCCTCCAAATAGCAGCCTTAGATCCAGGCTCTTGGTCCCTCTAGCTCAGCGCTGTCCACTTTTCTCTTTTCATTTACTGCATTTCTGTGCCACCTCTTTCTCCCAGGTGGCACACGTGGTTCTCCCCCCCCCCACTGTTAATCCCCCACAACAACCCTGTGAGGTAGGTTAGGCTGGGAGCAGCGTTGGACTTTGTGCTCTCAAATTTCAGCAGCGTCATGATGCCAGCATCGGATACCCCTCCACTTCTTGCCTTCCATTCTGCCCCATAGGCTCTGCGCCCACTGCAGCCGAAGCGACACACACTCCCCTAAACCTGCCTCTGCTGAGAGGTGGTGACTGGCCCACGCTCACCCTGGGAGCCCCGTGGCCGAGTGGGGACTAGAACCCCAGTGAGGTAAAGGGAAAATAATAATAAGAATATTCCTCTTCAACCAGGCCTTGGAAATATTCCCCTTCAGTTTAAGGACTTTCAACTGTTATATTGTTAATATAATCAATAGAATATAATTAATGCAACGAAACATTAATGGGAGGGGCGATGGGTGCAAAGGGGTGTCCAGTGGAACTGAGGCAGATGGGGGGGGGGCGTGGCAGTGGTCCCTCTGGAGGGGAAACGCCCTCTCCTGAAAGAGACATTTGGGCTGCTTTGTTGAGAGCAGGTTGGTTGGAAGAGCAGAGGGGGCTCTAGGAAGTGCCCCGATGTGGGGCAAGTGGGGTGGCGGCAGGCGGGGAAGGGGCCTTGGGGGCTGGGGCCCCTCCCTTCCCTGCCGCGCTCCTCCTCCGTTCTCTCTCCCGCCCGCGGCAACGGGAAGGAGGCGGGCGGGCGGGCGCCCTCGCCCGGGGTGGCGCCCGCAGAGCCCAGGCGCCCCAGGCAGTAAGTGGGGATTTCCCTGGGGGCTCCTCTTCCCCGCCTGGATCCAGGGGGCTTCCGGGGCGGGGGGCACAGGATCGCCCTTCCTTTCCTCTCTGCCCGCCCTCGTCGCGCGTCCTCGCGCCCCGCGGGTGCCAACTGCTGGGCTCGCCTTCAACCGCCACGAAGTGCCCGGCGGGATGCTTGCGCTGCGCGCCCTACGTTGCGGGGGTTGGACGGGACGAGCCGGAGCGTCCCTTCCGAGCCGAGCCGGGAGAAGCCGCTCGCGAGCTGCCCGAGGGAGGTTGGCTAACCATTAACTCGCCCGCCAGGTGCAGCAGCCAGTCGCCGGGCGGACGGGGCCGAGGCGGGTCCTGGAGGGGGCGGGCGGCTGGCCCGGGCTCTGAGTCCTCACCTGCCGGGGCGAGAGGCGAGGCGCGCCCAGAGGGAGGCGGCCGGGCGCGCTGACTCCTCCGCTTCTAGACGCGCGAGGTGGCTGGGTGGAGAGGCGGGTGAGGCATCCGCGGGAAGGAGTAGGGGGACCCGCTTTCCGGGGAGGGGGGTGAGTGTGGAGGCTGTACAGCAGCAGCATCTTCAGCCCAGCCCCCCCCCACGTGGGCACCCTCTCCCCCTGGGACGCCCCCTCTTTGCATCTGCTTAAAAGAGCCATCTCTGCAATGCGCACCTGAAGAGCGGCCCCTGGAGCGAGATCAGGCCCCTGGGGCTTGACGTGCTCTTCGCCCTTCCGGCATTTTATCTATTCTGATATTTCCCCCTCAATGTTCGTTGTATTCCAACTGCCAAAAAAGGGTTGATGTTGAGAAGGCGTTCTTCAAATGTAGGGTTGATAAAACGGTGGCTGAACACCAACAGGAGAGCCAGTTTGGTTTCTGCCCTGCTCTGGCCGCAGAGCCAAAGAGTCCTAGTTGGACCTTCTCCCCCCCAAAAAACTACTCCATCCTCACTCTGCTCCCTTTAGAGTTCAGGGAGGATGCAGAATCTAACTGCCAGAGCACATCACTGAGCCCAAGACCCCCCTCCCTTAACCAGAGTAGCCTCTTACTTTTACTGCTTCTCTTCCACAGGATCCGGCCCCCCAGAGCCAAGAGGCCAGCCACCCAGGATCCATTTGGGGCCCGGAGGAGTCCCCCTCGGAAGGCCCTGTTGCTGCTGCTGCTGCAGCAGCCCTAGGATGGGTCTGCGCGAGTCGCCCTACTCCAACTGTGTCCTGGGGGCCATGGACTCTGTGCTGCGGCACATCCTCTTCCCCAGCTATTGGCTGGTGAACCAGCTGCTGGCCTTGCAGCAGACCACCCAGGAAAAGCAGGAACACCAGCACGGCCTGCCCTATGCCCTGGAGGCGGCAGGCAAGGGGGTCGTCTTGGTGCCCCTGCTGCTCCTCTCTGCCCCTTTCTCGCTGCTGGCCTTCCTGCTGTGGCTGCCCCTGCAGGCCGCCCGCCGCCCCTTTGCCTACCAACACACGCCGAACCAGGCCCCACCAGACCCCTGGGTGCTCCCCGGCCCGGCAAAGACCTTCAGTGTGGTCAGCGGCAACCTCTGCCTGCTTCCCGTTGGCTTGGCCAAGTTCAGCAACCTGTCACGGACGCAGTGGCGTGCCAAGCACATCGGCCATGCGCTGGCGCGGGCGGCCTCCGGCTCCGCACCGTCTCACGAGCCAGGCCCACGGGGGGACTTCCAGATTGGCTTCAGCCCCTCGGCCGTGAGGAAGTATGGGTCCATGGAGGCCAGCCCCCCACGGTCCGGCCAGGGCTCCCCTCAGCTCAGTGGGGATGTGACACTGGAGGTGCCCCTCGAAGAGGAAGGAGCGGCTGCCGGGTTGCCCGCGGAGATCACGGCCCGCTTCCCCCTCTACGCGGACGTTGTGTGCCTGCAGGAGGTCTTTGACCGGCGGGCCTCGGGGCAGGTACGCCATTTCCTCGCCCCCTACTATGAGCACATCATCTACGACGTGGGCACCCTCGGGGTAGTGGGCTGCTCGACCTTGAAGCTCCTGAACAGCGGGCTCTTCCTGGCCAGCCGCTACCCAGTCCTGGCCGTGCAGTACCACTGCTACCCCAACGGCACTGGCGAGGACGCCTTCTGCGCCAAAGGGCTGCTCTCTGTGCAGGTGAGAGGCGGGGGGGGGGGGGAGGCTCCTTGGCTTGCTTGCTTGTTTATTTACAACAATATTTCCATGCCGCTATGTCATAGAAATATATCATAAACATAAAAACAAATTGAAAGCAAAAGAATTAACAGCAAACATCAGTGGACCATTGTGGGCGATGTTCTCTCAACTGCTTACATAGGCCTGGCGGAATAGAAAAATTTTCGGCAGGTATTTAAAAGTTGAAACAGAAGGTGCCTGCTGAATCTCTGGTGGCAGGGAGTTCCACAGGACTGGCCCATGACACTAAAGGCTCAGTATCTTGTTGTCAGACAAGCCTTGCCAACTCCCCCAACGACACTGCAGATGATCTCAGTAACCAAGCCGGGATATGAGGCTTCAGACAGGACCCTAGTTGTTCAGGGATTTGTAAATTAATACAATAAGTTTGATTTCTGGGGTTGGACTAGATGACCCTTGTGGGTTCCTTCCCACTCTACACTAGGCAGACCTACATTTGGCTTCTGAAAAGGCAGCCCCCCGTGTTGCTCTCTTGTGGGGTGTTTCTGTGACCGAAGCAGGGAAGCCCTCCTGCTGCCTGCCTGCCTGCCTGCCTCTTCTCCCCTCCCTCCTAAAAGCAGGACTCCTGCTTCTCATTTATGGGACCCACAGCTAATGCTGAACCCTAGCAATGCCCCCCTCAAAGTCGCTGGCACAGAAGGAAATGACATGGGAGGGGCCATTTCACTTCCGGAGGGCTGAACTGGGTGCTGAAGGGCTGCTGCGGCTGCGCCTGCTGCCCCCAGGCAGCCTTGAGGGTGCTGTTGCGTTGGCAGGAGTCTTTGCGAAGGAAGGTTGGCAGTGACCGTGCCCTTGCTGCTGCTCCTGTACTTCCCGTGCCAGGAGGGACGTGGCTGAATTAGGAGCAGCCACCTCCAAAGAGAGCCTGTCACTTTGCTGCCATTTTCTGATCTGCATGGGAACCCAGAACCGGGAGGGGAGGCGAGGGAGCAAAGAGATTGCCTGGGGAGCAGCCCTCCCTCCCACGCTCCCTTGGATCCGCTGCGGGGCTTCTCTCTGTGCATTTAAAGCACACGGCTTCCCGCAGAGAATTCCGGGAACTGGTTTACCCCCTCAGAGAGCTACAGTTCTCAGCACCCTTAACAGATTACGGCTGTGAAGCCATACGCTTCAAACAGACGTGGTGCGTGCAGCCGGAGATTAGAGAGTCCTTGAGCGTGGGTGGGGGTGCTTCTTCTTGCAGCTGGGCAACCACAATGAGGTCTCCTGATTTCATGGCAACCCTCCTCCCTGTCTGGAAATGGAGGCGCACCGCTGGGGCCCAGCAGCAGATTGGGTCTCCTAGCCGAGCCCCAAGAACTGGTCTCATCCCACACCCCGCCTCACACCCTAAAGACCCATTCCAGGAAAAATATGATCCACTGGTCCGAGGATTTCCTAGCCCTGCCCTCCACATGCCTCCGTGCCCGAAATCAAAATCATTCTTGTTTGTCCAAGATTTGCACTTTCTCCAGCCCTTGGCAAACATTAACTGGAAGACCAAGCTGAACCTGATCAGAAAGTTGCTCCAGTGTGCGAGTGTGTGTGTGTGCGGATGCACGCTTGCAGGTGTGGAAGCTGCAAAAGGAAAAGTGGTTCTGTTTCCTGCCTTTGGGGTGTGTTTGGAGTTCCCTCACAGCAGTTAGCAAAAGGCGCATTTGAGTGAGGGTCCTCAGAAGCGGGGGGGGGGGGATGACGACGACAACAACTGTCTGTGCCTTCTGCAGATTCTGCCCTCCTTTAGAGGCGGGAGTTGTTTTCCAGGAGGTCTGTAAGGGGGTCTCCTGGGGGCTGGAGAATGGACCAAGCTGGTCTCGGGGCTGCTTGCTGGAATCTGTTTTCTCCCTGGAGTGCCTCCCCTTAGAAGGTTTCCCTTGGTGATGCTTGACCTGCCTTGTTTCCTGTGTGTCTCAGGTGCAACTGGGAGCTTCTCAAGGCCAAAGGATTGTGGGGTACCTGAACTGCACCCACATGCACGCTCCAGAAGGTAAGTGAAGGATGGGGAGAGGGTGTCTTCTTCTCCCTCTCTCACATGACGCTATATATAGCATATCTTGTGGACAAAGCTGCACGTTGGAAGACGGTTTGAGCATCTCACACTGATCCTGCTCCAACTGCACTGGCTACCCATTAGTTTCCAGGCCCAATTCAAAGTGCTGGTTTTGAGCTATAAAGCCTTAAATGGCTCAGGACCGCAATAACTCAAGGACCGCCTTTTCCCATATGAACCTACCCAGACCTTGAGATCATCTTCTGAGGCCCTCCTTTGTGTGCCCCCTCCTCGGGAGGTTCGGAGGGTGGCAGCACAAAAACAGGGCCTTCTCTGCAGCGGCTCCCCGTCTGTGAGGTGCTCTCCCCAGGGAAGTTTTCCTGGCACCTTCATTATATACCTTTAGGCGCCAGGCAAAAATGTTCCTCTTTAACCAGGCTTTTGGTTGATTTTTAAAAATGTGTTGGGGGTTATTGGATTGTTGTTTTTATTTTGACTATGTACTTTTTGAATTTTATATTCTGGTTTTATCCTGTGAACTGCCCTGAGACCTGTGGGTGTAGGGCGGTATATAAATTAAATTAATAATTATAATAATAATAATAATAATTATATTAATTCAGGATGGATAAAAGAAAGTCCTCCTTCATGCAGAGCAGAGTTCAACTATGGTGCTCGCTTCCCCAGGAAGCAGCAAGAGCCACCAACTTGGACCATAGGCCTGACCCAGCAGGCTCTGAGGGTCTTGTGTGCTTGCCCCTCCCTGTCTCCCCCCTGGCCGCCTCCTCCTCCTGCCCTCTTGCTCTGCTCTCCCCACATCCCGGCAGGAGAGGGAGGGTCCCTCAGCCCTCTCCAGGGGAGCTCTGGACTCTCCACCTCCCCCCTGCTTGCTGTGCCCTCTTGGGCTGACGCCTCCTCCCACTTTCTCCCAGCTGACAGCCAGGTCCGGGTCGACCAGCTGACTCTGAGTCTGCTTTGGGCCCAGCAATTCCAGGATGCAAATGCTCAGCCTGGGGACATTGTGGCCTTCGACATCTACTGTGGGGACCTCAACTTTGACAACTGCTCAACAGGTACGCAGGTGGGGTTCCTGCAGCGGGCTGGCAAGGGGTGTGTGTCTGAGGATTCCCCCTCACCTGCCGTCGTCCCTCCCTGCTCCTTTCTCCACAGGGGATGCGCTGGAGCAAGTGCATGAGATCTTCAACGTCTACACGGATCCGTGCCGCATTGGACCCCGGAAGGACAAGCCTTGGGTTATCGGTGGGTCTCTGCCCCCACACAGCATGCCTGCCCCACCTTGGCCTTGCCTCTGCTTCTAGACCTTCCTGCACTCTGCCCTGTGGCATAATAATAATAATAATAATAATAATAATAATAATAATAAAATTTATTTATATCCCACCCTCCCCAGCCGAAGCTGGGCTCAGGGCTGCTAACAACAATCAAAATAATCCAACGTTCTAAAAACATTTCATTATAAAAATTAATTAAAATCAAATTGATGGCAACCATTAAGCAAAATTCTGTGCAGGTTGCCAGAGGAGGGAGTCAGGCTGCGCCCTGACCAAAGGCCTGGTGGAACAGCTTGTCTTGCAGGCCCTGCTGAACGATGTCAGGTCCTGCAGGGCCCTAGTCTCTTGTGACAGAGCGTTCCACCAGATTGGAGCCGCGGCCGAGAAAGCCCTGGCTCTAGTTGAGGCCAGCCTAACCTCTCTGTGGCCTGGGATCTTCAGGGTGTTTTTATTTGCAGAGCGTAAGTTCCTCTGTGGGACATACCAGGAGAGGCGGTCCCGTAGGTACGAGGGTCCTAGGCCGTAAAGGGCTTTAAAGGTTAAAACCAGCACCTTAAACCTGATCCTGTACTCCACCGGGAGCCAGTGCAGCTGGTATAGCACCGGATGAATGTGATCACGCAGCGAAGACCCCATAAGGAGTCTCGCCGCGGCATTCGGCACCCGCTGGTCAGTCTCAAGGGCAGCCCCACGTAGAGCGAGTTACAATAATCCAGTCTGGAGGTGACCGTCGTGTGGATCACAGTGGCTAGGTCAGGGCGAGAGAGGTAAGGAGCCAACTGCTTAGCTTGGCGGAGATGAAAAAATGCCGCCTTTGTTATAGCTGTAATCTGCGCCTCCATAGAGAGGGAAGTATCGAAGATTACACCCAAACTCTTAACGGACGATGCTGGCACTAATTGCACCCCCACAAGCCAGGTCGACCCCCTGCGAGGTGAAGAAATCTCGCAGAGTGGCGGTTTTGTTGCCTATAGACCTGGCATTGCACAACACCAGTGACGGAAGTGAGTAATCCTTGCTCACCCTACCCTCGTCCCTCGGGATGGGGCGCAGATTGGAAGGGGTACGAGCATATCCGCATCTTGATCCCCTTCGCCTATAACATCTGCCCCCACCGCCATACCTCCCTCGCCCCTCCACGGTAGCAATCCCAAGCCTCATACCAACCTCCATTTACAAAATAGAAAAAAACCCCACCAAAAACAATTATACCAAACAAAACCAATCCCCACCCCACTGAATATCCAACCCCAAACCAACATAAAACGGAACAAAATAAAAATACATCAATAAAAACCACTGTTCACGGTGGTACAAGAAAGTAAAAAGTAAAAACCCCTTTAAAACACTTTAAAATATATAAAAACATTTTAAACATTTGCTGCAGCAGCACCAGTGTCCTTAAAGCTGTAGCGGTGGCGGGTGTGGGCCCCGCCCCTTGGGCCTACGGGGGGGAGCAGCCATCCTCAGCACCCACGGTGCAGCAGCAGCAGCAAGGATGGGTTTTTCTCTCTGTGCTCTGCTGTTGGGGAGGGGCCAGGTGTTTCTGCGGGGGGGGGCAGGTGGAGGGGCATCATGGCAAGTCAGATGGGGGTGGGCTGTGCTGCTGGCCTGACTGCAGAAAGACCACCTCTTCCCAACTCTCCATCTAGCCTTGTAGGGCAGCCCCCCAAGCATGAACAGGTGGGGGGAGAGTGCAAAAGCGCCACACCTTGAACTGACAACTGTCCCTCCCCCCCCCCCACAGGCACCCTGATGAATTACCTGAAGATCTATAGCAAGGCTGTGTCAACCCCAAAGCGCATGCAGAGGTGAGGGGCTGAACTGGGTTAGGGGGGTTCCTTCCGTGGCAGGATTGCTGGACTTGGCAGAGCTGGGGGTGGCAGCTGCTTTCTTCCTTTGCTGGGGTGTGGACAGTGGCAAAATTGACAGGATAAAATTTGGGTTTTGCGGGGGGGACTTTGCACATGGTCTTTTCCATGTTGAGCTGGGAGCAGTGGGGGGGGGAGCCCTCTGAAGAAGAGCAAGGTGCTGGGTGGGCTTTTCTGGGGCCGTTTGCAGTGGACCATCAGCATGAGGTGTCCCAATGCGGGACCCCACAGGAGGGGCTGCCCTGAGACCCACAGCCCCTTCCTGCTGGACACGTCTTTCCGTTGCCTCTCAGAACCCTCACGGAGCCCAAGGGGCGGCGGAAGTACCTGGCCGGCCCCATCACGGAGGACGGGACCCCCGATCCCTCGGTGACCTCGAGCGAGGGGCGGCGCATTGACTACATCCTTTACCGGGAACACCTCAACCCCCTGGAGCTGAAAACGGTGAGTTGGGGGCTGCCAGGCAGCGGCTGCAAGTGCGCAGTGCCCGGGGGGGCCCTTCAATGCCCTCTTGCTCATGAACTGAGGAGGTGGGTGTTGCCGGGGTGCCCAAGGGGCTCCTGCCTGTGGGCTCGCTCTCCTCTCTGCTGCCTGCCCTGCCCTCATGGTCTTTCTCCGCCCCCCCCCCTTGCTTCTTCCAGGCTGTGGAGAAGTTCTTCTTCATCACTCGCCTGGCCACCTTCTCAGACCACCTGCCAGTGGGGCTGCGGCTTCGCCTGACAACACAGCCGGAAGTGTGAACTCTTCCCATGCCAAGCCAGGGAGGCATCTGTGAGCAGGAAGACACACACCCTTCTCAGAGCTCAGCAGCAGCAGCAGCAGGATCAGGCCCTGGGCCCAGTTTGAGTGGCGAGGAGGAGTCGTGCTTCTGTCCCGGGCAGGGGTTCCTGGGGCAGAGGAGGCCTCAGGCCAGCCTGGAGGTGTGGCAAGGGGCTCCACTGGCAGGCCGCTTTGTGGGCAAGGCACCCCCTCCACCTGCCAATCTGAGAACGACCTTCAGGAACCCCAGGGCCAAAGGGCAGGCCTGCAATGGCCATCACCCACCCACCCCCCAGCACTTGCAAGCTATCAAGGGTTTTACCAAACTGAGGCTTAAAAACAAATGTCCTGCATGGCATGATTGTGACTTGTTCCTCTAAGGCCCTGTGGGGCGTGGAATTGGAGGGGTGACCCTCATCTGTCAACTCAAGGTGGCCCCCCCCCCAAGCGCGAGGAATGGTGCCGGGGGGGTGGCAGCACCACTCAGCTTGGGGAAATAGGGGAGCATGGCTGGTGTGGCCTACCCTCTCGGACTGCCATGCTGGCTTTCGCCCTCTTCGGGGCTGAAGTTTCCCCACACCAAATGCTTGTGTTTTCACCCAACAGTTTGTGAAATGCAGAAGGACTTCTTAGCCCCTCTGTGCCGAAGGTGAGTGCCTACCTGCTCACCTTCATACCTTTCAATAAACTTCTGCTCGTTTTTGTGCAAGAGCCGTGGCTTTGGAGTGGCACCTGGCCAGAGTCCCAGCAGCTGGCCTTCCTGAGATCCGTGGAGCCCTGAGGCTGGGCTGCACTCACTGCCATCCCAAATAAGCGCCGTTCCCTTTGACGTTCGCTCTGAGCACTGCAGGTTTAACTGTTTGTGAAAAAGCAGGTTGAGACGGCTTCTGCTGAGATAGTTCTGACTGCTGCCAAGATGGGCGGCCTGCCCTGCGTTCCCGTCTTGAGCAGAGCTGCCCTGGAGGCTGGTCATGTGGAAGGAGACTTGTGCGTCTCATGGCATGAGCAGGGCAGGAAACCTTGGCTGGAGGCTCCTCTGCCTTCTCTGCCATGGATTCCTGCATTACAGGGGGCTAGACAGAGGACCCTGGAGTGTCCTCCCGCTCTACACTGCTATCATTCATAGGAGGAAGCGGTCTGTCTACAGTGGTACCTCGGGTTACATATGCTTCAGGTTACATGCGCTTCAGGTTACACACTCCACTAAGCCAGAAATAGTGCTTCAGGTTAAGAACTTTGCTTCAGGATAAGAACAGAAATCATTCTCCGGCAGCGGGAGGCCCCATTAGCTAAAGTGGTGCTTCAGGTTAAGAACAGTTTCAGGTTAAGTACGGACCTCCGGAGCGAATTAAGTACTTAACCCGAGGTACCACTGTACTTCCTGACAAGTCTGGCCCTTTGGTCTTGCTGAGGGAGGGTTTCTGGGAGGTCCATTTTGGGCACAGGGTCCCATTGAGCCCCTCGTCCCATCTCCTCCCACTTTCTTCTTCGAACCACCCTCCTCCACGCTGGGCCCTGTCCCTTCCCCTCTGCTTCTTTACTTTCTCGAGTATTTCTATCCTTCATTCCCCCACCCCTTTTTCTCTCGCTGCCTGGCCTTGCCTTCCTGCCTTTGCCATGCCTGCCTGGCATCACCACCTCTGCCACTTGCCCAAAATCAAAACGAACCAGGATTTCTGGAGAAGGTCCATCACCTGCAGCAGAGACATGCCTAGGAGCTGGGCATGGTGTCCCCCCAGGAGTGCAGGTGGGGGGAGGAAGGGATGCAGAAACCCCACTGCCGCTTGGCACCTCTGGGCTGCCGGCTCCTGGAAGGCGGACTGGGGAGGGAGAGCTGGGGGCGGGTGCAGCATTTTGCCCTCTCACAAGCATCTCTCAGGAGATGTGTATGCATCGTGGGTCTGAGCACACAACATCTGGGGACGTCCTCCTCAGACCTTTCAGTTTTCCCCCATGGAATCATTGCAGAGAGAGAAACTTGCCTGGGTAGGTTTTCCTTTGGCTCAAACTCCTGGTGTGAAGCTGTCTTGGTTGGTGGTCTGCTTCCTTTCAAAGAAGAGCTCTGATAACATCCTGAGGAATCTTCTTCAAAAAGGATGGCTGGAGGGGTTTGTTCTGAGCAGACAGGTGTGGGGTTGCAGTGTGAGCTACCTGCCAAACAGGTAGTTGCTGAATCCCAGGAGCAGGGCATCACCCACAGACTTGAGCAGGTAGGAAAGAAGAAAAGTTGCACAAAGCACTTGTCAGCAAAAGGGAAAGGGGATAAAAAGGATGAACAAATAGCAGCCATGATAGTGCTGATATCATTCCTGTGGCCCAGGTGGTGGGCAACCCTTCTCAGGACCCCCAGGTACATCTGCAAACCAGAGCAAAATGTGGGCACTGATCTCGGGCTGGGCAGAATTCTGAGTCGCTTCAGCAAGAAAGCAACTGAGCCTTGCATGGTAGAGGCAGCTGCTGCATCCTAACTCCCAGCCCAGGCAGCCCTGTCAGGGGCTGCTATGAGAAGCAGTTCCCCCAGCAGCAGAGCCTCTGCTCTCACTGGTCTCTGCTCCGGAATTCCCCAGGGAAGGCAGCCCAGTCACAGCTGGCAAACCTCATGCCCCCTTTCAAGTGCCAGGAGGACGGAAATCCTGTTTGCCATCAATCAGCGTTTGCAGAAGGTGACCGATCTCCTGTGACAACAGAGGAAACCTGGGGATTTTTGACTTTCTCTGGGTTGACTTCTTATTCACTTAGAATGGAGAAGCCCCTGACCAGGGCCTTATACTGCTGTTTCTGGTTATCTCATGAATACTGCAGGATTAATTATATTCCAATTATTTCATCACAAAATAATTAAATAATAGTTCAGTCACTGAATAATTAAGACAGTGAACCTAATATTATCTACAGAGTGGACCCTTCCAGTGGGCAGTTTGAATAAACCCAGATTCTCCCACACTGAAGAAACATATTTCCCTAATGAAAAGGGTTTTTTAGTTTTCCAAGTCTTGCCATTTTACAATTTAATTTTTAAAGGCCACTGAGCCGTTTTCATTCCGCATCAGTGCTGTGCTTACACTCCTATGCATCCTTAAGTTCCAGTCTGGCCTTCCTTCTGAGTAGGTTTGGAAAGGATTTGCTTATTGAATTGAGTTGCGGTTTAATTAAATTAAATTTAGTTGAGGTGTCCCAAAGGGTCCTGCCTCGTCCTGTAGGGGAGCCTGGCCAGGGGATCCGCAGGCATCTTGCCATGTCTGGGCTCCTGGCCGGGACCAACTAGGAGCCCCCTAGTGCCAAACTTGGATGGGAGGCTGGCCACCCAATCTCTGGCTGAGCCACCACTTCCAAGGCAGAGAGAACAGGGCCACCCACTGCACTTGGCAAGATGAGGACTGTGGACTGTCAGGAGGAGGAGTCTTGGTCCAGAAGCTTCCTCTTCTTCCATGCCTTTCCCTTTCTCCTCTTTATCAACTGCTGCCTCTCCTGCCACTTCCATTCCTCCTCCTCCTGCACAGCCAATCCTGCTCCAGGTTTGCAGCCAGGGAGCTGGATCTTCAGGGTGGGCAGGAGGACTGTTAACAGAGAAATCCGAGGGCTCCCTTGGACAAAAAACAAGGACCCCAGCCAGGAATACCAGGACAAAAAGCAGCCAGTCGGCTTGGTCTTGATTGAAGACTGTCGCGACAGGACTCCCACCTGCCACCAGGTGGAACAAGATGGAAGCCCCAAACAAAAGAAAACCCAAACTTTTATTAGCTGCTAATCCCCATGTTAAAAGGTAAAGGCACCCCTGACCATTAGGTCCAGTCGTGGCCGACTCTGGAGTTGCGGCGCTCATCTTGCTTTATTGGCCAAGGGAGCCGGTGTACAGTTTCCGGGTCATGTGGCCAGCAGGACTAAGCTGCTTCTGGCGAACCAGAGCAGCACACGGAAATGCCGTTTACATTCCCGTCAGAGCGGTACCTATTTATCTACTTGCACTTTGACGTACTTTCAAACTGCTAGGTTGGCAGGAGCCGGGACCGAGCAACGGGAGCGGGGATTCGAACCGCTGACCTTCTGATCGGCAAGTCCTAGGCTCTGTGGTTTAACCCACAGTGCCACCTGCGTCCCAATCCCCAAGTTACACCCCCCCAACTACCGGTACATCACTAATATGGTACATCATGAAAGGGAAGGTCTGGTGGCCATAATCTGAGCATCCTGGACCCTGCCCCATGGTTCCCCTTGTCCTCCACCAAACACCCATCAAGTGTAACAAAAGATATATTTACATTTCCCTGTTTCCCAGCCAAGTTAATCACACCCTTTTGCCTTCATCTGGGTTTGTTATTTCTGGCATGGCTACCTGTCTGGCACTCAGGTATCAGGAGGCCAGGGATTATCACTCAGGCAGAGGGGCTGCTGAGTAGCTGAGCTCACATGTCTGTATGAATTTCTGAAGTTTTCCCAGTCAGCCAGTACAGAGATACATTGATCAGTGAATTCTTACATTTGGTATTGTGCAGCAAAGACCCTTTGAATAGATAGGAAGAAACTGTGATGAAGTGTTTTGTGAGGACAAATCGCAAAAGGGATTGTGCTGATTTTGGTAGTGGGCTGCATGTGCATGATATCTGCTGGAGAGGCAACGCCCACCCCCACCTCACCCCCCCCCCCAACCTATACATAAATTCCTTCAACAGGACCAACCCCAGACAAGGTGATTCCCTCCCAGGAGCGCCTTCCTGACAATATCTGCCCTCCCTTCCCCACAAGTGGGCGGGGTTTGCGGCATAGCAGGGCTCACCTGGGTGGGTGCCACCCACCTGCTTGGGCCAGCCTTTGACCCGCCCTTGCCCTGGGAGGATAATGGACAGCCAGCCTTGGGTGGGCCTAAGGCCAAAAGAAAAGAGGCTGAGTCCGTTGTCCAAGCTTCTTTTGCTGTTCTTCCTTCCAGGATCACCTTCCTGACGAAGGTGCCATCCTTAGTCGGGGGCTAAAACTGAGCTGATCCCGGCAGAGCCACCACTGCAGTCAACCCCCTGGCAATGGGGCGGGGAGCCTCCATGGGAGCAGAGCCAGCCCCCACCTACCAGCCAGTCATAAGAACATCAGAAGAGCCTTGCTGGATGAGGCCGAAGAAGGGCTCGTCTAGTCCGGCACAAGAGCAGCACTCTCCCCTCCGTTGTTTTCCAGAAGCATCGCTGTCTCCAACTGTGGAGGGCAGCAGAGCCCAGCCGTTGTGGCTGGCAGCCATCAATAGTCCTCTCCTCCAGAAGTGCCAGCTTGGCCCTGGGTGCCATGCCGCGGAATTTGTGGGTGACTGGCCCCTTCATGGGGAATTTTGTGGGTGCTGGGGCACGCAGGGAGTTGGCACCTATGTTCTCCTCTATTGGCGTGCTTCACCTTAGACCACCTGAGCAGTTCCCTGGCATCTTGCAAGGCAAGTTTCTGCCCCTGGGGTGCACCCATCCCAGTTGATTTATTGCGCGTCGGGGATTTTGCAAACTTTCTCGCTGACAAGGCATTTGCCACTCTAGATACACCTTTGCCCTGAAGGCTGATGCGACCTTGACTGCGCGTTGGCCAAAGGCAGGAGTTGATTTAGGTGTTGGCAATGCCCACGGGAGCCTCTTTGGCCTCAATCTGGGGCAGGGGGCCCATCCAGCTCAGGGAGGCCTGTGGCACCAGTTCCCACCCACCCCTACAATTGGACCACTTGGAATCTGCGGAGGGTCCAGGAAAACTACACAATGGTTTGTCTGCCTGTTGCGGCCATCGGAATGTGCCATGCAAGGCACTTCAACCCAGTGATTCCCAAACTTTGCGGGGGGCACTGCTCCCTTGCTCACCCCCAGTGCCCACACACCCTATAAAAAGCAGTATTCAGAATAGAGGTTTGCCCGGCCCACTAAGGATGACAATAACACAAGAGAATTCAAAACAGTAACAATTACCGGTAATTGCACATTTATTCAAAATTAAATGAAAACTAGGTAGTTTAATCAATTCAAGAAAATTGATGAAGTTGATCCAGTGGCATCAGCTTTTCAAAGTCTGATAGGCAATCCCATTTTTTATCACCACTTCGGGAACTAATAATAATAATAATAATAATAATAATAATAATAATAAAATTCTTAATACCACACGCATCTGGCTGGGTTTCCCCAGCCACTCTGGGTGACTTATAATACATATAAAAACACAGGAAAACCTCCTGATACAGGGCTTCCTTCAGTTATGTAGTTCTTTATCTTCTTGACATCTGATGGGAGGGCGTTCCACAGGGAGGGAGCCACTACTGAGAAGGCCCTCTGCCTGGTTCCCTGTAACTTTACTTATTGCAGTGAAGAAACCAGCAAAGACCCTCGGAGGTGGACCTCAGTGTCCGGGCTGAATAATGGGGGTGGAGATGCTCCTTCAAGTATACTGGGCCAAGTATACTGCTTTAAATCACTGCTCTAAACAGTATTGCGAGAGAAATACCGTGGACCACCTGAATGAAAGTGGTGGAGCACTGGTGGTCCTCAGACCAGTGCTTGATGTTCTGGACTCCAGCAGCCTCAGCTGGAGGAAGGCTGGTCTTTGCCAACTGTTGGTGGCTCTCAGGTGCTTCCCAGTCTTGCCTGGCAATCCTGGGGGAGACCTTTCGCATGCAGCGCATCTGCCCCGCCCTGAGCTGTGGTCCTTCCCCAAATCAAGGAAAGGCTTGAGGAGCCCCCAGGAGAGGCTGGAGGTGACCGTTGTTGCTGAGCATAGCGAGAGTCCTCCCAGCTTCATAGACTTGCTCCAGGCAAGGCCAAGTCATGCTCTCACTTTGGCAAAGCGGGAAATCAACTTGCCAATGTGCAACTGCTCATGAAACGGCTACACCTGAATCCAACAGTCCATGCAAATCCTCCCCAGGCCGCAGAACCTGTTTGGCTGAAGAGAGGCACGTCTTGTCCCTTATCGCTGAGTAACTGGAGATAGTCACGGCCCAGTCGGCTGCAGGTCAGCGTCTCCAGGCAGACTTCATTCCTGTCAGGAAGCCTGGAACGCGGCCTCCTCTGCACGGCCGGGTGCGCCACGGGGACTTAACGCTTGCAGGCAGGGAGAGAGCCAGGGCTTGCAGCCCAAGAGCTGCCATCAGGCTTCCCTGAAATGCAGGGCCCTTTGCAGGATCCTTCCAGCTAGGAGCCACCGAGAGCCCTCTTTTCCATGGAAAGGAGAAAGGCCCATTCGCCCAAACGCCTGTTGCTCTGAATCACAGGTGGGAAGAGGCTTCCATGAGCATGTGAGAACTGCGATGGGCCCCCCTTGGCCTGATCCAGCTGCAGCAGACTCTTCTCACGCTCCTTCAGCAGCATCCTCCGTGATCCAGCAGAGCTCTTGGCAGCAGCAGGAGAAACTATCCCACGAACGCAGAAGAAAGCCTGTTGAGGCACATGGCAGCCACCGTGACTGCCGCCTTGCAAACCCCATCATTACCTCCCCACACGCTGCCTGCCAGACTCTGGAAGCAGGCAGGGGAGGCAGCCCTCGTGCTCTCCAGGCCCATGAAATGACCCATAGGAAAATGGCAGGTCCTGTCAGCCTGCCTTTCTCTCCGGGTAGATTTGTATCTCGGTCATAGACCAGGTCGCCTTGCATTTCTCGCTATAGAGAGGCAGGACGGGTTAGGATTTTTATCCACCCAAGCTGCTCAGTAGTAGCTGTATGGTTGTTTATACAGTGGTACCTCGGGTTACAGACACTTCAGGTTACAAACCCCGTTAACCCAGAAATAGTGCTTCAGGTTAAGAACTTTGCTTCAGGATGAGAACAGAAATCATGCTCCCGCAGCGCGGCAGCAGCGGGAGGTCCCATTAGCTAAAGTGGTGCTTCAGGTTAAGAACAGTTTCAGGTTAAGAACGGACCTCCGGAACAATTTAAGTACATAACCAGAGGTAGTGTCAGGAAGTCTCAGGACTGTGGAGGTTTACTGCTGGAGAAGTTAGTTTCACTTCTGTGTGTTGCTTTTCTGTGCGGGAGCTCAGAGAGCACAGACATGCTGGTGGATTCTTTGTATATAGACTGTAAATAAAGTAGTTTTAGAGCTGCTAATTGACTCTTTCTTCTGCAATGAGATTCCAGAAGATGAGCGTGCTCCTCTCAGGAGGGAGGGGTCGCTTATCACCGGTCTCTCTGGACTGAGGAAGATTTACAGCCAGAGAGTGACCACCGGAGAGACGCCCAGTGTCTTGGGAAGGTGGCGGCCTTTCCGGGCGTTTTTTCCAACACGACGCAAATCCTGACAAACCACTGATAAACCTCTGATCTAAGGCTCCTGTCTAAGTCATGTGGGGCTGCTTCTGGAAGATGAAGATGCAGCCCTTTGCTGTGGCTTTCTGACAGCTGGGGTGTACATTTTAGGATGCACCTTATTTTTGTGACTGTATGTTGTTTTAATCTCTTTAAACAAGAAGGTGGTTGTGACATAATAAAACAAAACAAAAAGTTATACTGCAGTGACATCCGAAGGTGAAAAGAGGCGAAAGGAAGGACATGTCTTTTGAAAGTTAACTTTTCCAAGATTTGCTGGCCAGGCATGAAAGCCCCGGAGTGGGCTGCTCTGCTCAGAAACTGCCCTTGCAAATCCCACCTGCAAGGAAGGAATGCTGCCCCCCCCCCGCCTTCCCCCACAGGCCCTTTGAACCTCACAAAGGAGCACCTGGCAAAGGATGCGGAGAAATGACTGATTGCTGGACAAAGACCTCCATCTTGGAGAATGCCTGCGCAAGCCTCTAAAGTAAACACCCCCCTTATGAAGAGGCCCCTTTACAAGGCAGCTGGGGAATGCAAACCAGAGGAACTGGAAGGCCTCACAGCCACCTCCAGCCTCTGAATCAGCTCCCCTGGGCAGCAGAAGAGCATATGCCCACGCTGCCCAGGACGGGCGTGCTCCCGAGGGGGCAGGGTGCAGAGGGTGCCCTCCCAGGGGCAGGAAACTGCTCGGGTGCCCAGAGCAGCACGCATGCCCTGCAGTCGGGGCTGGAGCAAGCCATCCAGGGCGGACATTCAGTGTGCCGCCCGCCTGCGACTCCCAAGCCACCCCAAGCTGTCAAAACAAAGGGGGAAAGGGGGAATGCCGCCAGCAGAGTGGTGCAGCTCCTCCCCTTCCAACTGTTAACGGAGAAATCTGGGGGCTCCCTTGGACAAAAAACAAGGACCCCAGCCAGGAATACCAGAGCAAAGCAGCAGCCAGTAGGCTTGGTCTTGATTGAAGACTGTCGCGACAGGACTCCCACCTGCCACAAGGTGGAACAAGATGGGAGCCCTGAACAAAAGAGAACCCAAACTTTTATTAGCTGCTAATCCCCATGTTGCCGTTTCCGTGCGCTGCTCTGGTTCGCCAGAAGCGGCTGAATCATGCTGGCCAAATGACCTGAAAGCTGTACACCGGCTCCCTCGGCCAATAAAGCGAGATGAGCACCGCAACCCGAGTCGGCCACGACTGGACCTAACGGTCAGGGGTCCCTTTACCTTAATCCCCATGTTACACCCCCCAAACTACATCCCGGTTACATCATGAAAGGGAAGGTCTGGGGGCAGTAATCTGAGCATCCTGGACCCTGCCCCATGGTTCCCCTTGCCCTCCACCAAACACCCATCAAGTGGAACAAAATAGATATTTACATCTCCCTGTTTCCCAGCCAAGTTCATCACACCCTTTGGTCTTCATCTGGGTTTGTTATTTCTGGCATGGCTACCTGCCTGGCACTCAGGTATCAGGAGGCCAGGGATTACCACACAGGCAGAGGGGCTGCTGAGCAGCTGAGCTCACATGTCTATAGGGATTTCTGAAGTTTTCCCAGTGAGCCAGCACAGAGATACATTGATCAGTGAATTCTTACATTTGGTATCGTGCAGCAGAGGCCCTTTGAATAGATAGGAAGAAACTGCGATGAAGTGTTTTGTGGGGACAAGTGATTGTGCTGGTTTTGGTAGAGGGCTGCGTGTGCATAATATATGCTGGAGGGGCAACCCCCCCCCCCAACCCTTATATAAATTCCTGCAACACCCCAACGGTACAGGGTAGGCTTGGGAGTCATGGGCGGTCGGTGAGCCAAATGTCACCCCCCTCAGCGAAGACACCCAGGGTGGTCCGCCCCCACCGCGGTGTCTGTCTGATAATGTGTGGTTTGCTATGCCTAATAAAGGATCATATTATGTTATGTTATATGTTATGTTATGTTATGTTTTATGTTATGTTATGTTATGTTGTGTTATGTTAAAAAGGTAAAAGTACCCCTGCCCGTACGGGCCAGTCGTGACCGACTCTAGGGTTGCGCGCTCATCTCGCTCAAGAGGCCGTGTGCCGGCGCCGTCCGAAGACACTTCCGGGTCACATGGCCAGCCGTTTACCTTCCCGCTATAAAGCGGTACCTATTTATCTAGTTGCACTTAAGGGTGCTTTTGAACTGTTAGGTGGGCAGGACCAGGGACTGAGCAACGGGAGCTCACCCCGTCACAGGGATTCGAACCGCCGACCTTACGATCAGCAAGTCCTAGGCACTGAGGTTTTACCCACAGCGCCACCCGCGTCCTTATGTTATGTTATGTTATACTATTAACTGTCCTGAGCTCTGCATCTTCTGCCCCAGGAGGGGCAAGGGGCAGCTCCACTAGATGGAGGGTCTCTCTAGCAGGACCCCCCCCCCGACAGACAGCAAATCTTCCAAGGCTTCCACACAGAGTATGTGCAACACAAGCAGCTCTGGGAGGAGAGGTCACACCCCCCTTGAGTTTTCCCCAGGAAGGAGAAATCTAGCACTGCTCTCGGTGGAGCTTCAGTTCCAACCAGGACCCAGAAACCCTCAAAAAGTGAGTGACAAAGGCAGGCGGCTCCGTCCCCCGCTGGGTGCGCACTTGGGTGTGCAAGAAATCACGCAAGGACCACAACTGGCATCCACATTAAGCAAGCACCCCCCAATTTCTGCTCAAAAAGGGGATGCTCTGATATAGAAGGGCTGTTTTGTCGGGAGGTTGGGGGTCAGCTGGGGTGATGCAGAGCCCCTTCCAATTCTTGGGGTCCTGTATCCAAGGAGAGTTGGAATGATAGAGAGGTTGCCATACTAGTCAGGCATTGTGAGACCGTGGCCGTATCTGCCCAAGTGTCCTCATCAGCATCATAAAAGGATGAGCTGGGATGCAAGAGCTTCCACTAAGTGAGGGGGCCCTCCAGGCTAATGGGGGGGGGCTTTTCCTCCCCTGCCCCTCGCTGCTAGGCAGGAGAACAAGAGCCAGAGTGAGAGAGAGAGAGCGCTATGGAAGCTGAAGGCCATGAACGCTGTTTGCTCTGTGCTGGATCCAAAGCTGTGACTAATGGAGACACAAAATCCATTGGGGTGTTAGTGCTGGGAGCCCCTCTGTCACCGGGATCAGGCTGTGTGGATGAGTAAAAAAGCCATATATCTGTGGGCCTCCGATGATCTTCGTTCCCAAGAAGCTGAGTCCTTTGTAAGCAGCTGGATCCCCTGGCATCTCTCATCGCCTGGAGACTTGGGGTGGTGAGCAACCGGATTATCCGACACCACCAGCTTCTCCCTGCAGGCGTCTGGCCACCAGGATCTTGTGGGCTTTGCAGAGAGAGCCGCTTGGGGCAAAAGGGGCCAAGACCCCCCTCTGGCGCTGCTTCCATGCTGGGCCTGAGGCCGGAAGGCAGGCCAGCTCCAGGCCATTCGGGCGCGTTGTGGACCCTTTTTTCGGGAAGAGCAATGCTAGCCCTGACCTCCTCCCCTCCTTCCAAGGGTGAAACCCCCGGGAGAGCCTGGCCTCCATTGGGGGGGGGGGTCAAGAGCAGGAACGAAAGACCCTCCCAGCACAACATGTGGGAGGGGGACGAGGATCCTTCTGCAGCCCCCCCTCAGCCCAACCATTCGTCTTCCCCAGCTGCAAAAACGACACAGACAGGGGAACTTGCTGGTTGCAGCTTTATTCAGCCCACAGACTTGGAAGTGAAGCTCAGAATCATCCCAGCCAAAAAACCCTCCTTCCCAGGGGAGATCCGAGGGGCTCCAACTGCAGGGCCAGGGCCACCTGCCCATTCTGCCTGAGGCCTTGGGGGGCCACAAGGCCCCACAGCTGGCCACTGGAGTGGTTTCGGTGGTGGGGTTGAGAGAGGAGCCCGGCTTGGGACCAGGCGGAGAGAGGAGGGTCTCCCAGAAGCCTAGAGGGGAGGGCATATAAAGGCTTTGGCCAGGGAGGTACTGCTGGGACCCCCAGACAAAGTGGGGCTGGCCCTCCTGGTGCTGGGGGGGGGGGGGAGGCTGGAGGAGGAAAGGCCAAGTAGCGAGCAAGCCCAGCTAGGCCAGAAAACCCCCAGACCACCTCTTTCCAAAGCCGGAAGAGAGGAATTTGTGGGGGGCAAGTGCCGCGTTCTTCCCCCTTCATTCCGGCTTACGGTGCCCAGCAGCAAACCTCAGGCCACGCTGCCCCCTGGTGGGAAGAAGAGGAGTGGCAGGTGCAGCTCTTCTCCCCTCACATGGGGAGTGGGGCCCCCCTGAAGTGCATGGCACGGCTGACCTGGGCTCATTCAATTCAGTGGGTCTACCCTGAGCAGGACGAGCGCTGAATACCGTTTGCATGCAGCTCCAACTCTTGCCTCACGGCTGACAGAGACTGCCCGCCCCCACATGCAGACCCCCTGGTGAGGAGGGGGCCCCATCACGCTCTCTCCTGGGCCAGGCGGTAGTCATAGAGGCTCCCTCGCTCCAGGAAGGGCCAGCCTCTGGGGGAGGCCGCCTGCCCTTTGGGGGATTCCGGGGGAGCGGCAGGTGGTCCGAAGCCCCCTCCTCCCGGGGTCTGCAGGCAGAAGACGTCCTGAAGGGAAGGAGAAGGGAGATGTTTGGGGTGGGGCAGAGGAGGAACTCCGTGCTGGGCGAAGGTCCCCCTGGGGGGCAGGCAGGCGAGGAGACCGAGGTGGGTCTGGGGGTCCAGAGCCAGGAGCAGAGGGAGGGGGGCGCATGCAGGGACCGGTTCCTTACCCCAGGCCCCACTTTCACAGACGTTTTGCCGCCCAGGTTGATGGTGTGGCCGTCATGTCGAATCAGCAGGTTGAGGCCTGGGGAGCCAGACTCACCCCCTGGAATCAATGGGGTGGGGGAAGAAAGTCAATACAGCGGGGGGGGGGGGACTCCCAAAGAGCCAAACTGAGAGGGCAGGGGGAGTTGGGGGAGGAATGGTGCCTCTGTTCTCTGCCCATGACACAACCCTCCCCCCAGATTCAGCCAAGGCTCCCCTCTCTGTCCCCCACCCACAAAGCAAGCTGGGCGGGAGGTGGGAGCCGGGAGCCCCCTCACCTTGCAGGCCGTAGGGGCGGAAGGCCCGCCTCTCACTCAGCACCGACAGCACCATCTCCTCCCGGAACTGCAGTTCCCGACGCACTCCGTCCCCACCTCGGAAGCGCCCGGCGCCCCCCGTGCCTGGGGCCAGCTCAAAGCACCTTAGGACCACTGGATACCTTGCGGGAGGGAGGGAAAGCGGTGGGGGGTCATTCAGGAAATGCCACAAAATCCCCCCCCCTTAAGAAGGCTGAGGGGCTGCAGAGATGGGGGCTGAAAGGAACCCTACAAAGGTTTCGAACTATAACTCCCACAGGTCACAGGAATTGAAGCCCCAAACTTATGGAGGATCCTGTGGGTCTGGGGGCACAGCAACAGCACAGCAACAACCCTCGGGGGCGCCCTTCCAACTCGGCAGTCCTGTGATCCACACTGCAGGTCATCCCAGAGTGAGCCTCCCAGGGGGCTCGGCTAGATGCCCGGGAAAGGAGACGGAGCCCACCCTGGTCCCCCCTCCTCCCCCCAGACCCCTGGAGGCCCCCCACCCTCCCAGAAAGCACCCACCGCTTCTCCAAGATCTCGGGGTCCGTGATGCGGGTGTTGGTCATGTGGCTGTGCACCCCACTGCGGCCGTGCCAGTGGGGCCCTGCCCCACACCCGCCAGCCACCGTCTCGTAGTAGCCAATGCGCTCGTTGCCAAAGGTGACGTTGTTCATGCAGCCCTGGGGAGAGGGAGGGGCTGTGAGGAAGACGCCCCCCAGACTCCCAGGGGCCAAGGCCCCCATCTAGACTCTTCCCGGGAGCCACGCTTGGCCTCCCCCTCCCCACCCCCTTCAGCTGGAGAGTCCCCACCTCGCCCTCTCAGGCCCACCCCGGCTTGGCCCCCCCTCATCTGTCCCCCCCTCACCTGAGAAGCTGCGCAGGCCTCAAAGGCCCGGAAGATGACGTCGACCACCCTCTGGGAGGTCAGGACGTTGCCCCCGACCACGGCTGCGTCTGGGGAGGGGTCCAGCAGGGAGCCTTTGGGGATGAGGATCTGCACGGGCGCCAGGCAACCCTGCAGGGAGGGAAAGATGCCAAGGACCAGCCTGACCAAGAGGGCAAACCCCAAGGAGACGGGGGGGGGGACTATGGGGGCCCCAGGCAGGGATGGACTCCAACTCCCAGCAGCCAGCAGGGCCAGTGGGAGGGAGGGGAAGCTCCTCAGCACCTGCCCTTCGGCCCTAGTCCAGCACTCTGACCACTACGCCACACTGCCTCCCCCCAAGGGGGTCAGGATCCCCGTCTTTTGAGTGCGGCCATCCCTCTCCTGGGGCTGGAAGGCTCCTCTAAGGGCAGGGCTCCTCCCCACTCCTTTCCGCTGGGGGGAGGCAGGACCCCTCGGCCCCCCGCCCTGCCCCCCAGGGGCCGATCTCCTCCCCCTGGCCTACCTGGTTGAGGGGGATCTCCTGGCCCACCATGCAGCGCAGGCAGTAGATGAGGGCCGAGAGGGTGATGGCCCGAGGGGCGTTGCAGTTGCCGTAGACCTCGTGGCCAGAGCCCCGGAAGTCAAAGACAGCCGTGCCCTGCGGGGGGAGAAGAGAGGAGGCTGGGGGAGGAAAGGGGGAGAGGCAGGGGTCCCGCCCCCCGCCTCTTGTGGGAGGGAGTTCCACAGATGAACCCTGTGCTACACAAAGCACTTTCTCTTCTCTGTCCTGAATTTCCCAACAGTCATCTCCCCTGATTGTCCACAAGTCTGAGCATTACGAGAGAGCGAGAAAAGCTCGTTGGGATTCTGCCGGGGAGATGGGGGCATCAGGCAGGCCCCAGCTGGCTCCAGCCACCGGCCGGCAGCCGGACGATCACCAGTCTCCCTTGGAACAGCATCAATCAGCGACACGAGCCTCAGATACGTTTAGAGACTTGGCACGCTCTATCAGCAGAGTGAAGAAATCTTCTCACGATGGAAGTGGCGGACAGAGCCATGGGTAAGCATATTGACAGCATTTATTCCGCATAGTTCAGGAACAAAGGAAAAAACCTGTCTGCTTCCCTTTGTGTCCAGCAAAACAGCAAAAGCAGTATACAAAAGGGAAGTTCCCAGCAAACTGCTGGAAGGAAACAGGCATGTGACACACAACAGTCAGGCCTGTTCCCTTTTTAAGGTGGAACGGAACTATATCCTAACAAAGCTTTCCTCTCTCCATCATTTGACAATCTTTTCCCCTGCCTCCTCTTGCCCCCCCATCTCGAAACTCCAAGGTCCCAAAGGCTGCCGCCTTTCTTCCATCCCCCCCCCCACTTGATCCTTCTGGCTGCCCTTCCCATAGCCTTTTCCAGCTCCCCCAGCTCCTTCTGGAGGCGAGGAGACACAGCACCCCCCCTGAGCCACCTGCGCTCACCTGCTGGGGATCCACCGTCACCTTCAGGCGAATGGGGGAGCCATCGTCCAGGAAGTCCTCCGCCTCCACCTGCAGGGGGCGTCCCGGCTCCCCCTGGCGGGCAGCAAAGTCCTTCAGCATGTCTTGCACGGCCACTTCTGCGTTGGCCTGGAGGGGGGCGGGGGGGGGCACAAAGGACAGCAAAGACTTGAGAGGTGGCCCTGCAGGTCTCTCTCCCCCTGCCCACTTGCCCACCCAAGTCCAGCAGATTCCTCCGCCCACCACGCTCTCCAACCTGCGCCCACGTCTGAACTGGGGAGGCGTTTGGGTGCTTTGTGACAACAGTCCAGTGGCATCTGTAACATTGCTCTGGCTTTCCGTTTTATACTGAGGGCTGCTCTGGAAAGGTTTGGGTTGAAATGCGTGAAATTACATACCCATATAACCCCATGGATTAAAGAAGGCCTTGAGGGTGTTATTGCACACTTCTAATAGGATTCCAAGGTGGGGGTTTGGGATGCAGACCAACATGCAAGGAGGTCAGTATTCACAGAATGCTGTGTGAGACAGTAAGTCTGCAGGCTTGAGTCTGCAGGCTGATGCAACCGGCCTGCAAGACTTTCTATGCAAGTGCTGGGCCAGAAAGACGGAGCAGTAATGCGCTGTCAGTTGATTGGCTGTCATTGGTTTAAAAGGAAACCTGTCCAGCAGTAAGGGGTGGTGTAGAGGAGTGTGGTCAGAGAGAGAGAGAGAGAGAGAGAGAGAGAGAAAGGTCTTTTGCCTATTTGCCTATTTAAGACTAGGGCCCTGCAGGACTTTTTAGAATGCTGTGTTACTTTGATTGTTGTTAGCCGCTCTGAGCCCGGCTTCGGCTGGGGAGGGCAGGATATAAACAAATTATTATTATTATTATTATTATTATTATTATTATTATTCAGCCAGGTACTCTGACTGTATGAACTGCTCATGTATTATAGCCTGTAGATTATTGTATATATTGTATATATTTGTATATATATATAGCTCACAATAAATATACTGCACTGAAGAACCTGGAACTCTGAGCTAAAGCACCGCGGAGAATTTGCGACAGAGGACCATGTTTGGGACGGGGGGGAGGGGGGGAGAGAGACAGACCCTGGCTGGCCCAGGGCGGCAGCAGCTGCTGCTTCCAGCCCTGGATCTGCAAAGGAAATGGATGGCTCCGTCCCTCCAGTTTACAATAATATCCACATATGAGGTTGTTCAGCCATCCATCCGGGATTCTTTAGTCGCAATTGCTGCCTTGCAGAGGGTTGGGCTGGATGACCCCGGGGTCCCTCCCAACAACAATCAGAGGCCTCTCATTTTCAAGGGCTGATTTAAAGCCCCGCCCCCCGCCCTGCAGTCTTCCTGCTCACCTGGATGTGAGCCATGTAGGCCTGCACCACTTCTAAGCCGTACTGACCAATCAGCTCGTTCACCAGCTGGATCCCCTTCTGATTGGCTGCCACCTGAGCGCGAAGGTCAGAGAGGTTGTCCTGCAGGTTGCGCGTGCCGCTGCTGCCGGGGAGGCGGGCGGGAGCCATCAGGGCCTCCGTGACGGCTGCGGGGGGAGCAGGGGGAGGCAGGTGAGCCCCCCAGCACGGCTGACAGGGCAGGGAAGGTCAAAGGCCACCGGTGGGCAGAGAGACCCCTTGATTCTCTCCCTCCTTGGCTCATCCAGCAGCCCCCACATACCCTCCTCCTGGAAGACGCTGCCCTTGACCAGCTTGAAGGAAATGAAGACGGCCCCCTCCTCCTGGAGGGAGTGGGAGTGGGGGGGCATGGAGCCCGGCGTGATGCCCCCAATGTCCGCATGGTGCCCGCGGCTGGCCACAAAGAAGACCGGCCTGGCCTCTCTTAGCCAGAAGACCTGCGAGGAGGCAGAAGAACGGAGCAGACTTGGTCCACAGGGAGCGGGCATGGGGCAGGGCCATGGGGCAGGGATGGCAGGAGCCACAGGGCAATGGGGGGAGCTCCTGGGACTGCCACCCCCCAGCTCCAAGGGCACTGGGCGTCCAACCCTCCCCAGTCCTGAAGGGGCCCAAGCCACACACCCGGGCACGGCTGTCGGTCTGCCAGGGCAGAGATGCCAGGCTAGGCTGTGCCCTGGGACAAAGACCCCTGCCCACCGGGAGACCCCAACTCACAGGGGTGATGACGGTCAGGTCCGGCAGGTGGCTGCCCCCCGCACACGGGTGGTTGCTCAGGAGAACGTCCCCCTCGTGGAGGTCGGAGCCCAGGTTCCGGATCTGGAAGGGCAGCAGGAAAGAGAAAGGCAGCGGGGGGAGGGAAGCAGGGGCTCCCCAGGGCCAAAAGGGGCAGTTCCTCCGGCCCCCGAGTCCTGAAGTCCCAAGACGGAGGGAGCTCTGGCCGCCAGAAGAGTCCAGCCGCTCCATCCAGGCAGTGTGGCCTAGTGGTCAGGGTGCTGGGCTAGGGACTGGGTTCGAATCCCCACCCGACTGTCATGGCCTTGGGGAACCAGCGGCTCCACATTGAGCTCCTTGGAGGAAAGGGAATAAAGAATAAGAGAGAGAAGGACACTTTCCATTTTCCCATTTTTGGAGTCCCAGCAAAGGAAGAATGGAATATGCAGAAATGGCAAAACTCACCAGAAGAAATCAAGATAACAAACATTTTATAAAAGAATGGAAATGGTTTATTGAATATTTGCAGATAAGTTATAAACAGATAAAAGCAATGACAGGATTATTGTAAAAACCTGCAGCTATATAAGTCTATATATATATATAAAGAAAATTAATAAATGCTCAATTTGGATATACAGAAGATATTAAAAATAAATCTAGGGAACTGCAGAAAGAGGGGGAAGGAAGCCAAGTTTTAAAATGTCAGAATGAATGTAAAATAAGTGAAATATAGATATCTGAAAAGTATAATCTTTTTTTTTAAAAAAGACTGAGACTGCACTGGGGCCCAAAGCCCAAGGCAACTCGAGACCATATATGAAAACACATATAGGGTTATGGATAGAAAGGGGGGAGCCGGGCGCCTTGCCCCCCCCCCCCGGCTTGGGTGCAGCTTTGCAGAGTCACCTTGTGGTGGGGGCAGCTTACCTGAAACTGCACCGTCTCCTGCATGGCGCCCAGGTGGACCGGGATGTGGGGGGCGTTGGAGACCAGCCCCCCATCGGGGCCAAAGAGGGCGCAGGAGAAATCCAGCCTCTCCTTGATGTTGGTGGAGATGGCCGTGCGCTGCAGGATGCGTCCCATCTGCTCTGTTGGGGGGGGGGGAAGAGGGTCAGGGTTTTTAATACAGTGGTGCCCCGCAAGACGAATGCCTCGCAAGACGGAAAACCCGCTAGACGAAAGGGTTTTCCGTTTTGGAGGTGCTTTGCAAAACGAATTTCCTATGGGCTTGCTTCACAAGACGAAAATGTCTTGCGATTCCTGGGGGGGGGGGTTTGCTCCTCACCCCCTTTTTCTAAGGCACTAAGCTGCTAATAGCCTTTTAGCAGCTAATCCGCTAATCCCTTAAGCCTTTAATAGCCGCTAAACCGCTAATAGCGCTAATCCGCTAATGGGCTTGCTTCGCAAGACGAAAAAACCGCAAGACGAAGAGACTCACGGAACGGATTCTTTTCGTCTTGCGAGGCACCACTGTATTCTGTCGGGAGCCACAAAGAGTGGCTGGGGAAACCCAGCCAGATGGGTGGGGTATGATGATGATGATGATGATGATGATAATAATAATAATAATAATATTTAATCCCGCCTATCTGGCTGAGTTTCCCCAGCCACTCTGGGCAGCTCCCAATCGAGTGTTAAAAACAATACAGCATTAAATATTAAAAGCTTCCCTAAACAGAGCTGCCTTCAGATGTCTTCTAAAAGTCAGATATTTCTTTGACATCTGGTCGGAGGGCGTTCCACAGGGTGGGCAACACCACCGAGAAGGCCTTCTGCCTGGTTCCCTGTAACCTCTCTTCTCGCAGGGAGGGAACCACCAATAATAATAATAATAATAATAATAATAGTTACTACAGTATTATTATTCCCCCCCCACTAGGAATCTTCTCCAAAGACACACTCTCCACCTCCTCCCTAGCCCCCCCTTGTCCCCCCCAGCAGAGCATGCCCCTCACTCACCTGCAATGCTCATGAAGCGATGGGAGAAGATGGAGAGCTGGATGGGGTCTATCTGGGGGCCGATGGGGCGCTCCGTCCCGGACCCCACAGTGATGCAGATGTCTCCGAGTCGGGTCACGGAGGCCGTGCAGGCGGGCTCCACCAGGATGGTGCTGGGCGGGGGGCACAAGAGTTGCAGCGCGGCTCCTTCTTCCTCAACCCCCCTCCTGCCCCTTTGCCCTCCTTGGAAACAGCCCCCACTCTGGGTGCCCCACAGCCAGCCAGGGCCAAAGGCTCCTGGACTCAGCGCAGGGCAGGGATGAAGTCCCCCCCTCACCTGTTCTTGTCAATGATGATGCTGGGACCAGGGATGGAGTGGCCCCAGGTGAGCTCCTCCAGCAGGTAGACGCTGGTCTCCAGGTAGCCGCCCTCAAAATAGCAGCGGGACACCTGTGGGCAGACAGTGGGGCTGGGTGGTTAGTACGAAGGACTGTTGGTTTAACTATTGCAGTTGAGCTTCCTGCATTGCAAGGGGTCCGCCCCAATTCTAATTTATTGCCCCCCTCCACCCGGAGTCCCAGGGTGAGCTGCACCACCAAAAGCAACTTTCAGCCTTGGAAATGAGGAGTAAGGAAGCCTAGGGATTTAAGCTGCTTTCCGGAAGCAGAGAGTGGTGCGGCAGAAAACATTCCTTTTCTATTTCTGACCCACCCAGAACCATCAGAGTCCAATGCAAGAGCCCCCAGCTGTTGGCAGCTGGGTCTGGGGGGCCAGGCCCCCCTCCCAAAGCCCCAGCACAGGCTCTGGGGGTCCCTGCCTGCTCCCCCAGGCTGGCTGGTTGTATTTGCAAACAAGTGGATACAGCCGTGCCTGGGCTCCCAAACGATCGGAAACCGGATGTAATTGTTCCAGTTTCCGAATGTTTTTTGGGAAGCCGAACATCCGCTACGGACACCACTATTGTTTCCGGCACACCTGCGCAATCAGGAACCAGTCGGAAGCTGCACCTCTGTTTCCTAACTTTTGGGAAGTCAGACTTCCGGAATGGATTATGTTTGACTTCTGAGGTCCGTCTATATTGCAAAAAGGTCACCCACGTCTCCAGGACCTGATCCTGCCAGAGAAACGGCACCTTGCGCTCCCCACCTTCCTGCCCCACAGCTCTACGATGGTCCACCAGGATATATATTGTATCAGGAAATGTGTGACCTTGAAAATAAAAGTGTCCCCTTCCGACGAAAGAGAGCGTTTGAAAGTGGGAGGGGGCTCTTCTCAGACTGCAGGTTCCAAAAGCACCTGAGCACCCAGCAGTCTGGGGAGTCCAGCTCCCTCCCCCTGGATGCTTTGGACTCCAGCTCCCATCAGCCCCTGGGCCAGCCCGGAAGGGAGGAGCCAGAGTGCAGAGTTAAACTGCGGAACTCCCTCCCACAGGGACGGCTTTCAAAGAGCATGGAGCATGAGGGGGCTCTCAAGGGCAACCAGCCAGAAAGGAGCAGGGGCTGGGGAAGAGGGGCAGGGGGGTCCTCACCCTTTCCCGGCGGGGGGGCTGCTCACTGGCCGGCACCGGCTCTTCCTGGCCCAGCCCGGAGCTGGCCGTGCCCCTCACGCGCACGTCGTCCACCAGGACGGCTCGGCCGGGGATGGTGAAGCCAAACTCCTGCAGGTACCTGGGGGACCAAGCGCAGGCTCAGGGGGGCGACTGCAAAGCATCTCCCGGCCCCCGCTGCAGAAAAGGGGCAGCCGGGCGCTTCTGAGCCGTGGTGCCAGGCGGGAGGGGGAGCTCACTGACCTGGTGGCAAAGGCAGCGCCAAAGTCCCCGCTGCGGCAGGACTGGGCAGTGGCCGGGTAGCCCTTGGCAGAGCACATGAGGGCACAGTCCGTGCGCTCGTAGCGAAGGTGCAGGAAGGGCTCCGTGCTGATCTGGGATCTGGGGAAGGCCGAGGGGAGGGCAGTGAGCAAGCAGCTGGGGGCTCCCCCCAAAGGTAATGCCAGCTTCCCCCCCTCAAATGCAGCCCCCAGGACTCTGCCTTCCCCAGACAGCGGGCCGGGTTGCCCACAGCGGCTGGCAGGGCCTTCTCCCCCCAGGCCCTGCAGGGGTGGCGCTCACCTGGCGAAGCCCTGGGCCTCCAGAGCCTGCACGCACTTGGCCTCCAGGGCGGCGACTGTCTCGTCCAGCTGGGCGTAAGCCTCGGGGCCGTAGGCCAGGGAGCAGGGCTGCTGCGTCTCGTGAACCACGTCCGCCAGAGCCAGGCCAAAGGCGGACAGGATCCCGCTGTGCCTGCCGGGAGGAGGAAGGGAGCGAGTGAGTGAAGGAGGGTCTTCCTCTGCCAGGTCAAGCGAGGGGTCCTGGGGCAGAGACCCCCCTCCCCTCCCTTGGGCACCTACTTGTGGATGAAGACCTTGCTCATGCCCAAGGCCCGGGCGATGGCACAGGCGTGCTGCCCGCCAGCTCCCCCAAAGCAGGCCAGGATGTGGCGGGACGTGTCGTGGCCCCGAGCCTGGAAGGAGGACAGAGCGGCCGTTGGAGCCCAGAGAGAGAGAGAGAGAGAGAGAAACAGCAGGCACTCTCCCCCCCAATGGGGCTCAAACCCACAACCCTGAGATTAAGCGCCTCCTGCTCTATGGACTGGGCTCTTGATAATGATAATGATAATAATAATAATAATAATAATAATAATAATAATAATAATAATAATGGTAGTAAATTTATACCCTGCCCATCTGGCTGGGTTTCCTCAGCCACTCTGGGCAGCTTCCAACTGAATATTAAAAATCAGGCTGCCCCCCACCCTTGGGGGTCTCCCCCCACCTTCCCCTTCTTACTAGGGGATTTCAGCCATCCTTAAGGAGCTGCGTCTGAAACCACTGAACCTTCCTTCCCTAGAAGCAGCCCAAATTTGGACGGGTAATCATTGCAGCACTCTTGAAACTGTCCAATCCAAATTTTTAAGGCAGATTTTTTCTGTATCACCTTGTGTCCTGAATGCAGCATTACGACTGGAGGCAAGTCTCCCCTCTGTAGAAGCTCGGTCCTGGCAAAGAACTCTTAATTATTGGCTCCGTCTAAATCTAAATCCACACGGTCTACTGCCCTTAGTGACACAAGACCCCCATAAAAGTGTGCGGTCCAAAACTGTGCACCAAAAACTCCTCTCCTGCGGACTCCACCCACATCAGCTTCTCACGATGGGCTTTATTAAAGCAAAAGGGATAAAGGACTCAGAGCAACAGAGCAATCTGGCCATTATAAAGAAACTCTGTCCTTGGTATGCCTCCCCCCCCCCATCTCAGTTTGATTCCCTGGCACCATATTTGTATAAATTAACTATCCCAAAATACAGACGTGCCTTCACACTAGCCATACTGGATGTGATGCCCTCTGCCGTACTTGAGGGCAGATACCAAAAGATTCCAACTGAGAAACGACTCTGCCCTTGTGGAGATGGCAGAGTGGCTCATGTTCTCCTGTCCTGTCCCCTTTATAAAGACCTGAGGAATGAGATCACCACCCCACTCTCACTTACCATCCCAGGCCGCCCATCTGAGGCCACATTGGTCTTTCTGTTATCAGATCAAAATGATCAGAAGCAGCAAAGGTTGCTAGGTTTATCAAGGGTGCAATGAGATTAAGGGCCACTATCTGAACGATAATCTTGGTCATTTGATTGCCCTTTTTACCCATTGTTGTCTTTCTAATTGTATATTTTGCTTGGTTTATGTTGCTATGGCCATTGGCTAATGCGAATAAAGTTTATCCATCTTTGTGATCCCTGGAAGCAGGCCGAGGCTGCTGCCCCAATCTGCAAGTGGCCTGCCCTCCCGCCATCCCACCTGGCAGCTGCCCCCTGGCCTCTGGGGCCCCTCTGAGGCCCACTCAGGGGCTCCCAGAGCAAGCCAGGAGAAAGCCCCTCTCCCCCCCCCCCCGGTGCAGAGAAGGGGGGGCTCTGCCCGGGAGCCTTGGCGCAGCCCCCACCTGCGTCAGGGCACGGATGGGCCTGCACATGGCCTCGTTGGCCACACGGATGAAGCCCATGGCCACCTCCTCCACGCTGAGCGGGGGGCTGGCCCCACGGAAGGCGTTGACCCTGGCGGCCAGCTCCTCAAAGGCCTGCAGGGTGGCCTCCGGCGAGAGGGGAAGGTTCTCCGTGGGTCCAAAGATGTGGGGGAAGTAGCTGGGCAGGAGGCGGCCCAGGCACAGGTTGGCGTCCGTCACCGTCAGGGGGCCTCCTGGGGGCATAGAGGGAGAGGCGCAGTCAGGCACCCGCCTCCAGCACCCTGTCCCCCCCCACACACACACACCGCCACCCCCTGCCCCACACGGCTGCCTCACCCTTCCGGTAGCAAGCGGGGCCAGGATGCGCCCCGGCAGACTCGGGGCCAACGACAAAGAGCCCAGACCTGGAGGGGAGGAAAAAGAGAGAGGAGGAGATTAATTGACCACTGTGGCAAATGGGGGGGGGGAGGGCGCAAGGAGCTGCCAGGCCAGAGGAGGAGAAGTGCCGACTGGATCAGGCCCAAGGGGTCCATCCAGTCCAGCAGCCCAAGGGGAAACCTGGAAGCAGGATTGGAGCCAAGAGCACCCCTCTTCTCCTGCGAAGACCGCGCAGAGTCCTCCTGGCTAGGAGCTATCTGTGGCCCCCTCCTCTTACACTAAATTGTCCAATCCTCTTTCATCCCGGTTGGTGGCCCTCCTGTGGCAGGGAGTTCCACAGTTTAACTCGGGGCCCTGAACTCAAGGCAGGGAGAAGGGGCGAGAAAGCCCAGCAGCAGGAACAAGTGAGGCAGGCGTGGGCCCCAAGGAAATGGCCCTCAAAGGAGGCGGGGGCTGCGGGGTCACAAGGACGCCCACCCCATCGAAGGAAGACGGGATGGAGGCAACTGGATAGGCAGGAGAGGGAGCAGTAGCACCCCACAGGTCCCGGGGTGGGGGGCCATGAGCCCAACCTGAAGAAGAGCCGGGAGCCCCCTCCGGCCGCCACGGTGTTGATGTCCAGCTGCGGGGCCTGGATGCTGACCCCGGCCGTCGTGGCCTCAAAGACGTGCTCATACTCCCCGGCGTAGCGGCTCACGTCGGTGGAGGTGCCTGGGCGAGAGACCCCACGTGAGGGACCCTCCCAAACAGCCCCACACTCTTTCTTATTTATTTACCCCCCCTATGCCGGGAGGTCTCAGGTCTCACAGAAAAGAGCGCAATACAGTGGATGCTCAGGTTGCGAACGTGATCCGTGTGGGCCGCATCCTGCCCAGCTACTTCCCCCACATCTTTGGACCCACGCGGCCACCGAAACCCAGAAGTAACCCATTCCGGTACTTCTGGGTTTCGGTGGTCCGCAACCCGAAAAAAGACAACCTGAAGTGGTTGTAACCCGAGGTATGACTGTATATAAAGTCAAAATGAAAACACTAACCCAATAACGCTCCCCCCCAAAAAAGAGCCACATTTAAAAAGGGTGTCGGATGTCCTCTCCATGCCCCGTGGTCCCTCTTACCTCCCATGTCAAAGCCAATGATGGGCTGTCCATCTTCCCGGCGGTAGGTGGTGAGGGCATAGCCCACGACGCCCCCTGCTGGGCCAGAGAGGATGGCGCGGGAGCCGCTGAAGGCCTCCATGGGGGTCAGGCCCCCGTCAGAGCGCATGAACATGACCGGGACGCCCTGTGGAGAGAGGCCAGGGTAGACCAGGCTGAGGGGGGTCCCATCTGGCGGTGCCCTTGCAGGGTGCCCCCCCAGCCCCTCTGCTGTGATTCCCCCAAGGAAACTGGGTGCAAAGCAGACCAACCCTCTCCAGTTTCCAGAGGGAGGGAGGGAGAGAGACTGCCAGAGACGGGACTCGAACCCAGCTCCCCCCGGACAAGTCTTCCCCCGTTTCCCACCTGGAGCTGCTGAGAGAAGCCGTCCCGGAAGCTGCTCAGGTAGCGGTGGATGCAGGGTGTGAGGTAGGCGTCTGCGCAGGCCGTGTAGCCCCGGGGCACTGCCCGCACCATGGGCATCACCTGGGAGGAGAGGGAGACCTGCTGGAAGCCCAGCTCCTTCGCCAGCCGCCCCACCTGACGCTCGTGCTCTGGCCACCTGCGGGGGGAGGAGATGCTCAGCGCTGCTCACGCTCCGCCCTGGGAGCCAACGCGGGACTTGACATCTTTCCGCAGGACCTGCAAGACGGAGCTGTTCCGCCTGGCCTTTGGTTTGGACTCGGTCTGAGCCTTCTGTTTCCCTCCTCTTATGGCTTCGCCTTTAAAATGAGGCTGCATTTTAACCTGTATTTTAAATTGGTTCTTTTCCTATTATGTTTTTACTGTAATTTTACTGGCGTTAGCTGCCCTGAGTCCGACTTTGGCCGGGGAGGGTGGGGTATAAATAAATATTATTATTATTATTAATTTGTTACGGAGCAGCCCCTGCTTTTCTTCTGATGCTGCCTAACTGTCTTGGCCGTCACTTTCTCGGGGGCTCTGGTCTGGATCAGGCCAAAGGGGGCCCACCCAGCCCAGTCTCCTCCTCTCCCAGGGGCCGACCAGATGCCCCACAAGGAAATCAGCAGGATCCGGGCCCAAGAGCAGCTCTGGGCTCCTTGGTTTCCAGCAAGTGGGATTCAGAAGCACGCCAGCCTCAGACCAGGGGGCAGAGCATGACCATCCCGGCTGGGCGCTCTGCAAGGCCTCCTCCTCCTCTCATCCCTCCTGCAGGACCAAATTCCAGAGTCGGACTCTGCGCTGCGTGAAGACGGGCTTTCTTCCTCTGCCCTGAATCTTCCAACATTCAGCTTTTCTGCCGTTTGCCAATGTAGACATAGCTCAGCACAAGACTCCTAATCTCAGGGCTATGGGTCCAAGCCCCATGTAAAAGATTCCTGCCTTGCAGGGGATCCAGTGATCCTTGGGATCCCTTCCAGCTCTGCAGTTCCACGACTGCACTTCCTTCACTTCCTTTTCCGCTGAGGCTGCCTAGCTGGCTTGCCTGCCGGTTTCTGCTGGCAAAGGACTGGATGTGGGTTGCAAATAAAGGCTCTGGGGCTGGAGAGGAACTAGGCTGCGTCCAGGGCAGCTGTCTGCCAGCTCCATCTGGTACGCAGGATGAGACCCTCCCTGCCCACAGACTGTCTCGCCCGAGTGGTGCATGCTATGGTTATCTCCCACTTGGACTTCTGCAATGCGCTCTATGTGGAGCTACCCTTGAAGGTGACCCGGAAACTACAATTAATCCAGAATGCGGCAGCTAGACTGGTCACTGGGAGCAGCTGCCGAGACCACATAACACCGGTCTTGAAAGACCTACACTGGCTCCCAGTACATTTCCGAGCACAATTCAAAGTGCTGGTGCTGACCTTGAAAGCCCTAAACGGCCTCAAAGGCCCAGAATACCTGAAGGAGAGTCTCCACCCCCATCGTCCAGCCCGGACACTGAGGTCCAGCACCAAGGGCCTTCTGGCGGTTCCCTCACTGTGAGAAGTGAGGTTACAGGGAACCAGGCAGAGGGCCTTCTTGGTAGTGGCACCCGCCCTATGGAACGCCCTCCCACCAGATGTCAAGGAAATAGACAACTATCTGACTCTTAGAAGATATCTGAAGGCAGCCCTGTTCAGGGAAGTTTTTAACGTCTGATGTTTTATTCTGTTTTTAATCTGTTGGGAGCCGCCCAGAGTGGCTGGGGAAACCCAGCCAGATGGGTGGGGTATAAATAATAAATTACGATCATATTATTATAAGCAGCCCCACCCCCTCAACCCAGAGTGCAAGACTTCCTCCCACCTCAGGAGCAGAACTCACATGTAGGAGTGCAGAAGGACCACTGCCAGGCTGCGGATGCCCTGGGCCAACAACCCCTCCAGCTGCCCTCGCAGGGCATCCAGGTCCAACGGCCGGTGCACCACAAGGGACTCCCCCGTCAAACCTGGGAGGGGGGGTGAGAGGAAGAGAACCGCCAGGTGAACCCCCGTCGTCTGTGAGACCCTCCCTGCATGATCCTCCCACAGCCCCTCTGGGACAGATGGAGGCAGCAGAGCTCCCACCTGTGACTTTGGGGGCAGAGCCATAGAGCTGGCATCCCTCGCGATGGAGGACCAGGCGCTCGTCCACCTCCAGCACGGCCTCGTACAGCAGGTCTGGCATGGAGACTGCCTGGGGAGAAGGAGGGGTGGCGGGGGGGGGGTCACAGGCAGATCACTGTACGTTTCCGAGCACAATTCACAGTGTCGGTGCTGACCTTGAAAGCCCTAAACGGCCTCGGTCCAGTATATCTGAAGGAGCGTCTCCACCCCCATCATTCTGCCCGGACACTGAGGTCCAGCGCCGAGGGCCTTCTGGTGGTTCCCTCATTGCAAGAAGCAAAGCTACAGGGAACCAGGCAGAGGGCCTTCTCGGTGGTGGCGCCCGCCCTGTGGAACACCCTCCCAGCAGATGTCAAGGAAATAAACAACTATCTGATTTTTAGAAGACATCTGAAGGCAGCCCTCTTCAGGAAACTTTTAATGACTGATAATTTAATGTATTTTTAATCTTTTGTTGGAAGCCGCCCAGAGTGGCTGGGGAAACCCAGCCAGACGGGTGGGGTATAAATATATTATTATCATCATCATCATCATCATCTTCATCATCATCAACATCAGGGGACGGACATCCTCACTCGCAGGCCGGGAGAGGGATCTGCACCCCTTTCACAGAACCACAGAAATGCGGATTCAGAAGAGGCCCCCTGGGATCACCACCACTGGCTCCTCCTCCATCTGCTGGGGGGGGGCACTCCGCCGTCATAAACGTGTTGGGTTTGGTGCCACAGACGGACGCCGCCACTCCCTGCAACATGTTCCTGTGCGGGTGACCAAAATGCCAAGCGCAGGTCAGCCTCCTCGCTGGAGCCACATCGGGTGGTGCTTGCAGGAGGCCTGGCTCCCCGGGGCAAAGCTGCCAGGTGGGCAAGGCAGCCCCCCCAGCGCAGGATGGCCTCATGAATGAAAAGCAAAACCTTGAACTTGGCCCAGGAGCAAATCAGCAGCCAGAGCAGATCTCTGAGCAGAGCTTTCATGCACTGGCATAGTCAACCTCCTGTCGGCAGCCAAGCTAAGAGCATGGGAAACTGTGCCGGGCTGTTGGTCCATCAAGTTCAGTGTTGCCTACTCTGGCCGGCAGCCCCTCTCCAGAGGTCTCTCCCAGCCCCATCTGGAGACCCCAGGGATCAATGCAGGGAAGATGCTCTGCTACTGAGCTATGGCCCTTCCCCTATGGCTGTCCTTCAGAGATTCTTCCTGCAACTCTGCAAGTTTATGATTCTATCCTGTTTCCTTGCCCGCTCCCCCTTGGCACAAGAAGAATTTAGGGCATTTGAGGGCAAGCCCAGCCGTGAAAAATGTGCTGCTCCACTTGCCCTCCGGAGAAGGAGGGCCCAGACCAGAGTGAGCAGCAGTGATTGGGGAGGCAGGAAGGGAGGAGATGCTCAAGGCAGACAGGGGTGGGGGCACCAGCACATGGCACCCGTCTCTGCTCCCACCCCCCAGCCGGCTAGGAAAACACCTTCTCCAGCCTCCATGGAAACCAGGAGCAAAGCCCCCCCCCCTTCCCAGCTGGCTGGCTGCCCAGTCGGCTCTGCCGAGGGACCTCCAGGCTGTTTCCACATCCCCCCCCCATGCCCAGCCAGCAGGAACGCTCCAGCGCTGCCAGCCAATCCTGAGAGGGGCACAGCACCCGCCCACCCCTCCAGGCTGCCCAGGAAGGTGGCACCGGCTGGCACAGACTGGAGTCCAGACCGCTGCCTCTCGAGGGCAGAAGGGGACGGCTGAGCCCCGTTGGACCCAGAGGAGGGGGGGTGGGAGGGGGGAGAGTCCCGGCACTGACCAGGTCAAAGATGTGTGGCCGCGCCTGGTTGCCAATGTGCAGCAGGTCCCTGAAGCCTTTGGTGATGAGCAGCGCCAGGCTCTCCCCCTTGCGCTCCAGAAGGGCGTTGGTGGCCACCGTGGTGCCCATGCGGATCCACTCGATGCGCGAGGTGTCCAGGGGCTGGTCTTTGGGGAAGGGGACGCCGCATTCCTGGGGGGGGGAGCAAAGCGTCCGTCATGGCCTGCCAGACTGAACACACACACACAGGACAAGAGGGCAGGAAAAGCTCCTGCACAGCCTTTCCCAGAGGGCAGAGCCCTTGCGCATAATGGTTTGGAAGGTGCTCCTGTCGTCTTCTGGACTAAGCTCCTAAGGGACACTCCTGCTCTGCGAAGCAAAGAACCAGCCCCCTGCAGCCCTCCAGGAGGACCATAGCAGCCAGGGGGAGACACCCAGGTGCCCACCAGACCCATGGTCCCAACTCCCCACACAGGGAACACACACCTGGGGCACCAGTGCCTTACACTGCCCGGCAAGGGACCCTCCCAGCCCCTCCAGACCGAACAGGGGGCATGCACATGGCCCCCTGTTCTCCAGTTCCATCCAAGGGCTGCCTTTAAAGCCCCTCTTTGAGACCCCCGCCCAGCCGCTGAGATGGTCTTCAGGGGCTTCCTCTGGGTGCCCTCAGGTGGGCAGGGAGCAGGGCCTTTTCTGGGATGGCACCCCAACTGCTGGAAGAGCTGCTGGGCATCCTGGTCACCCTCTGTGACGCCCTCCCCTTTACCTGGGGCGGGGGGGGGGGGTTCAACTAGCCTCACAGTCGGGCTGGGGAGCTCCCCTTGCAGAAGGGCTCCTTGCAAGAGCTCCTGCTTCCTCCGGGCCACGATCCTTTCCTGCTGCTGCCGCTTTCTTGGCAGAGGCAACCCGAAGGCGCGTCCTCGCCAGACGCCCGGGCGGCCCTCTGCCCCGCGCCCCGAGGGCTTTCCCGGCCCGGGGCCGCCTCACCTCCTCCAGGACGCGCCGGATGCCCTCGGTGGGCGCGTCGCGGTAGTTGGCCGGGTCCTCGGAGAGCAGCTTCAGCACGCGCGCCTTCCCTCCGGGGCAGCGGGCGAAGACGTCCGTGAAGGTGCCGCCGCGGTCGATGGCGAACTGGAACTTGCCGGGCGCCGCCATGGCCCGACGGAGCGCCCGCCGGACGGGCGGCGAGGGAGGCGCGCAGAAACCCCGGGGTCCCCGCGGCCCGGCTTTAGCGCCTCACGGGGTCCCCGAGAGGAGAGTCGGCCGGCAGCGGACTGGGAAGCCTGGCTCGACGGCGCGCCGGTGGCCGAGACCTCCGCTCGGGAAGCTCCTCCTGCCGCGGGAGGGGCCGGCTCGGCGCCCCGCCTGACTTGCTGGACTGCTTCGCTCAGGGAAGGGAAGGGGGCGCTGGCGAGGCAAGGGGCGCCTCACCCCCCTCCCCGTCCAAGGGCGCAAACAGGCGGTGGTGGGACTGCTGTCCCGGGACGCGGGCTCATGGGAGTCCCCGCTCCCTCCTGCGGAACCGAGCGGGGCCAGGAGGCTCCAGGCGCCCCTTCGATGCTCCCCTCCGACGGGCCAAGAGAGTTGATGCCCTGAAAGGCGGTTCGTGCCCCCGCCCCGACGGGGGGCGCCCGGCAGAAACTTCAGGCGCCGGCGGCGAACCCCGTCTCAGCCCCCGGCCCTTTCCCGGCCGGGTCAGTCCCCGATCCTCACTTCCCGACTTGGCGGGGGGGGGGGGCGCGCAACCCTCGGGAGCGCCTCGCGTGGCGGCAGGGGGCGCGGCCGGCGGCGGCGAGGGGCGGAGCGGGGCCCGGCTTCCTTCTCCTCCTCCTCCTCCTCCTGGCGGGCCGGCATGGCGGGGCTGGAGCTGCTGTCGGAGCAGGGCTACCGCGTGGACGGGCGGCGCGCCGGGGAGCTGCGCCAGATCCGCGCCCGCCTGGGCGTCTTCGCGCAGGCCGACGGCTCCGCCTACCTGGAGCAGGGCAACACCAAGGCGCTGGCCGTCGTCTACGGGCCCCACGAGGTAGGCCGGCCGGGCGGGCGGAGGGCCGGGGAGGGATGGATGGCGGGGCCCGAGGGCGGACGGAGGGCTCTCCCGGCCCGCGCTGCCCTCCTCTCCTCTCCCCCCGCAGATGCGCGGCTCCCGCGGCAAAGCGCTGCCCGACCAGGCGCTGCTCAACTGCCAGTTCAGCCTGGCCACCTTCAGCACCGGCGAGCGGAAGCGGCGGCCCCACGGCGACCGGCAGGCGGGCGAGATGAGCCTGCAGCTCAAGCAGACCTTCGACGCCGCCATCCTCACGCAGCTCTACCCGCGGTCGCAGATCGACATCTACGTGCAGGTGGGAGCGGGGGGGCGGGAAGGCCCCCGGGGGAGACGGGGGGGAAGGATGGGGTTCCCAAGTGGAGGAGGCACTGCAGCCCCCCCCCCCACTCCAGCATCCTCTAACTTAGAGGGGTGCCTAACGGGGGGGGGGGTGCCTTGGTTCCACAAATCCATCCCAGTGCCCCCCACCCTAATTAATTAGGTAGGACTCATCCTTCCCATTTGTTGGAAGCCACCCAGAATGGCTGGGGCAACCCAGTCAGATGAGTAGCCTATAAGTAATAGAATACCCCCCCACCACCACTACTAATATTATTATAATATCGACCCTGTCGGATGGGTGGCATATAATAAATAAATTATTAAAATCCAGTGGCACCTTAGAGACCAGCTAAGCTTGTTCTTGGTATGAGCTTTCGTGTGCAGGCACAAGGTGCTACTGGAAGGAATTTTTTTTATTTTGTTTCGACTACGGCAGACCAACACGGCTCCCTCCCTGTAAATAAATTATTATCATCACCATCACTCTATAAAAAGCATAATTCATAATATCAGCTTGCACAACCTGCTAAGGAAAATAACATCATAAAATTCAAAACAGTAATAATTAATCGTACTTTGATTCAAAATCCAATGAGAATTACTCAGTTTAATTCATTCAACAAGAGGGGTGAGCTTGAGCCAGTGACCCCAGCTTTGCAAAGTCCAAGAGCCCTTGACTCTCTCCCCCCGCAAGACGTAGCTGTGCGCATGGGTGCCCTTGCCCCGGTGTGCTTGGTGCCTGAGGGTCCGGCTCTGGCTGGGGGCCTTGGGTGGGGAGGGGCTCCTTCCGCCGGCTCCTGAGGAAGCCTCTCCTGCGCCTTCCAGATCCTGCAGGCGGACGGCGGCAACTACTGCGCCTCGGTGAATGCGGCCACTCTGGCGGTCATTGACGCCGGCATCCCCATGCGGGACTACGTCTGCGCCATCTCGGCCGGCTTCCTCGAGGACACGCCCCTGGCCGACCTGAACTACGTGGAGGAGGCGGCCGGCGGCCCCCAGATGGCCCTGGCGCTGCTGCCCAAGTCGGAGCAGATTGCGCTGCTGGAGATGAATGCCCGGCTCCACGAGGACCACCTGGAGCGCATCATGGAAGCCGCCAGCAAGGCCTGCAAGGACGTCTACGCCGTGCTGGACCAGGTGGTGCGGGAGCATCTGCGGGAGGTCACTGCTCTGCTGGGCAAGTGAGCCCCCTCCCGGCTGCACTGTGGGGGGGGGGGCGCAGAGCGGTGGAAGACGCCTCCTCCTCCTCTTCTGCCGTTTGCTCAGGGGGCGCCAGCTAGATGCGGCCCAGAATCTCCCCCTTCCTCCCTGAACTGAGCCGCTCTCTGTGGGAGAGGAATGCGCAGCTGGAGGCAGGCCTGTGTTGCATTGCCTGCGCTGCTTTGGACTAAGCCTTTTTGTACAGGGTTGTTTCTTTCTTACATGCCAGAGAATTAAACATTCTTCCAATGAAAGTACGGAGCGTGCATCACTTGGGCACGTGGCTTCGCTCTCTGGCCTCAGGACTGGCGGAGATTTAAGAGTGGGTGAGCCTCGCCCCCTCCTGACCCGGGGTTCTGTGCGAGTGTCTTCAGTAAACACACCGTTGTGGCGCTTGACTTGGCCAGAGCAACTCTGGCCTCTGGGGGAGCCACAGAAGTGGAGTCCAAAGGCCTGAAACTTTGCACAGCTTAGATGGGGCCATTCCTTCATCTTAGCTTTACATGTGCATAGAAATTAAGTTGCACTCTCAGAGGAAAAGCATGCCTGCGTAATCAAATTGCCCAAACGGCACCTTAAACCTAGGTTAGGGTTGCCACCGTGGTATGCAGGAGCTGGGACAGAGCAACAGGAGCTCAACCCGTAGCGGGGATTCGAACCACCAACCTTCTGATCAGCAAGCCCAAGAGGCTCAGTGGTTTAGACCCTAATTTATATACCACTTTATATTTTAAATAATAAATCTCAAAGCAGTTTACAACACATTAAAAAAACAATCCAGAATAAAACAGATTCAAGCTTCAAGGAAAATATTTCAGATCCTTCTCTAAGTGACATTTGGCTTTCCTCATTCACCAGATGGTCTCCACATGGTCGCTGCAGTTGGACTCGTACCAGTTGCAAAACATGCCTGGTGCCTGGTTGGTTTCTAACGCTGGATAGGAGATCTAGCAAAGCATATGCTATAACTTCCACTCCACTTCTCTTCAGAAACAGCCCATCCACATTGAGTGCCCACCAAGGTTGGCAAGTGTTTGTGCCATGTGCTCTTTGCACAGGATGGTGCCTGCAGCATGACACAGGCACCCCGGCTTCTCTCTGCAGGTCCTTTTGGCTCTTGGCCGGCATGGTGGGTGACTGGTTCTGCCCTGGGCAGGTGGGGGGAGGTGGTCACTTCTTGGGCCCTTCCAACCTCATGCTTTGCTTGCAGCCCACATGGAAGAATGCAAGTGAAGAGGGGGCTAGCCTGGGCAGGAGCCCCTTCAGTGGCCCTGGGGTCAGGCGAGGGGCACATGCCAGTCACAAGCTTCGGGGGAAAGGGGTTAACCTCAAGGAGGGGCACCAGCACAGCCCCATCCCACGTGGTCTGAGGACTGTTGCTGTGCCACGGAGGTACCACAGTCAGCAGATAATAGATGTAAGAGCCGTGGCCAGGCTGAGTGAGCTGCAACATTTCCCAGCAAAGGCCTTGGAGGCCACGTGTCCTGCTTGCAGGAGCAGAAAGTGGCCATGTGGGAAGCTGCCTCAGGCTCAGTGGATCTCTGGGGTGTCAGGCAGGAGTTTTCCGAGCCCCACCTGGAGATGCCAGCAGGGACTGAGCATGGCCTGCACAGTGGAGGCTGTGGGCTAGAAAAACATGGATGCTCAGGTGATCCCTGTTGGTGGCAGCATGACGGGCCTGTCCCTGAGAGGAGCTGCTCTTGTGGAGAAGACCTGTCTGCTGCGCCATCAAACGAGGGGGGGGGGGATCTGGCCTGGGGCTCCAGGGGGGCTTCCTGCGCTTGCCCTTGAGCAAGTCCCCCTCTCTGCCCTGCCAGACTCGGCCCAGGACACAGCCTGGAAGACCAGAGGCCCCAGGGAGGGGGCCAGGGGGAGCAGAGGGGGCCTTTTCCATGCAGCCCCTTCTGGCCCTGGCCGGGGGGGGGCGCCACAGCCGGTCTGGGGCCAGGATCCGGCTTCCAGACGGCCTTGTGAGGGTCACACTGAATGAAATTACAACCCCCCAGGCGGAGAATGAGAGTTGGAAGCGGGTCTCTGCAGGGAAGGAACCACTGCTTCCCTTGGCGAGAGAGGCCCCAGGTGCACTCTGCACATGCTCGGAGGACCTCTTGTGACCTCCCCTCGAGAGAGAGAGCGCGACCTTCTTGGGCCCGGAAGCGCCGCCAGACCATAGACTCCGCAGCGGGCTAGAGCAGCCGTTCCGGAGGCGGGACTTCCGGCGGGCCCTCGCCGCGCTCGCTCTTCCGCTTCCCCTCGCCAGGGCCCCCCGGGAGCCGCTCTGGCCGGCTCCTCTCGCTGCTCGCGTGCGCTCGGCCGCCCCGGAAGGAGCCCCGCGAGGACGGTGGGTGCGGGGCCCGTTTTCCCCGCCCACCTCCCCCGCCCCTTGGGGGGGGTCCTCGTCCCGCCTGTCTGGCCCGGCGAGGAAGGCCGGGCGGGGGGGGCGGCGGAGAGGGAGCGGGATTCGAACCCAGGTCCCTGTCAGGTCTGAGCCCAATGAAACGGGGAAGGGGGGGTGGGGGTGGTTGCTGTTCTTATTGCTATTATTGCTGTTGTTGTTAATGGCGTTGCCCCCCTTCTCTGCCCCCCAGGGCCCTGAGAGCTCTGCGCGGCCATGGGGCTGCTCTCGGACCCCTACCGCCGGCGGGCCCTCTCCCGCCTCCTGCTGCGCCTCAACACCCCGCTCTGGTGAGTAATAATAATAACAATAATAAATTTAATTTATACCCCGCCCTCCCCAGCCAAAGCTGGGCTCAGGGCGGCTAACAACAAGTAGCGTCGTGGCCAGACCTCGGGGGGCTTCCGTGGGGCACAGCCCCCCTGCCCCCCCCTCCAACGGCCTCCCTCTCCTTCTCTCCGCAGCATCATCAGCTTCCTGGCGGGGCTGGGCTGGTTCCTGGGCTTGGCCTTCCACCCTTTCACGCTGCGCATCTACATGTCGGAGAACGCCATGGGCTCCACCATGGTGGAGGAGCATTTCGTCCACGGGGAGCGCGCCCTCTCCTACGCCCGGGAGTTTGCCGGCCACAAGAAGAAGGCGGGGTGAGTGAGGGGCTTGGGAGGACCTTCTGGGCTGCACCCCGAGTGCGTCCAGGGCTGTGCGGGGGGCTGGCACTCTCGGGCCTCTGCAGTCGCCCCCCAGATGAACCCAGTGGCTCAGAGCGGGCATTTTGGTGCCACCCCCAGCATTGCTGAGCCAGGGTCTTGCCCATCAGGTTCAGAGAAACTCCGACACTCCCTGACTCTACAAGAAGGAAAGTCTTCCATTCTGCCAGGAGTGGGATATCAAAGGGAAGAAGCAGTTTTGCCCCCAGTGCAGTTTAGGGTCTTTCTGCCCCCGGTGGGTTGGCCTTGGCACACCTTGGCAACTGTCTTCCAATCTCTTAACAATGGCAATAGAAAGTGAGCATTCTGCGCATACGTTTTCGATGCGTGGGTAAGCCTTGCCTCCTCTTTAAACCCTTATATAGTGAAGAATGTTGGGACGCGGGTGGTGCTGTGGGTAAAAGCCTCAGCGCCTAGGACTTGCCGATCGTCAGGTCGGCAGTTCGAATCCCCGCGGCGGGGTGAGCTCCTGTTGCTCGGTCCCAGCGCCTGCCAACCTAGCAGTTGGAAAGCACCTCCGGGTGCAAGTAGATAAATAGGGACCGCTTACTGGCGGGAAGGTAAACGGCGTTCCGTGTGCGGCTCTGGCTCGCCAGAGCAGCAATGTCACGCTGGCCACGTGACCCGGAAGTGTCTCCGGACAGCGCTGGCCCCCGGCCTCTTGAGTGAGATGGGCGCACAACCCTAGAGTCTGTCAAGACTGGCCCGTACGGGCAGGGGTACCTTTACCTTTACCTTTTATAGTGAAGAATAGATTGTCAGTGTTGAGTGTTTCATTCCATTGAAGGTCCACCCAAACCCAAGCCTAGATTTCTTATGGAGACAGTGCAAGATTTTTCCTTTATAAAAGCAGAAATATCAGAGGTTGAGAACAGGGTTCTCAACAAACATGCAGATGATGTAAAATACGCAGGTTCTCAAATGCAGAGGCAGAGGGCCTTCTCGGTGGTGCCACCCTCCCTGTGGAACGCCCTCCCATCAGATGTCAAGGAAATAAACAACTGTCTGTCTTTTAGAAGACATCTGAAGGGAGCCCTGTATAAAGGTAAAGGTACACCCCAGGTAGTGTGGTTGCTGACCTTGAGCCAGACATCCTGGAGAGTGAAGTCAAATGGGCCTTAGAAAGCATTACAAATAACAAGGCCAGTGGAAGTGATGGTATTCCAGCTGAACTATTTAAAATTTTAAAAGATGATGCTGTTAAGGTGCTACACTCAATATGCCAGCAAGTTTGGAAAACTCAGCAGTGGCCAGAGGATTGGAGAAGGTCAGTCTACATCCCAATCCCAAAGAAGGGCAGTGCTAAAGAATGCTCTAACTACCGCACAATTGCACTCATTTCACACGCTAGCAAGGTTATGCTTAAAATTCTACAAGGAAGGCTCAAGCAGTATGTGGACCGAGAACTCCCAGAAGTGCAAGCTGGATTTAGAAGAGGCAGAGGAACCAGAGACCAAATTGCAAACATGCGCTGGATTATGGAGAAAGCTAGAGAGTTCCAGAAAGACATCTACTTCTGCTTCATTGACTATGCAAAAGCCTTTGACTGTGTCGACCACAGCAAACTATGGCAAGTTCTTAAAGAAATGGGAGTGCCTGATCACCTCATCTGTCTCCTGAGAAATCTCTATGTGGGACAAGAAGCTACAGTTAGAACTGGATATGGAACAACTGATTGGTTCAAAATTGGGAAAGGAGTACGACAAGGCTGTATATTGTCTCCCTGCTTATTTAACTTATATGCAGAATTCATCATGCGAAAGGCTGGGCTGGATGAATCCCTAGCCGGAATTAAGATTGCTGGAAGAAATATCAACAACCTCAGATATGCAGATGACACAACCTTGATGGCAGAAAGTGAGGAGGAATTTAAAAACCTTTTATTGAGGGTGAAAGAGGAGAGTGCAAAATATGGTCTGAAGCTCAACATCAAAAAAACGAAGATCATGGCCACTGGTCCCATCACCTCCTGGCAAATAGAAGGGGAGGAAATGGAGGCAGTGAGAGATTTTACTTTCTTGGGCTCCATGATCACTGCAGATGGTGACAGCAGCCACGAAATTAGGAGACGCCTGCTTCTTGGGAGGAAAGCGATGACAAACCTAGACAGCATTTTAAAAAGTAGAGACATCACCTTGCCAACAAAGGTCCGTATAGTAAAAGCTATGGTTTTCCCAGTAGTGATGTATGGAAGTGAGAGCTGGACCATAAAGAAGGCTGATCGTCGAAGAATTGACGCTTTTGAATTATGGTGCTGGAGGAAACTCTTGAGAGTCCCATGGACTGCAAGAAGATCAAATGCATCCATTCTTAAGGAAATCAGCCCTGAGTGCTCACTGGAAGGACAGATCGTGAAGCTGAGGCTCCAATACTTTGGCCACCTCATGAGAAGAGAAGACTCACTGGAAAAGACCCTGATGTCGGGAAAGATGGAGGGCCCAAGGAGAAGGGGACGACAGAGGATGAGATGGTTAGACAGTGTTCTCGAAGCTACAAAGATGCGTCTGACCAAACTGCAGGAGGCAGTGGAAGACAGGAGGGCCTGGCGTGCTCTGGTCCAGGGGGTCACGAAGAGGCGGACACGACTGAACGACTAAACAACAACAACAACACCCCTGACAGTTAGGTCCAACTGTAGCCGACTCTGGGATTGCGGCACTCATCTCGCTCTATAGGCCGAGGGAGCCGGCGTACAGCTTCCGGGTCATGTGGCCAGCAGGACTAAGCCGCTTCTGGCGAATCAGAGCAGCGCACGGAAACGCCGTTTACCTTCCTGCCAGAGCGGTACCTATTGATCTACTTGCACTTTGAAGTGCTTTCGAACTGCTAGGTTGGCAGGAGCTGGGACCGAGCAACGGGAGCTCACCCCGTTGCGGGGATTCGAACCGCTGACCTTCTGATTGGCAAGCCCTAGGCCAGGGGTCAGCAAACTTATTCAGCAGGGGGGCGGTCCACTATCCCTCAGACCTTGTGGGGGGCCAGACTATATTTTGCGGGGGGAAATGCACAAATTCCTATGCCCCACAAGTAACCCAGAGATGCATTTTAAATAAAAGCACACATTCTACTCATGTAAAAACATGCTGATTCCCGGACCATCCACGGGCCAGATTTAGAAGGTGATTGGGATACCAATGCCCTAGGCTCTGTGGTTTAGACCTCAGCGCCACCCGCGTCCCCCTGCAGCCCTGTATAGGGAAGTTTTTAAGGAATGATGTTTGAGTATGTTCTGATATGTGCTGTGAGCCACCCAGAGTGGCGGAGGAAACCCAGCTAGATGGGTGGGGTATAAATATTATTATTATTATTATTATTATTATTATTATTATAGTGTAATGCAGATGATTTCCTAACTGGTCCTTCTGCCACCTGGTCGATACCCCCTCCCTCCTCAAGGGGGGCATTGCTGTAAAAGCTGGTGGAGCAGAAGAGGAGAGCTGGGCGCTCACCCGCCCCCCCCTGGTGCCCCTTCCTCTCTCCCCAGGGGCATGCCAGTGGCCTGGCTGGAGAAGACCATGTGGAACCTGGGCCTGGAGGTGTACAAGCAGTCCTTCTCCCGCACGCTGCCCTTCCCGGATGAGATGCGAGAGAGATACGTAGGTGCTGGGCTTCCTGGCTCCTCCGTGGGCAGGTGGGTGGGCGGCAGTGCGGCTGTTCCGCTGCTGGGGAGATGAACCCTCAGCTGCCCTTACTTTGCAGATGGTCAAGGGCACCAACGTCTATGGGATCCTGCGGGCTCCCCGGGCAGCCAGTACGGAGTCCTTGGTGCTGAGCGTCCCCTGCAGTGAGGGGCAGCAGAACAACCAGGCCGTGGGGCTGATGCTGGCGCTGGCCTCCCACTTCCGAGGTGAGCTGGGAGGGGGGGCTTTTGAGATCCTTCAGCTGATCGCGGCTAAGCTAGAGATGTGTAGTCAGGGGGTGTTGTGCCCTGTTCCCCTCTCTTTGTTTCCCCAAAAATGGAGGAGTGGAATCCAGGCCAAATAGGCTCATTTGCATTTCTGCAAGTTTAAATCTGGGTTTTCCGTATCTCAACCTGCCCGGAACTGTAATGCATGAAATTTCTTAGAAAGAGACGGGGTAGGATCCAGCTTCCTCCCTGGTGTCCCTTCCCCTGGCTGGGAGGAAAGAACTGGCTCTGCCCGTTGCTTCCTTGGGGGGGGGGTGATGTGTGCCGGTGCTGGGCCTGCCCAGGGGGTTCACGGGGGCTGCTGAGCTTCCCCTCTGTCCTAGGTCAGATCTACTGGGCCAAAGACATCATCTTCCTGGTGAACGAGCACGACCTGATTGGGATGGAGGCCTGGCTGGAGGCGTATCATGATGTCAACGTCACAGGTGAGAGGGCGCTGCCTGGGGGAGTCTGCCTGGAGCTGCTGGGGGGGAGGGAGGGAAGTGGCTTCCTCCCTCCTCTTGTTTCTCCAGAGCGGCCCCCATGTGTCTCCCTGCCAGTTCTTCCGCTGTCTCCTCTGCCTGCATTCCCCAGGCCTGGCCCAGACCCCCAACGTCCCTTCACCCAGCCAGCTCTTCCAGGGTCCTGTTATCCAGCCAGAAAGGCTCGTCTCCCAACGCACGCCCCCCAGGCTTCTGCCCTGCCCAGTCGCAGAACGACTGGCTCCCGTCCTCTGGGAATGAAGGGCAGCGCCCCCAACCCTGTGATGTGAGTGGCCATCCCCCTCATTGGCTTTTATTTTAGCAGCCTGGGGCCATCCTTTCTCTCCCCCCGCAGAGGTGCACTCGTCAGGGATGTTGGGCCGGGCAGGAGCCATCCAGGCCGCCATTTCCCTGGAGCTGAGCAGTGACGTCATCACCAGCTTTGACGTGGCCGTGGAGGGGCTGAACGGGCAGCTGCCCAACCTGGACCTCGTCAACCTCTTTTACTCCTTCTGCCAGAAGAACGGGCTGCTCTGCACCATTCAGGGCAAGGTAGGTGGGGAGGGGGAGGCCATTTGGGCCCTGCCCAGAGCCCCCTAGGCAAAGGCCTGCGAGGGAAGCAGCCCCAGCTGGCTGGAGGGGAGGCTCCGGCCTTGCCTCTTTCCCTGCCCGTGGGGTGGGTTGCTCAGCTCCTGGGTCGTGAGGGCAGGGAGCTGCTTTGGGCCAATTGTCCTGAGTCCCCTCTCCGCTCCCCTCCAGCTGCAGCGGACCGACTGGGACTCCCTGCCGGCCTTCGTCCACTCTCTGCAGACGATGCTTCTGATGGTGCTCAAGCAGGGCTCCGGCCGGCCGCAGGGGGACCACGGGCTCTTCCTGCGCTACCACATCGAGGCCATCACCCTGCGCGGCATCAACAGCTTCCGCCAGTACAAGTTTGACATGGGCATGGTTGGCACGTGAGTAGGCGGCCTTGGCAGGGCATGGGTGCGAAGGACCCTGTTTGGGGAGCAGACCTTGGCCTGTGTGGAAGCCGAGAAGGGTTGGGATACGCCCACACTGGCCTCAGGAGGGGGAGGCGAACGTCAGAAGAGCATGGGTACTGGATCAGGCCAAAGAAGAGGCCCTCTAGTCTGGCATCCTGCTTTCCCAGTGGCAGAATGCCCCTGAAAACCTAGGAATCCCCGGGAGACTGCCTCTGGGCTTGGAGGTTCCATGAGAGCAGAAGTGGGGCCTGGTTGTTGGTTCAGGTCAAAGAAGAGCCCCTCTAGTCCCGCCTCCTGTTCTCCCAGTGGCCAACCAGATGCCCCAAGGGGAAGAAGGCCACAAGCAGGATTCGAACCCAGGAGCTGCTCTCTCCCTTCCTGTTCTCAGAAGCCCTGCCACCTCTGATTGTGGATGCAGAGCAGAGCCATCCTGGCCAGTAGCCATCCATAGCCCTCTCCTCCTCCAAGAATTCTGCCTCTCACCCCGTCGCTTGCCTTCCCCAGGACCCTGGAGGGAATGTTCCGGAAGCTGAACAACCTGCTGGAGCGCCTCCACCAGTCGTACTTCTTCTACCTGCTCCCGTCTCTCTCCCGCTTCGTCTCCATCGGGCTCTACATGCCGGCCTTCGGGTTCCTCATCCTCATCCTGGTCCTCAAGATATCCTCCTCCTCCTCTGGGTGGGGAGCAGGGAGGGGGTCCGGGGGGAGTTTCTGTCTCTTGCTGCTTCTGAGTTGGGATCCAGGGCAGGGTCAGAGGAGAAACTTCCACTTGAGGAGCCCAGCTGTGGGGCCACCTAGTGGAGGACTCCCCAGGAAGCAGGCGGACTGATGGTGTCTGTCTCCAGGAGAGGCTCCCTCTGACCACCAGGCGCTGGGGCCTTGCAGGGAGGCGCTTGGGAGCCCAACTCGAGGCTCCTCTGGCCTGAGGGTGGCTTTTTCTGTACCTCTTGGGAGCCAGAGGACGGGACAGGCTCTGGAGCTTCTGCCCTGACCAGCTGCGAGGATGAACAGAAGCTGATAGGCCTGGGGCATCCCCTGTTGGGAAGGTGGCCTGAGCAGACTTCCATGGTGCCAGGCTGCCAGCCCTACCCTTCAGCCGGACAGCGTCCTTGTGCAATGTTGCTCCTGTGCCAGAAGGAAGAATTTCAGCAAGCGCAGCTTAACCCTCTGGACTCCTCTCTTCCATGCAGCAACTGCGGCCCATAGGCCTGGCAGCCAAGCCCTTCAGGAGCAGCCCTGGTTTGCCGCAGCCCCCATCAGTGGGCGAGAGGCCTCCCTTGGGTGCCCCCTGTTTCTGGCTGGCCAGGCTCAGCCTCACTCTGCCCTGTGCTTCTCCCTCCACTTGTCATTCATCTCAGCAGAGCTCTGGCAAATGCCAGAGGTGTTCCGACAAGAGGTTGAGGGGTGCTAGGTTCCCTGGCATCGCCTTAGCTAGACCCTGGAAGGCCACCCCCCTTGGTGCTCCTCTGGATACTTGGGGAGGGGGTGTCTGGTTGGTGTCCCCTTGGATTTGGGTGAGGGGAGTTCCTGGCTTGGCTCATCGCATCCTCTGAGGTCCTGCCTTTCCCTTGACTCCTCCTTCCTCTTCACGCTCTGGACCTGTGGATGAAGCTGAGCCGCTACGACGTGGACCCAGATGACCGGCTCTGCGACGGAGACCAAGGTCCTAGTCCTGTTGTTCTGGAGGTGAGATGATGTGGCGGGGAGTGGCGGGGTCCCTGGGGAGGGGGCGGAGAAGGGACTCGGTGGCGGGAAAGGACCTGCATGGGCATTGCTCGCCTCATGAAGTCACCCTGGAGCCCTGCACAGCCCATTCCTGCAATCCTGCACCCCCCCCCCGAAAAAAACATGGGTGCTGCTTGTCTGCTCCTGGAACGGTCAGTCCTCTCACACTGGCTGCTTCCAGCACATGGCAGTGTAGTGTTTCCAAAGTAAAGGAAGGATTGGACTTTGATTAATAAGATACACACGAGGCTGGGAGGGGTACGTATAATAATAATTCCTTTCCACTCCTCGGCCCAGGTCGTTTTATTCACAAAAGAACTTTTTACACAGTGTTCGTAAGAACCAATCAGATTTCCTCTGAGCATTTCAAAAAAACCCACGTGGGGCAAAGTCAGATCAGAAGAAATTATTTTAACTACAAAGAAACGATTTCCTAATTGAGCATGCTGCTCTTGTTCCAGCAGAGATCCCCAAATGCACAATGAGCTCTTCTTTGGGGAAAGGGTGGGGTTGTCCCCCCCCCAAACTCCCCCCAGCCTTAGCCGCGACTCCTGGCCTCCCCATCCAGGGAGGGGGCCCTTCTGCTGACCCCTCCGCCCTCCTCTCTCACCCAGGAGCCCAAGCCCAGCCTGCTGACGCTGGTGCCCCCGCTGCTGATCTGCCACGCCACGGGGCTCGCCCTCTACTTCGTGCCCATCCTGGGGCAGCAGGTGGCCACGCAGCACTTCCCCGTCTCGGAGTCGGAGGCTGTGGTGCTGACGGTCATTGCCATCTACGTGGCGGGGCTGGCGTTGCCCCACAACACGCACAGGTGACGGGGAGGGAGGGGAGGAGACGGCCAGGCCAGGTGGGGGCCCTGGTGCGACGCTTGCCTGTCCCGGCACAAAGCAGGGAGAGGGCGAGACATGTAGAGCTTCAAGGGGTGCCTGATTGCCCGGCGCTCTCTGGGCCAAGGGCCGGGCTGCTGCTGCTGCTGCTCTTCTTTCCAAGGGGCTGCGCTTGTGCCGCCTGCAGACCGGTTCTGTCTCTCTGCCCCGCAGGGTCCTGACGGGCTCGGGAAGCGACCGTGGCTGGATGACGCTGAAGCTGGTCTCGCTCCTCTACCTGGCCATGCAGCTGGGCTGCATCGCCCTCATCAACTTCTCCCTGGGCTTCCTGCTGGCCGTCACCATGGTGCCCGTCGCTGCCCTTGTCCAGCCCACGGGGCCCAAGTACGTACGCCCTGGGGCTGCTTCCTGCTTCCCTCTCTGCCCCCTCCCCACAAGAACTGGGCTGCAAAGGACAGGGGTCACCAGAATTGCCCAGGGCAGATGGCGGGGCGTCTCCTTGCCACTCCTCCCCCTGAGCTCTGTCCTCCAGCTACAAAGGGAGACAGAGGCCTTTCCGTGTTGCTGGGAGTTCGCAGCTGCCCTCAGCTGCAGCCAACACATCAGGGAAGGTGGCAGCTGTAGCCTAACGGCCTCAGTTGGGCACTTGCAGCCTCCCCATCCCTGGCCTAATGAAGTGGCCGTGTTCCCCCCCTTCTGGGCCAGTTCCTTGCGGGGAAAGCCAGGGGCCTCTCCAGAGCAAGAAGCAAGGAGGCAATCGCTTGGCAGAGCCAAACTTGTTTCTGTATGTCGGGCTTCCTCAGGAGACGCAAAGCAGAGCTGCCCACATCAGGATGATGCGTTTGGCCTTAGTTTCAAAATGGAGATACAAATAGGACTCTTGTCCCAAAGGTGCTTTGCAGGAATAGAGTCCTCCCCATTATCCTTCTGTGGGGGGTGTTATGGAATTTAGGGGTGGGGCGTGTGTCCCCCAGGCAAGCTTCTCAGCTTTTCGAATTTGTGGCCCTGGACCCTTGGTCCTGTCCTTCAGGGCGGTGGGTGTTTCAACCCTGTCCATGGCTGAAGAAGGAACGGTTGCTTTAGGAAGGTGGGGGTTCTCGGTTTGTTTTTGTTCCTCAGTATTGGTATCAAACTTTATTTTGGTCACAGACCTGCATAAGATAAAAAATACTGATAAACAGAATGCGTAAGACTTAAATCAGGTAAGGGATAAAAACTAGTAGTTAAAAAGTGATATCATACATAACTTAAAAAGATAGAAACAAGGACAAACGGTTAAAAGTGACTATAAGAGAGGGAGCGTGAAGGAGCACAGGTCTTGCATTTGGGGTCTAGTTTGTGGCGCAAACCACCCTTTGACGAATATCCATCATGGCAGCGCAAAATCTAGGAATTATCTTGTACTTCTATATTGTGAACGGCCCTGTGATCTACAGACAAAGGGTGGCATGCAAATTTTAACAACAAAACCCACAATACATCCTGCCCTTTCGGGCCTGCCCCTGCCCGTGTGCCCGCAGGAGCCCAGAGTTTTCTTTCCCCGTTTCCTCCCCAGGTACCTCTACGCTGTGCTGCTGGTCCTGGTCACGCCAGCGGCCACACTTCTCTTCTGCATCTTCCTGTACCAGGAACTCATTGAGTACCCCATCTCCCTGCTGGAGGGCTGGCAGCGCTTCTTGCAGGCGATTGCGGAAGGGCTGTTGGACCACCACCTCTACGGCTCCATCGTCTTCCCCTTCATCGCCATCTTTGTCTACCCCTGCTGGCTTCTACTCTGGAATGTGCTTTTCTGGAAGTAGCCCCCTGACGCTGCCTCTGTGCTTGAATGGGCCTGCCCCAATCTACTTTGGACTTCCCTGGGGCAGCCAGGGGAGACTTCCCTTCCATCCTGCTGGGTGCCACTGTGATTTCAGAAATGTGAAACTCTGGGGCAGAGGCGAGAGGCCTCCTGAAGCCATCAGCTGGAAGGCTGTAGGGGATGCCTGCTTGGGGAGTATCCTGGTCTTGTGGGATTTGACGTCTGCGGCAGCTGCAGCCACGGTTCATAGTTCTGGGTGTGGGGCAGGCTGGGCAGCTGCTCAGAGCTTGCAGGAGAGGGGGAGCTTGGGCTGGGGTAACTGGATCCTGGTTCTTTTGTGGTGGCCCTGCTTTAAGTCATGAGTGTGGCTCTCGGGGCAGGACGCCAGCCTGGGGTGTGGCTGGTCCTTTTCTCGGTGGCTTCAGCTTGCATGTGGACCACATGGGGCCAAGAACCAGCTCTGATGTTAGCAATGCAAGATGATATTGAGGGGGGGGGAGGAGGTTAGGGAGAGTAGCTGTGTACAATCTTTAAATAAAAATAAAGACAAAAGATTTTGATACAGTGCTTGCACTTATTTTCATCCAGACTTCTCACCAGAAACACAGCTCTTGGGGCGTCTGCTAACAATTCAAAATATAATCCATAACCTTGCACTTAAGATGTACTAAAAGAGTAAAGCAAAGCAGCAGCTGGTCCCGTTATAACGGGGGGGGGGGGGCATCTTTGACCCTGCAGATGTGGCTGGACGTGGCAGGGCATGCTTTTATACTGCTGCAGTTTCACTGGTTTCATGGTTTTTTGTTGTAATGATACTGGGTTTTGTTCTAATGATACTGGTTGATTTTACATTGTATACAGCTTAGATATTTTTATTTTATTTTGTTATTTATTAATCAAAGTTGTATACTGCCCTTCCTCCATAGATTTCAGGGTGGTTCACAACAGAAAAATACAAGATTCTCTCACTCTATAAAAAAAGAACAAAACAAACCAGTACCCACACACACACATTTAAAAGGGTATCAAATGTTATTCAGCCCAAGGCCTAGTGGAAGAACGTTTTTGCCTAGCGTCTAAAGGCATATAATGAAGGTGTCAGACAAAACTCCCTGGGGGAGAGCATTTCACAGACAGGAAGCCACTACACACTTTGAATTGGGCCAGGAATGTGCACCTGCCCTTCAGCCTAAGGTGCCAGGCACCCGGGTGGCCCTTGGGCAAGAGCCTCAGCTGCTCCTGGGCAGATTTCTCCCTGTGCCTCTGCCAGCCTGCGCTGAGGGAGCAGAGGGTTGGGGCTGCAAGGCAAGGCTTAGAAGCAGCACATACCGACCCCACTGACCCCCTTTTCATGTACAAGAAAAGGAGGGGCTGGGGAAGGTGAGAGGCTCCCGCCTGAAGCCCTGGAGAGCCATTGCTGCCGGTCAGTGTCAGCAGTACTGAGGTGGATGGGCAGCTGGGTCTAGAAGGCAGCTGGCTGGGCTCCTTTTCCACCCCTTGTTGTTTAGTCGTGTCCGACTCTTTGTGACCCCCTGGACCAGAACACGCCAGGCACTCCTGTCTTCCACCACCTCCCGCAGTTTGGTCAGACTCATGCTGGTAGCTTCGAGAACACTGTCCCACCATCTCGTCCTCTGTCGTCCCCTTCTCCTTGTGCCCTCCATCTTTCCCGACATCAGGGTCTTTTCCAGGGAGTCTTCTCTTCTCAGGAGGTGGCAAAAGAACTGGAGCCTCAGCTTCAGGATCTGTCCTTCCAGTGAGCACTCAGGGCTGATTTCCTTCAGAATGGATCGGTTTGATCTTCTTGCAGTCCATGGGACTCTCAAGAGTCTCCTCCAGCACCAGAATTCAAAAGCATCCATTCTTTGGCTATCAGCCTTCTTGATGGTCCAGCTCTCACTTCCATACATCACTACTGGGAAAACCAGAGCTTGAACTATACAGACCTTTGTTGGCAAGGTGATGTCTCTGCTTTTTAAGATGCTGTCTAGCTTTGTCATTTCCACCCCTACGAGGGTCATTAAGGGGTTAAAGCGACGGAGCACGCCCTTCCTAGAGGGGACATAGCAAGCGCTGTAGAGCGGCTCCTCGCCAAGGGGGGGGCGGGAGCTGGGCGAGGCGCCAAGCGGGCCGCACTGCAGGGCTGTCGTCGTTGGGCGGCCCCCTCCCGCTTCCAGCTGAGGAAGAGACTCAGCGGCGCCTCTCCAGCTCAACGCGGAAACGACCCGTCCGCAGGCGGAGAAGGCCCTCTCTTGACTTTTATAGCTCTATGGGGATTCTTTCGCCCTCCCCATAGAGCTACAGATATGAAGAGTGACACGCAGTCTGAACTTCCGGGAACAATAGAAAAGCCTGGCATAGGAGCCTAGGAAGAAGAGCCCCGGCTGGATCAGGCCAAGGGGACCCGTCGAGTCCGGCCTCCCCGAGGGAAAACCCGCCAGACCCCCAGCATTACTGCTTCGCCCCCTCCTTCTCCTCCATGAATTTGCCTGGTCCTCTCTTAGTGCACCTGAGTTCCCCAGCTGAGCTCCGCCGCGCGTGGAGGATGCTCTGGCTCCCCAACACGCAGCTCCGAGGGCGACCCAGACCAGGAGGGGACGGGAGCCCAGCCTGACGAGGAGCGGCGGAAGGAGCTGGGAAAGAGGAGCCGAGGAGAGCCGCCCGCCCGGCGGAGCCCAGGACTCGAACCCGGGGCTTCGGGTGGCAAGAAAGGAGATTCCGCCTGAACATCCAGAGGGGCTTTCTGCCTGGCGGCGGAAGGGAGATCTCCAAGCAGAGCCTGGCCGGGGCTGGACTAGACGCCCCCTGAGGGTCCCTCCTGATCCCTCCCTCCCGAGCCCCCCCCCGCCTCTGTCTCCGCCTCAGGCCGGAGAGCCCCGCCCCTCCGGAAGTGACGCCCGACCGCCTTCCGCCGCGCGGTGCCTTGTGGGCGGCTGGGCTGGCCGGCTCCTCTGCAAGATGGCGGCGGCGGCGGCGGCGGTGGCGGCGCGGAGCCTGGCGCGATCCCGGGGGGGCCTCCTGCTGCCTCCCCTGCCCGGAGGGCCCCGCCCGCGGGTAAGAGCCGCCCCCGCCCCGCCCCGTCTCCCCCGGAGGCCCCGCCCCGCCCGGACGGGGGCGGCCCAAGGTCACCGCGTCCCCCGCGGGGTCACCCGACGCCCCTCGCCCGGGGCTCCGGCAGAGGCGTCCCGGGGGCGGGCGGGGCAGAGAGACGCTCTCCTTCCCGTGGCGGGGAGTTCCGCAGGTCGCGCTGAGGACTCGGGGGCGGGGAGCCTCGCGACCCCGCTGCCAGGCCGGCTTTTCTCCCGGGGAGGCGGAGGAGGAGGAGGCCGCCTTTCTCTCCCCCCCCCTGCCCGCCGAGAGGGCTCTGAAGGGCTGGTGCTGCAGCGGGGAGGCCCTGGCCGGGCTGGAGCGGGGCAGGCGGAGCGGAGGGCCAGCCTGATTCTCGGGATCAGGGCAGGATGGACGTAGAAGCTAAACAAGCTCTAGCTTAGGGTCTCCCCAAAAAATTAAAGGGGAAAAACTGGATGTGCATTTCCAAAATAGAAGAGTAGAAACACCTGAAATGAAACCTGCACACGGCAGCAGTGTTTTGTGTTGTGTAAGCTCCTCTGATGTAAGTCCTGGCCCCGCCTGCCAGCCTGCTCATCTCTTATATAGGCTGCCTACATTCTGCATGTGCAAATGGCTTGAGATACCTATTAGGTCCAGAAACCAAAATCCGGCCCTGCTCAGGATGCGCCTGGAGAGTGGCAGACCGAGGGAGCTGGGCAGCCAGGCGGGGGGACGGGGACCACGCAAAGCAGGGCAAGAAGGGGGTCCGGGTCTCTGGTCTGCTGGGTCCCGAGGGCCGTAGGGAGTGGAAGCTTCTCTGGGATTCTGATGTGCAGCTTGTGTGCTTCAGAGCTGGCAATTTGGGGCATCTGCGGAGGCTGCAGGAATAGAGGTCGATCTGCAGCTTCTTGTCACCTCTGGGTTTTGCGTTGGTTCTGGCCGCAAAGCCTAGACGGTGTGCTTGGGGTTTGCTTGCTGTTCTTGTTCGCGGTCTCTGCTCAGGCATCCCTCTGCACCTGCCGGATGCAGCACAAGGACTTTGGCAAGGGACCCCCTCCCCACGAACATGGAGGCATCTCCTAATGGTTGTAGCGCTGCTCATCCTGTAGCCTTATCTATTTTACTTATAAAATTATATAGTGCTGTATCATAGAAATATATTACAACAGTTTACAATAATGTAGAAGTATAAAACCATACAGTAACAACATTTTCAGGCTGTCTTTCATGTCCCCTTTCCTCCACCCCCACAAGGGATGTTCTTGGCTTGTAGAGGATTGCCTGCTTTCCATGCAGAAAGCCCCAATTTATGGTCCCCCAGTATCTCCCAGCTAAAAGGAGCAGAGGTCTTCGGCTGGGGAGATGCTGCTAGTTCATTCGTTCATTCATTCATTCATTTAGGTAGTTTAGACCCTGATTAACAATTTTCCCCCCTCACAGTATAGATGAGATTAGATGAATGGATTGTCTGACGTGGTGTTTGGGAGGCTGCTTTATTATTTATTATTATTATTATTATTATTATTATTATTATTATTATTATTACGATTATTACGATTACAGTCATACCTTGGTTGCTGAACGCCTTGGAACTTGTACGTTTTGACTCCCAAACGATTGAAAACCAGAAGTGGATGTTCCAGTTTTCAAATGATTTTTGGAAGCTGAACATCTGGCGCGGCTTCTGTGGCTTCTGATTGCAGCCAATCAGAAGCTGCACTCTGGTTTCCAAACATTTTGGAAGTTGAACAGACCTCCGGAATCGATTCCATTCAACTTCCAAGGTATGACTGTATTATTATTATTAGAATTTGTATACAGTAGTACCTCTGGATGGGAATGGAATCCGTTCCAGAGCCCCATTCGCATCCTGAAGCAAATGCAACCCACGTTTGCGCAGGTCGCGATTCGCCACTTCCGCGCATGCGCGTGATGTCATTTTGAGCGTCTGCGCATGTGTGAGCAGTGAAACCCAGAAGTAACACGTTCTGTTACTTCCCGGTTGCTGCAGTGCGTAACCTGAAAATGCTCAACCTGAGGCATATTTAACCCTATACCTGGAGGTCTCAGGGTGGTTCACAGAACAATACGAGGCCAAAGTCCTCGACAGGAGCCTAAGTCTTGCTATTGTAAGGCCTCGGTGAAGCCCCTCCTGTTGTCGCCGCGACTTCTCTCCAGCCAGGGTCTGCCCACGAGTTCACTCTGTTGTCCTTTCCCCCCAGGCCACCCTGACCTCCTTGGCAGGTCTCTCCCGAGGCAAGAAGGTGGCGCTGACCACGCTGGGGGTGCTGACGGCAGGCGGAGCAGGCCTGGCCCTGGCCCTCCACACCGCAGTGAATGCCGGCGAGCTGGAGCTGCACCCCCCCAACTTCCCTTGGAGTCACAACGGCATGCTGTCGTCCCTGGATCACAGCAGGTGCGGACGGGGCAGAGGTGGCGAGGGAGGCAGAGCAGCGGGGGGGGGGGAGATTTATGGGAACTGGGGCACCCCTTCCCCTTTGCAGCCTGCTAGGGAGCCGTTGAAGGTGTGTGGTGTTGGCTGTGCCAGTGGCTGCCCTGTGCCCGCGTCCCTGTCTTGGTTTCTCAGTCGGATGACTCACACCAAGCACAAGCTCCTCCCCTCCCCCCCCCCCATGCTCTGTTTCCTCTTCCCAGCCCAAGAGATGTACAGATCAGAACTAAAGTTCATCTCTGTCAGCGCCCTTCCAGCAGCTGGCACTTGCCGGGACCTGCCACCTCCTTGGCCTTCCTTGACCACCAAGGCCTGTACAGTGGTACCTCAGTGAGGAGGCTGGAGCCGCTTCCCTGCTGGGTCTCCCACCCTCTCCCCAAGCAGGAAGCCAAGGCTGCTTTATTCCCTGTCACTGTGACCCCGCTGTCTCTCTCAAGTCCACACAGTCCTGCCCTGCCTTGCTTTGTGCTCTCCTTCCTTCACCAACCCGGGCACTGACTGTACCCTTTTTTCAGCAGTGGGTGAAACACCCCCATTCCCTTGCAGAGGTGCCATTGCCTTTGCTCCCAGAAGATGCCCCAGAGCCAGGAAGGTTTATCTTGGCTGGGCCGGATCAGTCCCACGGAGATCCCTCTGCGGGCTGAATCGCGCACCTGTGATTTTCAGCGTCTGTGTTTGCGCAGATGCGATTTTCGGCGCCATGGAAGTGAATCGCTGTGCCGTGCCAGTTTAGCACAGCGTGATAGCAGGTAGCTCAATTCAGGGGTGGCTCGTGGGTTGGTCAAACGACCTCGGCGGGCTGCTTCCAGCCCATAGGCCTTAGGTTGCTGACCCCTGCCCCAGAGTGTCCTATCCACCACCCCAATCCTCCAAGAAGGAAGGAAAACTCTTGCCTGCATTCATCCTCCTTATTGGCTGCTGCAATCTTTGATTGTTTGACTTAGTTTGGTTTGTCTTTCATTTTTAAGATATTGTTTGATATATTCTATTAGTTGTAAGCTGTCACAGGAGGGTTATAACTGGAAGGGGGGCTAGAAACACACCAGAACCTTCTTTGGCTTGTCTCCAGCGTCCGGCGCGGCTACCAGGTATACAAGCAGGTGTGTTCCGCTTGCCACAGCATGGAGTACCTGGCCTTTCGCAACCTTATTGGTGTCAGCCACACTGAAGCGGAAGCCAAGGCCCTGGCTGAAGAGGTAGGCTTTGAGTGGGGAGGGGGGCACAGGGAAGTGGGGCGGGGGCTGGGGATGCTGTGGCTGGCAGCTGGTCCCTGATTCAGGGGCTCTCCTGCGCTGGCTGGCTTTATGGATGGCTTGGTCGGCGGTATTGGAGGGCGGGTGGGTGAGAGCAGATCATACTGGGAGTGGGGGAAGCCTGGCTCCCTGGGGCGGCTTGGGACTCTGGCACTCAAGTCTGGCATGTCCCGCATTAGGCCGAGGTGCTGGACGGACCCAATGAGGATGGCGAGATGTTCACGCGGCCCGGAAAGCTCTCGGATTACTTTCCCAAGCCCTACCCAAATCCCGAAGCAGCGCGAGCTGCAAACAACGGGGCGTTGCCCCCCGACCTCAGCTACATCGTCAATGCCAGGTAACGCTGCCCAAACCAGGGCTGGACTAAGGCGGGTGGCCTCTGGCACGGTTTTGTGCTATTCCCGGCGGAGGAGCCGAGTCGCCTTTGGTGGTTTTGAGCCTCCTTTCCCTTCCAGGCACGGAGGTGAGGACTACGTGTTTTCCCTCCTCACTGGCTACTGTGATCCACCTGGCGGTGTGAGCTTGCGAGAGGGGCTTCATTACAACCCCTTCTTCCCTGGGGAGGCGATTGGCATGGCACCCCCGATCTACGACGAGGTCCTGGAGTATGAGGATGGTGAGTGGGGCCGGGCAGGACTTCCCTTGGGCCGGTTGTGGAGCCCCACAGCAGAATAAAAACAAAGGACTGAAACCTCTGCCCTCTCCTGTGCAGGCACCCCGGCCACCATGTCGCAGATTGCCAAGGACGTCTGCACCTTCTTGCGGTGGGCGGCGGAGCCGGAGCACGACCACCGCAAGCGGATGGGCCTGAAGGTGGGTCTGCCTCTCCCCGTGGGGTAGGGAGCCCTCCAGGCGGCAGGGGCTTGGCTCCCCCCAGAGAGCGAGCCGGTGGGAGGTCTGGGAACACGCAAACAGGCCTGCTGAAACCTTCTGCCTGTGTGCTGCTCTCCGAGGAATGCCAGGGGGTGGGGACTCCAGTGATTCATTTCTGAAATCTTTCTGTAGAAAAGTGACCTTATGCCCCCCCCCCCCGGCTGTCCCCCCCCCCCCCCAGATGATGCTGATTATGGGTATGCTGTTGCCCCTCATCTACTACCTGAAGCGGCACAGGTGGTCCGTTCTAAAGAGCAGGAAGATTGCCTACCGGCCCCCCAAGTGACCCAGGCTGCCGGTGGGGCGGACCTCTCTCTGATGCCTGAGCTGCGCTGCCTCTACTGCCCTGGGAATGTATGCACAGACTGGCAGGCGGACAGGCGCTCGTCTCCATGCATTTGCTGTTATTTAACGTCTCCATCCCTTCGGTCACCCACAAAGCCTTGGGAAGAGGACCCTGGGTGGGCACCCAATAAAACGCGTTTCTTCAACCAGAAATAAGCGGCTGGTGTCTGTGTTGAAATCCAGGTAGTACATCGTATGGATTGTCTTGAGTGGCTGTTACACACACACACACACACACTGGAAAAAATCTCCTGCGCATGCCCCGCGTTTATACTTTTTCTTTTTTATTGAAGGGGTTTTAACCCCTCCTGTGCAGCAGCATACATCCTGGGCACCTTCCCCCTTCCTTGGTGCTGATATTGCCCCCCCCAAGCTTAGCACCCCCTGCCGGGGGCTGTCAGTTGAGGCGAGAGTGCTTCCAGGAGTGGGACCCCTTTGGGGAGCCCCATCTCCTTGGCCAGGGGGTCGCGGAGTGAGGTTCTGGTAGTGCAAAAGGGGTGAGGGATGGGGCTCAAAGGCACAGTGGGGCGGAGGCAGGGCAGGGCCAAAGCAGCCCCTTCTTCCCTCAGGCAGGGGAGCGTGGCCGCCCCTCGGAGGTCAGTGCAGGGAGTGGGGGGCAGAGCATCTGCTGCAGCCACAGTGGGTGGGGCGGGTGGGTCTTTCATCTGCTGCAGCCAGCCTTGCTGAGGCCTCTCCCCAAGGCCGGCTTCCAACGGGCCGCTTCTCATCTCTGGGTGCAGAGGCTCCTTCCTTGCCGATGGGAGTCCTGGCAGCATCTGATGCCCCTTTGGCAGGCGCTCAGTGGCAGTTCTGGCATTGGGGGTGGCACCTTTCCCCATCCACGTTGCACCGGCAGCCTCCGCTGGTGTCACCGGGACCCTGCCAGGGAGGAGGACAAAGCGCATCAGGGGGAGACCAGCCGCCCGGCCGGAAGGGAGTTCCGCAGAGTGGAGCTTCCTAAGGATCTGGTGCTCTGGAGGCATCCAAGCCCCCTTCCCAAAGTCCGCAAGGCAGGGCATTGCTGGCCTCAGACTTGCTTCAGCACAGAGTCCATCTCCCTCTGAGAAAGCGCTGAAAACTTCCTGTCCTCTGGCCGCCCTCACCCCCTCCATTTATCTCTCTACTGGGATGCCCTCTGCCCATTGCAAAGCATTCTGGGCCACGTCATCTGTTGGATGGTTTGAAGATTGGGAGCAGCTGACCAGCCAGCCCCCTTTTTCGTCTAGGCCCCCCGTTAGTCTCTTCTGGAGGCAAAGCCTGGCTCTCACCCCTCCTCCTGCCTGATGTGCCAGCCCTTGAGCCCCCTCCCTCCCTCCTGCGCTTACCCCAGGCCCCCAGCGCGGCCCCTTGGTCACCCAGCAGATCTCCGTCTGGCAGACAGGGCAGCGGAGCCAGTCGCAGCCCCCCTTCTTCTGCACCACGATGCGGCAGACGGGACAGTGCATGGCCTCTCCTAGCTGCACCAGCGTCTGGCGGAGACAGAGAGAGGGTGGCCATAGATCATAGAGGGGAGGGGCTCCCACGGTCACCTAGTCCAACCCCATCATGCCCTTTGTGCCAAGAGGAAAATGCACCCAGAGCCGTCCGGGGGGTGGCCAGAACAGGCCCTTGTCCAGTCCCTTTGAGCTGCTCCCCATCTCCCCCCCTCCCCGCATTGATCCCCTCGAGGTATCCCAAGGGTCGGCTCTGCCGGTGCCCACAGCCCAGGCGATGGGGCTGAATACCGTGCCAAGGAACTTGGGCTTTGAACGTTTCATTGGGGTGGGAAGAAGCGTGGTGGGACCCAGCCCCTGCCGTGAAATACAGCCCCCTCCCCCTCCCGGCCAGCTCACCTTCAGCATGTTGCTGGTTTCGCGGGCAGCAGCGTCATTGTGAGCCTGGAACTGCAGCTTGTCCTGGTACTGCTTGCAGTTCATGCCCTCGTGGATGGCCTGCGGGTGGAGGGCAGAGAATCAAACCCCTGGCGTCCCTGCAAAGGGTTCCTTCCTGCTGCTCAAACTGGCGGGGGGGGGGGCAGCAGCCCCAGGACCCTCCCTGAGTGGCCGAGGCGTCTTAAGCCAAGCGGACACGTACAGATAGCAGAACGGGCATCGCCTTACGGCAGGTGGGTGGGTCAACACCAGTTTTAACTGTCACTCTCTGAAAGTCAAAGCTGCCACAACCTGGAGACGGAGAGCTTGGCAGCGCCTAGTTATAAACTGTTGAACTCGCAGCCCCAGGAGGCAGGAACGGCCACCAAGATGGATGCCTTTCAAAGAGGATTGGGAAAATTCATGGAGGGCAGGACTGTTGATGGGGCCCAGCCAGGAGGGCTCTGTTCAGAATCAGGGGCAGCGATGCTTCTGAAGACCAGTTTCTGGAACCGCAGGATGGGAGGGTTGCTCTCTTGCCCATTTCCCTTTGGAGCATCTGCTTGTCCGCTCTTGAGAGCAGGAGGCTGGACTAGGGGGGCCATTGGCCTGATCCAGCAGATTCTCTCTATGTTCTTACGCCTCCCTGCAGGGCCTTTTTGTGTGGTGAAACATCCCCAAGGGGCCTTGCCCGTCCCCTGCAAACTGGCTCTTTGCATGTGTCGACCCAGGCTGCCCCCTACTGTGACCACCTCCTTTGCCCTCCAGTGCCCAGGAGCACCCCCCCATCCTGCCTCCCTTCCCCTAGGGGCTGCTTGAAGCACGGGGCGCAAAGGAAGGAACTTGATTCCTTCCAGGAGATTTCTCCCCTCCAGTGTTTCTGATAGACGCTAGAAAACAGTCTGGAGGCTGCTGACAACTCAGAAGACGGAATGGGGGAGGGAGACCTCCAAGATGCTGGGGGGGGGGGGGCTGTGCTCTGGCCACCTTCAGCACCCTAGCCCCTCAGAGTCACAGAACTGTAGAGTTGGAAGGGACCCCCAAGGATCATCTAAATAAATGATGATGATGATGATGATGTCTGCCAGCACTTCTCCTTCATTCTTTCCAATCCCCACCTGTGGGCCTCCAGCCCCTAAGCCAGTCCCCGTGGAGGTGGGGGGCCGAGGGCACAGTGCTGCCCCTGCCTGGGCTCACCTTGCAGACAAGGCAGTTGAGGGCCCAGCAGATGGGGCAGCGGAACTCGTTGACGTCGTCCTCGTAGATGCACCAGCCCAGGCAGTCGGCCGTCTGGCAGTGGTAGCTGTTCTGGGCCCTGCTCTCGGCCACGGCCAGCCGCCGCTCCAGGAAGCGCTCGTACTCGTCCCACGACACCAGCTGCGGAGACCAGCAGGGAGCTGGCTCAGAGCCCCTGAGAGAGGGAGGGCAGGGCATGGGCTGGCCCGGGGGCACCCCCTGGCTTCCATGGCCGGAAGGGGGTGGAAATCAAAGGAGCGTCTGGCCATGGCAGCCTCCTCCACTCCCCCCACGGCTGCAAGAGGACCAAGCTCTGCAGAAAAAGACCTCCAGAGCTGGCCCGCTCAAATGCCGCTTCGCATCTCCAACCGCTCTCGATGACGGCGGCAGGACAAGGGGGAGCTGAGCTGCCCTGCCAGCCTGCCCAAGGGACCCGGCCGGAGGGATCCTTGAGCCTTGCGGACTCACCGCCCGGATCTCCCTGTCCTGGAGATGGCTGCTGCAGGCATAGGAGTCGTCCCGGAAGGGACAGGCCACCTGGGGCTCCTCGCTGCAGTTGATCAGCTGGCGCAGGCAGTCCCTGGAGAGGGAGAAGGGGGGACGGCAGCGGGGTCAGGCCACAGCACCCTCCCTTCCTTCCCCCTCCACCCCCCGTCCCTCCTTCCCCAGGCAGGCCAGGTTACCTGCAGAAGCTGTGCAGGCACTCCCGGAGCAGGACGCCCTCGCCAGGCTCCACGTTCAGGTAGCAGATGCGGCACTCAATCTCCTCCCGGTTGGGCACCAGCGCCGCCTCGTCCAGCTGCTGCAACTGCTGGTAGTTCTGCAGACGCTCTTGCTCCAGGGCCTGGAGGGGGCAAAGAGGGGCAGGTGGTGGTTGCCCAGCAGGCAGGCCGCAGTCCCCTGTTTAAAGGTGGGTAGGGGGCTCCGCCTGGGCACACCCACCACCCAGGCTGGTGAGATTTGTAGGGTCAGCTAACTCTGCAAAAAGGAGCAGAAGCCCCATTGCTGCTGCTATTATTATTATTATTATTATTATTATTATTATTATTATACCACCTTTCCTCCAGAGATCAGAGGGTGGTTTACAACATAAAAATGCAAAATGCATAACATAATAAGAAAAAAACACAACCCGTCCACCTCCAGGCACATTTAACAGGCCGCAGATTGTTTTAACAGTGGAAGAGGAACATTTTTGCCTGGTGCCTAAAGATATTATCACGAGCCAGAGTCAGTTGAAGGTCAGCAATTTTAAAAACAACCCCAGTATTGTTGAAGTTAACTCTTTATTCAACTGAACCAAAACAGCTGAGGCCCAGTGATCCCAGCAACTGTTCCCAGTAGGTCTTGCCCCAATAAGGTAGTTGCAAGGACTTTCAAGCAAGTGGAGACTGTGGCAGCACACAACCAAGTTCTCCTCCTCTGCCCTTTCCATTTCTCTGCATGTTCTGGGAGACCAGCGGTTGCAGCAGGAGGGAGGGACCCCCTGGACTTTTCAGCAGCCGGTCTCCCCTCCTCTCCTGCCTCTGAGTCTGGACTGCTCTCTGCCACAGCCTCTTCCTGCTCGCTAAGCCCTGTTGCCTCTTCAGCTTCCAACGCTTCCTGCTCCCTCTGACCAGGCATCCTTGTCCCACCACCAATTCCCGGGCTCTGAGCCTTCTTCCCCTGGGGGTTCCCCGGCTGGCACCTCGCACCACTCCTCTGCACCCAGCTGGTCCATGACAGAAATGGAGTGAAGGTGCCAGGTCCCCCCCCCCCCCAGAAAAGCCTGATGGGAAAAGTAGGATACAAGACTCTGGAACAAACGCTCTGGGAAGAGGCATAAAACGAAGGTGGCGTCCCAAAGCATCACCTTCTGAAGAGCAGCAAGAATGTTGGAAGATAATGCACACTTTGGGTGCCTGATCTCAGGAGGCCTTTTGCGACCCCCCCTCTAAGGCAGTCCAGGAACTGCATGCATATTTTGGGGAGGGGCAAGGCGGGGAGTGAGTCTTGGCAAAGGGGGTGACCTCACCACCTGCGGAAGACCCTCCCCTGACCAGGGCAACTGGCACCCGCAGGATCTTGCCAAGACTCAGCCAAGACGGATCTGCTTGCTCAGACCTCTGAAGGCCTTTGCTGCTGACCCAACCCAATGAGTGTGCTTTATTCTTCTGCAATTTTATTATAGGGCTTGTTTACATTCCAAGTGGCTCTCTGCCCTAGAACCGACAGAGGGGAAGGACAGAATCGGGATCCTGAGATGTCTGGCAAGCACATCACAGCAGCATTCACAGAATTATGGAACTGAGCGAGTTGGGACCCAGGGGTCATCTAGTCCAACCCCCGGCAATGGAAGGAGCTTTTTGCTGGCTCCCTCCTCCTCTATGCTTGTTTAATTGTGCCTCACTTTTTGCAAAATGTCTCAAAGCAATTCATAAAATATTTAATATGCAGAACTTAGCAAAGTTTTAAAAGCCGTGACAGAATTAAACAGTGGGTGGAATCCAGTGTAGTGCTAGGTGTGGGGGTCTGCTTGCACAACAGGACTTCTCCCCTCACGCCTCTGTGGGTCTGCTGAACCCATTCTGGGGTATCCCCCAAACCTTCAGAAATTTAGCAGGTGAGGGATATGAAGGGAGGGGGAAAACTCCATGTGCAAGCAGACCTCATTGTCCATGCAACAACTTAATTCCTGCCCCTTCCGTGTAGTGGGCCTGAACCTGTGGAACTCCCTGCTAGTTGAAATTAGGCACATGACTAAGACTTCCTTGTTCCAGCAAACAATTTAAGGCAGCGCTCAGTTTTATGATACGTTTTTATTCTTTTGCTGTCCCATTTTTGGTGGCTTGTTTTTATGTACCCCACTAAAGCAAGGAATGCAAACCTGCTGCAGTTCCCCAGACATGAGACGCCCATGAAATCAGCAAGTGGGGGTGCGTGCGAGGCAGTGAGGCTGCTCCGACCCTTGAAGTGGCTGTATCAACTCCTTCGCGGGCAAAAGGGCCGCCTGTGGCAAAGACAGCCTCACCGAAATTCTCTCAAGGGGAAGCTCACAGCAGAGACCCCTCAGTGGTGACTTTGTGGCTCAGAGAGGAGAGTGGGGATAACCCCCCCTCATCCCCCCACCCACATGCATACCTCCTGAACAGCCCCTGCCCCTTTCCCCATCAATGACGCTACAGAGAAGTACCAGGATGGACCGTCAAGCCCAAATGAATCATTTAATAGAACAAAGGATTTGCTCTCCAATTCATTTTTTAAAAAATCAAATTTACAAACACGTTATGCAGAAATCAAGCCATTTCAAAACAGGTCCCGAAACTTCTGCTGCTGAATAATCAGTGTTCAGTACAGAGAGGGAGAGAAGGGTGTTTGCTGCCCCATCAGGGGCCAGGGCAGCAACGACTGCCCCATGGCGAGGGGAGCCACCTGTTCCAAGATCTGCTGGCTGGGACAAGCAGCAGCAGCTGGGGCAGACCCCCAACGCTCAGGCGGCAGCACCCCCTGACCCACCGAGAAACAGGCACCTTCAGGGGAGGGGGCTACAGCATCTCTCTTTCAAAGTGCTATCACGGCAGAGGGTCTCTCTTTCTAGTCCAGCTTCAGCATAAGCAAGTCCCCAAGGCAGAGCCTGGCCTTGCGGTTCAAACGCTGCCTGACCTGTGGGGCTGGGCAGGCCATGGCTTCTCCTGGTCAAAGGCACACGGGGAGAGCAGCCTCCATGGGGGGCAGAGGGAGGAGAGGCCTTCAACGCAGGCCCCAACGGAGCGAGGAGCACAAAGCCAGCAAGCGGGAGGCTCCCGGCAAGCAGCAACGACACCCTGGCTGTGCAGGCCTGAGGGCAGAGCGGAGGAGAGCCAGAGGCAAATGAGGGAGGAAGGCACTGTGGGGCAAAAAGGAAGGAAGCTCTCGCAGGTTGGGCAGGCAGCCCACAGATCCAATGCACAGTGTCAAATACAGCAGATGACTGCCTCCGCTGGGCAAACAGTGCACAGACACATTTTCATGGTGGGGATCACAACCTATGAACAGCTCATGGTATTCAAGTGGCAGCCCCACTGCAGGGGCTATCGTGGCCCAGGAGACCAACCTGGCTCCAGCCTCGGAGGCTCACACAGCTCCAGTCTTCCATGAGCGAGAGGCAGGGAGGCTCTGGGCTGCTGCCAGTTGAGATGGGAAATGGGCCGAGCTCCAAGACCCAGGTGGAATGGAGGGGCAAGGGGGGAGCCTAGGCAAACCCACAAGTGTTGCATGGCTGTGCCCCAAAAGCTGCTCAGGTGGAGCGCAGCTCTTGCTGCTGTCACAGGGGGCTCTCAAAGCACCCCCCCAATATGGCCGTGCTCAAAGGCTAGCCAGCCAGTGAAGCTGCCAAGGGCCAGCAGGGACTCTCAGCTGCTTGTTCTCAGCAGGGGAAGGTGGGGGCAGCCACAGAAGCCCACCCCTGCCCTGCCCCTTGGGCTTCACTGTCCGCTTGGCTCATCTTGGCAGCCTTTGGTGCTGCAGCCGGGACTAACACACGTCCCCACTGCAAGGCCGGGAGGGGCAGTGGTGGCGATGGCGGCCCCGGCTCAGAGGTGGGCTATGAGAACTCCGAGGAGAGGTGGATAAAGTCGTCCGGGGTTCCCAGGCTGTGGGCACAGGGCACAGCGGAACCGTCTTCTCTCCTTCCTTTTTCCTGCCACAAGAGAAAGAAGAAAGAAGAGAAGAGAGTCGTCAGGTGCTGCAGCCACCACTGCTGCCGCTGCCGCCAGAGATCGCTGCCTGGAGCCTGATGCACCTTCACCACCACCACCACACCCCAGAATGGACAGCCACCCTCCCTGAGAGCCCACCCTCCTTGGAAAGCACAGAAGGGGAAGGACGGAGCCCAAGAGATTCTGAAATTCTATTCTTTTTCTGGTGCACTCGACAACAACATGTTTTTCGTATTTACAGGAAATGTGATGAAAACAATACACTAAAAATATACCACCGACGAAACATTGAAAGGGACAACCAAATCATAATTAGTATCTCATTATTTAAGAAAATGAATCAAGCAAGAACTAAACACCACCTACATAGTTGGGGAGCAGGATTTGGCCAGTATGTTAGACCCTTAGCTCCCCATCCGTCAACCAGCTGACATCACCACGGCATTGGGAGATAACTTCATGAGAAAGGCACAGGGCTCTTTCCTCCCTCCCTTCCTTTGCAGGCAGAGATTGTGCCCAAAGATGTTTAAACTCAGAGGTGTGACGTCGGCCATGACAGAAGGGAAGGGAGAACCTGACCTCGCTCTCAGGACCATCCTGGAAGTGGACTCCAGGCATCTGCAGCCTCGGAAGCAGGACATGTTCATTTCCACCCCATTCAGCAGTTTTGTTCCTTGATTTATACTCCACTCGTAGACCACAATGGCTTCTGGGCAGGCAGCAACCTACCCCACGGCAGAACTTAAGTGATTTGGGATGCACACTTTTTTAGCACATTTCTTATGATGTAAATTTATAGCACTTCTCTTGTAAATAGCTTTGGGACTCCGTTCGGTTGTGTGAAGTTATCAATAAATTTAGTAAGCTGAACTTACTATCATCATCTAATTAGAAATCGCAGAATTAAGAAGAATCTGCATGGAGACTCTATGAGCAAATTTGAAACAGCAAGTGGGGGATACTTTTGAAAGCCTCCAGAACACAGTTGGGGAGCTGGCTTCTTGGACCACTACCAGCCACAATGACGATGTTTCCTGCCCGCTTTTGTAGGCAGCAAAGGCCTCTGAATAACACCAGGTGCTGGGAGGAATCGCAGGTGGGGAGAGTGCTGCTGCTGCTGCTGCCTTTAGGTCCTGCCTGTGGGCTTCCCAGAAGAGGCAGCTGGTGGTCCACTAGGACAACAGCTGGCTGGGCTGGACTGGCTCCCCTTGGCCTCATCCAGCTGCTGCAGGACACTTCTGGGGTTCTTAAGTGTAGGAGTGCAAATATCCAGAGTGTGGGGTCAGGTGGGATTACTATGAGGAATTATGAAATATGCATCAGGCCATTGTGTCCACGATGAAAGCATTGCGTTGACTGAGTTTGATACACTGACAATAATTTCTGATCCAATCCCACAAGCTTCTACATCTAAGACATTTTCCCTCTACTGCCCATTTCTCTCTGCCTGACAGGCACGTATCAGCATTCTAGGACACAGACCAGTTGCCGGCTGCTGCATCAGGCATCCTGGGTAATAAAGCTAGAAGGTAGCTTTGATATAGTTTGTTAATCATTCACAAGGAGGTGGTAAATGCTACCTATCCTTCGTGTCCTGTTTATGGCCTCTGGAGTTTCCTAAAAGCATTCCTCCTTGCTTCCTCCTTTATTTACTCTGAATTACATATGCATGCTCAAGTAGGAAATTAGCTCTTTGTAGTTTTAACTTTAACTTTGTCCCACGTGGGGGTTTTTGAAACGCTCAGAGGAAATCTGATTGGTTCTTATGAACACTGTATAAAAAGTTCTTTTGTGAATAAAACGACCTGGGCCAAGGGGGTGGACGGGAATTATTATACACACTCCTCCCAGAGTCTTGCTAGTCAAGCCTTTGTGTGCATTCTATTAATCAGAGTCCAATCCTTCCTTTGCTTTGGGAATGCCACATTAAGGAGCTGCATAAGGAGAGGGAGCTGGAGAAAAGAGCCAAGAGAGCTGGGAGCAGCGCACAAAGCTTCAGACCCTGCAGGGAGCTTCTCCAGTGGACTGTGAGGCACAGGAAGGGAGCTACCAGGACCTACCTTCTGGTACTGTAAGATGCCCTCCTTCTCCTGCTGCATCCGCCACAGCTCCACCTCATCCGGCCTGTAGCTCCCGGGAACCACATAGTTGGCCGGCCGGTCTGTGCTGCACATCTCGCAGCCGGGCCGTGTGGGCTTGTTGATGAAGGTGCAGGTGGGGCAAGACCAGCCAGTCTGCAATGGGAGGTGAGGAGAAAGAGGAAGAGGCCGCTGGACGTGGCGCCTGCAAGGATAGCCCAGGATGCAGCCATGTGCCCCAGGACCACCCCCTCCCACCTGTGCTTCCTGCTGGGCGATGAGGCCCATGCCACAAAGCGCTCTGGCCCCTTTCTTGAGCAGACTACGGGGTGAGGGGAGACAAGGCCACAGGGAGCCCAGGGACTGGGAAAGAGAGAGGGGGCATATATATGGGGAGACGACTGCCTTGGGTTTCACCACTTAGCAGAGAGAGTACATACCGGCACAGGAGAGGGGGGAGGAGGGGCAGCAGCCGGGGGCGGAGGGGCTCGCGAGTGGCCAGGGAGGAATTTCCCCAGGAAGTGGCTGCTCTCACCGACATCCCTCTTCCTGTTAGAATTTTTCACACCTGCAACAGAAGACGGAGACTTAGAAGAAGAAGGTCTAAGAACTTCGCAAGTGCAAAGTTTCTCTTAAACAAAAGCTAGGTTAATATCGATCAGTCTGAATATAAGCATGTTAACTATTGGAGAGATTTTAATGATTGTTCTCAAGCTTTGTTTAAATAAAGTTAAACAAATAAATGTTGTCCCTATGCTTAATCTCTAAACTCTCCTTTTCAGGAAATAAAGTCCTCCTGACTCCCAAAGGCCATCGGGCCTGACTGCCACCTACAGTCAGACCTCGGGTTGAAGTAGCTTCGGGATGAATATTTTCGGGTTGCGCTCCGCGACAACCCGGAAGTAACAGAGCGTGTTACTTCTGGGTTTCACCGCTCGCGCATGTGCAGACACTCAAAATGATGTCACGCGCATGCGCGGAAGCGGTAAAACACGACCCACAAACACGCACCTTAAGTTTACTTCAGGATGCGAACAGGGCTCTGGAACAGATCCCGTTCGTATCCAGAGGTACCACTGTACTGGTCATGGGCAGGTCATTTTTGTTGCTGTTGGTTTCCTCTTTTGGGGGGTGGTCCAAGGCAGAGCAAAGCAAGAAGGAGCAACAGGGACAAGAAGCGGGAGGAGCTAAGAGTGCTCAGCATACAAGTTCCTATGTCCCTCCCTCCCTCAGCCAAACCTAAGCCCACCCCACCCCCAGCACAAAGGGACAAATTCCTATTAGCATCATTTATGAATTTATACCCTGTTTTAGGATTGGACCTTTAACCACACGCTGTCACAAGCTGTGTATCCAGATGTAAGAAAGAGATGCAAAGCTTGGCTGGAAGGATGAAACGACGTTAACAATATACTATTTAGTTGTACATTAGTGGTCAGAATTGCACCACAGAGGAGGAAAGATATGAATAAGTGAGAAACTGGACTTCAGTAACTGAATTTGGTCTTTTGTCTTCCTGATTTAAATTGCCTTGACTTGCATGGGGAGAGGTGTAACCTGTTCTGAGGGTTCCAAAATGAACCCCCTGCTTCTAGCCAGATGCAACCTTTCCCCCTCCCCTTAAGGAGCCCCCGCCATCCCCAAAAGGGCTCCCTCCCTGCTCACTTTTCTTGGGCAGACTGCTCGGTAAGGTGCTGAATTTGTGCCTGGCATCTGTGTTGTCCGCCAGGGGCGAGGGGGGCGGCTGCAGCACCACCCAGTCCCTGTCCTCCTTGAAGCGCTGCTCAGAGAGGTGGGCGCCCTTTGCCGATAGCAGGTAGAGGAAGGCTGTGTCTCCGTCCTTCCGAATCCCGTAAGAGCCAACGGTTCGGTCATCCACACAGAGACACTGGCCAATAATCCAGCGCTGGACGCTGGGGTGGAATCCGTAATCCTGAAAAACCTGGGGGAAGCAGAGACGGGGTCAGTGGGAGTCTGAAGGCTTCTGCTGCAGGCCAAGCAGCCAGGCAGTCGTTGGCATTTTGCCCCAGAAGCTGCCCCAGTGAGGGAGCCAGAAGACAGCATCCCCGCCTCTGAAACGCTGTGCCCGGGTTACCTTCTGCCTGAGCCCTGCAATGGTGGTGTACGTGTGGACGCGGGTGGTGATGCTCGTTGAGCAAGTGGCGTCTTCCACCTGCACCTTCATGCTAAAAGGAAGGGAATCAGCCAGTGAGACGAGCACAGCGTGTCCCGCCACCGGCCATCTTCAGAAGAGGAGGTGTGCAGGGATTGGCCCCAAATCACCCAGCCTAACCCACCCAGCCTCCTCCAGAGACACCGGCTCCCTGCCCAGCCCTCCGCTCCCACCTGATCTCGCTTGTGGGGTAGCAGGACTCCTTCAGCAGGATCCGCAGAGCAGCGTGTTGCTGGGCGAGCAGCGTGGCACAGCGCATGGCCTCCTCCTCGTCCCCGAGCTCAATAGCAGTGGACAGGTGGAGCGCCAGGTCCTCTGAGGAGGAGACAAAGCCAGGCATGAGCCGGCCAGGTCAAGTTGTGCACCCCCCATCTCGGCCAAGCCTCCCACCCTTCTCCAAGGTCTGTGATGGAAAACCTCCTAGGGAGCCACCCACTGCTGAGCAAGAGCTCTCAAAAGCAGCCCCACCCCCTGCCCCCACTTGGCTTGCTGCTGCAGGTGCTCAGACCCAAGACTTCCTTCCAAGTGAGTTGTCAAAGCTTTCTTATCTCATTCTGATTTTGACCATTTGTACCCTGCTCTTTTCTTAGTCACACAGAGGCCTCGTGCAGCTGTTGGATTGGTTTTAGTTGTCTTCAGTTGCAGTAGAACTCAGGCTGGGACCTGGGAGGCCAGGGTTTGAATCCCCCGTCAGCCACAAAGCTCACCGGGTGTGGAACTGGGCCAGTCCATCACCCTCAGACTAACCTACCTCAAAGGGTTCCTGCCAGGATAAAATGGGGAGGAGGGGATCTGTGTCAACCACCTTGAGCTCCTTGAGGAAAGGTGGGATATGAATGCAATATATGACACTCTTCTCTTCATCTATGTTGACTGGTTGTTTTACTTTTTAAAAAAAATATGAAAAAAAGTTGGGGCAGTTGGAGGGGCTCACAATATGGGTGGCAAGGGCAGCCCCCTCTTCCTCACCCAGCTCAAGCAGCCACTCCTTCAGGACACTTATGCTGCTCTGGTGAGTTATACAGGGCAAACCGCAAAGCACGGCTGGGGAGCCTCCAACCCAACCACGGATGCGGCCTCCTACTTAACTGCATGTGGCCCCTGGGTATTTCCAGGGACTCCTCCCCACTGAGGTGGTGGATCAAGCAGGCACCCAGGGAAGAGGCCAACATAAAAGGAAATAAAACCCACCAAGTGCTTTTAATGCAATCAATAACTGAATACTTGCATGGGCACCAAATGAAACCCCCATTCCAGTGGATTAGCGTCAGTGGGGAGGAAAGGTTCAACAGGAAGTGTAAACATGGCTTGCTTTTTAAGTAGATATTATTTATTCATCTGTTTACCTCTTGCTTGCCAAAATGGCTTCTAAGCCATAGAAATATGGGGGAGATTTTGGGCAATTACTGAAACCAAGTTCTCTCTCAATTCACCTTCTCAACAATACTTCACGAAATGCACCCATTCCTCATTACCACTGTGCAACAAAACCAGCTGCCTAACCTGATACAGGCAGAAGGAAATTTCAGATATGCAAACATCATATTTCCTGGCAGCTGAGTAACGTTTATGATGTGTCTTCAAGGGCACAGGTAGAAGGAAATTTCAAATATGCAAACATTACATTTCCTGGCAGCTGAGTAGCATTTGTGATGTGTCTTCAAGGGCACACTGCCGGTGGACAAGTGTCCTGTGCCATCAGCCACCCACCTTTCCTGGCAAGCTCCAAGGGCAGGGAGACATCGATGTCTGACAGAGAGTTGAAAAGTGCCAAGGGAAGGGGAGAAGGCCGCCCTGTCAGCAAACCGCTTCCCTCAGCAGCTGGGGAGAGAAGAGACTTTAGAAGAAGTGCTCCAGCAGGCAGACACAGAACATAAGAAGATCAGACCAGCCTGCTGGATCAGGCCCATGGCCCATCTAGTCCAGCATCCTGTTCTCACAGCGGCCAATCAAATGCCTGTGGGGAACCCACAGGATTCGAGCCCAGAGCCTATTCAGAGACTACTCCATTAACACAGGAAATGATTATGCTTCATAATAATAAGCCAGAGGGTTTACCAAAGAATAAAGATGCAGAATTAACCAGTTTCCCTCCGGGGTTTTCTGGAGGGCAGTGCAAGTCTGTCTCCACCCTCCTGCCCCACCAGGTTTCATCACTGCTGGCTCTTGGTCAGCACTGCAAATGCACCTGACAGGCAGCCAGACATCAGGTGGCTATAGCACAGCTTACGACCTGCAGAGCCTCCTGAGCTTAGGAGCAGAAGCAGCCCTGGAAAAGGAGTCTATGGTACAGCTCAGGTGTATAGCTGGATGCGAGAGCCTGGGGGGTGACTGGGGGCGGTGCAGAGGTACATTGTTTCCCCCACCCCAGAGCTGTTCAGCCACAACAACCCATTTTCTCAACCTTCTTGCTTTACTAACTGCCCTACAGATCAAGACAGGTGCATCTGATTGCATCGAGAGGGCAGGCCTCTCCTCTTCAGAACCGACAAACCATGGCATGTGTAAGAGCCACGCTCTCTCTCACTACCAGAAGCCGGACCCTGGCATGGCAAGTGCTTTCTGGGGCAGGAGCTGACCTTTCTGGAGCTCCTGGAGGGAGCTGCTGACGACTGTCCACCACTTCTGTGCCTCATGCTCATCCTCAAAGTGGAAAACAAGGGAGTTGTCTGGGCGGGCTAGGAACTTCAGCTCATGACACGTGGCCGTCTTCACCTCATAGGAAATGTCTCTGAGGTTGTACTCAACAAGGCCCTGGGGGCAGAAAAGCATTAGTGGGCGCAAAGTCAAATAGCTCCAACCAGCTCTTCTTGAGGCCTCAAGCAACACAGGGCTCAAAGCACTCATCCCATTCTTCAGCCAAGTCTCATCAGGCTCCCCCGCATCATGCTGAAAGCTGCTCCCACTGCTGAAGAGCTCAAAGGATGGACCTCTCCTTGCACAACAGGACTTGCCCCTCTCCTCCCTCTGTGCAAAACTGCTTGAGAGGTTCTCCCATCCCCCCAGAGCTGATTTTAAGGGCGCATGGCAGACTGCAGGGGAGAGAGAAGAGAGGAAAGTTCCATTCTGCAAGTGGAACTCCTAAGAACAGAAGGAGAACCTCCTGAATCAGGCCAATGCCCCATCTAGTCCAGAATCCTGTTCTTACAGTGGCCAACTAGATGCCTCCAGGAAAGCCACAAGCAGGATTCAAGCCCAAGAGGCCTCTCCCCTCCTGTGGTTTCCAGTAACTGCTATTCAGAAGCATTACTGCCTCTGACTGCAAAGGCAGAGCTTAGCCATTATGACTAGCAGCCATCAATAGCCCTCTCCTTTGTGAATTTGTCCAGTCCTCTTTCGAAAACACCCAAGTCTCTTGCAGGAACATTGCATACTACCTTGGGGTGGGGGTGTCTTTATAACTCCACTGGCAGAAGCAAGAGGAGCCTGCATGTCCTTTCCTGTTCTGCCCTATTTGTTTACAGCCCCTCAGGATGAGTGCGAGGCCTGTGTCTGGTAGGCAGGGTGTTATAGAGGTAACGAGAAGGTGTAAGAGGCACAATCCACAAACGCCACTAACCAAAGCAGTTTCAGTGCTGTGCCCAGGCCTGAAGCTGGACTTAAATGGATCCAGATCATCAGTTTCCTCCAAGCATGCCTGGAGCTGGACCACCAATACTGCCTCAAAGACTCTTAAACTGTTGTTAAACATGTTGACTGCAAGCCATTTTGGGTACCGCTGTATGCGATGAAAAGGTGGGGATGTAATTGTTTTTAATGAATAGTACATTATCCCTGGCGTGCTCTGGACTAAACGACTAAACAACAACAACACATTATGAGCAGGCATACTTGAAGCACACAATGGACTAAAGCATGTTGAGGAACGGACCTGGCCGTTCTACTTGATCCAAGAAATCAGTGCATTTAACAAAATCAAAGTGCAAGGGAAACGGAAACAAGCTGCTACCATGATCCTTGCTTGGATATATGAGCTGGATATTCTATGCTCAAATCTCTGGATGTTGTTTGTTGTTGTTAATTAATAAACACTTAGGAAACACCTAATTCTTTTTCTAAGCATTGTTCCTACATTGAGACATCCTGTAAAATGTGGGGTGGGTGGGGAGAAACAGATCCTGTAAAGCATGACTTTGCTGGCCTCTTGGGCACCTCTTGGGAAAGAGGCCAGCCTTCAGCGCCACTCAGAGAAGAGGGACATTTCCCAGCAAAGACTGACAGCGGCTAGAAGGCCCCAAACAGCCTGGGCTTTGCCCCTGGCGCTGCTTCCCCACGGCGGGGCAGCCCCCTCCAGCAGCTGAAATGCACCCACTCCGGTCTGACGGGTTGGGGCAGCAGCTGCCGGCCCAAGAGCTTCGACGGCCTGTGGGGAAGAAAGGCAGGGAGGAGGAGGCGGCGAAGGAGGCAGCAGCAGCCTCTGGGAAGCGGGCGAGACAAGCCTGTGGGGCAGGGCCCGAGGGGCGGACCAGGACCTGGGTTCCAATTCCCCTTGGGCCACGGAGCTCAGTGGGCGTGACCTTGGGGGCCAGTCGGCCTCGGAGGGTTGTTGTTGGGGGGGTGAGAGGAGGAGGCGAAGGAGGAGGATCCGCCCCCGTTGAGCTCCCTGGAGAAGGCGAGACGCCAGGCCAACGGCGCCCAGGGAAGGGGTCCCGCTGCCCCCCCTCCCCGGGGGCCCTTCCCTTCCCGTCCATCTCACCGCTTCGCCCCCCGACTCCGCCGCGCCCCTCAAGCCGAATCGGAAGCGCTCGGGTCCGGGCGCGGCGCTCAGCTGGAGCCGGAAGAGGCGCTGCGCTTCCCGGCCGGCCGGCGAGGAGGCCGCGGAGGGCGGCGCGGAGGGCGCGTCCGGCGAGCGCGGCACCCAGGCCTTGGCCGAGGCCAGCAGCACCAGGCCCGACGGGGACGGCGAGCAGCCCGGCGCCGCCGCCATCGAGTCGCCGCCCGGAACCGGAAGCCGAGCGCGGCTCCCCGCCGGCGCTTCCGGCGCGCTTCCGTCCACTTCCCCGCCGCCGACGGAGGGAAACCGCCGCCCGACTCCGAGGTTCCGGCCAGGAAGCGGGGCGGGGGGAGCCCTCCAAGAGATATATTTGAACGGCATATGCGATGCAGCCAGGGCCGGATTTACCTATAAGCTAAACAACCTATAGCTTAGTTAGGGCCCCACTCTCTTGGGGGCCCCCCAAAAAAATTAAAGGGAAAAAAATCTGGATGTACATTTCCTAAATATAAGATAAAAAAGAAATAAGATAAAACCTTCATACAGAAACAGTGTTTTGTGTTCTGTATGGACCTATTAGGTCCATAAATTACCATATAGCATATATTCAACACAAAAAACAGCAACAATTTGTTGCTGACAAAGGGCCCCATTACCTTCAGGAGCTTAGGGCCTCATCAAACCTAAATCCAGCCCTGGCCCTCCTATATATATATTTGGGCGACATGTTCGATTCAGCACTTGGGCTTCTTAAAAGATGGTTGCGGCCGCCCCCTGGAGTTGCTGCAGCCTGGAAAGAACTCGCCTGCCTTCCGCATTTCAATGCCCAGCCCTCCTGGCCCCGCTGGCTGGGGCTGATGGGAGTTGTAGTCCAATGCTAGCTACCTGCATCATAGGGGGTTGGACTAGATGACCCTTGGGATCCCTTCCAACTCTACAATTCTGTGATGCTATGATGGCACCTTGTGAGCGAAGTCTGCTCCCCCTTGGAGCTTGGCGGGAAGGATAGGCCTTGTGCCAGCTCTCAGGCTGGTGTGTAGCAGCGCTGTCAACAGGGAGCATGGGCTGTGCGCCCTCTGGTCTACAGTGAGCTCCTTCCACCAGCACATTTTTTCCCATTGGCAAAGGAGTGTGTTTGGGGAGTTACACCAAAGGAGACTTCTGTCCCCTCCAAGAACCCCTCTGCAGCTGGGCTTTCTGCTTAGGACAGCCCTCTGAAAGAACTTAACATCTGCATTTGTTTGTGTGGCGTTTGCCCTCCTAGGTGGGTCATAAGGAAAGGGTTAAATGAGTGGGAAGTGATTGGCCAGTGGGACCCAAGGGGAGGAGTTAGAGTTAGAGTTGGTGTTGTTTGGAAGTCAGTTGAGAGTTGGGAGTTGGAGAAGGAAGAGGGAGGACAAGTCTGTGGGTTGGTCGAGTTGTGTTGTGAGAGAGTGAGAGGAACTGTTAGGTGGAGTCAGATAGATAGTTGGGATAATCAGTTTGAAGTTCTTAGGAACGTTTAGGTCAGTAAAGAAACTACGATTAAGAAACTGACAAGAAAAATTATCTGAAACCATAAACTTGTTAAGGCTTATAAAATAAACTTGATTATTTGTTTTAATGTTAACAACTGTCTGGACTCTGTGTGTACCCGAAACGGGTTGGTGGCAGCGGGGAAGCAATCACAGTGGTGGCACAGGGATCAATAGACAGTCAAACGTCCGGGGACCTTGTGTGATCGCCATAGTTTGCAATCCAAATTGCCACAGGAGATCTAGTGTCCTGTCATGTTTATTAATAATAATTAGTGACTGACTGCTATGTCTTCTATGAAAGAGGGCAACTAAAACTGATTGCAATATGTTTGCCCACAATAGACACATCTTGCAGGCTTGAAGGACGGCCTTCTACCAGGGGGGCCAACTTCCATGCTAAATCCTTCCTCAGAGGCTTGCTGCCACATACTCACCCCTGACAAGACCCATGGGCTTGTTGGTGGTGGCGCCAATTTTGTGGAACTACCTCCTGAGGGACACGAACCTAACGTTCCTTCCCTGGTATTCCAATACAGAGGCTAGGGCTGTGTCACTCTATAATGCTTTTGGACTAGTGAGCCATCTGGAGCAGAATTGTGCTTTTTTATTCCTTTCGACATCACCTTGCCAACAAAGGTCCATATAGTTCAAGGTATGGTTTTCCCAGTGGTGATGTATGGAAGTGAGAGTTGGACCATCAAGAAGGTTGATCGCCGAAGAATTGATGCTTTTGAATTCTGGTGCTGGAGGAGACTCTTGAGAGTCCCATGGACTGCAAGAAGATCCAACCTCTCCATTCTGAAGGAAATCAGCCCTGAGTGCTCACTGGAAGGACAGATCCTGAAGCTGAGGCTCCAAGACTTTGGCCACCTCAGGAGAAGAGAAGACTCCCTGGAAAAGACCCTGATGTTGGGAAAGATGGAGGGCACAAGGAGAAGGGGACGACAGAGGACGAGGTGGTGGGACAGTGTTCTCGAAGAGACCAACATGAGTTTGACCAAACTGCGGGAGGCAGTGGAAGACAGGAGGGCCTGGCGTGCTCTGGTCCAGGGGGTCACGAAGAGGCGGACATCACTAAACGACTAAACAACAACAACAACAACATTCCTTTTGATGAATTTGCGCTGGTTTTGCTGTGGAGATATCCTAGGTTGGTTTTATATTATTATCATCTTGTGGCTGCTTCATATGGAAAAAGCAGCGAGCGACTTCTAAAATGAAATGAAATGAATAATCCTGGTCATTGTAAAGATTGCCCGAAATGCTTGGCATTCCCAGGAGGAAAAGAATTGCGGCTGCATCGGCTAAGCAGGTCCGGATTCGGCAGCTGGACACGCGCGGAATCTCGCAGACTGGGAAAGGGGCGTGGCCCTCCCCTTGAGTGATAGCTGCCCCGCCCCTTCTTTGTTCCCCGCTCGGCTCGACAGCGCCTTGAGGCGGCCGCCAATGAGAGCCCGGCTCTATCCCAACGGGTGGGGCTGGACACATGCCGTTGATTAGCGTGCAGAGGAGCCACTGGGATGCGTCAGCCCGAGTGATGGGCACACGTTTGGTCCAATGGGGATGAGGGATCTGGCTGGCGCCCAATGGCTGCCCGCGCGGGGCGGAGCCGCTCGCTCTTGTTGTCGTCCTCTGCTCGAAGCCCGAAGAGTCAAGTCGGTCGCTTCGCCTGACAGGAAAGAAGGAGGGAAGGCAAGGAGGGAGGCCGGGAAAGCGACTCCGAGTCGGGCGCTCGACTAGCAAGCGGGGCCATGGCCGGGTCTGCGGGGCCCCTGAGGGCCGCCGGGCGGAGACGGGCCCAGGCGGCGGCTGAGGCGACGGCGGCTGAGGCGGCCACGCCCGCTTCGAGTTCCCCCCGCGGCCTGCGCTGCTCGACGGCGCGCAGCCCCTGAAGGAGGAGGCGGCGGCGGCAGGTGGGTAACGGGGCCCCGGGGCCTGTCCGGGCCGCGAGGGGCGGGACTGCGCTTCCCGGCATGCCCCGCGCCGGGGCCGCCTCGACGGGCGCCGTCCTTGGTGCCGCGGGGCATCATGGGAAGCCGAGTCTTTCGGAGGCCCGGCCTGGGGAAGGGAGGGCGGGAAGTGGAGTTGGAGTCTCCCCCCCCCCCCAATCTGCTGTGGGTCTTGGACGCTCATCCTCTGCCCCCCCCCGCGGAGCCGAGCCGCGTTCCGCCCCCGAGGCTGAAGCAACCGAAGCTCATGGGGGGGGGGTGGACTAGATGACTCTGGGGGTCCCTTCCAACTCCCCCCTCCTTCTGTGTATCCTCTTTCCCATCCCAGCCAAACTAGTGTTTGCCTCTCCCCCAGGCTATGCGTGGGCGTCCACGGGGAGAGCAAAGTAAATGCTCGCTAGCACCCGAGAACGTTTCTCGTAATCACATTTCCCTTAGAAAATCAAAACAGGAAGCACCCACAAAATCTCGAGGATTCTTTGGACACATTTGATCACGAGGATTACCATTTGATCATGTGACTTTTCTCTCTTCTCTTTTAATGCTGTCACATCCGCCTGCACCACATCCACTTTCTTCTTAACTTCATGGTTCTCAGATAATTTTCCAGCTGCCTCCTCCACAGAGACTTATTTTAGTTAGCTTAGATCTAGAGGCCAAGTGCAACTGAGTGCATGGAATGATGGTGAGCTCCTAGTTGGGTGGCAATTTGGGAGTCAAGACGGGAAATGTCAGGGCTTGGGTATCACAAAACTCACTTTTTCCACTGAAGTATTCCACAGGTGCTGACTAGAGCTGGGGGGGGGGGGGGTGTCAGCTGCATCCCTGTATGAGTCACTGCCTTGCTGGTCTTCCAGAGCCAGTGCTGGCCTTCTTCCCTGTCTGCCTTTTTTGATATGCTTTGAGTATAGTGTCCCCTTGTGGGTGGGCAGCAGTAGAGCCCAACGTCTTCTGAGGTGTCCATTAACAGGCCCTTCTCTCTTGTCACTGCCAGGAAGTTCCAACCTAGAAGCGGTAATACTGAGAATTTAGTCCAGCGCCAGGAGGTACAAAAAAATGAAGCTGTTGGAAAACTCAAGTTTTGAAGCCCTAAACTCCCAGCTGACGGTGGAAACGGGAGATGCACACATCATTGGCAGGTGAGTGGCAAGGCAGCTCCTGAACTGGGTCCTCTTGCCGTGTGGCCCCCAAGGGTGCTTTTCTGCAGCTCAGGGGCCTCTCCAAATTGAGAGACACCCCCCACCTCCCCTCCAGCTGAGTCTTGCCTGTCTTCCCTCAGGATTGAGAGCTACTCTTGCAAGATGGCCGGGGACGACAAGCACCTCTTCAAGCAGTTTTGCCAGGAAGGGCAGCCCCACGTGCTTGAGGCCCTGTCTCCACCTCAAACCACCGGGATCAGCCCCAGCAGGTATGTGCTGTCCCTTCCTCGCCCCACACAGAGGAGGCAGAGCTGGCTCATCATCACCAGCTTCACTTAGCCTTGCCGGTCGGTGGGCTGGATCAGAGTTCTGTAAGCCAGGAGAGTCTCACCATATAATTATTGTTGCTGTTTGTTTATATCCCACCCATCTGGCTGGGTTTTCCCAGCCACTCTGGGTGGCTTGTAATAAAATATAAAAAATATTGCCAGGGGAAACTCAGAACTTCCTGTTCCCAGCTTGCTTGGGCCAATGGGAGTTGGGAGTCCAGAAACACTGGAGTCTCCCATTCTTGGTTTAAGGCTGCATGAAATGCTGCTTCTGTTCTCTGTGGAGCTGGTGCTTTGAGATTGTGGTGTCAAGATCATTCCACACCACCCAGATCTCCCTGCCCCTTAGCAGTGGGAGAAGTGCATGGCACATTCCAAGGCCACGGCCTGATGGCCACAGCTTCCTCCAGGAGGAGGTAACAGACCCCACATCCTCCCCCTTGTGTGCTAGGCTCAGCAAGAGCCAAAGTGGCGATGAGGAGGGCCCCCTCAGCGACAAATGCAGCCGCAAGACCCTCTTCTACCTGATAGCCACCCTCAACGAGTCCTTCCGTCCTGACTACGACTTCAGCGCTGCCAAGAGCCACGAATTCAGCCGGGAGCCGAGTCTCAACTGGGTAAGCCCCCACCCTGCTGTGATAATCTGGCCTTCAGACCCCGCACAAGTCAGCGGATCTCTTGGCCCTCCTTGTCATCCTGGGTCTCATAGCCCCACACGTGATAGCAGTTCTCCAGCACTGCTTTTTGCGTGGATGCCTGCCAATTCTTCTCTCCCCCCCATTGAAAAGTGCCAGGGTCCCAGGGAGTGGCTTCTAGAGAAGGTGGGGCAGGATTTCCTTCACATTGACCCAAGGGCTCCATCTCCCTCCCATTCTTTGCCCTCTTCCCACAGAGAAAGGGGCATTGTTTGCCCCTGAGATGCTTGGGGTGGGGAAACATCCGCCTGGCATGAAACCCCTCCCTGCGGTTGGTGGTGCTACTGAGGACCTGCTTCCTGCCTCCTAGGATTTTTGCAAACTGGTGAAAAGCTTACCTGTATGGGATGGATCAGGCCAACCCGTTGGCACATCTGGTCCCTTTTCCAGCTTGGATGCCCCTGGATCCCACCCAGCTCTCCCGCTGGAACCTGCATCTGCTGTCCTAGACAGGCCCCACCTATCTATCTCTTGAAGGATGCCCCTCTGCAGTCCAGCTCAAGGTTGGGGCTTCCCTGGCCCCTTCACCTGGTCTAGGACTGGGAGGAGCTGCATCCTTTCTGTCTACCTGAACATCCCACGTTTGAGCTGCTGCAGGGCCACGCTGTAGCCGCCTGGGGACAGTGCAGGGATGGTGGGGGGCAAATGTACGCATGCGCCCCTTCCCTCACCAAGCTCCCCTCTGGGTCTGTTTCAGGTGGTGAACGCTGTGAACTGCAGCCTCTTTTCTGCTGTGCGGGAGGATTTCAGCGCCCTGAAGCCCCACCTGTGGGACGCTGTGGACCAGGAGATCTGCCTCTCAGAGTGTGACATCTACAGGTGGGCTCCCAGGGCTGCTCTCGGGCACCAGGGGGTGGGTGGGTGCTGCTTTGCCAGCAGCCTGCTCTGTGGAACGCCCTCCCATCAGATGTCAAGTAAATAAACAACTGGCTGTCTTTTAGAAGGCATCTGAAGGCAGCCCTGTTTTTAACGTTTCATGTTTTATTGCATTTTTAATATTCTGTTGGGAGCTGCCCAGGGGGGCTAGGGAAACCCACCAGATGGGTGGGGTATAATAATAACTAATAATAAATTTTATTTATATCCCGCACTCCCCAGCCAAAGCCGGGCTCAGAGCGGCTAACAACGAATTATTATTATTATTATTATTATTATTATTATTATTATTATTATTCCGCTTTTTCTGCCAACGTAGCTACAACCCGGACCTGGACTCGGACCCCTTCGGAGAAGAGGGCAGCCTGTGGTCCTTCAACTACTTCTTCTACAACAAGCGGTTGAAGCGGATTGTCTTTTTCACCTGCCGTTCCATCAGGTCAGGGTCCCTGCCAAAGTGGCAGGTTTCGAGGCCTCCCCCCCCCCCCCCGCTCCCTGGGTCCCCTTCCTGGTCCAAAGGGCATATTGAGGCCTTGGGAGACATAACGTGGTGGGCTTCTCTTTCTGCAGTGGCTCCACATACCCTCACCCCGAAGCAGGAAATGAGCTGAACATGGATCTGAGCGAGGATGATGCGGAGGAGGAGGAGGCAGCCGGCCCCCGCGACGAGGACGGGGCCAGCATTGAGGAGGATAGGTGAGGGGGCTTGGTGTCAGAAGCCCCTGTGTGCCTGCTCCCCCCACTGGAGTTTGCCAGAGCTGGAAAAGGCCTAAGGGTCCCAGCTGGGGACAGCAGCAACCTCTGTGTGGCCTGCAGCTCATGTGGTGGCCCCTCCTGGGAGGGGCGAGGTGCTGGGGGGGGGTTGCTTCCCCCTGGGGCTGGAGACCAAGGCCGTGGGGTGCTGAGGACCTCCTTTCCTGTCTGCAGGAGACAAGTGATCTGCATGTGACTTCTTGGGCTCTTTTGCGCCCCCTCTGAAGACGGCTCCTCCAGCGTGTTCCCCCAGACTAGCCCGGCATCGTCGTGTTGCTCTGCCTATTGGCCCTGTGGATGCTGCCTGACCAGCTGGTGCCTCCAGACTCCCAAGGATGCTGCCAGCCAGTCCCTTTGCCCGCCTGCAGGCTTTGGCACCCCTGCAGCACTGGAAACTTTGTCCGGCCCCCGAGAAGCACTTTTCTGTTCCAAGTGGCGTCAGAGCAAATGCCCTCCGTTCATCTGCAGTAGCAGCTGCAGCAGCCATGGTGGGGAGGCTGCCCCTGTTTGGGTTTGGGGCTGTGCCTCTCTATCCTCAGGATGCTGGACCCTCTCAGACTGACCCTCCCTGGAGATTTGTCCGTCAGTTTCAAGTGTCTGTGGCCCCTTTCTGCTGATTTCCAGATGCTACAACCTACTAAAGACTGCACAACATGCAGAAGCTGGATTTCCGGAGGATGGCATCTCCCCCTCCCTTGTTTTGGACCGCAAAAGACATTGGTGCCGAGTATCCTGGACTGGCAGAAGTCAGGGATTGGGCACCTTGGTGGTTTGGCTGCTTTGCTTTCCCCCAAGGGCTCATAGAGTTTTATTTTTATATTCCGGCCCAAACCTCTGTGTTCGTGTCTCCCCCGTCCACCCTCCCTGCACCCTTTCCAATGCCAGCTTCCTTCCACCTGATGCCCACCTCTTCCTCCTTTCAGGCTCCACTCCGTAGCCCAACGGACTCATTTCTGGGTTGGTAGGAGGGAGCGCTTGGTACCTCCTCTGCTCAAGAGCTGAAGGAACATTGGTGCTGGCAGAGCAGAAGGGGGCTGCTCTCGTGCCCTTGCCATCATACTATGGGGCTGTGAAAGTGCCCCCCTTTCTCTTGCACTGACTTGGATTCCCTCCGGGGGCACAGGGGGTGTCTTGCCATCTTTTCTGCAGTCTTGTGATCTGATTCCAGAGGGCTATGCCTGTAGGGGCCTCTATCCCTTGGCTTCTCATCTGGGCAAAATCACTCCAGGCCCACCATTTGGAGCAACCTGCCAAGAACAACAGGCCTGGTCCCCTGTTTGCCGCCCCCCAAAAAAGGTTGAATTGAGAATTAGCCTGCCCTTGGTCCCCTTGAGGCTTCCCCGCTGCTGCTTCCCGCTGCTGCTTCCCTTGCCCTGTGCTAGGCAGCAAGTGATTTTTGAGCACCCCTTGGCCTCTTTCCCTTTAGATCCACTGGCTTGTTTGCCACCTCCTGTTTTATTCTGTTGCCTAGCAATTTTATTGTTGCAGTTATAAATGTTTTTCTCCCTGCGACTTGACATCGTTCTGTTTCCTCGAAGGAGCATCCGGCTAGGGGGAGAGGGTGCCAGAGGGAAGGGTCTGCTCTGTGACTGCCCCCCACAGCCCTCGCAGAACTTATTTGTTGCCTGGGAAGCTGTAGCTGTGAGCGCAACAGGTGGGGTGTTGTGCGCTTCTGTGGGTCAGCCTCATCCTTCAGGATTGCTCTTGCATTTCTGGCCCAGCCTCTTGCTCTTTTTGGGGCAGGCAAAGAACAACAGAGCAAAATGATTTCTAGAATTCTCTCCCTGTCCCTGGTAAGTCTGCCTTGATATCCCAGTGGTGAATTGTATGTGTGGACAGACAGAGGGTAGTTCTGGAGGGTTGAGAAATATCACTGTTGCCCCTGAACTGGCACAACTTCAGGGGTCTGGGTCTGGACCACAGTGTGGCTCACAGGTTGGGGGGTGGTGACATCATCCACATGCGCCAGTACTCTGCCAGCAACATGCAAAGATCAGCTAGTCCTGGCTCACACCTTGGTAGAGGGACGTGGGGCAGTTGTATCTTCACTGAGCCTAGACAGTCAAGCCTTCAGTCTAACTGGTTTGTATGTGTGTTTGTGCGTGTGTTATTTATTTAAGACAGTTATATACCATTTAATCAGTAGCATTTCTAAGTGGTGTCTAAAAACCATATAGACGTTGAAATAATAAAAGTACCATAGACCAGAACACTTCCTTAAAATGCCTGCTGGGACAAGAAAGTCTCAACAAGGAGGGTGTCTTTGTCATCTGAAGCTTGCCCCCCTCGCCTCCACTGCATGGGGTTACTGGGGGAGGAGCAGCCTCAGGCCAGAGCTGGAGGCCCCGTCTTCAGGAGGAACCTGCAAGACCACACCCAGGAAGCCAGTGTTTTAAAAAAAGAAAAAGGGCAAAGGATCCCTGACAGTTCAGTCCAGTCGCAAACGACTCTGGGGTTGTGTTCATCTCACTTTACAGGCTGAGGGAACCGGTGTTTGTCCACAGTTTTTCTGGGTCATGTGGCTAGCATGGCTAAGCTGCTTCTGGCAAAACCAGAGCGGCACACGGAAACGCAGTTTACCTTCCTGCCGGAGTGGTACCTATTTATCTACTTGCACTGGTGTGCTTTCAAACTGCTAGGTTGGCAGGAGCTGGGACAGCAAGGGGAGCTCACCCCGTTGTGGGGATTCGAACTGCTGACCCTCTGATCGGCAAGCCCAAGAGGCTCAGTGGTTTAGACCAGAGCCATTGTTAGCCTGTGCCAAAATTCAATTCTGGCGAAAGACCCTCTGCTTTCAATTGCTTCCGTCCACTGGTGCCAACTGGGTGGGAGAGATGTTGCCAGTGGTGACTCTCAACGTTTTGCATCTGCTTCCGAAGTTCCTGTTTCTCCACTGACATTTGAGGGGGGGGGCAAAGTTGCAGCACTGCAAGCATTTCAGCACTGCAAGCATTAATTTGTGGGACGAGGGGGCAGCTCCACCAACTGCTGGGGGGGTATTCGGGGGACTGTGCTCCACCTTTATTTCTAATACGTTGCTCCACCTTTATTTCTAATACGTTCTCCCCACCTTTCTACATAAATCATTATCAACCAATTAACATTTCCCTCGTCCTCCCGTATGTCTCCTGCCCCAAAACAAATGCAGGCAGGTACAGAGACAGTGTGTGTAACAAACTCTAGTGCCTGCTGGGCTCTCTCAAAAAAGCCCTAACCTCCCTCACAGGGTGGTTGTGAGGATGAAATGGAGAGGAGAACCACGCAGGCCCCTTGAGGTCCTTGGAAGATAAAAGTGGTGTATAAAGGAAGGAAAGAAAGAAAGGACATCTGGACAGCCACCGTGAGGAAAAGATGCTGGCAATTTTATATTCTTCTGACTCCTTGTGGTAGGGAAGGCTAATGGAATTCAACTGGGCCTGCCTCAATTTCAACTGCTGGGTTCAAATGTCCGTCCTGGTCAGTATTCCCCCTTCCCGACAGAAGTCCCACAATGTTCCTTAAAAGCTTGCCCTGGCATGGGGGGGGGGTCACCTGTGGCACCTGAATGCTTCCTGCGCATCATTTCCCTGTTCTTGCTGGTTCCAGGAAGCCACTGGGGACACAGACCATTGGCAGTTGCTTGATCTGGTGCCAGTGGTGTGAGACTCACGGCCCTTAGCCTACGCTTTGTGCTGTTGCCCTGCAAGGGAGAGCTGGCTGGGGTTTCTAGGGTGCCAGCACCCAGGTTTTCAGCAGCAGGTGCTTGGAAGCATTGATTCCTCACATCTGGGGGTGCAGAGCAGAGCCACCATGGAGGAGGCAGAGCAGAATCACTCGGGCTGGTAGCCATTGGGATCCAGCTCTGAGGGCCTTCTGGCGGTTCCCTCATTGCGAGAAGTGAGGTTGCAGGGAACCAGGCAGAGGGCCTTCTTGGTGGTGGTGCCCGCCCTGTGGAACGCCCTCCCATCAGATGTCAAGGAACTAAGCAGCTATCTTATCTTTAAAAGACATCTGAAGGCAGGTCTATCTAGGGAAGTTTTTAATCTTTAATGCTGTATTGTTTTTAACACTCAATTGGAAGCCACCCAGAGTGGCTGGGGAAACTCAGTCAGATGGGCAGGGAATAAATAATTTATTATTTATTATTATTCTCTGTGCTGTGTGAAGAAGGACTTTCTGAATCTCCCAACATTCAGCTTTGTGGGATGTCTGCAAGTTCCAGGGTTGTGAGAGGGAGAAAACTTCTCTCCCTCAACTTTCTCCATGAACCTCTGTCATGTCACCCCTTAATCTTCTTTCCCCAAAACGCTGCAGCTTTTCTTCACAGGTGAATCTCTCCATCCTCTCCTGCTGCCCTTCAAGAACTCATTCCAAAAGTGGGCACTGAAGGGGGCAGAGCCTGGTTGGGGGGCCACGGCCTGGCTTCCTGCTCCTGGTTCATTCATGAGAAGCCGCTCCTCCTCTGCTAACAATACGGAGCCCCTTTTGAATTGCACCCTCTCCCAAGGTGCATGGGTGTCCTAGAAGGAAGACCCCTAACTGTGAACTGAGTCTGGATGCAACCTTTCTCCCTCTGCCTGGGCTCTTGAGGAAACTGACCCCTTGTTGGGGCGAGAGACGGCAATCTCATCCTCAAAGACCTCCTTGGGTTGCAGGGTGGGGCAGTGGTTAGAGCGCGTTACCAGGATCTGGGAGAGACCAGCATCCCAATCCCTGCTTAGATGTGGAGCCGTGACCTTGGAGGCCATTCGCTCCCTCTCAGCCTAGCCTACTTTGCAGGGTTGTTCTGAGGGGAACATGAGAAGGAAGAAAACCCATACGGGGCCCTTGAGCTCCTTGAAGGAAAAGGGAGGGGGTGGAAACAGAATATATAAGTAAATAAATAACAATAAAACTTCTTCATCAGAGAAGCCCGGCCACCCAGGAGACCAAAGGGATGCTCACTATTCTGCAGGGCCGGGGAGAACTAAGCTGGCTGCTCTCCTCGCCCGCCCTCTGCCCACACTCAGGAGGTTGGCATCCCTGGGCCAACATGCAAGTGCGGACAGGCAGGGACCTCTGTTCCCTCCTGAGGACTGGCTGGCATCTCACTGCACCCCCTCTGGGCGTGCCAAGCCCCGTGCCCAACCTGGAAGGCTCCCTGCGCCCGCCTGCATCCCTCCCCGCCTGCGTTTCCTGCCCTGAGGACCAGGCCGGGCCTGCCCTGCTGGTCAACAGAACGCCTGTCTCCATGGCAACGTGGCTGGGCCGGCCCAGGCTCCCGCAGGCCCCAGGTGAATGCTGCCAGCTTGCGGGTGGGCAGTGCGGAGCCCAGGAGCCAAAGGAGACGAGGGGAGGCTCTCCTCCTGCTGCCGCCCCCCAGGGATGGGGCTGGGCAAAAGCCTGGGCATGTGCCAGCTCCTCCTCCCAGGCCCTGATCCTGTGCCCTTCCTGGAGGCAGCCTGAGCTGCGGGCAGCCATGCTGGTGCCTGTGAGGGCCTCAGCCGCACCACCTCCCCATCCTGAAATGTGCGGGGGGGGGGGGAGTGGCAGTTGTCACTCTGGAAGAAAGTGGAGTTGTCAAGGGTTTGGGCCTGAGCTCCAGAGGGTGGTCCTCCAGAGGGGCACCTGCACTTTTTTGAGGGGAGAAGCTGTGTAAGAAATGGGTGCTCCGGCTTTTCACTGAGATATCTGTGGGTGCGTTCTTAGAATACACTGGCCTGCATTTTGTGGATTTGCATGTAGGAGGTCATTGTTATTCTGAGCTCCCCTCGGATGGAAAGCGCAACTCGTACATTGAAGGCTGGTTTTTACGTTGCTTTTAAATATTTGCATTTCATCATCCAACCTGCCCTGGAAAGATTCTGTCTGATAATGGGATGGATAGTGACATCTTATTAAGAAACATGCATCTCTTTTACCTCGCCTGGCCTTTGACTGCTGAGACATAGCTGTCAACGCTTTCCTTTTTTAAAGGGAAATTCCCTTATTCCAAATAGGATTCCTCGCAAGGAAAGGGAAAAGTTGACAGCTATGTGCTGAGATAGGGCGCTCTCTAGTTGTGATTGTAATTGGTTTTAAACTGTTTATGATACTGAATTTTAAATTGTTGCAATTCCCTGGGACCTTATGGTGAAGGGAGGGTAAGAAATAATAATAATAATAAATCACCATCACCATTGGGACAAAACTCATGGTGATTTTATGGTTTGTTAAAGACTCCATGGGTTAGGTTGATGTGCGATGAGACCTAGGCTTCCTTGGGTGGCTCTCCTTGGATCTTCTTCCCAATTCCAAACTACAAGAAAGAAGATTCCACCTAAACATTAGGAAGAACTTCCTGGCAGTAAGAGCTGTTCGACAGTGGAATTTGCTGCCAAGGAGTGTGGTGGAGTCTCCTTCTTTGGAGGTCTTTAAGCAGAGGCTTGACAACCATATGTCAGCAGTGCTCTGATGGTGTTTCCTGCTTGGCAGGGGGTTGGACTCGATGGCCCTTATGGTCTCTTCCAACTCTATGATTCTATGATTCTATGATTCCCTATGACAGGCCTACTGTTGTGGAGAGAACTGAGCTGGACGTACATATGAAAAAGCACAGTACCTCCAATAAATATGGTCTATAATTTGCAATTCTGCCTTTTCACTTCCAACCGATGAGCTGAAAACCCTCTGCATTTCTACAGAAACACTCTCATGGTTAATGGTTACCCAGGGTGGCTGGGCTTTTAATAACATCATTATTAAAAAAATGTATTATTGCTACTTTTCCAGGTTCCAGTGCGGACCCCGTGCCTTGAAAGCTGGTTCCAAGTCCAGCTTTGCAGGTTCTAAGAAGGCGTTTGGTTCCCTTTGCCCTTCAGCATCCTCTGTGTGGATCAGCTGCTCTGTTCTCCCCTGATGCGAGGAGTCTGCTGTCTGGAGAAAGGCAGAACTTACAGGGATGATGGAGGCGGAAGGCAGAAGCTGTAAGCAGGGTTGCATCGGGGTGGGGGGGTGTTTATAGGAGCCCTGGGGGATCCAGCCCCAGCCCCTGGGTGTGTTCACCAGCCTCATCATGCTGCTGAGCGAAGCCAGGACTGGTCCCCGAGGTGTGATGCTCTCAGAGGCTTGTGTGGGGAGGGGGAGACCAAGAGATAAATAGGTACAAAAAAGTAAGGTAAAGGGACCCCTGACCATTAGGTCCAGTCGTGACTGACTCTGGGGTTGCGGTGCTCATCTCGCTTTACTGGCTGAGGGAGCCGGCGTACAGCTTCCGGGTCATGTGGCCTAAGGACTAAGCTGCTTCTGGCAAACCAGAGCAGCGCACGGAAACACCGTTTACCTTCCCGCCGGAGTGGTACCTATTTATCTACTTGTACTTTGACGTGCTTTCGAACTGCTAGGTTGGCAGGAGCAGGGACCGAGCAACGGGAGCTCACCCTGTCACGGGGATTCGAACCGCCGACCTTCTGATCAGCAAGCACTAGGCTCTGTAGTTTAACCCACAGCGCCACCCGCGTCCCCCTGTACAAATGAGTATCTCCTGTAAAAAGGGGGGAATGGAACAGCACCTCACAGGGGTGTGGAGGGAACCGATGGGTCACTTGTGAGTGACATCGTTATCAGCTCCCACCTTCCTCCAACAGCCACTCGCGGAGGGCGAAGGAAGCGCCTGCGCTTGTCCTCAGAGCCATTTGAAAATACGAAGGAGGTGGAAGCGGAGGAGGGGAAGCAGAATGAGCCACAGCCGGTACCCAAGGCGCAGCCAAGCAGGGGGTACCTGCACTGGATCAAGCTCCAGAAATGCCTCCGCCGTGCTCTGGACCTGGTACATTTCTTGGGGAAGAAGCCGGTCTGGCCAGGGGGATCCGGGTGTGGCAGCTGTATCTCAGTGAAATCCTCAGCACCTGGGGATCAGGAGAGGAGAGGTGCCAGGGCACCAGCCGCTTGGACCTGCTCAGAAAATGGCACCATGCACCTGTCTCAAGTATCCTCCTGCTGCCTCAGGTGTCGCAGAGATGTTTCCTGCCATTGCAAACAGGCTTTTGGAGGGGGCTCACATGAACCCTCTTGCGGAAGGAAACATCCAGTGCCTTGAACGGTTGTCCATTGGTACCTTATTGCTCTCTTCCTGCTCCCTGCAAATGTGCTCTGAATATCAGGGGCCAACAAGATGCCTGGCTGAGCCCTTGAGACAGACCCAGGTCCCTCAGGGCTCTCCTCTCCTCATCTGGGATTCCTGGCACCTGCCCTTCAGAGGCATTTTCTGCCTCCAACAGGTGGCAGAAAAACACAGCTGTTGAAGCGAGCAGCTTTTGCTCTCCTTTTTCTCCATGAATGTGGCACATATCCTTTTAAAGAAATCTAAGTACGTAGGTGACCATGACCATGAAAGAGAACGTCAGGGCCAAGCCCTGTTGCTTGTCCTGAGCTCCTCTGCCTCCCATTCTGAGCCCCCTTGCAGAAGCAGACAGTATTTGCTGCTCCCTTTGTGGGGCCTGCCTTAACCTGTTTTGTTCTGCCATCAAGGTGTTTCCCAGCCTCCTGTTCCTCGAGAGCTCTCCAAGGTCCCTGGGACCTCACAGCTAGAGGCAGCCGCATAGCTAGCCGCTCGGGTGCCGGGTGCAGGGGCGTGTCCTGCAGCTGGGGGTGTGTGATCTGCACCCAAGGGGGCGGGTCCAGCCTCTCTGACGCTTGGAGTCTCTTATTAGTATTATTATTATTAAATTTTATTTATACCCCGCCCTCCCCAGCCATCAGGGCGGATAACACTGGTATAAAAACAATTGATTGAAATACAACTTAAAATGCAGCCTCATTTCAGTAGGAACTGAAATAAAAAACTTTTTAGGGGGTGAAAACGTCAAGTCTTCACCAAGGCCAGCTATCCAGACTGCTCCTACGTGGGCCAGGAAAAAGCCAGGGAAGTCCCCAAATAGGAGTTCCATCACAGAAGGAGAAAGGGAAAAGGAAAGAAAGGGAGGGAATCAAGTGGATTCCAAGCCAAAGGCCAGGCGGAACAACTCTGTCTTACAGGCCCTGTGGAAAGAAATCAGATCCCGCATAGCCCTGGTCTCATGAGTCAGAGCGTTCCACCAGGCCGTGGCTAGTGTTGAAAAGGCCCTGGCTCTGATTGAGGCTAGTCTGACTTCCTTAGGGCCTGGGACCTCTAGGGTGTTGCTATTTAGGGACCTTAAGGTCTTCCATGGGGCATACCGGGAGAGGCGGTCCCGTAGGTACGAGGGTCTTCCGCCTCCCCCTCAGCTGTAGGGCTGCGAAGGGAGAGGCAGTAGGCAGACCCAAGTCCCACGCTGCTGTTACAGGCAGTGTGGAGCCTGCAGGCACCCAAGGCACCACGTCACTCCTAAAAGGTTTTGTGAGCCCAATTCATTTTGTCACACACCCCCCCTCAGCGATGACACCCGGGTCTGGCTGCACCCCCTGCACCCCCTTCCTCCGCCATTGGCCTGAGCCCCTGGTGCCCTCATAGGGGTCTCTGCCCATGTCCAAGGAACGGGCAGCTCCCAAGGAGCTTCCAGAAATGGAATCACAACATGGTCGAGTTGGAAGGGACCCGAGGCTCATGCAGTCCTGGAATAAGCGCGTGCAGAGAGCGCTCCACTCGGCCCGATGCTCCTGCTGGTGGTGGGGCCAACGCTGCCTGTCCTTCGTCTTCCTCTTGCAGATGAAGAAGGAGGACTTGAAGCCCATCCACCTGAGCCACGGCCTGCAGCACCTGAGTCGCTCAGCCTTGGGCAGCCCCGTGCGGTGCGTGACGCACGACGTGCACGGGAATCGCTTTGTGGTGCTCGACTCGGAGAACAAGCTGCACTCCTTGAGGGAGGAGGGCTCCTACAAGAGCTGCCTGAGGGCCCCTGCCCCCATGGCGGGAATCCTGCATGCCTCCCTGGTCCACCAGTTTGTGGCTTGGGACGAGGGCGGCCTCCAGGTCCTCGACTCCGGCTTCCAGCTGCTCTCCCAGGTCCGCTCCACCATGCCCATCCGATGCGGGATCTACAGCGAGAACCTGAACCGGATCGTGACCGCGGGGGACGGGAACCTGACCATCTGGGACTTCCGCTACGGCTGCCGGAGCCTGCAGTGCCGCGTTGTCCTGAGCGAGGGCCTGGGGCCCGGAGACGTCTTCTCCCACATCGCCCTGGACACCAGCAGCTTGCAGCCCCAGCGCTGCTTCGCCTCCAGCACGACGGGCGCTGCGGCCTGGGATATCTCCAATGGGAGACTCCTCTCTTTCAAGAAGGAGCTCCACAACAGGTGAGGCTCCTCCCGGGCCCAGCAGAAAGGAGAGAGGCCCCCACTGGGAACGGGATGCCCCCATGGAAGGATGGGCTTTCAGTGCTGCTCTCTTGGGGGCAGAGCTGGGGCAGGTTCCTTCTTGTTCCATCTTGGACTATTTAAGGCAGCGGTTCCCAAACTTTTCTGGTCTGCCACCCACTTGGTTCCGTTAATTCATTTCCAGTGGCCCCCGCACTTTATACTTTATAAAAAACATCATTCGGAGCGATGGCTTGCACAACCCACTAAGGGATATCATTATTGCAGATGTTAATATTGTGCAGCTTGAAGCAATCAGATGCATGAAAACTGAACACTATTAGAATACAAATTGTCCGGACCCATAAATCAGATTCAAAGCTTCACTACCCGGTACTTCTTCAAAAACAGGTACAAAACAATGGTACCTCCAGAAAGTTGTATAAAGCGTATGTTTATTCAGGCACAGGTTCTTCTTAAATATATAACATAATTGCAATCTGCAAAAATCAATGCTATTTTTAATCCAGAGCTTGCGTGAGCCTGGATCCAGCCTAAGTCTATACAGCTCCTTCTCCTGCTGTGCCTGAGAACAAAGAGCCAAAAGGCAACTCCCTTTCAAAATGGCAAATTTGCAATTGAATACCTTAATCATGTGACCTAAGGTTAAACACTCACCTGTAAGAGCAGAGAACACCACCAGTTAATCATTAACACGCTTAGAGAGCTTCAGAATGGCCCAGTGGAATTTTCCACTGGGCACCACCCAGGCTGCGGCTAGTTTGACCCCCCCACCCCACCCCCATGACTGAGAAGCAACTCCACTTGACCACCTCCCAGCGTTATTTATTTTTATGATTTCTTAAATTTGTTAGTCACTTTATCTTGCCCAGGGCAACCCAAAGCAACTTGAGGAGGCCTTTATCCAAGGAAGCCAATGGGAAGTAGATCCCGAAGAGACGGGAGAGAGAGAGAGAACGTCTCTTCGCGCACAAAGCACAACGTCCAGAATTCTCTCCCACAAGTTGTGATGGTGGTGACTGAACCCTGGGGCTCTGAAAAGGGTGGCAGTTCTTGGTTTGTGTCCTGCCGCTAATCCCTCAGAGCCACCTGGCTGAGCTGCTTTGGGAAGCGGAGGGCTGGTCTGCATGGTCCATGGAAGCATAAGATCATAGAGTGGTAGAGTTGTAAGGGAACCTGGAGACCACGCAGTCCAAGAAGGACCTGACTTAACCCGGGCTGCTCTTCTTCGTCTTCTCTCCCAGGGTGATCACAGACCTCACCTACTGTGAAGTGATCGGCTGCGCCATCACGGCCTCACGGGACACAACCATCAAGGTCTGGGACAAGAACTGGCACATTCAGATGGTCTTTGTGGGCCACACGGGTGAGCATGGGTGCGTCACTCTCAGCCGGGATGCGGAGATGAGGGCAACTGAAGACCCCCCCCAGCCGCTAGGAAGGCCTTTGGCAAGAGACCAACGCCTCTCTCCCCCCTAGGCTGGGAGACACTCGCATTCGCAGCACCTCTGGCTGCTGCCTCCCTCGCAGGAGGGGCATGTCCAAGAGGGTGCCTCATCATCATGGGGGCAGCCCTGGCTGCGATGGCCACTCTTTCCTCCTACAGGACAGTTTGATGGCCAGAAAGTCAATGGGGGAGTTTTTCCCAAGATGAAAATACAACGATGGGTGGCTGAACCTGTTGGATTTCTGCCTAGCAGGCAGCTGCTAAAAGGCATAAGGGTGCCTAGCAGCTGTTGATGTTGAATGTCTCTAGGTCTTTGATAAGGTCTGCTGAGCCACTGCTGGACATTTGAATACCCAGCCTGTCCAAAACATCTAGCTGTATGAATTAGTATTGGGCTGTAAGGAGAACAAAAAGCTCAAAGCAGGACCAGGTGGAGCCTTTTCTCCTTCCTGCAGCTAGAATACTACTAATAATAATAAAAATATTAATAATTCATTTATACCCCGCCCATCTAGCTGGGTTTCCCCAGCCACTCTGGGCGGCTTCCAACAAAGTATTAAAATGCAGTGGTACCTTGGGTTACATATGCTTCAGGTTATGTACGCTTCAGGTTACAGACTCTGCTAACCCAGAAATATTACCTCAGGTTAAGAACTTTGCTTCAGGATAAGAACAGAAATCATGTACCAGCGGCACTGCGGCAGCGGGAGGCCCCATTAGCTAAAGTGGTCTTCAGGTTAAGAACAGTTTTAGGTTAAGAACGGACCTCCAGAACGAATTAAGTTCTGAACCCGAGGTACCACCGTGCAGTAGTCTGTTAAACATTAAAAGCTTCCCTAAACACGGCTGCCTTCAGATGTCTTCTAAAAGTCTGGTAGTTGTTCTTCTCTTTGACATCTGGTGGGAGGGCGTTCCACAGGGCGGGTGCCACCACCGAGAAGGCCCTCTGCCTGCTTCCCTATAACTTGGCTTCTCACAGTGAGCTCTTCTGAAGATGCGTGAAGGCATCGATCCACTCCTGTCTCCATCCCCACGTGGCTGTGACTGGCTCTGGCCCCCTTTGAGCTTCTCCTGCCCCCCCCCGCCTTGTGCCCCCAGGTCCGGTCGTCGCTGTGACCATCTACCCTCAGAGGCCCCTCATCTTCTCCGCCTCCCAGGACGGCACCATCCGCACCTGGAACCTCAACACCATTGACCAGGTGGACCAGGTCCATTTGTCGGAGCCCGTGGAGACCCTGAAGGCCGTCACCCTTTCTCACGTCGTCTCCGTCTCCGGCTCGTCCCTGACCCTCTGGAAGATCAACAAGCTCTACTCGCTGTACACGCCCGTGGGCTGCCGCGTCCGGCGCATCAGCTGCGTCAACCTGGAGGCCCTGGGCAGCTTCCCCGTCCGCGCCCTCTGCGTCTGCCAGGACTCCACGGTGCGGATGGTGGACGCTCAGAGCGGAGTCATCATCGCCATCCTCTTCCTTGACAGCCCCCGCCAGGGCCTGGACGTGGCCTACTGCCTGCCCCGGGAGACCCTCTTTGTGCTGATGGAGGATGGCGCCGTGCTGTGGGTCAACAGCGCCCAGGACCCCATGCAGGTCAAGAAGAGCCTTCCGGGCCACACCTGGGCGTCTGCCCCCTGCTGCCTCCTGGTCTACAGCCACGTCCTGGACCCGGAGAAGGCCTATTCCCAGTGGCTGGATGTGGTGGACTGCAAGGGCTACAAGAAGCAGTGGCTGAAACACCCGGATAAAAACAGGTAAAGCGGGTGAGATGGACGGGGCGGGACTCGAGAGAAGCCCCTCTCACCTCCTTCATTGCCAGGGCTGCCAGCGGGTCTTACTCTCCGGCAGGTGCTGCTGCCACCCTCCTTCCCAACGACTCCTTCATCCTGCCTGGGGTGCAGCAAAGCAGTTGCTGGCCAACGTTCCCGTAGGAGTTAATTTGGCGTGTAAAGGCAGCCCACACTCTCGTCTGCAGACCCTCAGAAGAGCCTGTGGGGTCCATAATAATAATAATATTAATAATAATAATAATTTATTTATACTCTACCCACCTGGCTGGGTTTCCCCAGTCACTCCAAAGCAGTTGCTGGCCAACGTTCCCTTATGAGTTAATTTAGCATGTAAAGGCAGCTCACACTCTCGTCTGCAGACCCTCAGAAGAGCCTGCGGGATTAATAATAATAATAATAATAATTTATTTATACTCCACCCAGCCACTCTGGGTGGTTTCCCCAGCCACTCTGGGCGGCTTCCAGCAAAACATTAAAATACAATAATTCATCAAAAATTAAAAGCTTCCCTTTCAACTCCATTCCTAAACTCCCAGTAGCAGGAGCTCCAGGCGTCCCGGCACATGGGATGCTGAAAACCAGAGTCTGCCCTGCCTAGCGGGAGCCAGGCTCCTGAAATAAAAGTATCATGGAAAGTCTTAAAATAAATAATGCTTTGAGGTGGCTTGAAGTGAAAACAAAAATGAAACCTTAGACTATTGATATAACTAAAGAAGTACTAAGTGGCAGAAGAATGTTATTTTCCCCCCAGGTGAGGCAGGTTCACCCAAGAACCTGGGCGGGGAGAGGGGGGGTTAGGAAAGTGATGCCAAGCACACAGTTCAAAGCGCTGGTGCAAGAAGATTACTAGGTTTGGCCAGTGGCGTGGCGTGGGGGGTGCAGGGGGGGCCGGCCGCACCGGGCACAACATCTGGGGGCGCGCGCTCGCACTCGCAGCTCTCTGCCCCTACCTGGCTCACTCACTCTCTCTCACTGCAGTGCTGGCTGTGCGAATCCGATCCGAGCCGCCGGGTCGCCGCCCACTGTGGAGGGGAGGGTGCCAGGCGTGCGGTGCGGTGCGGAGAGAGAGCGAGGGACTATCTGGGGGAGGGACAGTGCAGCGGGGGGGGGGGGTTGCAAATTACTTGCCCCGGGTTAGGGGGCGCAAATTACTTGCCTTGCCCCGGGTGCTGACAACCCACGCTACGCCACTGGGTTTGGCTATGCTCACGAAATCTATAAAGTCAGCCCAAGTTGCAGCAAAATTCTCATTTTGAATTTGTCCTTGTGCAAACCTTTTTCTTTTCTTTTACCACATCCAGATTGGGCTATTCCTTCCCCCGACCCCAGAAGCTACCATTTCACCGTGCACATCTGTCTGAACATGCTTATCAAAGGGCGCTTCTCTCTCTCTCTCCCCCCCCCCCCCAGGTTCCTGCTCATTTTGGGGCACAAAACGGGCTTCCTGACCGTGGTGGAGTGGTTTCTGGCCCGAGACCGGTACAAGGTGGAGGCTCACGGCTCCCAAGCGGTCACAGCCTTGGCTGAATACCCCACGCAGATGTGTATCATTTCGGCAGGTGAGTCCTCTGGTTAGGCAAACCCAAATATCAGGGATGGGGGGTGCAGATCTTCACCCTCCATGCATCCTGCCCCCCCCCGGCACACGAGTGCTGCCCGGCAGTAATACGGGGAGGAGCTCAGACCCCCGACCCACAAATATTGAGGGGGATGAAGCCCCTTCTGCCCTCTAGAGCTGGTGCCCTTGAAGGTCAGAGAAGGTCTTTCGGCAGTCCAGCTCTGGAGCCCCCTCCCCCAGGAGACCCTGACCAATTGGGTGGCTTTCAAAGAGGATGAGGTAGATTCATAGAAGCCCCTGGGTGTCTATTTTGCTCTGGGAGACTTAGCTTGGTCAGAATCGAGTCTACCCTTCCAGAGTTAATGCGAAATACATCTCTTCTGGTCAATGAGCCACCAGAGCTGCTAAAGGGCCATGAAAATTTGTGTCTCGGGCTTTTTAGACTTGCCTGCCCATCATAGCTGTCAACATTTCCCTTTTTAAAAGAGAAATTCCCTTATTCCGAATAGGATTCCTCGCAAGAAAAGGGAAAAGTTGACAGCTATGCTGCCCATACGCTCTCTGAAACCCAGGGGGCACCTTGCTTGCCAGATGTGAAATATCACATTTACTTGAGTGTAATGCTCACCTTTTACATCGTGAATATTAGGGTGCACCTTAGATTTGATGGCGCATTTACATTCGCCAGCAAATACTTTTTTGGCTTCATTGTTTTGAAAATTGAGGTGCGCATTGGATTTGACAGTGCATTAGATTTGTGGAAATATGCTATATTGGCAATGTTTTCAGCTCTCCTGCCCAATACAAGGAAGGTACAGTTTGTAGCCTAAACATCCTAACAATTTGTGCCCTTCAGTAGTACTTAGAGAGAGGCAGGGGCCAGGAATTTAGCAGTTCAGAGGTTGATAGAAATACAGGAACACAATAATCAAACCATTCAGAGAGAAGAAATGCATATACTAAAGATATATAATTCTGCTAAGTGGCTACAGCAAAATTCTGTGGCGATTTCAACAGTGGAATCCTCCATTAGACTTTTAGAATCCTTGCTGGAACCAAGACCCCCCCCCCAGTTAGAAGGGACTCGGGCATCAGGCAGACCAGCCCCTCCAAACTCAAGGCAATAGCATGGTGTAGATCTGCAGAAACCAACCCAGGAATGCCGGGGGGGGGGCAAGAAGGAGGAAGAAAGAGGGGCTTCCTCTGCCCCGGGGGCTGACCCTGCGCCTCTCCTTGCCCCCGGGGCAGGGGCCGACCGCACGGTGAAGATGTGGCGCGTCTTCCCCTACACCACGGAGTGCCTGGTCCCGCTGCTCAGCTTCTCCTGCGCCTCCCCTGCCTTGCACCTGTGCTCCCTGGGGGAGACGCTGGCGGTGGCCTTCCAGGACCCCCAGACGGCCACCTATAGCGTCGTCTACTACAACCTGATGAAGCAGACGCGCTCCGAGCACAAACCCGAAGACGACGCCCAGGACGACATCACAGGTGCGCGGGAGCCGGGAGGGTGCAAAGGCCAGGCCGGGGGGGGGGGCTCGGCTCTCCTGTCTCACGGCTGCCGCCCCCTCGCTGCCTCCCTTCCTCCAGGCCTCTGCTGCTGCCCCAACCTGAAGCTCTTCGCCTCATCCAGCAGAGATGGAACCGTGAAGATCTGGGACATCGAGAACAAGCTGCTGCGGTGACTGACGGGCCGGATTCTGAATGGGGAATGGGGGTGTCCTGTGGGCCGGGGCAGCCCCCTGCTCCCGATGGGGCTGTCTCCTCCTTGCGGCTTTTGCACCCAGCACTGGAAAGCAGGTGGCCTTTAAGCGGAGGCTGGGGACCATCTGTTTGGGATGCTTTAGTTGCCATTCCGGCATCGCAGGGGGTCAGGCTGGATGGCCCTTGGGGAGCCCTTCCAGCTGTACGATTCTATGTCTGCCGGCATGCCTTTGGTGAGCAAGCGCAGGGGCATCGGAAGCTGCAGGCCACAGGTTCCTCCCCACCAGGGTCTCCCCAGACCTGGTCTCCAGCTGTTGTCGGACTACAACGCCTATCATCCTAAGCTCGCAGGACCAGCGGTCAGGGATGATGGGAACTGTAGTACAAAACCAGCTGGGGACCCAAGTTTGGGGAACCCTGGTCTACACTGACTGGTAGCAATGGCTCTGGCGGGCTTTGAGCAGGGCTCTCTCCCAGTCCGGCACCCGCTCAGTTGGGAGCAAGCGCCCTGGGGATCCAGCAGGCTTGATTCGGAGCAAGCCCACTCCGTGTCGTGTCCCACACAGGGACGCCTGCTTTGCTTGCAGGACAGCGTGGTGCCCCCTTATTGTTTTGGAGGCTGTTGGAAGTTTGAAACCTTTGCTCTGCCCACCATCCCCAACGCCTCTGCTGACACCTGAAGCTTCAAAAGAAAATAGCTGCAGACAAGCCTCCTCCTCCTCCGCTTCCCCACCAGCGTTTAGCGTTTCCATCGCTGCTGCTCTCAAAATTCCTTTCCCACCTTCCCTTTAATTTTCCTGATCCATCCATTTCTTGATTCTATTCAGAACTGTAGAGTTGGAAGGGACCCCCGGGTCATCCATCCCAACCCCCCACAATGCAGGAATCCCGGCTGAAGGAGCCCTGGCCGGTGGCCCCCTGGCCTCTACTCACACACCTCCAATGAGACTCTATATCCATATCTACCTCTCAGGCGACCAGGCCTTTCCCACACGTGACAACCGGATGTTTTGTAAGGCGGCCTCCATGCGCCTTGTGGTTTTCATGTTTCCATCCATGGCGGAGAGTCTGTGCTAGGCCCTCTGCTCTGGCTGCCCAACCGGGCTTGTGGGGAAGGGTCCCTGGAAGCCAAGCTCACCCCCCCCCCCCACATTTCTGCCCTGCAGGCACCTGAAGATGAACAGCATCCCGGAGAGCCTGGCCTTTGCCAACCACTGGGGGGACCTGCTGGTTGGGCTGGAGAAACACGTCTTCCTCATCCACCACAACAAGTACCTGCCCAACTACTACAGGATGAAGGTGGGGCGCCTGGCGTCCCTGGGGGGTGGGGGGCAGGCTCCCCGCTGCTGCCCCCGTGCTCTTTGCTGGGGAGGTCTGTGCCCTGGGACAACGACCCCTTCCTGTCTCCTGCAGCTGCTGTGCGCCAGGTTCCTGGAGCCCCTCAAGGGCGTCCCTCTCCCCATCAGCGACTCCCACTTTGAGGCTCTGGTCAAGGAGAACTTCCGGCGGCTGAAGCAGGATCCGCCCTTGGAGGAGACCGAGTAAGATTCCGGAAAGCAGCCTTCTCGCTGAGCACCCAGCGCCAGGGGCACAGCCTCTGGCTCCTTCCCTCGCTCTGGTGCCCCTTAGCAGGGCTGCGGAGACGAGGACACCTATGGATCTAGCGCTATCCATGCACACAGGGCAAGTTGAGGGTGCAAAATGGCAGGCCTCTGCCCCGAGGACTTTACATTCTGTCATTTGAGGAGGGGAAAGGAAACAGAGGCAGGGAATAAACAGAGGAATCGGAGCGTTTGTTTTGTCCATCCCTGCGTAGGCTAAGCTGCAGGGGGAGGGGGGAGCTGCAGGAGCTCGAGGTGTTGTGGCAAAGGTTGGTTTTAGGAGGGAGAGGAAGGAGGGCAGAGAGAAAGATTCCAGCTCTACCAGTCTGTGGTTCTGTTTGGGGAGGCAGTTTCCGGGGCAAAGAGGCCGCTGGGTGGCCCAGGGTGGTGCTGGCGGCTGTTTTAGGACAGAGGAGCAGCTGAGCATCCCTGGGGAGAGGCCAGGGACTTTGGCATCCAAAGTCAGGATGCCAAGCTGCCTCTGGCGTCTCCTCTGTCTGTCTCTCTCTCGTTCTCCCCACGCAGGTCCCCTGTGCCTGGAGCCCGCAGGATGGCCTTGCAGGAGTCCAGAGTGCTTCGTGACATGCACGCCAGGGCAGAGGTAAGGCCTGCCGCTGCCCCTGAGGAGACCAGAGCAGCCCTCTCTGGTGCCAAGGCCAGCTCCACAAGAGCCATGCGCCACTCAGCACCAGGGAAGCGGCCCTGGAGTCCCGTGTGCGATGTTTCACAACAGGCGTTGGCAAGGTGGAAATGAGGGTTCAAGGGAGAGCAAAGATCAGGCACTTCCGGAGGGGGAAAGCGTGTCTGGAGGGGGGGAGAAGGGAGGCCCACATGCCCCAGGCCGAATCTGGCTGGGCAAGGGGCTCTCTGGCCATGGGGCAGAGCATGGGAGGGAGGAGAGAGGGGCAGAGATGCCTTGAGCCCCTTACCCTCTTGCAGGGACTCTCCCAGATGGCCGACAGGGACCAGGACCTGGAGCTGGTCCAGAAGGGGAAAGTGAGCGTGACCAAGAAATCACGGCCCACCAAGGAAATGAAGGAAGAGGCCTTTGAGAAATACCTGCAGATATTCTACAAGCCGCAACCCAAAATTGAGGTGGGGCTGGGCTGCTGAACTGGGCTGGGGGGTCGATGGGACTTGGTGGCAGGGAAGGGGCACCTTCCAGGCAAGGGGGTCTCCGTGGAGGAGGTCCTGCAGCCCCTCCCCGCCTCGGATGGAAGGGCGAGGGGAGGGGAGGCCAGCTTAGAAGAGGTCAGACTTCCCAGGAGCCTTTGGCCCTTTGAGCATCTCCTCTGCAGAGCCGTGGAAGACAGACAGGGGGGAGTTTTGCATGTTCATCCAGTTGGGCCGCCTCACAGGATCCCCTCTCCTCCCAGATCCCGGTGGAGGACACCTTCAATGCCGATGAGGTGCTGGAAGCCATGTGCCGGGCGAAGTCCATTTCGGAGCTCTATGGGCCAGACGGCATGTTCCTGGGCTCCTTCCCTCCACCCATTTCCCTGCAAGGTCCTGAGACGTTGGAGGTAACTGGTGGGGCGGTCCCCCCCACCCCCCACGCTCTGCCTCAGGAGACACGTGTTCTCTTGCCTGGTGTCTCTGCCCTCTCACCGGCGGCTCTGAGCCAAAGGCCGACTCCCACTGTCAAGAGATGCCTTTGAAGCCACCAGGGTAACACAGCCCTGAGGCTGAGCTGCAGCATTTCCGCCAGGGCTTGCCAAAACCTTTCGCTTCCTCGGTCCTGTATATCTGAAGGAGCGCATGAAGGCAGCCCTGTTTAGGGAAGCTTTTAATGTTTAATAGACTATTGTATTTTAATATTCTGTTGGAAGCCGCCCAGAGTGGCTGGGGAAACCCAGCAAGATGGGCGGGGTATAAACAATCTATTATTATTATTGTTGTTGTTATTATTATTATTATTATTAGTTGCCTGAGGTGATGCCACTGAGTCCATGTCCAAGGTGGCACCTTGGGGCGACCGTGGCGCCATCTTGGTTTGCGAGAGACCCCCTTCCTCCCGCCTTCCCCACAGGACACCAGCCCCCCTGCAGAGGGGAGCCCACAGGCCGTCCTCTCAGCAGCCCCGTCTGTGTCTGAAATCAAAGAAGCTTTATCCCCGCTTCCTCCTCCAGCGAGATTCCCGCTTTTTGGTGTGAGGAGGACCAAGAGTGAGCAGGTGAGGGTCTTTGGGGGGCAGCTGGAGCGGGGAAGGGGCTGGGGCAGCAGCAGAGGACTGAGAGTGCCCCTCTTGTCTCCCAGTTAGGCCTGGCACAAAAGGGAAAGAGACCCCCCAAGGAGAAGAGGAGGAGGCTGCCCCCTCCGGTGCCCCCGCCAGTGGTGACAGCCCCTGAGGAGGTCCTGGAGGCCAGCTCTAGCCCCCCCTTGGACGAAGCGGAGAAATCTCCCCCCAGCACAAGACGTCCTTCCCCAGGCCTCATGCTCTCTGGCATGGACACCAGGGGCAGCAAGGTCAAGATCCGTCGGGCAACGGTGAGATTCCGGAGGTGGGGGCAGGGGGGGCATGGAAGCAGGAAGCCCACGGACTGACAGATGGGCACACACACATTAAAATGTGTGCCCGCCTGATCCCAGTAGTTGTTGGCGCACTTGAAGCTGCCGCCTTATCCTGAGTCTGACCTTTGGTCTGTCCAGCCCAGTGCTGCCTTCTCTGGCTGGCAGCAATCACTCTCTCTGCAGGGTCTTCCCTTTAACTAGGGTGGGCTATTTGGGCAGTAAGGCCCTTTGAGCTTGAGATGCTGTGAGGATTGAACCCGGGACCTTTTGTATGCTGAGATGGTTCCACTCACACATCTCTGCAATCTGAGCATCGGATGGAGGGGCTCGCAGCATCCACACCCAGCCCAGCCTGCTTCCTCATCAGGCTCAGCTTTGGATCCAGCACAGAGCAAGCAGGTCTCTGTGGTTCCAGCTTCCAGCCCAGCCCAGCTCACAAACAGCTGGGGGTGGGGAGTGGAGGACTAATGGCCCATCCCTTAGTCTGGAGGGCCCCCTCACTTAGTTGCAGCTCTTGCATCCCACCACAGGATTTTGGGAGGCTGATGAGGAGGACACTTCCATGGCCAGCTAGTGTGTTGCCTCCATCTATCTTGGAAGACCATGGAAGAGTCTCTCTTCAGGGGTAAAGTCAAATGGCTGGAGAGTTACGGCGCCTGCAGTGGCTGTAGAGACCAATACAGGAGAGACATGTTTTATGGCAGGAGGGCCTCTTCTGTGGTGGCTCCCCACCTGTGGGATGCTCTCCCCAGGGAGGCTCACCTGGGGCCTTCCTTACTTATCTTTAGGTGCCAGGCAAAAGCATTCCTCTTCTCTGAAGGCCTTTGGCTAATTAAACAATCTATGGCTTTTTAAACAGTGGGGAGATGGGGCGTCATTGCTTTTGTACGTTACTATGGTATGTATTTTTTCATTTTTATATTGTAAAGCACCCTGTGATCCTCGGTTGAAAGGCGGTATAGAAATTTAATAAAGAATAACAAGAGTAACAATAGTCTTACAAAGGATCTTGTCTGACTAGTTTGGCAACTTATTCTGTTGAATTCTAACCCTCCCTACTTGCAGGGCTCCAAGAATTGGAAGGGACTCGGGGCATCGTCCAGACTGAGCCCCCCGCCCCAGCCCACAATGACGTTGTGTTTTAACGTTGCAACCCACCCAGGAACCTTAGGGTGAAGGGCGGGTCATTAATAATAATTAGGATAGTCCCAAGAGAGGGCTGGAGTCTGACAAAAGACCCTTCTGAGTTTGGCCTGCAAAGTTAACCAGAGCTCCTCCTTTTCCTTGCTCTTCACCCCAGAGCCAGTGTGGTGGTTCAGAGTGGTGGACTTGTAATCTGGGGAACCGGGTTCGCGTCTCCGCTCCTCCACCTGCAGCTGCTGGGTGACCTTGGGCCAGTCACACTTCTCTGAAGTCTCTCAGCCTCACTCACCTTGTGGGAGAGGAAGGGAAAGGAGATTGTGAGCTGCTTTGAGACTCCTTCGGGTAGCAATAAAGCGGTATATCAAATCCAAACTCCTCTTCTTCTTCTTCAGTTGAATAAAGACTTGGATGCAATCAAAGAGTCCAAAATGGATGCTTCCGTCTCACCCCCTTCACAACTCTCCCCAACCCCCAGTTTCCCTGGGGAGCCCATCAAGAGAGAGAAGGTAAGAGGGGGCCCACCTGGCACCTGGAAGCAGCTCCTGCCTCCCTCGGGGGCTGCAATTGGCAGGTGCGGCTTTCATGGGATGTCCTCCCTCAGCACCCTGACCAAAGCTTTATCCTGCCCAAGGCAACCTGAAGTGACTTCCAACCAAACCACGGAAATGAACAGGTTGGGGCCATCATTGCCTCATGAGGGAGGGAGTTCCACAGTTTCGCTCTGTGGTGCATGAAGAAGGACTTAGTTTTATCCGTCCAGAATCTTCCTACTCTCAGCTTCGCTGGAGTTCTGACACCACCCCAGAGCCCAGCAGAACCCCCACCCCCGCAGCTCCCCATTTCTCTCAGCCACCGCCAGAGGGAGAATCTCCTCCTCCCCTGTAAAAGAAACGGCCCACCCACCGTTTATGTCTTTGGGCTCCAGCGCAGGAGGGTCTGGCAAGTCCCCCGAGGTGAACGTTGGCGGGTGTTGGGGTGGTTCTGTGCCCTGTGCCGTTCCCTGGCTGGCAGGAGGCATTTTGGAGATCGGGGCAGGAGGTGCAAGTGAGGTGAGGGGGAAAGGAGTGGGGTACGCAGGTGTCCTCCTCTGTGTCTCACCTGGGCAACCATGGATTCTGTGCCTAGAGTGTCGTCTTCAAGGAGTCCCCCTCGACAGACAAGAGCCAGGGATCTCCTTCATCGCCGGGCAAGAGTCAGGGGTCTCCTCCCTCGCTTGACAAGAGCCAGGGGTCTCCTTCATCACCAGACAAGAGTCTGGGGTCTCCTTCCTCGTTTGAGAAGAGCCAGGGGTCTCCTTCCTCGTTTGAGAAGAGCCAGGGGTCTCCTTCGTCGCTTGACAAGAGCCAGGGGTCTCCTCCCTTGCCAGCCAGGAGCCGGGCGTCGACTCCATCTTTCGCAGCCAAGAGCCAGGAGTCCCATCCATCTCTGCCAGCCAGGAGCCAGGAGCTGTCTCCCTCCTCGCCTGCCAGGAGCCAGGAGTCTTCGCCCAGGTCCCTAGGCTCCGTTTCCCGCATGAAGAGCCAGACCTCTTCCGTCATCATCAAGGGCTTCTTTCCCGAGAGGCCGCCTTCCGGCAGCAAGGAATACTTCAGACTGCAGGAGGTGAGGCTTCTCTGGGCCCCGGGCTCCTTCCTCTCCCCCTTGTCCTCCTCTGGCTCCAGGGAGAGGCCACACGCCAGTCTGCTGCCAGGGCCTGAGGCAGAGAGCTGGCATTGCTTCTCCTCTCTGGCAGCACCCTGAGCAGCTGCATTTCCAGGGCAGTGTCAGGGCCGGGCGACGGGGGGGGGGGCTCTCTCTCCCTAGAAAAGCTAAGCTGGGGGACCACTGTGCTCTGGCTGGGCATAAGAAGCTAAGAAGAGCCTGTCTGCTGGATCAGGCCCACTTGGTCCAGCAGTGGCCAGCCAGATGGGCATTAAGGGAAGCCCCCCAGCAGGACCTGAACGCAACACTATTCTCCCCTCGTTGCTCCCCATTGCCTGGGATTTAGATGTAGACTGTTCCTGGGCATGGAGGTTCTGCCTTCAGAGCAGACCTGTGTAAAAAGAGCCTGCTGGATCAGGCCAATGGCTCATCTAGTCCAGCAGCCAGGTGCCGCTCCGGGGGACACCCACGAGGGAGACTGAGCACTAAAGAGCATGTGCCTATGGCTGACAAGCTCTGTGTGACCTTCACGGGAGGGAGCAGGGGAAGAAATCCAATTCCGCTCACACCTAAAGCTGAATTTAGCAAATTCCCACTTTCCAAAAGAATACGAGAACCGAAATGCAGGCACCTGTCGAAAGTCACCCAATATTCCCTATGAAGTTTTCCAATGAGACAAGGTTTACAACAATTCCAGAAGGGGTGGGGAAGCCCCCAAGGTTTGCTGTTGGGGTGCGGAAGGCGGTTGCTGTCTGAACTGCTTTGCTCTCCCTTGCCAGGAGCTGGAGAGCCACCATGCGCCGCTGCCCAGGCTGTCGTCTGGCTTCATCCCCAACTCGGTGGCCGCCCTGCAGTTTCACAGCCAGGAGATGCTGGCGGATGAGACGGATGAGAGACTCCTGAGGGTGGTGGAGCCGGTAAGGCGGAGCAGGGCGTCCCCCCGGCACCCTCAGTGCCAGGCCTGCTGGGGGGCGGCTGGCTGAGCAGAGAGGCTGCGGGCCTGGGCTGCGCTCTCGGGGGCACCCTGCCTGGAAGCCTGTGAAAGGAGCAGGCAGGAAACAAACTCACCACCCAGAGAGGACAAACCTTGGCAGGGAGCGTGCAAGACACCCTGGGGCAAAACCACAACACAATGCCTGCTTGCTTTGCTGCTCCAGCCTAGCTCTAACTGCTGGTCTTCCCTCTAGGCCAGGGGTGGCCAACTCCCAAGAGTTAAATCCCGGCAGTGATCTACCCCAGTTTTGGGGGTTCAGGTCAAAGTTGTTGAGCTTCTTTGGGGGGAGCAACTTCAAACAACTTCAAAGTTGTTTGGCTTCTTTGGGGGGGGGGAGCCAGTGATCTACCGGTGATCTACCGCAGACGTCCTGTGATCTACCGGTAGATCGCAATCTACCTGTTGGACGTGCCTGAGGGCTCCAAATTGGCCTCCCACTTGGAACCCTCAGTCCTGGTTCAGACCTGCTTAGCTTGGGAAGTGCAGCCATCTCAGGAGGCTGTCTGTGGGTGGGGCACTGTGGGACACAAGGGGGGGGGTCTCCTCTTGGCCGAGGGGGCCTGCACTTTCCCTTCTGCTTTTGCTAGGAGGCAGAAAGCCACTTGAGAACGGTCCCAGTGTGGAAGGAGGACGAGGAGCCCAGGACACGGGTTTCTGAAGAGATCAGCATCATCAAATCGAGTACAAAACAGGTAAGCAGGCACCTCTTCCTTACCTGGGATGGTCCTCCTGCCTCTCTCCTGCTGCTGGCAAGGGATGTCCTGAGAGGGTCCTGTGTTGCAAGGGACCCATAAACAAGGGACCCCCCAGTCAGGCTGTTTCTCTCCCTGTGTGTGTGGGTCTCCTTTGGTTTCTCCTCATTTTGTTTTGTTTTAAATAAACAAAACAAACAAAAGACAAATAGCTTAAAGTATTTAATGCCTTAGAAATTGAACTTAATAGGTAAGTTAGGATCGGATAAAATGTCAGCGATGTGGATTAAATAAAGCAAATTACACATACATCTGGAATTGTTCTCAAAAATAAATATTCTGGAAATTGGTTCAGGCTATTATATCTATTAGGATGTCACATACCATTGGACAAAAAATATTTCTCCTAAATATTATGTAAAATATGTTATTCCAGAAAATGGTCAAGAAACTGTGCTTAACCTTATAACTGCTGCTAAGATATAAATAACTAAAAATGTGGGGAAGCATATATCTGCCTATATCTGAATGGAGAAAATTTGGTCTATGGTAACTATGGTTAATTTAGAAAGGAATGCATATTAATCACTCTAACGGGTTTATGGGGAACTGGCATTTTTGGCAATGTTTTGGAGGAACATTGTGAAAAATGGTTCCTCCTTTTTATTCCAGATGGATCTTCCTGAGATCTTCCTGACGCAGCTGGATGAATCTCAATACCCGGAGCCGAAGAAAGAGCCTCCCTTCTTTGTCTTGCCATTCCTGGACATGCCGTGGTTTCAAGATCTTTTTCCTGAGGTGAGAGGCCGAAGGACAAGGAGGATCTGGAGACCATCCCTAAGGGCCAAGGAGGGCCAGGAGTCCTGCTGCCCACAGGACCTTCTCCCTGCCCCGTCCCTTGTCTAGTTGGGGCTCTCCTTGCCACAGACCTGGCAGAGCCACTTTTTGTATAAATGGTCTTCTCCCAAGGAAATAATGGCAACAGGCCTGCAACCACAGGCTGATCCTAGATATAACAACAATAATAATAATTTATTATTTATACCCCACCCATCTGGCTGGGTTTCCCCAGCCACTCAGGGTGGCTTCCAACAAAACATTAAAGTACAATAACCTATTAAACATTAGAAGCTTCCCTAAACAGGGCTGCCTTAAGGTGTCTTCTAAAAGTCTGGTAGTTATTTTTCTCTTTGATATCTGGTGGGAGGGCGTTCCACAGGGCGGGCGCCACCACCGAGAAGGCCCTCTGCCTGGTTCCCTGTTATTTGGCTTCTCACAGCGAGGGAACTGCCAGAAGGCCCTCGGAGCTGGACCTCAGTGTCCGGGCAGAACCGACTAGCCTGGAAACGACTTTGCTGTCCAACTGTGATCTGAAGGGATCTCTAAGCCCAGCTGACAAGGACCCCTCCCTTAAGCCCTAGAAAGGTCAAATGAAAAAGAGCTTTAGAGTTGTGTTTTGAAAGCCCAGAGGATGCAGAACAGAACAACTGTGTGTGAGAGAGAGAAAGAGAGAAAGCTTAACAGCCATGCCACCTATCACATGGGGAATAATTTTAATGACAGATTCCAAATTCCTGTGTAAACCAGCGAAGTCAAATATCAAAGTATAAACAATTTTATTTGGGAAATGTGAGCAGAGAGAAGCAAAGAAAAAGGAAAGGTGACAATATTTCGCTCACAGACGACATATAACTTAGCTAGTTGCATTTCACCTGCTTGAGTGAGTCTCGGGTTTCAGAAGATGTGCAGAGTTCTGTGCAGAAAAGATTCAGAGAGAGCGAGAGTGAGCTTCTTTCCTCGCCTCTTTGGACAGTTCTGAGGAGACAGAGGAAGTTGAGGGGGATGCCTCCCCTTTATGGGAATTTGAGACCGATAAGCCCCCGTTTCTTAATGGCGATGGGGGGGGGGGTTGCCTGGGCCAGTGTAAGAGAAGCTCCATTTCTTTGCCGGCGGTCCCAATGGCCAGAAGGGTATTCAGAGGCTGTTTCCACCTCCGTAGTTATTCCTAAACTCCCATTGCAAAAGAACTAGCCAGTTCTGGAAGGTTGGGATGTTGTAAAAGTAACATTAGGTTTTCACCTTAGAGGGAAGGAGGGCTGTTACTCACTGGTAGAACATTTGCTGCTAGAGACCCCCAGAGAGAGAAGATAAGCTGTGCACCTTTTATCTCTATGGGAGGGTGAGAGGGTGGTATGAATGAGCAGACTCCTCTGGGGCAGGCTGTGTGCACCTTTCCTTTGGGTAAGTTGGCCTCCCGCAGCTCCTGCGACTGCTGGGGGCATTGCTTTTGCTCCTTCAATGCCCAGCAGGCTCTTCTGGTCCTCCTGGAGGAAGGGCATCAGCTCAGAGGCGCCCTAGAATCCTCGAATTGGAAGGGACCCCTGGGCCGTCTGGTCCAAACCCCGCAAGGCAGCTTCCCTTCCATCTCACCAGGGCTTTCCGCCGGAGATGACCTTGAACGAGTTCTTGACGAAGATGATGGCCCTCTTGGTTACCACCAGAGACTTTGGCCAAAAGGCAGAGCTGGTTTCAGCCATCGCCAGCCTGAAGGACGAGATGGGGAATCGCATGAACGAGCTGGTCTGCAGCGCCTTTATCCAGGTGTTGAACAAGAAGGACGACCCTTCTTCCCTCCGGGTGAGGGTCGCTCTGGGCTCCTCGCTTTGTGATGCCGTGCAGGTCTTCTTGTCTTGCATATTCTGCGGGGGGAACACACACACACACACATGCGTGCAAGGCTGGCCTTCCACTATCCCCAGCCGCTGGCTAAAGTTTCTGGTCTTCATAACTGAGCAGCCCCTCAAAAGGAAGGTGGGACCTCCTTTTGAGAGCCAGTGTGGTGTAATGGTTAAGAGCGGTAGTCTCGTAATCTGGTGAACCGGGTTCGTGTCTCCGCTCCTCCACCTGCAGCTGCTGGGTGACCTTGGGCCAGTCACACTTCTCTGAAGTCTCTCAGCCTCACTCACCTTGTGGGAGAGGAAGGGAAAGGAGAATGTGAGCCGCTTTGAGACTCCGTAGGGTAGTGATAAAGCGGGATATCAAATCCAAACTCTTCTTCTTCTCTTCTTCTTCTTCTCCCCACTGGGTCTGGTGGAGAAGGTGCTTAGGCCCAAGGGAACTTTTAAAGGGGTGGGAGATGTTTTTGAAGCAAAGCAGCAAGGGGAGGAAGGGGAGCCAGCGGTTGCAAGTGCTGCAGATGTCGTTCCTGAAGACAGTTCTTTCCTTCTGGTGGAAACTGCATTTTCCCAGGAGGGGAAAGAGATTGTGTGCAAAAGGCAGCTCTTCCCACAGCCAGCAAGTCCCCAGTGTTGTGCGTGCCAGATGGAATGTGCCCCCCTTCACCCCACCAGAGAGGGAGGCCCCCCGGCTGTCAATAGATTTCACCTTCCCTGCTGGCCAGACCCAGGAGTGACTTGCAGGGCCATAGAATTGTATCATTGGAGGGGACCCCAAAGGTCATTCAGCCCAACCCCCTGCAATCCAGGAATGCTGTATCTCAGGGCAGCTGCTTTGCATATCCAAGACATCCCCACACACCCAGGTTGGTCATCTCCCAGTTAGGGAGTTTGGAAAAGACCTCTGTCTCTCCTCCTCTCTTTGCCACTGCCAGCCAGAGTAGGCACTGCTGGCCCAGGCTGGCCCTTGGCTTTGTGGGCTCCTGTGTCTGCCTGCCAAGATGCCCTTGTCTTCTCTCGACATTCCAGGAAAGGAAGCACCGGAAGTTCATCCTGGGCACCTTGCAGGCCCTCGTGAAGATGGACAAGAGCAACAAGGACCTGATCGTGGAGCTCATGACCTTTTACATGCAGGCTTACACCCCAGACAAGTAAGGGCCGGGGGGGGGCGTCACTGGGAGGAGCCTAAGCCTTACGGGGGGCCGAGGAAACAAAAGGCTTCAGGACAGTTTGTCCAGCTTTTCAAAGTTGCCAGCTGCTCTTGATTGCTCTCTCAATAAACAAAACTCCCCCTCTTTAAAAAAAAACGATTTTAAAAGATTTTACTGCAAGGGCTGTGTTGAAGTTTTGTTTAAAGGGAAACAAAACACATGCCACAGGTGAATTGATTTCAGCACAGCTTCTTTTATCCGCATGGTTTTGAAATCAGGTTTTAGGACCACGTGGATTTCCAAATTGCCCGCCCAAATCTGTTCCCTCATGTTTGCCTTCAGGCAGCAGAGACCACCCCCTTCCATCCTTGCCTAGATGCACATTCTCAAAGAGCAGGCGGACAGCGACCGGCAGGGGAGAAGGGGTGCTTAAGGGAAAACATTCCTCTAACTCATTGCTCTGGCAGGTGTTTTATGGCTCAGGTCAGCAGATGTGGCGGAGTGGTCATGTGGGTGCAATTCCCCCGCCTTGCAGCGTGAGCCCACCTGCCTCTTTCTCCTTTCAGGGTCGTCATTCACAATCTGATGCAGGAGGTGGGGATCCAGGACCCCCACAGCTATTTCACCAAGGAGCTGAGCTCCTGGCCGGTGGGGGCCAGCCACTCCAAAGAGACCGTGCGAGGAGCCTGCGACCGGTGGCTGGAAGGGAAGATGCAGGAGCTCAAGGTGCCCTTCCCCCTTCTCTCTTCCCCCTTCGGCCGGGGAGGGGTCATCTGGCTCCAGGCCCCCCCCCCCCCCCGCTACAGAATCTGTCAAACTCCGCAAGCAGGAGCCAGGCTGAAATCTGCAACGCTCCCCTTCTCTCCTGGCCTTTCCTCTAGCGGCTCGGAAAGTAAGGTTCCCTCCTCTGGGAAGAAACCAGCCAGCAGCTTCCCCACTTGAGTTGTCCCTTCGTCAGAGAGGAAGGTCTTGCTTACATCGGCTGAGTACAACCTTCAGCTAAAAAGCTAACTTTCATTAAGGCTTTCAGCCCAGTGATCAGGGGTTGGGAACTTCAAATATGGCCCCCTTGGGCCTCTCTACCTGGCCCTTGGGAGCTAGGAGCTCCTTGAGTGATTTAGCCGGGCTGGAATCTTGATCTTGAACTGTGGCAGTGACTCTTGCAAAGGGGTGCGATTGTGTGTGTAGATGCCAGTATCTTGGACGAGGGAGAGTTTTACATTCATTGCTCCGCCTACAGGCACCAGCTGGATTCCAACCTCAGCCGCCAGGAGCCCAAGCTACAGCACCAGAATCCAGTCCAAATGTCAGGGAGAATCGATTAGGAGAATATGGTTGATGTGCCAGCCTATAGATGCTCCACTTAACCGCCTCTAATCTGCCAGCATTTTAAGCAGGAATGACTCACCTCCCCCCCCCGCTGCAAAATAATAATAATAATAATAATAATAATAATAATAATAATAATAATAATAAATTTATACGCCGCCCATCTGGCTGGGCTTCCCCAGCCACTCTGAGTAGCTTTCAACAAAATATTAAAATTAATATTTTTATGCCCCCTCCACTTTGCCATTAAAAAGAAATCCACTCCTCCTGTGGCTCCCTCGCTGGGATGCTATGACACCAAAAGCTTTTAGCGACACCCCAAATGTGCTTTTTTAAAATAAAAAAAGCTTAATTATTTCCTGAGAAAAATGAACTAAAAGCCATTTTTCACCGACTATTTCTATAGATCACCTGCTAGGATACTGGTGGGCCCCAAAGACCTCACCCGAAACTTGCCACTTAAAAATAGATACGGTATATTACGGGTCCAGGTGTCCCTCTGCCTGCCCACGACCCAGGGGCTCCTGCTTTTGAAAGCTGCCTCCAGTGGGGGCCTGGGGTGGGGTCCCAGGCCACGTTTTTGCACAGCAAAGGGATTTGCCCTTTGGGCAACAAACAAACACTCTTTTCTCCACGCTGGAAGCGGCACCTGATGATTCTCTTCCTCCCAGGAGCACAGAGCTCAGCTTTTGGCGCAGAAGGTTCCATCCAGAAGGCATTATTCCTTTAAACCTTTCCAGAAGGTAAGAAGTATTGTGCGTCCAGCCTGGTCTTTGCTGGTTATTGTGGGAAGGGGGAAGGCTGAGGGCAGTTATGTATTGAAGTTCTCACCCTGGGCCAGCAGGGGGATACTGTAGATAGTTATGCAAATGAGGGATCGAAAGTGATGTTCAGTGATTGGATAGTTTGTATGCAAATGAAGGATCAAAAGTGACATTCAGTGATTGGATAGTTTTAGAAAGTTGCTACAGTAACTGTTGTACTGGAGCTCTATATAAGCAGGCTGACTGAGCCCTTCAGTTCAGTTCTGTTCTGTTCTGGCCTCGGAATAAACAAGAGCTGTTTGAAGAATCGCTGTGTCGTCTGATATGTTCATCCACAACTTAACACTCCTCCTCCTCCTCCTCCTCTTCCTCCTCCTTTGCCCCCGCCTTCCTGCACCTCTCAGCTTAACTCCTTGTCCCCCCCACCCAGGGGGTCTCCGTCCTTCAGAGCCCCCCAGATCATCCAGGTTTTTTTTAATTTTCTACTCCGCCTTGTTTATCGATACTCCAGGCAATTACAAAAAAAGCAAATGAAATCACAGTCCGTCCATTACAATATCTATAAAGAAATATGTATGAAAATCACCGTATTTTTCGCTCCATAAGATGCACCTAGTTTTTAGAGGAGGAAAGGGGGAAAGCCCCGTTTTTGGGGGGATCAGCTCACAGTTGTGCAGCTTCTTTTGCAAAGGGGAAAAGCCCCTTTTTTGAAGATCAGCTCAAAGTTGTTGAGCTTACTTTGCAAAGGGGAAAAAATCTTGTTTTTATGGGGTTCAACTCACAGTTCTGCTGCTTCTTTAGGAAAGGAAAGGGAGCCGTTTCTACAATTTCCGGACAGATAATCTAATCAGCCAGTCCCATGTCTCTGGGGAAACAAACGGCCTCCATCTGCAGAACATTCAACAATGGAGACCTGGGCAAGGGGTGGAAAGGGAGCCAGCGATCAACCACACATTCGCCCCACAAGACGCACAGACATTTCCCCTTACTTTTTAGGAGGAAAAAAGTGTGTCTTATGGAGCGAAAAATACGGTATATATAATTTACATATGAACTGAAATTAATAATCCATTGCCTATCTAGCCACAGTGGTTGAAACGCATGCTAAGTGATTTCAAAGCTGGGCTCTGACTCACATGTTGTCCTCCTTGTTCCCGCAGAAGAGACGCTCCACCATGGAGACGGAGAGCAAGATGTCCTCTCCAGAAAGCTACCAACAGGTGAGGAGGCTTACAGAGGTTGAAACGCATGCTACCGTATTTTTCACTCTATAAGACGCACCAGACCACAAGACGCACCTAGTTTTTGGAGGAGGAAAACAAGAAAAAAAAATTCTGAATCTCAGAAGCCAGAACAGCAAGAGGGATCGCTGCGCAGTGAAAGCAGCAATCCCTCTTGCTGTTCTGGCTTCTGGGACAGCTGCGCAGCCTGCATTCGCCCCATAAGACGCACGCACATTTCCCCTTACTTTTTAGGAGGGAAAAAGTGCATCTTATAGAGCGAAAAATACAGTAAGTGATTTCAAAGCTGGGCTCTGACTCACATGTTGTCCTCCTTGTTCTAGCAGAAGAGACGCTCCACCATGGAGACGGAGAGCAAGATGTCCTCTCCGGAAAGCTACCAAGAGGTGAGGAGACTTACAGAGGAATCTTGTGAAGGCAGCCCAGGCTGGGTGCCTGGAGGGGCGGCCGTTCCTTCCAGGCAGCTCTTGCAGCTTCCATCAGCCCCCTGTCCAAAACCTCTGGGGGATGCCAGGTTGGCCAAAGGCTAACCCTCCAACCGCCCCTCAAAAGCCCCTTGGTGCACCTTCTCTGTCTGACCCAGGAGTGGAGCGGCTCTAGCGTGGACCGGGAGAGGCGGCTGGAGGGGAAATATTCCCCCGAGGGCTACAAAGAGGTAAGGTCTGCCGAAGAATCCTGCAAAACCAGGCAGGGTGGCACCTGAGAGCGAGGGGCTGTCCCTGTGCCAGGTAAGGAGGGGCCTCTTCTTCCTCTGTGATTCTTGTGTTGCAGGGGGTTGGACTAGATGACCCCTGGGACCCTTCCGACTTTACATTTCTATGAATCACATTTCTTTTCCCTCCAGGGAAGGCCAGATCTGTTTAATTTTATTCTTTATTCTGGGTGGCTTGCAGGAGAGAGCGAGAGAGAGAGAGAATGCTCATCCAGTGGTGGGTGGTTCCCATGGAGACTGGTGGGGCAGAAGGCAGGGAGCCCCACAGCTTTGGCCCCCAGAGCCAATGACCAGCCCGTCCTCCCCTTCCCTGTTGAGTTCTCTACAGGGAACGCCGAGACGAAGGAGCAGGAGGAATCTTGACAGCCAAGGCCACCTCAGGAAAGAGGGCAGCTAGGCAGGTGGGGGTAGTTTGGGGACAGTGCCCCCCCCCGTCACCCTCCACCGAACCACAGAGCATATCGGACAGAAGACATGAATCCAAATATCCTTAAAAGACAGGCTGGAACATCCAATCCTTTTCCCTGGCCGCCCACAACAGCCGATAGCTACCGTACTGCAAGGTGTATTGAACTGCAATGTGAGGCTCTTGTTGGCGTCTTCATTCCAGGTGGGAAAAGACCTGAGCAAGAAGGAGAGGGCAGGGAGGAGATCCCTTGCGAAGGAGAAGAGGGCGAGGAAGGAGGAGAGTCCGCAGGTACGGGAAGACCCCCTTGAGCTCACCACCCCAAATGCCCTTTGTTGTCTAACAAAAGGTACCTGCTGTAAACATTCCCTCTAAGAGTGAACTTGGATGGCTGAGTATCTGTCATTTAAAAAAAAAATTAAATATAAAATATTGAGTTTTAGATAGTATTATACATCTAAAACAAAACCATTTCAAACATTAAAGTAGAAGGTTCTTTCAAATTTTCAGACCTCCTCCTCTCCCTCCATGGGTTCCATATTTAAATTTAGGTTTATTGCATCTTTTACTGAAACCAGGAAGATCAAGTATCTTCTAGAGATTGGAGTAAATTTGTAATTTATTTAAAAGACCACTGTAAACAGTTAAAATCTTTGGCAGGGTTGTAATGACACTTGTAATGTTCAATTATTTATGGTAATTATGGTTTTGTAATAGATGCATAAGGGTAAGAGTATCTGTCATTTTAGTGAGGTTTTTTAATGAGATTTTAGAGAGAGAGAGTTTTAATGTTGAATTGTTTTTAGTGGTTGTTTTTCTAAGTTTTCAGCTGTTCTTAGTTCATCTGTAGGCCACCTTCTATTATATATAAATAACAGAAATAAGAAATGAAAAGGGATCTTCCATAAATAAGACAGAGTGAGGCCTGGAGAAGACTTGCAAACCTCCTGATCTAAGTTGCCTGAAACCCTCAACATGAGCAGTGCATTCAGAGACTGGATAACAACAACAACAAGAATTTATTGCCGTATTTTTCGCCCCATAGGGCGCACCGGCCCATAGGGTGCACCTAGGGTTTTTTTTGGGGGGGGGAATAAATAAATAAAATTATCCCCCCCCCAGGCAAGGTGCTGGGGCGGGGGAAGCCCGAGCTTCCCCCGACCCCAGCCCCCAGAACAGGCAGCTCTCTGCAAGCTGTGGGAGCCCAGCGGGAACTCCCGCGGGCTCCCAGGGGTTGCAGATAGCTTCCTGAAGCCTGGAGAGGGAGAGGGGTCAGTGTGCACCGACCCCTCTTGCTCTCCAGGCTTCAGCGAAAGCCTGCATTCGCCCCATAGGACGCACCCAGATTTCCCCTTCATTTTTGAAGGGGAAAAAGTGCGTCCTATAGGGCGAAAAATACAGTATTTGTTATTTCTACCCCGCCTATCTAGCTGGGTTTCCCCAGCCACTCTGGGCGGCTTCCAACAAGAGGTTAAAAATACATTAAAACATCAGTCATTAAAAACTTCCCTAAACAGCCTTCAGATGTCTTCTAAACGTCAGATAGTTGTTTATCTCCTTGACATCTGATGGGAGGGCGTTCCACAGGGCGGGCACCACCACCGAGAAGGCCCTCCGCCTGGTTCCCTATAGCTGGAGATATCCTGCCATGTTTCTTTTTGCATGTTCTGCATGTGGCAGGAACATTTGCCCAATTGGGCTCTGACTGGTGCGTTTTCCTCTGATTTAGGAGCCAGAGGGTGGTGATGTCACGGACAATGCAGAGCAGCCAAAGACAGAGGAGTCAGGGAGCCTGGAGGTGAGGCCACCAGTTCAGAAAGTATAATAGATTGGCAATCACTCATGCCAGAGTACTTTCAATTAGCAAAGCTGACCGGAAAAGCCAGAGGAGCCCCAAATCAAGAAATATTCAAAGAATGGAGACTACTCAAAGAATATATAAGATTATATTGTAACAATGACATCCTAGCAGAACTGAATGATACTTGTATATAATAAACAAATGGAATAAATATACTAGATGAATATACAGGAAAAGTTATAAAACAAACTGTGCGATAAAACTGACAATAGAAAAAGTACAACGAGACCGATTGGAAGTCTCTTTCAGAAGACTTTATTAGAAAAGACAGGATGTTATAACTCATATTCATTTCTTATTGTTAACTCTTTTTTGCTTTTTATTTTTATTTTCTTTATCTTTTTTCTATTATCTTTTTGTGTTTAATTTTGATGTAACTGTCTGTAATACATATGTAAGATGATATTTTAAATCCACAAAGATGAATTAATAATAATAAAAAAGGAGGTGAGGCCACCAGTTCAGAAAGCCCCTTGTTGGTGGAGTGGAAAGGGGAGATTCCCCTCGTCCCCAGACTCAGGTTCCCCCCCCCCACCTGCTTCTTCCTCCTCCCATGCCAGAGCCTGCCGGCCCAAGCTGGGCTCCGGACACAGCAGCCCAGAGACTGGACACTAGGCCCAGCTTTGCCCCCCGCCAAAGCCCCCCGCTGCCCCCCAGGGCGAGGGAAGTGGCATCACCAGGGACTCTCAGGGCTGCTCTCCTTTTGCAGACGGAGGAGGCTCAGTTTTGGATGCAGCCCGTCTGCCCCATCGACGCCATCCATTACTTCCTCGAGAAGCAGCTGGAGAAGGAGCTGGAGGAGATGAAGCAGCTGGTCTCTTCTTCACTGATCTCGCCCAAGGACACCCCCAAGGACACCGTCATGGCCCTGCCGCCCATTAAGAAGTAAGAGGGGGCTGTCACACAGGACACTGGAGGAAGCCCAGGCAAATGCATGGCTTTTCTGGGTGCTGCTGCCTCCCCCACCCCAAAAAAAATATTGACCGCACAATGGCTACTCGCTAGATCTGCAACACTGAGAATTCGCACCCGGGCTCCACGAGGCAGATCAGTTCCCCCAAGCTTGGCAGAATGATTCTGTCTGTCCTCCCCACAGATTTCTGGGGGCAGTGAAGGGCTGGGGGTCCTGTGTGGCCCTCCAGAGGTTGATGGACTACGGCCTCCCCAAGCACCAGGGCTAAAAGTCAGGGATGGTGATGGGAGTTGGAGCCCCAGAGCAAGACCCAAGTGGGGGGGGGGGCACAGGCTTTCTGTGGCTGTGGTAGAGTATAGAATAATCCAACAACTCTGGAACTTGGGGGGGGGGGTGTTTCTCTCTCTACAACGCTGCCCCCAGTCTAGGCCGGTGTGATGGCCTGGGACTCGGGCTCGGACTTGGAACCAGATCCTTTGCCTCAGGGGCATCAGAACCAAGTCTGGGGCCTGATCCTGAAGAATCCCAGTCTAGGTTCCCCTGCAGCAGGCACCAGCTGGGCCGAGTCAGGGGCCTGAGCCTGCCCTGGCTCCAGATGCGGGGATGACCTTGTTGCCTCCAGCTGGGCCATCAGTTACAGCTGCTCCACTACCAGTTGGGTCAGGCGAGGCTGAGGCGGCCCCTGGGTCTAGTAACCCACCGACGTCTCCCAAGCTGCAGAGACTAAGGTCTCAGAAAGGGCGAGACCTGAGTACTCGCAGGAGGAGTGCTCGCCTTTGGGCGAAACAGGGAGGTGAGTTGCCGGGGGATCAGGACCGGCCGTTACCCCGACAAAGATAAAAGGCTATCTGACCCCGCCCCAGGTTGTGGGAGCAACATTGCTGTTTGCTGGAACCTGCCTGTGATCCTGTACCTGTCCTTGCCTGGTTTCCTGCCTTGGCCCTGCCGGACTGACTCCTCCCTTGGATTCGGGACGGGGCCTGGACCGCGTTTCATGGGTTACCCCCGGGCCCAGCACAGCCAGGCTCACGGCTGCTTCTCCCATACATAGTGTCCCCCTAAAAGTGCAGGGGGTACGTCCGACCTCACCTGCGCATGCTCCCCGCACAACGGATCACAGGCTGTGCGTGGGGGCAAGGGCCATTTCCGTGGACTCCTGCTGCTCTTGGTAAACCCGTGCCCTTGTTGTGACAGGAAGCGTGCCATCCTGCGGCTCGGAGAAACCAACGCCATGTTGAGGAAGAGAATACCCGAGCGTAAGTAGCTGCGGTGGCCGGGGGGGGGGGGTCTTCACCCCACTGCCTGGCCCTGTGGCTTTTATCTGCTTGCCCCCAAACAGACGTGACTGGGCCTGGATGGCACTGGGGGCAAATGCTCTGCCGCCCCCCCACCCAGACCCTGCCCCCCCTTCCTCCTGCGGCAGGAGAAACTAATGTTAGTTCACCAGTTTGACCCCAGATTACTCTCTGTGGCTTGGAAAGATTTATTTCCGTCTTTGCTTGTTAGGATGTTTATACTCTGCCTGTTTTATCTCTAAAACAACGCTGGCAAATCAAGGGCCAGGTTTAGCCCTCGGCAGAGGAGATGAACAGGCACGTCTTTGCATGTGCCAGCTGCTGGCACCATCTTGCCTGTTTGGGCGCTTGCACTTAGATGCCCAGGCTTGGCCTTTTTAAAAACAACTGGCCACGATTCCGGGCCATCATCATCCCAGAGACAGCTCTGGAGACTTTTCTGTGGCAGGTCTGCACACACACCTGGCAGATTAATCCGACAATCCCTCCTAGATGCCTAGCCTTGGGCAAGAGGTGTGTCCTGTGTATTCTGGGATGTCACTGGCCGGAAAGCATTCGGGGGGGGGGGGTGCTATTTCTACCCAGAAGGGATTTATCCCACTCACAGTGAGCGAGCCAATATTCCTGTCTGCACAAAGAAGGAAGGTGAAGATTTTCATAGAATGGAGGTAAATATTGTGACTATTGTTGCACACCACCCCAATCTCTGGACGGCCCAAAATTCCAGGTGTTCCAGGTACTTTTCCAGGGTTTGTTTCCTCTGGAATGTGGGGCAGCAGAGACTGCGGTGGCTTTAGGATCTCTTGCTTATGTGTACACCACCTGAGCCTGCGATGGAGGAGTTCACAGCATTAACACCCCAAGAGGGTCTTGCTTTTCCCATAGACACAACTGAAATCAGGCAGAGCTCTGACTCTCAGCTCCTCAACCTGCAGCCTGCCAGCTTCCAGCTTGAAAAAGCAACTTGCAATTCTGGCCTTTGTCACCCATTTGGTTTCTGGCCCACAGCCACTTCCTTTGTTACCTTAATGGCCCATACGGAGAGGGCCATTACCTCACTAGGATGCCAGCCTGGCTATTCCAGGAACTGAAACTGTGCTGGATCCAGGCATTAGAAGGGGGCCCAGCCCATAACACTATCATCACCCGCTAATCCAAGCAAGACACAGGGATGCTGGTCCAGGATTTTGGATGAGGGGGTTCCTTTCCATATGGGGTGCTCCTAGGACCTTGGAGCAACGTTGGTCAGCAGGGCCTGAGCACAGCTGTGGTTTGTGTACCTGATGCAACTTGTCTGGCAGAAGGCAGATCTGTCCAGGGTCACACCTGCCGTCATGGGTTGGCGCATGGTCCTGCTTCTGAACATGTTTAGCATCTCAGACGCTGTGACCAGGCTCCTCTTGGGAGCTCAAGATGTGGGTTATTTTACTCCACCGTTCTTCTGTCTACATTAGCTGCTAGTTCATATCCAAGCACAATTCAAAGCGCTGACTAGATTGACATTAGAATTTTATGGCTACTCTGCTCCTTTATCTCCTTTGATCCGCTTGAATTGTTTTTTTATTGGATGTACACAATTTCTTACATTTTCAAGAGCTGCTTTGTAGGTCTTAGGGACGTGGGTGGCGCTGTGGGTTAAACCACAGAGCCTAGGACTTGCCGATCAGAAGATCAGCGGTTCAAATCCCTGCAACGGGGTGAGCTCCCCTTGCTCTGTCCCAGCTCCTGCCAACCCAGCAGTTCTGAAGCACATCAAGTGCAAGTAGATAAATAGGTACCACTCCGGCGGGAAGGTAAACGGCGTTTCCGTGCGCTGCTCTGGTTCGCCAGAAGCGGCTCAGTCATGCTGCCCACATGACCCGGAAGCTGTACCAATAAAGCGAGATGAGCTCCGTAACCCCAGAGTCGGCCACGACTGGACCTAATGGTCAGGGGTCCCTTTACCTTTAGCTTTGTAGGTCTTTTTTAAAAAAGCAGTTATATAAATATTTAAAGAAAAGAGATACCAGTACATTGAGCTGTTGTTGAAAGCAGAAGTACAGTGGCTGGTTGAAAAACGGAGAGCCGAGTTGTTTCCCAGCTGATCTCTGCTGGATTAGAGTCGGGGGCGAGGAAGGAAAGGGGGTCCAGGGGCTTCTCCCATGCCCAACGGCCTTCCTCTTCCTTGTCTCCTTCAAACACAGGCTTTTACTGCCCCTACATCTTCCCGCGCTACCTCATGAAGGGGTTTGCGCCCTTTGTGAAACTTCCCCTGCCAAGAATCAACTTGGACCCCTTCCCACCCATTCCGAAGAGGCCAGCATCACCAAAGTCTTTCACCGCCATGCAGCAGTTGGTGCGGAAGTATTTCATCCCCAAGTTTTCATATGCCGACAACTACCCTTGAAGGCTTCAGGAGACGCCTGGAGTTCCATCCGAGAGGTGAAATGCCTTCAGGCTGGGAATCGCTGGAGGGCTCGCCAGCGCCACGTCTCACGGTGCCCCAACCAGGCTGATGGCAGCGATGGGAGGCTGCCCGCCCGCCCGCCCGCCCAGATGCATCCAGACAAAATGATAAGTCAATAAAAGCAAACTTATGCCCAAGGTCACCCAAAACCTCTCTGTCTGGTTATGCTTTTTGTAGTTTCCTAATCATTTTCAAATTGTGACGGGCAGCTGCCACCCTGGGTGTTGCCCAGCTTAGGAATCATACATGGTTCTGTTATCAGGAAGGATTGTTTGCTAAACGGCAGCACTGCGATCCAGGGAGGTGGCGTTTTCCAGCACACTTGAACTTTTGCATGATGTGCAGGACGCAGAAGGGTCCGGCTTCCCCCTGCGCAACTTGGGCAAGGCAGCGGTGCCAGAAAACTGCACTCGGCAGCAGCCCAGCAGGCTAAGCAAAGTCCACGGCCACGGACTGCCTCCGAAATAACTTTGCCGGGAGTGAGGAGAAAGGCAGCCACACAGCTGGATTCTCCACGGTGCCAGGCAGGTCAGAAACAAGCCGAGCCAAACGAGCCGATTCTGGCATTGCAGGGGGGTGGACTAGATGGCCCTGAGGATCCCGTCAAACTCTGCAAGGCTGATTTGCTGGGGATATGAGCTGGTTTCAACCTGGGGCCTCCTGGGCGGGCTGCCTGCCTCCAAGTGGCCCTGGGGGTGGAGGAAAGCCTCCCTTTCGCTGCCTCAGCTCCGTAGGGCAATGCCAGGGAAAGCTCGTCATGGGCAGAGCTCTCTCGGGAGAAGGGGCATCTGGAAGGGAATGTGGCTTGCAAGAAGGGGAAGCACCATAGAGATGGTCCTCTGACCGTCAGCATAAAAGAGTCCACGAGAAAAGTATCCTTGCAGAGTGCTTTCTGCTTTTATTCTTAAAAGTCTTTCTGCAAAAGCCACTGACCAACTCCACTACCAGATTTCACCAACCAACCAACCCAAGAACAAACTAACATTTCACACTCTATATGCAACCCGGTTCAGGCCGCTGACTCATGCTGACCCAGCTTTATTCACATTAAAGAAACAGCGGCCAATTTTCAGCCGTGACACAACCTTCCCCTTTTTTGCGGGAAATTCCCTTATCCAGCCCCGTTTCCCGCTGCTGTCCCGGATTGTTAGCTATCCCGTAGTCTGTCCCGGGACAGGGGAGGCTGCTGATCCCTTATTTTCAAAGCTGAAAGTTGACAGCTATGAGCAGCACACGTGCACCATTTGGGGGGGGGGGGCTCGCAGTGGTCTGGCTATGGGGGGGGGGCATGGTCCCTTTCCCCCTTTTTTTGCCCCAGGTGGAGCCTCCATTGAGGCTGCCTGCCTGTGTGTGTGTGCCAAACTGGGTCTCTGACTCGGGTCCAGCACAGCCTGGTTCCGGCCCTGGGTTCCGGCCCTGGGACCCCGGGCCCCGGCAGCCCTTCCGACGTGCAGAGAGCCAGGTGGCGTGTCGGGCTCAGCCGCTTTGGGGTCCGCTCCTGCCCCTCCGCCGAGCCCACCTCGCGGGGCTGGAACGAGGAGGGAGGAGCGCCGCCCCGCCTGCTGCCCGCCGGGGCTCCCTGCACGTGGGAGTGGGCGGCCACGTGTCAGCCCCGCCCGAGCCCGGAGCGCGGGAGACTTCCGCGCAGGCGCAGGAGCGCGCCCGCCTCGGCTTTCGCTTTCGCTTCCCGCTCACATGGCGCGGCGCCGCGGGGGGCGGGGCTTGGGCGCAGGGGGAGCCAATGGGGGCGCCGGAGGCGGGCGGGGCGGGGCCTGCTGGGCGCCAAAGCGGGAGGCGCGCCCGAAGCGGAGACTCCGGAGCCGCGGCAGGTGAGGCGCGGGGCGGCGCGGGGCGGCGGGGCTGCTGGGGGGGCCTGGGCCCGAGGAGGAGGAGGGTCGTCCGCCCCCCGCGCAGCTCTTGCGCCCATTTCGCGGCTGAGCAACTGAGGCCGGGACTGGGCGGCCCGAGTCCTGCGGGGGAGAGAGAAGAAAGACAGTTCTAGCATGCGGGGGGGGGGGGGGGTGACCTAAATTATTTAATTGGGTATTTGGATTATTGGTATTAGTAATTGTATCCTCATTTGGCATGGTTACAATGGGGCCATCATTGGGTTGCAATTGAAAACGGATGGAAATTAATATGATTTTTAGAAAATGATATGGCAGGGTGCTCTTTTGCAGGGCTCCTGGGCAGCGCGGGGTAGTGGTTAAGAGCGGTGGACTCGTAATCTGGGGAACCGGGTTCGCGTCTCCGCTCCTCCACCTGCAGCTGCTGGGTGACCTTGGGCCAGGCACACTTCTCTGAAGTCTTTCAGCCCCACTCATCTCACAGAAGAAGGGAAAGGAGATTGTGAGCTGCTTTGAGACTCCTTCCGCCGCAGGGGGGCCCAAACTTTTTCCCAAAGAGGGCCAGAGTTGATGAAGTGAACATGCTTGAGGGCCAACCAAAGTTGCTGAGCTTTCCTTAGGATTGAAGTTTTGAGCTTTCTTTAGGATTTAAACCCAGAGTTGTTGAGTTTTTTTAGGGCTGAAGTTGTTGAGTTTTTCTTAGAATTTTACCCCAAAGTTGTTCAGCTATTTTTGGGATTGAGGTTTTTGAAGTTTTGAGCTTTCTTTAGGATTTAAACCTAGAGTTGTTGAGTTTTTTTAGGGCTGAAGTTGTTGAGTTTCACTTACAATTTTACCCCCAAAGTTGTTGAGTTTTGTTTTGTTTTTTAAGGATTTTACTCCAGGATGCAGTATACTCCCACGGGGGCTGGATTAAATCAACTGGTGGGTTGGATTCATAGCTGTCAACTTTTCCCTTTTTTTAAGGGAAATTCCCTTATTCCGAATAGGATTCCTCGCAAGAAAAGGGAAGAGTTGACAGCTATGGTTGGCCTTGGATATGCCTGTCTTAAGGGGGAGTGAAAGGCAGGATATCAAGCCCAACCTCCTCCTCCTCCTCCTCCTCCTCCTCCTCCTCCTCCTCCTCTCGCTCCCTCTGCTGCTTCTCCTTGCAGTTGTGCAGCTTTCCAAGTCAAGTTGCAGTTCTGGCCTTCTGAGCTCTGGCCAGCCTGATGGGGGCAAAGAGGACAGGCTGGAAAGGGGGGCGGAGAGCGTTCCCGATATTCCAGAAAATATCCCTTGCCGCTGGTTTGGCAGCAGACCTTCCCTTTTGGATCTCAGCCCTCGCCTCCTCGTTTCCCAGAGGGGGTTGGCTGAGCCCCTTCTTGCCAGCACCAGGAGAGCAGGGGCACAACCTGGGTCCTCTTTGGCAACCTCTGCAGGCGGAAGGAGCCCCATTTACTCAGGGGGAAGCAGAGGAAGAGGGAGGTGGCATCCTCACCAAGAAGGACTAAGCTGCCCTCATCTAACCACAATATCCCAGAGCTGTGACTCTGCTTTCCGAGTCCTGCAGGACTCTTCATCTGGTACAACAACAACAATAATAACAACAATAATAACAATAATAATTTATTATTTATACCCTGCCCATCTGGCTGGGCTTCCCCAGCCACTCTGGGCGGCTTCCAAAAAAATATTAAAATACCGTAATACATCAAACATTAAAAGCTTCCCTAAACAGGGCTGCCTTCAGATGCCTTCCATTCCACCCTGTGGAAAACCTTTTCCTGCTTATGAATTGGAATTGAATTGAAATTGAATTACTTTATTGTCACTTGTACAACTTGTACACAGTGAGATTACAGGAGCACCCCCCCCCACTCAGCTCTCTTAGTCTTAATTCCCCTCATTTACTGACGCACACCCACCAAACCCAAAAGTCAGTTGCCCTCTTGTTATCTTTTCATTCAGCAGCCTAACAGCCCCCGGATAGAAGCTGTTCTTTACCCTGTTGGGGCGACTAATCCTGCTTCTATATCTTCTGCCCGAGGGCAGGAGATCAAGAAAGTGCCAGCCAGGGTGTGAATCATCATTCATTATGCTGGTGAATTAGGAAATTTTCTCCTGTAACAGTTAATGTGATTAACGTTACACCGTTGAGTTGGATTTGTGGTGCTGCAGAGGGGTTGTTTTGTACTTGGTGCAGCACTTTGGTTTTTTGGATGTTGAGTGATAAGTCAAGCTTTTTGTAAGTTTCTGCGAATATATTTAGGATAGTTCGGAGGTCATCATCTGAGCGTGCGCACACTACGTTGCCTTGACGGAAGTTACGATAAACTTCCTCTTTGCTTTCTGCCTGCTCAGATTAAAGAGCTTTCCATCTGTTCGATATATGATTTCTACTCCGTTGGGGAGTTTCCCTTCGACAAAGTGTAGGATCATGGCAATGAAAATAATGAATAGAGTTGGGGCAATAACACAACCCTGTTTAACACCTGATCCCACCGTGAATGGTTCACTTTGAGAGCCATTGTTATCTGCGATTGTTGCTGTCATATTATCATGGAGGAGCCGAATGATGTTCACAAATTTATCTGGGCAGCCAATTTTCAGAAGGACAGTCCACAGGGCATTTACAGTGTCAAAAGCCTTAGTCAGGTCGATAAATGCCATATACAGGGATTAGTTTTGCTTTCTGCATTTTTCTTGAAGCTGTTGAGCGGGGAAAATCATGTCCCCCGGAAGGCCGAAAGCCATTTTGGAATTCAGGAAGGGTCACCTTGGATGTTGTTATGAGACGGTTTGCTAAGATCCTTGTAAGAATTTTGCCAGCTGCAGCTAATAGAGAGATGCCTTGATAGTTTCCGCAATCAGTTCTATCATCTTTTTAAAAGAGATTGATAATTTTGGCATCCCCTCATCCTGCTTTGCAGGGGGTGAGCTAGATGACCCTGGAGGGTCCCTTCCAACACTATGCTTCTGTGAAGGAGGGGCAGACTCTCCTTTCATCCTCCCTTGGCCCCTCAGGAGAGTGAAAAGCAGGCTAGTAAAACCTTGCATATTTATTTTCTTTTTTAAAAATATAATTAATTAACGTGCAATAAATAAAAAGAATGCTGTTGAATAAAATAACTCCCTTCTTGATACTTTCAGTTTTTGTCTTTATTCAAATTACAAGGTATGAATCATGGCTGCCTTTGGTTTGGCGCCTGGGTAGAAGCTTCAGCTCCAAGCACCAGTCAGCCCCTCCTGCATTTAATTATTTACTGTGACACATTACAAAAATGTTTTCTTTCAGCTTTATATAACCCAAATGAATGTTCCTGAAGGAAGTGCAGATCTCTGCTTCCCAATCTACTTCTTCCTACGCAGGCCAGGATTTTGTAGGCATCTCTCCTGTGCCAGCCTCCCAGTTTCCTGGTTTTTTAAAGTGTGTAGTATAACTAAACTATAATTTCCAGTAGCCGCCTGTTTGGGGTTTGACAATGTGCTTCTGGATCAATGGTGCCCTCTGTAGTTGAGAGTCCTTTTCCCACTCTGGTTGGTTTGCCAGCTATGAGCCCTTTTGGACAGAGATGACTCAGCCACTATTCTCATAGAATCATAGAGTTGGAAGAGACCACAAGGGCCATCGAGTCCAACCCACTGCCAAGCAGGAAACACCATCAGAGCACTCCTGACATATGGTTGTCAAGCCTCTGCTTAAAGACCTCCAAAGAAGGAGACTCCACCACACTCCTTGGCAGCAAATTCCACTGTCGAACAGCTCTTACTGTCAGGAAGTTCTTCCTAATGTTTAGGTGGAATCTTCTTTCTTGTACTTTGGATCCATTGCTCCGTGTCCGCTTCTCTGGAGCAGCAGAAAACAACCTTTCTCCCTCCTCTATGTGACATCCTTTTATATATTTGAACATGGCTATCATATCACCCCTTAACCTCCTCTTCTCCAGGCTAAACATGCCCAGCTCCCTTAGCCGTTCCTCATAAGGCATCGTTTCCAGGCCTTTGACCATTTTGGTTGCCCTCCTCTGGACACGTTCCAGTTTGTCAGTGTCCTTCTTGAACTGTGGTGCCCAGAACTGAACACAGTACTCCAGGTGAGGTCTGACCAGAGCAGAATACAGTGGCACTATTACTTCCCTTGATCTAGATGCTATACTCCTATTGATGCAGCCCAGCATTGCATTGGCTTTTTTAGCTGCCGCGTCACACTGTTGGCTCATGTCAAGTTTGTGGTCAACCAAGACTCCTAGATCCTTTTCACATGTACTGCTCTCAAGCCAGGTGTCACCCATCTTGTATTTCTGCCTCTCATTTTTTTTGCCCAAGTGCAATACTTTACATTTCTCCCTGTTAAAGTTCATCTTGTTTGTTTTGGCCCAGTTCTCTAATCTGTCAAGGTCGTTTTGAAGTGTGATCCTGTCCTCTGGGGTGTTAGCCACCCCTCCCAGTTTGGTGTCATCTGCAAATTTGATCAGGATGTCTGCAAGGCCAGTGAGGAATCTGTTTGACTTTATGCTCTTGGCTGAGTTTGACATCCAACAGATATCCGGGTAATTGAAGTCCCCCATTACTACTATCTCCCTTCCTTTTGCATGCTTGGCCATCTGTTCTAGGAAGGCATCATCTATGTCCTCCGTTTGGCTTGGGGATCTATAGTAAACTCCCACAATGAGGTCACTGTTATTCTTCTCTCCCTTAATTTTGACCCAAATGCTCTCACTTTGGCTTTGAGGTTCTAAATCTTGGATCTCTTCACAGGTATACACATCCCTGACATATAACGCCACTCCTCCTCCTTTCTTGTCTGGTCTGTTTCTCTGAAATAGATTGTATCCCTCCATTTTTACATTCCAATCGTGGGACTTATCCCACCAGGTTTCAGTGATGCCTATTATGTCATATTTAGTTTGCTGTACCAAGAGCTCAAGCTCATCTTGTTTATTTCCCATGCTTTGTGCATTAGTGTACAGACATTGAAGTCCATTAGTCATTCCCCCGTGTCTCTTATTTAAGGATTTTTTCCTCCCACCACTAGGTCTGCTTGCTGTTTGCTCCATTTGGTCTATGACATTTGGATGATCATCTTCATCAATTAATAGACTCCTACCTTCAGGAGCACTGTCTCCCTCCCCCACATTAGTCAGTTTAAAGCCCTCCTGATGAGGTTTCTGAGATTTTTGGCAAAAACATTCCTCCCAACCGTTGTGAGGTGCAGCCCATCTCTTGCCAGAAGCTCCTCCCACAGCTAATCACCTGCCTCAACAGAAACCCTGCCCCCTCTGACCTTTGCACAGGGAAAGCAGCTAATCAGCCACAAAGAATCACACACACAAGAAAACCCTTTTGGCTCCTTCTTCAGCTGCTGCCCTGCAAGCTTGGGTCGCTTCCATGCTCAGGTCGCTTCCAGATTGGATTGCTGCAATGCACTCTTTGTGGGGCTGCCCTTGGTGATGCGACTCAGAAACTTGAGCTGGTCCAGAAGGCCAACTTGCTAGCTTGGGTTTCCGTCAGATCTCACATAACCCCTGTTTTAAAACAACTGCATTGCTTGACGGTGAGTTTGGGGTAGCCCAGTGCAAAAATCCTGAGAATCCATGTTGATCTGTTCTTTGTAACCACGTTTTTGCCCTATTGCAGCCCCACGCAACAGTGGATGTGTGATTTTTTTGGTGCAGGCTGTAGCCATGGACATGCTATGTGATCTGATGGTGAATTTGGGGTGACCCAATGTAAAAATCCTGAGGATCCATGGGCTTTTACCTCCCCCTTCCCAGGCAGCCTCCTTTATCACTAGCATCCATTATCTCCCTCCCGATCGCTTGCCGATCAGCTGCTTCCTTTCAACACTCCCTTCCCTCTTGTTTGCCTTAGTGTCTTTTCCTTAGCTGGAGCAGTTTTTTGCTACTCCTTTTCTTCAGGGAAGTTTTTAATATTTAACGTTGTACTGTTTTTAACACTTGATTGGGAGCCGCCCAGAGTGGCTGGGGAAACTCAGCCAGATGGGCAGGGTATAAATAATAAATTATTATTATTATTATTATTATTATTATTATTATTATTTATTTCTCTCCTCATTGATTTAGTCTTCCTGTCTCCTCTCCTTGCAAGTTTGCTGTCTTTACCTCCCCCCTCCCAGGCAGCCTCCTTTATCGCTAGCGTCCCTTATCTCCCTCCCGATCCCTTACCAATCAGCTGCTTCCTTTCAACACTCCCTTCCCTCTTGTTTGCCTTAGTGTCTTTTCCTTAGCTGGAGCAGTTCTTTGCTACTCCTTTTATTGTAATTTCTCTCCTCATTACTTTAGTCTTCCTGTCTCCTCTCCTTGCAAGTTTGCTGTCTTTACCTTCCCCCTCCCAGGCAGCCTCCTTTATCGCTAGCGTCCCTTATCTCCCTCCAGATCGCTTGCCAATCAGCGGCTTTGCTTCAACATCCCCTTCCCTCTTTCAAAAAAAAAAAAGCATGATCTGCTTTTTGCCCCTGGGCCATTTGGCTCCAGGGACCACACTTTCGCTCCATAAGACGCACAGACATTTACCCTTACTTTTTAGGAGGAAAAAAGTGTGTCTTGTGGAGTGAAAAATACGGTACTCTTTAAGTAAAAGCATGAAGGGGTGGGAATCACAGGCTCTTCTCCAAGCAAGCAGGTGGCTGGGAAACAGGATGTGTAAAGATGGGCTTGGTCTGGTTATCCTCGTGCCGTTATACAAATCTGTGGGGCGTAGATCTCCATTCTCCGGGGAGTTAATGGTTGCTTCTCCTTTCAGGAGTGGGTGACGGACTCCATTTTTGCACGGAGGGCAAGAATTTGCCCTGCTTGCCCTTCCTCATTTCCCAGTTCCCTGTCTCCATGTTTGGGTCTTTTGCTTTCTGTTAACAGAAACCTTGGCTGCTTTTTCCACGCACCTGCCCTCCTGCAAGTCGGTTGCTGAGCAAGCGGGACTCTCCTGAAATGCCAGCCCCCTGCCAGCCCTGCCGTGAGGGACGGAGACCCTGTCACCTGCGCAGGATCGGCCGCCGAGCTGCAGCCCCAGACCATGCTGACTTCATCCAGTAAGTAGCCTGGGTGGTCCCGGCTGAGGGCTGTGTCCATTGGAATAAAAAAATTAAGGTCATATGTATATAATAAATGTTCATAAATGTACCAAGCAAACACGTACATAAATCTATAAACCACATGTCTCAAGCAGCACAGGAAAACAGCCCTGGAACCATTTTGGCTCCCAGACTGACCAAATGTTTTCTCTGCAAGGTCAAAGGAAAATGGAAAAGCCTCCCCATTGTCTTTTCATTCACAAAGCCTGTCTTAAGAGCACATTTACGATATGAATAGGGTGTGAGCTTGTGACCTGGCTCAGGAACTAAGTATTTATCATTACCAAAGACTGGCCAGGCTCCCCAGGGTATCCAATCAAGTGAGCATTAATAGGTAACCTGCCAGACAGGAGATAATACACTCAGATTTCTATTGTAAACCACCTTTTCTGTGATGTAGGTATGATGTATCTGGGGGTGGTCTTGGACTCCAGGGCAGGCAATTTAAAATGTCTATATAAGGGCGGGCACACCTTTGTTCTGGGTCCTCCTCCCTTCCTATGTGTGAGGGGAGCATCCTGTTGCAACAGATCAATAAAGATCAGGCTTACGAGCTGCTTTGCTTCTCAATATTCTCTGGTTGGCCTCTGTTATCTTCTCCGACTGATGGAGAACCTGAAAAGGACTCTGAAGAGGGCTCTTGTGTCCCCCATAAAGAAATAAGGGCAGATTTTCGTTTATCACACCATGGAGGGCCTTTCTCTGTGCCAGACACTGCTGGGGTTGCCTTGAAGACCTGATGCCCTGCTTCCGGCCTCTTTGCGCTCCTGCTTTGTTCACCTCCACGTTCCTCTCTGGCGTTTCCCTTGCTCAGGCTGCCAGGCTTTCTGGACCAGCGAGAAGATTTCAGCATTTGAGGAAGTGCTGGGAGCACCAGGTGCAAAATGCATCAAGGGGGCGGCCTGGCGAAATGCAAAAGCGAGGAGCTCAGCAATGGCTGCTTTCCCCCCTTTCCCCCCCAACTGCAGGCAACTTCATGCTTGTGGTGGGAAAGCGCCCACGTCCTGCTGGTTCTTACTGTGGGGATCACACAGGAGGGCTGGGCGGTATATCAATATTTCATCCCAAACTGGTTTGAAGTCCATAGCGTGGTATTGGTTTCATAATTTTTGACCTGGCAACATACCACAAATTGTGGTGTGTGTGTGTTTAGCAAAAAACACAATTTGGGAAAAAGCATGAAGCCAGTCAATGCATCTACATAGCTTTATCTTTATTTCAGACATTGATATATTGTGATGCTTAACTTGCGATATATCACAGTGTTGAAAACCAGATACCACCCAGTCCTATTGCACAGTACAGTCATACCTCGGGTTACAGATGCTTTGGGTTGTGTGGTTTTGGGTTGCGTACCGTGCCAAACCCGGAAGTACCGGAACGGTTTACTTCCAGGTTTCAGCGCATGCGCCGAATCGCGACCCGCACGTGTGCAGACACAGAGCTACAGGTTGCGAACATGCTTCCTGCATGGATCACCTTTGCAACCAGAGCATCCACTGTATTGATTTCCTCCCTGTACACACACACACACACACACACACACCTCTGTTGCCGTCCAATAACAGGACACCCAGTACCAGAAAAATATATACAGGCTGTCCACCCCCCGCCCGCCCACCCACCCCCTTTCTCTTTCTCTCCCCTGCAAGTTTTCCTAACACCGTCACGCTGGTTGGCCGGAGCGTGGCCGCCGTGGACGCCTTCCTCAGCTCTGCTGCCCAGAGGAGTCGCGAATACATCTCCCGCATCCACGCCCGGGTGATCCGCACGGCTGGGGCCTACAAGCTCGTGGATTCCAGCCTAACCGGGGTGTATGTCAATGACGTCCGGATCAGCGGTGAGTGAGTGCTGTGGCCAGGACACAAGGACACTTTGTTAAATTATTTCTTCTTATTAAATTTGTATATCACATAAATTTGTATATTGGATGAAGATCCAAAGATCTCCAGGTGGTGACTTTTGTAATGTTCCCCCTTGAGAACATGTTCCTTTAGTCGTGGAGGCATAACAAACTATCTAGGTTATCTCAACAAGCGTCATGTCTAGCAGAAATCAGAATTAGGTATGGTTTGCACGCATCTGTGCCAGCCCAGAGTCACTCTGTGCTCCAGGTTCCCCAGTTGGGGGGGGGGGTCTCCATCTTTGTTCAGAAGATTAGCAACTCTTCCTGCATCGGGCTCCCCACGCAAGCGCACCTGGATCGGCACCATCCTCTCTCACTTCTCTGGAAACCCCCAGCGCAATAAATGGCCTTGCCAGGCAAGCAAGAACAGTCCCGATTCTTTAGGGAAAGAACAGGAGCCTTCTACATGGAGTCCTTCTACATGGACAGGAGTCCTTCTACATGGACAGGAGCCTTCTACATGATGAAGCAAGCCCAAAGAGTTAAGCTCAGAGGAAGTCTGCCAGCAGCGAGAGAGAGTGCCCGGCAGGGCGCTGGTGCTGCCTGGATGTTAGAAAGTCTAGTTTGAGTCGCTGCACAGCTGTGGACCTCACAGGGTGGCCTCAGGCAAACCCATGCCCAAGTCTGATGTGCTTCAGATAATTACAGTCATGCCTTGGATCCCAAACGCCTTGCGAGACAAACTTATTGGCTCCTGAACGCTGCAAACTCAGAAGTGATTGTTCCGGTCTGCAAACATTCTTTGGAACCTGAACGTCCAACGCGGCTTCTGATTGGCTGCAGGAGCTTCCAGCAGCCAATTGGAAGCTGCGCCTTGGTTTCTGAACGTATTGGAAGTCGAATAGATTCCAAGGTACAACTGTATTGGAAATAGTTTCTCTGAGCACCTTTTGGAAAAGAAGGGAGGCCAAACTGCTGTCAGGTTGCAGCAAATGACCTTGAGCAAAGGAACAGGCCAGTGGTCCATCTAGTCACCCAGTGGCCAACCAGGTGCCCCCAGGGGGATCTTGCGAGCAGGATCCGAACCCAAGAGCAGCTCTCCCCTCTTCTAGCCACTGGGACTCAGAAGCAGGACTTCCTGTGGCTGCAGAGCCATTCTGGCTTGTGGCCGTCGAGAGTCCTCTCTTCCCTGAAATCTCCAGCCCTGGGTGGCTCTTGATGTGGGCAGAGGTGGGCAACCTGTCCCTGCTTCCCCTGAAGGTCCAGAAAGGTAAAGGACCCCTGACCGTTAGGTCCAGTCGTGGCCAACTCTGGGGTTACGGCGCTCATCTCACTTTATTGGCCAAGGGAGCCGGCGAACGGCTTCCGGGTCGTGTGGCCAGCATGACTAAGCCGCTTCTGGCGAACCAGAGCAGCGCATGGAAACACCATTTACCTTCCTGCCGGAGTGGTACCTATTGATCTACTTGCACTTTGATGTGCTTTCGAACTGCTAGGTGGGCAGGAGCTGGGACTAAGCAACGGGAGCTCACCCTGGGGATTCGAACTGCCAACCTTTTGATTGGCAAGTCCAAGAGGCGCAGTGGTTTAGACCACAGCTCCACCCGCGTCCCATACAAGGTCCATAAAAAAAGGTAAAGGTACCCCTGCCCGTACGGGCCAGTCCAGTCCGACTCTAGGGTTGTGCGCCCATCTCACTCTAGAGGCCGGGAGCCAGCTCTGTCCGGAGACACTTGCGGTTTTTCTCCTTGCATCAGGAAGAGTTGGTCCTTTACGTTGTGAACCGCCATGAGATCCACAGATGAAGGGCAGTATACAAATTTAATAAAATGGCAAATAAATAAATAATCGTTTTGCTTGGTGAGGGCTGGCTGGTGTTTCTCATTCTTATAATAATAAACTACCTCAAGGCAGCTCACAGGTAAAAGCAGTATTTTAAAAGGGAAAAAAACAGACATATTTCTGGGGTATTTGCTTTTGGATCAGAAGCATGGCCAAAGGAGATTTGCTGTTGTTTTTAAACCTTTAAACTGATTGTTTCAAATCTTATTTCTACGCAGAGAAAGTAGTGCTGCAAGAAGGCGATACGGTTACTTTTGGGCATCCGTGCTGGAGGAGCGTTAACCCCGGGAGTCGCGTCCGGCAGCCAAATTCTCCCTTTTATTACTTGGTAGGACTCTGCCTTCCTTTGCACATTTATCTGTCTGTCTGAGATAGAATCATACAATTGTAGAGTTGTGAGGGTCTCCAGAGGTCCTCTAGTCCACCCCCCTCGCCATGCACGAGTCCTGTGGCTCTCCTTGGTGTGGCCCCGAGTCCCTGGGTGTGCTCACCCCCCTCCCTGCAGTTGGCCAGAGGGCACCCCCCATGCGCCCTCCCTCTGCCCTGCTCACACCTTCAGTTATTTTATTGGTGTGGGCTATTCCTGCAAGCTCCAGGAGGGCATGGAAATAGCAATGTTCAACATTTGATTGGGGAGAGACTGGACTGGCTGGGCTGACCCAGGAGGGCTCTTCTGATGTTAATTAATCCTCCTCCTCCCTCCTTCGGTTCCCTTTTCAGTTTGAGCCGTGCAGCTGCCGTGTGGAGCAAGTGCAAGGCCTGTGTGGAGAGAGAAGACCCGTCCCCCGAAGGGTAAAATGGAAAACCGCAGACATCTTGTTTTCTCCATGGGTGCAACAGTGGGGTGGGTGGGTGTAAAGCAGCACTTGGGGGGCGGGGAGTCAATCCCAGTGACAACCCCCACAGGCGACCTGGTCAGGTGGGGGCCACGCAAGGACCCCTGCAGCGCTGAATCAGGACCTTGCCTGGAGGTCCCCCACTCTCTGGCATGCGCAAGGAAGCAGGCCCTCTTAGCCTTGTGTCTGCATTCGCTTCCTTAAGTATAATGTCCTGGGGAATTTAAGACAGGGCCAGAGTAGATAGGAGGTTTTGGGGCACCTGAGGCAGGGATGCTAGGCTCCTGCCCCAAAGATCTTTGATCCCACAGGAAGGAGGTCTTTTAGGTAGCCTGAAAGCTTCCCTGGTTTCACAGAGGCTGAATGTCTACGATGCAGTTGCTTTCTCTGATAAGGCCTTTTTATGGCAAATGGGGCCATAAACGAGAGCCAGTGTGGTGTAGTGGTTCAGAGCGGTGGACTTGTAATCTGGGGAACTGGGTTCGATTCCCCGCTCCTCCACATGCAGCTGCTGGGTGACCTCACAGAGTGTTTGTTGTGGGGAAGGAAGGGAAAGGAGAATGTGAGCCGCTTTGAGACTCCTTCGGGTAGCGATAAAGCGGGATATCAAATCCAAACTCTCCTCTTTTTCATACAGCCATCCTCACATCCGCACCCTCTCTAGGTTCTCCCATTACACGTTCCAATGTGTTTCTTGTTTATTAGGTCAGTGCAGGTTGGTACCCAGTTGGGGTTGTTTTGCTCTATAGGCTGAATTCACAGGTCCTCAAATTGCCGTAGGGTCTCGCCAGCAAGGAAAACTGAAGAAATTTTTAAATCTGCTGACATGCTCTGTCTGTTGCATATTTGTATCTCCAGTTCTCTCTGTTTTGAACGTTTGCTGTAAAGCTGCTTTAGGCTCAGCTCATAAGTAAACCCATCATTCAATCAAGATGCCATCAGGAGGAGGAGCTATGCAAAATAACCAAGGAGGTTTCCTGACTGGGCTGATAGAGGGACACAACCCCCAGCTTCAGGGGCCACGTGGTGCTGCACAGAAGTTGTTTTTGCAGTGAGTAACCCACACTCCATTCTAACCTCTTGATTCCTTTCTTTCTTCCATCTAGCTTCCTGCGTTGGCATCTGCTGGGGCACCAGTGCCAGTGAGCTCAAGGATGGGATTTGCACCCACACTCCCAGGGGACCCACCTGGTGCTCTGCCTGGCTCTGCCCACCAACGTCCGGCCATCAGCAATCCATCCTCCACAGCTTCATTCCTGCCTCCAGCTACATGGTCAGCAGCCATAGATTCTCTTAATCTGGCTTCCAGTTTGCCAGAAGCACCTGGTCAGCCAACGCTGGGGGCATTGCCTCCTTCTGCCCCAGGAGAGGCTCCCAGGCCTGTCGCTCCGCTTCTGCGTTCTGCTTCGCCTGGGGAGGGCTCGTGCGCCACTGCAGAATCTTCTCCCTGGAGCAGCCTTGAGGCGACACACTCCCCCTTCTCTCAGGGAAGTCCAGAATCCAAGAACCCCTCCACCCCAAGTGGCAGCGAGGAAACCGTTGCAGAAGACCCCCAAAGCGGAGCATCAGTTAAGGCAGCAGCCGGGCTCCCGGAGGATCTGCCGCAGGTCCCAGACGTCTCTCAGGTGGGAGGTTCTGAGATCTCTGCTTCCAGCACAGAAGAGCTGGTTCCCGGTGACTCTGACCACGCTGAAGAGATGAGGGAGGTGGAGGTGGATCAAGGCCCTGAAGACACAGCTGGACATGATGCCCAGGCGCAAGTCAGAATGGAAATTCAGAGCCCCAGAGAAGAACACCAGGAGACGTCTAGGGAGAAGGCCTTACCTGAAGCTTCTGGCTGGGCAGAAAGCAGGGCAAGTGACCTCACTGTGCAGAATTTGGCACAGCTCCCTGCTGAATCAGGAGAGGCTGAGCTGGATGCAGCGAGCAGAGCTTCTGATGACTTTTCTTCTGCTGAAGAAACAGATGGCGACTTACTGGATAGTGACTCTTCTGCAAAGTGGACTCAAGAGGAGTTTGACTCTGAGAGCCCCGCTTTGCTGCCAAAGAACCTGTCCCGTGAGACACGGAGGAGTGACGACGAAATCAGCTTGCAAGGGTGGGCTTCTGAGAGTAGTGACAACATGGAAATGGAGCCCCGTGCAAATGCCAGCCTGCTAGCGATGGACAGTCGTGCTGCTGCAGGAGGTGGCAGTTTCCTTGAGCCAGAGTCGGGCTCGGGGGCTTCAGAGGCTGCAAGTGGCAAGGCCTGCGTTGCAAAACGGTCTTATGCCGAAGTGGGAACCCAGACTGAGTGTGCAAAAAGAAGGAAGTTGGGTGTAGAGATTGCAGAGCCTTTGAAAGAAGACGACCCCGGCGGAATGGCTTGTGATGGCGGCAGCAAGTTAAACACGGAGGTGGTGACGGAGGGGCTCCTTCAACAACCGCCCAGAACTTCAGCAATAGGTGCCCCATCTGACAATGAGCAGGCCCAGGGCGAGTTCCCACAAGTAGAAGAGGATCCTGTGGCATCCTCTGGAGGAACACAGGAGATCCTGTCTTCAGGAGATCTACCAGATACTAATGAAGAGGGGACTGCTGTGGTGGCCGCATTGCCTTCAAGCACCCGTCCCCGGGCAGGAGGGGCCATACCTGAAGAGTCTGTTGAAACGTTTGGACATCCAGAGGCTGTCGATGGGAAGCTTTTCTGTGGGGTCATTTCCAAAAGAAAGACCCCTCCCTTTGAAGAGTGGGGGGAGGGCATTGTTGTTGTGAGCAAACGGAGAGTGGAGGAGACGTGTGCCAGACCTGACAGAGGCCCAGAGGACTGTGCCACTGATTCCATCCTTGAGGCCAAAGGAGGGATGAGTGAAAATGATGGGCTTTCGCTTGAAACTGTTACCGGTGGTGCGTCAGTGGCTGGGTTGTCCGGACAGTCCAGTTGTGTCGTCATCGGTGAGATGGAATGCCAAGAGGAGATGGACAACAGTGATCTTCCTGAGGGCAGGGAGGTGAAGAAGGAAGGAAGGAGCGTCAGGGCAGCTGGTGGCCAAGATGAAGCCAATGGAGAAGGTGGCCTGGAGAGAGGTCCGAGTCCAGATGCGGTGCGGGAGGAGATGGTTGGCAGCGCCAGGGCTCAAGGGACCCTCCAGAGCCTTGGTGGGAACTGGGCGCCTTCCTCTCCAGACTCGGTGGGAAGAGAGACCAGGGAGTTTCCTCCTCCTGAGATAAGTGGAGATGACCTTGAAGAGGGAGGGGTCCCACACACAGAAAGTGACTGTGCAAACACAGAGGTGTCTTCTCAGGCAAGCGAAAAGGAAGCAGGAAGGAGCTTGGAAGCTAAAAAGGGTCACCTTTTGGCCCACCAAGGTGGCATTGACAGTGAAGACGGAATGGACCCGAATGGAGAAAGTGCAGCTGAGGCCCAAGAGTGCGGTGTCAGGGCAAGATGCTCGGATGGGACGAAGGTGGATCCTGACCAGAACGAGCCTCTTGGGACCTCTGCCCACCTGGAACGCCAGCAAGAGTCTCCTGGGCCTGGTCAGCAACAACTGCAGCCTCCTGGCCCTGAGGATCTGGAAGATAACTTTGCAGTGAAGGCCCGGGGAACCGATGTGGGGAGAGAGCTGTTTCACCCTGAAGACTCCCGCATGGAAGGCAGCGTTTGGGAGGAAGCCTGTGAAGGAGACGGGGCTGCTGAGCAGGCAGACCCAGAAAGAGAGAACGGAAGGGGCCGCTCTGGGCAGGAAGGGGCTGGGCCTGGACAGACCCCCGAGAGCTGCCATGGCACCGAGGGAAGAGGCAGCCTCCCGTCGGACACTCCTAGCGCTGGCTCTGGGAGCCCTGGGGCCGGAGAGGGGGTCACTGCTGGAGACGCCCCAAGGGAGCCCCACACTGATCCTGCAGAGGTCCCAGAGTCCTCTTGTGGCCATGAGCTCAGCTTGCTCCTCTCTGACTCTGAAGCGGGAAGGGAGGAGGAGGACAGAGGTAACCTTCAGAGAGGGAGAAGTCCAGTTTGGCACTCAGGCAGTGTGTCAGAGAACCACGAGGCCTGGAGGAAGCTACCTGAGGAATCCACAGCTCGGGAGTCATGTGATGCAGGTGCTGAGGGTTCGGGGATGTTGGATGCTGGTTTGGAACAAAACGATTCTTCCCCCGATGAGGTGTGCTGTGACCCAGAAGATGCTTCAGCTGCTGTACCTCAGACCCACAACCCAGAGGTGGCTGTGGGGGTGGAATCTCCTCCTTTGCCAAGAACTGCCGTGGTGAGAGAGGAGCTGGAGGATCGAGCTGTCGAAGGAGCTGGCCTTGTGGCTGTCAATCTCGCCCGCCTTCCTGTGGAATCTCCTTGCCTGGCAGAAGGCGATGCCAAATTTGGTGCAGAGGATCAAGCGCCAGAGAGTCCTGGAGGATTGGCTGGAGATTCTGGTTCAGATCTTGTTCAAGACAATCGGCTGGCGGATGGTGAGTTTCCTGGCCAGCCCAGAGTGGGGATCTCAGCTGCATCTCTTGAAGTTGGAGAAACAATCAGAGAGTACTCGGGCTGTGAAAGACAGACCAGCCACGCTCCAGGAGAAGATGCAGGTTTCCTGAAGGGAGGAGCAGACGCGCCATCACTCCAGCATCAAGAGATGGGAAGAGTGCCGTGCCCAGCAGATGGGTGCCAAGTGGAAGGTGGTTCAGACCCTTCTGGGGAGTTTGATGGCTCAGGGCATTGCAGAAGACTTTTGCAGGAAGAGGAAGAGTCAAAGGCCTCTTTCTCCAGAAAAAGACATTTCAGTGAAGATCAGGCCGCCAGGATGACCAGCTTGGAAAATGATTCGTTGTGTGAGGAGAGGCTCTGCCTGCTGGATCCGGTTTCTGTTCGGGCTTCTACACCTGACCTGCACCCTTTGACTATGACGCCTCCTGCTCCTCCGAACCCAGAAGGGCTTCCAGGCCACTTTGGCAGAGCTGCAGGGAAGCCTCCAAACCGGCATGACAGCCAGGCAACCCTGTCCCTGGGCGAAGCAGAACAGAAGAATGGGGAGAGCTTTGCCCAGAAGGCGAGAGGGTGCTTTGAAAACACACTTTGCTCCGATGAGCCAGCGAGCGCAAACGAAAAGGTAGAAGAAGCTGAAACTGCTGGAGGGGAGGATTGCCAGTCGGCCGAGATCATAGAGGCTGGGAGACGTCCAAGCTCAGGTGAACCCAGCTCACCTGAAGAGGGAGTCAGCAAAGTCCAGTCTCAGGACCCCTCCCTGGATGAACCAGGCTCAACCCCTGGTGCCCCGTCTGGCCAGTCAGGCCACCTCTCTCATGAACAAGACAAAGACACGTCCGACCCTATTCCGGAGAGCGTGTGGGACGCCTATTTCTCGGAAGAGGAGAGCTTCCAGTTGTCTGTGTGTTCGGGGAGACAGAATTCTCCTCCTAGCTCTCCCGCAAAGTCCCCTGAGGCAGAAAGGGCTCCCAGTCAGAAGAACATGGACTTTTTCTTCTCTGACATCTCCAACAGTTCAGCCGAATCTCACTCCTGTGAACGTTCTCCCAGGCCGCCTGGCAGGGGCGCTTCTGGGGCAGAAGGCGATGGGCTCCCCACAGGGGGTTCTGACTGGGTGGGGAAGGGGGCCGAGGCAAATGTGGAACCAGATTCTTCTTCCGGCCCAGAAACTTCTGACATGGACTGGTTTGACGAAGACCCGCAGACGCCGTCCCATCATCCTGTGTCCCCCAGGGAGAGCACCCCAACTCCTAGCGGCGATCCCCCGGCTGAGCCTGACTATCCCATCAGCTTTGCTCCCGGTGAATGTGACGCCTACGACCTCCAAGAAGAGGGTGTCGCCTTCGAGGAAGAGGGCGGCAACGAGGCTCCCAGCGGAGAGGGGTCTGGATGGGCTGCCCCCTCTATGAGCCCCACAACTGGTGGGGAGGAGGAAGAGGTGGTGATGGAAATGGAGACAGGGGGCCTTGGTCAGAGGCCAGAGGGGGCCCTTCTCCAGAGACGCCCTGGAGGTTCCTCATGCCAAGGTAGGTTTCGAGAACATCTTCTGAAGGGGGAAGGGAGGCAGAACGGACTGGGCCTGTCTCTCTAGGGCAGCCCTGTGGTGCTGTATTTTGCTTTTACTAATTTTTGTTGGGAGCCAGCCAGAGTGGCTGAGGCAACCCAGTGACATGGGTGGTATATTATTCTTATTCTTATTATTAGGCAATGGGAGGTGGAGGGCAATTTAGGGCTCATCCAGGCTTGCACTTGCCATTCCTCTTTCTCTTGGGAAAACCTGTTTTTTACCGTTGAATGGGAGCAAATGTCAGCTGAGTTTTCTCCGGAATGACATTTGCTCCAATTCAGCTCCAAAGAGCAGGTTTTCTGGGGGAAAGTTGGGACAAGTGCCTGAAAATCATGGGACAAGTGGGAAATGGCTTGGACCCATTCTTTCTAGGTACGTGGGAATTTCAGACTTCCTCTCTGGAGTCTGAAATGGTGCAGTCTCAGGATCGTGTGATTTGTCTGCACATAGACATAGTGACAAATGTCACCTATTCAAAAGGCTGCCAGAAAAGGAATGCTGCTGTGCTTGGAGAGTCAGGTGGTGGTGCATTTTAAACTACAGAGGAGGAGCTCCTGGTGTCTCCACTAGGAAAACCACCCCACCAGAGGTAACCAGCTGACCCAGCCCACCTTGTCTTGGCTTGGGTGGCACCTGGGAGCTCTTCCACACTGGTTGCCAAGGGAAAGGAAGAGCATTGCTTCCAGTTCATACCTTGCAGAGCTGGTTCAGGAGGGACCACCGTGGCAGAGGGTGTCGGAAGCCCCTGGAAGACACTGTAGAAATCACTCCTCCACCGTCCCTCTCTGGATAAAGGCCATCAGGACATCAAGGCCAGTTGAGTCCCAGACTGGAAGGGGTCTAGACCAGTGGTTAGCCAGGTGGGCAGTGCTGCCTCCTAGGGGGGGTTACCTAGGGGGACACAATGGAGCAGCAGGGGGGCTCTGGAAGTGCAAACGACTATCAGACTTTGAAAAGCTCATATCCCAGGACAAAGCTCCATCAATTCTATTGAATTAATTATATTGAATAGTTTTCACTGGTTGCTAAAAAAGCCTGCAATTCATAGTTGCTGTTCTGAATTTTACTGTGTTTTCTTGAGTGAGTCGTGCAAACTGCTGTTCTGAAGAATGTTTTTTATAGCGCAGGGTAAGAGGGACCTGAGGGTGGTTTTATGGAACCAAGGGAACGGCGGAGGAACGCTTCTAGGATCGCTTCCAGTGGTCCCACCGCAACCCTTTCAGCCACCTTGCTCCAAAATTCTTTCCTCAGATGTGGAGTGTGACCTTGGTGTTGACCCGCCTTCTGCATTCTCGTCTCCTGATGCGAGGAGAGGCCTGGAACATCCCCAGGCGCCGCTGAAGAGGAAATTGCCTTACGAAGAGCATCTCTGCCCAGGCGGCGGTGGAAATCTCACTTCGTCTCCCTCCAGGACACTGTCTGTTGCTGCTGCTTGTGAGCCAGCCAGCTGCCCCATGTTGGGTGACGTAAAGAGCGAAGATCTGGCTGCTTCTTGCTCCAGCCCAACTCAGGTGAGCAATCCCGGTGAGCATCCCTTAGCGCTGAACAGACCAGGCTCGCCTCTGCCCTCCTCTGAGGATCCTGGTTCTGCCAGCATGGCTGAGAGCGTCGGGAAAGATCCTGAGCAGGACCTGATCGGCGGCAGCTGTGGGGCAGGATGGGAAGGACCTGAGGACTCCAGCAGCCCCCCACAAGAAGCTCCAGGGAAGCCCTTGCCGGTCACAGGTGTGCCTGGCGGTCAGGTGCCTGCTTGCGGCCCCTCAAAACAGAAAGATGGCGCTCTGGGTTGCTTAGCAGGTGCGCCTTGGGTTTCTCTGAGCTTCAAGGAAGAAAAGGACCCGTGTGGTCCTGGAGAAAGGCAGGGCGGCCCCAGCTGCGACACAGAGTACCCCACGGCTTGCTCCCCAGTCATCACAGTCCTGCATAAACCCGAAGCCTCAGCAAACAGCCAGCCAGAGGGTTGCACAAGCTCTGGAGACTTTGGAAACAGAGACCGGTTGCTCCTTCCTTGTCGGCTAGAAGAGGCTGAGTTGAGCTCGCAGCTGGATATGGAGCGCGTGTGCTCAGACGATGAATCTGTGGCCTGTCCTCCTTCTCCGGGCTCCGAAAGAGACTCCTCCGTGTCAGGAGACGGTGCTGGGCCTTCTGCACCTCGGAAGGCTGAGGTGACGGGCCAGTTGGATGGGGAGCAGGGGGCCTCCGACGATGAGTCTGTGCCCTGCCCTTCCCCCGCGGGCTCTGAAGACGCAGGCTCTTCCTCCAGGCTGAGAGACCGTCCGGGGGCTTCTGGTACCCAGTCACAGAGCGACCGCTGGCCTTATGGTGCTGGAGCACAGAGTGATGGCCCAAAAGACTGGGCATCCTGCGAGCAAGACGTTGAGTTTCAGTTGCAGGAGTGCCAGTCTGTCCTCGGAGAGATCTTGCGGTCCCTGGAGTCCCTGGAAGGGATCGACCAGCTGCATATGGAGAAGTGGAGGTAAAAGGTTCCCACTTTCTTTTGCCCGTAAATTTTTATTACAGCTTTTTTTGATACAAGATAAAAAAAAAAATGTATACAAACAAGAAAATGGTAGAGACAAGCATGTATGGGGGGAGAGGAGAAGAAGAAAGGAAAAGAAAAAGGGCTTCTCATTCTCTCTGCCAGTTACATAAAAAAATTAATCAAAACATTTGCTCCATGATACCGTCTAACTATGCTACCTTCTAGATTCAGGTAGCTGTGTTGGTCTGACTCAGTTGGAAAAAAATAATTCAGATATCTGAAGAAGTGTGCATGCACACGAAAGCTTATACCCAGAACAAACTTAGTTGGTCTCTAAGGTGCTACTGGACAATTTTTTATTTATTCTACCTTCTATAAACCAGTATTTTTCCAGTTTTCAAGCCTAAATATCGTGAGTTCATTTTAGCAATAGTTTTTCTCTAATTAAATGAGTCAGCTTTGGCTCCAATACTTTCAGCAACCTGCCTTCTTACTAAATAATGGTAAATCTTGCACGGGAAAGAGAGAGAGTTAGAGAGCCCAGCAGGTGAGGTGTGGCTTAGATGTCATCAGCAGAGTTTGCACAGCTAGAGTCTTCCTGCATCCCAGGAGCCAGCCTTTTCCAGAGTTCCTGGTTAAAAAACCTCCTTTCCCACTAGGTTCGGTTCAAAGTATAAAGTGTTTATCGTCTCATGGCTCAAGCACAAACACCCTAGCTGCATAAACTTTTAAGAGATGCTGGTACATCATGAACTAATCTACTGTTGTTCTGGTCTTAGAAGTAAACCGTGTAAAGACACAAGAGAGATCCACTAGCCCCTTCGCTCCCCATGCTCTTCTGAACCAAACAGCCTGTCCCCTTCATCTCCTCTTCTGAGCAAATCCTCCTCCCTCTTGCCAGTGCTGCTGAAGGCAGCCTTGACTTCATAGCGGTTTCTGAGAGGAGGAGGCCTGCTTAGGCCCTTTGGCCTTGGACTGCTTCTTGGCCACCCAGGGCAGCTGGCGTGAGAACCCTGAACTAACCCAGATGTTAGTGGGGGAGGGAATGTGGGAATTTTCCAGAGTTACTCAGAGGATGATGAGGAAGCAGAGGATGATGATCAGAGTTTGGATTCCAGCTCAGTGGGCGGTGCTGCTGCTGGGGTCAGCGACGACGATGACACAGCAGACTACAAGAGCGCAAAGGCCTCAATCGGACCATCTGATGGGTCTGACGCTGAGCTTGAAGAACCACTGTTCACCACTGGCCACTTTTCTCCTAAGAAAGAGGAGAAGACTCGCCTCTAGTACGCAGATCTGAAAGGGCCACAAAAGGCAAACCTCCAAAGATTTGCTGATGAGTTTGCTAAGACAGCAACTGCTGTTCTTGGTAGCTCAGAGAAGGTATGGGAACCATCAAGCTTCAAAGAGGTGCAGGAATTAACCTCTAAAGAGGCTGAGCCATGGCTTAATGCCATGAAGGCTGAAATGGATTCCTTGAATAGGAACCAAACCTGGGACCTGGTGCCAATAGTCCCAGGAATGAGGCTGGTTGGGCTGCTCAAGACACGGGTTCACCCATTTCCCACATTACACCCACAAAGATAACTGTTTGAAAAGGTAATCACACTTCAATGGAATTTAAACTGTGTGTGTATTAGAGTGAAGCTGCTGGCTGCTGATTCTTCGTTTTCTTCCTCCCCTGAAGAGAGCAGGTTGCGTCTCTCCAGAAGGCCACCCAGATGCCCCAGACCCACATTGCGGTGGTGGGCAACACAGGGGCAGGGAAGAGCTGCCTGCTGAACGCCCTTCTGGATGAGGAGGCCGTGCTGCCCACCTCAGCCATGAGAGCCTGCACCGCTGTGGTGGTGGAGGTCTCCCGGGCGGAGGGGAGCAGCCCCTACGAGGCGGATGTGGAGTTTCTCTCCCGAGAGGTAGGTTGGGCGGTTGGGGGGCGGGTCCCCCCGGCTCTTTTCTGTGGGGGCTGGTCTCCTGAATTGGGGTCCGTGGGGGCACCGGAGGCTAAGACAACCTGGAAGGAGCTAGTGGGGAGCGGAGGGGAACAAAGCAGCCTGGGATTGTTATGGAGGGAATGGTAAATAAAACTGCCCCAATATCATGTAATAAACAAAAATCTGCCCTTATTCCCTTCTGGGGGACACAAGAGCCCTTAGAGAGTCCTTTGTAGGTTCTCCATCGGTCGGAGAAAATAACAGAGGCCAACCAGAGAATATTGAGAAGCAAAGCAGCTAGTAAGCCTGATCTTTATTGATCTGTTGCAACAGGGTGCTCCCCTCACACACAGGAAAGGAGGAGGGCCCAGAACAAAGGTGTGCCCGCCCTTATATAGACATTTTAAATTGCCCGCCCTGGAGTCCAAGACCACCCCCAGACACATCATACCTACATCACAGAAAAGGCGGTCTACAACAGAAATCTGAGTGCGTTGTTTACCTCCTGACTGGCAGGTTACCTGTTAATGGTCACTTGATTGGATACCCTGGGGAGCTTGGCTAGTTTTTTGTGATGATAAATACTTAGTTCCTGAGCCAGATCACAGGCTCACCCTATTCATATATAGATATACCCTTAAGGCAGGATTTGTGAAAGAAAAGACAATGGGGAGGCTTTTCCATTTTCCTTCGACCTTGCAGAGAAATGTTTGAGGTCAATTTGAGGGGGACAAAATGGTTTCTGGACCTTTTCTGTGGGGTTTCAGACATGTGGTTTATATATGCAGTTATGAATATTTATCATTCATATATATATACATACACCGTTAGGGCCAGTCGTGGCTGACTCTGGGGTTGCGGCGCTCATCTCGTTTACTGGCCGAGGGAGCCGGTGTACAGATTCCGGGTCATGTGGCCAGCATGACCAAGCCGCTTCTGGCAAACCAGAGCAGCGCACGGAAATGCCGTTTACCTTCCCACCGGAGCGGGACCTATTTATCTACTAGCACTTTGACATGCTTTCGAACTGCTAGGTTGGCAGGAGCTGGGACCAAGCAACGAGAGCTCACCCCGTCACGGGGATTTGAACCGCCAACCTTCTGATCGGCCAGCCCTAGGCTCTGTGGTTTAACCCACAACGCCACCCGCATCCATATGTGTGTGTGTGTATATACATATATATGACCTTAATTTTTTTATTTCAATCATAATGCCATTAAACATATATATGTATTGACAAGCTGTAAGGTGTGCAGAAGATGATCCAGGGTCTGGTAACCAAGCCTTATGAGGAATGGTTGAAGGAGCTGGGTATGTTTAGCCTGGAAAAGAGGAGACTGAGAAGAGATAGGAGAGCCATCTTCCAATATCTGAAGGGCTGTCCCATGGAAGAGTGAACAAGCTTGCTTAGTCCTGCTCTGAAAGATAAGACTCAAACCAGTGGATTCAAGTTACAAGAAAGGGGATTCCCTGTAAACTTCAGGAAAGACTTTCTGACAGTAAGAGTTGCTTGACAGCGGAAGGGTCTCCCTCAGGAGGTTGTGAACTCTCCTGAGAGCCAGTGTGGTGTAGGGGTTGAGAGTGGTAGTCTCGTAATCTGGGGAACCGGGTTCGCGTCTCCGCTCCTCCACATGCAGCTGCTGGGTGACCTTGGGCTGTTCACACTTCTTTGAAGTCTCTCAGCCCCACTCACCTCACAGAGGGAGGAAGGGAAAGGAGAATGTGAGCCGCTTTGAGACTCCTTTGGGTAGCAATAAAGCAGGATATCAAACCCAAACTCTTCTTCCTTCCTTGGAGGTTTCCAAGCAGAGGTTGGGGGGCTGTTTGCCAGGGACTTCCCAGCTGGGATTCCTGCATTGCAGGAGGTTGGACTAGATGACCCTGTGGGGTCCCTTCCAACTCCAGGGTTCTGTGAGTCTATTCAAAAGCATCCTTTGTCAACCTGGTGCCCTCCAGACTGGACTCCCAGCTCCCATCGCCTTTGTGCTGGTTGGGGATGATGGGAGTTGCTTTTCAAGTAATTTTACTTGAAATATTTTACTGTTGTTAGCTGCTCTGAGCCCGGCTTTGGCTGGGGAGGGCGGGATATACATAAAATAATAATAATAATAATAATAATAATAATAATAATAATAATAATAATAATTATTATTATTAATTTCTCTCTTCCGTTCTCCATCGTGCTTTCCCCTCCTGCAGGAGTGGGATAAGGAGCTGAAGGCTCTCCTTGAAGACATGAAGGACAAGTTTGGCCACCTGAAGAGGCGCTGCCCGGATCGCAAGACGGAAGCTGGGGCCGCCTACAGCCGCGTGAAGGCCGTCTACGGGAGAGTCGATGAGCTGGAGAAGCTGGAGGAGATGAAGGAAGTGACGCAGCACTTGGGGACGGTGAAGCACATCTGCGCTGAGACGGCAAGTGAAGCGTTGATTGGCGTGTACCTTTGAAATTCTGAAATCGGCTTTGTTGCGTCAGTGTAAGCAGAGAAGACTGGCTTCGTATCAGGGAAACCGAGTCCTCCAGTTGAAGGGCTAGTGGTGGATCCTGCATTGCAGGGGGTTTGGGGAAACTCAGCCAGATGGGCGGGGTATAAATAATAAACTACTATTACTACTATTATAGATGACTCTTGGGGTCCCTTCCAGCTTTTTGACTTCCTCCAGGCGTATCTTGAAAAGGCCGGTTTCGGAGGCTGACCTCCCTGTTTCCCTCGCAGGCGACAGAGTTTCGCGCCGCCATCGAGAGGTTCATTGATTCCCGAACGGACAATTTGCGGGAGATGAAAGGCGGGGAGTTTTGGCCCATTGTGAAATGCGTCCGGATCCGTCTCGCCAAGGCTGAAGTGTTGAGGACGGGGGCTGTGCTGGTGGACTTGCCCGGTGTTCGAGACGCCAATGCGGCCAGAGACAGCGTGGCCAAAGAGGTGGGGAACTGGTTCCGTGGGTTTGTGGGTTGGACAAGCGTTTGTTGAATGGTCTCTTTAAATTTGAAGGTTCCGCAAGATGTGTATTTCTTTTAGGGCCGGAGCAAATAACGTGACCTAGTTTTACAGCTGTGAAGCAGTATAAAAGGGCTGTTAAGTTAATTAAGCTGTTGGGTGTAGTATATAAAGAGCGGCACCTGGCTATCTCAGTACCCTGGTGGATGGGTTGGTGGTTGGGTATACAGTGGTACCTCGGGTACTTAATTCGTTCTTAACCTGAAACTGTTCTTAACCTGAAGCACCACTTTAGCTAATGAGGGCTGCCGCCGTGCCACTGGAGTATATCTGTTCTTATCCTGAAGCAAAGTTCTTAACCTGAAGCACTATTTCTGGGTTAGCGGAGTCTGTAACCTGAAGCGTATGTAACCCGAGGTACCACTGTATTGTAAAAGGAGATTTTGTTTTTGTTATTAAAACCTAGCCAAAGTTACTTTTGGGTTCCTTGTAATGTGTGGTCTCCCCGGCACGCCTTCTGCAGCGCAACTAATCTGCAAATAGCCAACATCTTTGCTCTCCTGGACCCCGGAGCGTTTCTCCCCGGCATGATCCCGGTTGTGTATCGTTGCTTTTGCTCAAACCGCCAGGTTGCGGGTCTGCTGCGTGTCGGCAGAGCCGCCTTGGCTTAGCAGACGCTTCCTTCCTGCCCCGCAGTACCTGAAGAACTGCCGTGCCGTGTGGGTGGTGGCCAGCATCACCCGAGCCGTGGACGACAAGACGGCCAAGGAGACCCTGAGTGCGAGTGTGCGCCGGCAGCTGCTGATGGACGGCCTGTACGGCAGCGTGGCTTTTGTTTGCACCAAGTCCGACAGCTTCAACATTACAGATATAGTCAGGTAACCCCGGTTTATGCTCCTCTTGGCCATTGTGAGCTGCTGTGTTGATGATTTAAAGATCCCAGGCTGCCTGGGCATTGTGCTTGGACCGTAAGGGGAGGGTGGGTTTGGCTGGCTGCTTAATGGCCAGTGGGACAGAGGATGCTCTGAGACAGGAGCCCTCCCAGGTGTTTTGGACTACAAGGCCCATTAGCCACAGCCAACCTTGCCAGTTGCCAGGGATCATGGGAGTTGTAGTCTAAAGCAAGTGGAGGACATTGAGCTGTTGGGTAGCCAAGGATTCTGTCATCCCATCAGCGCTGCTGGAACACTAGTGGTTAAAGTGGACTCTCTGGTGAGAGGAGGCTTGGCTCCCCATGAAAGTGCTCAGTCACCCAAATCTTGCAGGAACCTGGACTTGAGAGGCGAGATACAGCCCATCGAAGATGAAGTGAGAGAGCTGGATAATCAGAAAATGCAAGCCGAGAGGGAGAAGGAAAGGCTCTACGCATCTTTGCAGGAAGAGGTTTGTAAAGACCCGCCATCAAAGGGGTTTCCCCCTGGCTGAGATGGATGTGCCATTTCAGAAACCTTCTTTGCTCCCCTGCTGAACCAGCTGCAGCAAGAGATCGCAGAACTGCAGAGTTGGAAGTTGCTGAGGGTCCTGAGCAAAGCTCCCTGCGTTTCTCCCTCCTTTGAGTCGGGGGGGGGGGGCTGTGCCTCCTGGTGCTGGGGAGGGGGAAGAGACCCTTATTCCCACGGCCTCGCAGGGTGGCATTCTGGCTGTCTCTTGGAGGGGTGAATCTGGGCCCAGGAGGCCAGACTTGCTTGCCCCTCTTGAAAGACAGCCCCTTCTGTGTTGGGAGAGCCCAAACTCTGCACGCCTCCCGACAGAGCCTGCTTTTAAGACTTGCGAGATGAACAGACCAAGAGCAGGAGATGCCACTGATGTCTCGCAAGGCCCATCTGAGTCGAGGGAGCGCCACCTTCTCCACGGCCATCTCAATTTTGTAGTTTAAAAAGAACAACTCAGAATTCAAATTTGGCACCGGGCAAAGCAGAATTCTTTCACCTGTGTGAATTGTGTGTGTGTGATTCCTGCCAGGGCTGGACCACCCATGAGGCAAGGGGGGGAGGCCGCAGGATCCCTGGGGCAGAGGATCATGAAATAGATCTTTATTCTCTCTTTGTTCCTGGTGTTGATCTTCGTTCCCTGCTTCTTCCCTGGCTGGGCGGGGCGGGGGGGGACCATTTTGTGGTTTGCCTCAGGTGGCAAGATGTCTTGGGCCGGCCCTGATCCCTGCTAGGCTGGATATTCCTGCAACCCTGCGTAATGCCGTATGGCAACGAAGACCCGGCTTAGCGCCAGCGACGTGCTTTCTTCCTGGGGAGGGCCCAGAGGCAAGAAGAAACCCAGTTTCTCTAGGCTAAACTCTTGCCAGGCCTTTGGGGCAGCAGCTGCTTTTTGTTCTCTTGCTATCACAAGCCACAGATGATAACGCTCTGTGTGTTTTTGAGCAGCAGCCATCGCCGCGGGAGAGACCAGGATGCGATGGCTCCGACTCAACCTGGCTCCAGAGACACCACGACCTTCTGGAGAAGGAATTCAGAGTGAGTCTTGTATCTTGCCACCTCCAAGCCCGGGCACGGCTGCTTTTTGTCCTCCTTGTTTCCCCCTTGCTTGGGAAAGCCCTCCTGGTCCGTCTGTCCCCCCCCCCCAACCTTCTTGTGGTTGTATCTAGTTTTGCTTGTGCCTCAGTTCCCCCCTTGTTGCTTCTCTCCTGTCTAGATCAGCGCCTTGCAGAGGCAGAAGGAGGCGAAGCTCCGTGATATTAGCCTGATCTGTGTCCGGGCCCGGAATAAGTATTCCAAGGAGCAGATTCAGCTGGAGTTCAGCGCCAGCCTGGAGGTAGGACTGAGTCGCTGGGGTGGAGGAGCGAGGGGCTGGCATTTGCTTTGCCTGGCGAGGCAGCCTTGGCAGCAGGTCCTCAGTGGCATTAGCCGGGGGGGGGGGGGAGAACCTGCTGCACAAAACACGCATGAAACGCAGTTGAGATGGGGGCCGTCCTCCTGTGCCTGCAGGGTTCAGGTGGAGCAATATTCTGCTCCAAAAGAGTAGGACCCAAACTGATGGAAAGAAAGGAGATTCCTACTAAACATTAGGAAGGACTTTCTGACCTTCGCAACCCACAGCGGTGCGTCTGTGCACACGCGGGTTGCGATTCTGTGCTTCTGCGCAAAGCGTGATTTAGCGCTTCTGCACATATGCGACCCCCAATACCCGGAAGTAACCCGTTCCATAACCCGAAAAAACTCAACCTGAAGCGTCTGTAACCCGAGGTATGACTGTATTAATACCAGAACAATGTTTTTTAATGTATTCCTTCACGCAAGTCCACTCCTCTATCTGTTTTTGTTTTTGTTTTTTTAATAATATTTATTAAATATTTTATACTTATAAAAGAAAAACAGTAAAAGAAGAACAATACACAAATTCAACAAACAATACATAAACAACAAAAAGAAATAAAAAGAAAAGAAGAAAATACAATACAACAATACAACATAGGTAAAAAATACAAAAACACAAATCCAAATTTTTGTATCCAAATCTTTCATTAGCTTATTTCCTCGACTTCCTCGCACCTCCCTTTTTTGTATTCTGGTTCAAATTCACTCCTCTATCTGTTTTTGGTCTGATTGGCCTCTCACCGCTGCTGGAAGTCTTGCTAATTCTATGTATTCACAAAATCTTAATTGCCATTCTCTTATTGAGGGAGTTTTTTCTCCCAATTTTTTGCTATAATCATTCTGGCCACAGCAGTTGCATATAAGAAGACTTTTTCCTTAGTGGCAGGAATGTCAGTCGATATAATTCCCAAGAGGAATGCCTCTGGTTTTTCATTACATGATATTTAAAGCATTTTTTAAAATTCCTCTTGAATGTCACTCCAAAATTGTTTGATATACGCACATTCTCACCACATATGATACATTGTTCCTATCTCTGTTTATAAATTTCCGCCAATTTAACCGGGGTTAAATACCATTGGTATATCATTTTCATTATATTTTCTCTAATTGTGACGCAGGCTGTGAATCTGATAACATATTTCCATAATTTCTCCCATTGGTCTAATCGAATTGTGTGGCTTATATCTCTGGCCCACTTAATCATAATTCTTCATCTTTTAATTCCCATTCTAATAATAGATTATACATTTTAGATAATATCTTTTTTTAATAACTCAGTTTGTAATTTTGATTCTTCTTTGCCAAATCCAGTAATCTTATCGTGCTTGAATAGGTAATCAATTTGGTAATATTGTAGCCATTTATTACAGTATTGGCTGAGTTCTTCATATGGTCTTGACCCGTATGATCATCTTTTACTAATTGCTGATATGTGGCCCATTTGCCTTCCGTATTTTTCTTTTTAACAGATAATACCTCTAATGGTGATATCCACATGGTGTTTTGGGCTCTAACAATCTTTGATGTCTTTCCCAGGCTTTATATGTTGTTGTTGTTTAGTCAATTAGTCGTATCTGACTCTTCATGACCCCCTGGACCAGAGCACGCCAGGCCCTCCTGTCTTCCACTGCCTCCCACAGTTTGGTCAAACTCATGCTGGTAGCTTCGAGAACACTGTCCCACCATCTCGTCCTCTGTCGTCCCCTCCTCCTTGTGCCCTCCATCTTTCCTAGCATCGGGGTCTTTTCCAGGGAGTCTTCTCTTCTCATGAGGTGGCCAAAGTCTTGGAGCCTCAGCTTCAGGATCTGTCCTTCCAGTGAGTACTCAGGGCTGATTTCCTTCAGAATGGACATCTTTGATCTTCTTGCAGTCCATGGGACTCTCAAGAGTCTCCTCCAGCACCAGAATTCAAAAGCATCCATTCTTTGGCAATCAGCCTTCTTTAGGGCCCAGCTCTCACTTCCATACATCATTACAGAGCTTGAACTATACGGACCTTTGTTGGCAAGGTGATAACTACCTTCTAATAATGGCAGTGCTTCCTGTTGTAGGACATGACCAGGAAAGCAGCGTCTCCTGAGAGCGAGGAGGACGGTGAAGAAGACCTGGAGGAAGGAGATGCCACTAGGTCAGACTCTGGCAACGCTGCGGAAGTGGAATCCCTTCACGGCAAGCTCCAGGTGTTCACGGTCAGTTCCACGGAATATCTCAAGCTCTGCGGGAAGCTGATCAGAGACGGCCAGCCTCAAGTCTTCCACGACCCCCAGGACACAGGTATGCTTCTTTCTCAGGAGAACAGACTGCCCTCTGCAAGTCAGATGCACAAACCAGTGGCCGTTTGCGGTGGGTGGACCCCATCCTCCGTCGACACGCAGGGCACCTCTTCCGGAAGGTGAAGGAAAGTGCGCCTGCTGTGCGTTTATTCCCTGTTTTCCTTTTATCCAGAAATACCGGCCTTGAAGGCGTTTGCCATGCGCACAGCCTTGAAGCACAGCATGGGGGCGGCAGAGAAGCTCATCCGGGACTTGGCTCGGGTCCTCAGCCAAATAGTGAATTACCTGACCAGCCAGAGGGCGGAGGTGAGCAGGGGCTAAAGGCTTGGGAACCGGCTTCTTCCTCATGAAAACAGCAGCAGGTAGAAGCTTGCCTGTAGTGGGACGCGCACCAAAAGTTGTATTTCCCACTGTAGGGCTTGTCCACACTTCTGCTGGAGCCGTGCCTAGAAAGCCGGCGTTTGCGGGGTTGTCCCCTTGCTGCGCTCTGCTCTTTAGCGGTGGATCAGAACAAATGGCGATCAGGGGAGAACCTGAATTGCCCTTTGCTCCAATTGCATGCAGAAGGGAAGCCGTGGGACAAGTGCATATGAGCCCTTAGACATTATGCTTGCTTCCGGCATTCTCCTGTGGCTCAGACTTCAATCTCAGCCAGAGAAGAACTGCCTTAGCCCTGGTGTCCTACTGCAGTGCTGCCTTGGTTCTCGAACTTAATCCGTTCCAGGAGTCTGTTTGACTCCTGAAACCGTCCGGAAACCTAGGCACGGCTTCCGATTGGCTGCAGAAGCTTCCTGCACTAGCGTTTGGCTTCCGAAAAATGTTCGCAAACCAGAACACTTTACATTTGGGAGCCAATTTGTTTGGGAGCCGTTCAGGATCCAAGGTCCCACTGTATAACCAGGCGCTGAGCATAAGGCGGCTTCCCCTTCTTTCCTGCCCTGCCGCAGAATCATTTCCGCATTCTCCTGCAGCCAGAATAGTGTCCGAGGCCAGGAGGGGGCAGGTGTGAGCGGAAGCCTGGTGGGGAGAGAGAGAGGGCTCTGCTGTATTACCAGTTAAATAATAATAGTCTGGGGTCCAGCAGCGTCCCATCGGGGCTCAGGCTTCGGGGAAATGAATTGCTTTTTCCCAGAGCTGGCTAAGGGAGTTCCCTCCACCCCTTGGTAGGCCCCCTGTGGCCTGATCCTGCAGCCAGGCTCTTCCACTGTTCTTAGGAGGGCTTGGAAGAAGGGTGCAAGGTGACTTGTGCCCTGCAAGGGTGCAGCTCGTCGTCCTCAGCCTCTCGGTTGCTGCTTACAGAGAGCCCTGCAGCCTCTCATGTCCCGCAACCAGCTGCACTGGCTCCCGGTGGAGTACAGGATCAGGTTCAAGGTGCTGGTTTTAACCTTTAAAGCCCTATACGGCCTAGGACCCTCGTACCTAGGACCCTCGTGCCTCTCCTGGTATGTCCCACAGAGGAACTTACGATCTTCAAACAAAAACATCTCGGAGGTCCCAGGCCACAGGGAGCTTAGGCTGGCCTCAACCAGAGCCAGGGCCTTTTGGGCTGAGGCCCCGATCTGGTGGCACGCTCTGTCACAAAAGACTAGGGCCCTGCAGGACTTGGCATCTTTCCTGCAAGACAGAGCTGTTCCACCAGGCTTTTGGCCAAGGCACAGTCTGACCCCCTCCTTTGGCAATCCTCACAGAACTCTAGCCCAGTGGTTGCCGTCAATTTGATTTTGAATTGATTTTATAATGAATTGATTTTAGAATGTATTTCAATTAATTGATTGTAATTTTATGTAAACTGTGTTACTTTTACTGTTAGCTGCTCTGAGCCTGGCTTTATTATTACTACTACTACTACTGTTGTTATTATTATTATTCCTCCCCAGACGGACATCCAGGAGAGTGTTTGGCAGTCCCTGCAGCAGCTCCCCCACCTCCTCCAGGAGGCCATAGACAGCAGCCTCCGCGACACCCAGCACTGCTTGGAAGGCCTTCTCTTTGCCAGCCTGGCCAGGGGCACCAGCCGGGCCAAGGAGCTGTGCCAGGACGTCGCCAGGAGCTGGGGCTGCCCTGTAAGTCAGAGCTCCTCTCTTCCTGAAAGGCTTTTGTGCCGCAGAAAATGCATGGAGGGAGACCAAGCTGGTGTTGGCCGGCGTTTTAAAAGATGAAGCCCCTTTTCAATAGCAAGTCCCAGGTCTTGAGGCAGCAGCAACCACATCTATTGTGTGTTCGTTTCTGCTTAAATATGATGTTGATGCAGAGCACTCTGCCCCCCCCCCCAACAATAATGCTTAAATGGCCACCCACCACTGACTTAGGGGAGTCCAAAGTATCTTGGGCGCCAGGCTGGGAAAGGCTGATAGAAGCAAGGCAGGAGGGACGTCAGAAGCCTGGCCTCCGCTGCTGGCTTAAATCCTCCATTTTTATGATATAGCAGGATACAGACCCTCTTCTAAAGAATAATATACAAAAGCCAGCCCGCTTTGCAAAGGGCACGATCCATCAGGATCCTTTTAGCACTGGCTGGAATGGGTGGGCATCCCGTGACGCTGAATGTTGGGAGACTCGGGAGAGAAAAGGGAGTCCTCCTTGCAGCACTGCTGGGCGTGGGAGGCAGTGATGCCTCTGAATATCCGTTGGTGGAAACTGCAGGGATCTTGGGCTCAGATCCTGCTCGTGTTGGGATACTGCCAGGGAGACAAAGGCCAACATGCCTCCACGTCAAGAGAGCAGCATATATACAGCTTTATTCAGTGTTGGCTAGAACAAAGGAAAAACATGACCGCCTGCCTGCGTGCCGAGGCAGCAGAGTGAAAACGAAAGCTATATACAAAACAGAAACTTCCTGTGAGCCGGAGGCACTCAGGCTGTGACTCACGACAGCCTGTCCCCTTTTTAAGGTGGAACGGAAATATCCTAACAGCTCGCTGGTGTCCCACAGTGTTCAGCCACCAGAAGAACAGGATGCTGGATTGATGGGCCACTGGCCTGATCCTGCAGGCTCTTGTTGCATCTCCTGCTCCTTTCTGTGGGGCTTAGGCAGAAGAGCCCAGAGTCTCATGTGCCCAAACTGGGGGGGGGGGAAGGGGAGCCCCCCAAAGGGAGCGCCCACCCTGTGCCTCCTTGGTTTGGCGACTGCCAGGGAAGGCTTCCATTTGTGTCCTTGAGTTGGTCGCCTGATTCTGTGGGGTTTTCTTCCATGCCTCTGCCTCCGGAGAACATCCCCCCCGCCCAGCCTTGGCCAGCTCCGCTTTTCAAGCCACGCTCTCTGTTCCTCCCTTCGCAGGTGAACGGCTACCCACACGCCACATACCGGGCCATCTGCAACCACCACGGTCTCTACGCCTCTCCGACCCTCAACTGCGTGGTGGATTTCAACAGCCACCTCGCCAAACCGATCTGGGAGGCCCTGGCTGGGACGTGGAACGAGGTCTTCAAGTACGTCCCATTTTGCTCGGGGCAGCTGTGGGAACGAGGGGCCAGGCTAGGTGTCCTCATAGTATTAAAAGAGACGCGGGTGGCGCTGTGGTCTAAACCACTGAGTCTCTTGGGCTTGCCGATCGGAAGGTCGGCGGTTCAAGTCCCTGCGACGGGGTGAGCTCCTGTTTCTCTGTCCCAGCTCTTGCCAGCCTAGCAGTTCGAAAGCACACCAGTGCAAGTAGAGTGGTACCTCGGGATGCGAACGGGATCCATTCCAGAGCCCCGTTCACATCCAGAAGCAAATGTAACCAGCGACGGCATGTCTGCACCTGCCCGCGTCGCTTTCCGTCACTTCTGCGCATGCACTGACGTCATTTTGAGCGTCTGCTCATGCTGCGTTACTTCCGGGTTGCCGAGGAGCGCAACTCAAACGCGCTCAACATGAAGCATATTCAACCTGAGGTATGACTGTAGATAAACAGGTACCGCTGCGGCAGGAAGGTAAATGGCGTTTCTGTGCACTCTGGTTTCCATCACGGTGTCCCATTGTGCCAGAAGCAGTTTAGTCCTGCTGGCCACATGACCCAGAAAGCTGTCTGTGGACAAACGCCGGCTCCCTCAGCCTGAAAGCGAGATGAGCGCCACAACCCCAGAGTTGCCTTTAACTGGACTTAATTGTCCTGGGGGCCTTTACCTTTTTTTTCTTTTTTTTGACCATCATAGAATTGTAGCGTTGGCAGGGGCCCTGAGGGTCATCCAGTGCAGGGACCCCAGCTCAAGAATCCCTGGCATGTGGCCATTTGACCTCCAAGGGAGGAGAGTCCGCAACTTTCTGAGCAACTCCATTCTGTCATCCTCGACATTTAGATACCGCTTCCTGTGTGAATTCCCCAAGTGGTTAACATAAAACACAGTAAGATCAATCGAAGAGGGGAAATGCATATGCCACAATTTAAAAATAAAGCATGCCAAGAAGTAGAAGCAGAGAAGCTGTCAATGAAACATTCGGCTAAATATCAATAAGTAATGAAACAGAGCAGGATGAGGGTGAACCTTATGCACGGGGGGGGGGACCGGGACCTGTACCCCTCCCCCTGCGCATGAAATCTTCCCTCCCAGCCTGCTCTCATTGACCGCCTGGTCTGGGCGCACAGTTCTGAGGCTAGCTCCAATGGCACTCTCGCAGAAGGGCTGGCTGGCTGAGTTGCAGCCCTGGAGGGAAGAGCTGCGTGGCTGCTGCTGAGGGGGGCAGCCAGAGACACCCCTGCGAGGGTCTCAGGGGCCAAAGGCTGCATGTCTGGGACTCAGGGAGGCCGGGGATGGGGAGGTGGGCGCTGTGCCCTTCAAGGGGACCCGGAGGGGGGAGGTGGAGCAGCCGGCTCTCTCCCAACCCTTCTGCGCCTCTTCTTCCTCCTAGCTGCCAGCTGAAAGAGTCCATTCAGGGCTTCGCTGCCGCCATCTTGGAGAAGCTGAGGCGCTTCTTCAAAGACCTCCGGAAGAAGCTCTGCAAGCACAGCGGGGTGGCAGCTGCGATACACACCTATCGCCGACAGCAACTGGAGGCGGCTTCAGCGAGGGTGAGGCTGGGGAAGTGGGGGGGGGGCTCTCTGCTTTGGTTGCCCGGGGGGGACATACATTATTAGGTTGTGTTTGTGTGTTGTTCTTGTTCCGTTCTTGTTTTTATTCTGTATTTTGTGTTTTTTATGCTGCAAATCGCCCTGAGATCTACAGATGAAGGACGGTGTACAAATTTAATAGTTGTTGTTTTTTAAAGTCGATTTGCAAACACGTTGGGGTCCCGTGGGGCGAGTGGTGGGTTTGTGAGGGGCCACGTGGATCGGGAAGCTCATCCAGACTCCTGAACCCTTCCCTCAGTTACTCAACTTCACCCTGAGTCTGATGGATTACATCACTGAAAGGCAGAGGAGCTTTTCCCGCATCCTGACGCCAGAGATCCGGAAACGCATGGAGCCAGCGTATGCAGGTGAAGAAGGGCATAGAAGGGCCGGGGGGGGGCGGGGTGTGTGCTGCTGGCCGAGATGGCTCTTGCTCTGCCCCCACAGTGGGAGGCAGCTGGGAACCGCAGGAGGGGAGATCAGACCCTGCTTGTGGGTTTCCCACAGGATGGGGGACTCCGTGAGCCCCCTTTGGCCTGACCCAGCAGGCTGCTCCTAAGCTCTTATGTCCTTATGGGAACCCCCGGAGGGGAGAGAGCTCAAAGTGTGATGGGCAGGGGGAGTCTCTGGGGAAGCTGGAAGGGTTTTGCAGCATGGTGGGATCCAGTCCAGCAAGGAAGGCTTGGGGAGCAGAGTTGGGGGGTCCCAAGTGTCAGGGCTCTGCGTTGTGCTGATGTGCCACGTGCTTCCCCTCCAGCTTGCACCCAGATGTCTGGTCCCGGCTACTTCCAGCGGATGAAGGCCTGCATGGAGCATTTCATCAGCACAGAGAAACACGCCATCTTTGATTCGGCTGCAGACTTGCTGCAGGAGCGGCTGAAACTGCTGCAGGTGAGTTTGTGGGCCGTTCCAGAGAGCAGAGAAACCTTAGTGGAACTTTCTGGGGGTGGCGCCTTGCCTTGGCGCTCTCCCCTCTTTCCCCTGCGGGTCTCAGACCGGTAGGATAATCAGTTCCACGCTGCCTTCTCAGTTGGCAGGAAACCGGAAGTCCAGGGCCATAGAATTGTAAAGTGGGGAGGGAACCCGAGGGTCATCTAGTCTGTGATCCGCCAGGGCCGCAGGATTCCCCCCCCCCCCCGTGTCTCTCTGTGGGAAGGAAAGCCCCCATGTTGCGCACAGGTGGTTCTATTCTGGGTGCCCCCCCCCTGCGCTCAGAGCGGGCCTACAGTAGAAGGAGCAAGTGGGGGGGGGGGGCTTCTAGGGCCAACTGCCTAGTGCGGCACTGTTTCCTTTCAGCAACACATCGGAGCAAGGTTTCAGGATTTGGCCCAGGAGCTGCAGACATCCCTGAAAATGCAGCTGGAGCCGCTGCTGAAGCCTGTCCAGAAGAACGCAAAGATAACCTCAGGTACAGCTGCCCCCCCCCCAACCATGACACCCCCTCCCCTCAGAGGAACAGGCAGCCTTGATGCTCCAGGGGTGGAGGCAAGTTTTAGAAACTCGTCTTTCCAAGACCATCTTCTGTTGAATCTGACCATTCTCCGGGAAAGCGCAAGTGGGCGGCTATTAATGTGGGGTTTCTGTGACTCATCTTGACCTGGGCTGTGTCTTACCATGCCCTGCTGTGTCGCTGGCATCTCGGGTCGTCTTCTGGGCATCTTGGGCTTCTTCTGGGCATCTTGGGTCTCCTTCTGGGCATCTTGGGTCTTCGCTGCTCCTGCCGTGTGTTCATGCCGCCTGCCAGCTGCCTGGAGTGGGCCGTGTTCAGCCAAGTCCTACTCGGGAGTAGGCTCATTGAAATGAATGAGCCCAAGCTAGAATCATAGAACTGTAGAATTGAAAGGGATCCCTGGGGTCATCTAGTCCAACCCCCTGCGATGCAAAAACCATAGTTTCAATGTGTTTGTAGGAGAGGGAGCTAGTGGTTTGTGGGGGGTTTTGTTATGTATTTTGTGTTTCCATTTTGTGACTGCCCTGTGATCTTTGGTGCACAAACTCTGTCCTGGATGCTTTAGCTGAGATTCCTGCATTGCAGGGGGCTGGACTAGATGGCTCTGGGGGTCCCTTCCCAGTCTACGATTCTATGATAATCCATCCATAAGGGGTGAGCACCCAACCTCTGCTGAAAGGCCTCCAGGGAAGGAGAGGCCCCCCCCCCCACCTTCTGAGGGAGCCCCTTCCACTCTCAAACAGCTCTTACATGCAGACATTGGAGCTTTTTAACTTCAGCAGGTCTACTCTGAGTAGGACTGTGTTTCATACCACCTTATATACATAATAAACAAGCGCTAGGAAAAACAGGGTCCATGATGTCTGGTAGCATTTTAACCTGTATTTTAAATTGGGTTGGGGTTTTTTTTCCCCTATCATGTTTTTTACTGTGATTTTATTGGTGTTAGCTGCCCTGAGGGTGGGGTATAAATAATTTATTATTATTATTATTATTATTATTAGCCAAGTGGGTGCTGCTTTTTCTTACGCTTGTGGGTGGGATTCTTGGTGAGGGTGGCATTTCCTGTGGCCCTGGCCCACTCTTGGCCCACTTCTGTGCATGAAAAAGATTTGACGGTTGCCGATGCTTGGACGTAGTTTGGACGCTGCTGGTGTTTAGGGGATAGGGCTCTCTTTGGCCCCCAAGTCTTTGCTTGCCAGGGGAGGCTGTGGAAGACTCAGGGGAACAAAGGGGTGTGGGGTTCAGGTGGTCATGTCTGGGTTCGTGGGGCCTTAAGAGAGAGATTAACTGGGTTTTTGGGTTCCTCCCCCCCAACAGAATTAATGGCCATTTGCGCCAAGGTGGACAAGATTTGTAGGCGCTCCTGTGTCACTTACATCCTTCCCTGCCCCACACAAAGAGAGGACAGTTTCCCTGAAATGAGGAGGGGCCTGCAGGGGAGTCCGGATCCCCCGAGCTCCTTGGCCACAGGCATGGATGTCCGGATCGGAGCCGTCTCTCTCGCACCCCTCCAGGTAAAACGAATTAACATCCGATACCCTTTCAAATGTGCTTCTGTGGGAACGGGGTTATTGGTTTGCTTTTGTCCTGGTTTCTATTATCTATTTTGCTTTTCTTACCTTGCGTTTTTGTGTTGTGAACTGTCCTGAGATCTGTGGGTGAAGGGTGGTGTACAAATTCAATAGGCTGAGCCTTGGGACGAACCCTAGAGGAGCCCCGTCTGTGCCTCCCATCCCAAGCAGGCGCCCCCTTCTCTGCCTCGGCCTGATTTTGCTTCCCCACCTGAATTCGCATTCTTTGTGTTTTGATCAGAGGAATTCTTCAGGATCTGTTTTAGGAAAGAAAGCCACAGGTTAATCAGAATTTTATTTTTTAAAAACGTTTCTCTACGTATGTTTACTTGTAACATAGCAACATATAACTTTGTGTAACTCACTATACAGTCGTACCTCGGTTTAAGAACAGTCCAGTTTAAGAACGATTCGGTTTGCAAACTCCGCAAAACCAGAAATAGTGTCCTGGTTTGAGAACTTTACCTCGGTCTAAGACCAGAATGCGGGTGGCGCTGTGGGTTAAACCACAGAGCCTAGGGCTTGCCGATCAGAAGGTCGGCAGTTCGAATCCCTGCGACAGGGTGAGCTTCCGTTGTTCGGTCCCTGCTCCTGCCACCCTAGCAGTTCGAAAGCACGTCAGAGTGCAAGTAGATAAATAGGTACCACTCCGGCGGGAAGGTAAACGGCGTTTCCATACGCTGCTCTGGTTCGCCAGAAGCGGCTCAGTCCTGCTGGCCACATGACCCAGAAGCTGTACGCCGGCTCCCTCAGCCAAGAAAGCGAGATGAGCGCCGCAACCCCAGAGTCGGTCATGACTGGACCTAATGGTCAGGGGTCCCTTTACCTTTAAGAACAGAATCCGAACTGTGGAAGGGCACCGGCATCAGGAGGCCTCATTAGAGAAAGCGCACCTTGGTTTAAGAACGGTTTCAGTTTAAGAATGGACTTCTGGAACGGATTAAGTTCGTAAACCGAGGTACCACTGTATTACTTTCGGCACCTGCTGAGGATATTCATACTTAGACAGGCCTACCCAGATGTTTAGACACTTTCTATGCTCCTTAATTTGTTTTAATATCTTCTGTTGCCCCTCAACCCCCTCAGGTGACTCTGTACCCATATGGCTCTAAGAGGGCGGGGGAGCTCCTCCAGCCACGGCCGGAGAAGAAGAACAAAGGCCAGGCCGCAGCACCTGGGGCAGGATGTGGCCCTGCTGGGCTCGCCTCTCAGAGGTAAGCTGCTCTAGAGGAATTCCTGGCGAGTAACAGAATCACAAGATTTTAGAGCTGGAGGGGGGAGCTCAAGGGTCCCGGAACCACCGCTAAAAATACTCCAGCGGCAGGAACTCCTCCTTGCCCTCGAAAGGGGCCAGATCCAGGGCGCTTGACACGAGTTGCTGGTCAGCCCTGGGACTTGCTAGGAGGGCCCCTGCCTGCTCCCGGGCCATTCATCCACGTTAGTCAGGAGAGGAGCTAGGAGGGTGCGGAGTGGGAGGAGCCCCCCCCTTGTGTTGGACGTGGAGGGTGGGGCTCATGCTGTTTCTTGAGCTCTTTCCCACCTTGGCTTTCTCCAGCTACAGGGGGACCATGGAAGCCAAGCCGGGGACCTCCCCCCCGGCCCTGGAGGGCTGCCAGCCCAAGACAGGCCTTCTCTTTGGAGCCCCTCAGCCCCACGTAAGTGCTGCCCTGGGACCCAGGAACTCTGGTTGAGAGCGTCTTCTCGGGAGGAGGAGTCATAGTCATTATTATTATTATTATTTTGTTTATTTATACATACATACCCCGCCCATCTGGCTGGGCTTCCCCAACTACACTGGCCGGCTTCCAACAAAATATTAAAATACTGTAATACACCAAACATTAAAAGCTTCCCTAAACAGGGCTCCATTCAGATGCCTTCTAAAAGTCTGACAGTTGTTGCTCTCCTGCAGCCCTTGAACCTGCGGGCCAGGATCCCTTTTAACGGGGCAGAGTTGACCTGTGGAACTCCCTCCCACAGGATGGTCCACAACCTGGATGGCTTTGAAAGAGGATTAGGCAAATTCATGGAGGAGGAGGAGGAGGAGAGGGCTCTGGATGGGCTGCCCTCAGTCACAATGGCTCTGCCCTTCCTTCACCCTCCAAGGCAGCAGCAAAGCTTCTGAATAACAGTTTGCAGAAACTGCAGGGCGGGGGGACGGACGGACGGACTCATGTGCTCAAATCCTTTTTTGTTGGATGGAGAAAGATTCTCGGGGGGGGGCCAGTCAGAGTCATAGTCAGAGTCCCTTTTTTTAAGGGAAATTCCCTTATTCCAAATAGGATTCCTTGCAAGAAAAGGGAAAAGTTGACAGCTATGGTCAGAGTCCTTTTTTTTTTTTATGGCTTCAGATGACTTGAGAACCATAAACGGCAAACAAAATCCCCTGCTTTTCTCCCCCCCCCCCCCTCATTTCCTGCCCCTCCAGGTTCCTGTGAAAGTGGAAAGTGAGCAGTTTGCTATTCCTGGTTCTGCAGGTAAAACACACAAGAATTACTTGGAAGGAGTGAAGTGGGGGGCACAGCAGTTCCTGACAGGTGTCCGTCCACCCTCTGTTTGTAAATGGCCCCTTTCCCAGGTGCCTCCCCAGGGAGGGAAGTTTGGCAGGAGACAAGGGCTGTTGTTTGGCTTCAAACAATTGGCATGGACTCAAAACGAGGACTCTGGGCTTAATAGTAGTTATAAGAGGGGGTTTATTTTAAGGGGGGGAGGAAGCCTTCATGGGGGGTGGAAAAAGTGCTGCCTTTGGACAGGAAGGGGCCTGTGTGCTGCCTGGCGAAGGAGAGGGGAGGCCCCCCCCCATGGGTTTTGGCTCAGTGGTCCATTCTAGTGCTAGAGAGCGGGGGGGGGGGGAGCCTGGGCCAGGGAGATGGTGGTGGTGATTTCATAAAAATTATGCACAGCTTGTCTGAGGAGGAATGAAACCCGTCAAAGTTTACGGGACCCCCTCTCCTGGTCTGCCCCGCAAAGGACCTTAAGATCCATAAATAACCATAGTTTAGAGGTCCCGGGCCCTAAGGAAGTCAGACTATCAGGGCCAGGGCCTTCTCAGTGATGGCTCCAACCTGGTGGAATGCTCTGTCCCAGGAGACCAGGGCCCTGCAGGATTTAACCTCCTTCCGCAGGGCCTGTAAGACAGAGCTATTCTGCCTGGCCTTTAATTTGAATTCAGCCTGATCTCTTATTTCCCTTCTCTTCCTTCTCCCTCCCTTTTTATGAAGATCACCCGCTCTGGGATCCCACAGCTAATTCTCCCCTGGCCTCCTCGCTGGCCCAAGTAGGACTAATTTAGCCAGCTAGCCCTGGGGATCATCTAATATTTATTGGATGGATCCCCCCCCCCAATTGATTTTTTATTTTATTGTTATTCACGTTTTATTCTGTATTTTATGCTGTTTTTCCTAGCATCAATTAGGTGTTTTCAATTTGTTGTTAGCCGCCCTGAGCCTGGTTTTCTGAACCATGAAGGGCGGGGTATAAATAAAAATTTATTATTATTATTATTATTATTATTATTATTATTATTATTATTAAAGTGGCTTGCGAAAAAAGATAAACCACTTAGAAGGTTTAACTAAAATTTAATGGTGTAAAGGTATAGGGACCCCTGACCATCAGGTCCAGTCGTGGCCGACTCTGGGGTTGTGGCGCTCATCTCACTTTACTGGCCGAGGGAGCCAGCGTTCAGCTTCCGGGTCTTGTGGCCAGCATGACTAAACCACTTCTGGCGAACCGGAGCAGCGCATGGAAACGCAGTTTACCTTCCTGCCGGAGTGGTACCTATTTATCTACTTGCACTTTGATGTGCTTTCGAACTGCTAGGTTGGCAGGAGCAGGGACTCAGCAACGGGAGCTCACCCCGTCACGGGGATTCGAACCGCCGACCTTCTGCTCGGCAAGCCCTAGGCTCTGTGGTTTAACCCACAAGCGCCACCTGCGTCCCAATTTAAGCAAAAGACTAAAAACAGATTAAAACTCACACCAGCTTTCTAAAGCATCTGGGCCGGCTTGTCGGAAGAATGTTTTAGCAGACACTGAAAAGAATTTGGGGGAAGCGCCTGCTTCATATCAATAGGCAGGGAGTTCCGAAGTATAGGTGATGCCAGGAGACGGGTTGAGTCCCTGCCTGGGATTTTAATCGCCCGCAGGCCCTCCATGCCCATGAAGCCTCATGCCTCCTTCTCCTCCTTTTCCAAAGGGCAGGTGTCCTCCATGTCTGGGCCAAAGAGGGAATCTGGGGGAAGCGTTTGACTCTCAGCGCCGAGAAGGAAGAGGCGAGTGGCAAGCTGAAGGCTGAGAAGATGGAGACGGGCCCTCGCCCCGCCGGTGCCGCCTGGGTGACCCCCTGAGGTCTCTTGGGTTGGAAGCCTCCCGGTTCCAGAGGGACCTTGCAGGACTTTCCTGCAAAAGCTGCCAAGCCCAGTATTTCCCTCCCCAGGGGGGCTGCGTGTGTGTGTGTCTCTTTCTCTGCATTTGACAACCCGGAGCCGAGAGCCACGTTGGCAGAGCAGAGACAGACACGAGAGCGGGCAGGGGGCCCTCTTGCAAGTTCATGGCTGCCAAGCTGGCTCATGCCCCCCCCCCATGCAGATATTGCAAGATAAATCTTGCAGAGCCCCTCCCTGCTTTATTTAGAGCTTCCGTGGCGTCTTCTGGGGGAAATAAGTTGGGCAGGCTGACCTTCATCACTCAACGCAAAATAATGATGTTGGCGTGGAGTTGTGTCTGTGGAATTAGTGTTTGGGATGGTAGGGGGGTGTTTGCGGGGGCAGCTCTGCCTTGGGAGTGCAGGAGGAGCTCCTGGGCAGCTGTTGGCCCCCTGATCCCAGCTGCCCCCCCCCTCTTGCGGTCAAAGGGTGAAGCGAAAGAGCCCTTTCTCTCCCTCCTCATGGCTAGGGTGGCGCAGGGTTTCTCCCGCCTGCCCTGTTTTTCAGGAGCTGCCCTTGCAGGCCGAAATGGGGGGCAGGGAAGGAGCCCTGGGTCTCTTGCACCTTTGCCGGGGGGGGGGGTCCTGTGTTTTGCCCTCTACAAGCAACTACAAAACCTTCTGGTCACTGTCCCACCAACACCTCCCCTGTTTGAATCTCCTGTCTTTTTTGGGTCTCAATGAGGGATATCCACACACTTACCTTGGTTGGTTTTTCAGCAATTTCCTTCCTTCCTTCCTCTCTCTCTCTCTCTCTCTCTCTCTCCAGCCTGCAGAGAAGACATTCTGACCAGAGGAAGCCTTAAGGACTCTCGATTTCCCACTTGCCTTTCTCGCTGCTTTTCCTCTCAGCTTTGCCCTACAGACGCTTTCAGGGGTTTGTCTGCCTGGCAGCTGAGTAGAGTTTCTTTCTTTCCAAAGCCACGTGCTCTTGGGAAATATTTACACCACAAAGTACTGCTTAACTTTTGTGGCTGTCAGCCTCTTTCTGTTTGCAGGGCACCCGTCGCTCCCCATTGCCATTTTTCTGGCATTCTGCACTTCTGCCTCTGCCTCTTTGTGCTTCTAAAACAAAAGTTCTAAGAATTCCCTGGCTAGTTAACTGAGGGCCAGCAACTGAGGAGCCCAGTGGAGGGTGGGACCCACAATTGGAGTTGTTTTTTTTATATATTATTATTATTATTATTATTATTATTATTATTATTATATTACTACTACTATTTGTATCCCAGCTTTTTCCCTAACAGAGATTCAAGGTGGTTTACAGAGTAAATCTGCATTATTTTGAAAGTTGCATGAAGTTTTGCATGAAATGTTTGATGCTTGACAGAACTGACCACATTATTTGGCTCTTGGGGGCATCGGGTCTCAGATTAAACTTCCTGGGAGAAACAGCACCCAAAGGCCTCACCCAGACTTTGCTCTGCCCTTTCCAGGCACAGATCTGGGCTTTCCAGGAATGTGTGCTAGCGGGTTTTGTTTCTGTTTTTGTCCTGGTACTTTCCCTGGGAAAATCCACATTTCACCATGAATTGGAGCCCACAGCAATCTGCAGGAAGCCCATTTGCCGTGTGCCGTATTCAGTGGTAAAATGCCAATTTTCCTGGAGAAAGCACTGGAGCAAAAAGGAAACTGCTCAGACACAGACCTGGGAAGGCCAGACCTGTTCCTAGATACAGGGCACAAAAGGGAGTCTGAGGAGCTCAAAGATGTGATTCAGGACATGTACAGGACTAATAAAGCATGCTTAGTAACCATGAATGTCTGCTGAGTGGTTCTTGTTCCCACCAGGCCCACCTTGTCTGGGTGTGAATCAGGCCAGATCCTGCAGCTACCGGCATGAGTCTGACCAAACTGCGGGAGGCAGTGGAAGACAGGAGGGCCTGGCGTGCTCTGGTCCATGGGGTCATGAAGAGTCAGACACGACTAAACAACAACAACAACAACAATCAATCTGATGTGCAGAGATCTTTCCTATTCTACTTCATTCAAGAGGGTTCCAGAAGCTTCTCTGTGTGAAAGAAACAAGCAGAGGGTTCATGATGTTTGGGTTATTCCTTCTGGGAAGCTGAGTACAGGTGGCTTAAAGTGGTTCTCTTATCTCTTCTGTCAAGGTCATGCTGACTAGAATAAGAGGCCAGAAGACACCTGGGTTTCACTTTCTCTTATCTTTCTTTTAGTGTGATGTTCTGTACATAGTATATATAGTGTTAAGCTTTAGTCCTGTGATAGGTTACTGCAAGTTTAAGTGAAGTCTGCTGCAACTGGATTTCTTATGGACTGTGCCAATCCTGAATGTATTCGATTTGTGACCATGATGCTCATTTGCCTTCAATAGCAGCAAATCTCTGCTGGATGAAGTATTAATTGCCTCTGGTCTATTTTTGTGTGAATCCTGCAACCTGTTAGTTTTTACTCTGCTAACTATATGTCGGAGTTCTGCTCTGGATCAATACTGAGTAGAATTTATGACACCTTTACTCCCCAAAGAGTTCCATTTCACCTGAAGGAATGTGCTACCAAGCTAGAGGTCGCATTGGGCAAATTGAAAATATCAAAGTGCACCAGTTCCCCCTCCCTCTCCTCACACAGTCTTGAAGAATAATGTAGAATATAGTCCTAGGAGGATCATTTTGGTACTGAGCATGAAAGCACACTGAACATGCTCAGAGACCGGTCCTCTCCAACCTTGGCATTGATGTCAAAGAATGGCAATAATGGCCTCCCCAGACCCATTTTTGAGGGTGCCCAGTTGTGCAATGGGTTGGTGGTTCTGAGAGCTGGAGACAGTGCCATCAGGATGTCTCTTGGAAACAGCAGCCCCCTCAGTGCTGCATCGTCTCCTCTACCTGGCGATGGAAGAGCCTCAGTCCCAACGCATAAAGGGAGGAATCGGCTGGATGGGAGCAATGGAGGGGAACTGTTCTTCCCCCATCATAGCTTGTCAGGTTTAAGCGTTTTTGTTAACTACTGAAGACTTTGCGATGTTAATATGTGACCTGCCCCCGCCTCAAACACCAACACCCAGGAGAAGGTGAAGGCCTGATCTTGATGCCCCCAGCCTGGGGGGGTTAGTGGCTGGCTGCCTGGCTTGCTCTGAGCCTTGCGTGGCATGGACCCCCTTGGAAGATGCTGGGCTCTCCTTCCTTGGTAAGCAGAGGCTGGATGTCCCATCTGTATTTTCAGAAAGAGGAAGCAGCAGCTCTGAATTCTAGAGTAAAGACTGAAGAAGGAGGATGTAAGGCTCTCTGGTATTTGGTATGAGAATAACAAGTCTGGGGGAAAAGGTAAGAACATGCTGTGTTTGGGCTTAAGAACTGCATAGCAAGACTGGGAGGGGAGCGTGTTAAGCCTGGGGAAATGGACTGAGGTCTGTTTTTTGAGAAGGGAATTGCACAACAAGGTAAAGCAGACTTCCCTGGATGTTTATGGAGGCTGTAAAATCTCAGTATTGTTAATTAAAGGTAAAGGTACCCCTGCCCGTACGGGCCAGTCGTGTCCGACTCTAGGGTTGTGCGCCCATCTCACTTAATAGGCCGGGGGCCAGCGCTGTCTGGAGACACTTCCGGGTCACGTGGCCAGCGTGACAAAGCTGCTCTGGCGAGCCAGCACCAGCACAGCACACGGAAATGCCATTTACCTTTCTGCTATAAAGCGGTACCTATTTATCCACTTGCACTTTGACGTGCTTTCGAACTGCTAGGTTGGCAGGCACTGGGACCAAGTGACGGGAGCGCACCCCGCCGCGGGGATTCGAACCGCTGACCTTTCGATCGGCAAGCCCTAGGCACTGAGGCTTTTACCCACAGCGTCACCTGCGTCCCTTATTGTTAATTAGAATGCAGCAAATGCAAAAAGGCAGGATGACTAAGTTGTATGGGGGAAAATACAATTTGAAATTATGACTAATGGATTGATAAAAAAAGATTAATTATATTTGATTAATTGAAGAAGTTGATGGGTAAATGTCTAAACAGGAATTGAGCTTGTGCACTCAATGGAAATAGTTTCTAATTGTTTTCCATCCATTCCTAAGAAAAAGTACCTATTTTACTGTGAGCAGCAAAGGAGGGAGGAAAAAGCATCTTGGAGGTGGGTGGAAAGTCTTCTTTTAAAATTGATGTTAAATTCTGATTAATTTGCTGATAATTTGTTTCAAATTTGGAAAATTAATAAAAATTAATTGCCAAGACAAAAAGGGATCCCTGTCTGCAGGAGCTTGGGCCCTCAAGGTCCCTTCCAACTCCGCAGGGCTGGGGGTCCGGGGATGTCGGACCCAGATCTCCACTGGTGTCAGCAAGAGCCTGTCCTTGGCCCAAGAAGGGCAGCAGACCCTCGTGGCCATCCCAGGACAGGCTCCCCCAGACGGGAGAACAGAGGGTCAGCGAGGAAGGAGCCTGAAATATACTGTACTCAGAGCCATGTAGTGATTCCACACTCTTTATTGCATCTCGTAAACAGTGAATTGAATTTCCTCCCAAGACCTCAGGCTTTATATACAAAATGGGTCCTGTGTGATTGACTGACTCTGCTTCCCTCCTGGGGCCCAATTGGGCTGCTGCTGCTGCAGGCCAATCAGTTGTTGCATTCTAGGATCCTCCTGACCTAAAAGGCTGATTAACTTCCTCCTGGGGCCAGATTGGGCTACTCCTTGTTGCATTATAGGATCCTACTTGATTATTCTCGGATCTTGTTGTTGTTTAGTCGTGTCCGCCTCTTTGTGACCCCCTGGACCAGAGCACACCAGGCCCTCCTGTCTTCCACTGCCTCCCACAGTTTGGTCAGACTCATGCTGGTAGCTTCGAGAACACTGTTCCACCATCTCACCCTCTGTCGTCCCCTTCTCCTTGTGCCCTCCATCTTTCCCAACATCAGGGTCTTTTCCAGGGAGTCTTCTCTTCTCACGAGGTGGCCAAAGTCTTGGAGCCTCAGCTTCAGGATCTGGCCTTCCAGTGAGCACTCAGGGCTGATTTCCTTCAGAATGGAGAGGTTTGATCTTCTTGCAGTCCATGGGACTCTCAAGAGTCTCCTCCAGCACCAGAATTCAAAAGCATCCATTCTTTGGCAATCAGTCTTCTTTATGGTCCAGCTCTCACTTCCATACATCACTACTGGGAAAACCACAGCTTGAACTATATGGACCTTTGTCAGGAAGGTGATGTTTCTGCTTTTTAAGATGCTGTCTAGGTTTGTCGTTGCTTTTCTCCCAAGAAATTGGGCTGATACTGCAGGCCAATCAGTTGTTGCATTCTAGGATTCTCCCGACCTAATAGGTCCACCTGGTTGTTGCATTCTAGGACCCTACCTGCCTATTCTAGGATCCTGGCTCAGTGCATGCCAGTGCCCCTCGGCTCCCCGATGCTGCGCACAAAGTGCCGACTGCCACTCGGAGAGGAGGCAGAAGTCCGCCTGCGCTGGGGACGAGGAGCCCCGGAGGGCCACGTTGCGCCCCGCAGCTCCCGCTGCCCGCGGAGGGTCTGGAGGCGGCAGACTACAAGTCCCGGCGGGCCTTGCGCTCGGGCGCCGCTTCTCATTGGTCCGGCGCATCCGGGTCCTACGCTTCGCTCTCCGCCCTCGCGCAGCGATTGGCCGAGCTCCCGCCACCCCGGAAGAGGCTCGGCTGCGGAGAGGCAGGTGAGGAGCCGGGGGATCCGGGCTTGGCGGGATCTGCTGGCTGCGTGCGCGCCCGGAGGGTCAGGGGCGCGCCTCGCGGGAGGAAAGGGGCCCCCACTCCACCCCAAAAACGAGCCCCGTTGCTCGCAGGCGCCTCTGCATTCCTGTCCGGAGCAGCTCCCACTTCCCCGGGGCAGCCCTTGCCCACGTGGAGGTCGCATGCGGGCCGCGCACGTCTCGCGAATTCCGAATCCTACCCCCCGCACCCCCTCGAAAAGGCCAGGGTTGCTTCCTGTGTCCTTTGGATCAGGAGCTGGTGCTGTACCAGCCCCACAACACGGCCCGGGGGGGGGGGGCTGGGTCCTGATCAGGGCAGGGAGTGGGGTTTCTTTTCCCAGAAAGGAGATCTCCTGTCCCTCGTCCCAGGCCCCTCGCTCCTCCTTCCCAGGGATTCCCGTGGGCGTTTAGAAAACTTCCCACTTGCTTGCCTGGCTCAGATCTTCTTGCAGTCGATTCAGCCTCTTCTAAATCCACATCTTCAAATAAACGCAGCACAGACCCAGCGGAGACTGAGCTCTGCAGTCCCTTCAAGCCCCTGGTCCCAATCCACCTTTTAGGGAATCCACCTATTTCAGACCCACTGCATTTGTTGGCTGGGACCCTGCAGGGGGAAGAGCAGAGCATCTCTCTTGAAAGGGACCAAGGCTGGCCAGGAAAGAGTTAATCGCCCCCCTGTGGAGCCGCTTAAGAGATGCCCTCATTTGCACCCATGCAAGACATGTCTCCCCTGGCTTGGCCCTCCAGGCCATGCAGTTTCTGCTTAGCAAGAGACAGAGAATCTTTCTTCCGCCCTCAACCTGCTCCCAGTGCTGCTCTCTGCCTGGATCCCATCAGCTGCCACAGGCCGGGGTTGGACCTGATGACCCTCAGGGCCCCTTCCAACTCTACCTGAGCCCTCTCACCTGCCTGGAGATTCTTCCCCATTGAGCCACTGGAGAGCAGCTCTGTCGGATCAGACCCCTCAAGTCCCAGCCAGCCCAGAGTCACCTTCCCTCCCTCCCTCAGGCAGGGAAAGGGCCCTGTGGGAGAGAAAATGGGCTTCTCACTCTCTCCTAACGCCAGAGCTCCTGGGCAGCCCATGAAGCTGAGTGTTGGGAGGTCCAGGGCAGACGGAAGAAAGGCCTTCTGGACCCAGCCCAGGGTTAGACTGTGGAACTCCCTCCCCCAGGCAGAGGCAGAGACAGCCCCCCATCTGGAGGGCTTTGAAAGACACATTCAGGGAGGAGCAGGTGGCTCTTGATGGCTGGTCAGCACAATGTCTGGCTCTGCCCTTCGCAGCTGGGAGGCAGTGGATGCTCCTGATGTCCTTTGGGGCATCTGGCTGGTCAGGGTGAGAACAGAATCCTGGGCAAGAGGGGCCTTAGGTTCTTAGGTGCTTTTTGCCTGTGGGAGACCCCCCGGCAGGATCCGAGCCCAAGAGCAGCCCTCTCCCCTCCTGGGGTTTCCAGCCAATGGGATTCAGAATCATTGCAGAGCCCTCTCCTCCTCCTGGGAATTGTCTAATTCTCTCTTGAAGCCACCCAGGTTCCTGCTTCCTGCAGGAGGGAGTTCCACAGGTTGGCAATGTGCTGCACAAAGAAGGACTTTCCTCTGTCCTGAATCTTCCCACATTCATCTTCATGGCATGTCCACAAGTCCTCGTCTCATGAGAAGGAGGAAAACTGTTCTATCCACTCTCTCCCTGCCTTGTATAATTCCATCAACTTGGATCCTGCCTGTTTTTCTTTTTTATATATATACATCTTATTGGTATTTTTAACGTATCATTTCGAACAATCATATAACATAACTTCTTATTTTATACAATATTTTAGACTTCCGTCAACTCCTCTGATGATTTTCCATTCTTTATCACTTATTCTGCATTTCTTAATTTCTCTATTAATTATCATTAACTAACAAATCTCATAGTCTTTCTTACAATATTTCAAATAGTCCTCCTTACAGACCTTCTTGCAGTCCTACTGGAGTAATCTGTTCATCACAATTACTTTTCAAATTTGTTGTTTAGTCGTTTAGTCTTGTCCGCCTCTTCGTGACCCCCTGGACCAGAGCACGCCAGGCCCTCCTGTCTTCCACTGCCTCCTGCAGTTTGGTCAAACTCATGCTGGTAGCTTCGAGAACACTGTCCCACCATCTCGTCCTCCGTCGTCCCCTTCTCCTTGTGCCCTCCATCTTTCCCAACATCAGGGTCTTTTCCAGGGAGTCTTCTCTTCTCATGAGGTGGCCAAAGTCTTGGAGCCTCAGCTTCACGATCTGTCCTCCCAGTGAGCACTCAGGGCTGATTTCCTTCAGAATGGAGAGGTTGGATCTTCTTGCAGTCCATGGGACTCTCAAGAGTCTCCTCCAACACCATCACTCAAAAGCATCAATTCTTTGGCGATCAGCCTTCTTTATGGTCCAGCTCTCACTTCCATACATCACTACTGGGAAAACCAGGGCTTTTACTATATGGACCTTTGTCAGGAAGGTGATGTCTCTGCTTTTTAAGATGTTGTCTAGGTTTGCCATCGCCTTTCTCCCAAGGAGCAGGCGTCTTAATTTCTTTTCTTTTTTTTATAAATAATTTTTATTCAATTTCCAATAAATATTTTGTCCAAATTTAACATTAGCTTTGTACATCAACATCTTTTGGACTTCCATCAGCCTATCTGACAATTCTCCGTAATCTCACTACATCTCACATTTCTTAAATTTATATTGCACTTTACCTCTCTTAATTTTAACCTGTTTTTCAAACAGCATTTCAATCAATCTTTTTCACAAAGCTTCTTGAAAGCCAACAAGCGTTAGTTGCTCCTCACATACATTTTTAATATATTCTGTAAATTTATTCCAGTCCTCGGAAAATCTCTGGTCGCGTTGGTTCCTTATTTTCCCAGTCAATTTATCCATCTCTGCATATTCCGTCAGCTTCATTCTCCATTCTTCCTTGGTCAGCATTTCTTCCTGCTTCCATTTCTGGGCCATCAAACTTCTTGCTGCTGTCACTGAATACCTAAAGAATTTCACATTATTCCTGCTAATTTCATTCCCTACTATTCCAAGTAGAAATGCTTCTGGTTTCTTAATAAATGTATATTTCAACATTTTCTTCATCTCATTGTAAATCATTTCCCAGAAGCATTTCACTTTTTTACATTCCCACCACATATGGTAAAATGTTCCCTCTTTTTCTTTACATTTCCAACATTTGTTACAAATTTTTTACATCTTACCAAGTTTCACTGGTGTTACGTACCATCTATACATCAGCGTCTTAATTTCATGACTGCTGTCACCATCTGCAGTGATCATGGAACTTTTCAAATACTTCACATATTTATTCCAGTCTTCTAAGAATCTCTGGTCCCGCAGGTTTCGAACCTTTCCTGTTAATTTATCTAATTCTGCATAGTCTGAGATCGTGCCTGTTTTTCAAGGATTTATTTTTAAGAGGAAGGGTGGGAGGAAGGGGGATCATCATGAAGCACCCTCCCTGCGTAGTTGGGGTCTCCGAACACAGGCCGGCTCATGGGGTGTCCTCTCTCTCTCTCTGCAGACCCCCCTTTTTTCCAGCATGGCAGAGCAACCGACCCACGATCTGCTGGCTTTCCTTAGCCCAGACACCCGTGTGGACCTGAAGGACCGGGCCACGCACTACGTGATGGGGCTGACGGGTGACCCAGAGGGCAGGCGGCTGCTGGCCTCGGAGCCGGAGATTGTGTCCGCCCTGCTGGCCCTGACCAGCGACCGCTCCCCCTGCATGGCCACGGACGCTTACCTCGCCCTCATCAACCTGGCCACGGAGCCCGCTGCCCACGGGGCCCTGACGGAAGGGCTTCCCGTCCTGCTGAAGCGCTTGCTGGATCCCGCCTTCCCCATGGCCAATGAGGTCTGCACGCTGCTCTCCAACCTGTCTCGGGAGGAGGCCTCGTGCAGAGCGCTCTTGGCTGCCCTCCAGCAGGAGAGCCTGGGGGGGCTGCCGGCCCTGGTGGACGCCTTCTGCACCGAAGATTTCAACCCCGAGGCGTCTCTGCAATACTTGGGGCCCTTGCTGTCGAACCTCAGCCAGCTGCCGGAAGCCCGAGACTTCCTCCTGGACAGATCCAGGCAGGTGTGGGCAGGGGGGAGGGCGCTGGGGGCGAGGGGGGGGTTATGGGTTATGGTGTGTCTCTGCATGTGGAGGAATTGCTGAAAGCGGGAATAGCAAATATATAATAGTCCCAACAGAGGCATGTTCTGAAAAGCATGAAAGGAGATTCCAACTAAGCATCAGGAAGAACTGACAGTGGAATAATAATAATAATAATAATAATAATAAATTTATACCCCACCCTCCCCAGCCAAGACTGGGTTTAGGGCGACTAACACCAGGTATAAAAACAATTGATTGAAATACAACTTAAAAAACAAGATTAAAATGCAACATTAAAATGCAGCCTCGTTTCAGCAGAAACTCAAAAACTTTTTAGGGGATGAAAACGTCAAATCTTCAGCAAGGCCAACTATCCAGACTGGTCCTACATGGGCCAGAAAAAAGCCAGGGAAGTCCCCAAATAGGAGTTCCATCACAGAAGGAGAAAGGAAAGAGGGGAAGGGGATCAAGTGGATTCCAAGCCAAAGGCCAGGCAGAACAACTCTGTCTTACAGGCCCTGTGGAAAGAGATCAGATCCTGCAGGGCCCTGGTCTCATGAAGCAGAGCGTTCCACCAGGCCGGGGCCAGAGTTGAAAAGGCCCTGGCTCTGGTTGAAGCCAATCTAACTTCCTTAGGGCCCAGGACCACTAGGGTGTTGCTATTTATGGACCTTGAGGCTCTCCGTGGGGCATACCAGGAGAGGCGGTCCCATAGGTACGAGGGTCCTAGGGAACAGATTCCCATGAGAGGTGGCAGACTTTAAGCAGAGGTTGGATGGTTATCTGCCATGTATGAGTTAATTGAGATTCCTGCATCGTAGGGGTTGGACTGGATGACCCCTAGGGTCCCTTCCAACGTTACAATTCTCTGATTCTATGTTTCCTCTCTGAATTTGGTGAGCTGCCCCCCCCCATCCACCAATTTGTTCTAAGGCAGCCGGGAGGGGGAGCTTCTTTCCCCCAGGTGATACAATTAGTAAAAAGGGACGCAGGTGGCGCTGTGGTCTAAACCACTGAGTCTCTTGGGCTTGCCCAAGGTTGGTGGTTCAAATTCCCGGGGTGAGCTCCCATTGCTCGGTCCCTGCTCCTGCCAACCTAGCAGTTCGAAAGCACACCAGTGTGAGTAGATAAATAGGTACCACTCCAGCGGGAAGGTAAACGGTGTTTCCGTGCTTTCTAAAACCAGGAAAACTAAAGAGAAAACAAACAAAGGATGGAGCTCTGACAGGAGGGATCTACCTGGGCTGGGAGAGGCCATTCTTTTTTGGAAGGGAGGCCTTTCACTCAGCGTTTGAGATGCCCCGTGCTTGAGTGACAGGTGCCTCTGCTGGGCCTGCAGTGCATTATGGGAGAGAAGGAAGCCCCTGCTTTTCCTTAGGGCTCCTCCTTGACCCCGGATCCCTTCTTCCTGCCAGGTGTGTGGTGCAGAGGTTGCTGCCTTTCACACAGTACTCACGCTCATCCATCCGCCGAGGAGGGGTGGTGGGCACGCTCCGCAACTGCTGCTTTGAATATGGTGAGTGTGGGGTTTGGGGGGGGTGCTCTCTTTCTCTCTCTCTTTCCTGGCCCAGATAAACCTGCTGCTTTTCTTTGGCTGTGGGTTGGTGGGGGCTGCTAAATTTGTCCCTGCATCTGGAGTCCTGCAGTTTCTGTGCTCCTTTTGCTGCCGGTGCCCCCAGTCCCTTGTGGGGGGGGGGCTAGGACCTCACCCCAGCAGGGTCTTCTTTTTCTTTTGTTAGAGCGTTTATCCATTTTCCAATAAAAAACATCCAATTAACATATCAATTCATAATCCTAATAAAATAAAATAAAAATCAAATTGTCTTCCCAATTGTAATTTTGATTTCACGGCTTCCCACAGTCCGAGCCTTGAAGCATCTCCAAATCTCGGTTCTGCCTCTCATCGATATTTTCATATTTCCATATCTCGATTTTCTCTCTCTGGCTCTGCAGTCCTCAATCGTGTCAGAATCCCACCCCAGCGGGGTCTTTCCTGGCTTGTCTCCCCCAGGGCACCACCAGTGGCTGCTGAGCGAAGAGGTGGACCTTCTCCCCTTCCTCCTCCTCCCCTTGGCTGGACCTGAGGAGTTTCCGGAGGACGAGATGGAAAGTGGGTCCCTTTGGGAAGGCCGAGGGAGGGGGGGGAGATCATGCTGGACCTTGGGGGGGGGAGCAGAGTCGAAGCCCCAGCGGGGTGGGCGGGCGGGAGGGCAGGGGTGTCTTAGCCCCCTCAGTCCTGCGGGGGCCTTGGGGCAGTGGGCCTCCTGGTGAGATGGGGCTGGGGGCGCTGTCTTGCCCCTCTCAGCTTGCGCTGTCTTGGCCCCAGGGCTGCCCCTGGACCTCCAGTACTTGCCGGCGGAGAAGAAGAGGGAGCCAGACCCCGACATCCGCAAGATGCTCCTGGAGGCCATTATGCTGGTGAGTCCCGGCCTGAAGTGGGCAAGGAAGGGCCTTTTACAAAACTCTGCCGTCCTCCTGTCCTCCCCTCCCCTCCCCCTTCTCAGTCTTTGGTTTTAAAAAAACAGACTCCTGGAAGCTTGGGTGTTGGAAAGAAAGATTTCAGCTCTATGCAAACTTAAATCCATGTGGATTGCAGAGTTGGAGAATGTGGATTTTGCCCTCCCTGCCTCCAGCTCTGAAGAACTGGAGGAGAGCATCTGCTGGATGAGCCCCCCCCCCCCCCCCGCCCAGTGTCTTGTTCTCCCAGGGCAGCCACAGAGCAGCCGGAGTGTTTGAGGCACTGCTGGGACCAAAGAGGAGAAGGTCCTCAGTTTGGGTGTTGGGGAGACAGCTTGTAGGCCCCCCAAGTGCACCCAGCTGACCGTCTTCCATCTCGCCCTCCTGGCCTCTTGAGCCTCTTCCCTCCTTCAGGTTCCCCCCTCCCCTTACACTTCTAGGTCTGCTGCTGCTTCCAGCCGGCCTGATCCTGAACAGATCCATATTTGTTGGGACAGGAAAACCACCTTTGCCCAGTTCCCCTGGAGGCAGTGCATGGGGACTCTTTGTCGTCCGCATGGAGGAGCCCCTCCCTCGTTCGGCTTCCTCTGGGGGGGCTCGATTCCCACCCTGCGCCTCCAGGCCGACCCTCTGCACGCCACCCCAGCGACAGGCGAGCCTTTTCCGTTTCTCTCCACAGCTCACAGCCACCAAGCCGGGGCGCCAACTGGTGCGAGAGAAAGGCACCTACCTCATCCTGCGGGAGCTGCACAAGTGGGAAAAGGACCCAGGTGTCCTGGCCGCCTGCGAAAAGCTGATTCAGGTGGGCAGGAGGGAGGGGGGGGGCAAGGCTTGCCGGCTTGGCTCCCTCTGGTCACTCAGGCCCAGGGATGGCTGGGAGATGCTGGGGGGGGGAACCCCTGAATGGCCGCGGGGTGCTCTGGATAGGGTGCTGTTCGGGGGGGGGGCTCCTTTGAGACAGGAGGGAGAGCGAGCAGTGTGACCCATCTGAGAGGGGTTCGGGGGGGGGGAAGAGTCCGACGTCTTCTGCTTTGAAGGAAAAGGCAGGTTGATCCCGATGTGTTTAGCTTGGAGGAAAGATTAAAGGGAGAAAGTGACGCTCTTTTTAATCAGCAAGCAGGGAACTAAAACGGCAAATAATCTCCAAGCATCCAGGCAGAGCCCGTGAGGCGGGTGGGCGGCCATAGCCTTTGCTTGGTGGTGGTTGAGGTTTGTGGGGTCCAGTTGGGCTGCTGGACAACTCTCGGGCCACAAAAGGAAGCAATGCTGAGCCACTCAGAATATCCCCCCCCTTTCCGCTTGTTCATTGGAATCCCTGCCCCCTGTTCTGTTTCTGCTTCTGTAACCCCCCTGGGGTGTGCAGTGGGGGGGGCTTTCCTCCCCCACCCCCTGCCCTTCCAGTTTGACCTGATGCTCTTGCGCAGCTGTTTGGGGTCGGATGCTGCTTGGGGCTCAGGCCTGATGGTCCCTTTCCCTCCTCCCTCTGCCCTGAGCAGGTCCTCATTGGGGACGAGCCGGAGGCTGGGATGGAGAACCTGCTGGAGGTGGAGATCCCTGCGGAGGTGGAGGAGCAGCTGCAGCGCCTGGACCTGGAGGAGGAAGATCAGCTGCAGCAGCAACAGCAAGAGCAGCAGCAGTGCAGGAGCCAGGCATCCGGCTCTGAAGGGCTGCAGAGATGAGGCGCAGATAACTGGGACAACAAAGACCCAGAGTCCTTCTCTCCCTCTGCCCCGGCCAGCCTTGAGGCCAAAGTCCCTGAGACTGCAAAGGAGAGTTGGCCAAGGACCTGGGCCAAGGAGCAGCCAGCAGTGGGGCAGCAGCAGAACGGAGCCCCCTCAGGAATGGAAAGGGCAGGAGCTGGAGCGTGGGCCCTCCCTGCCAGCAGATTGTCCAGGCAGAGCTGGGTGCCCTCCCTGGGCCGGGAGGGGGCGGGGGGTGTTTTTATTTTGATAATATTGTGGGTTTTATGTTGATCTTTTCTGTGAACTGCCCTGGGACCTCTGGGTATAGGGAGTTCCATAATTTCAGTAAACAAATCATAATAATAATTCTGCCACCACCTACAGAAAGAGGGCGATGAGTTGGCAGCCCCAAGGACTCTACTGCCCTCCAATAAAATGTTTGCCAGCACAGAAAGACCCAGTTTGTATATGGCATTTGATTCTCTGAGGTTCCTGCCCTCCTTCTGGAGTCTGAGCGAGAAGACAGCTCTGTGAGTCTGGCCAGTTCTGCCTGGCTATAGGTGTGTCCCCCCCCCCCAGCCGCTTGCCCCCCAGCCTCCTTCCAAGCAGTGTGTCTGCTTCAATGGCGGATGTGCTCCCCACATGTGTTGTGATCCACACCAGCGATGTCTGGACTGCCTTTCCGCACGAGGACCCCTTCCAGGATGTTCTCCTCCAGACTTCCCCAGCCTGCTGCCTTCTGCGTGTTTTGTGCTACAACCCTGGGGATGATGGGAGTTGTAGTCCAAAACATCTGGAAGGCAGCAGGTGGGGGAAGGCTGCTCTGAGCCTGGAAAGGACGGGGCCATTTCTGGGCTGCCTTCTTCGTCCGTCGGTAATGAGCTGCCCAGCGAGCGGGAAGAGTCCTGTTCAAGGCTTCACATTTCGATGGCCACTGAAAAATCAGGATGCAAGACTAGGTGGGCTTTGGGCCTGATCCGGCAGAAGGGCTACTCTTAGGTGCACCCTGCCTTCCCTGCTCCTCGTCTGCTCCCCTTCACTCCTCCCCACCCCCCATTCCAGAGGTCCTCAGCCATTTCCAACAGGAGAGACTCTGCTCTGAGCTGAAATTGCAGGGAGCTTGGAATACTAGGAAGAGATGGGTTCAGGTGGCTGCAGGGGCTTAAGGCTGGGCCAAGGGTGCGATCCCACCAAGGGAGAGCAATCTTATCGGCTGCTCTTAGTTGCCTGAGGCTCTTGGTAGCTCACAAAATAGCATTTGCAGCCTTCAGATAGTAGCCATCAACAGCCAACTCCTCCATTGATTTGTCTTTCAAAGCCCTCCAGATGGGTGGCCGTCTCTGCCTCTGCCTGGGGGAGGGAGTTCCACAGTCTAACCCTGGGCTGTGCCCAGAAGGCCTTTCTTCCGTCTGCCCTGGACCTCCCAACACTCAGCTTCATGGGCTGCCCAGGAGCTCTGGCGTTAGGAGAGAGTGAGAAGCCCATTTTCTCTCTCAAAGGGCCCTTTCCCTGCCAGAGGGAGGGAGGGAGGGAAGGTGACTCTGGGCTGGCTGGGACTTGAGGGGTCTGATCCGACAGAGCTGCTCTCCAGTGGCTCAATGGGGAAGAATCTCCAGGCAGGTGAGGGGGGCTCAGGTAGAGTTGGAAGGGACCCTGAGGGTCATGTGGACCAACCCGGGCAAAGGGCTGTGGCAGCTGATGGGATCCAGGCAGAGGGCAGCTCTGGGAGCAGGTTGAGGGCAGAAGAAAGATTCTCTGTCTCTTGCTAAGCAGAAACTGCATGGCCTGGAGGGCCAAGCCAGGGGAGATATGTATTGCATGGGTGCAAATGAGGGCATCCCTTAAGCGGCTCCACAGGGGGGCGATTAACTCTTTCCTGGCCAGCCTTGGTCCCGGCAACACTGGCCTCTGAAGCCGCTGCCTGCCTTTCTTTTCTCTCTGCCCCCTCCAGGGTCTGAAATACTGTATTTTTCACTCTATAAGACGCACCTTTCCCCTCCTAGTAAGTAAGGGGAAATGTGTGTGTGTCTTATGGAACAAATGCAGGCGGGAGGCTTCTCAGCACTCCCTTTAAAGAGCCGCATGGATTGTGTGTTGGGGCTTTTCCCTTCCCCGGGGAGAGGCTGTGTGTGGCTAAGCCAGAAGCCAGGACAGCCAACGGGATCGCAGCGCAGCGATCCCGCTAGCTGTCCTGGCTTCTGGGATTCAGGATTTTTTTTCTTGCTGATTTCCTCTTCCAAAAACTAGGTGCGTCTTATGGTCTGGTGCGTCTTATAGAGCGAAAAATACGGTAGGTGGATTGGGACCAGGTGCTTGAACGGACTGCAGAGCTCAGTCTCCCCTGGGTCTGTGCTGCGTTTATTTGAAGATGTGGATTTAGAAGAGGCTGAATCAACTGCAAGAAGATCTGAGCCAGGCAAGCGAGTGGGAAGTTTTTGAAAAGCCGACGGGGATCCCTGGGAAGGAGCAGCGAGGGGCCTGGGACGAGGGACAGGAGATATCCTTTCTGGAAAAAAACAAAACCTCCCCTGATCAGGACCCAGCCCCCCCCCCCCCGGCTGTGTTGTGGGGCTGGTACAGCACCAGCTCCTGATGCAAAGGACACAGGAAGAGACCCTGGCCTTTTCGAGGGGGTGTTGGCGGCAGGATTCGGAATGCGCGAGAGCTGCGCGGCCCCGCATGCAACCTTCACGTGGGAAAGGGTTGCCCTGGGGATACTGGGCAGCAACTTCTCCGTGAGCTGCCCCGGGCATTAATGCAGAGGCGTCTGCGAGCAACGGGTTTCGTCTGGGACCGTTTCCTCCCGCGAGGCGCCTTGGGGGGGGGCGCCCCTGCCCCTCTGCGCGCGCACACACACGGCAAGAAGAGCCACGCCAAGCCAGGATACACTGATGTATATAGAGAAAACAGAAGGCAGCAGACGCGCAGTCGGTTGAGCAAGGAGTGCGCGGGCTCCATGGCAGCGGCGCCTCCTCAGTCCCAGGTCGGCCGCCGGTCGGTGCCACGCGGGCACACACGAGCAGGCAGCAGCGCGGAGGGACTCTGAATAATCTTTAATAGTGCTCACTGCATCCGGTCCTTGGGCGCTGTGTCCCCCGCCCAGGGCGCGGCCGAGGGGAGGCACCGGCTCCACTGGACGGGCGCACGGACGGGCGGACGGCTGCAGCTTGCGCGGGACTTGCGCGGCGGCAGCAGCTCACGGGCAGGGCGTCATGGTGTACAGGGAGTGCACTTGCTTGGAGAGGCTGGCCGAGCCGCCTGCGCTGCTGCTGCCGCCGCCCGCGCCCAGCGCTGCCGCCCGCGCCGGCACCTTGTCGGCCAGCCGCTTGCTGCTCACGTAGGCGCTGGTGGAGAAGCCCGAGCCGGGCTTTCGGAAGTTGGGCAGGTGGTGGAAGGGCTGCAGGCTGCTGAGCAGGCTGGGCCGGTAGAGCGAGAGGCGCGGCGGGCGCTCCGTCTTGCGCGGCGATGGCAGCTGGAGGATGCAGTTGGCCGCGCCGACCGACCCGTCGGGGCTGCTCTTCTTCTCGGCCGCCGCCTTGGCCGCCCGCGCCGGGAAGGCGCCCGTGGCCGAGGCGGCGCGCGGCGTGGGTCGCACCTGGCCCTCCTTGGCGCCCTCCAACACCTTGGCCGAGCTCTCCAGGTCCGGCAGCTGCGACGTGGCCCCCAGGGGCTCCGCTGCAAAAAGGGAGCCGGTTAGAGGAGGGACGGGGGCTGCATCGCCCTTTCTGCCCGGACGAGGTGGGCGCTTTCCAGCAACACATGGGGCTCGCCAGGGGCTCTGCAAGGACTCCTGGGAGGAGCCCAGCTGCAGGCGAAGGGGGGGTAGGAGGGCCGTGGCCCCACGCACACATTTCTGAGGGCGCATATCAGGCAGAACACTTGGACGCCCCGGGTGCCAGCAACCCACGCTACGACACTGGCTCAGAAGGAGCATTCCCAAGTCACCCCGATAACTCTGAGCCTTGTCACCTCCCCACTCCTCCCCCCTTGCAGCCCCCGGGTATTTCTTTTCCCTGTCAGCCTCAGCCCAGTCTAAGGAGCAGCAGGAGAGCCCCCGTTATGCCCCAGGGCTAGGAAGAGCCTGCCACGGATCCTTCACCTGCCGCCCTCTGGCCTGGCTGCCACCCAAGGTGTCTGGTCTTCCTGGAGTTGGCTGCCTGCAGGAGGCAGGGGGCAGAGCTTCTGGCCCAGAAACGGTGCCCAGGACAGGGTAGCTTTGTACACACACAGAGGCCTGGTCTGTTGTACCTTCTTGAACGGGGTTCCCTGTTACCCAAAGAGGCAGAGGCTGTGCTGTGCTTCCAGGGTGGCTCCCTGCTTCCCTGGGTGATGGCGTGTGTGTTGCCTGTCCTTAACTGCTTCCCTCAGGGCAGCTGGGGGTCCTGTCCGCTTACCTTGTGCCGCTTGGGACTTCTCTGGGCTTAGGTTGCACTCCGGGTGGACCCCCATGGAGCTCATCACTCGGTGGAAGATGGCCGACGTGGCAGGCAGCATCCATCGGTGCGTGGCCACTTGCTGCAGGCCCAGGCGGGCAGCTGGCTTCAGCTGGAGCAAACCCTCAATCAGGTTCTGACATTCTGCAGCAGGGAGAAGAGCTGGTGAGACCCACAGCCGCCACCACCTGAGGGCTCTAATGAAAAGGGGGGGTGGCACAGTCCCAGGGCTGTGCCAGCTGCATGAAGCAACTGGTGGGGCTTCTGGGGGAGGAGGGCAGAGGGCTCAGGGAGCCAGCACAGCAGCGCCTGGGCCAGGAGATCTGCCTCCATTTCCCTTGCGGAGTCTCAAGTGTTGCTGGCTGGCTTGCAGCCCTGCGTCTTGTCCTTGCGCCCTCTGGCACAGGGTAAGGGGTTGTGGCCGCACCCCTTCACTGGCATCCTGCAGTGGGGTTCATTTTGCCACTGGGACACCCTGCCAGGCTTTGGGGCTTGGCCTGCCGTGTATCTCTGGGCACAGGACACAGAACTAATCACATGCCCCCAGTGCAGGTAGCTGTAGAGCCTCGTGATCAGATGCCTCCATTGGAAATGCTGGAAAGGAACAACTGGTGCCCGCAAGCCTGATGCGTGTGGTTGGGCTCACAGCACTGGGATGCAGTGTGAATGACCATGTGACTTTTGCCAGAGGGTAGAGCAGGGCCGGGCCAGAAGCACTGGGTGAACTTGAGACACCAGAGCAGGGGTCAGCAAACTTTTTCAGCAGGGGGCCGGTCCACTGTACCTCAGACCTTCTGGGGGGTCGGACTATTTTGGGGGGGGGAGGGGGGATGAACGAATTCCTATGCCCCACAACTAACCCAGAGATGCATTTTAAATAAAAGGACGCATTCTACTCATGTAAAAACACGCTGATTCCCGGACCGTCTGCGGGCCGGATTGAGAAGGCGATTGGGCCGGATCTGACCCCCGGGCTTTAGTTTGCCTGCCCATGCACCAGAGGAAGGAGGAGCAAAGCCCTGGGGCGAGAGCCTTGGGCACTGCCTGCTTTGACTTGACTCTAGCTTTGAGGTGATGGTGCCAGTGGGAAGGGGCTGCTCCAGGCAGATGTCTCTGCGGGGGCTGCATCCTCCTCCCTGGCACTGGCTGAGGGGGGCTCCGGTGGTGCTGCTGTTCCTCCTGACCCCCGACAGGGAATTCTGCAAGTGCGGTACAGAAGATTCTGCAAAGTACCTGGAGATTGCAGAACAGCCTTGGGGCTCTAGAGTTGTAAGGAAATGCAACTCTAATGGCATTTTAAAAATGTCCTAGTGGTTTTCAAGAAGGCGCGCCCGTCTCCCCTTCTTCTTGGGTGCTGGGGTGGCAGATGTGGGCCCAGCTGAGCCTCCCCCCCTCCCCCCTGGGCCCCTGCAGCAGAGCCGTGTGTTGCCATGCCGTTACCTGGTGAGATGGGCTGTCGGAAAGCCAGTCCCTGCTTGATCACGTGGATCATCTTGTGTGGCTGGCGCTCCTTGAAGGGGAGCTTCCCTGTCACCATGGCGTAGAGGATCACCCCACTGCGGGAAGGAGGAGTTCAGAGAGGGGTCACCATCAGCCCAAGCGCCGGCTGGCCCAGGGCAAGAGGCTTCCTCTCTGGGCCAGAGCATCCATTGTAGGTCTTGCCTGCCAGGCCAAAGTGGTCTATCTAGCCCAGTATGGCCTGCCCTGGCTGCCTCAAGGGCTCTCCAGGGTTCCTTACAGGATATTTCCAGACCTACCTTGAGATGCCTTCAACCTGCAGAGCAGATGCTCTCTAACCAATGAGACACGCAGCCCTTTAAGCCCTGGCTTGTTGCCTGTGCCTGCCCAGGCCCCATACCTGGCATGACCCTGGTGCCACGTCTCTCCCCCACATGCTCCAGCAGTTCTGCCCCCAAATTGTACTCACAGGCTCCATAGGTCAGCCAGCTCCCCATTGTACTTCTTGCTCATGAGGATTTCAGGGGCAGTGTAGGCCACGGAGCCACAAAAGGTGTTCATTAGGGAATTCTTCAGGGAATAGCGATTGGCAAACCCAAAATCTGCAACGGGGGCAGAGAAGAAGACCAGCTCTCCATCTGGCAGCTTAGAAGAGCCTTTGCCAGCCTCGGGCTCTCTGGGCATTTTGGGCGCCCAACACCTGGAAGGCACCAGCTGGGGAGGGGCTCCCTCCTCTCTGTCCTTCTGCCAGAAGGCGAAAACTTCCTTGCTCCAACCGGCTTCGGGGAATGGACTGCTTTTAATCAAAGAGCTGGTGTTGGGCTGTTTTCATTATAGTTAGTGACATGTTTTAAACCGGTTTTATATATGAATACAGTGGTACCTCGGGTTACAGACGCTTCAGGTTACAGACTCTACTAACCCAGAAATAGTACCTCGGGTTAAGAACTTTGCTTCAGGATGAGAACAGAAATCGCGCAGCAGTGGTGCGGCGGCAGGCCCCATTAGTTAAAGTAGTGCTTCAGGTTAAGAACATTTTCAGGTTAAGAACGGACCTCCGGAACGAATTAAGTTCTTAACCTGAGGTACCACTGTATAGTTTTAATTCTGTCAATGGCTTATTGTTTATTTATTATTGGTTTTTCCAGGTTTTCAGCAGGTTTTCTTGTTTTTATCTGTAAGCTGTCAGGGGAAAAGGCAGGAAACAGACAGACAGACAAACAAACAAACCAATAAACAAATAAGAAAGCAAATTAATGGCTGTTTTGTGGGATGTAAACACAGGAGCAGTCAATGACAACATTCCTAGAGTGTACATGTTAGAACATGGGGAGGGATGTCTGTCCAGCAAGCAGGTAAACTTCCTGGGGACGGACTTCCTCCGCATGTGGCCAAAGGTGGGTGTGGCCTCACCTGTGCAGGTAAATGATAAAAGCACAGGGCAGGCAGCCATCTCTCTCTCTCTGCCATCTTCCTTCGATGAGGAAACATCCAAGGATGCTCTCTTGGCTCTCAGCCAAGAGAGGAGATAAGGACTATCTTGCTACAAGACAGATTCTGAATGTATGTAACCTTTTTTAAGCTGTCTGCCTTCTGGGATCATATTGTGAACAGAACGTGAGTAAACTCTTTTATACTTTTATGAAGACTGTGTCATGTCTTGTATTTTAAGAGGGAACAAAAGGGGAAATTACCAGAGTAATTATTATAGAGGTTCTAGCGAACCTGTGCAGACGTTGCCGTTGCGAACTTAAAGGGGAATGTCTATAAACTCCGCTGATATTTTGGGAACTTGTTAGCACAAGTTGGATTAGGATATAATCTCACAATATATCCTCTCCTGCACCCCAGAACATTCCCACAAGTTTTAGGGGCTGAGTCCCTCAGCCGCTTCATCCATGCCCAAGTTTCCCAGCTGGTCATTATTGCTTTGGGGAATGGGGTGGGGCAGTGGGAGCAATGAAAGGGGGGCTCTGCCTCTGCCGAAGCTCCCACTAAGAAGAGCCTACTTCTGGGACTGCGTTTCCACAGCCTCTGCCAATAAGGACCAAGAAATCCTTCCATTTGAATTCACTGGAGGCGACTGGAGGATGCAGCTTTGGCAAGCAGATTTTATCCATCCAATTTCCCTTGAGAGAGATACAGAAATGCTTTGGGGTCATAAATTCTCTATATACATCTCACAACAGAATTCATGTATCCCAGTTGAATTTCTCAAAACATTAAAATTGGGGTGGGTCGGCAGACGGCGAGCCCTCATATCACGGTGCTGAAAGGAGGGAAATGGCTGTTTTATGTAGAAGGCAGAGCCTAATTTGATGCCCTTAAAACATGCTCTTATTTCGCTAAGTGAACGCCATGAGGTCCTCTGGGTCATTGGCTGCTGTATTTTGAACCCTGTGCTCACTTGACATAAACAAATGATGTGGGCTGATGGGAGGCCGCTCTCTCTGCCCCCATGGAAGGAAACTCACCAGTCAGCTTAATGAAGCCACGTTCATCCAGTAAAATGTTCTCACATTTTAAGTCTCTGAGGGAACAAAAAGCAGCAAAAGGAGCTTGAATGGGCTACAGATCGTCGCTCTCTCTACTTACCCAGGTGCACCATCAGAGCCTGCAGGTGTGCAGGTGGAGGAAGAACAAGAATGCGCCCTGAAGTTTGCAGACTCATTAGTAAGCACTAGGAGGAGCCTGAAACAGACCTGCTACAAAGAATCACACCAATCTGCAAGTTTCCCTTATTTATTTTCAGCTGCTGTTTGGGGCTTTTTGCAACAATCTGGGTCAGCTGTGGCAGAAGGCAAAGGAGCACATCAGCCAGAGGGGACCAGAGGTGCTTGAGGAAGCTCCCATGCCCAGTGCTCAGGCCTGCGCACAAGATTGCTCTGAAACATCCAGCCATAGCTGTCAACTTACAGATTTGAAAATAAGGGACCAGCAGCCTCGAAAATAAGGGATCAGCAGCCAAAATAAGGGATTTTCTGGGTACAGGTATGTTCAACTTCTGAGCCCCTCCGAGCCAAAGGCAGAAAGCCCAGCCAGCAGCCAAACAAAGCCTCAAGCGGTGGTTCCCACAGCGCAGCAACCCGGCAAAGGGGATGCAGCAAGGGAAACCACCGTCACCTCTCCGCTGGGAAGCGCTGAGCAAAGGCGAGTCCCCAGGCAACGCGGCCGATTTGATTGGCACAAGGCATGCAAGCTCCACCCCCCCAGTCGTCCTTAGACTCCTTATTGGGTGAGCAATGCAGCCAAGCAACACAGTTGGAGCCTCCCTCCTCCCTGGCCGGCAGGGAGGGAGGGAGAGGAGCTGCTTCCTTTGAAACCCAGGAAATTTAAGGGACATCATCAATAAGGGACAGCAGCGGGACACGGCGCTGGGATAAGGGACTTTCCTGCCAAATAAGGGACGGTTGACAGCTATGCATCCAGCAGACATTGCCTGCCTACCTTGAAATCTTCGGCCACAGGCAGAAAAGCTAAAAGAGAATAATATAAAATGATAGAGCCCGTCTCGGGCAACGAGTTGTGTTTGCGGGGCTGTCTGGGCCTGTTTCGCCCAATTCAATAAATGAAAGTTATAGGAAGCTGGGCAAACCGTTATCTTTACCATTTCAGCTAGATAATTAGTGTTCCTTACGTTAAGTCTTTTGCACATATTTTTGCTTAATCACTTCTTGGACTTTTGCCCTCTTATATTTCATCTGTTCTTGAAGGACAAGCAGTGTAGAGGATACAGTTATATGCATATATCATCATAGTTTTCCAAAACGTTTTTTTAAAATGCAGCCAGACTTTCAAGTGCCAAGACTCTTGGGACTCTGAGCCACATTTTCTCCTCAGACTGCTCTCCTCACCCATCTTGGTCTATATTTGCCTGGCTGGAATGTGTCCCTCAACGGAGACACTGCCTCTTGCCTGCCTGGACAACGGATAGAAAGACGTGGGAACTGGTGTAGAAACACCGGGTTTTCAAACGGCCAGAATGTCCCCTGGAGTCCAGAGTCCTGCCCCTGGCTCAGCCCAATTTTGTCTCCGCTCCTGCCCATTTCCTCTCCTAGCCCCACCTATCTCTTCAAAGGAGCTTCTCCCCCTACCCCAATTGAGGGTTCCCCACTGGGAATGGGGCCTGTGGATGCTCTCCCCAGGGAGACCTTTCCGGTGCACTAAACTTGTCATAACTCTGGTGCCAGGCCAAGCACTCTGTTTTCCTGGGAATTTGAGCAGCACCCAGAGCGTCTCCACCCCCATTGTTCTGCCTGGAGGTCCAGCGCCGAGGGCCTTCTGGTGGTTCCCTTGCTGTGAGAAGCCAAGTTACAGGGAACCAGGCAGAGGGCCTTCTCGGTGGTGGTGCCCGCCTTGTGGAATGCCCTCCCACCAGATGTCAAGGAGATAAACAACCACCAGACTTTTAGACGACATCTGAAGGGAGTCCTGTTTAGGGAAGCTTTTAATGTTTGATGCATTACTGTATTTTAATATTGTGTTGGAAGCCACCCAGAGTGGCTGGGGAAACCCAGACAGATGGGCAGGGTATAAACAATTAATAATAATAATAATAATAATAATAATAATAATAAAAAATAATAATTTATTTATACCCTGCCCATCTGGGTATTTATCCCAGCCACTCTGGGCGTCTTACAGCAGAACAAGGGGAGTGTGGAACAGGAGGCTGCACCACATGACCCCCCCCCCCCACATTTGGTCTGATCCAACTGCTGCTTCTGCTGCTACAGCAGAGCTTTTGGGGTGTTGTGATGCGGTTTTATTGCTGTCCTTGGATTGTGAGTCGCTTTTTAGTGGGAAGTGATGTATCTTTTAAGAAAACAAACTCTTAGCCTAAAAAACATTTCCCACCATGGCCCAGAAGGCAGCCCTTTTCTCTGGGGCTGGACCCCTGGGAGCTGCCTTCCTCTTCCCGAGAGGGACTCTGGCTGTGGCCCTGGAGGTCTTCCCAGCCCCAGAAGTGACTCTTCCCTGCCACCGCCCCCCGGCTATTCCCCTCCTCTCCCCCCAGCCATTTCTGTCACCTGTGGACGATGCCGACGTTGTGGCAGTGTGCCACGGCACTGACAATCTGCCGGAAAAGCCTTCGTGCCTCCTCTTCCTCCAGCCCAGGAAGCTCCCTCCTGTCCGATGTGGCGTTGATGTGCTCCAGGAGGTCTCCCCGGGAGGCCAGTTCCAGGACCAGGTAGGTGCGCTTACTGTTCCGGTACATCTCGTAGAGCTGGATCTGCAGGGGAGCGGCCCGCCCTCGTCACAAGGGGACCAGATGGATTGCCCAAGAGGATGGGGGACCCAAAAGGGTTTGGCATCCACTGAGCTAAGCAGTTCCACAAGCGCAAGGACCTTTGCCTGTGCAGCGGAGCTTGGCCTTCCTTTCCTCTGCCTGCCTGTGCCCCAGAACTTTGGGGAAAGAACCCAGACCTGGGTCAGGTCAGGAGAGGAGCAGAAGTTCTGCTGAACAGACAAAAGTGCAGATGAAACTGATGGACGATGCAGAGATGGTGAAACTGACGGGGAAGATCCAAAAACAGGAAGATCAAGTATTTTTAAAAGACGAGTACATTTTTAACTTATTTAGAAGATCACTGTAAACAGTTAAAATTGTTGGTAGGGATGTAATGAGACTTGTAATGTGATTTTTTAATGAAAATTATAGATACTTAATAAATAAAGGTAAAGGGACCCCTGACCATTAGGTCCAGTTGTGACCGACTCTGGGGTTGTGGTGCTCAACTCGCTTTATTGGCCAAGGGAGCCGGTGTCCAGCTTCCGGGTCATGTGGCCAGCAGGACTAAGCCACTTCTGGCAAACCAGAGCAGCGCACGGAAACGCCGTTTACCTTCCTGCCGGAGCGGTACCTATTTATCTACTTGTACTTTGACATGCTTTCGAACTGCTAGGTTCACAGGAATTTAATAGATGGATAAGGGTAAAAAATGAAGCAAAGCTGATCTTGAACATGGAACCCAGGGAGGGAGGGAGGCCTGAAGGTTCAAAAGAACATTGTATTTTAATGTTTGAAACGGTTAAGCTAAAACGCATAGATTAGTGAAAATAACAATAAACAATTCTTATTATTAAAGTGCTTATTCTAGGGGAACTGTTTGGATACCCCCATTATCCTTTGGAACTGCGGCACACTTGACTGCCTGAGTGCAAGGCATGCAATGCAAGATGTGCCACATGAATGACACACACACACAAATGGCTGCCGTCTGCCTGGACGCAAGGACCGTGGAAGGGTCAGCCCCTGTGGTCTGGGATGGTGTGGCAAAGAGCAGCCATGCAGGAGACAGCCGCTCTAATGCACATGCGCAGACTCTGGGATGCTCAAAGGGAGCCTGGCGTGAGTGAGGGCTGCTCTGCACCAACCAGTGTCCTCTGCGCATCATCCGGGTGGGGAGCAAAATCCAAAGCCTTGTGCAGAGTTTTGGGGGTCAAATTTGTGAGAATATCCTTCCAGTATCTACTGCATAAGAAGTCAGCCACAGGGTGTTCGCTCACTAGCTAAGGCTGCAATTCTATACATGCCCCTGGGAAGTAAAGGATTTCTGTCTTGGGGCTGGGATTTGAAGGGTCAGCCTCTCTTTTCTCCCTGGGGGAGCTCTCACTTTCCCCACATGCTCAGCTTGTTGCTGTGACTTCTAGTCTGGGCTCTGGAGTCAACTTGCCTTTTAATCCCTTTTTGCTCAAGCCAGCCTGGCTCCTGCCAACTCTGTGCCCCTGCCCCCTGCCAATAGGGTCTGTGTGCCTCATCCATTCTCTGACCACATCACTTCTGGGTCTGCAAAGCCTGCGTCTGAATTACAGGTTGTCCTTCACACCTGACATGACGTGTGTGTGTGAGGTCAGCAGGTGGAACTCGTGAAATTTCCTGCCCAAAGCGCAAATGGCCCAGAGCAGGCCACACACAGACTCACCACATTTAGATGCTTGTAGGTAACATTGAGGGAGTAGATTTCTCTTGGGAGGAACTTTTTGGTATATTCTACAGGTGCTTCTGCCGTTGAGATGATCTTTATAGCAACCTGGGAGAAGAGAAAGCAGAGTTTGCATGTGGAGCTCAAGGAAGGTGTGTGAGTTGAGCCATTCTGCCTTCGCCTGCGAGGGCAACTTCCTGGTGGGGGCCGCTTCCTGCATCAACCCAGCACAAGGGAAGCCCACCGGTGTCTGTGGGCAGGTGAGGATCTGCTGTAGAAGGCCATCTCTAGGGAGCAGGTTTGTCCCAAACTTCTTAATCCAGGAAGCAGATCTTCCTGGCTGGACTCCATTCACAACACTCCATTCTGCCTGTGGGGAAATCTCCCTCCGGGGGAGTGATCCTCCCAGGCTGGCCTGGCATTCACTGCACCAAGATGCCCTGTCTTGGGGTGAGGGCAGGCAGGCAGCGAACCACCCAGACGCCCACCCTTGCGCAGTTGCCTTCAGTCTGGCGTGTGGAGGTGTTTGTGTGTGGGGAAGGGGAGAATGTTGCCACAAAGCATAGAGACCCAACCCGTGATGAGAGATGCACACACAACAGGGCAAGGGAAGGAAGGAATATAGGCTGGGGAAATGTGACAGTTTCCAGGTGTCTTTTGAATTATTCGCTTGCTTGTGGGCTGCCCAAGGGCATGGACTTGACCCAGGGTCTGCGACCACAGCTAACATCCTTGGGCAGAGGCGGGTGCCCAGAATCCTGCCAGAGCCCACTCATGGTGCCGCTCCTGGGCATCCCTTTCGGACCCAGCAGTCCAATTTGTTCTGGATGGGCTGGAGCTAGCATCCCACGGTATCTAGGTTCTATGTCCACTGCAGGAGGCAGTTATTGTGCCCCTGAATGCCAGTCACTGGCGTGTGTTGCTGCTGTGCTCAGAAACGGCTTGTGGGCTTCCCATAATGGTCACTTTGGTTGGCCCCTGTGAGAAGAGGGTGGTGGGCTGGACGGTGGGCTTGGCCGGACCCAGCAGGCCAATGTATGCTGTAGGAACTGTGGCAAGCAGAGTGGGCAGTTCCACAACAGAGCCTGAAAGAGGCTTCTTGGGGGGGAACGGGAGCCAGCCCAGCCGTGGCGAGTCTTCTGCTGGGCAAGACTCTTTCCTGGCGCCCCCACCCGCTGGCACTCCCCACCTCCCTCCCTCCCAGCCCTGCTCTTGCGCCCACCATGGAGTGCCGCTTGCTCCTGAGGTCTGAGGCCAGCTTGTAGTTCTGCATCATTTTCTCTTGGGTGGCATAACCTAGGTAGACTTTGGAGAAGGCTCCCGAGCCTATCTTCTTGGAAGAGAGGAGGTAGCCATTTTCCTTGCTTTCCCGAACCTGTTCCAGGAAGGTCCTCCTGTCCGCCTCACGCTTAGAGAAGCTCTTCATGGCCCGCGGCTCTCTCTCTGGGGAGGGCGGCAAGGGGGACCCTCTCTTGCGATAGGCCAAGGGGCAGGGGCTGCACCCGGGCGGGCAGGAAACTCCAGAGGAACCAGAGTCCAGACAAACACATCAGCAGCTCTACAAGGCAGGGAAAGCACCCCAGTGGCGGCTTCTCTCTCGCTCTTAGCACGGCCCCCTTCGCATCTTTTGAGTGGTTTGGCTGCCACTGGCCGAGCAAGGAAGGGCGAGACCAGAGAGTCCTTGTTGCTATTCAGATGCAGAAGTTTCCACAGTGACGGGGGCGGAACAAGCATTCCAGAGGCAGAGTTCTAGAACCGAGGCGTAACAAGCAGTTTTAGAACCTGCAGCCTCGGGGAGGGGGGCAGGCGCTGCCCTGGGTCACTCCCACCGGGGTCCCCACAGGCAGCGGCAAGCCCATCGCTGCTTCACAACACGCAGGTGGGCAGTCGCAGAAGCCAGGTGAGTTGTGGGTCGTTTGGCTTGAGTTACTGTTATTGCCTAGAAAGGACGGTTGGCAGTGAGTGGCCCAGTGAGCCTGGTGACCGACAGAGGAGTTGAACTCGGGTCTCCCGGTTCCTGTGGCCACAGTTCAGGGACAGAGGGCCTGCTTGGCATGCGGAAGGTCTGCGTCTTGGTTCCTGGCATTTCTAGGGAGGCCTGGTAAAGAATCCTGCCTGAAACCCCAGAGAGCTGTTGCCGGTCAGTGTAGGCAATACTGGCATCAATGAACCAAGGGCCTGAGGCAGCTCCCTATATTCTCAGTCCAGCTCTCGCACCACCCTGGAGGGCCTGGAGCAGCGAGCAAAACTGACGCATTCACAGCAGGTGCCAAGCCTCCCCAGCTTCTGTGACTTTGGCAGCCAAAACATGTCCCTATACAGTTGCAGCCTTGTGCCACGACAGAATATAGATCATCCCTGAAGCAAGTAGCCGTGAGGATCAGTGGAATCATTTCCAAGCCGCTCCAGCAGGTGGCACAGAGGTCCTTCCCGGCCTCTTCTCTGGGAGCGTCCTGGGCAGAGGCTGGTCCACAGCAATCTTGCAGCGCTGGATCTATTTCTCCCCCTTCCTCTCTTGCTCCCGCAGCGGCAAGGCAGGCAGGACAGCCAAACCCTCCCTGCAGGAACGGAAACGGGGGGCCAAGAAGGAAGGCAAGACTCATCTTGCTGTGGGCGAGTTAGCAATAGATCTGAGGTCTAATAGCTCTGATCGGGTCCCACCTTCCCTTGGCAAGGTAAGCCCCCCACTCTCTTCTCTGGGGCTGGAAGATGCCTCTCGACAGAAACTTGGCTCATGGAGAGAACAGACTCTGAACACGGCTCAAGGACGGCAACCGGCACTTACTAACTGGCAGATTCAGTGGGCTTCCCAGTAGAACCTGTGTGCTGATTCCATCTCCTCCTGGAAGCTGGTGCCATCAGCTGAAGCTCCCTCTTGCTTAGAGGTTGGTGAAAAACAGTCACACGCTTTTGCTTCAGGCAGGAATCCCAAGTAAGAGCCAGTGTTTGATCTTTGTGTCAGATAGCAACCTCAGTCAGCACCGAGGATCCAGTGACAAGATGGATCAAATATATTGGAGAGATCCCTGCTGGGATCTGACCTACCAGCGCTTGCTGGATGTGGGGTTGGGGGCTGGGAAAGGACAGGCTCAGAATATGGACACCATGAGAAGAAACGTGGCCCACAGAGCACAGTAATTCACGTGGCTTGCAGCATGTCTGCTTTAAACCTTCAAATGGATTTTCAATTCTATTTTATTGCTTCTTTTTAAACTTATATAGTCTCTTATTGTATTACAAGCTGGATTTTGCCTGTGGGTTTTCTGGGGCACCTGGTTGCCCACTGCAGGGAACAGGAGGCTGAACCCAGTGAGCCTTGGGTCTGATTGAGGAACAGAGGAAGCTGCTCTGTAACCAGCCAGACCTTGCTGGGTCTGTGATCCAGCTCAGTAAGGTAAAGGGACCCCTGACCAGTTGTGGCCCAGTCGTGGCCGACTCTGGGGTTGGGGCGCTCATCTTGCTTTATTGGCCGAGGGAGCCGGTGTACAGCTTCTGGGTCATGTGGCCAGCAGGACTAAGCCACTTCTGGCGAACCAGAGCAGTGCACGGAAATGCCGTTTACCTTCCCGCCAGAGCGGTACCTATTTATCTACTTGCACTTGACGTGCTTTTGAACTGCTAGGTTGGCAGGAGCAGGGACCAAGCAACGGGAGCACACCCCATTGCAGGGATTTGAACCACCAACCTTCTGATCAGCAAGTGCTAGGCTCTGTGGTTTAACCCACAGCGCCACCCGCGTCCCTGATCCAGCTTAGTATTATATTCTATACTGACTTGCAGCAATGACTCTCCAGCATTTCTGGTCCAGGGGAGATGCCACTGGGGAGTGAACATGGGGCTGTCTGCACTCCCTGAACCGCAACTGTCTTCTTAGCTTTTATTTATTGAAAGTGTTGATGCCAGGGAGTGAATGTGGAACCTTCTGCATCCAAGACAAATCCTCTGCCTCCGAGCTCCAACCCTCTTCTTCTAAGGCTATGTTCTTATTTGTTAAACAGTGCAGCGGAAGTTCACCTCTTTGCCACTCTTTAACCACCTTCGCGTGTAATGGCAGTTGAACATGATTTTAAGCATGCTTCCTAAGTAACTTCTCTGGCGTGTGGGGATGAGGAAGGGAGCCTTTCTGAAGGGGCTATGTGGAGGAATCAAAGCATTCATTCGCTCGTTAATTTTCCTTTGCAAAAAAGAAACAAGCCAGAGGATCTGTGGTGGGAGGCTGAAATGTATTACAGTGGTACCTCGGGCTAAGAACTTAATTTGTTCCTGAGGTCCGTACTTAACCTGAAACTGTTCTTAACCTGAAGCACCACTTTAGCTATTGGGGCCTCCCACTGCTGCTGCACCGCCGGAGCACGATTTCTGTTCTCATCCTGAAGCAAAGTTCTTAACCTGAAGCATTATTTCTGGGGTAGCGGAGTCTGTAACCTGAAGCGTATGTAACCTGAGATACCACTGTACCTAGCAATGTGTGTAATGTGGTTCTTCCAGAACGGCAGAATGACTTTATTTTATGCTAGGACTGGATGGTAGGATGACGGTGTATAGTTTTAACTTATTCCAGAGATGCTGCACGTAATGTTCTGTGTCCTGAACTGTACCCAAGACTGGAGCTCACTGGATTTTGCAAGCATGTGCTGAATCATGAGAGAGTAAAATGTTCAAAAATATGGCCAGAGGAGCTGTTACTCCCTACTGTGGCACCAAGGCAAGGGTTTTAGTTTCATGGCGCCTTTGCCAGGCAAAAAGTTTGTGCATCAGCCCAGGGATGTTGTCCTTTTTGTGAGAATTCCCATCTTTGCGTGGGCTGTCCAGTGCCAACCCCTGCGCTGCCGGCTCCATCTCTGCTGAGTGGGGACATCAGTGAGCAGCCAAGCTGGTCCCTCTGGGGCCTAGAAGCACCCCCTGGACTAAAGGGGACCCTGTCCTTGGCCTCCGTCTTTCTCAGGAGACCATGGAGGAGGAGGAGGGGGCCTTTGGGGGTGGGGAGCTGCCACATCTTTGAAGCACCAGCAAAAGAGCATCGTGACCCCCTTTTCAAGACCTTAACACGTGTCCTTGCCGTCTTGCAGAAACGTGACTTTGTTGCGTTCTCTCGGGATGTGATGTATGCAGGGAGTGGAAGGCCATCGCCAAGGAAAACTCTGCCCCCTGGAGGGGCTTCCCTCTGGGAAATGGGGACAGGGCAGCCCAGCCACCACAGCTTTCTCTGGCCCGGGGGAGGAGGAGAAAGGCGCCTCTGGCCAGGCCTCCCTTCCCCGGGCACTGGCTTGCCAAAGTATCTCTGGAGTCCAAGTGGGAACCAGAAGCGCCTCGATGGGGCTTGAACTCGATTCAGGGCTTGAGGAATTTTTTTGTGACTGTCACTTTTTAAGCTTTTTTGCATGCCGCCTCAAGCCCCAGCCTGGCTAATAATAATAAGGGACCCCTGACTCTGGGGTTGCGGCGCTCATCTCGCTCTATAGACCAAGGGAGCTGGCGTACAGCTTCCGGGTCTTGTGGCCAGCATGACTAAGCCTCTTTTGGCAAACCAGAGCAGCGCACAGAAACGCCGTTTACCTTCCCTCCGGAGTGGTACCTATTTATCTACTTGCACTTTGACGTGCTTTCGAACTCCTAGGTGGGCAGGAGCAGGGACCGAGCAACAGGAGCTCACCATATATATAAAATATTTTATATATATTAGCCAGGCTGGGGCTCGAGGCGGCTCATGCAAAAAAACTTTAAAAAGCTTTAAATACTGTATATATAGAGAGAAACATATATACACGTGTGTTTGCTTATTTGCATGCCTCTGGGCGGCCTCCATTCCTCCAAAGGGCAGCGACCCTGACGCTTCCTCCGAGCTCCCCTTCCTCCGCCGTCCGCCTGGCATGGCCAAACTAAGCCCTCCAGCTGCTTTGGGACTACAACTCCCATCATCCCTAGTTTACAGGACCAGTGGTCAGGGGTGATGGGAATTGTAGTTTGGCTGTTCAGCCGGAGGGCGGGGGGGTGTCTGTCTCCTCAGTGACGGGCATCCTTCTCCGCCAATGGCTTTAGGAGACCGAAGCGTTTCCTCGCCAACCGCCGCGCAGGCACCTTCGGGCTGCGTTGTGCGGGGCGGACCAATAGCGAGAGCGACGGGGGTCTGCTATCCAATGGCGAAAGGGGAGGGGCGGCGCCTCCCTCGTCACGAGACCAGGCCGAGCGAGAGGCGGGGCGGGGCAGCCGCTCCTCACTGCGCACGCGCCGGTTTCTCTGCCTTCCGAGGAAAGGGGCGGAGTCACGAGAGAGCTCCATAGAGGTAGAAAGCGAAATGAGCGAGCCCTCACTTCCGGCGAGATTGCGGCTGGAGCGGGGCGGGGCGCTTGCTTCCAGCTGAGCTCTCCCTTTTCCCCCGAGAGCGAATATGCGCGAGCTCGGGCTCAGGTGAGGCTGGAGAAGCCAAAGGCCCGGGACCCGTGTCTGGCGGGGGGTTGGGATGGATGACCCTCGGACCCCTTTCCAGCTCGTCTTCTAGGAATGCCCCGTCCTTCGGCCCGGGGCGCCTCTGTGCCCGCTTCCCCTTCGCCGGCGTCACGGGCGGCCCTGGCACGTTGCCTGGGGGTCAGGCTGGCCGAGCAGGGACCCGCGGGCCGAGGGATGCCCGGGGGGGCAGGCGGGCTCTCTGCCGCGCTGGGCTCCGAAAGAGCCGCGGGACTCGGGCGCCCCCTCCAGCCCCGACCCGGGGGCCGCCCTTCCTTCTCGGCGTCGTGGAGAAGAGGACCCTGGGCTTGGCAGGGAGCGGGCATCGAGCGTCCGTCGGCATCCCGTGCCGCCCCTCTTGTCTCCAGGCTGCCATGTCAAGAGCCCCCTTGCTCCTGTGTTCGGGGCGGGCGGTGCAGCCCCTTCTTGCTCCCCCCCCCCTCCAGGCGCAGCAAGCGGGGCGCGTGTCGGGTTTTGCTCTGAGGTTGCCGCCGTTGCGTTTCGCGCGAGGAGACCGGAGCCGCCTCTTTCCTGGGGTGCAATGCGTCCCGCCCGCCTCGCGTCGAAGGGAACCGCCGGCGCCTGGCTCTCCCCGCTCCTCTAGGGGAAGCGCGCCAGGGGGCGGGGCCTCTCCACGCCACGCCCCTATCGCAGGTGAGGGGCGGGGCCTTAAATATCCGGAAGCGGAGTCGGGCAGGTGAGACGCGCGGGGGGCGCCGCGGAGGAAGGCGGACCAGGTAAGGCGGGAGGTGCGGCTGCTGCTTCTCCCCCCCCCGCCAGCTGCAGCTCCCTCGGCTTCTCCCTCCCTCCTTTCCTGGGCGGAGGGACCCAGGTGTCCGGGGGGGGGGGGCTCAGCGGCATCCTTCCCCCCCCCCGGTTTCCTTGGCGCGGCGTCCCTCGGGGTCTCCGGAGCCCCTCCTTCCTTTCTCGCCCTCCCGGCTTGGCGCCCCTCCGCCCGGGCTGGGGCTCCTCCAGGGCGTGGGAGGGGGCGCGGGAAGGGAGAAGCCTCCTCCTCTCTCCCGGGCTCCGCTGCTCCCGTTCCGCCTTCTCCGCTGCCTCGCTCGCTCGGCGTCCCGAGCCTGGACGGCGCCTCTCCGGGCTTCCTCTTCCCGGTTCTGCTTTGCAGCTGCAAATTCTCTTCTTGCATCCCCCGACTGCTCTGCGCATTTAAAGAGCCCTCCTGAAATGTTCATGTTCTCCTTCCGTCCTCAAGGTTGCGATGTCTGCGGCGTCCTGGCTTCCAGAGCCCGGGTGTTGGAGTCTGCTGCTGCTGCTGCAGCAAAAGCAAGAGGCGGCCTTGGTGCCCCTCGCAGGCTGGCAGGCTGAGGGCAGCTTTGGGGTCCAGCTCCTCAGATGCAGGAAGAGTTCTCCTCCACCACAAGCAGCTTTAGTGTTTGAGCTGCCGCTTTTAGAGGTCTCCGCCTCTAAAGTCCTTGGAAATTGCTTGAGGCTTGAAGCCTTGGTGTCGTTGGCTTTTGCAAAGGGTTTTTCTCTGGGGTTTTCCTCACCTGCTGGGCTCCCGCTCCATTCAGGATGCCGCCGGGGATTTGTTTGGGTGGCTGTGGTAAATCTCGGGTTCTCCTAAAATTCTGTCTGGAGGACTGTTGGGTCTTTGAAAATGAGGTTTCAGTGCTCACACCCCTCCTTAATCCCAGATGCAGGGGCCGATTACTGAGTGTGGCGGAGAAGCTCTTCTGCCTCCAGGATAAGCTCTTGCGCCATTTCTGGGCTTGGCTGTGCAGGGGGCGGAGAGGGGAAAGCGGCTGCTGAGTGAAGCCACCGATTTTACAACTTCTAAAGTTGTTATCTGTGTTCTATCACCTATGTTCTATCAGCTAGGGAGGTTAGGGCAAATAATTTAAACCAACTAGCTATTAATTGTCAAGAGGATTCTTGACAATTACACAATCTGTATGCAACTCCCTTCTATCTGTCGTGGCTTCATTGCATGTCTAGTGTCTGTCTAGTGTCATGCATGATGCCAGGGCCTTGGGCTAGTTGGATGGATGGACTGCAGGCGCTGAATGGGCCTTGGCCGTGTCTGTTTGACGGAGAGGCAGTGGACAAGTGGGAGAGTTTGCTTCCTTGCCATTTGGGTCCCGTATGTTTAGTTTCTGCTGAAAGCATCTCTTGTGTCTTTTTTCATAGCGGGATTGAACCTGGATAAGGGAGAAGGGGCCATCTCCTCATTACTCTGTTTACTTACCTGTTTAGGGAAGCTCTTAATGTTTGATGCATTACTGTATTTTAATATTTTGTTGGAAGCCGCCCAGAGTGGCTGGGAAAGCCCAGCCAGATGAGCGGGGTATAAATAATAAATTATTATTATTATTATTATTACTCATGGCGCTCCTCTTCTAGGGGTGTTGTGCGAATTCAAAGTGTCTGAGGAAGAGAAATTCCATTTTGTTTTGGAGACTTCAGGTTCCAAATAATGCTAATTGTGTGGCTTGTTTGGTTGCCTCTCTGATGTGGGCCAGGATTGTGTTTTGACTTCTGGTTTTAGCTGTGCATGCTGCCCTCAGTGGACACCCTGGTCCAGAAAGGCACTGCCTCTGTGTCACTCGTTTTTCAAATCCTCTGATCTTTCCCAGCAATATTGATGCAGCTGAATTGCTTTGAGCTTGCTTGGCCCATAAGTTACTTCTGCTTCTCCTGCCTCAATGAAACCCATTGAGATTCCAGCATGAATAGACGTGAGCATGAAGAGCGTGTGTGAAGACCTGTCTTAAGAGCTTTTGTCTTTTTCACAGGCCAGGCAAGAAAGAAGGAAGCGGCTTCAGAACCCAGTGCCCTCCTGCGTGTTCTTCTCGGACGTTCGCTTTGAAAGGATGAGGGAGCTGGAGGCAACCAATGTTACCTGTCGTCTGGAAATGGCCAGAGATCTGGAGACATAGAGAGAGCTCCTGTGCTGGTTGTTTGTTGTCTCTGTGGAACTGGGAACTGGCTCACGGGGGCTTCCCAACCCCGACCCTGCCTTGAGCCTCAGACGATGAACTCTGGCCCTTCCAGCTCTGGAGCTGAGCAGTGACTCTTAGCCTTTGCTCCCAGACTACGAGAGGCGTTTGCCCGGGAGCGTGTCCTCCTCCTCCTCCGGCACCAAAATAGGGTCTTCTGGAACCTCACACTTTGCGCAGCTGGACTCCGTTCACTGGGCTGGAAACCCAAAGACAAGGAGGATGTCTGAGTCACGGGTGAAACGTAAGTACTGCAGAACCATGGAAGGCAGAACGGGTGTGTGTCTCTCTCTGTGTGTATTTGTGTGCAGGTAAAAGGCTCAGGGGCTTTGGGGGTACTTTTTCCAAAGCCAATACCACTTTTAGGGGCTTCAGAGGTAACTGAAGCCTTCAGCTTGCAGCCCTTGGTCTTAGTGGAATTGCATGGGGCAGTCATCTGCCTCCCCCACAAACTCCAATTTAAGGTTTTCTCGCCTAACTAGACTTGGTCAGGGCAAAAGTAACCGCTTCCAGTTTTAGGTTCCTAGCCACCCTTCCAAATACATTTACAGGAGAGTCAGGTTTCTCTCGTGCCCCAAGTGGAAACTGTGAATGGTTTCTGGTTGCACTTTGACTAGTGATTTGCCAGCGCTGTTAACCCTTATCCACAGCGCTGTCCTTATCCACAGTGGTCTTAGAGTGTGGATAAGGAGACTCTTTTCTAGTGGCTTCCTGGGGCTCCTGCTGAGCCAGAAGGAGAAGCCTGAGCCCAATGCCAGGCTAAGTGCCAGGGCTCAGTGGCACAGCATCAGCCTGGCGGGGAGGTGGCCCCATGTTCAGTCTGAAAGACTGCATTTTTTCCTACGAACCTGCCCAGATTCTTGGGGGAGGCCCTTCTCCCTCACAGGCCACTCTGGATGAGGCCTTGGGAGACGGCCTTCTCCGTGGCTGCCCCCAGAGAACTATGGAACTCCCTTCTGAGGGAAGTCAGGCTGGCTCCCTCCTTGCTGTCCTTCTCTCGGCAGGTGAAGACTTTTTAAAAAAAATTCCCCCAGGCCTTCAGGAACTGATTGTTTTTGAGGAAAGGACTGGTGTCGTGATATTTTTATTGTTGTGTTTTTAATTGATCCTTTTAGGTTTTTTTAATCTATTAATGTTTAATTACATTTTAATGATGGTCTCCTCTGTGATTCTACCTTTTTCTGTTTCATCTGTGTAAGCCACCTGGACTGGGGAGAAGGCAGCATATATCACTATTAACCATCCTCCTTGCACCCATCGCCAAGTAGGGCGGGGGGAGAACGCTGCCCGAAACCTGCAGAGCCACTGCTGCCAGTCTGTGTGGACAATATGGAGCCAGATGGACCAATGGCCTCACTCTGCATAAGGCAGCTTCCTAGGCAGCCAGAACAACGGTTGAAGGAGGGAGGAGAAGGCAGGTTGTAGCTCTGTTTGCAGGAAGAATCTGATATGCCAAGGTGACTCTCGCCTATCAGTTTCCAGGCCAAGAGGCCTGGAAGTTTGATAGGTGAGGATCTCTAAAGGGGCAGTTCAGGTGGGTTTGGGCTGAGTTTATGTTGACCAGGGCTGCACCTCCTGACACAAACCACTTCTTCTGGCTGAAATTTCTCCCTGACCCATAGATTGGAAATTGCCTTGACCTGCTGCATATTATTCTTGGCTTCCTTCCTGCACCCGCAACTCTTCTGAGATTGGAAAGGGAAGCTTTTTAATGTAGCCTCACTGAAGTTAATGGCTTCAATAAGTCAACTAATTAACTTTGGGACTCCTGCAAGGATGGCGTCTCAGGGGTGCAGGATTCCTGACTTGCTCCCCCTTTAGACACACAGGCAAATTTTACAGCTGCATGAGATTTCTCTTGCTTATGCATTGCAGAATGCTGTCCATCTGGGCTGCAGAATACCACCCCCCCCCAAAAAAGCATTCTGCCCCTTTAGTACTTTTTAGCAGTAGAGGATCCAGCAGCTTAGAGAGTGAATAAAATATGACAGAAAATAAATTGGCCAGGCTAGCAGAACGATTCGCATTTCATAATGCAGTCTGGCCAGCCTGCCTGTGCGCTTGTCTTCCCCGTTAATGCAGAGCAAATATGCTTTGAGATCGCTGTGGAGCCGGCAGCAAGTCAGGGAAGCCTTATTCCGCATGCAGCAGGCGTCGGCCTTTGCATTTTCTACTTAGGAATAGACTAGAACGTGGCAGATTCATGCAGAAGAGCTTTTGCTGCGCAGCAATATTCCTGTTGCGAAGCTGGTGGGAAAGCAGGATTCGGCCTCCTGGTCATCGTGGAAGGCGGCTGGAGGCTTGAAAGCAGCTGCCGAACGTGCCCCCGGGTTAGGCGGTCCCTCGGGGCAGCACCTCTGGGTCATCTTGAGAGTCAAAATGCCCTTTGAAAGGGGCCTGTGTCTCCCGCAGGGGGTGGAGGCAGACAGATCATTCTTGCCTGTGGATTTGACTTTTGGTAGAATGACCAGACGGACGGAAGTACCACATTTTTGCATGTTTTTGCTGCATTCTGTCTTAAGCCAGTTTAGGCCAAAGGTGGCCAAAATTTGTGTGAGAAGATGGAAGGTACCCTCATGGTCACGGAAAGCCTTTTAATGAAGTTTGGTTCCTGAGATGCCACATTCTGTGATAGACTTCCAGTGGCGTTCCATGGCGGACCCCTCCGTGTCTGCCATGGCTCACGTGATAAGTGGCCGTGGATGTTTGCCACGTAGCTCCGAAAGGGGTTTGCTTTGTTCAGCCTTTCCTGTGTGCAGCCGAGATGTGCAGCCTCTGCAGAGCACACACGAGGCTTCCTGCTCCTGGCGGAGCTTCTTAGCACCTCCAACCTTTAGCAATGAATAATCCTGCAGCTAATTTCACCTTCTGTGCAGCACGCCATCTCCCTCCGGGAGCCCCGTGGGTCAGACAAAAGGTCCCTCTAGGCAAGCCTTCTGGGTCTCGCAGTGGCCCGCTAGATGCTTCCAAGGGGGCAGCCCACAGGTGCAGCCGCATTCCACTTGCTTTGATTCCTATTCAGAGGCCTATGACAGAGCCACAACAAGATCACAACTCCCGTCATCCCTGACTCTTGCTGTGGCTTGGCTGGTGGGGTTGGAGCCCAGGGCTCTCCAGAGAGCCACCGAAGGTTCCCTGCCCCTGTGCTGTATGGGCCAGTGGGCTTCAAGGGGCGCTTTGCCCCATCGTCCCCATGCAGGATTTGGCCACGCTCCGCCAGTGCAGACACCAGCACCATCTCAGCCCTCGTTTAGTCTGGATTGTTTTATTTGATGTTTTAATATCTGGTAAACCGCTCTGAGATCTTTTTTCTTTAAAATCTGTACGGTATAGAAATGAGAAGAAAATTACCGTATTTTTCGCTCTATAACACGCACCCGACCATAACACGCACATAGTTTTTAGAGGAGGAAAATCCGTAGGCATGCCACCCGTAGGCATTCCCTCCATAACACGCACAGACATTTCCCCTTACTTTCTAGGAGGGAAAAAGTGAGTGTTATGGTGCAAAAAATACGGTAATCATCACCATCCTCTCCAGTACCCGGGGCCTCTCACCCTTCTCCCAGGGAGCAGGAATGCTCCTCTTACCAGTATCCCATTGTGTGCTGATTAGGAGGCAGCGCAGAGAATACTAAGAGGCTTGGCAGTCGCCTCACTGCCCAGGGACTCTCCTGGAGGGCTGCTGTCGTCATGGTCCTCTTGTGAGGCCAAGGAGCCTTGTGGAGAGCTCTCTGCGTCCTCTTGAGTGCCACAGTGGCCCCCGGAGTGGTCTGTGCCTGGAGCAAAAGGGCTCCTTGACATTGGCCTGGCCCTGGCAGGCTCTTCTAAGAGCAGAGGAGTCCAGCTGTGCGTGCTCTGGGCTTCCCTTCGTGTACTTTCTTCCTCGGATTCACAAGCAGCAGAAGAGCTGGGTGGGAGCTGGCAAGGCTGACGGTGAGAGGACCCCAAGGGCTGACGAGAGGAGGTGGTGGCGAATTCTGGGTGCTCCGAGTGCCTGGTGGAAGAATGGAATATTTTCTATGGCGCTCTTAAGTCTTTGCACAGAGCACCTAGCTAGGATGGTGGCGTCTCAAGCAGGGTGGTCCCAGGTGCGTAGCCGGGTCTGTGTGCCCTGTGACAGGGCAGTGTTGCTTGGGAAGATGGAGTGAAGCCTCCAGCTCCAAGACCAGGCCACAGCTGTTCCCCTTTGCTCCTCGCCTCGTTCTGCAGCTTGGGGCTCCGAGACTCAGGCAGCTCGGCAGTTTGTCTGCTGCAGCCTGGCCTGCTCCCGGTTGACCTTGACCACTTTCTGTATTCATTAAAAAACCATTCTGGATCTTTCCATGGAGCCTTAATGCATTTTTTTTTTTTTTACTCCTATGTCCTTCTTTTCTGTGGTAGGATCATACTTAAAGAGCCTTAACAATAAAAAAGACATGTCCAAGAAGATAAGTATAGCCCCCGCAGTATAAAGCATAAACGGGAAAACATTGCCCACAGCAAGAGAGGAGGGTGCCTTGCGGAAATAATAATAATAGTAATATAAATATAATTTATTATTTATACCCCGCCCATCTGGCTGGGTTTCCCCAGCCACTCTGGGCGGCTCCCAATCGAATGTTAAAAACAATACATGGTGTTAGGAGATCGCTTGAACCCAAAGATGCCTTTTAGACCGCAAGGCCAGGTGATAAAGGCACAAAGCTGTTTTCTTTCCAATAACCCAAAACTTTAACCCTTCTCCTCTCTCTCTAATCAGCAGCGTCTCTCTCCAGCAGGAATCTTTTCCTAATCCTGCCTGGAGACACCGAGGCCCTTCTGCCAGCAAGGCAGGAATCCTAGGGGGCGGGTGTTGCCTTCCCAAACCTGAGAGCTGTGTGCCAGAGACGAGGGTGGGGTTTGGGGGTGCTGTGCTAACCAAGAGGCCACATTTGCACAGATCCAGGTGGAAGCCCAGGGTTGGGGAGCTCCATCAGTGGTGCAGAGGCCTCTTGCTCCCTGAGAGGAAAGAAGGAAGGAGCCATGATAGTCGCTCCTGGCTCTGTAAACACAACAGCACCATCAGTAGGACTCCTTGAGGTGTGGGCATAGGCAGGGCCCATGGAATGAGCTTGGCAGGAGGACTGACCTCGGAGGAGTGTGCCTGTCGCAACCCCTGGATGACTGGGGGGGGGGGAATGCTGTAATGGAAATGCTTGTGGACCCTCCTCTCCAGCCTTCGCTTCCTGCTGTCTCTTCTTCAGGGCTGGCCATGACCCTGATGGATGCCACAACAGATAAAGACCCTCTGGTCCACGAGCAAATCTTTAGCGCCCTGTGCTACCTGGGAGGAGCGGAGCCGGAGGAGATCTTGAACGCCTGCGAGGAGTACCTGCGGCAGCACGACAAGGTGAGCCAGGGCGGGCCTGGTTGGCTCTGGCCGAATGGCACAGAATCGTGAAGTTGGATGGGGCCCCTGCGATGCCGGTGGCGCATGGAGAAGAGCCTCTTGGCGCATGGGAGCAGGAGAGGGAGGCTGACTGCGCTTTGGGCTGAGGGGGAGAGAGAGCAGGAGGCTTTGAGGTCAACAAAAGCTCCTCCTCCTTCCCCGCCCAATATTGAAGACATCTGGGCTTTTTATTTTTATTTTTGCTGCTGCTTTAAGTGCTAGGAAACTCGCCTTTAGAATCGGGATTCTGGTGCCAGGGAACCTCTGTTGGTTATTTGCAGATTGCCGGTGGTTGCGCTGCAGAAGGCTTGCTGGGGGGACCACACATTCAAGAAATGCAAAATAACTTTTGCTAGGTTTTAAAAACAAAAACTCCTTTTTACACTAAATTGCTTTATATCAATAAGCATGACCTACCAACCACCAGGGTACTGAGAGAGCCAGGTGCTGCTCTTTATATACTATACCCAATTGCTGACACAGCTTAATTACCACAACTTAACAGCACCTGCTATACTGCTTCACAGCTGTAAAACTAGGTCATGTTATTTGCTCTGGCCTTTAAAGAAATACACATCTTGCGAAACAATAATGAACTTTAATAGTTAAAGAAACCATTCAACAACCTCCTGGTGGATTGTGCCCCATATGGGGGGGGTGGGCAATGCACAAGTGACCTTGGATTTTCGGCCTGGAGTGCAGGGCCGTTCTGGGCAGCCCCTGACCCCCGTCCTCCCCCTTTCCAGCTGGCTTACCCTCACCGCATCATCATCCTGAGGGCCATGGAGGCGGTGGTGAGGAGCAACCTGGCTCAGCTGGACAAGAGCACAGCCAAGATCGTCATCTTCTTGGCCTCCAACGAGATGACCAAGTCGAAGGTACAGGGAGCGCTGCTTCTTCGCTCGGGGGCCTGGCTGGAGGGGGCTTCCCCAGGTTGCTGAGATGCCTGCAAGCTGCTCTGGGCACGCAGACCACCACCTTCTGAGGACCCGGGATTTCTCCTCTTGCTCTTGGTCTGCCCCGCGGGGGACCTTAAGATCCACAAATGACAACATTTTGCAGGTCCCAAGCCGCAAGGTAGTTAGATTGGTCTCAGCTAGGGCCAGGGCCTTTTCAGTACTGGCCCCAACTTGGTGGAACGCTCTGTCATAAAAGACTAGGGCCCTGCGGGACTTGACATCTTTCCACAGGGCCTGCAAGACAGAGCTCTTCCACCGGGCCTTTGGTTTGGACTCAGTCTAACCCTTATGTTTCCCTCCCCTTAGGGTTTTGATCTATGGGCTACTTTTAAAATGAGGCTGCATTTTAACATGTATTTTAAATTGGTTTTTTTCCCCCTATTATGTTTTTACTGAAATTTTACTGGTGTTAGCTGCCCTGAGCCTGGCTCTGGCTGGGGAGTGCAGGGTATAAATAAAATATATTGTTACTATTATTATTAAATGACCTCTGGCTGCCTTTGAGCCACGACAGACCCGCCTGTGGGTGCTCCCTGGTCCTCCTGCCCGCCCCATGGGGCGCCCGGGCACGAGGGTGGCAGGCCCATGTTGCGGCTGAGGCCTCTTCTTCCCCTTTGCTCCAGGAGATAATCTTTGAGTGGCAGCAGGCGGCCAGCAACGTCCTGGTGGCGGTTGGCCGGCGCTTCATCAACAAGGTGATGGAGGAGGTGCTGAGCAAGTTCCAGCCTGGAATCCTGCCCCACTACTTCATTGTGCAGACGTTCGCCAACCTCTCCATGACCAACGGTCAGTGGTTCTCTCCTCCCCCCAAATCCCTAGCCGTTCTCTCCCCCTGGAGAGGAGAGGGGCCAGGACACGAATGGGTGGTCTGGAACCACGGGGTGGCTAGGAGACCACAGGTGTCCTCTGGGGCCAAAGACCAGGTGTGTGGGGGGGGGGGCTCTGTCCCACCACCAGCTCCCCATAGGTTATCCTACAGGTTCCCCAAAGGACTTGGTTTCATCCAGCTTCCCTCCCTCTCCTCCTCCCCGCCAGTGTTTGGGATGGTGCCGTTCCTGAACTCCATTCTGGGGACCATGCTGCCCATGCTGGGCATGGCCAAGCAGGACAACATGAGGACCGTCTTCTGCTACGGTAAGGCGGCCGGGGCTCCCCCCCTGCGCTCTGGAGACTCAGGCAGGAGATGTGGCTCGTGGGTGCCCTTGTGGAAGGGGAGCAGGCAGGGCTGCATGTGCTCAGCGGTTGGGCAGAAAGGAATCTCAGGCCAAACAACGGAATATGCGGAAGTTGTGTGTGTTCTCCTTCTCTCCGGGAAGAGCATTTATCCTTAAGAATAGCGGCATCAGCTAAATGCCCCACATTAGCTGTGGCGATAAATGGCACTCAGTCCCCAACCATTCCAAAGTTAATCAGCGAGGCTTCTTGCTAACGATGAATATAGGGCCACTCTGGCCATCCATCCCTGAGGAATTTGGCACCAAACCCAGAAAGCTCCGTGCCTCTGTCTCCTGCAAACCGGACTCTGCTCCTGGCCGTTCTCTTGCAGATTTCTTGCCTGTCTCCACATTAACAGGGCACGGCTTACAGTTGTCCCTGGAGGGCTGTGGGTCAAGTCACTGAATGCCCAGGAGCCAATTTTTATTTTATTTAGGATTCTTGGACAGGAAGTGGGATAAATAGGCCCCGCCTTCCATCAGGTAGGAAGGGCATTGTGGCTCCGATTTCTCCGGCTGATTTAGTGGCGTTCTTCATGTTCTGGACTGCGATGGCCACGTTGGGCTCATCCCAAAGCCATGGCTGTTGCCCAAGAACACGCTTGCCTCTGCGTCTCTGTCTTCTGATTAGTGCACAACTGTCAGAGAATGTGGTGGTGGGACCGCATTTACTACTAAACACTGTTGGACTCTCTCTTCTTTAAAATCACTAATTGAAATTGGGGAAAATGTTTGTCCTCTCCCCCTCTTAATGTTTTGGCCTTTGAATGCAGGGGTCGGCAAGGCTTAGTGGGCATGGGCCGGATCACTCCCGCAGAGATCCTCTGTGGGCCGGGCTGGCGCAGCGCGGCGTCGGAAATTGCTTCTGCCCAGATGCTGGAAACTGCGCCGGCGCAGAAGCAATTTTCAGTGTCTGGGCATGCGCAGAAGTGATTTCCGGAGTCGCGGAAGACAGTCCCTGCATCGCGCTGTGCCGGTTTTGTGCAGCGTGTGGGGACTCGCAGCTCACTTTGGGGGCGGCTCTTGGGCCAGTTAAACAGCCTCTGTGGGCTGCTTCCGGCCCCTGGGCCTTCGGTTGCTGACTTCTGCTTGAATTCATCATGACAAGAACATTTGCACCCATTAACCATACCCATGACTGGCTTCTTAAAAATCAGATTTCCAGCTTTGAGTGTTTAGCCTGTTTATTGTGGTATTAATTTTCACTGACCTCCTTTACATGTACATCTTGTATGTTTGATTTTGTGTTAAAGCTTTTTTTAAAAAACCCATCTTGGAGCTTATCCACACTAACCTTTTGCCCTGCTCTTTCCAGGCATGGGTCCACATTCTAAAGCGCTGTGTCTGAGCGTAGATATTTTTTTGACCCAGAGCTTTCTGTGTGAAAACCTGCTCTTTAGTGCTCCATCGGAGCAAACATCAGGTTTTCCCCAGATTTCTGTTTGCTCCGATGGAGCTTTAAAGAGCAGGCTTCTGCCGGAAAATCTCCAGAGCCCCCAAAAAGGTGCCCGGACACGGAGCCTTGAAGCGCAGGGTGTGCCTGGAAAGAGTTGAGGAAAGGGGAGGTGCAGAGAAGCCCCAAACCTCTGTAGAATACGTTGTGTGGGCAGGCTGTGCTCAGAACAATTTCTGGAGAAGCTTTTCTTCCTGCTGAGGAATCCTGAGCCAGCCTTCACATCCAACAGATCCTACACAAGGTGACTAGTCGCGAGGTCTGAGTGATCAGAGGAGGGCGAAGGGTCTCCTGCCCACCCCTCGGACAAAGAGTCTTGAGGGTGGGGCCTGCAGGGGGCATGTTGAATTTGCAGGCAAAGGGCCTAGATCTTGATAAGGCTGCTGTGCTCTGTCCCACAGGGAAACTAAAGGGCAGCTGGTAGTTTTGAGCATCATAAGAGCCTGCTTGCTGGATCAAGCTAAGAGGGGGTGGGCTGTGCCCCCCAGGGCCCAGCCAAGGGGCCATTATGGGAACCCCGCAAGCAGAACAGGAGCTCCACAACCCCCTTCCCTCACTTGGTTGCCCCAGGGACTGCTGGGAGACAAATTTGTGGAGGATAAAAGCGAATTCCTATTTTAAAGCCGTCCAGATGTGCTGAGGGATGACTTGGGGGGCAGTGTGGAGCCACAGCTGGCATGAAATCTGTTCCGTAGCTTTGCAGAACTTCAGCGAGAGCATCCAGGAGTACATGGCGAATCTGGACCAGGCGCCGGACCCAACGGTGAGGCGAGACACCTTCTCCAACGACATCTTCAGTGCTTACGAAGTCCTTTTCAACAGCTGGCTGCAGACCCGGGAAACAAAGGTGGGCGAGAGGTTGAGCTGGGGGTTGGGGGTCCCTGGGGAGAGGAGAGCCTTTCCCTGCCCCCGTCTGCTGCTCTGGACAAACCTCTGCCACTGGGCTCTCCTTTTTGGCCCTGGGACTCCTCCACTCACGAGGGCCGGTGTGTCGCGGTCGCCTTCGTTTATAGACTTGCTTTTCCATAGATGACGCTGGAGGCTGGCTCTCAGTCTCTCCCTTGCGCACGCGCCTTGCTCTGTATGTCCTGCAGAGTAAATCGCCCTTCCAGGGTGAGATGCAGCCCCTTTAGAGTCCTGGATAAGGAGCAAGCAAGATGGCAGCCATGGCAGGAGGTGGAGCCATTTGGGCAGAAGGATGAAGGATGGGGCCTGGAAGAGCCAGGGACTGTGGACTGGGAGGAATAGGGCATGGGAAGAGAGAGCTTTTGAAACTATCAGGATAGTTTTTTTCTTTTTTATTGGTTTTCACATATTACTTTACAATACAGATGTGCCAAAGCCAACATCGTTTCCTCCCCATCCCCCCATACATTTACATTTCTATTTCCTCAATCCATCATATTATTCTTTTCTCCTTCCTCCCACTTCCCTCCGCCCCCACTCGATTTCCTCCACGTTATAAAATTTACAATAATCTTTGCATTCTACAATCTTGTCAAATCGTCTATATATTCCTATTATCTTTCCTTACTAATTTTTCTTCCATCCAGTACTTCGCCTTTTAATCTAGGCATATTACCATATATTTTATTGAGCAATATTTTGCTATATATTCATCAAAACATTTCCACTCCTTTTTTAATTCTTGATTTGACTGATTTCTTATTATAGCAGTTAATTTTGCCAAAATTCATTCCTCCTTTGTGGGTATAGTTTGTGATTTCCACCTAGCAGCAATCACTATTCTAGTAGCTGTACTTGCATATAGAAACCCCCCCCCCCCCGGTATCTCTTCATCTACCAGTCCTAGGAGATATGTCTTTGTTTTCTTTGTTATTGATATTTTCAACATCTTCTTTAGTTCTTCGTGTACCACTATCCAAAATTTCTTCATTTCCTCACACCTCCACCACATATGTATTGTTGTTCCTATTTCTGCACCACATCTCCAACAGAGGTTGGATTTCAGTTTATATATCTTTGCCAACTTAGCTGGCGTTAAGTACCCCCTATAGAACATCTTTACAAAATTTCCTTTAATTGTATATGAGGCAGTAAAAAGAAAGAAAGAAAGAAATTATCAGGATCTCAACTAAACTGGTTCTCTTTGCTGGGGTGGCTTGTTTGAGAGCAATGCTGTGACTCCTGTGAGGGCCCAGTAGCTGGCTGTGAAGGCACCATTTGAAAAGGGAGTCGAGTCCGTGTTCTCAGGGTGGTTCCAGTCCCCATCTCACGCGATGCCCACTTCCAGTATGGAGGCCGCTCCCTTCTGCCCTGTGTTGATGGCGGAGGCCGACTGAGGTCTGCATCCCCAGCCTTCCTTGCTGCAGCAGCAGCAGCAGAGCCGGGTTCAAAGGGCTCTCCCTGGCCAGGATGGGTGGCTCTTGGCGGGCTCTTAGAAGGCCGGTGGCCCTTGTATTATATATGAAAGAACATTGTAAACACCTGAAAACATTTGTGGCTTTGAACTGAAATGTTTTGTAATGGGAATATAAGGGACTGATTTACATTTATTGAGGGGAAATGTGAAAATAAGAGAGAAGGTAAAAAGGTGGTTATGGAGATGCTAAGAACAAAGCAAAAATATGTACGGAAGTCAGAGAGGGGGGCGGGAGGAGGTCCGTGCTCAGATAGAGTGATGTTTGAGTTTATTGAATTACATATGGAAACGGTGATTATGATAAAATTGAAAATGCAATAAAAAATTAAATAATAAAAAAATAGAAGGCCCGTGACCTCCCTGCCCCTCTTTGCAGCTTCGACTGGCTGTTGTGGAGGCGCTTGGCCCCATGAGTCACCTGCTGCCCAGTGAGAAGCTGGAGGAGCAGCTCCCTCGCCTCATCCCGGGGATCCTGACCCTCTACAGGAAGCCAGCAGAGGCCTACTATGTGTCCAAGGTAGGCATGGAGAAGGGTGCCGGGGAGAGAGGACGGGAGGTTGCGGGCCTCTGCCCTTGGGCTTTGCTGCCAAAGCTCGCCAGTCCTTTAGGCTTCAGCCCTTGCCTTCCCAAGACTTGAGAGGCCAAGCTGCCAAGCGTCCCACTTTCCCGGAGCCCGTCTGGTTTGCGGTCTGGACGGTCCTGCCAAGACAGGGTGCCAAGGAGCCACTCTCCCCTTGGTCTGCCGGTGTGGGGGGCCTCACCTGGGTGTGGGGCTGGGAAAGGGCTCTTTTCCCCTGCTGCTTCCCCAGAGGGTGGGGCTGCTAACCTGGGGCTGCGCTGTGTCTCTCCTGCCCTGTGTCCTCCGAGCAGAGCTTGTGCCAGATCCTCGAGGCAGCAGTCAACATTGGCAGCCGCACGCTGGACACGCAGCTGGAAGCCCTGCTCAACGCCCTCCAGCTCCAGGTGGGTGGGGAAAGGGGGCTGGGGGGACGACAACCCTTTAAACTCTGCCTCTCCAGCCTAGGCAGGGGCCGTCCAAGCACCCTCCCATCAGCCCCAGATGGTGCACTGGCTTGCTGCTGCTGGAGAGCAATAATAATAATAATAATAGTAATAATAGTAATAATAGTAATAATAGTAATAATAGTAATAATAGTAATAAATTGAGGCGTTCCCAAAGCAAAGGAAGGATTAGACTCTGATTAAGAGAATACACAGGAGGCTTGACCAGCAAGACTCTGGGAGGGGTGCCAGTAATAATAATCCTCTCCACCCCCTCGGCCCAGGTCGTTATATTCACAAAAGAACTTTTTACACCGTGTTCATAACCGTGTCAGGCAGAGAAAATGAACAGTAGAGAAAATGGCCAGAAATGCAGAGGCCTGTGGGATTTGATCGAAATTATTGTAGTTTAATCTTTAGATAGATCTTAAGGCCCAGTCAAGGCCATGCTTTCATAGCAGACACAATGGCTTGATGCATACTTTATAATTCCTATAGTAATCCCACCTGACCCCCACGCTCTGGATATCTGCACCCCTACAATAAATGTAGTTCCTGCCTCACCGGCCTTTTCTCCTCCTCCCTTGAGCAGATCTGCTCCCCTCTGGACTCCTCCACGCCAGTCCAACTGAAGAATCACAATGAGGTCCTTCGCTGCTTCACGGTGCTTGGTAAGAGCCCAGGGAGATCTTTCCCCCCGCCCCCCTCTCTGGATAACCACTGTGAGTTGGCTGTGGCTGCTGCTGATTGTGGAGCTGAGTTTCCTGATAATCTTTTTTTTAGAAAAAAGAAAAGAAGCAACCAGCTTACTAGTCCTCAAGGCTGCGAAGCTGCCCTGAGCAGCATGTGGTGAAATGTTTGGAGGAGAGGGAGGTGGGCAGGGCTTTCAGGGCACAGAGGGTGGGACTTCAGGACCTTGTGTTTCTTTTTGCAAGCGTTCCACCCGTTGCAAGTCAAGGTCCCGCTTTTAATTTTGCTAATCTAGCAGAGGAGCAGACGTCCGCCCTTCCAGTTACGGAGGAGCTTTTTCCTCGCCTGCTCTCCAACGTGCAGAGCTTGCACAGCCGCTGCCTGCTTGGGGGCATTTGTGCCTGGAAGGCTTGTGGCCCTGGGAGGATGGTCTGCCCTGGGAGAAGGAATGCCCCTTCCAGCTGTGCCTTATGGGCACCTGCCGTGTGCTGCACCTGGTGGGTCCGTCCTCCGGGTCAAAGATGTAGGGCTGGGTGTCCTGCTTCACGAGTCCTTGAGCAGGAGGGCATTGCCAGCTGCAGGGGCCGCAGTTCCTGGCGATAGTGCAGAGTTGAAAATTCTTTTTTAGTGGTGGTGGTGGTTAGGGGGAGAGGAAAGAGATTGGTGTAATCATGGGCCAGTGACTGTTTGCAACCCCCTGAGCTTCCACTGCCTGGGGGGTGGCATGTTGAAGCCCATGTGCGTGTGACTTAGAATGAAATTCAGAACTTCCTTTTTGGCACTCAGGGTTGCAAAGGTTGGCTTCCCTGCTGCTGTGCCACCTCTGGCCCTCCTGTGTTTTGCCCCCTCCCCACTTTGGGGTTCCTGCAGTGCCATAAATCCGCCTGGCCTTTGGCTTGGAATCCACTTGATCCCCTTCCCCTCTATCCTTTCTCCTTCTGTGATGGAACTCCTATTTGGGGACTTCCTTGGCTTTTTTCTGGCCCATGTTAGGACCAGTCTGGATAGTTAGCCTTAGTGAAGACCTGAGGTTTTCATCCCCCAAAGTTTTTGATTTGAGTTTTCATTGAAATGAGGCTGCATTTTAATGTTTTAATGTTGTCTTTTAATCTTGTTTTTAAGTTGTATTTCAATCAATTTGTTTTTATATCGGTTGTTAGCTGCCCTGAGCCCGATCTTGGGTGGGGAGGGCGGGGTATAAATAAAATTTATTATTATTATTAATCACAGGGTTCTCTAGCCGTCGCTCTTCAAGGAGCTGTTTCTGGCAGGGACACGGACTTCTGGCCACGTTTGTCCGTTGTCAAAGTGTGACTTCTTTTCTTTTCGCCCTCCAGTTCGCACTTCCGTTGTGCAAGAGCTCTTCCTCTTTCTCTCTCCACCTCCCCACATCTCTTGAGTAATCTTTTGGCAAGCCTGTATTTCCTTAGAGCTCTGTCGTTATCTCTTTTTACGAAGCACAGAGCGCCTTGCTGCAGTCCCAGCACATCAATACGGTTGAAGGAGGCCGTCATGAGACCATTTTGTCTAAAAAAAATCCTGACTGGACCCAAAAGATTAGAACAACCATCTCCCATTTTCCACCCCCCCCCCCTTTTGGGATGAGGTGCCTGAAGTGTCTGCGGACAGCCTGTCTCCCGGCACTGGGATGAAACGGGGTCTCGTTTCAGTTAAGCTTTTGAGCCACGGTTTGGCCCAGGAGCAGCTTTGATGGACAACCTGTGTCCGGACAGGGGCGGAGGGGGCCCATGTGGATTCCCTTGGCTCTCGCGTTGGCTTTTGGTTGTGGTGTTTTGTGGGATCAGCTCTGGAGCAAAACTCTGGCTCCTCTCCTTTCTGAACGGGGGTGGTGGGGGATGTCTGCTTCAGTGTTTTGAGCTGAGGGGTCTTCAAGTTCCCAGCTGGAAAAGGTTCAGAAAAGAGCCACAACATGTCGAAGGAGATGGAGCACATTTCTCGGTGCCGCAGGAAAGGGCCTTTTCTGTGGTGGCTCCTTGAGTGAGTGGAACGCCCTCACAAGCGAGAGCCTCCGGCACGGACACTGCAAACTTTTCAGTGTCAACTTAAGCCCTCATTTGCCCAGGCTTTTTGAATTATGGTATCTTTAGTTGGTGGAACGCTTTTATTCCTCTTAGTTTTATTGTATATGTTGCAACATAGTTGCAACCTTGCATTTCTTTATACACTGCCTTGGAATCTTTTTTCATTTTGGCTTGAACGGCAGCTTATAACATTCAGCCAACAAATCCTTAAGTCCTTCTCTCCTGCTGCCTGACCTGGTCATCAAATGGTTTTGTGACACATGTCCATTTTAGCTCCTGGTTCCTGGATTGGTGCAGGGATTGGCCTGGCCTAAGGCTGAGGAGGCTACCCTGTGACTCCAGATCCTGGGTTGGAGCCCTTTGTGTGTCTGCCTGGAAGGCTGACCTGGTTGTCCGGCCACAGCTGGCAGTGGCTGAGTGAACACAGTATGCTTTACCAGCTGCACTGGCTCCTGGTGGAGTCCAGGGTCAGGTTTAAGGTGCTGGTGTTGACCTTTAAAGCCCTATATGGCCTAGAACCCTCATACCTATGGGACCACCCCTCCTGGCATGCCCCACGGAGGACCTTAAGGTCCATAAATAGCAAGACTTTGGAGGTCCCAAGCCTCAAGGAGGTTATATTGGTCTCAACTAGGGCCAGGGCCTTTTTGGCGCTGGCTCTGACTTGGTGGAACACTCTGTCACAAGAGACCAGGGCCCTGCGGGACTTGACATCAAGTTATTGCAAGTTTAAGTGAAGTCTGCTGCAAATGGATTTCTTATGGACTATGTGAATCCTGAATGTATTGGATTTGTGACCATTATGCTCATTTGACTTCAGTAGCAGCAAAGCTCTGCTGGATGAAATGCAATTGCCTGATTTTACAACAAATTAGAAACACTTTATATTTCACATTTTACAATTTAAACTCGAAATCAAAACTATACCCCAAAAGAGTTTGCAGTGTGGGACACACCCCCAAAGGAAACACAGCTCAGCAAGTGACCTGCTATAAAACCATTAAAGACATCCTCTGGCCTCATCAACCACCTGCTCCTTTAAGATAGGACTGCAGCTTATTTTACCACTGTTAATAGGCCAATATAAACGTCCCCCTTCAGCACAAAGAGATGCATTTAAACAACAAACCAGCATACAATTAAACGGGGAAATAACTCGGCAAGAAAACGCAAGCCTCCTCCTTCCTCATGGTTTATCCAGCCTGTAGCCCAGCTTAAGAAATGGTCACCAATCCAGTAGTGAGGACAGTCGTCTTCCTCGCACGACGGTGATGATCCTGGTCTTGACTTTTCCCTCTTGCAGCCTCTTCCTTCCCGGACCGTTTGCTGGGATTTCTGCTTCCAAAGTTGGAGTCGGGCAATGAGCGGACGCGAGTGGGAACCCTCACCATCCTGCGCCAGATCATCAACAGTGCCTGTGAGTGGCGGAGGGGAGGGAGGGAGGGAGGGAGGGGGCTGCCTTTCCCAGGCTCCCCAGAGGGGCAGCAGCTGTGTCCAGGTGCCCCCTTGCAAGCTGAGCACCCCCCGCCCAGTCCTTGGGAGCCTCCAGGCTCCTAGGGACTTGGCCCCAGCCCCCCTGCGCCCGTTTACACTGCTGCACTTGGGTCCCCATGGTTGTTGTGTGGCTCATCCCACGCCCGGTTTGGGGAAGGGTGGGTGAGCTTTGAGTTGGCTGCCTCTCACCTTCTTTGAGTCCCAACCTTTTTTAGGCCATGCCCCACCCAAGCATCTCTAAAATCCTGATTTCCCCCCCCCTTCCCCCGTGAAATATAATTATTATTATTCAAAAAGTGAACTCCTGTTCATATGAAGGAAGCCTAAAGGGCCATTCACTGTTAATAACTCATTCTCGAATTGCCCCCCTTAAGCATCAAATTGCCCCCCTGTGGGGTGTGTGCCCCACGTGGGGAACCCCAGGTCTAGACCCTGTTTGTCCTCCTTGCTGTGACTCTTCAGGGTCGTTCTGCTGGCTTGTCTGAAAAGGCCTGGGCCAGGAAGTGCAGTCCTGCAGCAATCTTTGAAAGAGAAAGGTGGGAGGTCCCGCCAGAGGCAGGCTTGGGGGCTGCGCAGGAGGCAGTGCCAGGGTTGGGCCAATTCAGAATGAGCAAGCCAGGACTGCAAAGGGGGAGGGTGTTGTGGGTGCATCTCCAGCAGAAGCAGATTATCCCCCTCCTCGGTTCAGCCAGGCTCATGGCCGTGGGCTCTGGCTGCTCCTGGGCTCCTGCTAGGACAGCCCGCTCTGATGCCGGGACAGAGAAGCAGCTGGGTGTGTCTGCATGAGAAGCTCTGCGTTGCCTGGCTGCCGGCCAGCACTGCCCAAATAGCCTCTGTGGCCTCGGCCACGCTCCTTTCCTCCATGGGTGGCAGTCTTCAGAGCTCTGGGTTGGGGGCAGTTGGGGATCTCATGTTGTGCTCCCTGGTTGAAGGAGCATGGGGGGCTGGAGGTGGGGCTGGGGTGGTGGCGTAGGGATGCCTGGCACCTGCATGGAGCTTTGGCTGGCTAAACGGCCCTTTCTGCTTGTCCTTCCTCCTTCCAGCCTCTCAGATGGAGATTAAGAAGCCCTTCATCCTTTCTTCCATGAAGCTGCCCTTGCAGGACAACAGCAATAAGGTGAGTGGAGGGACAGAAAGAGGCAGCTCCCCCCCCCCCCCAAGCCTGCTCTGCTAACTTCCAGCCGGGCTAAGTGCATTCAAGAAGCTTCTTGCCTCCCACAAGCTCTTAAAATGACAGCAAGCATTTATATGCCTCCCTCAAGCCCTCTCTGCTCTGGGTTGCCCTTTGTGCCGGAGGGCCAGAGGGGACAGTGGTGCCCCTGTGCCCAGCTTGTGGTTTCCACTTAGAGATGGGGTTGGGGGGAGTTGCTCCTCCTGCCTAAGGCGCCCTGTGGGGCAGGAGTTTGCCCAGCCCAGTGCAGCTGCTGCCCCTGGCGACAGTCTGGATCTTGCAGAGGACATGGCCGGGCCAAGCCCCTCATCCATGCCAGGGCTGAACGTGGCTCCCCTTTCTGGGCAGGGGGCCTGGAGCTGCTGCCTGGCTCTGTGTTTCATGTAGGAAATTCCTCATCCCACTCAGGGCAGCTGCCCTGAAAGGTTGCAGTTAAAGTCTGGTCAGGGAGGCCGGAATTGTGCAACCTGGTGTTTTGAAAGGCCTTTCCGTGGTGTTGGGGGAGCACTGCCAGGGCAGCAAGAGCCCCCTCCCTGCTCTCCTCTGGAGACCTGTGTGCAGGGCCATAGCTGTCCAACTTTTGGATTTGAAAATAAGGGATCAGCAGCCTCCCCTGTCCCGGGGACAGACTACGGGATATCCAGGATAGCAGCGGGAAACAGCGCTGGAATAAGGGAATTTCCCGCAAAAAAGGGAAGGTTGACAGCTATGTGCAGGGCAGTCCTGTGCAGCCCCCTCCCTTGAAGTCGGGGGGGGGGAGAGGAGGGGGGATGGGTCCCAAGGGCAGTCTACCCAGCTGGCAACTCCTCGGGTGCTTTTCCGCAGGTGAAGCGGGCCGTGGTGCAACTGATCAGCGCCATGGCCCACCACGGGTACCTGGAGCAGCCAGGCGGAGAAGCCCTGATCGAGTTCCTCGTCCGGCAGTGCGCCCTCCCCACGGACCAGGTGAGGCTCTTGCAGAGGAGCAGCAGGGCCCAGGCAGGCAGCCTCAAGGCCAGGCCTCTCCACAACTCAAGATCTGTGGAACAAGCGGGAGGCTGACCCTTGGGAGCCATTTGTGGGTATCTCCTCCGGGTCCAAGGCAGCGGCCAGCTTCTCCGGTTCAGTTCCCTTGACCCTGGCAATTCCAGGCCCCCACAGGCCTCAGGGTTGGGTCCCCAGTCTTCCCACCTGGGTTGATGGGGTGTCAAGGGTCTCAGTGAGGGTTTGTGGGACCCCCTGCCATTCTCGTGTCCACAGTGGTTCCACTTTGCAAAGGCCTTGTGAGAAGCAAAGTGGGGTTTTTTTGTGGTGGTTGGGCTCCCTACCTATGTAACTTTGATTCTGTCCAGCCCCCCCAGCTCCCGCGGAGACATTCCCTGGAAACGGAGGACTTGACGGACGGCCACGTCCGGGACATCAGCGTGAACACGCTTTTCCTCATCAGCACCACTGTCGACAGGATGGCCGACGTGAGTCTCCCTAAGGAAAGGGCCTGACGTGGCTGCTTCCCGGGTTGCAGATCAAGGATTTCTGCCGGGCTCCACCAAGTGGTGCCAAACTTCTAGCAAAGGCTGATCACGCAGAGTCCTCTTTAAAACCAGCTGCAGAGCGGCCGTCCCATCCTGGGCTCTTGCATGGGGCAGCCGTGACCAACCTGCGCTCCCTACGGCATGTGTGGTACCGTCCATTGCATGACCTGCAAAGTGTCCCAGGGATTTGTGGGGCTCCCCTTGGCTCCAAAGGGAGCGCAGAGAGCTTCCAAGGCAGTTTGGAGCCTGGGAAGAGTGGCAGGCGCTGAGCTGCGTGTGGGTCTTGCTCTGGGCCCCTGGACGCTGCACCAGCGGATTCTGCCTTGCTTGGAATGCTCTGGCTAGGGCCAGATTTTGAGGCCCGGCTGCGCTGGGGAGCCTCCTGCACCATCTGGCTTTGCTCCATGGAGACCTGCTGCTCTGCCTCGCCAAGGCCTGCTCCTCCCTTTCCCCTTGCAGGTCCTCTGGCCGTACCTCCTGGAGTTTGTGATCCCCATCCACTTGAGCAACGCCCTGACCCCGCTCTGCAAGAGCCTCATCTTCCTGGCTGCGCAGAGGCAAGAGAAGGATGAGCCCGACTTCCAGCTCCTCTACGAAGCCGGGGGTTGGTATCCCGCTGCTCTGAGGCCGGCTGGGTGCGCCCTCGCCGGGAGCGCTGGCTCTTTGCTGAAATCTCCGCATTCATAAAGTCAGCTTGCGCAAGCAGAAGGCAGGCGCCGCCTGATTTGGGCAGCTGTTGTAAATGCTGTTCTTCTGCAAACTACCGTATTTTTTGCTCTATAAGGCTCACTTTTTCCCTCTTAAAAAGTAAGGGGAAATGTGTGTGCGTCTTATGGAGCAAATGCAGGTTGCGCAGCTATCCAAGAAACCAGAACAGCAACAGGGATCGCTGCTTTCGCTGCACAGTGATCCCTCTTGCTGTTCTGGCTTCTGAGATTCAGAATATTTTTTTTCTTGTTTTCCTCCTCCAAAAATTAGGAGCATCTTGTGGTCTGGTGCGTCTTATAGAGCGAAAAATACGGTACCTTTCTGAGGGTGGGGCTGCAGAGGGCCTAATGGGGGTGGGGGCTGCAGCTTGAGTCCTGCACAGACCGGCTCTGATTTCTGAAGCTTCTGCGCAGGCCAGGCCCCGGGACCCGAACTCTTCCCTGCAAGGAGCCTGGCGGAGACCTTGGGGTTTTGCTGAAGGCTCTTCTGCCCCTTGCAGGGCAGTTGTGCTCCAAATGCAGATGATGATGTTGCTGCCCCCCACGCCTGCTTTCTCCCACAGCGCCTGGGCAGGCGGTCTTGCCTTACTGTTCATTCCCCTCTTTATTTGCAGCAACGCTTCCGACCCCTCATGCTCTCCTGGCAAGGCTTCTGGTAAGTGTGAGGAGCCAGTCTGATCCACGGGTGAGAACGCCTGTGGAGCCACACCGAGTGGTGCGTTGGCAACCCCGGCAGAGATGCCCCCGTGCCCTGGAGAACGGCTCTCCCCTCCCCAGTCCAGGCGCTCTCTCCCCGTGCCCAGCCACCCCTCCAGGTAGGCATGTGGCGCAAGTCTTCTCTGCAGGCAGTTTCTCCTCCCAGAGCAGAACCGGCCTCACTGGGGCTCCTGAGCTGCCTGGGGGCTCACAATTGGCCTAGGAAAGGCTGGTGGCACCCTGCTTCCTGCAGCAAGCCTAAGAGCAACCCTGCAGGATCAGGCCCAGGGGGGGGCCATCCCTCTCACCATCCTGCTCTCTCGGTGGCCAGCCAGACACCCACAGGGACACCCACAAATTATTACGTTGTGCAGTCCTCAGCCCAGAAGCTGTTCTTTCCGCAGGCCGGGTCCTCTGCTGTTGCAGCTGCCCGGATCTCTAGTGATGACTGGATTTAGACCAGGGGTTGGCAAGGGTTACCTTGCCTGGGCCGGTTCACTCCAGCAGAAATTCCTCTGTGGGCCGGATTGTGTGTGTGTGTGTGTGTGGGCGCACACAGCAGTGATTTTTGGCATCTGCAACTGTGCAGATGCAATTTTTGGTGTCGCGTTGTGCCGGTTTAGTGCAGCGCACGGGGACTTGCTGAGCAGGCGCTTGTGGGCCGCTTGTAGCCCATGGGCTTTAGGTTGCCTACCCCTGATTTAGACTCATCGGGTTGGAACATACACCCAAGACCACCAAGTCCAAACTCCTGCCATGCTGGAATCACAGCTGAAGCATCCCTGAGAGGTGGTCCTTTGCTGTCTCCCGCTGACCCCTCTCGCCCCAGGGAGAGCCCGGGTGCTGCTCTCAGCCAAAGGCTGTGCTTGGAAGCTCCCCAACTTGGAAGGGCTTTCTGTCTGTGGCTCCAGGAAGGCCTCCTTTCAACCCCCCTGCTCTTCTCCCTCCCAGGTCGTGTCTTCCCAGCCTTACGTGGGGGAGGGCCGTGCTGCCGCCGTCCTTCGCCTCCTGAACGTGCTCCACCTCAGCGTCCACAAGGCTCTGGGGCCGCTGTGGGGCAAGCAGATCCCCGCGTTGGTGGAACACCTGGAAGGTAAAGGTGTGGAGGCAGCTGCAGAGCACCTCTCTTGGGAAGGAACCCCAGCCCTTGACTCTTCTCCCGCCCCCTTTTTGACCGGGGGGGGGCACCTCCACACATAGTGGGAGCTACGAGCCTGGCCCCGAATGCAGAGCAGCCCCCCGAGGCTCTGGTGTCCACAGGATCCTTCCAGGGAATCTGTGGCGGTAGAAGCAGAAGCAGCCGCTCTATTGGGGGGGTGCCAGTTGTTCAAATATGGCAGGTGTTGGGTCTGCCTCCCAAGCCCAGTTCTGCCATTTCTGTGTCAGGACCCTGAACTGCAGAGCTTTTTTGGAGGGGGGGGGCTTGAGGAAGTCTCCCCCTTGGATGTGAAGAGAAGCCAGTCCCAGCCAGGAGGGGACAGGGTACTGAGCTCGGTGGGTCCTCAGGTATCGTGATGCAGAGCAGGAATCCTTATGCGAATCTCCTCTCCTCCTCTGTCTTCCAGCAAATACGAAGGCTTCTCTGTCCCAGAAGGAATGGGAAGACCGGCTGCTCAAGGTAAGCGAGTCTCCTCCTTCTTCCTCTGAGCCAGGGGCCCCTCGGAGCGGAGCATCAATCCTTTAGAGATATACACTTTTCAAATTTATACACTACATTAGTTTTACAATCCATTTAATATTCCAGAATTTGACTCCCTTCCCCCTTTTTCTGCTGTTCCTTAAATTTATTTAATATCTTCTGCAGATCCAAATTCATTTAACTTGCTCGTAAATATATACTGTTATAAAACTTGCAGGTTATTGTAGTAATCCTTCTAATGTTTTTAATCTGTTTACTAAATATTGAATATTTCCAGATAAATTGTAAACAGATAAAAACAGAGTTGAGCATCACTCTTGATGGTCCACTGGGAGGTTTGCTGACGCCCCTGTCCAGATGCCACGCTCCCTCCCTCCCTCCCTCCCCCAACTCCAGCCTCTTAACCTTGGCTCTGTGACAGTGACGGGGCCCTTGTCTTCCTGGAGAGCGACATGCCCACCTGTGCACCTGAGCAGCGCAATCTGATGCTTCCTCAGCTGTGGTGTAGTGGTTGAGAGCGGTGGACTCGTAATCTGGTGAACCAGGTTCGCTTCCTTACATGCAGCTGCTGGGTGACCTTGGGCCAGTCACACTTCTCTGAAGTCTCTCAACCCCACTCACCTCACAGAGTGTTTGTTGTGGGGGAGGAAGGGAAAGGAGAATGTTAGCTGCTTTGAGACTCCTTTGGGTAGTGATAAAGCGGGATATCAAATCCAAACTCTTCTTCTTTCTGGGTGCCCCCCCCCCCGCGTCTAGGGGGCTCAGGTGATACCCGCCTGTGGTTCTGAGGCTGCAGTCCTGGGCTTCATGCGCAGCTTCTCCCGGCGCACTTGGCTTCCCTCCAGGGCTCTGTGGTGCTTCTGGTTCCTGCAGAGCCTGAGGGGAGGGCAAGGGAGCTTCTGAACGGCTGGATCAGGCCAAAGGGGGCCCATCTGGTCCAGCCTCTTGTTCTCACAGGGGCCAAGCAGGGACCCCAAAGCGAAACTCACAAGCCGGATTCGGGCGCAAGAGCAGCTGTCTCTCCTCTTGCCGTTTCCAGCAACTGCAGTCAACATACCTGATTATTTAAAAAAAAAATTGTTTCTATTGATATACCAAAAAAGGAAAAAAGAAAACAAACATACAAACAGTGATAAAGACAACATTAATTACAAATCAATAAAGCAAAAAGTGGTCGTTGAACGATAGACCCTATTCCTTATTCCAATTATATATTATTTGTTGCCAGTACCCACTTTTATCATAGATTAACTACTTATTGGTTTATCTTAGGCCTCATATCTTTCTTAGAGCTACTACTGAAATTATTCAAATGCTGCGACAGAGTTTAAGCTGCTATAGTTGTTTTTCAAATAAACTTTGAAAACTTCCCATTTTGAGACAAAATCCTGTTTGATCTCCTGGACTTCTTCCTTCCTGCCCTTTGTGGGTCCTCTCGTTAATCCTTTCCTCCGGCATCTTTTATGTTAATCCAAATCTTTTACCCCTCCCTTGTGTCCAAAATTCACCATTACACTACAAGTGTTATTCCAACCCTACTAACAATTTTAACTGTTTACAGTGGTTTTTAAGATAAATTATAAAATTTCCCCATTCCTTATTAAAATTTTGGTCTTCCTGATTTCTGATTCTTCCGGCGATTTTCGCCATTTCGTCGTAATCCACCCACTCGATCTGCCCTTCTTCCCTGCTGGGGACTTTATCGAAATCCTTGGCCGTGCCCTTGGGCCAACGCTCTCCCTCAATGCCAATGCCTCTGCCCACAGTTCCTTCGACAGACCCTGGAGGCCATTTCGGACACACCTTGGACCAGTCAGCTGCTCCTGGAGATGGGCAGACAGCTAAGCAGTTACAACGGGTCTCCTCTGGAGAAGGTCTGTGGCCTGTTTGGGGAAGGGGCAAGGAGAGGGCAGGGCCAGGATCCAACCTCCTGGCTCTTGACCTGGGCTGAGTGATTCCTGCCAGGGGGCTGCGGGGTTGCAGCTCTCTTTAGGCCAGGGACTGCCCAGCTCCCCCTCTCTCCTTGGGGGTCTGCTGTGTCCTGAGGGGCATATTGCAGACAGCTCCTGGTGGGCAGTTGTTACAGCTGAGCTCATATTCCGGCTCTTGTTCCCCTTTTTCTCTTGCGCACCAGAACTTCCTCTACAAATGCATCGGGACGGCCTTGGCTGCTTGTCCAAACAAGGATCTGGTGCGGAAGCAACTCCAGGAGCTCCTGGAAACGGCCAGATATCAGGAGGAGGCCGAGCGAGAGGTGAGGGGGCGGGAATGGCTGCCCAAGGGGTGGGCAGAAGGAGGGCGGCTCTCTGGGCGAGGAGGGGGCCCCTGCCTGGTCTCCTTTGCCTTCCAGCTGGAGCTGCTTCTCTCCCCTGACGCCTGGTCTGCTCCCTTCCCTCCAGGGCCTTGCCTCCTGCCTGGGGCTGTGTGCCATCAGTCACCTGGATGAGACCCTTGCCAAGCTGGAGGAGTTCGTGAAGTCGGACGTCTTCAAAAAATCTGCAGGGCTCTTCAGTATCTTCAAGGTACGAGTGTCACTAAGACACACGTTTTCCTCGTGGGCAGCAGGCGAAAAGTTATTCTCTGAGGTGTTTGAAGACTGTTTGGTTCCGTTACTTTAACTGGAGATTCAGGCCCTGTCCTGTTTATCTTTTTTAAAGGGCCAGTGTTTGTACAATACCCAGATGGATCTATGCGAGAGCTTATGTATTCTAAGCATAATTAACTTGTAACAACTAAATATCTAGAGAGAACATGTATGTGTATGTATGTAAATATGTATGTAAGTAAATTGGACAAGATTAGCATCAATTATAAAATATAATGATGATGATGATGATAATAATAATAATTTTATTTATACCCCACCCTCCCCAGCCAAGAGACCGGGCTCAGGGCGGCTAACAACCAATAATAAAAACAAGTTGATTAAAATACAACAACAAAAAAAGATTAAAATACAACATTAAAATGCAGCCTCTTCACAGAATAGATTGCTGCTTGAAATCAGTGATCCAGAGCCGACTCAACCCGTAACTCTCCCCCCCCTTCCCCCTCCAGGATCGCAGTGACAACGAGGTGGAGAAGGTGAAGAGCACCCTCATTCTGTGCTACGGCTTTGTGGCCAAGCACGCCCCCAAGGAGCTGGTTCTGGCGCGGATCGATGCCGACATCCTCCGCAACATCTTCCTCTACTTCAACACCAAGGTGAGCCTGGGGTCTTGGGGTCAGGCGTGACCGGGGGGCGGGAGGAGGGCAGCCTCAGTGGCCTCTCAGTCCTGGCCTCCTGGAGGGTTAATGCCTGTCTCCTTTATTTTGTCCAGGTTCTGGGAATAAAAGTAGAAACCAAGGTACAGTGTCAGGCCCTTGGCTCGCACTCGCTCTGTCCTCTCGGTCTGCCTCTCTCTCTTCTCTAGTCAGCTCTTAGGAGGAAGGCTGGGGGGCAAGGCTCCCTGCCCCGTGGCTCCCATTGGTTTAACTGGCACAACTGGTGCCTGTCTGTCCTGTCAAGGCCAGGATGAGCAAGCTGGTGGCAATCTCCTGCCGCACAGAAGAGGGTCCCTGAATCCCACCCCTTCCCAAGCCCCCCTCTGGTCAGAAAGGAACTGGTCCCTGGTTTGCCAGCTGATCCTGGAAGCGCAGGCCTGGTCTGCCGAGGGCAAGCTCTGGGCAAGCTCTTGCCTGCCTCTGCTGCTGCTGCCGCCCCCTTGCAGGGCTTTGGGCAGCTGGTCCACAGAAAGGGGAAGGGCTGTGTAGCTCAGTGAGGAGAGCATCTGCCTTGAAAGGAGAGGGTTCAGTCCCCCCGGAATCTCCTGGTATGGTTGGGAGAGACACTTGCTTGAAACCCTGCAGAGCCACGGCTGCCGACCAGCCGTGCCAACCAGGCAATACTGAGCTTGATAGACCGGTATACGGCAGCTCCCCATGTCAAGGGCATCATAAAGGGGCTGAGGCAGTTGCCCACTTTCTAACTCTGCCCTCACCCCCAAGGTGAGGCTGAGGCCCCCAGTGCCCCTGGAAAGGGGTGTGTGTTTGGGTGTGTGTGCCCATTGCAAGGAGTCTCGCACTAACATTTTTCTTCTGGTCTGTCCTTTGCACTAATCTCTCTGGTGGGGTCACGCTGGGTGGTTCTGAGATGCTGGCCTGGAAGCCCAGTTGGCACTACGTCCTCCTCCCATCACTGGGGGGGGGGTTGACCTTGAGGCCCCCGGCAGTGAGGGCACTCCTGAGCAGAAGAGCCCAGGGCAGCAGAACCAGACTTGCTTCCGAGCAGCTGGAGGTTTGGCCAGGGCCCCCTTTGATCCCGCCTCCCCTGGAGCTTTCTTTTCTGGGGTGTGTCTTTGCTTTCCTCTGCCAGGCAGAGAAGGGCCTTGGGATGGAGCACCCCCTATTCTGGCCACGTTTCAGGGGGAGGCGGGTGCTCAGCCCCTTCCATATTCCTCCTGCCCGTGGCCTTCCTCTCCTGACCACGCCTGCCCCTCTGGGCCTGCCCTGGGCTGGGCAGTTCTCACCCATGTGGGTGGGTGGCAGTTGACCCTCCCGCCTCCGAGCGAGAGAGGGGCTGTGAGGCTGGCTCTGGTGCCCTCAGTCCCACCCTGCATCTTTGCCCTCAGGACCTGATGCTGAAGCTGTGCCTCATCCGGAGCATCTGCCTCATCTGCCAGGCCATCTGCAACAGCACCCAGTCGGGCGACTTCACCTTCTCCCGCAAGGCGGAGCTGGTTTCACAGATGATGGTGAGGAGAGGATGTTGCCATGGATGGGACCTGCAGCCGTTTCTGGCCTGTGTCCTCCTCACCTGCTCCTCCCGTTTGGCTCTCAGTTTAGCCTTGTCTCCCAAGCCCTGAGCATGCCCATGGCAGGAGAAGGAGTGACATGCTGCAGAGTGCTCTGAGCCCGTGCAGAGTGCATTCCCCTCCCTGTCTGGGGCCCAGTTTCTCTGGGCCGCCTGCTCCATCTGCAGAGGGGTCCTAGGTGCAAGGGGATGTACTCTTGCTGGGTTGTGAACCTTGGCCGCCCCTCTTCCTCCTTCGTGCAGCTTTGAAGACGGCTGCCTTGTCTGTCCTTCTGATCCACCTCCGCCTCTCCCACAAGGCTTGCAGCGTGGGGAGGGGCGTCATCCCGGGAGGGGCAAGGGGCTGTGGCAGCCGGCCTCCCTCCTCACGCTTTCTCTTCCGCAGGATTTTATCAAGGCGGAGCCTCTGGACTCCCTGCGAACTCCCATCCGCCAGAAGGCGATGACGGCCTGCATGTTCCTGGTGTATCCTTTGCCCCCCCCCCCCAGCCTGTATCTGAGGCACAACTGGGAACACCAGCCGGGAATGCCACAGGGTGCCCAGCTGAGGTTTTTTGGGGGGGATTCAGACTTGGGGGTTTGCTGAGAGGTTGGCCAGGAAGCCAAGAGCTGTCTGGCGTCCAGCTGGTCTCTTTGGCCGCCGATGCTCCTCCAAACCTGTCTAGCGCATCTTCCATAAAATGAACTGAGCCCACCAGATCTGAGAGCCACACATGAATGGTGCTTTGGGTGGAGCTCTTCCCTTTCCTGCCCCTAGGGGTGCCCCTGCTCAGGAGTTTTTCCCAGGCCCCTTAACTTGCTCTGCAGGGTCCTGGAGCCGCCTCTGAGCGAGGCTGAGAAGGCTGAGCTGGTGGAGACCTGTCTGGGCAGCGTCCTCCCTCTCCCCCTGCCGGAAGCCCCCAGGGAGAAGGACGGGGGGCTGGAGGCTGAGCACAAAGAGGTACGGCCGGACGGAGCTCCCTCTGCCTCCCTCTGCTGCTTTGTTGGGCATGCAGGGACGGGCTCTGGCAAGCACCTGGTTGCCCTTGTCCAGGTGGCACTGGTGGAACTCCTTGCCGCAGGTCGACATGGTTCCTCCTCTGGCGTTTGTCAACCGGCCCCCCTCCCGGGGGAGTTCCAGGTGGCTGTGAGTGGGGGAGCTGCATCCCTGGGTCCCCTCCGCTTGGGCCTGTGCAGATGGGCCTTTGGCGCCCAGGACGGGCAGGGGCAGAGACCCTCCCAGGAGTGTCTCTGGGCTCCACAGGACATGGGACTGGGCTTCTGGGGTGGGGTGGGGGGTGGGAGAAGCTGTGTGGAGCTTTCGCACCCAGTGGGAGGCATCACCTTCCCTTCCTTTTCCACACTCAGCCTCTGTGGTGCGACACCCTCCGTGCCCTCAAGGACCTGCTGAAGAGCATCCTGCACAGACACATGACGCCCCACGGCCTGCAGACCATGTTTGAGGTAGGGGGAGCAAGGAGAGAGGCCCAGGGGGCTCCCACAGCCCTCCTATGGTGGGTGGGCCTTGCGCATTGAGCAGCCGCCCTGGCCCACCGGTGGCAGTCCCTGGAGAGAGGGGGAGGCATCCCGTCTGCCCCCTTCTTCCCCACCCTCTTGCTCCAAGACACCAGCTCCCTCCTTCTGGGCAAAGGGCTGAGAGATCTTTCCTCCCAGGGCCACCCTTTGCCCGGCCTCTGCTGCTGCCTTCCGGGGGCTCTTGCGAGGGGACCCTCTGTGGGATCTCTCAGGCCGAGCTGCCATTTCCGCCCTCTCCCTCCGCAGCACCTGAGCCCCTGGATCAAGTCCACCAAGGAGCACGAGAGGGAGCGAGGCGTGGAAGTGAGCGCGGCTGTCTTGGAGTTCTATCGGGAGAAGCTGAACGTCAACGTGAGTTGCCTGCCTTCCCCTCCCTTCCGCAGCCACAGGGCTGCCTTTGATTTGCTTTGCAGCCTCAGTCCAGTATACCTGAAGGAGCGCCTCCACCTCCACCATTCTGCCCGGACACTGAGGTCCACCTCCGAGGGCCTTCTGGCGGTTCCCTCCCTGCGAGGTTACAGGGAACCAGGCAGAGGGCCTTCCCGGTAGTGGCACCCGCCCTGTGGAACTCCCTCCCATCAGATGTCAAGGAAATAAACTACCTGACATTTAGAAGACATCTGAAGGCAGCCCTGTTTAGGGAAGCTTCTAATATCTGATGAATGATTGTATTTTAATGTTTTGTTGGAAGCTGCCCAGAGTGCCTGGGGAAACCCAGCCAGATGGGTGGGGTATAAATAATAAATTATTATTATTATTATTATTATTATTATTATTATTATTATTATTATTATCATTTGACGGGAGGGCATTCTGCAGGGCAGGCCCCTTCTGTGCCAAAAGAGCTCCCGATGCAAGCCAAGCTCTTGCAAGAGTGGGGAGCCACCTGCTGCCTTGCACAGAGTTTGGGGCTCTCTCTGGCTCCTGGGGGGCTCCTGTGAGCCCTTGGCCCTGCTGGCTTGCGTGAGTTTGACCGACAGCGGCTCAGGTTGTTGTTGTGGCCCAGTGCTGCCCCCTTGCGGGGACTGTAACTGGGGCATGGCATGGCAGCCCCCTTGCCGCCGTGCTCTCAATGGGCCTCCTGGTGCCCTGTGTTCCTTGTGCCCAGACGGTGGTCCCTTTCTACAACGTGGGGCTGCTGATTGCGCTCTTCGCCCCCCGCTGCACCGACTCCCTGGCCGGCACCCGCCAGCACGCGGTCGACTGCGTCCACAGCCTTTTGTACATCCAGCTGTACTATGAGGGTAAGAGCCAGGGCCAGCGCTTGTTTCTTGGGGGGGGGGTAGGGGTGGCAAAAGCGCGAACCTTCCTGGTGGGATCTCTCTGTCCCTCCCTCTCCTCCTGTGTAGGGCCAGCCTGGCCTCTGCAATACTTGGCTCTGCCAAGGCTGAGTTCAAGGGGCTGGTTCAGGTGTAGGAAGCCTTGCGCGTCTTGGCACCAGGATCCCTAACAATCTCCCACCCCTTCCGTACCCCAATCTCGGGGGCCCCTGCAGATCCCATCTCCCCAGGAGGGCCCCTTGCATACGATGCACAAACAGGGGCCCCCCCCGCCCCATGTGATCTCCCTCCTGTGACATCCCATACAGGGGCCTTTCTGGGGCCCAATGAGGACTTTGGTTTGTCGACCAGCCTTTTAAGTGATTTGCTCGTCTCTGTATCTGGACTTGACATTTCATTCATGTGTTTCTATTGTCAAACTTTACAGAAAGCAATTCATTAAAATCCCAAATTCATCGAAAGAGTATTTTAACCAGGGCTTGCTCCCACCTCCTGGCTCCCACCGGCCTTGTTTTTCCTGGTGGGGGGAAAGCAAAATGAGTGGGAACTGGAGAACTTGATCTCTCCCTTTCCCTTGAACTCGCTGGCACTCAGTCCAGTCCCCCCCCCCAAAAGATGAAGAGCAGCGGTTGTTTGGGGTGCTGGTTCCTTCTCTGGACAGCAGAGGGGGCTATATCGCTTGCGCCGGCAGGAGCTGCTGGGATTGCCAAGGGGGCTTGCCGGGGGGGGGGGGGGAGATGGTCCTGGAAGGGCAGCTGTGTAGCCCAGATGGGCAAAGCCGCCCCCCCCGATGCCCCCAAAGACCTGGCTGCCCTTCTCCGTCCGCGCAGGGTTTGCTCGAGATCACAAGGACGAGTCTCTGGAGAAGCTGAAAGCCCTGAAGACCGGCCTGAGAGACCCCGACGTCAACACCCTCTTCCAGGCCTGCTGCAACATAGCCCAGGTGGGACCATGAGATGCTCAGCCTGGGCGGGGGGGGGGTGCTTGTTGCCCGAGGGGGTGGGGGGCTTCCCTTTGGTCTCTTGGGGCAGCTGGGCCGGTTCCTTGCCTGATGAGTTCCTGTCCTCCTCCTTTTAAGGTATTTTAAATATTTGTTGGAAGCCGCCCAGAGAGGCTGGGGAAGCCCAGCCGGATGGGCAGGGTACAAATAATAAATTATTATTATTATTGCTTGGCCCAACAGGTAATAGCCAAGCGCCTCCCCCCCGACCAGCTGCTCAGCCTCCTCCTCTCCATGCTGGAGGGCTTGGCGGATCCGGACAAGAACTGTTCTCGCGCAGCCACTGTGGTGGTCAACTCCCTCCTGAAGGAGCGCGGGGCTGTCCTGCTGGAGAAGGTGAGGCGGAGGTGGGGGGGGGCTCCCCTCCCTCCCTCCCACCTTGGGCTTTTGAATGTCCATGGGTGCTAGGAGGAGGGCTGGGGGGGGCTCTCCCTGGGTTGGGATCCTGGGTCTTTGGGGCAGAGGCTCAGCGGGCTTCTCTGTGCTGCCCCTTCTTAATGAAAGAATTGTAGAATTGGAAGAGACCCCCCCAGCCAGGGTTGTCTAGTCCAACCATAGCTGTCAACTTTTCTTGCAAGGAATCCTATTCGGAATAAGGGAATTCCCCATAAAAAAAGGGAAACGTTGACAGCTCTAAGTCCAACCCCCTGCAATGCAGAGGTTGCTACTAAAGCATCCCTAACGGGGTTCCCCTGTCGCAGGTGTTTCAGTTGTGATGTGATTCCTGCATTCTTGGAGAGCCAGTGTGGTGTAGTGGTTAAGAGCGGTAGTCACGTAATCTGGGTAACCGGGTTCGTATCTCCGCTCCTCCACATGCAGCTGCTGGGTGACCTTGCGCCAGTCACACTTCTCTGAAGTCTCTCAGCCCCACTCACCTCACAGAGTGTTTGTTGTGGGGGAGGAAGGGAAAGGAGAATGTTAGCCGCTTTGAGACTCCTTAAAGGGAGTGAAAGGCGGGATATCAAATCCAAACTCTTCTTCTTCTTCTTCTTGTAGAGGAGTTGGCAACAAGTGCCAAGTGTGTGTGGGGGGGGCCTCTGCAGCGGCATTGAGGCAACGGGGACTCCAGAAGCCCTTACGTGCCCCCCCCCCCCAGGACAGTGGTTCTCCACCTGTGGGTCCCCAGATGATGTTGGATTACACAGTGGCGTAGCATGGGTTGTCAGCACCCGGGGCAAGGCAAGTAATTTGCGCCCCCTAACCCGTGGATTTGCGCCCCCTAACCCCCAGATGTTGCGCCCGGTGCGGCCGGCCCCCCCTGCACCCCCCACGCTACGCCACTGGGATTACAACTCCTATCATCCCTGAGTTCTGGCCTTGCTATCTAGGGACGATGGGAGTTGTGGTCCAACAATTCTGGGGACCCCCAGGTGGAGAGAGGGTGGAGCTGAGGGGTCCCTCCTTCCTCCTGCTCTGCCTGAGGGGTGCCTGTCGCAGCAGCCTCTGAGCCCCCTGTGCCCCTGCAGGTGCCGGAGATCCTGGCGATGGTGCACTCCAAGCTGCAGGAGGTGGAGGAGGAGGCTGTCCGGAAGGCGGCCCAGCAGACGGTCCACATCCTGGCCACGCAGCACAAGGCCGCCGTGGTCTCCAGCCTCCTGGGCAACCCTCTGCCCTTGGACAGGTAGGCGGCACCTGCGTCTGCCGGAGCCCTTTGGCCAAAGCCTTTGCCGCTGCCGCCGCAGCTGCTCCTGGTGGCCCTGCTGCAGGGGGGGCTTCTCGCCCCCCAGGGTAAGGAGGTGGCGCACAACCCTCAGGAAGGCTCCGGCCGAGGTCAGCCAGGCCAGGAGGAAGCCCTGATGCCGCCCAAGGGGTCTCTTTCTCCCTTGACCCTTCACACGTCTGCTTCCTGCAGCCCAGAGGGTCTCTCCTGCCAGGGCTCTGGCTGTGGCTCTGGGGAGCCCCTCTTGAGTTCAGCCCCAGGGGCTACGAGGCCAAGCGGGGGAGGGACCTCTGCTGGGTCAGGAGCCAGAAGACCCTGAGACTGAGCATCCTGGGCTGGCAGAGCCCCTGTATCTGGCTGGTGCCTGAAAGCATGGGACTTCCTGTCTCCCAGAGCAAGCTTGTCCCCCTGCAGCCATATAATAATAATAATAATAATAATAATAATAATAATAATAATAATTAATACCCCACCCATCTAGCTGGGCTTCCCCAGCCACTCTGGGCGGCTTCCAACAAAAGATTAAAAATACACTAAAACATCAGTCATTAAAAGCTTCCCTAAACAGGGCCGCCTTCAGATGTCTTTTAAAAGTCTGGTAGTCGTTTTTCTCTTTGATATCTGCTGGGAGGGCGTTCCACAGGGTGGGTGCCACCACCGAGAAGGCCCTCCACCTGGTTCCCTGTAGATTCACTTCTCGCAATGAGGGAACCGCCAGAAGGCCCTCGGCGCTGGACCTCAGTGTCCAGGCTGGACGATGGGGGTGGAGACGCTCCTTGGCCTGGGGAGCCTCTGACGCTGGCCTTCTCCTCCTTCCCCATTTCAGCTGCAGCTGCCTGATGTGGCGGGCCCTGGCCTCGGAGCCCCCCCTCGCCACCCAGGTCTTGGAGCTGCTGCTGGAGAAAGTGAACCGGGACGTCCCCTACAAGGAGAACAAGAGTTTCTTGCGGGGCAGCAGCTCTGAGCGCGTGGCCACTTTCTTCCCCCTGGCGGTGAGTGTCCGGCCGGCTTTCTAAGAAGCCCTCCTCCTCCTCCTCCTGCTGCCTCTTCCTTGCCCCCCCGCCCCCCACACCTGGGCTGCTGCCGCGCCCCCTCCGCTGCCCTCATTTCCTCCCCTCGGGTGTCTGTGCCAGGCCTGGTCCCTGGAAAAGAGGCCTTGCCATATAATGCCTATTAGCGCTAATCTGCCGGCTCATAAAGGCCCTCTCAGGTGTTCGTCCTCCAGGGAGATCGCTTTGCGTTTTATCCCCCCAAGAAAATAAACGCCGCCACTTGGCAGCTCTGTGAGCAGGAAAGCAGCTGTGAAAATTTCCTCCTCCTCCGCCGAACCAGACGCAGATGCCAGCGGATCCGTCATGCTTGAAAGCCGACCCCGGCCCCAGCATCCCCCCCCCCCCGGCCCACCCCAGGGCCATTGTTCAGGAGCAGCCCAGCCTCTCCGCTTTCAAGTGGCCACGGCAGCGAGATGCGACACACAAACACACACCCACACACACACACAGGAGTGTGTCTGCTGTGGTTGCTTGACCCCACGGAGTTCTGCTTCAGCCTTCAGACCTGTGCGTTGCTCTTCAGCCCCACCTGCCTCCCAGCAGCCAACACTGGGGGGGCCCCCAGGAGCAGAGCAGGCCCATCTCTCCACACTGGCCGGCAGCAAGGCTCCCGGGGTTTCCTGCAGGGTGGGGAAAGGGGGGACCTCCTGCCCCCCAGAAAGCCCCAGGGACGCCTCCATCCTCCCAGGGACATTTGAGCCCTCTGCCTTGGGGGCAGCCTGCTTGAGCGCCCCAGGGTGCCTCTCCCGGCTCTTGGTGCCCCTCCTGACCTCCCCCTCCCCCCTCCAGGCCACCTGCGCTCTGCATGAGATCATGTCTGTCCCGGAGTGTGGCCCAGCCATCGTGGGCCTCTACGCCGAGCTCTTCGTCTCCCTCCTGCTCCGGGTCAGCTGCGCGGTGGGCGTCCATCTCCCCAAGAACATGCAGTCCAAGGAGAGGAAGAGCGCCGGCCGCGGGCAGCCCCTCCGGCCGCTGGACCCCTGCAGGTACCGCTGGGCCAGCCCCCTCAGCTGCTGCCTCCCTCTACCTGCCATGTGGAACTGATTTTGTTGGGGGTTTGTTTTTTTCACCAACACGGCAGCGGCGGCAGCGAGGTCTCCGCACATAATCTGATGGTTGGGTAATGCGCCACGGCCCATAACGTATTAGGTATGAAGGCAGGCCTGACCTCGGCGGGGGGATTAGCTCCCCCCTCGCTTTCCACACACTCGCCTCCCCCTAAATCAGGAAATATTAAATCGCTCTTCCTGTTGCAGCCTGGCTTGTGGTTTTCGCCTTCGCATTCTTTGCATGGTGCGTGCAGAGGTGCCCTCGCACTCTCTCTCTCTCACGGCTGCCGGGTTGGGTTACGTCTGCCTCTCCAGCAAGGCAGGGAGGAGCTGCTCAGGGCTGCACAGGCCAGGGAAGCGTTTTCCTGAATAAAAATTGAATTTTTTGGGGGGTGCACATTCAGAGCAGCCCTGCTGTGAATCGCTGAGAGCCTGGCTCTCCCCCCTGCGACAGGCAGAGCAGCAGTGCTGTGGATGCCTTGTCCCGGGGGGGGGGCACCTCTGGCCATCGCCTGCACTTCCTTCATCCACTCCCTGCCCCTCCTCAGGGAGGTGGGGCTTGCTTTTTGGTTTCTGTGGGGCAGTGTCAGACGCAGCAGGTGTTTCCCCTGCGTGTGGTCTCCTGCGCCACTTGCATCGGCTGGGGGACGACCCTGCGCCCCCTGGCTCCCCCTGGCACCTTGGCCTGGCAGTCAGCGGCTGCACTGGGTGCTTCAATTTGACCGTGTTTCTTAATGGTGTCGACGCCCGTCCAGGGGCCACAGCGGCACTCGCCTGCCAAGGGTGGGAGGGAAGGGTCTGTTTGGCCAGGGGGTCCCTTGGCCCGTGTGCCTGTGGGTGCTCACCGCTTCTACGCCATTTCAAGTTGGCTGCTCCACTTAGAAGCCCGCAGGGTCAGCCTCCCAGGGGTGGCGGATGCCCCTCGCTGGCCTACCAGCAGGCAGGGCACAACTTTGGCTTCGCTGCCCCAGCTCCTGGCTTCCTTTCCCTGCGCCAGAGAGGGGGAGCCTGCCGTCCTCCAGAGGTTCTTGGACTCTCAGCAGGGCCAGTGGAAAGGGATGCTGGGAGTCCAGCAACATCCCTGGGGGGCCACAGAATCACCCCCCTCCCCGGTTCGAGTTGGCAAACTCCCTTGGTGTGTTCCACGAGAGCTGTGTGCAGACAGCAAACAGATTCCCAACTGGTTGGTGAGCCGGATCCTGGCAATGACTGGAGTCTCCATGCCAGGTCCCCCCCCCCCCACGTAGCCAGGCTGGGTCCAGAGAAGGGCACCTGTCTCTCCTCTCGGACGCTGGTGGAGAAGAGCAGGCTGCCCTCCTGGTCTGTGTGCGAATGCTGGTTTCCTGCTTTGGAGGACCCCAAATCATCATATCCTCCCCTCGTATTTTGGGCTTAGTGTGACAGGACAATGGAGGTTTTCCAGATGTCACGCTCCGCTCACGGCGCAATAATCCCACCCCCATAAAACACTAATGCAGGCAAAACCTCCTCTGAGCAGCCGCGCCAGCCGCCCGGGGCTTCTTGGCATTGCGGCCGACAGCCTTGAGCACCTCCAAGAGGTGCCTGGGGTGGCAGGAGCCACGGATCCGGCCCCTCTCCCCCCCTCCCCTCTCTCAGAGGCAGAATCGAGTGGACCTTTTCTCTCTCTCCCCCCCCCCCCCCAAGCTCTGCCGTGGAGACCCTCAAGGCCATGCTGACACAGGGGGGCAGCGAAGAGGTGGCCAGGGCAGTGTCGGCCTCGGGCGGCTGGGAGTCCCTGAGAAGCGTGGAGAGGCACCATGATGGCGTTGCCGTCTTGGCCAGGTGAGCGGCTGGGTGGCAGGCAGAGGTGGCTCTGCCCGCTTGAGCCCATCTCCTGGGGCTGCCCTGGGCAGGGGGACGTGGCTCAGCTGGAAGAGCCTGGGACCAGTTCCTGGCCTCTCCAAGGTATAGGTCAAGGGACCCCTGACCATTAGGTCCAGTCGTGGCCGACTCTGGGGTTGCAGCACTCACCTCGCTTTACTAGCCGAGGGAGCCGGGTGCAGCTTTCGGGTCATGTGGCCAGCATGACTAAGCCGCTTCTGGTGAACCAGAGCAGCGCACGGAAATGCCGTTTACCTTCCCGCCGGAGTGGTACCTATTTATCTACTTGCACTTCTTCGTGCTTTCAAAGTGCTAGGTTGGCAGGAGCAGGGACCGAGCAACGGGAGCTCACCCTGTCACGGGGATTTGAACCCTGCTCGGCAAGCCCTAGGCTCTGTGGTTTAGCCCACAGCGCCACCCGTGTCCCAGACTCTCGCCAAGTCACGCACAATTAGGCCAGGAGCGGAAGGGGCTCTTGTGTTGAGATGCTTGCTGCAATCCCAAGAAACCTGTTTGCCAATCCCAGAGACATACATCCTGTCCTGTTGCCCTGGCGGCGGGCAGCAGTCAGTCAGTTCTGGTTATCTCTCTTTGCCCCCCAGGCTCTTGGCTACTGAGCCTCCCCATTTGGCCCCGGGGCTGAGCGGAGCTCAGGGAGATGGCAGGGAGACAGGAGAGGAAGAGCCGCTGGGCTGAATCTCCTGGCAGGGAGTTATTGGGAGGGGGAAGCAGTGCTGGACATGGGAGCCCCTTCCCCTCCCGCTTCCCAAGGAGCAGAGCTGGCATGGGGGGGGGGGGGCTGCCCCCTACGTGGCGAGAGGCGTTCTCAGTTGGGGTGGGTGCTCTCTCCTTCCTTCCGCAGCGCCATGGCGAAGCACGCTGGGCCCAAGCTGCCCCTGATTGTGAAGACCCTCTCCCCCATGCTGAACAGCATCTATGACAGCCAGCGCTTGACCACCACGGCCTTCTTTGCGGAGGTGGGTCCACGAAGGGGCCGGGGGTCCTGCTGTTGGCCTTAGCCAGGGTGGGCAAGGCAGTAATGAGAGGGGAAACTGCAAAGGGGGGGACTGCCAAGAGCTTCTAGTCTGGCGGTGTCTGTGTGTGTTGTGGCCATGGACCCCTCCCTGGAGACTCTCCGAATATTTGTCCTCTCCCCCCACCCCTGACTAGTAGACTGGCAGGAAGGTGGCCAAGGGGGGCCCCTCCCTAGCCAAGACTGCTGTTTAAGCAGAACCTGGGAAGCTGCCTGTCCCTGTCCTTATTGCCGGCACTGACTGGCAGCAGCAGGAACGGCTGCAAGTGGGGACTGAACCTGGGACCCACTGCATGCAAGGCAGGGGCTCTGCCTCTTAGCTCCCTTTTTCCCGCCAGAGGGAAGCCTGCCCCTCAGCCCCAGCAGCCAGCAACGCAGCGCTTCATCGCTCCTGCCATGCCACTCTGAGGAATGGGGTCCAGCTGCTGTGTCAGGCCCCCCCCCTGCTGCTGTAACCCCTATACCTCCTTGCCCGACTCCCCACTTCCAGCTGGGGCTTTCCAAGTGGCCTTGTCGCTGCCCGGCTTGATCCTGGCTCATAAACTACCTATTTACGTCTCCGCTGATGGAGTGGCCTGGGATTGAGCGGTGGGGAGTCCTGTGGCTGGATGTGGGCCCAGAGCCGAAGGGCTGGCTGCCTGCCTGGGCCTGCCGTCCGGCTGAAGCTTTAAAATAGCAGCTCTGAGAAGCAGGCGCCTGCGCCCCCCCCCCCCAGGAAGGTGATGAGGTGTGAGCTGCCCTCCACTCTCACCCGATGCGCCAGGGACAGAGGGAGGCGTCTGGCCAGGAAAGGCTCCGAGGCAAGAGAGCAGGGCTGGGGGGGGGGGGGCTTGGTCCTTCTCCCTTCTTGTCTGACCCTGAGCCCTGGGGAGCCTCCTCTGGAAGGTGGGGGGTCCTGGGGCACCTCAAGGGGAGACTCAGACTCTGGGGAGGGTGGCCAGTGTGTCTCTGGCTGTGTCTCTGTGTTCACTGCTTGTGCTTTTCAGCTCCTCAGCAGCAACGTGGTGAACGACCTGGTCCTGCTGGCGTCCGTGATGGACAGCATGACGGCCCGGCAGAGGGACCCCTGCACCTCCGTGCGGATGCTGGCCCTGCGTGGCTTGGGCAACATGGCTTCGGGCTCGCCGGAGAAGGTGAGGGCGGATGCCGGTGGATGCCCGCTCCCGGGAGGGCACCTTCCCTTTCCTCCTCCCCAATATCTGCCAGGACGAGGCTGCTCTCGCTTGGGCAGAGCAGGCACAGGAGGGGTGCCAGGGTGGGCTTTGGCCCTGGCCCCCTCTGGATCAGTGCTGCCACCCTGGTCTGAGGGGCAGCAACTGCAGCAGAGGCGCACCCATCCCTGGCACTGCCACTGATGGTGCCTGGTGTGTGCCCCCCCCGCGCAGGTGAGGCGTCACGGGGCTCAGCTCCTGGCTTCCATGATGAACGGCATGGACGACAAGGACGACCCCCACAGCCTGGTGGCCCTGGAAGCCATGGGGGGCCTTGCCAAGATCCTGGGCTTTCTGGAGGAGAGGGACGTCCGCTCCATGCTGCTCCACATCGCCATCCGCATCCGGCCCTTCTTTGATAGCGTAAGCGCTTCCGGGAGGGGAAGCTGGCCTGGATGATGCCCTGGCCAAGGGGCTGCTGGGGCAGAAGGCAGCTCAGCCCCGGGGGGACGGGGGGGGGGACAGCATGCCAGAGCTCTTCCTAAGGCAGGTTTGGGTCCTTCCCTGCTGGTGGGGATCCTGGTCTGTGGCTGGGGGGAGGAGCTTGTGTTTAATAAGAATAATATTAATATTAATAATAAAAATAAATTTTGTTTATACCCCACCCTCCCCTGCCAGAGCCAGGCTCAGGGCAGCTAACTACATTAAAAACATAATAGGGGAAAGAAAAGGGGAAAAAAGAAAAAATAAACAATTTAAAATACAGGTTAAAATGCAATTTAAAATGCAGCCTCATCAAAGCCATAAGGGGAGGGATACGTAAGGGTCAGACTGAGTCTGAACCGAAGGCCAGGTGGAACAGCTCTGTCTTGCAGGCCCTGCGGCAAGATGTCAAGTCCCGCAGGGCCCTGCTCTCTTGGGACACCACCCTGAGAAGGCTGGATGGCAGAGGACAGGCAGGGCCCTCCCTGGGCCGCTTTTGCCACAGCCCAACAGCTGGCGCTGCTTCGCTTGCAGGAGAAGCACGAGCTCCGCCGATCGTCCATCCTCCTCTTCGGCCACCTGACCAGGTTCAGTGCCGGCAGCTGCGAAGAGGCTTTCTTTGAGCAGATCCTGAATGGGCTGGTCACGCTGCTGCTTCACCTGCAGGACCCAAAGCCAGAGGTCGTCAAGGTGCGTGTCTCTTCGGTTGGAGGGGCTGTGGCTGGCACGGGGCGGGGGGGCAGGATTTGCTCTTGGGGCAGCTGACAGGCCGCCCCCACGTTCTCCTTGCAGGCTTGCAAGTTTGCCCTGCGCCAGTGTGGCCCCAGCATGGGCTGCCCCGTCCTTTGCGACATGTTCCAAAACCACCTTCATGAGGACCGGAGCCTCCACTATGGCGAGTTCATGAATGACGTCTGCAAACACCTGGTGAGTATGAAGTGGGGGGGGGGGGTAGCGGAGACCCTGCCTGAGCAGAGCGCATGGCCCCCAAGCCCCCCCTCTGAAATGGCACAGCAAGGGGTCCCCCTCTCGGCCCCAGAAATGTTTTTCCTTTCCTTCTTGTCCAGAGACCCCCTTTCCCTCCCCGGGCAACTGGCAGACACCTTTTTAAATTTTACCCAGTCTGTCTCTGGACCACTGCAATGCTTTTACAGTGGTACCTTGGGTAACAGACGCTTCAGGTTACAGACTCCGCTAACCCAGAAATAGTGCTTCAGGTTAAGAACTTTGCTTCAGGATGAGAACAGAAATCGTGCTCCGGCGGCCCGGCGTCAGCAGGAGGCCCCATTAGCTAAAGTGGTGCTTCAGGTTAAGAACGGTTTCAGGTTAAGAACGGACCTCCGGAACAAATTAAGTACTTAACCTGAGGTACCACTGTATTATCATCTACCCCCATGTTTTTTGGTTTTAATGTTTGGAAAGTCACTGGGATATTTTTCTAGTGAGTGCCTAGCAATAATAATAATAATAATAATATATTATTATTTATACCCCACCCATTGGGCTGCGTTTCCCCAACCACTCTGGGCGACTTCCAATCAAATGTTAAAAACAATACAGCATCAAGTATTAAAAACTTCCCTAAACAGGGCTGCCTTCAGATGTCTTTTAAAGAGAAGATAGGTGCTTATTTCCTTCACATCTGAAGGGAGGGCCTTCTACAGGGTGGGTGCCACTACCGAGAAGGCCCTCTATCTGGTACCCGGTAACCTCACTTCTCGCAATGAGGGAACCAGAAGGCCCTCGGTGCTGGACCTCAGTGTCCGGGCAGAACGATGGGGGTGGAGATGCTCTTTCAGGTATACAGGAAGTCTAATAAATGATATTTTAAACAAGCAGTTAAAAGGCAAGATAAACTACCTTGGTTTATGCCAGGCCAGATCCCCCATGAAGCAGGTAGCCTCACGCAGCCCGAGGGTTGTGACAACCGAGATGGCAAAGAGCGGCCTTGGTGCCCTGGCAGAAAAGGCTCTGTTGCTCGTGCCCGTCTTCCAAATCGGACGCTGAGCAGAGCCTCGGACGTTTGCCCTGAGAGCTCAGCCGGGCTCATGGGGGTGGAAGCCGTTCTTGAGAGGTCCTGCTTAGGGCTCTAAAGGACTCCAAAGTGGGCTGGGGAACAAATGGGGCGGCCAATGGAAGCAGAACATCCCTTAGTCTTGGTGATGTTGGGAGGGGGGTGGAGAAGGGAGATGTCTCTGCTGCTCCCCCTTCCTGCGGGGGCAGGTGGACGGACTCTCCCGAGGGGGGGGGTCTCCCCTCCAGTGCCGACTGCTCACCTCCGCTGGGTCTCCCCTTCCTCTTGGCAGATGCAGTCTTACCCCGACACGCTGAGTCGCCTGGTGGCCACAAACCTCTTCTACTTCAAGAGCAACTGGCCGGACATCCGGGCGGCTGCCCCCATGTTCGTAGGTGAGGCGGGCAAGGGGCACCCTGAGCAGAGCGGTTCCTGGCCACCCCTTTGTCCCACAGCTGGGTGGGCATCAGGGGATTTGCCCCTTCCATTGCCCTGAGCGTCACCCTCTTGCCCTCCCCTTCCAGGCTTCCTTGTTCTCCACGTGGACAGAGAGCACAGCCAACAGCTGGACCTGGATGAGCTCATTGCCGGTGAGTCTCAGGGCTGGCGCAGGACGCTTTGCCGCCCGAGGTCTCCCCCTCCACCCAAGGCCAGCTCCTGTCCCTTTGGCAGCTGAGGCTGGGTCCTTCCTGCTGTGGTGCCCTTCCAGGGTACTAAAAAATTGGTGCCCCCTGGCAGGGGTGAGGGCGGCAGCTCCTGGGGGGGGGGGGGCTTTTGCTAGGCTTGCCTTGCCCTTGCAGCTGGGCACTGGGGTTCTGGGGTAGAGGCGCAGGTGGCAGAGGCTGGCAGGGAAGTGTCTCCACCTGAGGTTCAGTGGAGGCAGAGTCGGCCTTGACACCCATCTCGGAAGGAGGCGGGAAAATGCAGGTCACGGACCAAGCCTGCGTGCTGTGCTAATGGGCCAAATGTTCTTCCTTGGGGACCGTTGCCCCCTTTATTGGTCTTCCTATACAAGGAGGTTGTTAATGAGGGTGGTGTCTATAGGGAGGTGGGAACTGAAGAGAGCTGGAATCCTTCCTGCAAAGTGCAGGCAGCACACGGCCAGGGACCACCCGGGCATTGCAGGCGAGGGCTGCCTGTCCTTTGGGGGGGAGATGGGGGGCCACCTGCACCTCTGGCTGCCCTCAGGCGTGCTGGGGCTGGAGGCCCAGCGATGTGAAGTGGGGCGATCAGACATGCCCAGTGCATGTCCCTCCCTGAGCAGGGACCTGCCATTCAAAGCGCAGCAGAGGAAGCCAGTTTGAGTAACGAACTTTCCTGGATTTCGGGGCTGTTTTTCCTTGTCAGCAGTGACCTCATCGCTTCGAGTAAGACTCGGAAAATCTCTGAGCTTTCCAGCAGAGCTTAAAAACCACTAAAAAAGGGAAAACTATCTTTCCGTTGGCTGTTGGAGTGGTCCTGAAGAGAGGCCCGTCTGTTTGCCGGAGTGGGGGATGCAATGGGGGAGCGGGGAGGCCAGGCTCCGGATGGGGTCACCGCAGCTTCCCGTATTGAGCGGGAGGCGCTCTGCCTGCCAGCGCCCCCGGGGGGAGCTCCTGCAGCTGGCCGGTGCTGAGCCACGGGAAGCGGCTCTGCACATAAATCAGGCCGCCTCGTTCGCTCTGCAGGGACGCGAGAGTCTCGGATTTGCAGTGTAAACATGCTACTGGAAAAATATTATTGTATCTCTGCTGCTCGAGAGGAACTCTTGGCGTGCGCTCCCCTTTGCCGTTGGGTCTGTGCCAGCAGGCGGAGCGGCCCGGGCCCTTCAGAGGCTCTGGCGGGGTTTGCCAGGCTGCGTGCTGTCTGGCCCTCCAGGTCGCAGAGTGGGGCTCTGGCTCCCAAGCAGGATAGGGCCCAGTTGGGGGTCTTGGGATGGAGGAGTCGGAGGGCACACGGGAGGCGAGGATAATAAGGGCCACTTGGGCCCAAGCTTGCGTCTTGCGCAGCGAAGGGGTTTGTTTGGCTTCTTGCTGATGGGCTCTGCTTCCCCCCCCCCCCCCAGCTCTGACTGTGCTGCTGAAGGACCCCGTGACAGCCGTGCGGGTGAAGGTGGCCGAGACCCTGGGCCGCCTCGTCAGGATTGCTTGAGGGCCTCCAAGCATCCCGTGTGGGACCCTGTCAGGACGTCTTCACCGGACGATCTTCCTCCCTGCTGCACCTCAAACCCGCCTTGGCCTACAGGAGGCCTCTTCCAGGCACCTCACGTCTTCCACAGCACTCACTGAAGGCCGTCCGCCTGGGGCAGGGGAGGCCCACGACCCCAGGACTCCTCCGGCGGTGCCACGACCCCCACTTGTACAGTCTGCAGTCACGTGTCCCAAGCGCACCCCCCCCCCGAGGGACAGGCCAGAGCTGCTCTGCATGAGCCGGCTGGTCCAGGCCCCAGAGCACAGAAAAACCCTTTCCAGTGCTGCCTCTTCCACCTCCACGGGCTTCTCCCTCTCTCCCCCCATCAGGTGTGGACGATCTTCTTGACACGGATCTGGGACTTTGGGGAGAAGCGGGGGCACTTCTCCCACTGTGCACAGAGGAACCAGCAAGACCCCTCCCCTCCTGCACCCTCCTGCCCCTTCCAAGAGCTTCCACAGGTTCATCCATTGTTCCTCAGTAGAATTTGTACATAAAACCAGACAACCTATTTTTAATAAAGTATTTACTTCTCAGAAACGCCGTGTCAAGGCTTCCTTGGCTATTGGGGGCCAGTACTTTGCATAGGATTTTGTAGACCTGCTCTGGAGGGTAGGACTCGAACCCATGGCTTCAAGTTACCAAAAAGGAGATGCAAACTTTCTGAGGGTAAGAGCTGTTTGACAAGGACAAAGGAGCCCATCCACGATCATGTATCTAAACCATTTAATCATAAAACAAGTATTTCAGGCTTCAGTCTCTGCCCAGGGCACATCCGCTGCTGCCCTGGGAAAGCCAGTCAGGATGCGCAGTCCCACCCGGGGAGGGAGGTTACGTGAAGAGCCGGACGGTGGCATCTGCGCCTGCAGAGAAGACCCAGGGCTGGCTGGGGTGGAAGACGACGTCCAGGACCCCCAGGTCGTGGGTGAGCGCGTGGCCCTTCAGCACTTTCACCGGAACGATGAGCGGATTCTGAAGCAGGTCACTGCATTGGGGGGGGGGGGAGGGAGAGGAGTTTGATTCCCTCTCACACACCAGCTCTTATGCAGGAGGTTTTCCCCCAACAATCCTTCCACCCCCCGCCCTCACCCTCCTACTCACTTGTAAACCATGCCATGGCAAACGATGACGCTGCCGTCGTCTGAGCCAGAGGCAAAGAGCGGGTAGTGCGGGTGGAAAGCCACAGCCCTCAGCGCTGCCTTGTGGTGCCTGCCGGGAGAGAGAAGGTCAGCCTCATCCAGCCACGGCGGTGCTCCTCTGTTGCTTCCCAAGCCCCAGTGGGAGAACCTCCGCGCAAGGAAAGGGCTGGGGGGTTTCTTTGCCTCGCACCCCTCCTTCTGCCAGCAAGCGTGTGTGAGAGGGAGACGCAGTAAATCTGCACAAAAGTGAGTCCACAGTGGGATAGAGGCAGGGAGTCTGGCCAAGGGAGGTCAGCCTCGCACTCGAGCAACTATCCTAAGGGCTGCTGCATCTCTGGAAATGGGCGGCCATTGTAAGATCCCTTTCAGGGCCATTCCCAAGACCACAGGGCACCACCGCCTTGCGGGAAACCTGTTTTACTTCTCTGCATGGGGAGGGGTTATGCTGGCGAATGGGGGTGTGAACTGAGACCCGTCCAACTTCCACTGGGAGGCAACAGCTGGGGGCTGAACCTGCCTGCCCCCCTCTGCAGCCACACAGGCAGGAAGAGGGCATCGCCAGTCAAGGGCAGCAGCAGGTCTTTGGGTGGGAAAGGGGAGCCTAGAGGCCCTCCACCCAGGTCCACCTTGGCCCTGCACCCATCCCTGGCTTCTCTGCTGACTGACCTCAGCACCCGGTAGGGCTTGGTGGACAGGTCCAGATCAAACCAGGCAAGTTTGCTGTCGTAGCTGCCGCAGATCAGGTTGTCACCTGAGGGGGGAAGGAAGCAGGGAGCCTTCAGCAGGGGCCTCTCCCCCCAAGGACGCCTGAGCGCTGCGGCTCCAGTCTGGCCTCGGTGGGCGAGGGCAGCACCCAGGGGAGGCATAACTCATCAAGTCCTCTGGGGCAGTGGGCACGCATCTCCCCCCCCGGAGGGCCCACCATGCCCACCCCTGTCCAGCTGCCCCCTGTGTGCCAAGTGGGCGTTCCTGTGGACGCTGCTACCGCTGCCCAGGCTCCGCTCACCTGCCGGATGGAGGGCCACACTGGAGACCCACTGGCAGTTGGCGTGCAGCTTCTTGGTGAGCTCCTGCTTGAGGAGGTTGTAGACGCGGATGAAGCGCTGCGTGGCCACGAAGAAGAAGGGCCTCAGCGGGTGGAAGAGGACGCGCTGCACCTGGCCCTTGCTGCGCCGGAAGGGCGCCTGGCTCCAGCGCTTGCTGGCCTGGTGGATCAGCACCTGCAGGTGGCTGTTGTCCTGCACCACCGTGGCAAAGTAGTCGCCTTTCGCGTGCCAAGTCACCTGCTTCAGGGACTGCGGGAGGGAGGGAGGCAAGACAAGGCTCTGGGTGTGTGCAGGCAAACATCACCGCACACACCGTTTCTTAGATGTGACATAAATAAGGTTCATAAGCAGAGAGGTGGCTCCCCTCCTTGCTTTGGGCTTAGCAGAGCAGGGAGAGCCCAGCCTCCTCCCACCCTGGGCTTCAACGCCCCCCTTCCTCTCCTTGGGTACCTTCCCATGCCGGACAATGAGGCGCACGCCCCGGCTCCTCTCCTCTCCGGTTGCCTCCTCCCAGGTGACAGGCTGTGGCCGCTCCTCCTCAGGGGGCACGTAGCCATCCAGGAGCTGGTCAGTGGCCCCATACAACAGCTTGTCCCCAAGGCTGGGGTTCACCAGGAGCACCGACTGCTCCCTGCAAGGCGGGGAATGGAAAAGGTGAGGAGGAGGAGGACATGGTGCTTGCTGGGTCCCAGCCAAGGCGGCCTGGAGCTGCCCCTGAGGTGGGTCTGCAGAAGCCCCCAGACGAAACCTGGCGTGTGGCGCAAGGACTGAGTGTGGCTGGGCGGGATCAGAAGGGGCTCCTCAAGTCCCACGTTCTGGGCCCAGTTTTCCTGGCTGTACTGAAAGCTGCCAAAAGGGGGCATGCAAACATTTTAACAGAAGGAACCAGAGGCCGGCCAGACGTGCCACAGGTTCCCCACAAGCAGGACATGATGGGCGTAGCCCTCTTCTGCTGTCCACCCCTCCAAGCCTTTTGGTGGCACAGGCTGCCTCTGCCCCTGGAGCCCCCATCCAGCCACCCTGTGCAAGGCTGTCCTTCCTCTGTGCACGAACCCTCACAGCTCTCTTTTGGAGCTGCCTAAGTGGGTGCTCAGCGCATCTTGCAGCAGCAACAGACCCCAGATGGGGGGGGGGGGGCATGCTGTGTGAAGAAGGGGCTCCTCTGTCTCCTGGCAAGCAGCTTCATGGGACGACCTCCCTCTCCCCCTGCCCAGAGTTTGAGGATCCTGGGGGTGTCTGTGCACTTGTCCTCTCTCAAGAGTTCACAAACTACGCTGTCACCTCCCCCCCCCCACTGCTTAAGAGTGGCCCCATGCAGAAGGGTCCCAGGGTCTTCCCCATGGCAGGTCACCTTCCCAGCTGCACCATCTCCGCCTTTTGAGGAGGTGGCAGAACCGTGCTCAGCATCTCTAGCTGAACTGCCACAAGGTTTGCGTAAAGGCCCTGCCAGGGGGACATGGGCAGTTTTGTTTGTGACCCCAAGCAGGAGCTGGCCTTTCCCTTAGGATCCCTTTTGTGCCATTCACCCAGCCCAAAGAGCCCTGTCTGCAGGTCCTCCAGAGACCCTGCTGCCTTCCCTCCTCCGCCCTGAAGGATTCTCCGCCTCGGCTGCTCCCAGAAGGGAGAGGCTACTCACACGGCAATGCCCACCAGGCAGACGGTGGGGTTGGGGTTCCAAGCCAAGCTCTTCACTGCGCCTTCCACTGGGAGGGTCTTCACACACCGGGCTGTGCAGACCTCCCAGAACTTCACCGTCCCGTCATCGGAACCTGCACAACCCCAGGCACAACCAGGGTGAGGGTGGGCAGGGGTAGGTGGCCCCTGCTCCCCTCCCCACCGAGAAGCGGCTTGTGCTCCCGGTGCCCGTCCAGAGCTGCTGCTTACCTGAGGCCAGCCACTGTCCACTGGGGGAGACGCTGAGGCAGCGCACCAGGCTGGTGTGGCCACGATAGACCTGGCGAGAGAAGGAGGGGAGTGAAGCAGGCAAGGAGGCTGGAAGGATGGGCCAGAGACTCCTCACACGGCGCTCTCACTGCCCATTCCATTGACCAGGGCAGTCCTGGACCCCTGGCTGTCTCTTCCCTCATTTACAGACTTGACTTCTATGCCCTGCTCCGACCCACAGCATAAAAGCCAGAGGGGGGCCCTGCCTCCCCTTGGTGGGGTCCCTCCGAAGCCTTACCAAGGCCTGCACGGTGGGGAACGGCTGCAGATCCCGCGGCTTGGGCAGTTTGGGGATCAAATCCTCAGGATCCACGTTGACCTAGAAGAGAAGGAAGCTGTCAGCAAACGGCATGCCAAGGGCTCCCGCCTCCCACGGGGCCCTCTGCTCCAGGAAGGCAGCTTGCCTTAAGCGGAGAGGCCAGACTGCTTTGTGCAGGCTCCCAGGAGGGCATATCTCTGCCACCTCCTCCTTCCAGAGGAGATGTCTGCCTCTGGAAGCCGGAACGACCTTCGCAGGCTCAGCTTTGTGACTGCCGAGACCCCTGCCACTCTCCTGCACACCAGCATCTCAGGTGGCGACTCTGTTCCAGTCCTGCCCCTTAACTGCCTTGTGTTATGGATGTTTTGATGGAACTGTTCCACTGTGGATTTTAATTTGGTGTGGATTTTGTACTTGCAAGCCGCTTAGGAGCCATCTGGGAAGGTGAGTGGCATATTCCTTCATTTGTTCATCTTCCTGTCCCACTCGGGGGAGGCAGGCAGGCCTTGGTCCCAGCCGACCTGCCTTCCCGGCCACCCCCACCCTGGGAGAGACCCGCGGCTTCTACATACCCGCATCTTCCTCTGGCGTGGGCAGAGGTAGAGGTCCAGGCAGCGCTCAAAGCGCTCGTGGATGAAGCGGGGGTAGGCAGGCACCCGGCGAAGACAGTCATGCCGGCGGGGCACAAAGTTCAGCTTGCGCTCCGAAGGCTCCTGCTGCTCCCAGGCCAGCTTCTGCAGGAAGAGGGAGAGAAAGAGGCCGAGGTCACCTGGAGATGGGACCCCAGGAGACCCTCTGTGTGTTCTGCCTCCCCACCTGAGTGGGGCCCACAGACGCTCTTTCCCCAGCCACCCCCAGCCTGCTCCCCCTCCTTCCGGCTCACCTCTTCCTCAGTAGGGAGGTACTCTGGCGGAGGGTTGTAGGATTCCTCATGGCCGGGCAGAGGGAGCTTGGGGGCAGGAACATGCATCTTGTGCCGGCCCAGGATGGAGTTGGGATCTTCCTGAGCCCAAAGGTCATAGAAAGCCGGTGTGTCCTCCTTGGGCTTCCGGGGCTTGATCCAGCCCATCTTGATGGCGTGGACCAACTTGGAGACCTGCAAATGGGGAGCTGCTCAGTAAGGAAGCAGCTCCTGGCAAAGGCCTTTGGAGCCCGGAGAGACAGCTGCCTGTTCCTCCCTGCGGGTGTGAGGAGAACCTGGGAAGAGGCTGCTGCCTTCATGGTGCTCAAGGCTCCCCTTGGCCAGAGACTGAGCTGGTGCATCTCTTCTCCTCAATGGGGCCACAGAACTGCTTCCTTCCTAGGAACCTGCTTTTTAACACTAACAATTTCCTTGTTTTCCTGTGTTCCAGGCAATAAACTTTCTTCTTGCTCAGGTACATTTAAGCTTTCCTGACCGCCTAAATCAGGGGTCGGCAAACTACGGCCACGGGCTGCATCCGGCCCAATTGCCCTCAGGATCCGGTCCATGGATTGTGTGGATTCCTTCCTTAATTTTTTCCGTTAATTAGACACCGTGGCGCCTCCTCCTGACTTCTCCCCGCCCTGTGCAGAGGAGGAAGGGGGCTGGGCTGAGCTGGCTGAGCGCCATTTTGGGCAGCTCCTCTCCGGAGCCAGCTAGCCCACTCGGGCCAATCGTCCCTCTGCCGCTCGCAAGGGCAGGCACAGGAGCTGCAGTCTACAGAGCCTCTCTGGAGCCAGCCCACCCTTGCACCGGCAGCACCATAGGTAGGCAGCGGGAGGGGAGGGGAGGGGCTGGGGGAGAGAGAAAAGCCCTCTCTGCCGCGCGTGCAGTCTGGCCCGCCTCAAGGTCTGGGGGACGGTGAACGGGCCCCCTCCAAAAAAAGTTTGCTGACCCCTGGCCCAGATGTTGCTTTCTGCACGCTAGTGAGTGTTTTCAGGGGCAGACAGTGCTGGCAAGCCCTCCAGGGCCCCTTGCTGGACCCAGAATTGCCGCAGGCGAACGTTTAGGACCAGGTGCCTCCACCTGCCTGGGGAGCAGCTGGCTGATGCAGAGGTCCTGTTTTGCACTGAGTGGATGTCTCTTCTGACCAGGCTTGACCAGCAACATCTTGGTGTGCAGTAACTGCTGTAGCCAGTGCCCTGGCTTCTGTGCCCAGAGCCAAATGCTCGCTGTGGCTCAAGTCATTTCCAGCATGGGGCTCCTCAGGGGCAGGGCTGCCTCCAGGGTATACTGATGGGGGGGGGGTCCTTCTCTCCACCAGCGTGGGGCCCTCCAGTTGGGGAGGAGCATATGGGGATTAATAAGAGCTCCTCATGAGATCTGGGTAGGACTCCAGCCTGGCCTGGAGAGCCAGGCCTCCTAATGCCTGAATCTTCTGTCCCCCCGCACAACCTGTGCCCAGACCCCTCCCTCCCCTCCCTCTCCTGCTCACCTTCTCCTTCTCAATGAGGGAGGGGATGAAGCTCCGCTTGTCGGCTGGGCGGTTCGTCACAGGATGGATCATCACCTGGCTGCTGAAGAAGTCGATGGCGGGCTGCAAGAGAGGCGGGGCTTAGGAGGGCAGAGCTGAAGAGTGGCGGGGGAAGAGGAGGAGCCTCATTGCCATTGGGCCTTCCCTTACCTCGTATGGGTTGAAATTTACATCCCCAAACTGGCCCCTCTGGAGACGGTGCACCAGATCCACCTGCTCGTCAGATAGCTTGATGTCCACTCCGGTCATCTTGTCCTGGACCGTCCGCCTGGGGTGGGGTGAAAGGGGAGGGTGAGGGGGGGAGAGTCAGGCTGTCCACCCTGCCGACCAGCCCTTGTTGGGCACAGGGGGCAGAACTATAAGGGCCTGAGTCTCAGGCTAGCCCTGTGCTGGGCACACTTTCTCGGTCTCAGCCCTGTCTGTAACGACACTGGCTGACTTCCTGGGGCAGCTGCAAAGACCAGTGAGATAATGCTGCACACAAAGCACTTTGGATGCGCAGAGGACATGACTGAACTGCTCGGTGTTTCCCCCCTCCCCTTGCCATCCTCTGCCAGCTCAGAGCCCCTCACCAGTAGTCAGGGCTCTCCATCTTCTCCAAAAACTTGTCCAGCTCATCCTTGGTGCGGACGGGCCTGTAGATCTTCTTCCCATCCAAGTCATAGCCAATATGGGGGAAGTCCTGGTACCACTCCATGGGGATGTTGCCCACTGTGTTGCGGATGTCCTGGAGGAGGAAGAGGGCGAGGGATGAGACAAAGGCCAGCTCTGGAGGCCTGAAGGCTCAGGTTGAGGGGAAGGTCTGGGGGGCATCTCTCTCGCACACACATCCCACAATGGCAGGTCCAAACCTGCTCCCCTCCCTCACCCATGAATGGGCTCTTGCAGGATGTCCAAGGGAAACCAAGGCTGCTCAGCGCCAGCCCTGGCTTGGCCTCAAATCCTGACTCTGCACCCCCAAACCAGGCAGGGTGGATGCAGAGGCACAGAGAGAGAACCACAATGCCTGCTGACAGCCTCTCCCTGCCCACCCAATGAAGGCAGCCTCACCCACCCTGCTGGCTTGCAGCTGGCACCATCTGGTAGGGACGGCTTCATAAGGAGCCAGGTGTGTCAGAGTAATGAGGAGCTTCAGCCACCACAGGTGAAGGTGACGCAGGGCGATGGGTTAGCCTGGCCTGTATCACGGACACGGAGGGATGCTTCTGAAGACCTTCCCAGGGGACCATGAAAATGCCACCAGATGCAACCAGCTTCTCTCCTCCCTCCTGACAGCATGCAGGGAGGAGGCCCTGCTTTGTACGCAGAAGGTCCCAGATGCGATCCCTGGGTAGCCCCTCTCTCTCTCCAGTGAACAGGACCAAGGAGCAGGGCTGGGAAAGACCTCTTTGCAGCTGAAGAGGCTGCCTGTTTGAAAAGACAGCATGGGCCTAAGTGGGCTGCCCTGGCACAAGGCAGCCTCCAAGCCAGCCGGGGCAAGTGGAACAAGGCCAGCAGGCAGGGCAGCCTATGGTTCCAGGGCTCCCACCAGGGGGCAAAGCCCTCTCTTCTTGCTCCTCCTCTGCCTCTCTTTCCAGCATGGTCACCCCTCGGTTCCTCTGCTGGGGTGCGTGTGGGGAGGTGGGAGGCCCATCAAGGCCGGCATCTGGCAAATCCCGAAAAAGGGCTGGGTGGGTTACACTCAGCTGCTGCCTCTAATGGCTCCCTGATTGGAACCACGGCCGGGCGCCACCACCGAGCGCGGCAAGCGGCTCATTAAAGGCAGAGCTGGGGATTTATGGGCGCCCTTCAGAAACTTGTTAAAATACAGAGGGGGTGGGGGTGGTCAGCAGCCGCTCGCAGAGGAGGGAGCCTCACACTTTCCAGCACTCGCAGGGCTGGCAGCCCCCAGCTCTGGGCTCGGCCAGCTCCGCATCTGCTGTGATTCCATCTTCGCTGGATTGGCCCCCGGCTGGGAAAGCAGAACTCAGTCTACCCCCCGCCCCCATATGCTGATTAGATTGCCACCATCACCACTGGGAGCGTGTGCACATGTAGCATCCAGGACACCGCTGGAAAGACATCTGGAGAAGCACGTCAAGGCAGACCATGTGTCCCAGAATGCAATGTGCCCAAGGTTTGGTTTAAGGCATAGGCGCTTGCGGATATCTAAAGCTCTTTCCCCCCAGAGGTGGGAGATGTCAAGCCCTTCATTCATGGGCTCCTCAGCTCCATCAAAGTGGAACCCAAAAGGCCACTGCAGACACAACTGAATTTACCAGTTTTGGCAAGAGGAGGCAGAAGAAGAAGCTCCTTTGCCTTTGGGTGTGAGACTGGAGGGCACCCTAGGGAGCACCCCCCAACCCATCCTCTTCTGTGGGGAATGGGGGTGCCACATGTGGTGATGGGGGAGAGTGAAGAAAAACAGACAGAAACCCCTTCCCAGGGGGGTGGAGATAGATAGATAGATCTCCTTGTCTGACTTCTTACAGCCATTGCGCTCTCTCTCTTTCTCACACACACGCACACACAGCACCCCCTCTCCCTCTTGCTCAAGGGCAGAGTGCACAAGAGAAGGGGACCCCTCCTCCCCATTACAGGCTGTCTGGGAGGGAGGTGTGAATGTGACCTCTGCCCCTGCAGGCTCAGAGGCTGCACCATCTGGTTCCCATAAGCGCACACACAGGAAGCAACAAGTGGCTGGGGTGACGGTGGTGGAAGTGGGTGGTTAAGAGCCCCGGAAGAGAGAGAGAGAGAGAGAGAGAGAGAGAGAGAGAGAGGCACCCCTGGTCTATCCACTCAGCACCCCTGGGCTCCCTTTCTAGGGTCCTGCCAGGAATTTTCCAGCCGGGGAGGTTTGGCTGGGCCTGGGGAGGAGGAGGATGCCAGCTCCAAGGATGTCCAACTGACTCCCGTCCAAGGCATTCCCCCGGCATGACCAGGCTGCACGTGCAAAGAGCACTGCAGAGCCCCTCTGCGCACTGCGCCAGGGAGAAGTGTCTGGGGTGCTGCTGCCTCAGCCACAACACTGGCTGGTGATCCCAGCCCCACTCCTGGATTACAGCAGGCCTTGCAAGGAACAAACAGTTCATCCGTCCCCATGCCACCCCCTGCATTCCTCCTTGGCTAGCAGGCTGCCAGGTACATATTTTCTGCCTACCAGTTGCCTTTGGCGTGGAACCACTGGAAAGCACCCCCCCCCCCGAAGGTTCCAAGCACCCACACCAAGAGGGAAATAACTGGCCAGAGCAGCATCCTGCTCTGGTGTCAACCTCAGGTCTCAGCTCCCACTTATTTAAGTTTTGGTAAAGCAAGCTTCGGTCCCCCACGGCTTTGCCAATGCCGTGTGCCTGAAGGGCTTCAAGCTTCTCTTGCAAAGTCCTCAGAAACACAATGGCGGGTTGAGCAGAATCCTGACCTTGCCCCTCCTCTTGGTGCAGAATTTTGAGCCTTTTCTTTTCAACTGGGGAAGAGGTCAAACTGGCCTGCCAGGAGAGGGCTGAGAAGGGCTGGGGGCGCCTAGTGAATCTGCTGCTGTTGCCACCACCAAGGTCAGGGCAAGACGATCAGCACCCCCTTCCTTGCGGGTGCCTTGCTTGGATTTCAAGCGCCAGCCAAGGCGGAGGGCAGCAGCCAAGAGCTGCTCCAGGGGAGAGTTTTCCCTCCTCTGTGGAAGCAGCCAGTAGCCATCCATCCATCCCCTCCCTCCGCCTCCCGTGTAGTTAACACATCAGCCTGAGCGCTTACTCACAAAGGAGGCTGCGGCCCCCCCCGCCATAGTCCTCCCCCCACTCCACAAGGAGCTGCCGTCACTCAGCCACACGTCTGGAAGTTGCTCTTGGAACAGCCCAGGCATTCCTCCGTGTGCATTCCTGGCAAGGGAAAGGATTCTTTTCCCAGTAGCACTTTCTTGAAAATAGCTGGTCCACGTGGAGGAAGGGGGAAGGGGGAGAAGAGAGGGACAGGGGGAAAGGCAGTGGGGGGATGTGGAACTGGGGGGTGGAGAGGGAAGAGGAAGGGGTGCCCCCCCCACACACCGGACTGCTCAGATCTCTCCCCCCTTTATGGAGACCCAGTGTTTCTTCATCTTCTTAGGAAGGAAGTGGAAGCGTCAATGGATGGCAAGGAGGGCAACCTGGTCACTAGGCTCCACCCCCCCAAAAAAACCCCAGGCAGCTACCCTGCGCTCTGCCTTCCCATGAAAGGGCTGATCTGTGAGGAGGAGGGTTGAGAAGAGCCTTGCTGCTCTCAGGCAGAAGAGGAGGAATATCAAACCTGGCTATTCCAGACTACTCCTGCTGGCCACCCGCTTACGAAAAGGGCTATTTTTTATGTGCTAAGTTGGTTAACCTCTTGGCTGTGTAAAGAGAAGCAAAATACGGATGGGGAGGGAGGCCGAATCCTGGGGGTGTCTAGCCGGCTAGGCAAGGGAGAAAAGTCATCCTGGCATCCTAGTCTCTTCTTGCGCATTTATCCCCCATCCCCAAATCTCCTGGCTTCTGAGCTTCTGCAGAGAAACAGCCAGGAGGCGCCCAATTGTGCTGCTCCTCCGTGAAGGCTTTACTCTGGCTCCACCCATTTGGGAGAAAAACTATTGGGTATGTAGCTGAGTATTTGACCAAACTGTGGGAGGCAGTGGAAGACAGAGGTGCCTGGCGTGCTCTGGTCCAGGGGGTCACGAAGAGGCGGACATGACTAAATGACTAAACAACATGTAGCTGAGTGGCAGAAAGTCCGAGGCTCAAAAGCCCTGGTATCTCCAGAGGGCAGGTGCTGGCAAAGGCCTTTTGCTGAAAGAGACATGCTGCCAGTCAGAGCCAGGCAATATTGGGCTATATATGGACCATTCCAAGGCACCATCTGTATGCATAAGCGCCACAGGAGAGAAAGCTCAGGGTGGGGCCACAAAGGCAAAAGGAAGGAGTGGTGTGCTCCTTGCCTTAGCTTAGGGCAGGCTTTCCCAAACTTGGGTCTCCGGCTGTTTCTGGACTACAACTCCCATCATCCTTAGCTGGCAGGACCAGTGGTCAGGGATGACGGGAGCTGTGGCCCCAAAACAGCCAGAGACCCAAGTTTGGGAAAGCCTGGCTTAGGGTATCAGGCATTAGGAGTGTGGCTGGAGGAGATAAACGAATGAATGCCCTCATAAGGGGGAAAGGCAAGTGCTGCTCCGTGGGTCCTGGGGGGCTCTGAAAAGGCAGGCATCCGGGCGAGAAAAAGGAGAGGGGGCCGCCTCTTCTGCTGCTGCTTCTCCAGAGCAGACCTGGTGGAAGCAGCAGGGCTTCTTCTTCCTGCTGTGCTCCATTAGCAGCAGGATCGATTTGGTTCTGCTTGGTGGGAAGTGACTAGGGAAGAGAGACTGGAGTGCTCTTTGTTCTTCACTTCTCTCCAGGAATGACTAATTTCCAAACTGGCTCAGCTTCGTCCCCAAGTGGGCTTTCTTCCGAGGGGGAGGGAAAGCCCGTTGCCAGGGGGTCTAGCGTGGCTCCCCTTCATCTTCCACCTCTGCTCCAGCATTTGCTCTCTTGGGCATGTGGCGGCTTCTGAGCAACCAAATGGAGACATTTGCGCCCTCCCCCCAATCCAAACCCCCATCCTTTCAAGACAAGAGAGCAGTCACCATGCGCTTCACACCCCATCCTTTCAAATAATACGCTGTGCAGGGCTAGACGTCTCCAAGCTACTCTAGTCTGAGCGCACGATAGCAGCGGAAGAATTTTTATGGGCAAAGACCTCTGTGCTCTCTACCCCACAAGCACATCTGCCAGGCTGGGAGTCTGGGGTCCTGGAGGCAGCAACAGGTGAAGCCCACACAGGGCTCCCCTTCTCCCCACAGCCTCCGGCCACCGGCTGACAACCCCTCCTCCATCCCAAACGGAAAAAGAAGGAATGCTCAGGTAGGCGTGAAACTGCTGCAAGCAGAGCAAGAGGAGGAGAGGGGAAGGAGGGGCTTGTCTGACAGACCACTCACTGGTGCTATAAAATGCTCTCTGGCTCCTGCCACACTCCAAAAGCAGCTTTAAGCGCATGCAAGCACGCACACACACGTGTGCAAAGAGGAGACACCAGCTGCACAGTGTGTGACTACGAGGCTTAACTCCTTCTCAGCTAGGAGAGCAGCCAGAGAAAGTGGATGAGAACCACCGGCACGGCGTCAGGGGGAAGGAGTTTCTGGGAGCTGCCTGCCCACCCCTTCCCTGCACTGCGCAGAACTACGAAAGGATGAGAGAGCAGAGGTAACAGGGCAGCAGGTCCACAAGGAGGAAGCCCCCCCCCCCAACTCTCTTCTCACCGACCTCCTGGCCATGTCCTCCTTTGCCATGCTGCGCTCGGCCCCCAGCCGCTTCCTCTACCCGGACATCAGCATGCTCTCGGAGGACGAGGAGGATGGGAGCGAGAGCTCGGGGTCAGAGGACAAGCCCTACCACCTGGACGCCGGCGGGTACGGACTCAAGAGCAGCAAGCGCCGCAGCAAGAAGGCAAACCGGATCAACAGGGAGCCCCGGCAGCGCCACACGGCCAATGCGCGGGAGCGGGACCGAACCAACAGTGTCAACACGGCCTTCACTGCCCTGAGGACACTCATCCCCACCGAGCCAGCCGACAGGAAGCTCTCCAAGATCGAGACGCTCCGCCTGGCCTCCAGCTACATCTCACACCTGGGCAACGTCCTCCTGGTGGGGGACGCGTGCGGAGATGGGCAGCCGTGCCACACCACGCCAGCCTTCTTCCATCACAGCAGCGGCAGCAGCAGCAGTAGTCCCCCCATGAGGGAGAGCGAAAACTCCCAGCCCAAACAGATCTGCACTTTCTGCCTCAGCAACCAGAGGAAGATGGTAAGTCCTGGGCTCTCCTGGCTTGCAGGGGGTGCGGAGGGGGTGGAAGGAGCACAAAGAAACTGCAGGTTAAGACGATTCTGGGATGCGGGAAGGAACAGTCAGCGCTGCTGCCAAAGTGGATGAACTCCTCCATGTGCCGCAGGGTTCTGGGAGACTTCATTTCCAGAGGGAATTATTAAACTTCTCTCATAAGCAGGCCCAAGAGAGATGGTGCTTGGAAAGGACTGGGAGGGGAGCTGGTAAGTGCAAGGAAAGCAGGGGAAACAGGGCAGCTCAAGAGACCAGGGAGAAGCCAGAGGTGTTGGCAAAGGGGCCCAGAGAATACACACCCTCACCAAGACCCCGAGGTCACACTTGGTTTGCACATCACAAATGGCAAGCCAGCACTGGGGGTGTGTGTGTGTCGCTTTCTGAAGGGCATCTGTCCGAGGCAACACCTACTTCGCCGCAGTGCTTGAGAGGGTTGGGTAAAAATGTCTCCGTCTAGAGAATGAGTGGCTTGAGCTCCTTGGTGAGTCTGGGGTAGAGAGAAGGAATGCCTCCCCCCACTCCCCAGCCCTGAGCAACGGCAACTCTGCTGTCCTGCACCAATTCTCAGCTACTACCCAGTTTCGCCGCCACTTCTTCAGTCTGGGAATGAGTCTGGGGGAAATACCCAAGATGAAGAGCTAGAAGGGGCTTCCAAGGAAGGAAGGAAGGAAGGAAGCATTTTAAGCCATTGCCTGTCCACCCATCACTTCCCACATTCATCTCCTTAGCTTTTCTCTCCCCAGTGAGCAACCACCTTGCCTAGCCCCTTCCCAACCTTAGTCCCAGGCATGGTGGTCTGGGCTGCTTGAGATTCCTCCTCTACTTCAACCCAGCCAAGTTATGGGCAGCAAGCACAGCTCACCTGGCCCTCCTGCCAGATCTCTCACCATCTTTGCCCCTCATCCTCAGTACTGCTCCTCTCATAAACCAAAGGGGGGGGGGGATTCTCTCTGTAGAGGAGAAACCAGCCCCACTTAGTGTAGCTGTAAGCTTACTTTTGTCTTCTTACGCAGTGGCTAGATTTGCAGCCTGTTCTGCTTAGCAGGAGATATATCCTCACCCCAAAAAAAGTTTAGGTTGGGAGGTTGAGACACCTCCACCTCGTCCCATTCTGATCTTTACTCAGCCCTGAAGTGTAATAGGAATCGTGAGGCAAGCCGCTTTCAGTTTCAACTGCCTTGGAAGGCTGTTGTAAAAATAAAATTAGGATAGTAAGGAAAAAAGCCAGAACAATGGTCCTTTCCAGAATGCAGAAGGTCACCACCCCACCCCACCCCCAAATCCTACTCCCCCCCAAAAAAAACATATCCATTGGATATGCAACAGCTGTACGTTGGTCTCTTATTAAGCAGGTTAGTTTAACAAGTGCCCCAGCAATTTCCATTTGAACAACAGGAAAAAATTAATCCAAAAGGGAGTTTTAACATACTCCAGCAGAAAGGACTATTTTGACTGTGTTTTAACAAGGAATATCGTTTCAGCTAGCATGAAAGCAAATAACCTGGAAAATCGCCTAGCAATCTTTTTGTGCTTTTCAAACCCCGCATTTGAAACCTGTGGTTAATTTATTTTCTTAGATTATTGGTTTGGACTTCCAAGCTACCGGGAACTGCCTGCATTTTAGTCTGAAATCTTTTTGGGGGGGGGGAGAGAGAGAGAGAGAGAGAGAGAGAGAGAGAGAGAGAGAAAGAAAGAAATTCCTTACTCACACTAATTGCATAATGGAAGTTGTTAGGAAACGCAGTGTGTCCAAATTTGGAAACTCTGCAGAGAGAAGGCAGTAAATGGACCAGCAAAACAACCTGGTCATTGGCATGGGCCATAAATAAATAAATAAATAAATATTGCTGATGAAGCTTTCACCTTGTAGCTGTTTTCTGCATTGTGTGGGGTGGAGAGGGGGAAGAAGGTAACATGGGGAGTGGAAACTGATGAAGCCACTGGCAGTGCAGAAAGAGAAGTGATTCCTTAGCAGTCAGGATCATCAAATGAAATTGTCTAGAAGCAGGTTCAGGACTAACAAACAGTGACCCACAGAGTTCCTTGCCAACGGCTACTGGCGTGGCCATTGCTTTAATAGGGAGGCTACCCACGGCTGGCAGGCTGGAGGCATCAGGCGCTGGGGACCAAATCCAGAGAGTGGCCACCAGTATGGTTTGCCTGTGAGCAAAGCCCCCTGTGGCAGCGAGGTCGCCCTGTGCTACTTCCAGCCCTGGCAGGAGAGGGCCATGCAGACCACGCACATCAATGCATTTGGAAGCATTCCCAAAGGCAACCTCCTTCCCGTCCCCAAATCTCTCTTGGTTCAGACACACCACTCTGCCCTCTTCTTGCACCCAGTTACAAAACCTCAACTGCACTTAAGGTGTGACGAAACTCTTAAATACTCAGTAAATAAAGACGTTTATGGCATATGGAAAAATGGGGGAAGAGCCCTTTGTTTACAGAGAGGAACCAACTGACTGAGGTGCTGCACATCTGCAACAGTCCCCAAGAAAAGGGGAAAGTTCTGGGCTTTGTGTAGACAAAGCGCCTCACACAGCCTTTGTTTTCCTATCAGAGTAAAAGAGGCAGGGAGTCCAAGGAGCCTCCAGCGCCAAGACGGCTCCATCCACCTAGATATCAGACTCCAGCAGCTCTGGGTAGAACCACAGGCATCCCCTGGACGGTCCATTCCACCTTCACCCCCCCAGAAAGGCAATGCAAGGGGGGGGGCAGTTCTCCTTTCCGCAAACTCTCAGCCCATGAGGGGCAGAAAAGGAAGGGCAGCTGACAAGCGTGACTTTGCTGTGAAAGCCATACGTAGGATATGCAAGTAAGTTGGTGCAAAGCAGCATGAGCAAAGCAGCATGAGCCAGAATGACAGGGGCAGAGGGGGAAAGGCAGGCAGGCTGCTATGCCAGCTGGAACCTTTGTTCCTTTGACCCCCTCGTCTCGCATGCCCTCAGCTGTCTAGGGCACAAGGCTTGGCAACTGCCACATTCCAGCCAAGTTCTTCCTAACTGAAATGGTGTGTCGTAAACAGATCCCCCAACTGATCTAAGTAGAAGGAAGGAAGGAAGGAAGGAAGGAAGGAAGGAAGGAAGGAAGGAAGGAAGGAAGGAAGGTTTAGGACACTGCAAAACAAATATCTTTGCTATTTGTGGGGCACTGACAGAGAACACATTGCTTAAAAAGCAAGCTGTTTTTAAAAAAGCGGTATAGCCCTGAATTCGCAGTGTAATTTCCAAATTGCTTTCACTCTCAGAGTTGCTGTCTTTGGGCTGAAATTGTTGAGAGAAGATTGTGCCTCTGAGACCCGTTATCACGCAAATTTAAAAGGTGCGTAAATCTACTTATTGGTCTATTTGATGAGCTCTTGACTTCTGCATTTCAGAATGAACAAATTCCTACACCCCACGAACCCAAAGCTGAGAGTTCAAAATGCCCAAGCTAAGGGGATGTGAGCGTGTGGCGAGGGCAGGGGCACAGCTTTCTAACAGCCAAATTTCTTAAGGCTTCTTGGGGCAGAAAGCGCAGAGCAGCAGCCTCAAAGCTGTTCCAAAAAGCTCAGCCCATTCCAGCCTATGTGCAGATCCCCACATGTAGAAAAAGGGGAAGAAAAGGCAAGGAGCAACTTGCTTTCATGTGGGTGTTGGTGGAAGAATGTCCTTGACATTCTGGGGGAGCAGCATGTTGGATAGGTGGGCATGCATGTGGCACATGGGAACAGAGAGGCCTCCAGACTCAGCCAAGGAACTCTGGAGGAAGCTGGGGAAAGGCACCTTCTTGAGTTTCAGCAGCGTGAAAAGGGAGATTTGCAACAGAAACTAAATCTGTAAACCTATCTGTGAGGCAGGGGGACTTCAAAAGGTCATGGCAGAGGAAGCTCCACCCCGAACAATAGAGGGGGAGATACAGGTCAGGAAAAGTGACCAACTCTAGCACCCCATTGGCTTTTGCTTAATACTTTGCCAAACGTTTCCTGCGCGGAGCAAACCTCCTTCTACTATCATCAACTGATCTGCTAAACACTGGCCTGCCCCATCGTAACAGCCTAGTTAGGGCAGTGGAAGAACTCATTTCTCCACTCTTCAAAAAAGAGACCGAGGTGGCATTTCTTAGCTTATCAATTAATTCAATCTGAAATAGACAAACAATGAGTAACATAGGATTCTGAAAATACTCCCCCTCAATTAAAAAAAAAAAAAAGCTGGGAGAATTGAGGAATGTCCCTAAGGAGTAGTGCAGTGGTTGAGTGCAATTTATTTGCAATTAATGACGTGGAAGAAGGGAAATGCTGAGAAGCAGCCTGGGAGGAAGGCTTTTGATTCTCCCTGCTGTAGGGATGCTCAAATGCTATGCAGAGGAATCCAAAGTGGAGAGAATGCCCTCAATTTGTACTCTTATGGGCATTGTACTGCTGACATTGTTGATACTGCCACATTCCTGTGAGATCTGCCTATGTCCGACCCAGCAAGTCCCCTGTTTTTCACTGGGGATGCCTGAACGGATAAAGGTAGCAGCACAGACACAATGGGGAAGAGTAGCCTAATCCGTGGCAGTGTCTCCCGTTTCCCTAAGTCAGAGACTGCTGCCCTCTTTCTTCTTCTTTGCATGGAGAGAAAAGTGAAGGAGCGGTTTCTTAATCCCACTGAGTTGTTTTCTTGCTGCCCTGAGCGTGGGTGGAGATGGCGGCTGCTAGTTGAGAAGATGGATGCAAAGACACCAAGTGGCTTTTTGGTGTCTTTGCTTTGTGGAACAGAAGCAGCAGCAGCAGCCTGAGACTCATTGCCTGCCTGGCCCAGTATGGTCCACTCTAGTTGGCAGTGGCTTCTCAGGGTCTGGAGCGGGTGGTAGGGCTCCCTTCTCCATTCCCTCCTATCTAACCTTTTTACCTGGAGATGCCCGTAAGGTTTCAAACCTGGCGCCTTCTCCATACATGGTGCTGTACCACCGAGCTCCAGTTTCCCACCCACCCAGAAGGAAGGGAAAAGAGCAAGTTAGAAGCGTGTCGGGGCACTCACAGGAGCCAAGACTTATAGAGTCTGGTTCAAAGAAGGGCCAAGTCCTCTCCTTTGTCCCACTGGCTCCTTCAACTTGTGTCCCCTATGCAGTCCAGCCTTTTCAATACTTTCCTGGGGCAAACTGCCCTTTGACCTGATCTCCAGGGCTCCACCTTCCAGCCCACCATTGCTGCTGCCTCTCCCATCATGCCAACTAGGGACGACTGACGGAGAAAGAAGTGCAGGCAGATACACTAGGAATGGAACTTGTCATGTACACGTCTCTATGCCACTTCCCCCCCTTCACATACAGCTGCTCTCCTGCTGTGAAGAAACACAGCTGGCAGCTACCAGTGATTTTAGAGGACCACTACCTCTTTCACTGGCTGCGGCAGCTGCCACTTGCCCCAACATGCAGCAATGCAGAAGCGGACCACAGGTGTACGTGGCCCAGCATCCTGTTCCCCACAGTGGCCAGAGGGTTTTTAAGAGCATTTTATTTATTTCTAAAATGCACGCCCTGTGCCTTCAGTGCCAGTCGCCATGCCTAGGAAGGCTTATAAACCAGTCCCCAAGGAGGAGGTGAGCTATTGCACCATGTGGAGGAGTCTTGTCCACCCTGAACCTCCCACCAATTGGCTGACCTGATCCATGGAAAGCAGAGGGTAGAAGGCTCTGAGAGAGGGGTGGCAGGGGCTGGGGGCTGCATGTGTTACTGGGAATGGATTGCTAAATTGAAGGCTGCGGCTAGGTCTATTTAGCTGCACTCAAGTAACGTCACGTTCATCAATAAGGCAATGAAGCAGAGCAAACTGTAATGGCGTAGGTCGCCATTTTGAAGCATCCTTTCAAAACGTTTGATAAACACGCTGAGGCACTGCCCGCTGGCCGGAGCAAAAATGTGAGGTGTTTTATTACTGGCCACACATGCAAAATGTGGCACCTGCATCAAGCATGAGGGGCACCTGTACATGTCTCTTGCCATTTCAAATCATGTTGTGGTTTTTTCTTAGTAGAGGGGCTAGGTTCTCCCCAGCAAACTGGCATGACTGCTGTTGAAGTTGTTGTCCCAAGTTCACAGAGATAGTCGGGTGGTGGGGAGATTGGTGTCAACACAACGCTGTTATGCCATGTTGCCCCTGTTGCCATGTTCAGAGATACAAACAGGTTTTTTATTTGTATTTTTATGCCACCCAATTACAGTAGCCATGCCCCTTGGGGAGTCCACAGATTTTTACAAATCAACAAAATACAAAGCAGAAAGAACTGGCCCCCAAAGCCATCATGCGAGCAGTACTCCGTGAGGCACTTTTCAGCAGCAAAAAGTGCAAGCACAGCCTTCAAAGCAATTAAACTGGGCTGCTTTTTCCTTACCACCTGATCTGACCTTTGCCTTTTTTGAGCCACAACATGTTCTAGCATCTCTCTGCAACAATAAAGGAGCTTGGGGTGTCGGGGAGAGATAAAGTATTTGGGCTTCTTGGAATGCAAAGAGCAGTTTGTGGGTTGTAGCAGGACAGGATGCCTTGAATGCCTTTTGGCTGTCCCTGGTTCCCTGAGATGAGGCTGAGGGACAGGAAGAGTCTCTTTCTCTTTGGCGATCCCTTGTAGCCGAGTAAGATTGTCTTCCATAAGCACGGTTTTAACAGTGAGTCCTTAAGTGACTGTGGAGGCCAGTTCTGGATCCACACGTCCTTCCACAGTGGAGACATAGGTTTCCAGGTGGGAGCTGATCACTTACGGTGTGGATTTGCCAAGCGTGTCTTCCTCTTAGCACCTTTCTCCCTTGCGTCCTGAGTTTGAGTGTCTTCAAAGTCCATGAAACCTTTGGTAAAGGCTGTTCTCCAACTGGAGCGCTCGTAGGCTAGTGTTTCCCAGTTGTCAGTGTTTATACTACATTTTTACAGATTTGCCTTGAGACACTCTTTAAACCTCTTTTGTTGACCACCAGCATTACGCTGGTGTATTACAGTATTTTATTGTTTTTTGGGAAGCCACCCAGAGTGGCTGGGGAAGCCCAGCCAGATGGGCAAGGTATAAATAATAAATTATTATTATTATTATTATTATTATTACGCTTTCCATTTTTAAGTTCGGACTAGAGTAGTTGCTATGGAAGACGATCATCAGGCATCCACACAACATGACCAGTCCAACGGAGTTGATGTTGAAGAATCATTGCTTCAGCACTGGTGAAGTCAATGGAAGCAAGCACAGTTGGCTTGCTGAGGACTCCCCCAGCAAAGAACTGCGCTGTGACACCCCCCCCCCCAGCAGCTGTTTCTTTAAGAGCAGGAAAAGGCTGCCACTTTGAAGTCCCAGCTCAGCAGGGGGCTAAGTGGACTCAAAAGCTATAGAGGCAGCCGCACCTCCTGAGGTCTATGGGGGTCAGGCATTCAGGACAGGGAAGGGGGGAAGGAGGGGGGAGAGAAACAGCAAGACAGTGCTGCCCCCCCCCCCAGGCTGAGTGGGAGCTGCAAGAAAAGTCCAGGTCAGAAGTGAAAAGCAGGTTCCTATATAACGCTAATGTCTCACCAAGTGAATCTGATCTGCAAAAAATGTATCTTGAAAAAAGAGACCTTGCACATACTTTTGCAAACCAAGAAATCTTTAATAAAAATATATTCAAATAAAGAAGAAGTGAAAAGCAGGGACAGAATAAGCAGCAAGCTTCCTGAAGATATAAAAGAGCTCTTTCTCCGCCTCTTCAAATTCAGGTGTGACTGGAGCCACCAGGGAGCCAATTCCTTGAGCTCCACTCCCAGGAGGCCATTCTGAGAAACAGGGAAAGTGCCACGTGGGAATTCTCACTCATGCAAGTGATAGAAAAAGCAAGCTTAACTGATACGATGTGGAAAGGGAGAAATTGTGCAACAGGCAGCAGTTGCTTGCTTGACGCACTCCACAAAAACCTTCCCCACCTCGTCCAAAGCAAGAACCTCTCCTGGAGGTTAGACAAAGCTCAGGAGCTCACTGTGGAAAGCCAGAAAAGCATGAGCAAAGGCTGTTTGTGCCGGCTGCTGCGCCACGGCGAAGATGACCAGGGATGTGATTTTAAGAGCCAACTTCCCCATCTGGAACCCAAGGTGAACATCACACACAAGAGGCCCTCTGCCTTGTGCTTGCTAGTTCTCCATGGTGACGTGGCTTGTGGACCCAGTGGCTTCCTAGTCCACATAAACACAAGGTGGATCAGGAGAGAGACAGGCGGCACTGCTGCTTAATGCTGGGTAAAGGAGTCCTATTTGCACCTCCCACCCCCTGGCAAAATATTATGGGATGATTTTGGTGACCACTTTTCTACTTGTGCTTACAAACTTTTGCAGATGAATGCCAGTTCATTAGTGACCTAAGAATGCTACAGAACTGCCCCCCCCCCGAAAATCCATTCGTTCTTAAGCTCTAGCCAGAGCACAGCGCATATGGGGCGGGGGGGGGGGGGCTGAAGCAAGCAGCACCTAGCCAGTTAAAAGGCAGGAGAAGCTACTCCAGGGTCCTTCTGTCCCCTGCCACCCTTTCTTCCAGTGGCAAGAGGAGGGGGGGACGGGACCTGGAGGCCGGCTGTGCTGCTCTCTGCTTGGGGCAAGGCAGCAGCTTGGAGGGGCCTTTCCTGCCCTCCTCCTCCCCCAAAGATGGGCCTGCTTTGCAATCCCCTTAATTTACTGTTCCTGCTTAACTTAATGGCAGCGGAAAGGCAAGGTGATAGGGGAAAAAATATGAGGCGGGATTTTCCGAATCCCCATTTCCTCTCCAGACAGCAAGAGAGCTCCTGGGGCCTGAACATCTGGGAAATTTAATTTTACCATTTCTGCGCTCCCCCCTCCTCCCCTTTAACAAAGGATGAGGTTGCCTGTTACGGGTGGCTGTGGCAGCCAGGAAGCCATGCCGGGGTGCAGCGTGTGGTGCTGGGGAGAGGCACCAGGCAGCCAGTGAGGGCAGCTCCTTGAGAAGCAGAGGCCTGACTCACAGCACTCCCACATCCCACGCCAAAGCCCCAAGGAACCCCCCACTCTGCCCAGCATTGGGGTGGGGTTTGCCACAATGGGCTGCTCGGCAGGCAACCCCAAACAACTCTGGGGGAATCTCGCAAGAGATAGCACGTGCTCTGTGTAGAAGGGACCTGCTTCTCTGGGCACTGGGTCTACTCAGAGTCTAAAGCTAGTCCTTTCCCAAATGGCGTAGTGTTGTGATCTATTCAGACCAAATGAGCCCTCCTGCGATCTGCATGCAGCAACAGAAACAGATCCCACTGATGGAAAAAGGGCTCCTCTGTTTTAGCTGCAGAAGGAGGGAGGGGAATGGAAGATGAAATTTTGCAGCATCCACAGAAAAATGAGTGCCGTGTTGTGAGCTAGAATCACTGAAAAACATGAAGTAACTGTGGTTGTGCTGACGAAGGTCTTGGATGTATTTTAAACATTTTATTTTATAAAGTTGTTGTTGTTTTTACGATCAAACAGTATATAAATTTTGTTAAACAAAGTAATAGTATAATAGCAGGAGAGGCTACATGGGAGAAACGGCCAGTGATTTGGGGTATGTGCGGAGGGAGGTACAGAAAGTGCCCATGGGAAGCAAGGGCTAGAAAATGGCCCTGGCACAAATGAGTTTTGGCCCAGCCTCTCGCTGGGTAGAAACAAGTGAAAAGCAGGACAGTCCATACGGAACCATGTGGCACCGGCTCTGAACAAACGACACCGACTGCCTGTTTGGTTCTGAGCCCCATTCAAGCTGCTGAGGCTTCATTTTAAAGATTTTAATGGCTTGGGCCCAAATCCCTGAAGCAGCGCCTCTTCCTATATCAGCCTGGAGGGTTTTCTAAAGAAAAACTTGTCCATCATGGGGACTGGTATAGTTGGGAGAATGGTGCCCATCTGTAAAATGGTGAAATGGTGCCCTTTGCACTGAGAAAGGTGCAAACATTGTTACCGTCTTGGTGCCAGGTTAAAACTTATTTTCCCAGGTTGTTGTTTTTTTTTAATTGGCGATTGTTTAACATGCTCTTCAGTTTCAGATGAAGCTATTTGTCTTTGATGATGTGTTTTATAGTTGGTTGTTGCACTGTTCGCTATTTCATGCTCCAGAACTAGTCCTGAAATCTGCGCAGATCGAGGGGCAGGTTATAAATATTTCTAATAAAGAGAGAAATAATGAGCAAAATCCCTTGTGCACCTGGCTGCTCTCTGGAGCTTTGGAACAGCCACACTTGCAGCTTGCGGTCCCAGGTGTGTTTGTCTAACTCTCTTCTTTTCCAACTCTGGCCCTCTGCAGAGTAAAGACCGAGACAGGAAGTCGGCGATTCGGAGTTAAATGATTATGGATTCAGGAAGGAGGAGGAGGAGGAGATTACGAGGGGAAAGATGGAAAAGCCACACGCGCAAAACAAAGACAGAATCTTCCGGCCTGTGCCTGGCTGCTGCTGCCACTGGGAGCCCTGTGGTTCTACCCAAGATGAACTTACGGCAGCCCATCCCTGGGGAGAGACTGAGCACCCTCTAGGCCTGGCTTTGCAAGCAAGAAAAGCAGGCTTTCATCTGCAAAGGAAAGCAGGACTCTGAATGACTCTGCTCTGCAGTGCTGGGAGGCGAGAGAGCCGGGGACCCTTGGCGTGGCCACTGAGGCAACTGGAGAGGGGGGCTTTCCTGACCAGCAAGCAGAAGGACCTGGACTTGCACACGGCAGAACAATCCTCACGGACCTGAATCCCGCTATAGGGAGGGGGAGGAAGGCATGGTTCCCCGTGGGGGATGCAAGAAGAATGACCGCAGCGCAACCCCTGGACTTGCCTTCAAATCCATAGTTATGGGTCATCCTGTTCTCAGAACCTCGGGTGGGGTTACAATCAATACATGCTGGAGTTTCATGTCATTGATAATAATATAAATCCAACTTGTTTGTATAGTGAGAGAAGACTATGTCGTACTGACCGGATGAAAACTTCCTTTTAGGCTCATGCCATTTGGCTAACAGGGTCCTGGGTCTTGGCATTTCTAGATGAATTTAAGGGGTTTGGGGGGGACAATACTTACTCCACTTCTGCAGCATTTGTGTAGGTGTGTGAGGCGGGTGGGAGGCAACTCTGAGAAGGAGGCAAGAGGCCAGCACCTTGCCAGCACCTTGCCAGCACCATGGCCATCTTAAAACAAGAAGCACTGGTGGGGGTGGGGGGGGGAGAGAAAGAGCTGCTGCCTCAGAGCGGAGCATCCTGGGGAAATAAATCAGGGAGGGAGGGAAATAAATCAAAACTGGACAGCTAGACCCCAAAGCCAATCCTGAGGTTGGCAGCATCCAAGGTATGCCTTGTGTAGAGAAGAGAAGGCAAGAAGAGCCATCCCTGTGGCTATTGGCCACTGACAGCCTTACTTTCCTCCATGAACTACTACATCTTGTGGGAGGGAACTGCATTAGCCCTTTGCACCCTGCCCTTTGCTCAGCGCCAAAAGAGAACGCAGAAGCACATGGGGGCTCTGCCTGCAGATAAGGCAGCAGCTGGGGGAGGCTGGGGGAAGAAGCTGAAGCTCCTCCCAGGAATCTCACCGAAAGGGTCACTTGACCTGAGCAAGGCATGGGATGCTAGAGTCAGAGACATCCATGGAGGGTCAGGCTATCCATGCGAAAAGGGGGCAGACAAGGAACTGAGCTGCAACCAACTTACGGGAGCACCCAGCTGTCTCCTAGGAGGTCCACTTGCCATAGATCCCAGGAAGATTAAATAAAAGCATAGCATTATAAAATCATAACATTCAATAGAATCATATAATTGTAGAGTTGGAAGGGACCACAAGGCTCATCTAGTCCAACGCCCTGCAATGCAGGAATCTTTCCCCCAATGCAGGGCTCAAACCCACAACCCTGAGATTAAGAGTCTTAGGCTCTACTGACTGAGCTATCCCATGGGATCAGAGCTACAGAGCTATCTAGACTACCTGCCACCCGCCAAGCAGGCAGAAATGCTTAGGTGCCAAACAGCAGTGCTTTGAGCTGGTGGCGAACCTAGGAAACTGCCTTACATTGAATCAGACAACTGGGTCCATCTAACGCGGAGGCGTCTAGGGTTCCAGGCAAGCCCTACCTGGAGATGCCACTGTGGACTGAACCAGGGACCTTCTGCATGCCAAGCAGGTGATCTGCCACTGAGCTGTGGCCCTCTTCAAATGGGGCTCTTCCATCAGAGGAAGAACAGATGCTCATATACTTTTAACAGCAAGGATTCAAACTTAAACAAAAGCTGTTTTTCCAAACATGGACAGAATTAATTTGCCTGCTGAGCTCAGAGTTATTAAGGAAAGTTATAGAAACCCACAAAGCATGGTGCGAATTTATACAATATCTGCCTATTAGTGACGACCTCAAATCTAGCTTGCAGGCAGCAGATGACTATGAGAAGGAGCAACTAAGGTAAGCCTAGAGCCTCCAAAGTCCATTAGTGTCCCTAAAAATCCGCCGCCCCCAAGAGGAATACTATATTCAATAATATCAAGTGGTGAGAATTCTCACCAGCAAGCCAGAACTTTTACATAACTCGAGTAAGAGACGAATACTGAACAATAAAAGAGGTTTATTCAGAGAAAAATGGAACAAAACCAAACACTTTAAGGAAATAAACACAAAAAACAGCCATGTTCATAGCCAAAATTCTTATTTGGTTGTAGAGGAAAATGCTATGCCAGAACAAAAATATTATTATTTTATTGTGGCTGTGACTAGAATTTCTAGTTAACACACAGCATAAACAAAGCCTTCTGTCACATACTGCATCAACCAAATTAGATTCTCCATGCATGCTGCGCCCTTAAAAAACGGAACACACCTCCTTAATTCAAAGGAGAGAAACTTCTAGTTTCAGGTCCTCTTAAGTCAATGACTTTGAACAACTAAAAAACATTTAAGGGGAATAATGAGGCAAGTGCAAGACACCCTGGAGAAAGTGGCAACTTACTTCCTCGTAGGGGGTGGTCAACATTTAGCAGGAAGTTTCCCCCGGATGGCATTAAGCAGGTAAGAGCCTGGCTGCTGCGTCAGGCCAATGGCCCATCCAGTCTAGCTTCCTGTTCTCCCAGTGGTCAACCATATGCCGATAAGGGAAACTCTCAAGCAGGATCCAAGCACAAGAGCTTCCAGCAACAGGTATTCAAAAGCATTACTGCCTCTGTCCCTGAAGGCAGAGCACAGCCACCCTCCAGTCCATGGTTATCCTTCTTCATGGCCATGCTAGACAAGCCAGCCAGGCAGGCAGGCGGATCAACCTTTGGCTCTTAGTGGCTGGTATTCCAAATAGCCGTATCCTGGTCAAGAGTAACACCACATTGACAAATGCTACACCTCTGCAGGACACCTGGCCCTGCACCACCAGCCAGCAGGGGCCCTCCTACCACAGGAAGAAGGGGGTGAACACAGGTTCCCCAATCCCCAGTGCTCTGGGGACCAAAATACAGCTAACCTAGATTTTTGGAATGGTTTCTGGCATGAAAGAGCCAGGATTGCAAAAGAAGAGAGACAAAAGGAGAGAAGGATGCCTCGTACTGGAGATGACACAATCTCCAGGCACTCACAACCGTTGTTATTCTACGCAGCAGAGCTTCCTAGCAAGAAGCCCTCTCCTTTCCCAGTTGCTGCCATCACATGTTGTAGGGGAAGCATTGCCATTATGAATTATTTCCAGTAGGTTACAATTTGCAAAAACATTCCTCCCATTCCTGGTTGAAAATGCCACTGACACTGGATCCGCCCATCCCAACTGGAGAGAGCTCACGTGGAAGATGTGAATGAAGCGTGTTGGGTTGCTGACCTAGAAGGGTCGTAAGCAAATTTTTTTCAAACATTCAATGGCTAACAATAATATAGCTTAACCACAAAATAACTGTATTTTTGTGTATAAGACGCCCCCTATTTTTGGGGACTCAAAATTAAGAAAATGGGGGGGAGATTGCCCAGAGTTGTTGAGTTTTATTTGGGGGGGGGGGAGTTGCTGAGCTTTTTAAGGGGGGGATTGCCGAAAAATCACTCACCCAATGGACCTACGCTGCCACTCGCACGCATCACAAAAGCCACCTGTCATCTGTCCCCTCGCCAAAAGAAGCCACCAATCACACGCCCAACTGCTGCTGCAGCAACAACCAATCAACACCAGCCCTTCCCGCAGACACCAATAACACGCCCAATAGCCGCTGACAATCTCCAGCTCGCGACAGCAACCAATCCCACGTCCCCCCATGTACTATCCATGTATAAGACGGCCCCCAATTTTTAACATAACTTTTAAATCAAAAAACTTCGTCTGATACACAGAGAAGTATGGTAAAACAAAAACAGTCATTCTTTAATTAACAATGTCCAGGCAGGTCCTGAAAACAATCTTTTTAACTGTCAAAGACCAGAGTAAAGAAACAGGTATGTCTTCAGCATACATTGAAAGCTATATGGTGAAGACACAGACACACCCATAAAGGGGGGAAATCCCACAGCTCAGGGGCCACCACAGAAAGAGCCCTTGAACCTCTGAGAGAGGTGAATGCACCCAGATGGCCTCCTCTACCAATCTAACATCTGGCAGGGTCTGTAGGGAAGGAGGTGGTCTTTCAGGTATGTGGAGCCCAAGTCATGTAGGAGAATGGGAGAAACTCTTTAGAACAGAAATAGTGTCTTTTCTACAGGTCACCCTGGCCAATAACCTGGCTGCCTCATTCTGGACCAGTTGCAGCTTCTGAACAGAGTGTGATCCAGACTTATCTTTGATCTGGTAAACCAACTAGCAATGGAACCGGGCACTCCTGGTCACCAAGGGTGCCTGGATCTCCAGTGACAATGCTGGTTCCTACTTGCCTGCTCCTTCCGGGGGTCTGCAACCCCATCCAAAATAGGCTGTCTCCCTACCTCTTGGACAGAAAAAAACTGCCTTGCCTTCTGAGCCTCAATCTGTTGACCCATATCCAAGCTATCACTGTCTCCAAGCACTTGAACTTTCAGGAGATTACTGTGAGCAACAGAATCAAAAGCTGCAAAGAAGTGTAAGAGAATAAGCAGGGTCACATAGCCCTCTCCTTTTATCTCAAGGCAGTTTTGCTGCCATACCAAACGTAGTGCTGGGCTAGGATACAAGAACTGACGTACCCCCATGGCTTGCATCAGGAAAGGGGCTTTTAAACTTGTTCATAAATGACCTGAAGTTGGGGTTGAACACTGAGATGACCAGGCACGCGGCTAGCACCCAGTGGTTCAGGCTGGCTCCCAGACGTGTCAGCACCCACAATCCCTTGAGGCTTTTGCAGCCAGAAGCATGGAAACAGAAGCAAAACGATGGTGTTCTGAGCCTCTGGGGCTGTCAGTTCAGACGCCACGGGTTACTATTAGCTGAATGGGGGAAAGGGGTGGTTTGCTTGCTGACATTCCGTGTTTTGTGAGGAGCTGCATTGCCCTTGCATAATTCTGAGCCTCCTCCTTGCTGGTGGGTCTGTGTCGACAGTTTCCTCAACATTGCGTTTTTCCTTAGCAGCAAAGGTGGTGGGGAGGTGCTGGCCTCCAGCCTCCCGTCACGGATCTGGGGCAAATTAGAGACTCCAAAGCACCGACAGCAACCTGAGCCTCGGCTGTCGCTGCCAAGACAGCACGGGGCCTCCATCACCCGAGTCTCTCTCTCCCCCCCCCCATACTGACCACAGTGTGGTGGTGGGGCTTCCACACCGGCCACTTGTTGAGCCAAGAGCCAAGACAACGGGCCGCCTGCCAGCCGAGCAGCTTTATGGCACTTTCATATACATTAGCCAAACAAGCACCCGGGGAGCCATTGCCTGGCAGCAGCAGCAGCAGCAGCTGAGGCAGGCTGAGCAGCAGATGCCTCGCTGGCTGGGGTCCATCCCATCCCCAGCACCCCACCCCAGCCACCAAACACGGGAGGGCAAGTGACAAGCGAGAACCACCTAAGAGCGAAGGGGTGCTCCCCATTTGCTCTGTGCCCCTGGCCTGCAGAGGGGACAGCCAGCCTGTGGGAGGTGATGGGGCCGCCCTGAGCACCAGCCCTCAGGAGGACTGGCTTGCAGCCCTGGAGCCTGCCTCCCAATTGCTTCCATGCGCATGCCTTCCCCATGCAGGCCCCCTGCCAGATACCCTCTGGCAATGCACACAGCTGGGAAGGCATTAAAAGAACACAGGTGAAAATTATAGGGTGGCTGTTAAAGTTGCAAAGGTCCCGCAGAAGAAAGGGAAAGCCTTTTTATACACACCTTTCCGGCGGCTGTTGAAAAGAGTTGCCCCAGGGCACCAAATTTACTGCCAAGGCTGTGCCTGGGTGGACCAGTGCTCCATGCATGTGGGCTAGCCACAGCTCTGAAGAAGCCGCCAAGAGGCCTTCCAATCCCCACCATGCTCCTTGGCATTCGCAGCGGGTCAATTTCACACAATGCTTTGCAGCTGTGAGGTGAGAGGCGAGAGCCTTGTCCTAGGGACCTTAATGTCGAGTGGGGTCCAATGAAGCCAACCTGCTGCCCTCCAGGCGCTTCGGACTATAACTCCCAGCCAGTGTGGCCATGTGATGCTGAGGCTGATGGGAGCTGTGGGCCTACAGAAACTGGAGAGCACCAGGTTGCTGAAGGCTGCGGGGTGGGCAGAGAAGGGAGACTCTCAACACTCACATTTCATTTTTTTAAAAAAGGCGCAATAACCAAAAGCCAATTTATTTTTTTCCTTCTAAAAAAATGTCTTTGAAAAAAAACTATTTTGACCAAGTTTGCACGTGTACGCTCAAAAGAATGGTAAAAAGCTTTGCCTCGTGGAAAGTTCAGTATATTCTCACAAAATGTTGTGACTCTTTTTTTACATCTTGCTTTTCAAGGCAAATATGGCTCACAGTATAGATAAACTAGCATAAACACAATTTTAGAATTAAAAATAAAATCCAAAAGCACTGTGGTGATATCGAAGGTTGTGTGAGTGGGCTTGTGCTTCCCTTTTCTCTCCTCCCCTATGCAGCTTCCCTCCAATCTGCCCCAGAGGGTGCCCCTCTAGCCAAGAGGTTAAACTGGGGCCAGGTGAGGGAACTGACCCAATTTAGGTGACAGTAGTCCTCAGCTTGGGGCACAATAAGCTGCAGTTATTAGCACAGGAAGTATGGAAATCTTTCCCAGGTGTGGGACATCCCCGATGACAGGGTCTAGGAGACTGCTTCAACAGTCCTAAATATCTGTCTGTATTCCACAACTGGGGAGGGAAAAGGACATTTCCAGAGACTCACTTCCTTCTTTGAGACTTGGGAGTCTGCTTCCACATGGAGACACACACCTTTGCCCGACTCTTTATACATCAGGTTAAAATTACCCTCATCTGCAGCAGACCATACCTGCAGATGGCAGTGCAGGTGTAGAACTATGGGACCTGATCTCTTTGCCTGTTTCAACTGAGATGCTTTGAGGGTTAAACTATGGAACTCACTCCCACGGGAGGAAGGGATGGCCACCAACTTGGATGGGATTCTCTTTCCTCTCCTCCCCTATGCAGCTTCCCTCCAATCTGCCCCAGAGGGTGCCCCTCTAGCCAAGAGGTTAAACTGGGGCCAGGGGAGAGAACTGACCCAATTTGTGATGACAGTAGTCCTCAGAGGACCAGGCAAATTCATGGAAGAGAGAACTATGGTGGCTTCTAGCCCTGATGACTCTGCTCTGCCTCTAGACTTGGAGGAGGCAATGCTTCTGAATCCCAGTTGCTGGAAGCCACAGGAGGGGAATAAACGTCGAAGCCTGATTGCAGGTTTCCCACAGCCTTTGGCCTGATCCAGCAGGCTCTAATAATAATAATAATAATAATAATAATAATAATATTTCTTATTTATACCCCGCCCTCCCCAGCCTTTGGATAGGCTTGTCTTCTTGCCCAGGTTTCCCTGACCCATAAACTGGGACTATTTGTTTAAATTAATGCTTTTAATATTCCGATCTAATATTCCTAATATTCCTTTCTTTCATTCACCTGTTTTACTGGTTTTATGTTGCATTTCTGTTTCCGTGATATTGTTTTTATATTGAATACCACTTAAAAGTTTTATAAAACATCAGGCTGTTCATAGATGCTCTGAATAAATATGAAGGTTGCCCAGGGTGCATAATGTATGCTGACAATGGGCTTGCTGGATGCCTCATTGTTTCTATATACTTTGGCTGACAGAGCCCTATAAACCTACAATTAACTAAGTACATTCTCTTGAATGCCTCACCTGAATGGCCAGTCCAGGTGGCAAGAGTCTGAGAGGTGAACTATTCACTCAGCGGTTGTCCCACAGGGCTGAACCTCTCCTGGAAGCATCAGAGAAGCTTTTCATCTGGGCCCACGTTTGGTGGCCAGGGCTATGCTTTTAGGAAGCCATATTTTGGGGGGGTTAACCAAGCAAGGGAAGCAGAAGCAAAGCAAAGGCATTTCCTTTCTGGATCACTTTCAGGGGTGTCCCATTGAGGGAGAGAGAGCTAGAAACGCAGGCTGGGCACTCCCATGAAGGAAACTCCCAGATGGGAATAGCTGCTCTTTGGAGTAGCTCTAAATCCATGCACCAGGAGAAGATTCTTGACGTAGATAGGATGGGATGTGTGTCTGGACTTGGCAGCTGGCAAAGCACTCTCAGGACCTGCCAAAAAGGGAGCGGAGCACACCACGGCCCCAATCCTGCAGCGCTCATGGGCAACGGGCTTCAATAATAATGATTATGATAATAATAAGTATTTCTTGTACTCTACCCATCTGACTGGGTTGCCTCAGCTATTCTGGGTAGCTTCCAACAAAGTGTGAGGGCAAGCTGGGAGAGGCATCTCCAAGAGCTGTGCCTCCATCCTAATACAAAGTGGCGCCTCTTTGGTTGCTCAATGGCTCTCAAATCTGAACACCAACATGGCAATGAAGTACACTGCAGAGCGGTGGGGGCAGAAGAAGAGGTCAACTGCCACAACGAATGCCCTTCGTCAGAGAGAGAGAGAGAGAGAGAGAGAGAGAGAGAGAGAGGACTTGAATGACAAGGGGCTGAGAGCAGTTAAAGCGGGGGGCCTCTTCACACTCACAGAGCCATTTCGTATAAAAGCTTTAGAGAAGCTTTTTAGACAAACATCCTCAATGTATTGTCCAGTAAGACAAGTTTGCATGCAGTAAGAAGTCACTGAAACACTGTCTGTACCAATACTCATCTCAACCCAGAAGGACCAGCAAACTGGTTTCAAGAAAAATAAAAGCATTCAGCTTCGGTTCAGGAGTGCAGCGTCTGAGAAAGACTTCAAAAGTAGTCGACAACTGAAGGTGGTAAGTAACTGGGAGGTCTCTCTAAGGCAGAAGACTGTGGTCCTCTACTGATGAACATGTCAGCAGCTTCAATTGCTTTACTTGTTCATCTGACAAAGAGTGTTTCATGAGTTCAATATACTTATTTGAAGAAATCCCTTCCACACCTCCTCCTCCTCCTCCTCCTCCTCCTCCAGGCACCATTCCTCCTCACCCAACTTTGCTAGTTTGAAGTAGGCCAAGCAGTCAAAGAGCGCAGGTGAGGAGCATGTGCAGCATTGCTAAGCATTACCAGAACTGGCAGGAGGAGCCTCTGCTCTCCCGCCCTGGTGGGGATTTTCTCCAGAGCAAATGCACACGCCACAATCTGGATCTCGATTTACAAGCCTCCAGCCTTTGGTCCCATAGGGCAAGTGAAATCTTCCAGTGTGGAAGAACACAAGAGTAAGTGGGAGCCAGCAAGCATGCTCAACGTCAGATGAAGCGCCAAGCCCTCCAGTGCTCCCACCCCATGGACCAAGCTCCAGTCATCTTCCACAAGGCCACGGACCTCCCCAGGGTGCTCTAGAAACAAGAAGCCAGAGGAGCAGGTGGAGAGGAATTGCTCAAAGCCAAGCTATTAAGGGCTTTGGGGCTGGGGAGAAGAGAGACTCTAGAGCCAACACGATCAGAATCAAACAAAATTAAAACACAATATTGAGAGTAACCTAAGTCCAGATTTCCTCTTCCTAATCCTCCAGGAACCCACAGATGGCTGGGATGGAAAGGATGCCACTCTGGCTTCAATCCCGGCTTGGAACAAGGTAAAGACAAGAAGAGGCCTCAAATATTCATGGGTTCAGAACACGGACAACTGGCTTGGGCATCTTGGGCACGTTTGGGCCTCCTATAAAAGCCCCCTCTCCCACTGTGTGGGGCCGGGATGAGGAAAGAAGCAGATGTCAATGCTTCACACACCATCTCAGGTGCCACTAAAAAGTCAAACGCAAACCTTAGCACTTCTTGTGCCCCCGTAACATGTCACTACAGCCACCACATGAAGACGCCTCCATGGATCTGTGAAATCCACAGCCTTAACACAGCAATTGGGCTGCAGTGCCTCAACTCTCCTCCCCACCAGCCCTGCTCTTTCTGCTCCAACAACACCACTCCACCTCCCCCCCCCCCACACCCTGCCTGGCCCCATCTGCGCTCTGAGCAGCACCTGACTGACTCCAGCTACAAAAGCTGGGAATGCTGAACAGACTCTTGGGCTGGGGTGCTGCCTGGTGGTGGTGGTGGTGGGGTTGTTGGTTTTTTGTATTATAGATCATGTGGTGATTGATGTGGAAATTGATCAGCTTTGTTTTTAAATGTTTTATTTATTGCTTATGACTACTTTTTTCGTGTGGTAAGCCGCCCTGAACTGTGCAAAGGCAGCATACAAACAAGATTATATATGCATGCATGTATTTGTATTGGAGAAGCAGCTGGAAAGTAGGCAGGCCAGAGGAGCCCGGAGAAGGGCTCAGGTGTACTGGGGGCTCAGCTGCCCTCCAACCCCTCCCAGCCCTTCTCCCACTTTCCCACCCTGCACTGAAACACTCTCCTCTCCCCACAGTAAGAGGGAAAGGCATCACATTTTGGGTCCACCAGCACATGCACAGCTGTCCCAAAGAGGGACCCTGGCACTCCTAGTGGGGCTTCCTCTACACCCAGGGGGAAGAGGACTGAGGACCTGGGCCTCCTGCCCCAAATTGGGTGGGTGGAAGAGTGAATGAACTGCTGCCCTCACCACATGATCCATCACAAGGTGCTTATGCCTGCGTCACTGTTTTGCACCTGCAAGGCTGCCAAGAAACACATGTGCCCCCTCCCTCTTCCCCCGGTGGGACTGGCGTGGCAGCCCTTTCTTCCTCTGATTTAGCTGCTGCGAGGCTCTCCCTCCCCCAGGGAGGCTGGCCTGCTTGCTCAACGCTTGCCAGCTGGGACGGTGTCTGCAGATCTGTCCCCAGGTCCGTCCCGTCTGGCCTGAGCTCAGGGTTGCAGACTGCCTGGCTGAGGGTCTCTGGCTGGCTCCTCTGGGGACAGGGTATCCTGGCACCCCTCCATTGCCACTGCTTTGAGACTACGGCTCCTGCACCTCCTCCACCACGTCCAGCAGCGGCAGCAGCAGCAGCCGCCCGACTTCACAAGGCACCATCCCTCCCCTTTCCAGCGGAAGAGCCTGCATGCTGCTGCCCTGCCTGCCTGCCTCCCCCTCCCTCCCCTGCAAAGTAGCTCCAGCTGTCAATGGCCCAGATTGGAAGTGCAGGTACAGGAGCTGGCGCCCTGCCCGTCTCCCTTGTGTCTGTCTGGTGAAAGAGGAAGCCAGTCCACCTCTGGAATCCTTCACTCTCTCCTCGTTGCTACTCTCCCCGCGTCCCTCCAGGGGATTGGGGGTCAGTCTCGCTCACTCGGTCTCTCTCCCCCCCCCCTTGCCCCTCTCCGATTACAATGCAGGCAGTGTTCGCTCCAAATCCCCCACTGCACGTTAATTCTGCTCTTCTGTCTCTAACGACCAAACCGCCTTCCTGTGCCTTCTGTCTTTCCATTACTCCTCTGCTATTTTTTATCTCCGACAAATAGCGTGCGTCAGCTCCAATTGAAGGGAATGGGGCGGGAAGGGGAGCACGCGGCAGCGGGCGGAAGAGGGGGCACAGACAGACCCTTGTTTGCACAAGCACAGGCACCCCTCCGCCACGGAGGGGGCCAGCTCACAATGCTGAGAGCCCAACAGGCCCAAAGGAGCAGAAACAGCAGCCCAGAATCTCAATTATTGAAGTAGTCGCTGTCCTGAGCACGGTCATTTCATAGCTCACACCAGGGCGGCTTATATTATTGGGATTATCCCATAGGATCTGCCATAGTGAATGGTTGCAGAAGTGTCTGTCTGTCCTACAGTACTTTTAAGCCATACAGCATTCCAGATACCCCCTCCCTATTTAAGACTGTAGCACTGATTTGGTGGGGGGGGGGAGAGAGACTGCAGCACTATTCAGGAGTGTGAATTTCAAGGATTAGAAGATATGAAACCAGTAAGGAGCTCTTAAAACAACTGGTGCATTTTACTGGGAAAAGAAAAGACACAGAACTAAGAGATAGCAAAGCAAACACAAAGCAATAAAACTACTAGCACATTTGCAAAGCTAAGCAGGGTCCAGTATGGTTTCAAATTGGATGGGGCACTGTGGGTTGAGATTCTTGCATTGCAGGGGATGGAGCTGTTTTTGGACTACAACTCCCATCATCCCTCGCTAGCAAGACCAGTGGTCAAAGATGATGGGAACTGTAGTCCAAAAACAGCTGGACGCCCAAGGTTGGGGAGCACTGGACTAGATGACCCTCGGGATCCCTTCCAACCCTACAGCTCTGTGATTCTATGAAAGAAGCCCATGTTTCTTTCTCTCCCTTTGTGTGCATTTGCGTCCCAAGGCAGCAGAAGCAATCCTCCCATCAGGCCAAGGTATGCTGCACTCCCTTTGGCGCATTAAGTCCTCAAGGGTCTCCTTCCCTTCCCCAGCAAGATTGTTCCAGTTTCTGCCTCTCCCCCCCTGCACATCCCGGCAGAGACTCAAACTCTCCTTTGGGGGCACAGCAGCACCCCAGCTTCCAGGCAGTCAGCAGCTCTTCCATGCCAGATCCTGAACTCCCCTCTTTTCCAGGCTGATTTATGGCCTGCAGAGAAAGTTTCTCTTTCTGCCTCCAAGATTCCTTGTGTTTTGGCCTCAGTTGCCACTACCCCAATCGACTGTTGCTACTGGCACATCCTGCTCTCAGCTTTGACAACTGGACTTTTCCATTCTAGACACCTCAGGAGCCACTCCCAAAGGGCACAGATATCCCTTGTTGGTGCCCTGGGATTTGCCAAGGTCCTCCAGCAAGAGAAAGAAACGAAACTCTCTGCTCCAGGCCAGCCTTCCCTCAAGCTGGCTGGGAATGGGAGGAAGGAAGGGCTCATTGCAGCAGGACCCCTTCCAGCCCTCTCCGTTAAGCAGACCAGGCCTGCTTATTAACTGCCCGGCTGGTGGGATGGCAGCACGTTGCTGAAGACTCCAGAGAGCTCCATGTAGCTGGAAGTTTTGGAGTTACAGGGTGCGTCTGCGTTTGGCAGCAACACACACGTCTCTCTGGCAAAGGACTCGCTACCCCCAAGGCTGCATGTTCTCACTGGAGAAGGTACCCAGTCCAGGGGCAAAAATTGCTCACTGCCCCCCCCCCCCAACCATCCTCCACAGCTCCCTTATAAAGGAACCACCCAGATCTTGCTTCTGTGCAAACCAGGCCCAGCTTGTTAAAGGTTATAAGAGACACAGATGAAGCACAGCCCTCTGTCAGCCTCAAACTGGGTGGGTAAGCAAACCTCCCTGCCCCTCCCCAGAATGAGGAGGAAGCAAGGCAGCATCACAGTTGGGTCCTGAGGCAGCACAAAGCTGGAGGGTAGCTAAGCCCGAATAATAATAATAATAATAATAATAATAATAATAATAATAATAATAATAATTTTTATTTATACCCCGCCCTCCCTGGCCGAAACCGGGCTCAGAGTGACTAACATCAATTATATAACACATCAAGATAAAATCAAGCAATCAATTAAAATCACAATCAATTAGAATCAAATCAGAGTGGTTCACATCTTTCTAACAGTAGCAGACGAATTACTTTCGCCTTTTCAATCACAATCAAGCCCTTCACAAACTGCCTTGCTGCTGCCATTATTATTACACCAGCCAAGCGAGCCACCGTTCTTCCCATTTTACAGGTGGGAAATGGTGGCAAAGCGATAACGGGGTGTCCCAAGGTCATGGCTGAGAAGGGATATGAGCCTGTGCACGTGTCCATCCCTCTGCTTTCCTGGCTGCCTCTCAGAAGAACTTACACACACAGCCGGGACTGGTGCCATTCTTAAGCAGTCATATCTATTCTGAAAGAATGATCATCTTCCTCCTGCTACCCCTCTCAAAGCACCAAGGCTTTCACCTTCAGGAAAGGGCCATAACGAAGTGCCGTAGGATCTGATTTCCACACAGGAAGTCCCAGCTTTAATCTCTGGCACTTCCAAGTAGCGTTGGAGAGTTGTTGCCAGTCAGTGTAGACAACACTGAGCTGGATGGGCCAATGCTCTGACTCAGGATGAAGCAGCTTCCTCTGTTCTTGTGCACTTTCTCTGCATGCAATGTTAGTAATCAGGTGGGGTCACAGATTGTGGATGAGACAAAATGGCTAAGAGGCACTGGACGTAGGAAAACAGTAAAGGTGACAAAAGTTGGCCTTGGCCTATGCCCCTCCAGAATGCTGCAACCACACAAACGCACACAAACTCTCCAAAAGTGTAACAAGGCAGCCCAGAATCCCAGAAAACTGTCAGAGAGAAGCTGCCAAGACTTCCATGTCAATATCCCTCCTGCTTAGGCAAACACAGGCCCCGCTCTGCAGAAAAGCCCATTAAAGAAAGATTTCCTTCAGGAGGCAGAGCAAGCAAACGGAGGGAGCTCAAAGCCTTGCCAAGACTCCATGGCAGAACTGTAGTAACAACGAAGATTACCATCAAAGCCACGCTGCAGGCCTCTTTGCAATTCCAGAGCAGAGGAAGGCAAACCGCAGAGCTGAGGACACATTCACGAGGAGCAGAACCCTGCATATAACACTGTGCATCTGCCGCAGAGACCCAACCCCAAACCTGTGTAGACCGGAGGTCCCTGAGTCTTTGCAGGTGTTTCTCATTTGGGATGTTTGCTTACAGTCAGGGCGGGGAGCCTGTGGGCCTCCAGATGCTGTGCTCCTCCAGACTACGACTCGCCTCATCACCATCCCTGACCATTGACCACAACACTGATGGGGTGGAGGTACAGATGTCTCATCCCTCCGTCAAGTAAGGGCATCAGACGCCTGGACAACCACCAGGGAATCCTCTATCTCACAGAGCAAGCCGCATCAGCTTCATAGCCACAGTGACTTGGAAAGAGGCCTGTGTCCTAACAACACTGGGGGCAGCAGCTGTCAAGCCGCAGCAGGGGTGGGGAACCTCTTTGGCCCAGGAGACCAAGCCTTTATCTCCCTCCCCCCCTGCGGGCCAACTCTGACAGGTGGGTATCATGATGATGTCAAGTGACTAATAGGCAGCCATGTGCACCTGCCAATGTTGATCCATGAGGGCAACACAAAGCAACAGCCAGCAGGACTGAACCCTCTGCAGACCAACCGATGAGCAGAGGAAAGTGCTTCTCTCTCTTTGCAGCATGTAGCTCGGCTGGTGTGCCTGAGACATCTGGAGCCGTTTGCTCTCAAAGCGCTTTGCTCAGGGCACCTTCTGTCTGCTCTGAGCTCCTGCACTGTGTGGGCTTGGGAGGTGTCTTTTGAGTGGGTGGGTGGAAGAGGACTAGACAGACTTTTGCCACTTCCAAGTCTACTATTTGGTTTCTCCTTCCCATACATAATATTTTACAGATTTGTGGAGCTCCACCTTACTGTTTTTAAATCAATTCTCCAATTTCCCCCAGGATCATTTTTTATCTGTGTTAAAGACTGTATGATGAGATTCTTGATGCAGTTGTAACTCTGCTCTAAGAATTCCACTCTCCCCCCACTCTCAAGTTCTCTTCCAGAGTCAAGATGCTCTGACAGTCCTCAGCTCTGTGACGTTTTCCCCCTCCCTTCATCTTTTAAAGGTTTCCTCTGGCAACCCTCATGCAGGCAAGGACCTGTTCTAGGAGTTTAAGGCTAAGGCGGGCAACTTTCAGAGAGCTTTCCAAATCATGCCCTGCAGCCAATTGCCCCAACAGCCATTTTCCTCACTCTGGGGAGGGGCTTGGCCTCTTCAGCAGCCTATCTATGGAAAAGAGGGCTTCACATCCGGACGCGGGTCTTTGGTTGCCATCTGCATGCAATGTGCAAATGAGAAAAACTGCTGTTTTTCTGTGATAGGAAAACCTGACTCTAGCAAAGGAAAGATACAAAAATTTCCTGGGTGTGGGCAAATTGGGAGAGAGGGGATCTGGATAGAGACCCCTTCTTCAGCCCAATTGACCCCAGAAAGCCGTAAGGAAGGGAGGGAGTGAAAGAAGATGAGGCGCTGGAGCTGCGCTTGCAACCTGGCACCTCCGCTTTGAACGACAAACGTCAAGATACAGGCGCCACAATCAAGGAGCTCTCACGTAAGAAGAGCTTGGCTGCAGCAGGATCAGGCCAAAGCTGGCTCCTCTAGTACAGGCCCCTGTTCTCACAGGAGTCAACCAGCTGCCTCTTCTGGGAAGCACACAAGCAGGACTGGAGTGCGACAGCAGAGGTCTCCCCACTTGCGATTCTCAGCAACCAGCATTCACAGGCAGACTGCTTCTCCTACTGTGCAAGCAAGACTAGGACCCATTGGTAGTCACCCTCTATGAATCTGTCGAAATTCTCTTTTAAATTCAGCTAAGCTGGTGGCCACTACTACATCAAGTGGGAGTGGTGAGTCTGTCCTGAATTGTCCAACATTCAACTTTTATAAGATGATCCTGTTGGGCCATTATTATGCTTCTTCCCGAAAGAATGGGGAAATGGAGCAGGTGAGAAGCAAAGAGAGTGCCATAGACAGGATACCCAGGGCTCTTGGCAGCTCCTTCCACAGCTGTCAGCCTCATCACAAGTAGAAACCAGAAGCAGCTGGGAGAGAACTGTGCCCGAAATCCTGGAGAGCCAATACTGATCTAGCTGCACTGAGGGCACTTTCCACGTTCAAGAGTTTGCCACATAAATTTAGACTCTCTTCTCAAGCATGGAGATTGGAACGAGGGTAGATCCATTACTGCACTTTCAAGTACAGCTTATACCTGTTTCATAGAATCATAGAGTTGGAAGAGACCACAAGGGCTTCACTTGTGTGGGCGCACCATTTGTGGTCCCTTCCCTCCTAAAGGTTTATCATTTCTTGAGTTGGGGAACTATATCTCATGGCTTTCACTGTCAAAAGCGATTGCAATTGCCTCCAGATTTGTGGCCTATTTGAAATCAACAAGGACTGTCTACTCCTTTTCACATAAAAATAATAAGTACCCATGAGCTGGCATCTTCCAGTCTAGCCGATCCGATGACGAGTGAATTCCTAGCCTTAAGTATCAACCCTGCAGAGGAACTGCTTTTCTTCCTGAGAAATCTTTCTGGATCTATCTTCATTAAAGCTCAATTAAACTGAGGGGAAAGGAACTCTGAAACCCTACCCTTGCCTTCCAGAAAAATAAAATACTTCATGCTGGGTGTAAATTAAAACCAACGTAGCAGCAGCAGCCTGGGGGGAAAGACGGGCAGAGGACAGGATGACGTGGGGCTCAAGCATCGGAGCATCGTCCCTGGTGCCAAGACATTCCTGAGCATGGCGAGGAGAGCTCCCTGCTGCGGGAATGTACACAAAGGCACGTGGATGGGAGGCAGCCCAAGGCTCACCTACGGAGGAAAAGGAGATCAGGTCTTTGCCAGCTTTGCCCCTCCTCACCTCCATGCCACCGGGATCCATCCTCTCACTGCCCATAAGCTCTCCAAGCAGAAAAGGAAGAACCTGGGTCTTCTGTTCTTATCATCATTTCCCACTGATGTGTCTCTATGTCTCCCCCAGGTGCCCCCCCCCAGACAAGCATGTGGCTGAATGGCAATGTGGGAAGCAAGCAAAGTATTTCTGAAGGACTCCACAATGCCCTTCTGGCTGGAGACCAGACACCTGGGCCACCCACTGGTCTGCCCTCTCCAACCCATAGGATCTGCTTTGCCAACCTCACAACCTATTTCTGAAGATGTAGATGTTACAACAACTCATTACCCTTCCATTGAGCAACGGTGCCCCTTCATTTTCTAATTACTTAATTACCCAAGCACCAACTTCTCTTAATTGTAGCAAGAAATGAAATCTACTTTACTAACGCCAAAATGGGAGGAGTTAATGTGATGCTTAGGACCAAAGTTTACAATGCATTTTACAAGTTTTCAAGTTCCACAGAATTCTTCTTCAAACTGTAGTAGCCAGGATGGGCTCCAGGAATGAGAAGTCCACAAATCTTGAATTTTCATGGTAATTTTTGTGGTTCCCACCCAACCAGGATGTACAAAGGAATTATTTATTTATTCTCCCTCCAAAAGGAAATAAAAACATTTTGAAACACATTCTAAAAACAGTTCTCAACCAGTGAACTCAGTATTTCCAGAAACAGTATCTTTCAGTATCATAAAATGCCTGGGTAAACAGGAATGTTTTAAATTCCTCCTGAAAGTAAATAATGAGGGAGAAAGACGCCCCTCACCAGGGAGTGCATCCACAAGCAGGGAACCACCTCTGAAAAGGCACTGCAATGTGTGAGAGCCAACTGAGCAGCCCCCAGTGGCAGCATTTGGGAGCTGAGGGGGGCCCTTTGGCCATGGTGGGCTCTGGAGAGAACCAAAAAGTGAGAACCACTGCTGCTGCTTCCAAGTGCCTCCATCACTAGGGATGATGGGAGAGAATGCAAACAATGCCAAGGAACTTGGTACAGGACCAGAGTTTGCTTTTCCTCAGGGTGGATAAAAATCAATGATTTGAAATAAATAAACAAACAAATAAAATCAGATTCTTTTGATATAAAACAGATTTTTAAAATAAAATAAAAAATGTTTCTAAAGATATTTTTCTATTTAAGTTACATTATAGTCCAAAGGCTATTCATCAGGAAATAAGGATTTGTTTTAAGTTTTTTTTAAAAGAAACCATTTAACCACATCAGTTAACAAACATGGATACATATGCTATAATGTTATTGTTTTAGTTAAATAAATAATTGTTTAAATTGTTATTAAGCAAATGATTATTTTTCTCCTTCCAATAACGTACAGCAGAAAAGTTGTCCAAATATAAACAGTTAACTTATTAAACCTCACATAATTTCATAATTATCTGTCTGTGTATTTCTAATAGTATAACCAAATCAGTGATTTTTGATGTAACTGTAAAAACTACTCTGAAAATTTATTATTCCAAAAATGAAACCATCTGGTTGTCAATATTAAGATTATACCAGTAAGAATGAGTCTTTCTGTAAAAAAAAAGAAAAGAAAAGAAAAAAAAGATTTAAATCAAGTCTTACTGACTAGCAATTTAAATTGTGATTTAAATCAAATCCACCCTGCTTCTTCTCTCTCCATAGTTTGCAAGACTATGTTCCCTGGCCTGGGGAAGAAGAGAAATCTTTCACTGTATGTTGGACAACCAGAGTCACCACAAAGAGACCTGTGATGGCCAGAGACCACATCTGTGCATAACCTCTCTAGGTGACACCTGATGTCTCGTACCATGAACTGAGAAGGCCGTAGCTATCCATCACTTCTAACAACTGCACAGGTGAAAGAAATTGCCCGTGGAGCACAGCTCTCAGAAAGCAGCCCTGCTGAGCTTCTGCAACTTGCGCTGGGCGTTTTGGAGAAGGCAAACTAGCAGCAGCAGCAGCAGCTGCCGGGTGCCGACAGCACCAGACACGGCTGGGTTGACTAAGCCCACTTTCCTTCCTCTTTGGAGCTCTGGTTCCGGCAGCAAGGCAGGAATCCCAGCAGACCCCGGCGGAATGGAGGTAAACTTGCCTCCAAAAGGGCAGCCGTAAGCCGAGACGAACCCAGCACACAGAGGGGGAAAATAAATGGAAAGAAAGTTTCCACTCCTCACCTCAAAGCTGCTGTGGGTTTCTCTCCCTTTCTGGGTCAGAGAGAGAGAGAGAGAGAGATGATCGTTTCAACTATTCACTGATGTCATTTTTTCCAGGATAAAAAAAGCTCTCCCTGCCAACCCCCTCTCTTTTTCCTCCCACATAACACACTTCTATGCAAACACTTCAAAAATCAATTTGGGGGAGGCCAGAAGACAGAGTAATTCCTTCCCTCTTTTTATGAGGGCACCCACACCCGTTCTTCGGCAGGGGGGCCTCACACCACACCCAGCCCCAAGCCGAGAGAGAGGGCAGCTCTCTGCCTGGAGAGCCCAAAATAGAAGTGCTGCTGGGCTTCCTTGCCATGCCGGCGTCTGCACACAGGCGGTGATACGTCAGCCAAGTGGCTAAGCTGGACCAGAGCAGGATGCCAGGCAGCACTGACCTCTCTGAGGGCAACAGCGGGCAAAGCAGTCTGCCCGCCACTGCCCAATAACCCAGCCACCCTGGTTTCCTCTGGCTGGCATGCATGCTGGGCCTTGCTGTGTGCTCAGAGGATAGGAGAGAAGCTGAAACGAACAAGAAAGCCCTCAGCAGCCCAAGATGCCCACACCCTTGCGAAGCCCAGGAGGTAGCATACAAGGCTTGGGTTCCAATGCCAGCCACACACAGAGAGAGAGAGCCCAAGGCAGAAGGACAAAAGACAAGCAAGCTGGATCAGGCCCCTGGCCCACCGAGTGCAGCACCCTGTTCTCACAGCAGCCAGCCAGGCTGGAGCTGTCAATGGTTTTCTCTCTCATCAGGGGCCTTGAGAACTCTCTTCTAGGGCAGCTTAGGAACACAGCTAACAAACAAGGCTGGATTTGGTTTCTGAATGGTTTAACCCATGCCTGCAATGCTCTCTCTTCCAGCATTAGAAACTGGGGTACAAAAGTTAGGAGCCATATGGCTCCTGGGACCTGGATTGTGGGCACAAAAACAGAATGCCTGGTCACCCAATTTTCTTTCTTTAATGGATTTCTTTTTAAAAGACAGATAGCAGTAGTTTTACTTTATTTTTATTGTTTTGCTGCCGGGTGAATCAGGGGATTAGCAGGCTAGGGAAGGAGCAAGAGACACCTCTTTTGCTACCATGCTACCCCCCTGATTCACTTGGTAGCGCAGTAGCAGCAGCAAATAATAATAATAATAAAATAAAAAATTGCTGCCTGGTGATTCAGGGGGTCAGCAGACTAGCAAAACAGCAAAAGACATATCTTTGTTTTTGCTGCTGCTGCGCTACCAGGTGAACCAGCTGTTTGGCAGGGTAGCGCAGTAGCAACAGATGCGTCTTTTGCTGCTGCGCTACCCTGCTGACCCCCTGAATCACCCGGCCAGGCAGGTGGAGATGCTAGGAGCCAAAGGTGGCATCTCCATCCACTTGCAAAAGGCCGGCTGCCAGTTGAAAAATGCAACTGGTGCCTGCTAATTTCGGAGCTGCTCTTGACTGTTGGGTCTGGGAAGTCAAAGCAAAAAGTGGTTTTCAGTCATCCCTGCAGGTTATGTTTCACACTGCACAGCAAATACAACCTATTTTCCAAGCAGCTCCTTGCCCAAACTCAGGAGGTGCCACCATCCACGACTCTTCCTACTGCTGCTGGCACAGCATCCTAGTCAGTCTCCTCAGACCCTCCTTGCTACCTGCCCCTAATCTAGCTAACCCTCTTCAGCCCCTCCAGTCTCAACCTCCGCCCCCTCCAACTGCTGGTCCTTCCCATCACTCCTCAATGCTGTTAGCACCAGCCAAGGTCCTGTGGCTGCCTACTTGCCATTTCAGGCTGGTTTTTGTTATAAGTGAGCTGGTCCTGAACACCAGTTCTCTACACCCACACAGAGATCCCTAATGTTTTTTTAAACTGTGCTTATATATAAAAAGTAAAGAAGGCACTCAAGACTTCCAACAATTACATTTCCAGTACAATTAAAACCGGGAACCATTAAGAAGTCAGAATAAAACCAACCAAAACAAACCCACAGCCAGCAAGATTCCAGTGCCCTGAATGCCTCCTGTGCTTCTTGAAAAGGTCACCAAATGGACCAGTCTCACCTCCTTTGAGCAGTCACCCTTGAAAAGGCTTTGCCCTGTCTCCTTCAAGGAAGAATGCAGAACAGAAGAGGAGAAGAAGAAGAAGAAGAGGAGTTTGGATTTGATATCCCGCCTTTCACTCCCTTTAAGGAGTCTCAAAGCGGCCAACAATCTCCTTTCCCTTCTTCTGTGAGATGAGTGGGGCTGAGAGACTTCAAAGGAGTGTGACTGGCCCAAGGTCACCCAGCAGCTGCATGTGGAGGAGCAGAGACGCGAACCCTGTTCCCCAGATTACGAGACTACCGCTCTTAACCACTACACCACACTGGCTCTCAACAGGCCCTCCAAAGATGAGAGCAATTGAGAGGCAGGTCCAGGCGGGAAGAGGCAATCCTTCAGATGCCCTGAGGGTCTCAAGCCCTTGATGGCTTTATTGGTAAGAGCCAGCACCTTGACCTGGGGCCAGAAGCAAATTGGAAGGAATTGCAACTTAAACAAGACTGGTAGAATATATTGAGAAAAAGTGATAATCTGCATTTTATTATGGATCTCTTATGATTATAATTGTATTTCTACACCTGTTTTGATTTTTATATTGTACAGCTATTATTTTAAGCACTGACATTTGTTTTCTGTATTGCAAACCACCCTATGGTCTTTTGGTGGCATATACGTTTAAATAATGATAGCAATTCTAACCACGACACTTTTCAAGGGAAATCCCACATACTCTGCCGTAATCTAACTCAGATGCGACTACTATCTGTATCAAAAGCAAAAGATTGAGCTTTGCAGGGCTGCGTCTATTCTGCAATTCCATGCAAGCAGTGAAAAAGCACAACATCTCATATTGGGTTAAGAAGACCAACTGCAGAGACTTGTGAGAAGCCGCAGTAATCTTAGTGTTTAAAGTATGATTTTAAGTGATTTTTTAAATGAATAAATGCACACCACCCTGGGACCTAGTGGTGAAGGGCAAATATAAATTCAAATAAATAAATACAATTTAAAAAAGCAGGCTTCTTTGTGTAGCCTTGAAAACATGTGGGGACCAGATCCATGAGGTGGTGGAAGTGTCCCAAGGGCAGGAGGCAGAGCCTTAAGCCTTTCCCTATTGCCAGCAGGAAGAAAATCATCTATCCAGAGGCAGGCAGAAACCAAACAAACTCAGGAGTGGGATCCCAATTGCATGTTCCCTGCTGAAACTCTGGAATCCCAACCAGCTCAGTGGAGTCTGATATGCCTCCCAAAGGCATTTCAAAAGATTCCTCGGCGTGACGCTGTGCCCATTTCTCCTGCATCATATTTGCTGGCATGATTTCTTCATTATGCTTTGCTTTCCCTTGCACACGGAGGAGAGCCTGGTTTAACAGCCTCCAGATTAAGAAACCATATTTTCTCGCTACACCCAGTTCTGAGCTCCCCTCTCTACGACAGTGGGGCGAAGGCCAGAATCCAGCTCTCCTGAAGCATCACGTTCATTCCTGTGGCGTCACCACAGCCCTTTCTGCAGGATTCCCTCCTGTTTCCTGCACCTCCTGCCCAAGGCATTCTGCTTTCTCCACAGCTGATGCTCATGGAATGGCTTCCCTCCCAACTCCCCCAACACTGACTCCTTTTGCCTTCAGAACCCTGCAAATTACGCCTGGAAGGGCCTCCTTTCGGAAGGAGCTCAGAGCAAGCAGGGCTGCAGGAGACCCCAGCAAACTCCCATGCCCCAGGGGAAATAAATGTTGGGGGCCGGGGGGTGGGATGCTCGAATCCTGGGGTCTTCCACAAGGAGAGCAGGGTGCGGTCCATGTGACAAAGCATGGCCATCCAGCTTTCCCAGCCAGCTGCTAAAAAACCTTCTGCCCTTACATCTTCCTCTTACTCATGGGTAGGCAAACTAAGGCCCGGGGGCTGGGTCCAGGCCAATCGCCTTCTAAATCCGGCCCGCAGACAGTCCGGGAATCAGCGTGTTTTTACATGAGTAGAATGTGTCCTTTTATTTAAAATGCATCTCTGGGTTGTTTGTGGGGCATAGGAATTTGTTCCTTTTTTTTTTTTCAAAATCTAGTCTGGCCCCCCACAAGGTCTGAGGGACAATGGACTGGCCCCCCCTTCTGAAAAAGTTTTTTTTTGTAAATTAGTTTAACTTAGAATGTTAATTTAACCTTCTAATTCCACGGGGGGGGGGGGGGTTGCTGACCCCTGCTCTCACTCCTGGTGGCTGCCCAGTCCCACTCTCAAGCCCAGTCTTCATTTCCTTATTGGCCTCTGCATAAGCACACATGGAAGACACATGGGGCTGCAGCCAATGAGACTTCCTCCTCTCCCCAACCCATATATGCCCCCAAAATCTGCTCCCAATGGTCCCTCAACAGTCCAGAGCTTATTTTGAGAGGCAGGGGGAGGCAGGAAGAGAGGGAGAGGAAGTCCCCTGCACCCGTGAAGCTGAAGCACTGAACTGTGCCAGGAGTAACAGACTTTGTGAGGCATGCCCCAGGGTAGCAAACAATGTCACTGAAGAACACCAGGCCACCATAGCAACTCCCGACCTGGTGCACTCCAGGTGGATACGAGATCCCATCATCCCTGGCCATGGTGGAGGGCACCAGGTTGGGGAAGGCATGTCTACCATAGGACACTCAAAGTCACCAAGTGGGAAGAGCCACAGAGAACCTCAGGGCTCCCCTGGCAACTTTCCATGACTCTCAAGGGGAAGGCAGCTTAAGCCTTTGGAGAATCTGTGCCCCAGAGCTGCCACCCTTTGCTGTGTTTTCCTTTAAGCACCTTCAAAGTCTTGCCAAAGCAACTTTGGTATGAGCAAAGGCTGATAATTAACTCTGAGTGCAAAGCAGTGGCTCCCTACACAGCAGGGAGAGGACTGCAGCCCGTGGATGAAGCCCTGTCGATTCCCCTCCAACATGCAGCTGAGACACCCAGTCAGCTTTTCAACGTTGGGAGAAAGTGCTGGCATGGATTTCAGCAGCAGCAGCAGCAGCACCTCAAAGCATGTCCCCTCCGCCGTGGGTCTGGCAGAGAAGCCGACATTCACAGACAGCTTTGCTGAGCTTCACACCGTCTGCAGGAGCGAAGGCCGACGCAGCTGTGAGCGCTGGTGGGTTGGGAAGCCATGCCCGCTCGTGGCGCAGTGAGTTCAAGAAGCCGCCTGCCAGGAGCACATTCTGAATGATTCCCCCCTCCCTCAGCTAATCAGCTACTGAAAGAAGAGCTCCCTCCGTCCTGCCAGGGGCTGCACACTCTCCCCCCGCCACCCACCTCCTGGTCAGCTGCACCATGAAGGAGGGAAGTGGGCTTGGAACAGCCGCTGGCTCGCGGAGGAGCACTCAACGCGCCGTCATTCATTATCCACCGACATATGGAATAGTCATTGTGGGAGGAAGCAGAACCAAACAAGAGCCCCAAACTGCTTCCTCCCAGCGAGGCCTTGACAGCCTCTCCAGCTCCCGGCCATTCATCTCCGGGCAGCTGAAGGGGCGGGAGGGAGGGACGCTCGGTCTGCCCAGCAAGCAAGCAAGTGCGGCACACACAGGCAGTGCTGGGGGGGGGGCAGGGAGGGGAAGGAGCGCAAGAGCAAGGGGGCCGGGGATTTCCCCAGCTCCAGCCTGACGGGGACATAGCTGCACAGGCGGCACCTCTGCTCTCCCCACTGTGCAGCAGCCACCTCTGCAGCCAAGCGGGGGTGCAGTGGGAGACGGTCCAAGGCGCTGCTGCGAGGAGGCAAGGCGAGCAGAGCTGCCTTATCCGGGACGGCCCAGCCAGGCCACGCCAGGAAACCAATTTATTTTGTTGTGTCTCTTCCCAGAACACACGGTAGAGAAGGAGTTGGGCGGCACGCCAGGCCCAACGCCGGCGGCTGCCAACTGAGCAGGAGCTCAGTAGGAGGAAGTTTAGTCTGTGCTCAGCGCAGGGGCAGCCGTGTGGGCCTCCCTCCGCTGCTTGCTAGTCTTCGCTACACAAACCCACGCAGGCCAGGAGGGCGGCGAAGATGGGGTGGCGTAGAGGGGAGAAGCACCAGCGCTTGCAGAGGGGGCAGGCAGGTGAACAGGAGCTGAGCCACAACACTGCTAGCACGGCAGTCGTGCTCCGGAAAGGAAGCAGAATCATCCCTCCCCACCCCATTTTCTGCTAAGGAAGCCCAGTTCTGCTGCCAACAAGGCAACTCAGCAATTTGCACATTTTCACTGCCTTCTGCTCACCTTGCTACCTCTATGATGCAGACAGGAACCAGGTTTGCAAATAATCAGGAAGGGAAACAGGGCTATGCCAGGAGGAAAGGGCATGGAAAAGAGGGATACGGGGCCTGTAGGCAGGACTGAAGAACCAAGAGTTGTGAACGCCCCCTGGATCCTTCCCCTCGGCCCCAAGTTTGGAAACTGCAAGGGATCAGAGGACAGTTCTGTACCAGATCCCAAACTGCATACCTATGTGTACAATCACAGATGTGGATAACACACTTCGTCCCAGCCAGGCCCTGGGCCAAGGCTCCTGGGGCCAGCCTCCCGTCCCCACAGGACGCTGCCCGGCCGGGCCAAACCTCACAAGCCAGGCACATCCAGGGGGTGAGGGGAAAGGGCTGCACCCAACTGCTGCCTCTGGAAAAGGCACCTCTTCTGGCAGGACACCTTCTGCCTTGCAAGCCTTGGCACTGCCCAGCAAAGAGCAAAGACCCATTGCCAGCTCTCCTCGCTGCTGCTTTGGCTGGTAACACTTAGTGGCACAGCTGCAAGAACAATCATCCAGCTGGACAGAATTGCCTTGGGAAGGAGACAAACTGCAAACCTAGAAGGGCTTCTCTTTTTAAATCCATGACCTCATAGCAAAACATCTCCACTTGCCGTTCCATTTGGAAATGGGTAGAGGAATGTGCCCAGACAGAAAGCCCAGGGCAGGGCAGATCCGAAAGGGGAAGGCTGGGGAAACCAAGAGGAAAGATGGCGGAGCAGAGGAAAGGAAGCAGAGCTCCTCCGTAGGAGTGCGTGCGCACTCATTCCACTCATTCTCCCCACGCCTCCGTTCTATGCCCATCCCCAAAGGTGGACTTTGCCAAGCCTGCAGCTGCGCAGGACAGGCGCCAAGCCACTCACAATCTGACACTTGCCAGGCTGAGTCACGCTACGGGTTCAGCAAGCCCAGCATCCTGTTTCCAATGGGGGCCAGTCCCATTTCCCCCCGCAGGAGACAGAGGGTAAGTGAGTGGGTTGTGTGGTGAAGCTCATCCTTTGCTTCCATCACTGGGTTTTTACGCCCATTTTATTATCCTCAGTGTGATCATCAAGCTTTTCTTCTGAATGTAGGCTGGAAGACTCCAGAGCAGGGATTGTCACACTTCTAAGTTCCAACCTATCAGGAGTGCAAAGCTCTTTGCTAAACCTGAGTTTTTCAATTTGTGTCCTTAGGCTCTTTGAAACAACCTTCTGGGCTCCCAGTCCTCATGCCTGAAGATAGAGGGACTTTAATTACCCGAAGCTTTGCGTCTCTAACCAGAAGCACGGGGGACACTGGCCTTGCCAATCTAGAGTTCAAGGGAGCAAGCTTGTGCCTCGGGGTTACAATGCACAGCGAGAAGCGCACGTCCTGGGCACAGGAAGCAGCAGCATCCAGACTCTTCTGGAGGAGAGATAAATGCAATTACAGAAAGAGAGGGAGGCAGGAACAAAGCCACTGGAAGCCTCTCTGATGTCAACAGGTTCTGAATCAGTGCTCCCCTCAATGGGGCCCTGAAATAGGACCAGCTGGGGAGGGAGAGACCTTGGATTCAGACATGAAAGAGCTGTGTCCCTGGGTAATGCTCGAGACATTACACAAGCGTGCGTTTTGTATGGCCATATATTTCATTACGCTCTCAATCTCTATTCCAGACCCGGCACTTCCGCAGCTCCCGCTCCAGACCAGGTGGGCTTCTAGTCTGTGGATGCCCTGAACGCATGACTCTGCTGGGTCAGAAAGGCAAGCAGGGATTTCATTCCTTGGGATGCCAAGTCCAGGTCCAAGCCCCCTGCTCTCTTGTGGCCTCACCCACTCAGACTCCCCAAATAATCATCCCACTCAGATAATACCATATGCAAGCAGCACTCCTCTGTGTCACCCTGGGCAGCTGGCTCTGACTGACTAAAAGCTACATGAGAATTTGATAGGGAAGCCTGTCCCAAGTCTTTCCCAACTGGCTGCTGATTCAAATAGCCTCTCTCAAAGTGACAGGAAAACCCTCCAGAATGCACTCCTTACCATCCAGATCTTGGGTATTAGTAAACACCATCAGGTCCTTCTCTGGATTGACAACATTCACAAACCTGCCCCCCCCCCGATGCCCCTCATTTCCTGCTTCACAGAAGACGAACCCAGCCAGCTTTAAGCAAGTCTTTAAGGTGCTTCCGTTGCTTAGATTGGGACTACCACATAGACCGGGTGGAAGAATGGGAACTGGAGGCAAGCAGTTGCAAATGCAGCCACACGCTTGCTAAAAAGGAATGACAGGCAGTGCTAATGCTGTTGTGGCAGGCATTGTGGGGAAGAGATCAGGCTGGTGGGACAGGGGAATGGGGAGGGAGCTTTCCTGTCCTTCAGCCAGAAACTGAGAGAGTTCAAGGACTCGGGAGGTGACAGGAGGTTAGGAATGCTGACCCACATTCTGCTTGCTGAGAAGGAACTAACAAGTTATTCTACTGCATTACTCAGGGCAGATGTTTCCACAAGAATGACAAAGGCAGCAAGGAAATCCCTGTCTTCTTCAACTAAAATGCCAACAAATAATTCAATTATGTCTTACAGAGCAGACTTTTGTAAAAACAAAAACAAAACAAAAAAAGCCACCTCCTTGTGCTGATTCTGTCAAGGAGAAACAGCTGTGTCCATGTGACTCACCAGAGCTACATGACACTCAGGCTACAACAGTCAACATGGAACAATTTTGCCCCAATGTCTCAAACTCAGAGACCTCCCTATTTCCTTGCACACTTCTGAACTTTCCACCCTGCTAGGAGCAGTATTTTTCCCACCCGCTAGCTTTTTGTGCATGCTAAATATACCACACAGAGCTCCTGCCTTCTTTTGAGGTCTTTTTTTACAGTCTCCCACTATTTTGCTCTGAACTGCCTAGAAACAGTGCCCAGAACTTGATTAGGTGTCTGCCCTTGGACATGATTATTTCTGCAGTTTATGGCTCAGGACCGCAACTTCTCAAGAACCACCTCTGCCCATATGAACTGACCTGGTCCCCTGAAATCAGCATCTTTTGTGGCAGGTCTGTGGGTTGGCTCCCCGTTTGAGGAATGCTCTCCCCAAGGAGGCTTGCCTGGTACCTTCGTTACATATCTTTAGGCACCAGGCAAAAACATTCTCCTCCTAGGCCTTTGGATAATTAAGCAATCTACGGCCTTTTAAACTGCGTGTGTGAGGAGGGGAGGTGTTGTTTTTGTTTGTCACAATGGTATGTATTTTTGTGTTTTTATATTGTAAACTGCCCTGTGATCCTTGGATGAAGGGCGGTATAGAAAGTTAATAATAATAAAGAATACGGTATTGTGAGAAATGAGATAAACAAGAAAGATAGGAAATTATTTTTGTACGCAGTAACAGCAGCGAGAATATTGTTAGCCCAGAAATGGAAACAAGAAGAACTACCAACACTGGAAGAATGGAGAATGAAAATGATGGACTTTGCAGAACTGGATAGAATGACAGGAAGAATTAGGAATCGACGAGATCAGAGATTTATTGAAGAATGGGAAAAATTTTCAGAATATATGCATAATTTAGGTGAAAAACAAATAACGCTTGTAACGTTTAGCGAAGCTTTGTAAAAAAGAAAGTTAAAATTATGGATTGAAAGCAGATTTAATTTAAGAAGTAGATAAGAACTAAGAAATGTGTGGAAAATTGAGAAGGGAAGGAGTACCAGCCAAGTTGAGGGAAGTCAAAAAAAATGAGAGAATGGTTTTATAAATTGTTTGAATTGTATTAATTTGTTTTATTTGTAAACTGAATAAAAATTATATTTTAATAATGATGATAATAATAATAATAATAATAATAATAATAATAAAGAATACAACTTTAAGAGGTCTTGGCAATTTTGCAACAAGACCATCGAGGGCTCATTTGAAGTGCATTACCTATTGTAACCTCCAGACCCTTTTCTGCTGCGACGTCTATCCAATTATCCTCTCTTCAGCGTTGTCAATATTTTCCTCACTTGTGTTTACCACCATTTACCTTCCTCATTCACCTGGAATTTAGTCCAGTTACTTAGCGCTCAACACTAAACCATCAGGTTTTTTTCTTCCTCAGACCATGAGCCCAGAAAAATGCAGCCTCTTACATTTTGCCTGAGGAAAGGTAAACAACGGTCCTCCTCCTGCCTCAAATCCCACACACATCCTCTTGCAACTCTGCAGGCACAAGCCAACCTAAATGTCCCCCCTCCACCAGCCTTTTTCTCACTGCCCTGGAGCCACCCCATAATCCACCTCTCTGGGCCCTGTGTGTGACTAACAGCCTCATCCACTGCTCTTAAGCTTCTTGCAGGATGTTGTCAGTCTCTCTCTCCTCACCCCAACACCACCAGTTCCTCTGTAAAGAACAAACATCAGTGTAACCCATGCAGCCAAATGTCCATATGACAGAAAAATTGGGCCAGCAGTGGCTGAAAAAGCACACAGGAAACACAGAGACACAAGGAGCCAACCCACTTTTCATTCAAAGAGCAGGAGACCTTGATTTGTTTAGCATTGCATGGCCTGGCAAGCCATCACTGCCCACAGAGTAGCATAGGAGACCACCTTACCTCCTCATCAGAGCTGTCTTCCACATATTCATTCTGCAAGAGTGGCTCCTCCTGTGGATTGTGTTCTGTGCCCTTGATCTTACGCTGTGATCGCACTTTCTTCCTGGAAACCTCTTCAGCCTGAAAGACAAGCAGGATGGCAGAAAGAGTTACCATGTACAGGCAGCGAGAGGCTGTGTGTCTTACACAATTGAATGGGAGACCTCCCTAACTACACAAAATGGCCAGCAATGAACACTCAGTGTAGTGAGGGCCTCCCTCCCTCAGGCTATAGGCTAAGGTCTTCTACTACATAGATCCTGGCGCTCCCTCTCAACACATGAAAAAGAAATCGTTACAGTCCACAAAGTTGAGACCTGCAGCCACCCTCTCCCAGGAGAATCTCAGAATCGTAGATTTGGAAGGGTCATCTAGCCCAACCTCCTGCAACGCAGTAATCTCAGCTAAAGCATCCATGGCAGGTGGCCATCAAAGCTCTGCTTAAAAACCACCACCTTCCAAGAGAGTCCACCACCTTCCAAGGGAGTTTGTTCCACTGCTGAACAACTCTTACAGTCAGACATTTTTCCTGATTTTAGTTGGAATCTCTTTCTTGTAACTTGACGCCATTGGTTTGAGTCCTACCCTCCGGAGCAGGAGAAAACAATCTTGCTCCCTCTTCCGTGTGACAGTCCCATGTGACAGATATTTGAGCATGGAGAAAGTGGACAGAGAAAAGTTTTATCCCTCTCTTATAACACTCGAGCTTTGCAGGCATCAAATCAAGTTGAATGTTCAAAGACTCAGGACAGATGAAACCAAGTGCTTATTCATGCAGCTCATAGTTAAACTGTGGAACTCACTCGCCACCAACTTGGATGCCTTTAAGTGAGGATTAGACATTCATGAAAAAAGGCTTTCAATGGGCACTAGTCATGATGGAGGCTATTCTCTGCCACCACAGATGGAGGGACCATGAAAGCAATGCTCCACCTCCACACCCGGGAGGCTTCTGAATGAATATCAGTTGCTGGAAACCACAGAGGGGAGAGGGCTCTTCTGCTCACGTCCTGCCTCATGTCAGAACAGGATGCTGGACAAGATGGGCCACTGGTCTGATCCAGGACAGACAACAGACAGCATTTCTTTGCAGAATAAAGAATGAATCCCCCAAGTTAGTTGTCAGAGGATGTTGTGATGGCTGTCTCCTTATGTAACGTCAGGGAGGTAGATGGGCAATTCTGCATATAGGTCACCCTTCCTCAAGGTGGGAGCCCCCCACTGTTTTGGACTACAAACCCCATCAGCCCCAGCATCATCTGGTCATGCTGCCTAGGGCAGTTGGGAGTTGTAGTCCAAAGCAGCCAAAGGGCACTTTTCTTGGGAAGGCTTACCTAGACCATACTGCGCAAACCCCAGATGACACAGCAAGCAGTGCTCTCTATGCTTTACGCATGGATAGAATGGAAACTTTCAGTACTTTAGATGGCTTGGCCTATCGGCAGCCATGAGCTAAGAGGCAGCAGGCGCCTGCAGATACAACAACAGCAGGAGAAGGCTCCTACTTTCTACGCCGTGTTTGTGGGCTTCCTGAAGGCATCTGGCTGGCCACTCCTGGCAAGAAGAGGCTGGGCTAGATGCAAGTCCCTTAGTCTGGTCCATCAGGGCTCTTCTTAGGATCTGAGACAGTACAGGATCCAACCCCAGCCAGATTCCAGCCCACGGGCCTGGCGTTCCAGACTGCACCTACGCCTTGGCCTGGCGTGCGGGTGCAGGCAGAGCTGCACATCCTTCCCTGTTAAAGAGATTCACCCTCCTCCCCCGCTCAGAGGGGACCCAGCCTGGAGTGGGCTTTACCGGAGGATTTGACAGAATAATCAGAAAAGCAGCCCTACAAAGCACCCCTCCTGGGAGCAGTAAAATCTGCACAGTGTGTGATCACCTTCTGCTGTATGCAACCCATAACACAGCCCTTTCTGCCCCCCCCCCCCCTGACTTCCACCCTTCTGGCCAAGGGGAGAAAGTGGGGCTGGGGGCCTAGAAAGTACAGGGCCAACTAGAAGATGGGATTACAGCAAAAACAAAGGCTTTATTAAAGTCTTTGAAAAAAGGAGAGGTAAGTTTTTTCCCAGGCTTTTGGCATTGAGAAGGTTTTGTCTGTCTCTCCCGCTCTCTCCCCCCCCCCAATTCTCCTTCCTCCCAACACTCCACGAGCTTGGAGAAGAGCCCCATGCTGCAGAAATGGGCCACTGGTGCAGCAAGCCACCCTGGCCACCTTCCAGGTCATGCCAAGGAGGCCCAGGGTCACTGCCAAGGGCAGTGACCCTGGGCTAGCAAGACTGGCCCAGTTCCTCATCCCTTACAGGCACCAGAGCTGCCTCTCAGCACACCTCCAGAACAAGACATGTGGAGCAATGCTGCTGTGGAGACACCCACAGTCCAAAGCGCCCCTAGAATGACCAAGCTTCCCTTCCTGTTGCTGCGCTCCTGTCCCTCTGGCAATCAGCTGGAAGAGAGCTAGGACAAGGCAGGCTGGTGCGGGTTCTTCAGACAACACCACCCAGTGCTTCTCCTCTGGCAGAACGTTCCAAGGCTCCCGCTTTGATTCTCATTTGTTCATTTTCAAGATGGAGGGGCAGTCTTGTGCCACCCTCCTGACTCAGGAGATGTAGGGTAGGGCTCTCAGCTTAGGTGAGATGAAGTGTAAGGTTCTCCCAAGCAGCTTTTATCAAAAGGCATATAAAAGAATTCCCTTGGTGACAGCTAGCCTGGATACATGCTGGGAACCATCCTTCTTGCACAGCAGTCTTGCTCTTGGATTTTTCTACAGCCACACTGGCTCTCTGCATTTTTGATAAATGGACACAAAACGGGGCCTTGCTTCCTGCCCTGAGCAGTCAGTTCAGAGTCTCCTGCAGGAAGGTGGGCAAAGAGGCCACCAGAGGGCAGCATGCAACTCCAAAAGGAATGTGCAGGGGGGAGCAGGGGGCAGGAGAGACAGCCAGGAAAAGCAATCGGAAGGAGTAATTGCAGCAGCTGCGGCAGCCAGGGCTTCCGAGGTGAAGAGGTCAGGCTGTGAGCCGCTGTGCCTGCATCTGCTGATTCAGCAATGCTTGTGGCCAGGTGAGAAGCACTGGCTGGTGCTGAAAACTCACCGTGGAAGCCACTGAGACAGTTCAGTTCTTGAACGGGTGGCACAAGGGTCTGTTCTGCAACTCTTCTCTGCTTTTCGGTAACCGTCTGCATGACTCCTTTAATCTGAAAACTGTGCTGCAATATTTATTACATTTGTACTGACCACCATGAAAACTCTTCTAACACGGCAAATGCCTTTTCGTCAGAAGCCCTACAAGTGCTTCTTCAATTCTCTCTTTGGCACCTTGGGGCATCACCAAGGAAATCCAGGACTAGCAGGACTGAGCTCCTCTGTGCAGAGGATGCTGGTCCCATGCAACTCTCCAATGCCAACTGGAAGAGAACCAAGCTCCCTCCCTGTCAAGGTTAGAGGGATGCAAGTTCCTCTCTTCCTTACCCCCCCCCCCCCCGGCTTCCTAGGAGGTCTGTGAAGTCGAGTGCCCTCTTCATTATTTGAAACTTGAATCCTACCCTTCCTTCAGGGAGCTAAGGCCAGCACACACATATTGCCTCTACAGTTCTAACTCTGTGTGAGGTAGGTTAAGCTAAGACAAGGATGTGCCCAAGGCCAACCTTTGAGCTTCACAACAGAACAGAAATGGCACCCAGGCTCCTCAGGCCAGCAGCCTGTCGCCCAATGAACTACCCAGGCAAAAGCTGGCCACTGCGGCTGAAGGCCTGCCAGAGTTTTCCAAAGATGAAACTGCCTTGCCTCCCGCTGCTTTGTGTCTGAACACTCCACAGAATTGTGCATGCTTGCAACTTAAGACAGCCTTCCAGGGACAAAGAATCATCTGTTTATCACAAATTTATCTCTCCTGAGCCAGCAAAATCAAGGGAAGTTTCTTAAGCCCTGGGTGAAGCGTCTTCCTTTGCTTCCTCCACCTCCTCCTGCTCCTATGCACCAGAGAGGAGGTTCTGCCTTGAGGAAGGAGACCCACCAGTAACAATATAGAAGAATTCCCAACTTTGGAGCGCGCGGCAGAGCTGCAGCACGCACAGGAGCCTTCCATCTCCATCGGCGGCTGACGGTTGTCTATTCCGTTCTACACGTTCATGCTCCCCAGGATCCCTGCCAAGTTGACTGACTGCCAAGCCCTGATGAATAAGGCTGATGACAGAAGCAGGGAGGCCTTGTGCATATATATCTCTCTATCTATTTGCTATTATTTTTATTTACAATGCACAGAGCATAAGGCTCTTGACACCGAAGAAACTTACTGTCTAAAGCCAAGCCAGAGGGGAAATTGTGTGCTGGGAGAGGGAAGGGAGCTCCACACGCCAAAAGCAGCTGCTCAGCTCAGCTGCAACAGGAAGGCCAGAGCATGAAAGGCACTGACATGTTCTCTTAGGCAAAACAGGTCGGATCATGGACAGCAGCAAAGCCTCACCGATCAACGTATCAGGGAGTCCGAATAGGAATGCAAATATGGGAATGCAAATATGCCAACCGCACTAGGAGGTCTGTAGAAAACCAGTTACTCAAGTAAGCACGTCAATCCACATATTGAAAAGCTTGCCTAGTCAGCTCATCTCAAAAAGGGAAGGGTTCAGAAAAGAGCCATCAAAATAATCAAGGGGATGGATTGAGTCCCCTATGAATAAAAGTTGCTGTGTCTGGGACTTTTTAATTTTGAGAAGAGGTGAGTAAGGAGGGACTCAATAAGAAATTTATATAGTTATGTCTGGGATAGAGGTAGTGGACAGAGAAAAGTTTTTCTCTCTCACACACAACACTGGAACTCATGAGCGTGAAATGAAGCAGAATGTTGGAAGATTCAGCAGATACAAGAATTTCCTTCATGCCAATGGCCCAGCATTCTGTTCTCACGGTGACCAGATCCCTGTGGCAAACCTGCAAGCAGGACATGAATTCAACAGCACTCTGCACACCTGCAGTTCCCAATATTAAGAGTATTAATAGGCCTACTGCCTCGGACAGCGGAGGTGGAACACAGTCATCATGTTAATGTTGTTGTTTAGTCATGTCCGCCTCTTCGTGACCCCCTGGACCAGAGCACGCCAGGCCCTCCTGTCTTCCACTGCCTCCCGCAGTTTGGTCAAACTCATGCTGGTAGCTTCAAGAACACTGTCCCACCATCTCGTCCTCTGCCGTCCCCTTCTCCTTGGGCCCTCCATCTTTCCCAACATCAGGGTCTTTTCCAGGGAGTCTTCTCATGAGGTGGCCAAAGTATTGGAGCCTCAGCTTCACGATATGTCCTTCCAGTGAGCACTGAGGGCTGATTTCCTTGAGAATGGAGAGGTTGGATCTTCTTGCAGTCCATGGGACTCTCAAGAGTCTCCTGCAGCACCAGAATTCAAAAGCATCCATTCTTCGGCGATCAGCCTTCTTTATGGTCCAGCTCTCACTTCCATACATCACTACTGGGAAAACCATGGCTTTTACTATACGGACCTTTGTTGGCAAGGTGATGTCTCTGCTTTTTAAGATGCTGTCTAGGTTTGTCATTGCTTTTCTCCCAAGAAGCAGGCATTTTTTAATTTCGTGGCTGCTGTCACCATCTGCAGTGATCATGGAGCCCAAGAAAGTAAAATCTCTCACTGCCTCCATTTCTTCATGGATCACTTTCCTCATGGATCACTTCATGGATCACTCCCTACATGGATCACTGCCTTGCCGTGGCGAAGGGGCTTGAATAACTCAAAGAAGCTATGAACTATGCCGAGCAGAGCACCCAAGATGGACAGGTCATAGTGGAGAGTTTTGACCAAACGTGATCCACCTGGAGGAGGAACCGGCAAGCCACTCCAGTATCCCTGCCAAGAAAACTCCATGGACAAAGACAGTCATCAGGGCTAGTAGCTATTGGGGATGGCAATATTTATTTATATCCCGCCTTTTCCCCAGAACCGGGACTAAAGGAAGCTTTAAAAAATCAAAACACCATGGATAAAACATGAAGTTGAAAACATTTAAATGGCAATTGTCAATTCTCCTTTAGGTATCTGCATGATTATGTCAGGGGGGAAATTCCCCTCAGTATATCCTTACTATACTAGAGCCAGTATGGTGTAGTGATTAAGAGCGGTAGTCTCGTAATCTGGGGAACCGGGTTCGATTCCCCGCTCCTCCACATGCAGTTGCTGGGTGACCTTGGGCCAGTCACACTTCTTTGAAGTCTCTCAGCCCCACTCACCTCACAGAGTCTTTGTTGTGGGGGAGGAAGGGAAAGGAGAATGTTAGCCGCTTTGAGACTCCTTCGGGTAGTGATAAAGCGGGATGTCAAATCCAAACTCTTCTTCTCTTCAAACTCTTCTTACTAAGAATAAAACATCCCTGCTCTTCCCTAGGGAAGCACATTTCATATTCAATGGGAGAAAGAAAAGCTCATCCAGGTTGCAACAGAGTTCTTTCACTGAGGATCTCTATCTCTCTCTCTCTCTGCACATGCATATAAATTTGTTTGCTTTGTTATTTATTTAAAGCCTTTTATTTTGCTTTTCAGGAAGATACCTTGCAATGTGACAATGATATGGGTCCAGAAAATTTTGATCTGGAAAACGCCCCGGGGCATGTTAGGATAATTTGCATCGATAATATTTTAGTTCACATTGGGATATTTTCTGATGCCCTCTAGAGAGTAATCTAATTTAGCACATTTATTTTACTTGTATTTAGTAAGCAAAACTAAAAAGGTAACCCATGTTAAACATTTTGTACCAATACAATACACGTATTTGATCTAAAATATGTGAGAAGAGAAATTAAAGCATACTTATTGAGATTTAAATGTTATGTTTTTTAAAAAAAAATATGGCAGAGAAGTTGAGCCCCTCCCTTGCCCCCTCTCTGACAGGTCCTTGAGACTGTCCACAGGCCGCACACCTTACCAGCCCTCCTCTGCACCCTCTTGAGGTGCTGTTGCATGGCTGGAACATGTCCTTGAATGTGCTAATGCCTCTTCCTTGCCTGGACGGAGGTGTGTGCACTTTCCTTTACTTTTGCATGGCTAGAACATACAAAGCTAAGTCACTTTCTTTGCTTCACCCACAATTAACATGTGACCGCTGGAAGGCTGCCTTTGAGGGAATGAGGACCATGAGCTGAAATTTCCGCACCCTGAAACTGTTCTTAACCTGAGGTACCACTTTAGCTAATGGGGTCTCCTGCTGCCACCGTAGCATGATTTCTGTTCTCATCCTGAAGCAAAGTTCTTAACCTGAGGTACTATTTCTGGGCTAGTGGAGTCTGTAACCTGAAGCATCTGTAACCTGAAGCATCTATAACCCGAGGTACCACTGTACTCCCATTTGCACAATGGCTCTTCCTCATCCTCCCTCCTGCAGCCTCCATGCACCCCGAGAATACACTTTCTGGAGCAATTTTGGGGGTGCACAGGGAGAAAAGGGGAAGGGGAAGTTCTGTTGCATAAGTGAAACTCCGCTTGCATAGCTTGGCATACAATCACCTGAAAAACATGAATTACAACTTTGAAGCTGCTGAGCTTGCCTAACATTGTATGTGCACCTGAACTTCTTAAACGGGAAGCTTCCCAAGGAAAACCAACTTCACTGCAAAATGACAGGCATGACATACGAACTGAAGGGATAGCTCAGGTGGCAGAGCACAAGGCTCCTAATCTCAGAGTTGTGGGTTTGAGTCCCACTTGGGGCAAAGATTCTTACCTTGCAGGAGTTGGACTAAATGACCCTTGCAAGTCCCTTCCAACTCTATAATTCTATGAAATGCAATGTATGTGTAGAACAGTGACAGGATGACAACCTCTGAAGTGTTGCCACTGAAGGAATACAGTCATACCTCGGGTTACAGACACTTCAGGTTGTGTTCTTTCAGGTTACGTACCTGCCGAAACCAGGAAGTACTGGAACGGGTTACTTCTGGGTTTCGGGGGTTGCGCATCCACAGAAGTGCTAAATTGTGCTTTGCGCATAAGCGCCGAATCACAACCCGAGCGTGCGCAGACACAACACTGCGGGTTGCGAACGTGCATCCTGCACGAATCACGTTCGCAACCCGAGTGTCCACTGTATGTGATTTCTTTGTCCAGAACCTCCCTCCTGAAAAGCTGCATGAAAAGAATCACCTAAAGACACAGTGCCACAGATGCAGCACTCTGGAGTATTCTATACTTACAAGTGTATTTTCAGGGGGCAAGACGCCTTCTGACTTCTCCTCGACCCCACTGTCGTGCTCTTCCTCCTCATCCTCTGTGATGCTGTCACTTCCAGAATCCTCTAGTCCAGAGAATACACTTTCATCACTGTCTGTCAGATCATCACTTTGCCCTTCTTGCTCCTCAAGGGGAAGGATGCTGAAGAGAGGCTGCCAGAAGGAAACAGAAAGCATTAGAAGAGTGTACTAGCAGGGGTGTCAAATCCCTATATTGTAAGCCACCCTGTGATCTTTGGATGAAAAGCAGCATAGAAATTTAATAAATCATCATCATCATCATCACCATCCCCTCGTAGGCCAAAAGGTTCTCCCAAACAATGCTACAAACATCACTTGTCAATAGCCTGCAGAGACAAGAACTAATTACCATCCTTCCAATTTCTGGTGCCTTGGGCACCAGAAATATATACCCTGCCATTTAGATATGCCTCTTGTCTTCAACAACCCACCCACCCAACAATGCTAGACCCAGTTCTTGTTGAGACAATTTTACCCAGCTTCCAGCATCGCTACCCAGTTTTCAGTCCAGACTTAAAATGGAAAGTGTAATGGTGGTGGTCAACAACAGATTTAAAGACTCTCTCAAGGCAAATCTAAAAAAATGTAGTATAAGCACCAACAATTGTGAAACACTAGCCTGCAACCGCTCCAAGGGGAGAACAGCCTTTACCAAAAGTGTTATGGGCTTTGAAGACACTCGAACTCAGGACGCAAGGGAGGAACGTGCTAAGAGGAAGGCATGCTTGGCAAATCCACACCGTGATCAACTCCCACCAATGTCCCCACTGTGGAAGGACGTGTGGATCCAGAATTGGCTCCACAGTAACTTACGGACTCACTGTTAAAACCGTGTTTATGGAAGACAATCTTACTCGGCTACAAGTGATTGCCAAAGAAAAAGGTCCAGTTTTGCTTGATGTAAAGAATAAAGGAGGCTGATCGCCGAAGAATGGATGCTTTTGAATTCTGGTGCTGGAGGAGACTCTTGAGAGTCCCATGGACTGCATGAAGATCCAACCTCTCCATTCTGAAGGAAATCAGCCCTGAGTGCTCACTGGAAGGACAGATCCTGAAGCTGAGGCTCCAAGACTTTGGCCACTTCATGAGAAGAGAAGACTCCCTGGAAAAGACCCTGATGTTGGGAAAGATGGAGGGCACAAGGAGAAGGGGACGACAGAGGACAAGATGGTGGGACAGTGTTCTTGAAGCTACCAGCATGAGTTTGACCAAACTGCAGGAGGCAGTGGAAGACGGGGGGGCCTGGCGTGCTCTGGTCCAGGGGGTCACGAAGAGGCGGACACCACTAAACGACAACAACAATGATTGGCTTCATTTCCAAAAAGAATTCATTTTTATTTTTTTGGTAATGGCGATGAGGATGGTGCCAAGTGCCCAGAGAGCCCTTTCGCCTCTTGATAAGCGAGAGACTGCTGCTCATCAGGAGCTCTCGGGGCACCATTCTCATCCCCATCACTAGATTTCTATGGGGCCTTTCATCCGAGGACCACCCGGTGATTTACAACACCACACGTGAAGGTGCCTTACCCCACACCTCATGCCCCTGGCCCACCTGACCCAGCACTGCCCACTCTGACTGGCAGCCGCCCCCCAGGATCTTGCCACCATTCTGGGGCTGCCTGCCCTGGCTCTCCAGGCGCTTCTCGGGGCTCCACCTGCCACAGGGAGAGCAGAAGGGGGCATAGGCTGAGGCAGGCCTGGGTTCGAATCCTCCACGGGGCCACGTGAAGCTGCCTCGCAGCCCGACCGACCTACCTCGCGGGGCTCTTGTTCTGGGATGAGGAAGGGGAAGGGGCGGGCCAGGTCCCCGGCCCCGGAGGGCCCAGCAACTCCCGGAGGGCCTTCCCGGCCCCCTTTCCTCCCGGGGGTCTCGCGCGGGGAAGGGGCTGCCCCTCTTCTCCTCCCACTCCCAGGCCCTCCCGCCCTCCGCCCGTCCCGGCCCTCACCCGGCTGTCGCCGCCGCCGCTGCCTCGGCTGCTCCCTTCTCCGCCGGCGGCCTTCATGCTTCCCCTCAGAGCCGCCGCGTGCGCTCGCCGCTCCAGCTGCCGGCCAGTGCGCAGGCGCGCCGGGAAGGAGCAGGCCCCGCCCCTCCTCGCTCGCTCCCTCGCGCGGCCTCCGCCTCCAAGCCGAGCGGCCTCCTCTTCGGTTCCCTCACGGCGGGCGGGGTCGCCGTCTTTGCCTCAGCGCTAGGATTCGGATACCGGCGGGGAAAACGGGTCTGAGGGGAAACCTGAGGGGAGAGGTCAGAGGGGAAGCTGTGACGTCAGCACACGCGCGCCGGGCTGTCGCTCAGCTCCGCGCATGCGTCCCACAGGCCCGAGCGTAAGTCTCTGGTCGCCGGAATGGCTTCGAAGGGACCCTGATGCACATAGACACACGAAGGGTAGACGTGCACATGGAGCGCAGCTGCCGGGCTGACTTTGGAACTCTTTTCCTCCAAAATGAGGGCTGTCCGTAGAGAAAGCTGCTCGTTACAAGGGGTATATTTCCTTTTAAAAAAAATAAATTAAAATATTTTTATTGGTTTTTAACATACAAAATGGTTTTATTGGTTTTTAACATACAAAATTAACATACAAAATGGTTTTATTGGTTTTTAACATACAAAATTATAAAACATACCACACAATTTATCACAAATACATTCTTATTGGACTTCCATCAGCACCTCCGTCTTAACCACTTCTTACGCATTTCTTAACTTAATATTGCCTTTACATCTCTTAACATATCACGTCTCCTTCTCCATTTTTGCAATATTTCTAATATTTATATATATATATATATATATATATATATATATATATATATTAGTTTTTTTAACGTATCATTTCCAACAATCACATAACTTAACTTCTTATCTTATACATTGTATTAGACTTCTGTCAACAGCTCTGATGATTTTCCATCTTTTATCACTTCTTCTGCATTTCTTAATATATCTATCGCTCTTAACTGTCATCAACTAATAATTCTCCTCATAGTCTTTCTTGTAATATTTCATATAATTCTCCTTACAAAACTTCTTACTGTCCTACTAGTGTAATCTGTTCATTACTATTACTTTTCAAATAGTTTGTATATTTACTCCAGTCTTCTAAGAATCTCTGATCCCGCAGGTTTCGAATCCTTCCAGTTAATTCTGCATAGTCCATCAATTTCATCTGCATTCTCCCATCGTTGGTAATTCTTCTTGCTTCCATTTTGGTGCCAATAATATTCTTGCTGCCGTCACAGCAGCTTCGGCTGGGGAGGGTGGGATATAAATAAAATATTATTATTATTATTATTATTATTATTATTATTATTATTATTTCCACCACATCCACTGTCAGAGCCGGGATGGTGGACTAGATGGGCCATTGGCCTGATCCAGCAGACTCTTCCCCTGTTCTTAAACAGCAGAAAACTGCAAGACTTCAGCAACAGGCAGCTGTCACTCCAAACCACCCCCCCCCCTTCTCAATGAAAGCTAGCAGCAAAAAGAAAAGCTCTCCTCCTTTCCCTTTGTGTGACTGCTGTCAATCATTGAAACACACGGCACAGTTATATGCAAAGTAATGAAGCACAAGGTTAGTGCGTGGAATTTTGGTCGTAATTTGGACAATGAGGGAAACTCTCAATTTAGTACTCAGATCAGTGGCTCCTAGCAGGGCTGGCTCAACATGCTGGAACCTGAGGCAAACCACAAAATGCTTCCCCACGCCTGTCTGGGAAGAAGGGTAGCCGGGTTGGTCTGCTGTAGTCGAAACAAAATAAAAAAAATTCCTTCCAGTAGCACCTTAGAGACCAACTAAATTTGTTATTGGTATGAGCTTTCGTGTGCATGCACACCTCTTCAGATACCTGAAGAAGTGTGCATGCACACTGATATAACAACATGAAAGCTCACACCAATAACAAACTTAGTTGGTCTCTAAGGTGCTACTGGAAGGAATTTTTTTATTGTGAAGAAGGGGTAAGTGAAGATCTTCATCAGGCTCAAGCAAGGAATAAACTTCTACATTGGGAACAAGGGTGGGAGGAGACCTATTGGCCAAGAGGCCACTGTAGAGGCAGCATGCCGGGCACATTTGGCCTCCAAGGAGAGCACCGCCGGATCTGCTGCCCACTGCCTCACTTTGCCTCATGGGTGGGTTGGCCAATGGAGGCCATGCTCTGTCTACATGAGAAAGCAACGCTTCTGAGAATACCAGTTGCGGGGAACAACAGGAGGGGAGGGTGCTCTTGTGCTCAAATTTTGCTTGCAGCTTCCCATAGGGCAGGTGTTAAGTTGTGGGTGAACATATCAGACGACACAGTGATTCTTCAAACAGCTCTTGTTCAACCAGCTGAAGGGTTCAACCAGCCTGCCTATATAGAGCTCCACTACAACGCAACAGTAACAACTTTCTGTAACTATCCAATCACTGAATGTCACTTTCAATTCCTTATTTGCATATGTGGACCTGAGTGAAAACTATCTACAGTATCCCCCTGCTGTCCCCAGTTGAGAATTTCAGTACATAACAGCAGGCATGTCCAAAGTCCGTTTCAGGGGCCTAATCCAGCCCACCGGTCGGTTTAAACCAGCCCCTGTGGCAGTTTATTCCCTAGGGTAAAATCCTAAAAAAACCTCAACAACTTCAACCCTAAAGAAAAGGTCAACAAGTTCAGTTGGCCCTTTGGTCAGCCCCCATGGCCCTTCACTTCATCAAATAAGGCCCACTTTTAAAAAGGTTTGGACACCACTGCCATAGGGGTATCTGGTTGGCCAATGTGAGTACAGGATCAGAGGATCGTATGAATTGGGTGGAATCCCAATGGTCACCTGGTCCAACCCTCTGCAATGCCGGATGCTGGACTAGTTGGGCCGTTGGTCTGATCCAGAAGGCGGTTTTTATCTTTCCTGAAAACTACAGGGGAGGGTTTTTTGTTTGTATGGGGTGAGTGCAGCAGCAAACGCACACCAGCTTCATCCACACCACACCTATAACCTGCTGCGTTAACAATGGACTACATTACACCATGCCCACGCCACCTCCAACACTCCTTCCTCCCAACATCTGTGATATTAAGGGTGGAGCCAGAGTGGGGGGGATTTTAAGAGCTAGGAACAAGTTTGACTCATTAGCCAGGCAGAATGGCTGGCAGGTGGCCGAGTAAAAGAAAGGTCATGGGGCCTGGACTGGAAGCGCTGCAGATGTTCTGCAAATTGTCTGAAAGCATTATATACCTGTGTGAGAAGGAGTAATCAATTGTGCCTCAAACCCAGTGGAAATTTACAGAAGACCCTGTATGCAGGCAGAGTCAGCAGCTTGAGCGTGCTTCCTGTCAGTTAGACCACAAAAGACCACAAAAGACCACAAGGAGCTTCAGAATGTATAGCTCCCATATTAGGAAAAGAGTGTAGATTGGTCTATGTATTAGAGTTGTGTTGAATTGCAATAGGTAGATTGTAAGCCAAGCCTCTAAGGGAGGGGCGGCAGCAATAGGAACAAAAGTCACGATCCGAAGCTTGCTCGGGGCCTCTCCGTACTCTTGAGTGCGGGGGGGCCCGCCTTTGCAAACGCGTTACAAATAAAAGGGTTATCCTTATATCCAAGGTTTCCTTGTCTTGTTTGGTGACCACGTTCAATATCTCACAAATTGGCGCTCCAACGTGGGGCCCTCGACGAGCTGTGCAGCGACCCCCGGTGAACGGGTAGGCGCCACTCCGATTTTTCGGAGAAACCTGACCCGGGCGTGTCTGTGACGGTTCACGAGGGCTGATTGACGGAAACCTGATATAGGGAGCTGAATCCGAGACTGAGAGGGAGAGATATCGCGGTCGGGGACCGTGAGTACCCAGCGGGGACGCCCGCCTGTTCACTAGTCGTGGGAAACGGCGCTGAACTGCATTGGGTGAGTAAATCCTGGGATTTGTAAGAGGGACGGGGGTGAGAGACTCGTCTCCTGAGTGAAAGAGAGGTTCCATACGGACGCGTGAGTGTGGATCAGGACCTAGTCCTGAAGAGAGGATTAGCTTGCGGTTCCGTGGTCCCGCGAGGGAAACGGCCAGGCGAGTCCGCGTGAATCTGTGAGTGAGCGGTTGTGAGACATTGTAACAATGGGCAAGGGACAGAGTACGTGTAGAAAAGGGTCTAATGGAGGAAAGCAGGATCCCATTGATCCGAATAGTCCCTTGGGGCAGGTCCTACTAGAATGGGATGAAGATGGGGTGAGACAGTATACCAGGGGCCTGTCAAAAGTAAAAAATGATTAATTTTTAGGGTAGTTTGGCCCCAATATCCAATAGGACCTGAGAGAGGTTATAATTGGAATCCAGAAGGGGAAACTGATACATATTGAAGGAAAGAGTGTACGTGACCAGGAGCATGCCTCCTGAGAAGGGAGGGGGAAGAGAGACTGACTTGTCAGTAACGGGTGAAGCAGTTACTGGTGGGGCAAGATAGGGTTGTTGTGCAAGGGGCTGTGCAAGTTGAGATAAACAAGGCTGTTGCGCATGCAAGGAAATGCAAGGAAACCTCCCCACCCGATGCCCAAAGAAGGGAAGGGAGGAAATTGGGAAAATAAGGGAAAGGGAGATGTGAGGAAGTCGAGGAAATAAGTAAATGAAAGATAAAGATATGGAAATTGGATGTGTTTTTAGATGTTTTTGTTTTTTTTTTCTCTTGGTGTTTTGATGTATTGTTTGAAATGGCAAAAATGACTGGCAGAATCTGAGACCAGGGAGAAGAGTCGATGGAAGAAGATTGGAAAAAATTTAAAGTATATTTACAGAAATATTGCAAAATTGAAAAATGTTATAAAAGATTAAGCAAAAACTGACTGTTAATGGGCTAAAGTGGAAAACTTAGACTGTGTTAAGATAAATTATAGAACAAGGATTGAGAAAGAGGGAAAGGATTTGCTGAATTAGCTAATTTGAACTAGAAAAAAAAAAAAGATTATTAAATTGTTTGAAGGCATTTTTAAAACCTATAACCCCACCTTTTGACGACGTGCAGTACCTTCTAGACTCCATCCTGACCACTGAGGAGACTAGAAGAGTACATGCCGAGGCGAGAGCCTTTTTAAGGAACCAGGGAGTGGACGGGGGCCAACTTGACCAGGTCTACCCCCCCCACCACCACTCCACGGTGGAATTATCAGGAGCAGGCTGATTTAGCCAGCCTTACCACTTACAGCCAGCATGTGCTGACCGGAATATCTCCCAACATACCCCTTCAGGGACCCTAGTACGTTCATCTCAACCCCCTGCTGTGTTTTGGGTGGGATACGCCCGAGCTAGACCAAATGCAGGAGCCTTGGAGTCATTGGGGTTGGTGGCTGGGAATTGCAGTGGGAACCCTGTGCTCCTGGATGGCCATTTATTTCTGCTGGCATGAACGCCATAGAATTTGTGGGGAAAGCGCCCTGCAATTATTTCCCCTAGTTGTTCTATTGCTTTTTCTAGTAGGGGAGCCCACAGCTGCCGGAGTTCCCCCTTCTCTGGTATGGGGCCTCAATCTCACTAACCAGATGCGTGTTTGGGGAGCCCACAATCCCTATAATAGACCTGGGAGGGCTGGGACATGTCCGGGTTGGACAGACTCCTACCACGTGGTTGGGTTCAGGGACTCTTTGCAATGTTAATAGGGCCCCTGCTAATTCTTTTGCTCCTCTGCTTGTGTATTCCCTGCTTATTGCAATGCTTGCAAAATATGGTATAACGTTTAATGACAAAGATGATGAATCCTACGGTGATTGCCCTGATGAAGGAATATAAGCCAGTCCCCCAGGACGAACCTAAGTATATTGGGTTGTCCAATAGAAAAGGAGGGTGGTTGGGAGACCCCAGAGGGACAAATGGTACTCCCCAAAACAACTATGATGGGAATCTTGGAGAAAGTGCACGAGAGTGGACATTTTGGGACTGAAGGAATGATTAACCTAGTTAAGCCCCTGTATTGGAGCCGTGACATGTGGCCAATGGCTCATGCCATCGCCTGGAAATGTTTAATTTGTCAGAAGGTTAATAAAACGCGGGCAAAGAAGACAGAAAGAGGGGGGAGACCCCTCGCAGTATGGCCTTTTCAACGAGTACAAGCAGACTTCACTGAACTACCGGAGAGGGGAGGGCAGAAGTACTTATTGGTCTTTAAAGACCACCTGACGGGATGGGTGGAAGCATACCCAGTAGAAAGGCCACAGCTCAAGTAGTCACCAAAAACATACTAGAAAGCCTCATTCCTAGGTATGGAATGATCGAGACATTGGATTCAGACCGAGGAATTCATTTTACCCAAAAGGTGCTGCAGGAAGTCATGGGGTTGGTAGGAATAAAATGGGACTTTCATACTCCTTGGCATCCCGAAAGTAGCGGGAAGGTGGAGCGTGCAAACGCAGAAATTAAAAAACATTTGACTAAATTATACTTGGAAAATGGACTACCTTGGACGAAGAACCTACCCCTGGCCTTGTTGCGAATGCGGGTGGCTCCTAGGAAAGACACAGGGTTGTCCCCTTTTGAAATGATGATGGGACGGCCTTACCTGACACAGCTGGGGAACCCCCAGATAGTATTCAAAGACTTGTTTCTGAGGAAATATTTGCAGTCACTGTCCCAGTCCTTATTATCTCTCCATAGGCAGGGAGTCTTGGCACAAAGACCCCCGTTGTTGGAACAACAACACCTTTCCAGCCTGGCGACTTGGTCCTGATCAAAACGTGAAAGGCGGAGGAGCTCAGCCCGAGTTGGGATGGTCCTTTCCAGGTCCTGCTCACCACTGAGTCAGCAGTACGGACCCGAGAACACGGATGGACTCACTATCACCGGGTAAAAAGGGCCCCGCCTGAGAGTTGGACGGCAACACCGAGCCCAGACAATCCGTTGAAGGTGAAACTCACCAGATCAGGGACCAGGAACCAGGGAGGAGATTAAGGACAGTGATTATTCTCCCGATGTGCCTATTCTGTACTTGTAAATGTTTTTATGAATGTTGCTGTTGTGCTCACTGTGAGGCTTGTGTTTGTTGCGTGCATTGTACAGAGGAGTGCTCCATTGTATTTATAGAGGATGTAATAGTCCAATATTGTAGGATCACTCTACAAGGGGCCGTTCATTGTGAGTTACTAGAGACCCCCACTGTAGTACAGGCCCTAAGATATTTGAGGAAGTGGACACCCCCAGAATGATCCTGAGGGGAAAGTGGGGCCTAGCCCTCCTAGTCCTGGGCGTAGCTCAGGCTAGCGACGACTCATCGTGTATTGAATGCATCCAGACTACTAAGACAGGGAATAAAGTCACCAGGACTTTAATGTATTACAATGTGGCCCCGGAGTGCCTCACACAATTAAGACCGTGTATATATAATCAAACTCAGTATTATAGGTGTCAGACCAAAGAAAATAAGACAGAATGCTATGAACCTCTGGCGGTGGGGCCGATCACTTCAAGTATATATGTATATGGATACAAAGGGGGAACTGCAAACAAGGGGGGGGAAAGGAAGACAATGTTCTCTATAGCCCAAGGCAGGCAGGGGTACATAGCACACAATGTAACGAGGGGAGGGGAAGCAGTCCATGTATGTTTCGATGCATGCACCGCTATAGCCAGGGGACAGGGCCCGAACAACTAGGCAGGAGTGACATGTGGGTCCCACAGCTGGGAACAGTCATATTTACAGAACAGGAAGTATTTGTCCAAACGGATAGGAGAGACCAATGTGGGAGCAGGGAGTGGGACGTGGAATTATTGGTACACAGAGGGGGTCAATTCGAAGCCCACATATAGAGGACCTGAGGGGATAAACCTCACAAGGAGGGGAGCATCCACAGACTGCAAATCTGGAGGATGCAATCCCGTCTGCCTATGGGTCAAGGAATCTACAACAACCACACCGAAACACATATACGTGGGATTGGGGATAGATGGTACAGGGAAGGATCCTTATGGCTACTTAATTATTCAGGTACACACGAGCAAAGTAACAAAGAGACCCATTACGGTCTTTGATAGTTTGAGGAACAGATGCAACAGCTCAACCATCTCCCTCTTCCACCTAAAGCTCACAACATGTTTCTAAACTTAGCCGAAATAATTGCAAAAGAACTAACAGTCAGGAATTGTTTTGTATGCGGGGGCACCAACATGGGGGATCAATGGCCCTGGGTAGCCCATGAGGTGAACTATACTGAGGTCTATAAAAGCCAAAAGAATTTTACCTACCACCATTTGGGAAATGAGATATGGCAGATCTCTAATCAGCTGGTGGGAACAGAATGCTTTCTAAGGAATGACACCAATGGAACATGGGTAGGGAATATGCCCTGCCTAGGGCAATGGAATGGTAAAGAATGGTGGAGCTCGGATAATTCCTCCAAAAAGTGGCCCTCACCTTTAGCCAACATGACTAACATGACCTTTCTGCAGGACCCCCAAAATACCACTTTAGAATGGACAACCCCAGATGGATTTTATTGGGCATGTGGGTCCTATGCATATAACCGGCTCCCTTTAAAATGGACAGGATCATGCGTGTTGGCCACCTTGCGGCCTAGCTTTTTCTTGCTCCCCTTAGAAGTAAAATCCAAATTGGGAATGCCTGTCTACGATGAAATAGGGCCCAGGAAAAAGCGGGCTACTCATATAGGGAATTGGAAAGACACCGAATGGCCCCCGGAACGAATAATACAGTATTATGGGCCAGCGACATGGGCTAATGATGGGACTGCAGGGTCATTCGGACGGGATCCTATTTATTTGCTAAACCGAATAATACGCTTACAAGCTGTGGTAGAGATAATTACTAATGAAACTGCTTCTGCTTTAACTAAACTGGCTAAAGAAAGTGCCAAGAGCCGCACTTATATTATGCAAAATAGATTAGCGCTCATTATTTATTGGCCCAGGAAGGAGGGGTTTGTGGTAAATTTAACCTGACTAATTGTTGTATTGAAATAGATGATAGTGGAAAAGTAGTTAAGGATATAGCAGATCGCATGATTAGGCTAGCACATGTCCCGGTACAAACATGGGAAGGGTTAAACTTTAAAGATATGTTTGGATCCTGGTTTCCAAAATTGCCCGGGCTACAGGCAATAGTGGCCCTTATTGGACTCATAGCTGCTGGGTGTGTGTTAATTCCATGTGTTTTGCCCATATTTGTAAGGGCAATCAATAATTCTCTTTCTCTACTAGCGCAAAGGCAGGTCCAAACCCAGCTAATGTCCATGCGGTATGCCCCTGTGCCTACGGAGGGCGAAGAAGGAGAACATTGGGAATTGTTATGTGAATTTGAGGCAGGGTACAACAAGAGGGGGGGATTGTGAGAAGGAGTAATCAATTGTGCCTCAAACCCAGTGGAAATTTACAGAAGACCCTGTATGCAGGCAGAGTCAGCAGCTTGAGCGTGCTTCCTGTCAGTTAGACCACAAAAGACCACAAGGAGCTTCAGAATGTATAGCTCCCATATTAGGAAAAGAGTGTAGATTGGTCTATGTATTAGAGTTGTGTTGAATTGCAATAGGTAGATTGTAAGCCAAGCCTCTAAGGGAGGGGCGGCAGCAATAGGAACAAAAGTCACGATCCGAAGCTTGCTCGGGGCCTCTCCGTACTCTTGAGTGCGGGGGGGCCCGCCTTTGCAAACGCGTTACAAATAAAAGGGTTATCCTTATATCCAAGGTTTCCTTGTCTTGTTTGGTGACCACGTTCAATATCTCACACCTGCTATGCATAGGAAACTAAATTATCCTGTGTATATGATGCTAATGATATTTTGTGAGCCATTGCGAGTATGTATAAAAGTAAGCAAATGTTTATTTAAATATTTTGAATACCACTCTTCAGCCAAGGAAGACTAGCAGGATAAAAAGATGCCAGGAGCCTCTTCTGGGAAGCTCACAAGCAGAACCTGAGCACAAGAGCAGCTCTCCCCTCCTGTGGTTTCCACCAACTGGGATTTAGAAGCATTGTATGGGAACTATTTACGGAACCGCCTCTCCTGGTCTGCCCTGCCGAGGACCTTAAGGTCTATGAATAACCATAGTTTAGATGTCCTGGGCCCAAAGGAAGTCCGATTATCCTCCACCAGGGCCAGGGCCTTCTCAGTGGTGGCTCCGACCTGGTGGAATGCTCTGTCCCAGGAGACCAGGGCCCTGCAGGATTTAACCTCCTTCCAGCGGGCCTGTAAGACAGAGCTATTCCGACTGGCCTTTAATTTGAATTCAGCCTGATCTTTTATTCCCCTTCCTCCCCTCCCTTTCCCCTTTCTATGAAGATTACTCGCTCTGGGATCCCACAGCTAATTCTCCCCTGGCCTCCTCGCTGGCCCAAATAGGACTAATTTATCCAGCTAGTGTTTATTGGATGAATTTTCCCGGTAAATTGATTTTTTAATTCTGAATTTATTGTTATTCATATTTTATACTGTATTTTATGCTGTTTTTCTTGCGTCAATTAAGTATTTGAAATTTGCTGTTAGCTGCCCTGAGCCCGGTTTTCTGAAGTGGGAAGGGCAGGGTATAAATAAATTATTATTATTATTATTATTATTATTATTATTATTATTATTGCTGCTGCCTCCAGCCATAAGGGAAGCGTGTATCCATCCTGGCGAGTTAACCCTCTCCTGCACAGTTTCACCCCCTTCTGCGTGCCAAGTTCTGAGTTCAATAGGGGCAGAATGGACTGATACATATGCAAACCTGCACAACCTCTAGCCATATACACCCCCCATGGCTGGCGCATGCAAAGCGGGTATTTTAAAGGGACAGTGGCGGCGCATGCGCGCGAGGGGGCGGGGCCTCTTCTCTCCCCGGCGCCTGCGCGCTGCGTGTCTATCCCGCGTCACAAGATGGCGGCGGCCATGCCTGGCTCCTTCTGAGGGGCTGAGGGCGCAGGGAGGAGGAGGAGGCTGCTCCGGGCCCGCCGCGCCCGCCCGCCACCCGCCACCCCCGGCCCGCGCCCTCGCTCGGGGGCCGGTGAAGGAAGCCTCAGGAGGGGTAGCGGCGGCGGCGGCGGCGCCTGGCTCTTCGCGGAGAGGGAGGCCTCGCCTGCGGGCGGCGAAGACAGGCCCGGCCCGGGTCGCGGAGGCCTCGGCCAGGGGCGGCATGGAGGGCGGCGGCGGCGGCGGCGTGGCGGGCGGGGGCAGCAACGTGCCCGCCTTCCTCACCAAGCTGTGGACCCTCGTGGAGGACCCGGAGACCGACCCGCTCATCTGCTGGAGCCCGGTGAGGGAGGGGGCCGGGCGGGGGGTCTGGGGGGGGCGCCCCTCTCCCCTCCCCACGGATCGCAGCCCAGCGGAGGCTCCCCGGGGCCTTCGCTCACGGGCTGCGGCGGACCTGAAGCCGCCTCCCTCCCAGCCAGATCCTTCGCCCATCGGCCCCGCTATTGCCGGCCCTGGCTGGCAGCGGCGGCGGCGGCTGCTCCCCAGGCTGTGGGGCAGGAGAGGCCGCTGGGGGTCAGGAACCCGGGATGTCCTCCTTGCGAGGCGGAGGCTGAGCCGCCTTCTCCCGCCCCTGCCCGACTCTTCGGTCTCTGGGCTCTGGTGCGCAGGAGATGCGCCGCTTCCTGCGTCGGGACCTTCGCCGCTGTCCCGTGCAATCCCCTGTCAGGGCTGCCTGGCGTTTCCAGATGAAGGAAGGGAGCGCATGGCTTCGCCTGGAAACTTGTGTTACTGTTTTGGCTTCATGTATAGTTGGGCCTTGTTGTCCCGGAGAAACTCTCAGTGTTTGGGTCGTGGACAGCAAGTGTCCTTCAACATGCTGCAGGGAAGGGAAATCTCTGGCCATCCAGACTTCATTAAACTGTAGCTTTGGTCAGCAGCCATGCTGTTTGGGGTGAGGGAATTTGGAGTCCTGCAACATAGGAAAAGCCACAGGTCCCCCATCCCTGTGGGAATGGGTTTGGGCTGTAGAATCAATATCAAGTGCGAGTTTATTGGCTGTTGCCGAGTACCATGGCTAATGCTACTTTCCATCTTTCACTCGAATTTTGCACTAGCGTTTCTGAATTTCACCTTTCAGGTGAAATGAAGTTTTGCAGATTCAAAAGATGCCATGGTAATATGCAGTACATTTTCAAGTTTTCCAATATGAATAATAGAATCATAGAATTATAGAGTTGGAAAGGACTCTGAGGGTCAACTAGTCCAACTCTCAACTAAAGCATCTATTATATATGGCCATCCAAACGCTACTTAAAAATCTCCAAGGACGGCCCAACAGCTCCCAAACAAGTTTGTTTCTCTAAATAGCTCTTGTCATCAGAAAGTTTTTCCTGATGATTTGTCAGAATCTCCTTGAAGCTTAAACCCATTGGTTCAGGTTCTGTCCTCCAGATCAGGAGAAAACAAGCTTGGTCCATCTTCCACATGACAGACCTTCAAGATGTTTGAAGATAGCTATCATATCTCCGCTCAATTCTCTTTTCCAACCTAAACATACTCAGCTCCCTTAACCACTTCTCATAAGGCTTGGTTTCCACACCCTTGATCATGTTGGTTGCCAGCGGCACATGTTCCAGCTTGTCAATATCCTTTTTTAATTGCTGTGCCCTGAGCTAGGCACATTATTTCAGCTGTGGTCTGATGAACACAGAATAGAGCAGTACTATTGCTTCCCTTGACCTGGACATTAAACTTCTCTTGATGCAGCCTAGAAGACAGTCTTGGTTAGAAACTCTTTCCGCTGGCCTAGGAGCCCATGCTGACCGGAGGCCACAATCTGCAGGCAGTGTCCATATTCTAGTTGCTCCCTGGTGCTATGTCATTTTGGCTACAGAGATCAGAATTTCTTTACAGTAATTCTGGCCCCTGCCAACAGGCTACACTTACTGGTCCTTTCCTGCCTCTTCCCTATCATTGTAGCCATTGATTTCCCATATCCTTTGCTGGTTTTGTCATCTTCTCCTTGCCCCCCTGCTCTTTCTACCACATTGTTCCTGTTTGCCTTTTTATTCTAGACCATTTGTGACCTTTTCCAATCACATAACCTCCAGTTTATATTTAGCTGTCTTTTTCAGTGTCAAGGTTGTGGTCAGAATTCCAGGCATTGTGGTTCCAGCACAGCTGAGTGAAGCTAGTCACTAGTTTTCGTGGGAATGTTTATGTCTCTTCCAGCGAGATTCAGTATCTGTTCTCCTGATTGTTCAGCTTTAATGCCAGGAGGTGTAGAGGAGAATGCATAACTCTGACCTCTTTGCTTCTTCTCAATTCTCTAAGGTGAAAGCGTGTAGTTAGATTCCCCCTCTCCCCCCACGGACATTCCTTTCCTACCGAAAGACATATTGGGAATTCCTGTCATAAGGAGCACTTGCCTGAGTCTTAGCAAGAGGGCCACTGGGGGGCAAAGGGTGCTTGTTGTGCCCAGCTTATTCTGTTTCAGAGGAACGCTTCTATGTAAAGAAATGAAACAGGAATATCCACAGTGTTCCACCCCATTGGAATACAGGCTTCCCTCAAACAAAGTTTTGTTGACTTTGCACATCAATCTGTGCATGTGTTTAGTTTGTTCTGAGGTATGTGTAGTTAGCAGTGCAACCTTAGTTCTTTAAGCTTTTTGTGTCATCTCAGATGTTTGATTTAGGTTGAAGTCCTTGAGAGCAGGAAAGCAAAGCCTCTCATTCTTTTCTTCTGTACTCTTGAGGGGTTTCTGAAGTAAGCATCAACCTAATGAGAATGAACAGCAGCTTAATTCAATACAGCGGGAAGTAATTCATGGAGTCCCAATTATAGGATTGATGACCTAATTATAGGATTGAAAATGTTGGTTTTATACAGCCATGTTCTCGTTAACATGAGGAAATAGTTGCTTGAAGAGAAGGGCAAATCCCACTCTTCTCTGTAAGTAAAAAAATTATACTATTGTTGGGAGAGAATCACAGGCAGCAGCCTGTCTCTGAACCTCAGTTGCTGGGGAACAATAGCAGGAGCGTTGCATTGTGTTGAGGTCTTACTTCTTGGGTTCTAAGAAGGGGCGCCTAGTTGGCTGCAGTGGTAACCAAATGGTGGATTACAGGTGAAACTCGGAAAATTAGAATATCGTGGAAAAGTTCATTTATTTCGGTAATTCAACTTAAAAGGTGAAACTAATATATGTCATGAGTCTATGACATGCAAAGCGAGATATGTCAAGCCTTTATTTGTTATAATTGTGATGATTATTTCGTACAGCTGATGAAAACCTCAAATTAACAATCTCAGAAAACTAGATTATTAAATGAAATCAGCAAAACAAGGACTGCAAATAGAGCAATATTGAACCTCTGAGAAGCAGAAGCATGCATATGTACTCAGTACTTGGTTTGGGCCCCTTTTGCATCAGTTACTGCCTCAGTGCAGCGTGGCATGGATGATATCAGCCTGTGGCACTGCTGAGGTGTTATGGAAGACCAGGATGCTTCAATAGCAGCCTTCAGCTCTTCTGCATTGCTCAGTCTCATGTCTCTCATCTTTCTCTTGGCAATGCCCCATAGATTCTCTATGGGGTTCAGGTCAGGCGAGTTTGCTGGCCAATCAAGCACAGTAATCCCATGGGCATTGAATCAGGTTTTGGTACTTTTGGCAGTGTGGGCAGGTGCCAAAGTCCTGCTGGAAAATGAAGTCAGCATCCCCATAAAGCTTGTCTGCGGAAGGAAGCATGAAGTGCTCCAAAATCTCCTGGTAGACGGTTGCTTTGACCCTGGACTTAATGAAGCACAGTGGACCAACACCAGCTGATGACATGGCTCCCCAAATCAACATAGACTGTGGAAACTTCACACTGGACTTCAAGCATCTGGCATTGTGTGCCTCCCCATTCTTCCTCCAGACTCTGGTCCTTGGTTTCCAAATGAGATGCAAAAACTGCTCTCATCAGAAAAGAGATTTGGGGAGCCATGTCATTAGCTGGTTTTGGTACATTTTCGAGCACAATTCAAAGTGTCAGTGCTGACCTTTAAGGCATTAAACTGCCTTGGCCCAATACAGTGGTACCTCGGGTTACATACACTTCAGGTTACAGACTCGGCTAACCCAGAAATAGTACCTCGGGTTAAGAACTTTGCTTCAGGATGAGAACAGAAATCGTGCTCCGGCGGCGCGGCAGCAGCAGGAGGCCCTATTAGCTAAAGTGGTGCTTCAGGTTAAGAATGGACCTCCGGAACGACTTAAGTACTTAACCCAAGGTATCACTGTATACCTGAAGGAGTGTCTCCACCCCCGTCGTTCTGCCCGGACACTGAGGTCCAGCTCCGAGGGCCTTCTGGCGGTTCCCTCACTGTGAGAAGGGAAGTTACAGGGAACCAGGCAGAGGTCCTTCTCGGTAGTAGCACCCACCTTGTGGAACACCCCACCAACAGATGTCAAAGAAATAGACAACTATCTGACGTTTAGAAGACATCTGAAGGCAGCCCTCTTTAGGGAAGCTTTTAACGACTGTTGATTTAATGTATTTTTAATCTTTTGTTGGAAGCCGCCCATAGTGGCTGGCAAAACCCAGCTAGATGAGCAAGGTATAAGTAATAAATTATTATTATTATTATTATTATTATTATTATTTACAGTGCTGCCAGATAGAGATGCTAAACTACTTGTGCTCTTTTGGACTTCGTACTAATATTAAAAGTTACTGGAAGGCAATTTTATAATATAGATAAAATAATAAATAAAAGAGTTATACAAATAATCCCGTATTCGTTTAAAAAAATAGTAGTGAAAGTCCATAACCCTAGTTAGGTGAAAGGGATTAGCTGCTCCCAGTATTCCTGATTACTTCAGAGGCAAGGCGGCTTAAAAAATTACAGAACTGCAAATATAATGAAAGTAGTCATAAACAATAAACAAAACATCAAAAAGTACACAACCAAACAGAACAATTTCCACACAAATCATAGGATCCAAAATAAATATACAAAATATTAATATTGCCACCCCCCTAAGCAATACCCTAGTCCAGGAATGCTGCCTGTTTGTAACTTCTACTCAAGTAGTGGTTTCTTTCTTTGTTAATCAAGTCATGGCTCTTCTGACTTTGGCAGAAGGTGTGTTAAGGCCGCCCATTTAAGGACGTTATCCAGCTGCAAAACTGGGTGGAGTGTGGAAGGTGCAGGGGCTTAGTTTTTGGCGCTAAAACTGGTAGCTGGTAATTTCTTGTGTCTGAGGATGGCCCACCATTACCACCTCTTAAGGCCCTCCCTTCAAAATGGCCTTGCCATAAGATTCACTGTTGAATAGGGGTTTAGTGGAATGAATACTTCTAGGTGCGCCTTAAAGACTTTGAGATCTATCCAGCATGGAGTTCTGTTCCTTTTCTCTCCCCATGCCCACTCAAATTCAGCTCCACGGGGTCTTCCAACAGCTACTGGAAGGAGAAGCAGACCCTTTGCGAATGTGTTGACTGTCTTCCTTGGCCTCCGTATGTACAGGGTTAGAAACCAGAGACAAGTATTCTTTCCGTCTTTATCTTCAGACTTCCCGGTCATAATTTTGTGGGCTGACCAAAGTGACAGCCGGTCTGGAGTTGATTTGTGTGATAGCTTCCATCTCAACGGAAGGCTGTCACTTTATAAATGTGCCTCCATTAATAAACTAGGAAGATTCCTTGCAGTCTTGATAAAATGTGGTGAACATAGATGTTAGAAGTATCCCTTGTAAGCAAGGCATGGGTGTATATTGTAAAGTGCCCTGTGATTATGTTGCTAATAATTGTGTATTGATTGGCAAGCTGACACCTTTAGCAGCTAGCCAGCTCCATCAGGCTCCTCCAGCCTCTGAACTATGCCAGCTGGTCAGTATAGGAGAAGTTGGTGCCTATGTTTTGAATTTTATTTTCCTCTTCCTCTTCCTCCTTGTCCATTTCCCTTTGTGTGTTGTGTATTTATTTATTTATTTATCATATTAGCCTGTAGGTAGGGAGTGTCTTGTTTTGATTTCATGTAAGCTGCTCTGAGGGACGCGGGTGGCGCTGTGGGTAAAAGCCTCAGTGCCTAGGGCTTGCCGATTGAAAGGTCGGCGGTTCGAATCCCCGCGGCGGGGTGCGCTCCCGTCGTTCGGTCCCAGTGCCTGCCAACCTAGCAGTTCGAAAGCACTCCCGGGTGCAAGTAGATAAATAGGGACCGCTTACTAGCGGGAAGGTAAACGGCGTTTCCGTGTGCGGCTCTGGCTTGCCAGAGCAGCGATGTCACGCTGGCCACGTGACCCGGAAGTGTCTCCGGACAGCGCTGGCCCTTGGTCTCTTTGAGTGAGATGGGCGCACAACCCTAGAGTCTGGCAAGACTGGCCCGTAACGGGCAGGGGTACCTTTACCTAAGCTGCTCTGGGAGCATTTTTGGCTGAAGAACAGGGTACAATTACTCTAAATAAAATAATAAATATACTATTGCTTACTAGCATGGCCTCTTCACATGGTCTGTGTCATATGCCAAATTAAGTTTTTCTGACTTCATGTAGCTCTCCCAAGTGCCTTTATTGACTCAGTCAATCTGAGGTCGGCTGCAACTTGCCAAGATCAGAATTTAGAAATGTACCCTAAACCTGGATGTTAGATTTCTGACTCATCTACCTTATTAAAGTTTTGATTGATGGTGACAGATAATGTGCAATGGATTTTAATTTCAAAGAGTTCACACCCTCCTGTTTTGGCAAGGCAGCCAAAGCAGCTAAAAATAAAAAAACCAAGTTTAAACTGCAACCAACAAAGCAATAAACAAATGAAAGCAATAAAGCAATAAACAAGTGAAAGGCGGCAGCAGCAGCACACACTAGACCAGCAGGTAAAAATTAATCTGCAGAAAGTGAAAGCAAGAGCACCACAAACCAACAATTTCCACAGGCCAAGCCAAAAGGCAAAATTCTTAACAAATGATGAGGCCAGGTGGATCATCCTTGATACTTTAGGCATTCATAAAGGCAGATGTCACAGCCAAAAGGCCCTGCTGTGTGTGATCATTTTTTCAGGGTAAAAATGGAAGGGAGACAGGGTGGATAAAAATCAACAAACAAACCCAAAAACCAGTTTTTAAAATTTAAATCACATTTTAAAAAATAAAACGCTTTGGGAGGAAAAATCTTTCTAAAGATAGTTTTCTATTTAAGTTACATTATAGTCCAGATGTTTAAATTTTTTGGTAAATGAATTTTCCAGAGGTTTCTGTAAGATTATTTGGGGCAGTTGTAAATATTAAGATTATACCAGCAAGAATGAGTCTTTCTGTAAAAAGGTCTTACTGACTAGTGTTTTAAATTGTGATTTAAATCAATTTGATTTAAATCAAATCCATCCTGGAGGGAGAATTGACATACATTCAAGACTCTTCAGCTGAAAAAGTCTTCCAAAGTGGCTTACAGTGATTGATAAGAAGGCAGTCTTCTCCCTCAGGCTCACAATCTTAAGACACACAACAGAAGGGAAACAGACTGGAAGGGATAATGAAAAAAGTCAGCTCAGGCACTCGTTCTTAGTTACAGAGGTAAAAATGTAAAGGACCCCTGGGCAGTTAAGTCCAGTCAAAGGTGACTATGGGGTTGCGGCACTCATCACGCTTTCAGGCCGAGGGAGCCAGCGTTTGTCTAGTTCAGGGGTCTGCAACCTAAGGCCCATGGACCCCCACCGCCCACTCGGTTGGCTCCCATGTGGCGTGCTAAAGCAGAGCAGAGCGGGGACTGCCTTCCACGACGTTTGCCAGCTTCCCATTGGCTGAAGGAAGCTCCTGCAGCCAGTGGGAAGCTGCGCATGCCTCCTCCGCACCGGAAATAGCGTTTGCGCATGCACGCACACTCCGGCCCACCACAGCGTCTGCGGGATCGTGAACTGGCCCAAGCCACAAAAACTTTGCCGACGACCCCTGGTCTAGTTACAGAGACCTTGTAGTGAGCAGCAGGAGTGAAACGATTTGGAGAGGACCCAAATGTTTGTGGTCTTGCAGCAGAAGCAATGAGGAGGTCCTGCAGTGCTGCTGCCCCATCAGTCTGATGGAATGGAATCTATTGTGCAGTTATTAGATCCTTTTGGAGATCCTTTTGGAACTCTTCACAGTCTGTCTTCCATTTTATCACCTCAAACAGTTTGGTATTATCAACGCACTTGGCTGCCTCACTTCTCACCCCTAGCTTTAAGTCCTTTGTGAACAAGTTAAGCACGGCTCTCAGTACTGATCCTTGGGGTTGGGGGGGACTTGGACTCCTTGCCTGCAAAAGTTAGTTCAGGCGCAGCAATCTGCTCTGCATCTTCCGCTGTGAAGACAGATGTAAATAATTCATTCGGCTTTTCTGCAATCTCCTTATCCTTCTTCAGCACTCCGATGTGATCCAAGGGTTAAACTGCCCCCCCTACCCAAAAAAGTGGGCCAGTAGGAGAGAATAATAAGAGGTGTTTTTGTTTTTTAGTGTTTCCCAAAATTTCCAGGTTTTCCTTGGGAAATAATTGAAATAATCCTCAGGAAAATTCAAGAAAACTTTTCCCCGTTTTAAAATTTGTGTTTTCCCCCTTCTGGGCCCTTCACATCTCACCTTCTGCAGAGACTAGCTTTAGTCTCTGCAGAAAATGACAGAAAATGAAAAACTCGGCACCTTGTCTCTTCCAGCATCAGGCTGCCCCGTCCCTCCAGACTCTTGAATCTTGGCTTTTTCAGAAGGCAAATAAGTGGACAGTAAGACCCTGGTTATTGTTGGCTTTTGGTATTGAGTGATCTAAGGCCATGTGCGTACTAAAACTTTGTACAGCACCTCATTATTTTAGGCACTTCGTGTAGCAAATGGTATTTATTTCCACTTGAGTCAGTGGTGTTCTGATCCTTTCAAGCTGGAGCCTCTTGTGTGGATAAGCCCACATCTGGTGTTTGGAGTGACTAGGAAGGGCCTGGCGTAGATGTGGGGGGGGGTGACCTTGCGCTTGGGGGCAATGTGCCAAGTGATCCTTTTGCTAGCGGTGGCTCCAGAGACGGGGCTCTTGTAGCAGACCCTCGCCCAGGGTAGGCAACCTTGGAGAGGTGCAGGGTGCATGTGAGCAGGGCTTTGGCGGTCGGTGCATCCTTCTCTGCTGCATTTTTGGGTGGTCCGAGATGCCGTCCTCTTGCTCTGGAGCTAGCACACTTTTGTTGCAGGGTTGTGATTTGTCTACAGCTGGCCTGGTTTGGTTCCCACCTATCCTAGTATTGGCATTAGCTGGTTTTGTTCTCCCACCATATGGAATTGTCTTAAAAAGAAGATGACTCAGTGGCAGAGCTTTTTCCTGCCATGAAAGGAAATCCAGTTGTAAAAAGCCTTTCACTATTTTATATCACTCTGCCAGATTGAAATTTCTCTCTCTCTTTGTCTCCTGTAGAGACTATTATATTTTGATAATAAAATTCCTGCTATGTGAGACAGAGAAGTCGTGTCATCTTGCTCAGTAAAAATGGTTGCATGCCTTTCGCATAGCCAAAGGTTGAAATATTGCTCCTGCTGGACAGCTTCTAGTCTTGAGGCAATTCTGAGCTGGGATGGCTATTGTCAAGCTGGAGTTCCTGGGCAGCCCTTTGGCTCAAGTGAGCGTGCAGGAGGGAAGGGAAATTCCTCAAATGAAGGAAAATGTGGTTAAGACAAAACAAAAAATTGCAATCAAACTTTGGTTGTCGAACGGAATCTGTTCCAGAAGCCCGGTTGGCTTCTGAAAGGTTTGACAACTGAGGTGCAGCTTCCGATTGGCTGCAGGAGCTTCCTGCACTCAACCGGAAGCTTCGTCTGATGTTTGGTTTCCAAAAAACATTTGAAAACCAGAACACGTCTTGAGTTTCCGGTGTTATTTGACTGTATATGGAGAAAGCAGAGGGCAAGAGGGGGCACGTGGCTACCTGCAGTGCATCAAGAGAGGTGCTGTTTGTGGGCACTTCTCAGTGCCTTGCTCCAGCTCCCCTCTGCCCTCTGTCTTTGCATCTCCAAAGAGAAGGCATGTAAGAGAGCCCCAGTTAGCTACTGCCTTGGCCAGTGCACTCAAGTAAATCTCAAGGCTTTAGCTTATCCGTTCTTCACATGGGGACACACTGAGCGGACCACAGGCACTGTTGGGTCCCTCACTTCATAGGTCTTTCCCTAGTCTGCCATGGAGCTAAGAAACTTGGCTCCTGTGTATGTAGCTGAAACTCTGGGGCTGCCGTGCCATCCAGTGGGGTTGGCACCAGTTAAGGAATGTTGGGTGAGTCAGCCACACATTCTTGCCGGCTGCCTTGCCTCTCTGTCCTCCCCTCTCGCTCCACCCTCCAGCTCTTGGGAACTCTGTGGCTGAGTTAGGAAGAAGGCAGCCTGGCTACTGAGGCAGTAAGATCAGCAGATGCCACACAGTCTTCCAGCCATTGACATGGGCTGCCTTTTTGCCTCATCTCTCTGCCCACTTTGCCATAGTTACAGCAGGCGGGTTTTTGCATCTGGCAGGCCTACAATAGCTGCTCAGCTCCCCCTGCAAATCTGTGGTCAACCCTTTGCCTGTGTGGATTTCTCAAAGGGCTTTGGCCTCAGGGAGTTCCTCAGGTTTAGGATACTAAACAAGCCACACTGGCGTTCTGCACAGGCCTCCTGAAGAATCCTATTGGTCAAATCTTCATATGGACCAAGAGTAGTGTAGAAATAGGAAAGTTTTGCCAGGGGGGTAATGGAAAAATTGAACCCCTCCCCCCCAAAAAAAAACATTCTTCTGGGTTTTTTCCAGGCGTTGACATTTTGAGAGTGATGTGTGAGCAACCACACCCATTGTAAAGGGTGTAAAAATCCACTTGTCAGGTGACTAAGCCCAGTGTACCCACCCTTCTGCTTCCCAGACTTCCCAGTTTCTCTTGACTGAATGCCGTGATCAATGATTACCTGCAACCACTGTGGGCCTTTATGTTTTGCCCTTGTGTGCATTTAAGTAGCTGCCATGTGGTTCTTGATTGCCTGAATCTGCCCCTATTTCTACTGGCTGAAGCCCTGTTTTCACATCCATCGGTGCCTGAAGGGCGACCCCTCCGTGTGGGGTTGCCAGCCATGGGGGCCAGCCCAGCTGCTTGAGGTCAGTGGCAGTGCTGCCGCACAGCCTTGCTCATCTCTCTTTCTGTTGTTGCAGAGTGGAAACAGCTTCCATGTCTTCGACCAAGGCCAGTTTGCCAAGGAAGTCCTTCCTAAATACTTCAAACACAACAACATGGCCAGCTTTGTCCGGCAGCTGAACATGTGTAAGTATATTCTCTGTTTGGTGCACAGTTTGTGCGCTTCACTTCAGAAGTCTCTTGCGAACACGAGGGGCTTGCCTGAAGGTAGGGGTAGGGCACCTTGGCAGTTCGTCAGAACATGAGCTGCACCGTGCAGGACTTGTGGGCAAAAGTGCTGGGGCTTCTCAGATTGGCCTAGTAGCTTCTTCAGGTGTAGTGAAGAAAAGAGCGACGTCCTCTTCTGCCGTCCAGCGGATCATCTTGGCACAATTAGGTTAGGATCAAATGTTTGGCACTGTTAACATAGAATTGGCATTGTCTACGAAAAGTGTCTGGGTTAAAGAAAAGGTTGAGTACCAGGCCTGCAAGCTGGACCACAAGGGGCCTGTCACGGAGGAGCTTGTGCCTCCTTACATGGGACTCAAACAGGAGGTAGAAGGTTCATGGAGAATATGTCTGTGAGCAGCTAATGGCTCTAAATGTGAAAAACGAGAACTCCATCTTCAAAGAGGGCGTATTCTGAGTTCTAAAGAGGACCGTCCATCACTGCTTGTGGCCAGCCAGGTGCCTCGGGGGGGACAAGTTTGGACTAGGTGAACCGTGCTCTGCTCTAGCAAGGCAATTTGTGTTTCCTCCTCCTGGAACACCTGCCTTGCATTTTGGGAGCTGAGATCATTCGCTGATGTGCTGTTTTGTATGATTCACTTTGGAAAGTTGGCTCAGGAAAATGACAGCATTAAGCAACCTGCAGACTCAGCAGATACTACTTTCTGGTTCTGATGCTGGGGGAAAGCAGAGTCTCAGAGTTGGGAGGGCCATTTGCCCTACAGGCTTACGCTGCATGTGAAATACAGGCTGGCTTCTCCAGCATTCCCCTGACCTTCTTGCCAACCTGCTCTGCTCCTTTGCCTTCCAGATGGCTTCCGGAAAGTAATCCACATCGAGCAGGGCGGTCTGGTGAAGCCCGAGAAGGATGACACTGAATTCCAGCACCACTACTTCCTCCGCGGCCAAGAACATCTCCTGGAGAACATCAAGAGGAAAGTAACCAATGTGAGTCCTTCGTAACAGTCGCTGGCCCAGATTCAAAGGAGCTTTTGAGGAACTGATGGAACGGAATGGAAACAGCACTGTTTCTTTCAGCCATTACCTGCCTTGGTGCTTCAGGATAGTGCAGAGAGCAGATTTCTGCTTCTTCCTTTTCAGTGTTTTTGGCTTTTGCCTTGTCTTGTCTGAACTTTGGTTCCGATCACCCAATTTGAGGTGGCCTGTGATAGGCACCTGGGTGGGTGAGTGTGTGCGCATGCATAAGTGAGCGCACAGAAGACTGTGAACTTGCCAACGCGCCACCTCCTCCTGTGTGCTTCTGTGTATGGCAGGAGGCCCTGGCAATCTCTCCTCTTGTTGAACTTTTCTTTTTGCACTGCTTGCCTTGCTGAGCAGCCTGGAAGTCCCTGGCTCAGCTGAAGCCATCCTGTAGGCTAGGATGTGTTGCATATCATGTCACGTTAATCAGTGCACCTCTCTTGCATTGAGAATGCTCCCTAAATAAGCCTGTGTAAATTCTACAGTCTGTTGGCTGTCCTCATGTCTCTTCAGTCTCTGCTTATCTGTAGTGCTGCTTGTTCATGTAAACTGTTCACCAGAAGCAACAAACCGTGTTCCCAAAATTGTTTCATGAAAGCAGCAAATAGCTTTCTCTCTGAAATTGAGATTAGCGGTTCTCCTAACTGAGGAGAAGGCAGAAGCTACACAGAACCCTTACCTATGTGCCCCTGTTTCCATACTCTCACTGCTCCGCCCCCCACTGTTCAAACTTGCTTGTTTCTGTTACTTCCCTGAGCCATACCCCCTGAGCCATGCTTGAGGGTGTTTTTTTAACAGTCAAATGTGTGTGTGTGTGTGTATGTGTGTGTGAAATTGCAGTACACACACACACACAGAGAGAGAGAGAGCGCGCGTGCTAGCAAATTCAGAAGCACATCACTCTTTCATGCAGTAGCCAAGGTTGGATAGCAGAGTGGCAGTGCATGCACAATCAAATAAAATTACACTTCAGTGAACGGTGTGCTTGCCTGCTGTGCTGGCAAATGGGTGATCCTGGAACCGCCTTTGCCAGGGTGTGCAGTTTATACGGCATTGGTCTTCAGCATCTTTGTTGACTCTGACTGCAGCTCTCTTTGCGAAGAGGCAGTGCACACTCTCTCTGTGATGCTCAGCCAGCTGTTTTCTCATTTGGAAGCCATGAAGAGCCATAAGTAAGAAATCTTCCTCTGCCTGCAGGTATCTGGCATAAAGAATGAAGATATCAAGGTTCGCCAGGACAGCGTGACAAAGATATTGACTGATGTCCAGGCAATGAAGGGCAAGCAGGAGAGCATGGACTCCAAGCTGATAGCCATGAAGCAGTATGTACAATGCAAGGGGCAGGGGGGAAAGGGGTATTCTGGGTTTGCTCTGTGTTCTAGCACCCTCTGCTGGCAGGTAGCATAATATGCTAACCTCCTGATTGCTGCAGGAATTGAACTCGCTCCTTAGCAAACTTTCTTGCCCGGTGATGGACTGCCGTGTTTTTGTCTTCAATTCTCTCACCCAGCATGTTGAGTTTTCAATGCTAACGTTGTCTTTTCCATCTAGGGTGGTGTATCACCCATTAGCCGCCAGGTTAGCGTTAATAATAGCAAAGCAACTATTGATGCTCCCATAGCACAGTTAAAATGACAAGCGGCAACCACAGTTGTTAAACTAGTTAGCAGCCCTTCTGACGTGATTGCTGTGTAACTTGCTGCACTTTACCATGTGGACTTTGCCCTGTTATTGATCAGTTTTCCTCTTGTACAGTAGTGCCCCTGTTAAGAGAAGAATAAATGCTGTAGATCCCGGCATATTAGGTGACTGGGTATATAAGACGACCCCCAACTCTTGCTGTTCAATTTTAGAGTTATAGAGTTTGAGCGCTGCCAGGGGCAGAGCACGCACCCCTCCACTGCCTCTGCTGTCAACAGCAGCAGCAGCCCAAGGCGAGGCGGGTGGGCGAGTGCTGTGCTCAGAAGGACTTTCCACGTCCCCTTCTGCGGGGATTGAGGAGGAGCGACAGCAGAAGGGGCATCTCTGCTTACCGGCTCCCTTTCCTCCTTCCCAATGCATATACCCGGCGTATAAGACAACCCCTGACTTTTGGGGTGATTTTCCAGAGATAAAAAGTCGTCTTGTATGCCGAAACATACGGTACTAATTTTTTTAAATTACATCAGCAGCTAAGATTACATTTTTTTACAAATTAAACTCTTGGTGGAACAGTGCTGCTTTATTTTGACACTGACGGATATAGGCACAGGCTGGTTCTAACTTGGGAGGGAGCAAGTTGGCAAAGGCCTTCTTTTAGACCACCATAGTTGTGAAGGACAGGGGAAAGGCATCTGCACTCAGCATGTCCTGCTTGCGGGCTTCCGCTTTCTGTTTGGCCACTGCGAGAACAGGATGTGGGACGAGATGAGCCCCCTTCGCCCTGATCCAGCCCCAGGGCTCGTATGCTCTCCACTTGGAGTTGACAGAGCAGGGAGTTTCTTGCACGTGTGGGACAATTGCTTAACATTTGCTTATCCCAGGCTATTGAGGACTTGAAAAATTTGCCTTGCCTTCTCTCCAGGCACAGGTGGAAGGTGAGGCATGCAGTGAGCCGCTGGCGGTTGGCAGTTTGCATTCTGGCTCAGTTGTAGGGGAGAGCCAAGAAGGAGTGTCTGATGTATTCCCTTGGGGAGTGGAGCGTCAAAAAGAGGGCTTAGCTTGCATCGGTATTCCCCAGAGCACCTTTTCCTGCACCCACACATTTGAGAACTTAAAGGAAAGAGTTCTGGAGCCCAGGGGACCTTTATTCAGGCTGGTTTGATGGCCAGCAATGAAGCCCCGCTCTAAATCATCTGCAGCTGCAGAGGATGGCTCATATCGGTGGGTGGGGGCATGAAGGCAAAGGCTTGCAAATCCCACTTTTCCTGGAAGATTAGTCAGTGGCTTGAAGCAGCAACCCCTTCCTGTTTTATGGCTGCTGTGGTGCCCCTCCTGGCAGCTTTGGGCCCAGCTGTTCTCTTGCCAGGACAGGAACCCTGATCCCTCCAGCCGTAAACAGCTTGACTCCTCGCCCATGGAATGTGGAGCTTGATGGCCACTCGGTCTCTTGAGTCATCCAGCCTTGCGGCTTTCTGGTGGGGCTTTTGCCATTCTGAATAGTTGCTGGCCAAGGTCAGGTTTTGCCAAGCTGCTTGAAACCGCTTACAGAAGGGAGGGTATTCCAGGCCGACTTGTTGCCTGGCTGTGCCCTAGAGTTCCTCTTCAAGCCCAGAGACCAGGCCTGCGTGCTTCTTGCTTGCCCACAGCGGTGCTGCATGGGGTCATAGTGTGGTGAAGCTTGGCCTCCCTGTCTTGGTTAGACTGTGATGTCTGGGAATTAAAGGCTTCAGTACCACCTCCCTATCTGGCAGAAAAAAGAAGCCCAATGGTGCCTTTTCGGAATCTCATTCTCCTTGGTGTAGACCCAGGGGTGATTCAGCTCCACGGTGATTTTGTTCCTGCTCCACCAAGACTCTGCCAATTTTGACAATAACTGCAAAAAAGGAAAAACAATATTTCAAAGTAGACTCAGTGCTGGGTTTGGCAACTTGCCTCCTCCCCTCATCATCAGTTTGAGGCTGTGATGAGTGGACAAGGGAAGAGGGGAGTGAGTTGCCAAACCCCTTCTCATCTGTGGAGGAGGGACAGTGTGTGTACTGGTGTGTTTTTGTCCGCGTGTGTCTTGTTTGTATATGGTCCTCATGTAGACAAGGAAATGGCTGACTTAAGAGATCAAAAAGCTGAGGGCGTGCTTTCTGCTGTCCGTAGAGGGCACAAAGCCTACTTGCTTAAGCATAAGCTCTGAAGTTCTTGAGGAGCCAGGAGTGTGAAGGTTTGTTAGCTGTGCTTCATCTTGGTCCTCCCCTCTGGCCAATCCAGGGTTGTTGCAAACTCTCACGGGCCCCAAAGAGAGAAGCCTTCCCAGGGCAGCTTCCTGGGCTGATTCTTCTTAGCTTCCGCAGGGCGTGCAGAACTACTGACCACTACTGTGGCCTGCTGGGAGCACCTTGTTCTCACTGTGCAAAATCACAGTGCCCCAGAAGAAGGGAAGGGTAAGGACAATACCTACAGTGGCCTTCTTGAGTTTAGTGATCCTGAACTTGAAGGGTCTAAACACAAGATCCACATAGGAAGATTGGCCCTCTTTTTCGTTAATTGTAACACCATCAGTTCAAGTGGCACCTCAAGGAGTACAAAACAGAAAACTGGTCCCTCATTAGCCCCCCCCCCCGCACCCCCCCAAAGATCACTCAGTCTTTGGTTGGGAGGTAAGGGAGAGCCTGGCCTAATGTGGGGTGGCTGTGATCAAGTCCACCTCCACATAGCTGGCCTTCTTTTTGGTATGTCCCATGGAGGACCTTACAGTCTTCAAACAAAAACATCTTGGAGGTCCTGGGCCACAGGGAGGTTAGGCTGGCCTCAACCAGAGCGAGGGCTTTTTCGGCTGTGGCCCTGATCTGGTGGAGCGCTCTGTTACAAGAGACTAGGGCCCTGCGGGACTTGATATCTTTCCGCAGGGCCTGCAAGACGGAGCTGTTCCACCTGGCCTTTGGCCAAGGCACAGCCTGACCCCCTCCTTTGGTAATCCTCACAGAACTCTAGCCCAATGGTTGCCATTAATTTGATTTGAACTGATTTTATAATGAATTGATTTTAGAATACTGTATTATTTTACTGTTGTTAGCAGCTCTGAGCCTGGCTTCGGCTGGGGAGGGCGGGATAGAAATAAATTATTATTATTATTATTATTATTATTATTATTATTATTATTATTATTAGGAAAATTAGTAGGCCCATGTTTTGGCGTGCATCCGAAGAGCTTAGGTGCTGCATCCGACCAGTGGGCCCTCTGGGGAGACCACAAGCAGGACATGGGCGTAAGAGCACTCTGATGTTTCTCAGCATGTGGCATTTAAAGCGCTGGGTGTTAAAAAAAAGAGGGGGCAGGGGAGATCTGAAGGAATAAAGTGTTTGTAGCGAAAGGTTGGATGGGTAAATGCAAGAGGCCATTTTGGCCCAGGGGGGCTTTTAGAGCCCTGGCTTCGAATCCTGCCCTGACTGCGAAAGGGAATGTTTTTATTGTCCGCCTCCCTTGCACTCTTGTAAAGGCCGATGGGCCTGCACCTTGTGGTGCATGGTGCTGTATAGGAGATGTTAATGTTTAATAACCAGCCAGTCCCTCCAAAGCCAGAACAACACTTAGGGGGCTGCTGTGGGGAAGGCAGGTGGGCTTTGGGGGCCCAAGCTTGGCAGTGCTTTGCTTTGGAAAATCTCCCTCTCGGCCTTTGAGAGCGTCAGCTTCCGCTGGCCTCTCTTTCCCCTTCCTATGTTTTCATTTGTTTTCAATCCCTAACCACCTCCTAAAAACGGAATCTGTGAGCCAGAAGCTTCCTTTCAGGGATTTTTTTTTAAAGTTTGGAGCGGTTGTGGTTTTGAACCTGATAGCTGCCTTTTAAAAGCTGCTGTTGGCTCTTTCATCACGAGACGTGTCGCTCCTGAGCTTGATGTCTCCTAGGTGAGCCTAGCAAACGCTTCCTGGGGGTTTGGGAAGCCAGACTCATGTCAAATGCAGGACTAATGGCCTTACACCTGGTTCCAGATCCCACATCCAGCTGGGCTGAGGCTGAGGGTGGTGAGGGAAATGGCACCAGGTGAGTCGCGTGCGCTCTGCTTTCGTCCTCTTGGCTGTGGAACCATCCTTGCAGTGGTGGGGCAGCACCTGACACTCAAAGTACGGCATCGGGGTGGGGCGTTTCTGGTGACACTCAAGATGCTGCTGGACTCTGACTCCCAGCATCCTCCCTGACAGCTGGCCAGGCTGACTGGGACCAATGGGGTGGCTTGGAGCCAATCAGCGTTTAGAGGGCGGCCGTCCCTGTGCTATGGACATTAGCCCATTTATTCTGGCCTTTAGTGGAAAGTAAATCCACATATCACTACAATTATGCAACATGTTTATGGCCTGCCTGGAAATTGCTAGTTAGTGTATGACTGTTTTGTTTGTTGGCTTGATTTAAATTGTATCATTTATGTTATTGTAACCAGCCCTGGGGTCTCCTGCTGAGGGGTGGGATGGTGACAACAACAACAACAACAACAACAACAACAGACTCTACCAAACTTCCAGTATAGGAGTCAGGGTGGATTTCATTTAAATCAGATCGATTTAAATCAAAATTTAAATCACTAGTCAGTAAAACTTGATTTAAATCACTAGTCAATAGGACTTGATTTAAATAATTTTTTACAGAAAGACTCATTCTTGCTGGTATAATCTTAACATTTACAACCAGATGAAGACTTCATTTTTGGAAAAATAAATTTTCAGAGTAGTTTTTGCAGTTATCAAAAATCACTGATTTGGTTATACTACTAGAAATACATAGACAGATAATTATGAAATTATTGCGAGGTTTCATAAGTTAACTGTGAACGCTTATTAGTTGACTGGCAAGCACTTCAAGGTGTCGCCAAGGACTTAACAGATTTAGTAAGTGAACTGTTTATATTTGGACAACTTTTCTGCTGTACTTTATTGGAAGGAGAAAAATAATCATTTCCTTAATAACAATTTAAACAATTTATTTAACTAAAACAATAGCATTATAGCATATGTATCTATGTTTGTTAACGGATGTGGTTAAACAATTTTTTTTAAAAAAGAACTTAGACTGAGTTTTAGCACACATGAAAAACTTAAAACAAATCCTTAATTCCTGATGAATAGCCTTTGGACTATAATGTAACTTGAATAGAAAACTATCTTTAGAAATATTTTTCCTCCAAAAGCATTTTATTTTAAAAATCCAATTAAAATCAAAAAATCCGATTTTTTTGAAACTTTTTTTTAATCATTGATTTTTATCCACCCTGATAGGCGTATTTTGGGGGGATAACAAAAGAAAGGGTGCAAATCATCTTAAATATGATAGCTTTGATAAGTTCACCACCAAGTTGGGGAAGGTGAAATCCGCCGGTCCTGCCGCTCTCTCTCTCTCTGGGCTCTGAATCCTCGCAGGCCTTTCTTTCCAAGCCGGAAAGCGAGGCAGGAGGGCTCTGGTTGGTCTTGCTGCAGTGTCTCCTCCGTGAGCCTAATTCTAAACAGATTTCTGGGAGCGGGGGCCGAGCGGGGTGAGTGCACCTGTGTTTACCGGGGCCTCCCCCCAGCCGCCTTTGGGGGCTCCGTTTAGCTTGGCTCGGCATGTCGAAGGCCTGCTGCGGGGACGCCGCAAGTACTTCCTCCTGGCCAGACTGCGTTTACAAGGCCCTGCCGTTTTTACAAGGCCCCCGTCGCCCACAGAACGAGGAGGTTTAAAATTTCTCTTGGTAAAAATAAATCCGAGCAGACACCCTTATCTGGCCTTCTGCCGCCACCATCCTCTTCTTCCCTGCAACGGAATTAGTTTCCCTGATGCGGCACCTCTCCTTCTCCTCCTCCTCCCCCTCCCGCTAAATCATACCAAATAATAATTCTGACCTGTGTTGTTCTCTTTATGGTTCCAAAAGCAACAATATATATTATCCTTCTGACACTCACCAGAGGGGATATTTTTTGCGCTGGAACATTTGCAGAAAAGATTGTGTCTGTCAGTAACGGGCTGCAGAAAAGCTGAGCTTGGGCCTAATGGAGCCAGAGAAGAGATGGCCAAGCTGGAGCCGCCAGCCGCCTCGGAAATGCCTCATTAGAGGAAGCTGCCGGCCTGCAGGGACCCGGGGCCCGAAAGCAGCCTTGGCTAGCGGTGGACAAGCAGGAAAAGGGAAAAGGTCTAGGCTGGGAGCGGCGGCGTGAGGGTTCGCTGCTTCTCGCGACTCCCCTTCTGCATGCAGATTGGGTCCTGATTGTTGGTTTAAGCCGGTGCTTCCCAAGCGTTTTGTTTCGGGGGCTCTGCCCTCTCGGTTCAATCAACTCGTCCCCAGTGCCCCCTACTGTATAAAAAGCATTATTCAGATCAGTGGTTTGCACAGCCCACTAAGGAGGATAATGGCACAATAACATTCAAAACAGTAACAATGAATTGCACATTTATTCCAAACCCAATGAACACTGTGTAATTAAATTAAATTAATTCAATTAACTTGATCCAGTGATACCAGCTTTTCAAAGTCGGATAGCCATTTCCCCACTTCTGCCCCCTCCCCTCTTAGCACCTCCCTGGGTACTCACCCCCAGGGGGCGCTACCACCCACTTTGGGAACCACTGGTTTAAGTGGGGGATAGAAGGGGATCTCGGGGGGAACCCCCCCCGTGTGTGTGCGCGTGCATGCACTTCTCAGTGGGTTGGATCAAGTTTACAGCTGCCAATTTCAGCACTTTTCAAGACAAGTATTTTGAAAAGGAGGCTTGGCCCATCCTTTGCCAGCCCTTGCCAGGATCAGCAGCCAGCCTCTTGAGTTGCCCGGTTCTAAGACTCCCCCTGCCCGCTGTCCCCCAGGGCAAGGAAGGAGGCTTCCCTGCCGACACTCTGCCGTGTGCTGCGTTGAGAGGAGGCCAATACCTTGCCTATGCAGCTGGCTGAGGTTTGGGAATGAGACATCACTTGCAAGGCCTGGACAAGGGGAAGAAGAATCGCTGTAAATCTCAGGGAAGGGAAATAAATGCCTTGCTTCCATTAAGGAGGTGCAGGAGACTGGAGCGCTGGCGTGGAGGAGGCTCCCTGGCCTCTGCCTTTCCAGCTGTCTCCTATTAATAAGGCTTCATCCCTAAGAAAACCAGAGTGATGGCAAGGTGGCCTCCTGCCTCTCTGACAGTGACCCCGGACCCCTTGTGCACAGAGTTTGTGTGGCTCCAGACTAGCCTAGCCAAGGAAGGTGGCTGGTCAGTTGTCTTCTTCCCTCTGCCCCCTGGCCCATATTCCCAGGTTCAGCCTTGCCTTGTCAACAGCTCCAATTAGCTGGAGCATCTGAGGGGCGTATATTGAAGTCAGATGAAGCTTTCTGAATGTTGGAAGATTCTTCATGCAGCGCAAAATGTGGAACGCCTTCCCCCAGGAGTCATTGGTGGCCACCAACCCGGATGGGTTTAAAAGAGGATTAGGCAAATTCATGAAGGAGAGGGTTGTTGAAGGCATGGTGGCTCTTCTGTGCCACCAGGGTCAGAGGCAGCAATCCTTTAAATCTCAGTTGCTGGAACCTGCAGGTGAGGAGAGGGCTCTTCGGCTTGGGTCCTTTGGACTTTCCACGGGGGCATCTGGCTGACCACTGTGAGAGCAGGTTACTAGACTGGTTGGCCACTGGCCTGATCCAGCAGGTTCTTCTCATGTTCTTTCTAGTCCAGCTCCACCCCTCCACTTCCTCCTTGTGGGGCTGGTGGGGAATGTGCTTCTGCTCCATCTTCTGGGCTTCAGGTGTCTTAAGCCACGACCAGTGTTCTTGAACCCCAGATGTTGGGTCGCAACTCCCACCATCCCCAGGCAGCTTAGCTGCTGGTCAGGAGTGATGGCAGCGGTGGGGTGACTCCACAGCCTGTCTGGAGGGCTGGTCTCCCCCCTGCACCCACACACATAGTGTGCATGGCCCTCTCTGCCTTGCTGACTTTAACGACTCCAGTCTTCTGGCTGATCCTGCCTGAGGCAGAGACGCTGGGCCAGGCTTTTATGACCTCTACATTAGACGGTTGTAATGTGGTGTGTTACTGCCTCTCTGTGCGAGATGCTGCATGGATTCCAGCTGTTCTGGCGAGTTGCACCGCAGCCCCTGCTTGTCACGGGGGACTTTGTTGGCCCGCAGTCAACCGTCAGCTTCGTCTCAGAATTGCTTTGATGGGCTCCGAGCAAGACACTCGTTGTGAACTCTCTCGCTCTGCGTCTGTCTTTTTTCCTTCTCCTTTCTTCCTCCTTGCGCACAGCTGCGCTTTGGGCTTAGTCACTGCTTGAGATCATCTGAAGCTGGTTTTACTGGCCACGGTGTTCCATGAGGTTAAGGACTGCTGGAGTCGTAGTTTATGGCGGGCTCAGATGTGTGAGCCGCTGCCAGCTGTGGCCTGAGGCCGTGCCAGGAAAACCTGTGCTTCTGACTGCAGGCTTGCTGCTTTGTGTGCCGAGGCACCTTGTCCTGCGTCTAAAGTGGCCTCTCAACAGGCACCCACCACTTGCCCCAGGGAAGGGTGCTGGGGGAGGGCTGGGAAAAGTACCGAGAGGAGGGGCTTCATCTCTTCAGAGACATGGTGTTCAGCCTGTTCTGGGTGCAATCAGGTTTTGTAGCCGGGGTTGGGGGGCTACTCCTGGCAAGGGGACACTTTCATCATCTTGGGCTGGTGGCAGGAAAAACCTGGGCACAGTTACATATGAAGTGTCAAGGCCCACCTTAAAGGTAAAGGGTAAAGGGACCCCTGACCATTAGGTCCAGTCGTGGCCGACTCTGGGGTTGCGGCGCTCATCTCGCTTTACTGGCCGAGGGAGCCGGCGTACAGCTTCCGGGTCATGTGGCCAGCATGACTAAGCCGCTTCTGGCGAACCAGAGCAGCACACGGAAACGCCGTTTACCTTCCTATTTATCTACTTGCACTTGATGTGCTTTCGAACTAGGTTAGCAGGAGCAGGGACTGAGCAATGGGAGCTCACCCCGTTGCGGGGATTCGAACCGCCGACCGTCTGATCAGCAAGTCCTAGGCTCTGTGGTTTAAGCCACAGCGCCACCCTCGTCCCTATCCCACCTTTAAAGCCCCATGCAATTTAGCAGCACCATAGAATCATAGAGTTGGAAGAGACCACAAGGGCCATCGAGTCCAACCCCCTGCCAAGCAGGAAACACCATCAGAGCACTCCTGACATATGGTTGTCAAGCCTCTGCTTAAAGACCTCCAAAGAAGGAGACTCCACCACACTCCTTGGCAGCAAATTCCACTGTCGAACAGCTCTTACTGTCAGGAAGTTCTTTCTAATGTTTAGGTGGAATCTTCTTTCTTGTAGTTTGGATCCATTGCTCCGTGTCCGCTTCTCTGGAGCAGCAGAAAACAACCTTTCTCCCTCCTCCATGTGACATCCCTTCATATATTTGAGCATGGCTATCATATCCCCCCTTAACCTCCTCTTCTCCAGGCTAAACATGCCCAGCTCCCTTAGCCGTTCCTCATAAGGCATCGTTTCCAGGCCTTTGACCATTTTGGTTGCCCTCCTCTGTACACGTTCCAGTTTGTCAGTGTCCTTCTTGAACTGTGGTGCCCAGAACTGGACACAGTACTCCAGGTGAGGTCTGACCAGAGCAGAATACAGTGGCAGAGCAGAATACAGAATGCAGCCCAGAATTGCATTGGCTTTTTTAGCTGCCGCATCACACTTTTGGCTCATGTCAAGTTTGTGGTTAACGAAGACTCCTAGATCCTTTTCACATGTACATGTACCATGTCACATGTACCATGTCACCGACAGTACCCCAATCTGAGGTGGGTGGCGACTATTGAGACAGTTTTGCAGTGGTGGCCCCATTATTGTGGCATTCCCTCCCTGTATGGACTTGCCAACCTTGTTGTCATTTCAGCACCAAAGACATTTTAATTCTCCCAGACCGTGTGTGTGTGTGTGTGTGTTTAATTCGTTGTTTTGTATAGCCCATCAGATTTCTGAATAACAGAAAAAACTGCCGGCCTTGCGGAGCTTGTGGTGTGCGGTCTGGGATTTTTGTTTCCCTACTGTGGACAGGCAAGCTTTGACCCTGTGCAGCCATTGCCCAGTTCTGTTTGATTCTGGAGAAGGGAGCAGCTTTGCATCCCGTAAAGTGAAGAGGCAGCAGGCTCAAGCCAGCAACAAGCCCACCCCTCAAACAAGATGGCTGCATCTCCCTCCTTCCTTGGCTGCCTCTACTTGGGCACCTGTTGTCATCGCCCTTGCCATTTTTTTTTAATATTATTTTTTGCAAGACTCGCCTTTCCCTTCCTCCCAAATTCCTGCCAGCAGCCACGTGATGAAGTTGCTATCTGGCTTCCTCCAGGCCTTTGAGAAGGCCTGTCTGCAGGTGCGGCAAGCCCCTCTCTGCTCTTTCTGAGTCGTACCATCCATCCTGGATCCCTTTGATGTTTAAACATGGGAGAGGGAGAGGGCAGAGGCTCAGCAGTGCCGTGCTGGGACCCTCGGTTGATGGCCTCATCTCCCAGCGCTGTAATGACCAAATGGGAGGGGGCTCCTTTCAGAATCCTGTTAAAATAGTTCCCCTGAGGATTTTAATTCTGAACTGCAGGCACAAACCACCCTCTGCACCCCTGGTTTTCCCGCCACATGGTACGCCTCTCATCGTAATGACTTGCGAGGGTCTGTAACACCCCAGTCCCAAGGCAGGTCCCCAAGTGCCCTGGCGCAAGGGCCTTTTGTTTAAAGACTCTGGCCAGGGGAATGTGTGGATGGAGAAGCTCCTTCTCTCCTTTCTTGGAAGGAGTGGGGTGAACCCACACGATAATAATAATTATTATTTATTATTTATACCCTGCCCATCTGGATGGGTTTCCCCAGCCACTCTGCAAAGGAGTTGGTGGAGCCGGTGGTTGCCTGTTCAGTTTCTAATAAGCAGGTGCCTTCTGGTTTAACTTTTAAATGTCTACTGAAAACTCTTATTCCCCCAGGCCCATGCAGGCAATTAAGAATACATTTCCCTGCAATGGTTTATTGATGTCTGTTTATAACCCTTTTTTAAAAAACATGTTTTTACTGCATCGTTTTATACATTTTTGTTGCAAATTGCTTTGATTTTTTCAAATGAAATCGCGTTCTATAAATATTTTTATAAACAAAAAGTGTTTTCCCACCCTGCAGAGAATAAGTCCTGGGATCACAAACACCCACCTTCTAATTGAGAACAACCTTTCATTCCTTCTGCAAGGGACCCCTTTGGAGACCCCACCTTAGGACAATGAGGGTGACCAGCAGACACCTTTCTTTAGCACATCCCCAGAGCTTCCTGCAAGCAGAAAATGGGTCTTCTGCACTCAGGAAATACCAGGGCAAAGTAGGGGGTGCCTGTGGGAAGGAAATGCTGGTCAGAGTGTTGGGTGCAACTGAGGCTGTGGAAGGAGTCAGCTGTCGCTTGCCGCCTTGAGCAGAGCAATTTTGTGTGCATTTGTGAGCACCTTTCCTAGGGCGGCTCCAGGAAAGCCCAGGGGGCTGTCCGTCCTCTGCAGAAAGATCTGGAACCCATGTGATGCAGAGTTTTGGCCGAGCTTGGACATGATGCTCACCAGGTGACCCTGAGCTGGCTCCCCAATCCCCATGTGAGCCATATATAAGGCATAGGGTGCCGTTTCTGCCACCCACATACCCACCCAGTACACTGCCTCCCGTCATCAGCAGAGCAAAGGGACAGTCTTCTTCCTCCTCTAGCGGCCTCATAGTTTTTAGGAGAGCACGCAGAGGGGCGGTGATCTCCAGAAGGCCTGCAAAGAGTTAACAGCCCTTTTTTTGAGTGGGAGGAGGGAAACTCAAAGACTTTCCTTCGCACACTGTTTTATAGAGCAATTAAATGGCGGTGAAGAGTTTATATGGGCTGACTTCAAAGGTTTCATTTCAGGGGTTATGAAAAGATCTTAGGAGTGTTTTATTTATCCAATTTTGTACCAGAATGACATAAACTCTTACCCTCTGCCCACCTGCCTCTCTTAAAACTCCCCCTCCCCGCCCCCAGGGGAGGGCCAGAGTCCCGGCTCCCAGGCCTGCCTTTCCACATCCTCCCCCCAAGCAGTTTGTAGGCAGGTGGGGCTCAACATCTGACCCAGGATCTGACCGCCCTGATCCTGAGAGGCGGCGAGGGCCTACCTTTGTATTTGCAAGCACAGTTTGTGGGGAGGGGGCTTTTTAGTGGCAAATGAACCTCAGTAGTCTCAGTCTTTGATGAGAGAGCATACCATGGCTGCAGCTACATCACCAACAGCACCTAGCTGAGATTCCTTCATTGCAGGGGATTGGACTGGACCAGACAACCCTGAAGGTCCCTTCCAACTCTACAATTCTATCCAAAGTCACAATAAATATACGCTAGGTTTGAGAGTTTCTAAGCCCTCTTGTCCTGCTTCCAGTTCTGCCTTGCTAATGCGTGAAATAGGGAAGGGTGTGAAATGGGGTCTTCCCAGTTTGGGGTACTTCCCTAAGAAAACCTGCCGGAAATTATGGTCAGGGTTTTCCAAAGACACTGCTAGGACATCCCTCCTGGGCCAGACCCAGGTCCTCCTCTAGCTCAGCGTCCGGGTTCCACCAGCCGCCACCCAGATGTGCCTGGGGAGCCCACAAGCAGAGGCATGAAACAGCCGCCTTCCCCTGGTGTTCCCCCACCCCAGTCGCTGCCTTGCTACCCCTGAAGGGAGGGGCTCCTTTAGCTGTGGTGCTGAATAGCTGCCCACCGACCTGCCTCCCTCAAATTGGCTTCACTTGGGGGACCACCCACCCGCCTGCCTGTATGCAAAGCTTCCCCAAGGAGAGAGTGCTGGGTGTCTGTGCGTTTCTGCTGCTTTTTATTACTTGCCTGCATTCTGGGTCAATTGCTTTTGCAAATTTTGTGATGCTTGCTTTTACACGGCTAGCTGCTGCAAGCTGCTTTGATGTTAAAAGTGTGATGCAAATGAAGGGCAGTATAGGAATTTAATAAATAGTAATAATAATAACAATTTTAAAAATAAATGAAGCTTCCAGTATGTCTAGCCCAGGATAAAAATGGGCACGTATATTTTTCAAATATAAATAGTAGAAGTATATATATAAAATAAACACTATTTTCCATCTTTCTGTAGGTTTTGTTTAATTTTGAAAAATAAACTTCTAATTTACAGTTGTTTATTTTTTATATTTTGAATTGGATATTTATGGGGGCACCGTATTTTAAGTGCTGAGGGCCCTGTGAGATGTTCTTTCAGCCATGCAGGCTTCCTTAGGCCGGCAAGAAAGCTACCGCTCCTAAACTGATTGGAGCTGGGGCAGCACAGATTTCTCAGCATTTCCTAGGAGTCGGTTTCCATCAGCTTCTCCAAAGGAATCGGTCACTGTGCTGCAGCCTTTTCTGTCTTCAGGCCATTTTCAGCTGCAGTCCTGAGCCATCCCCCTTTCAGTCCCCAGTCCTCTGAGCCATGAAATAATGTTTCCACAGTCTCTTTGGAATACAACCTGGAGACTTGCATGGAGGGGGAAGAGTGGGCAGGAGGGCAGCACTAGCTCAGGTGGGGCAAGGGTCCTTTGTCGGGCCACTGGCTGGAGGAGCGAGGCTCTGAGCCATCCTGCCCACCCCACGCCTGAAGTGCCCAGCCTCTTCAAAAAGCATTGCAGAAGGCAGCTGCTTCCACGTCCCACCTGGGCATTGGGCACCAGCATGAAGCAGCCCCCTCCCTAACTCTTTGCTTGAATTTTGTGGCAGGAAGACATTCTCTTTAGTGCAGAATTCAAACAAAAAGCCTGGGTCGTTTAAATGCCCAAATTCAGAATGAGAAGGAGAAAGTAGAGACATGGAGGCTGCTGCAGTCGTGACTCTCACAGACATGACCAGAGAGCTGTCGGCTGCCTGTCGTCCCACGAGTTCCTGGCAGGGTTTCTGTACCTACTCTGCTCCTTTGAGGGAGTTTTGTGAGGGTTTCCACTGTTGCCGTGCTGGGGCTGTGCTGCAGACGACCAGGCTGGACAACCACGTGTTTTAGTTTAAACTTCTGCAAGGCGCTTCTTCCTCTTCCTGCAGTGGCTGCTCTCTCTGCCCAGGCTAATTTGGCTGCCTTCTTCCTTTTCAGTGAGAACGAGGCGCTGTGGCGGGAGGTGGCCAGTTTGCGGCAGAAGCACGCCCAGCAGCAGAAGGTGGTGAACAAGGTGAGCCCAGCCTTCACTTCTCAGCAAAGGGCAGCTTCCTCCTTGCCCTGTGGGCCACACAGTCAGCTGGAGGCCTGGGGCTGCTGACCTGCAGGGGGCTTGGCCAGTGGACTCCCCAGGGCCTTGAGGGTGAAGGGCCACTGTCTCTTAAGGACAGGAAACAAGACCTCTTGCAGCCAGCTTCCCGCTGCCTTGGCATGATTCTAGATTGGAAGTTTTATATCACGGTCTTTCCGATCCAATTTTTCTCTCTGCGTAGTTGGCCCATCAGATCCCCGCATTCTGTTTTTTCAGTCATGGATTTGTGTTGCTGTTCCACCACCTGCCATACACACCAGTCAGGAGAACCTTTCAGAATATAGGGGGATTCCCCCCCTTCCACCTGTTTCGGGCACATGCACAGATATTTTTCCCCCTGAGTGTGCACCATTCTAAAACCAACAACAACCATTTCCCCTGTGTGCATGAGCAGTGCCAATTCCACACTCATGGACGATGAGACTACAGAGCATGCGCAGAGAGTCTTCTGTTTGCTCCTGAGAGAACCCCACATACCTGTCCCTGGGAGTGAGGTCTTGAGTCCAGCCTGCTGGGTTTTCCATGCTGTGCGTGTGCTGGGGGAGGGGTCTCAGAGATCTGAGCAGGGTGGTCCTTTCCAGAGTGCCTTTGGATCTCAGTCCAGCAGGATTCCCCCTCCTCCAGCTAGAAGTGTGCATCGCGCTTGGTGACATTTCGTTTTCTCTCCCACAGCTCATCCAGTTCTTGATCTCGCTGGTGCAGTCCAACCGGATCCTTGGAGTGAAGAGGAAGATGTAAGTGGGCCTCATCCAGAGGCCGTGCTTTGATTCTCCTCTTGGCTGGGAGCATCTCCCAGGGTGACTCTGAAGGACCATCTGTGGCGTTTAAGCCCAGCCTCCCATTGAGACATTTGCACCTGTCTCTGGAAAACTCCAGACTTGCCCTTGAGAAGCACCTCTGGGAGGAATTCCCATCTGCGCCTGCCTCTTCCTGCCCGTGCTCTTGCTATGCCCTTTCTGCAGGAATACTTTGGGTGTGGTTATCTGCTCATTCCCCCCGAAACACTCCTGATCCATTGGTTATGTTTCTGTTGTGCTTTGAGTCTCCTTTTTGTAGCTTTATGATCAGTGATTCCTATATGAAGGGGTTGGACTAGATGACCCTTGGTGTCCCTTACAATTCTATAATTCTGTGATTCTTAATTTTCTTCCTCCGCGTAAGGCTGAGAAGCACCTACATGCTGCTTGTGAAGTGGGGGGGGGGGTGTCTGTTAAACCAAGTACACATGAAGGGCTATGGCTATATGCTTTTGCAAGAGGGCAGCTCTCTTTGCTCCAGCAGGAAAGCAGGATATGCCTTAAGGCTACAGATGGGCTCAGATGCTCCTTTGCAAGAAGGCAGTCCTGGAGTGGAGCACACGCAAGTGGCTTTGGTCGGCTAGTCCCACACTCCTGGGTCCAACGAAACCCCCAATGCCAGCTCAGTCCCCTGTGGGCTGCACACCTGCTCTGGTCCCTGGCAGCCAGATTAGCAACACAACCTGCAAACCCAAACCCGTTTCAGGGCTCCTGATTCCAGAAAGCATCCTGAGCTGACCCTAGAGCAGGCATAGGCAAACTTGCCCCTCCAGATGTTTTGGGACTACAACTCCCATCACCCCTAGCTAACAGGACCAGTGGTCAGGGATGGTGGGAATTGTAGTCTCAAAACATCTGGAGGGCCGAGTTTGCCTATGCCTGGCCTAGAGGGTGGGCTGCCTGAAACTGCCTGTCAGGAGCGATCTCTTCAGAAGTTCCGTAAGCAGGATGATGCCCTCTGCAGTCTGGTAGCCCCTTTGCTGCATGCCTGCTGCCTCTGCTCTCTGTGCCTCATGGCTCCCTCTGGCTTTCCCTTCCAGCCCCTTGATGTTGAGCGACAGCAGTTCGGCCCACGCCATGCCCAAGTACAGTCGCCAGTACTCTTTGGAGCACGTCCACAGCCAGCCTCCCTACTCCGTAAGTATTTGGCTTGGGCAGAGGGAAGCTGGGCTCCGGGGCAGCCCCAAGGAGGCAACCAGCTTTTGGACCCTCAAGGCTCCGAGGGCCTCATGCCAATATCTGTCCTCCTCACAGGCCTCCCCCCCGGCATACAGTGGTGCGAACCTGTACTCCCCGGACCCCTCCGCCAACTCCGGCCCCATCATCTCTGACGTCACAGAACTGGCCCAGTCCAGCCCCTCTGCCTCTCCCAGCAACAGCCTTGACGGAAGGTACGCAGCAGCCCGCCTTTGCTTGGTTCCCTGTGTGGGCGCCCAGATGGGCCTGGAGGGCACCTCTGGTTGCAGGGGGAGGGGACGTCCAAGGCACAGAAATGGGGAAGCTGCCTGGGGGGGTGTGGAACAGAACTGCCGACTGCACAGGCCCCAAGGCTCTCTTGCGCCTTTGGCAGACGTGGCCGGCAACTTTCCCCTCTGTGTCCAGGATGGCTGAAAAGTGGGTGGCTAAAAATTCATTTGAGTCCGTCAAGATTTTCAGCAAATTTCTAAACCAAAGTGATGGGGTGTGGCATGGAATTCACCAAGGGCCAATCAAGTTTCAGAGGCGGTAATCTCAGGATGGTTCTTCCCATAGAAGAACTGCTCAGGCCAGGCCTTGCAGGGTGTTCATTTACACACCGTTTGCAGAGGTTAGTTATCCTGGGTCACTGTGTGCTTCTGTGGAAGCCTGAATTCTGCCGTCCAAAGAGGAGGGAGAGAGAAGCGCCTCCTGCTTTTTGTTCGCAAGAGGCTTTGCCCAGGAGCCCCCCTTCTTCCCAGGTGTGGTTGATTTCCCTTCTGCTCCCTTTGACCTGTGACTCACCCAAGACTGGCGGACTGAGCTGAGCCCCAGGATGCCTGGCTGTGTCCATGGACCCAAAGAGTGTGAGCAGCAGTTTCTGTTGGTGCTTGGAATGCCAGCCTGAGATTCGCAGCAGATGCAAGTGCTTTCTTGCTGTGTCGCTTTGTGTATGGGCAGAGCTGCCTTGGCCTCATTGAGGACACTCCCTTTGGAGGATCTGCACTGAGCCCACTGCTGCCCCACTGCAGCCACATGTTGTTCCCCATTCCTGCGCGCAGAGCCTGAGCTCCTGGAGGGACACCAAGGGCGTTTTTCTCAGAGCCCTTGTGCTGCTGAGCCATGAAGGGTCCGCTTGGCAAAGCCTTCTCTGCGTACAGGAACCTGCATCTCCCAGCCCTTGAAGTAGAGGGGACCTTCCTGGTTCTCTGCCCCAGACAGTTCCCAAGGCCAGCTGAGTTGTGAGCCGGACGCTGCTGGCACTGGGGCAGAATCACTCGCCACAGCGGCAGCCCCCGTCTCTTGCCCTGAGTGCGCCTCTCCGCCAGGAACCTCCGCTCCGAAATGGGAACCAGATGCTTGCCTAAGTGGGTCATCACAGCTTTGTTCTTTTATACCTGGCGACAATTCCAGTGGGGCTAATTGAACCTCCCACATAAAGCCGTTTCGGGGAGTTTGGGTACTGGAGGGAATTTCCATCTGCCAGAGAAACTAGGTTCACCCCCCCCCCCCTTTCCCATCCTCGTCTCTCTTTTAAAAATCCCCGCTGCTGAGAAGCCACGGGTGGAGGAGGGGGTGGCAGAGCTTAGACTGATTCATTTCCCAAACCTCGGAAGAGAGGAAACGTGCGGCAGGACGAGCAGATCCAAAGGGCGGAAGCTTCCTGGGGTTGTCTGAGAGTCCTGCGTTTCCCAGAGTGAGCCGTGGTGTCCCCTGGCAAGGGGGCTCTGGGGGTGTAAATGACTTTGGAAAGCTGGTAGCACTGGATCAAGCTCATCAGTTTAGTTGAATTAATGAATTAAGTTTATTGAATTATTAATCTTCTGTAATGGATTGTGCAAACTGCTATTCTGAATAATTTTTACAGGGTAGGGCAGGGGGCACTGGGGAGGAGTTAATGGAACCAAGGGGGTTGGGGCCAGGAAAAGTTTGGCACCCACTCTTGTAGAGAGCAAATGGTGGCAGCTGCTGGCCATGTAGGAATACCGCTGTCTGCCCAGGGCCTCACGTCTTACTTTCTTTCCATTCTTCTGTCTTAGGAGTAGTCCCATGATCCACATCAAAGAGGAGCCCCCCAGCCCCTCTCGCAGCCCTCTGATTGAAGAAACCAGCCCCATCGGCACTCCTGCCATCGAGAGCCCCCTCTCTCCCTCCGCCTTCATCGACTCCATCTTGCAGGATGAGAAGCCCAGGGGCGTCATGGCCGCAGCCCCTCTTGCCGACAGTGGCGGCAGCAGCACAGCCGCTGAACAGGCCCAGTCCCCCGAAAAGTGCCTCAGCGTTGCCTGCCTGGACAAGTAAGTGTGGGGTGTGCAGGGAGCACCTGGCTGCCGCCCGACGGTTACTGGCTGGATCCAGTGGGTCCCTAACCTTGTCCTGCTGTCACCATCGCCATCCTTATCCCTCCCCCCATTCTCTTTGCCAACCTGCTTCTTTGTCTGGGGGGAGGGGGTGGTTTTATTGACTGCATTATATCCCAGCTTCCCCCCCCAAAGAGTTCAAGGTGGTGCACTAGGTGCTCCTCCTCATTTTATCCCCACAAGCCTGCAAGGGAGGTTGGGCTGAGAGGAGGCAGTGACTGGCCCCAGTGGCGATGTGAACCTGGTCTCTCAAGTCCTGGTCCAGCGCTGCCTCTCGCCAATGTGGCTGCAGCCCATTCTCCAGGCACAGTGCAGCCTGGATTGCCAACTGCTGCAGCTCTGAGCTGAGCCGCTTTGTCCCAGGCTCGAATCCTGCTTGCCTGTCTCCCTCTGGGGCACCTGGTTGGCCACTGTGGGGCAAGATGGGTCACTGGGCTGATGTAGCAGCCAGGCTCTTCTCATGCTCTCGCATCAGTCCTGACAGAGGCAGTGAGTCTGCAGCTGGACTGAAGCCATTCGATCTGAAGCTGGAGGCTATGGGGCTGGAAGAAAGCTAACTTGCCAGGGAGAAGATCACTAGGCTAGTCTGCCCCCCGGCCTGCAAGGTGCGAGGGTGGATGAGGTTCTTCCATAGAGTCATAGAACTGTAGAGTTGGAAGGGACACGCAAGGGTCATCTGGTTCAACCACTGGCAATGCAAGAGTCCTTCCCCCACATGTCCCCGGGTGGGCTCAAACCACCAACCTCCAGGTGCACTGTTTCATTTTGGCCTCTTAAGCCCTCTGCTGCAGCCGAGGCTCGGGGGGAGCAAGCCGGGTTTCTGCATGTCTCCGTTTGTCCCGAGAAGAGGAAAGGCCAGGATTCCCCTCCAGCCCAGGGGTCCTGAGATCTGTTTCCAGTGCCAGGAGAGCCAGGCGTGGATGTCTTGTCCCTCCAGGTCTCGGAGCAGACTACCTTCAGGCTGGTTTTAAACTTCTAGCCAGCCCATCCCAACAGCTTAGCCACAAGAGCCAGCGGGTGGTCAGTGAGGGAAGCCAGAAGCACCTGGTTCCCAGGAGAGCAAGAGGCAGCAGCCCCTTCCCTTCCCTTCCCTACCCCCCTCTCTCTCTCCAGTCTGGTTGTGGACTCCTGGCCTCCCTCATCATCTGCTAGAGTGGTGGCGCTGTCAGCCGTGGTGGAAGGAAGGCTCCAAAATCCAGGAGGGGGTTCCCTGGGCCAGATAAGAGGGTGGTCGTGCAGCACGGACAGAGGCACAGGGGTCCTAGCAGAGGATGCCCAGTTCTCAGTGGCATATTTGGAGACAGGTGTGGGCTGTTTCTCCTCCTCTGCAAGCGTTGGGTGTGGGCCTTGCCAGACCACGGGACCACTCACAGGTGCTTCACAGTGCTGGTTGCTCATGCCTCTGTGCCCCTCCCACAGTTGCAACTGTATCCGGACAAAGCAGCCTGGCTTCCCAGGCCCATGGCCCTCCTTGCTCTGTGCTCTGGGCATTCTTCAGTGCCCTGTGTGTGAGGAAGCAGAACTCCCAGGGGCTGCTTGGCAGATATCAGGGGGTGCGGGCCAGTGGCCCATGCCACACGACAAGCATGTCCACACACAGATTGCAGACTTTCAGTGGAGGCCTGCTAAGGAAGCTGGAGATCTGGAACTGAAGGGAGAGGGGATCTGTCGGGGGTTGAGGAGGCACCTACGTTTGCTCCCCAGGAACAAGGAGAAGATGGCGGATCACAGAAGTGCTGAGAGGGCTGCTGCTTGCCTGTTGCTGGAAACCGCAGGAGGGGAGAGGGCGCCTCTTGCACTCGGGTCCTGCTTGCGGGCTTCCCATGGGGACACCTGGTTGGCCACTCTGGGAATAGGATGCTGGACTAGATGGGCTATTGGCCTGATCCAGCAGAGTTCCTCTTAGGTTCTTACCACCAGGGGGCAGAGGACATGCACTTCCTGTCTTGGGAAAGTCAGCAGTTGGATGCAAAACAAGCAGGTTGAGGCCAGTGAGTTGCAAGTACCTGATTCTGCTGGTGGAATTCGGAGGTTTTGGCCCTCAGTCCCCCAGAGAAGCGCAGTTTGGATCAGGCACCTGCCCCAAGGAACAGGAATCTGTTGCCCCAGGAATCCAGTTGCTGGTTCCCCTGTGCAGGCAGCATCCCACCTTCCCTTCTCTCCCTGCCTGCTCCGATGTGGGATCCCTCCAGTCAACTGCTCTTTGCTCTTTTCCCAGAGTTGATTCACACCCAGGGCCTCCCTCTTGCTCTTCCTGGAGGGGGTCGGCTGCCTGCCCTTCCTTGCCTTTTGAAAGTAACCTCCGTTTCCTCCCTGAAGGTGCCGAACTCTCTGGGGCTCCTGAATCCGAGTGTTCCTCTTCTCTTTGTATCTTTCAGTTTGGCTCGCCCTCCGCAGATGTCCGAAGTCACCTGCCTTTTCCCCAGCCCTTCCTCTGCCTCACTGCACTACAGACCACAGCAAGGGTTAGCATTTACATTGCTTGCTGCCCCCCAGGCCCTGCGCCACCAGGGAGTGCTGGGGGGAGGTGTCCCTTCTGCCAGGCCCTCCGGCGCTCCTTCCACATTGCACTGGGAGGGTCATTTACTTTGGGGATCGGGTGCCACACTCGGTTCAAACCGGAGTTGAACCCACAATGTTGAAAACACCTCTTTGAAACGCCCATCCCTTGTGGCTCGGGGGGGAGATGGAGAAAGGTAAACCCTGAAGCACCTTCGTACGCTGAAGTAATCCCTCCCAATATGGGGCACCCCATTGAGGGACACCGTATTTCCGTGGTGGAGCGCCAGAAGATCCCAGGTCCAATCCCTGCTGCAGGGCCCGCCCGCTCATGAGGCAAGGCAAGGCGACTCCCACCTTGTCCACAGATCCTGCCCCTAAGAACTGCACCCCCCGCTTGTTCTGTTGAGTGTCCGTCTTCTGCGAACTGCAGCAGTCCCTCCTCTGCGTCTCCCTGCTTCTCCCGGCTACAGCAGAGTATCTTGCGCAGCGGTGCGCCTGTGCGGAAGGAATCTCAGGCATGCAGAGAAACTCTCGTACAACTGCTTCTTGTATTCTACGAAGCGTTTATTGTACAGCAGCAGCAAAGCAACAACAGCCAGGAGAAAGCGAAGACATGCTTCTCCTGTCGCAGCCAAAACAGAAAGTGAAGACGTTTTCACTTCCCTAGAGCTAACCCTGTAAGCTCTGGGTATCCTCACACCGTTAGTGCTGCAATGGCAGCAACAGCCGCAGCACACTCCTCGAAGGCCAGGTCTGTGCCCCTGCCCCAAACGTTGCCCCTACAGCGGCCTCTTGGCGAACAGGAGGTGCTGCCGGTCTCCACCCCCCCTTGATGTAGCTCTTCACTTGTCCCTTCTTCCTTGGTGGGGTTCTTTGTGGTTCGCCTCAGGTGAACTCCAAACGGCAGGTAGCAGGTTTCCTGGCTTTTTAAACGTGTACAGAACTGACCTCCTGCCTGAGCTGTCAAGCCTGCTTCAGGCGATTCGCCTTTGGACTGAGCGGCCACAACTCCTGGTGGAGAGTTTGCCCCAAATGCACATCCCTGGGTCCCCGTTTGTCTTTGAATGGCTCCGCCCTTCCCAGTCCCCGTCTATAATCTGATTGGGCTACTCCGGGGCGGCTCCCGCCTTCCACTCCACAGGAGGGGCTTGGGCCCAGCCCTTGCGTGCCCATTGGCTCTTCACCAGCACCAGGTTTAGGCTGCTTCTGCTGCTTGGGGAGGGCACCTGCCCTTGAGAGCCCCAAGTCTAAGCAGTGAGGCTTTTCCTGCTGATCTGTAAACTGAACCAAGGCAGGCTTGCAGAAACCGGAAGGGTTACACATGTCAGTGTTTGTTAAAAAGAAAAAAGGAAAGGGTTCTGACCTCCCTTTGTCTCCTCAGCCTGGTCCTCAGACCCTTGTCGGCATAAAAGAGTCCACAAGAATATCCTTGCAGAGGGCTTTCTGCTTTTATTCTTAAAAGTCTTTGTGCAAAAGCGACTGCCCAACTCCACTACCAGCTTTCACTAACCAACCAACCCAACAACAAACTAACATTTCTCATTCTCTCTATACAACCCAGCGCAGGCCGCTGACTCATGCTGACCCAGCTTTTTAAGCATTAAAGAAACAGCGGCCATTTTAGCCATGACAACACACTGGTAGCTGTAGCCACTGGGTCTGTGGGGGGTGGGTGATGGCAGGCCTGTGCAACAGCTATTCCAGAGCAGGCAGGAAGGGATGTCTTGCTCCTCTTAAGGTTTTGGGCCAGGAGGCTTCTGAGAGGCAGCCGGGCTCAGAGCCATTTCCTCCTCGACCAAAGAGCAAGCTGGAGCCCTTGGTAGGTGAGCGCAAGGGGGCCAGGAAGATGGGGTGGAGATGCACTTGGAGGACCCCTAGGAACCACGAGGAGAGCCCTGCTGGATGAAACCCAAAGAAGCCCTCCTCACCTTGTGGCCAACCAGGTGCCTCTTGTGGGGAAGCCCCTCGAGCAGGAGTTGAACTCTGTGGCAGCCCTCTCCTCCTTCCTGCTGGCAGTTCAGGGACCCGGGCCTCTGGCCCTGGAGGAAGCAGGCAGCCATCCATCCTGGCCCTCGCTGCCATCTCTTCTTTTGTGTCCCCAGGAACGAGCTGAACGAGCACTTGGACACCATCGACTCCAGCCTGGACAACCTTCAGACCATGCTGAGCACCCACGGCTTCAGCGTGGACACCAGCGCCTTGCTGGACGTGAGTCTTCCGCTTGGGAGTCCTTACGCCTAGCGGGAGGGGCAGTTGGGGGGGGGGTTGTTCCTCACTCTGCTAACATTAATCTCTGCTTTCCCTCCCTCCCTCTCTCTCTCTCTCTCTCTCGCCAACAGCTCTTCAGTCCTTCAGCGACAGATTTGAACTTGCCAGATCTGGACAGCAGCTTGGCCAGTGTGAGTTTGCTGAGGGAGTTATCCGTCAAGGACCTCCCCTTTCCTCAGGCCAGCCCCACACGGCGAGTCTGAAAGTGCTCTCCACCCGCCGGGTGATGTCATCCCATCAGCACCTCTTCTCAGGCACTGCTAATGAGGTGCTGAGTGGGCCTTTCTCAGCGCAGCCTTCTGATCAGCCCCGCCATCAGCTGAGCAGACTCCCCAGAGTTGCTCTCTGGATGTGATGATGGGAAGATGATGCTGAGGCTGAGGCTGCCTAACTCCCAACACATCCCTCTAAAGCCCTTCCTGCGTTTCTTCACCGCCACCCACCAAGGCACAGCCTGGAGGCTGCAGAAGACTGGCCCAGATCTGATCCTGGAGGGTGCAGCTCCCCAGGAAGCTCTCCTGCACCAGCCCCATTGAAGTGAAGGGGAGCTCTTAGGCAAGAGCTCTTCTGCAGCTCTTGTTTATTTCATTGGGGCCTGTGCAGGAGAACTTCCTGCTGGATTGTGCCCTGGAGTCAGGGAGGTGGTAGACCCACGTAGTGCCAGCCAGCTAGGGGCTCTCCTGTGCGTGGGGATGGCTGGGGGCGGGGAGTACGGCTGGGACTTGACTCCCGTGAGATACGGACACCAAAGCCGCCTCCTTGCTCTCTGGGCCTCGCAGGCTTTGGCTCAGCAGCACCTCCTCTCCCTTTGCAGATCCAAGACCTCCTCTCCTGCCAGGAGCAGCAGAAGCCGGCAGAAGTGGAAGACTCTGCAGCAGACACAGGTGGGCATCACGGCTGCTCCTCTCCTCTCCCTGCCCCCACCCGCCTGCCAATTCCACACGCTGCTGCTCTGCATCCCTCCAAGGCCAGGCAGGAGCATGGACATCCTCACAGCTGAACGAGCCATCCTGGCCCACGCAGGGGGAAACTGAGGCATGCGGGGGGGTGGGGGGGTGTTTCTGTCGCCTGTTTGACCCGCCTCCTCTCCCTCCAAGTGGGGGTCTGCCTTGCTCTGGGGGCAGTCATGACTTTCCAAGAATCCTAGAATTTTAGGCTTGGGGGGACCCCAAGGGTCATCTGGCCCACCCCTGGCCATACAGTCCTTCCACCTGGCCCCCTGGCCCCCCACCCCCTTTCCGATGGTGTCTCTGCCCTTCCTGTAGGCAAGCAGCTGGTCCACTACACAGCGCAGCCCCTCTTCCTGGTGGACTCGAGCTCCATGGACGTGGCCAACACGGAAATGCCCATCTTCTTTGAGCTGGACGAAGGACCCTGCTTCACGGAGGACGAGTACTTGGAGGACCCCACCATCGCCCTCCTCTCGGGGGCGGAGACGCCCAAGCCCAAGGACCCCTCCGTCTCCTAAGGCCGGGCCGGGGCCAGTGCGGAAGGAAGGCCGGACTTGCGGAAGGGCCAGCCGCCCCCTTGCTTTGCTCCAGTGACGTTGCGGACGAGCCCCCCGCTCTCCCCTTTGGCCAGGCTGCGAGGGTGTGTTTGTGTCTGTGCTTCGGGTGCCCACCCCTCCGGGCGGCGGCTCTGGGGGGCCACTGTGGCTTGGGGGGTGGGCCAGGGGGGAAGCCCATTGGCAGAAGACGTGTGTGTGTTCCTTGGCTGCTGCCACCGCCTGTTTCGGGTGCCAGGCGCCCTAGCCTGGACGCTAAGCGCCGACCCCTTGCCCTGCCCTCTAGGCGGAGAGGAAGGAGAGCAAGCGAGCGAGGAGGGGCTCGCTCTCACTGGGGAGGGGAAGGAGAAAAGGAGGTGGAGAATTCCCCCTCCCGTCGGGATGGACTTGTTGGCATTTCAAGAGAAGTGAGAGCGCCTCTCGCACCCGGGGCTCAAGGGCTGGGTCCCTTTGTCACGTCTGCTGTTGCGTGTGTCCCCGAATGTTACAGGGCGCCTGGGCAGGAGGGAGGAGGCTGCCCCACCCCCTCCCCCATGGGGCTTGTTTCCCTTGGCTTAGCAGTAAAGAATTTGTACATTTGCATTTTGATTGTTACTAGAAGAAAATTGTATTTTGGATTTTTACATGAGAGAAGAAGCCCCCTCCCCCCCTCAGCCTCCCTCTCTCCTGCTATATAAATACCTATATATACATATTCAAATATATCTATATATATATCTATACATGAAGTGGCCCATCACTCTCTAGGCGCTGCACACTTTTATTTCCAAAACGGACGAGGGGTCCATCCTGCCAGCCAATACTGGGAAGCGGATCCCAGTTGCTGCTCAAGGAATATTCCTCCCACTCACACTGGAAGCGGAAGAGTGGGGAGAAGGGCCCCATCCACCTTCTGTCAGGCTACGGGTCCTTTTCTGCCCCCGCCCTCACAATACCCTGTCTCTGCAAAGGTCTAGATAGAGCAGGGTGCCCGTGGTGTCTGTCTTCACTGCCCCCCCCCCCCGTGGCCTTTTGTCTGTCAGGTTCACTCCTTCATCAGCTGGACACTTCCTCCTCTGCTCTCAGGTCTCTAAAGTGGTACTGAGCCTTCCAGCTGGCCAGCCAGCAAATCCTGCTAAGCTCCATTTAGCAGCTGGAACCAGCTGACGGGGGGGAGACCAGAGCGCTGAGTTTGCGGATCAGGATCAGTGAACTGTGGCCTGCCTTGCCCAAGCAGCCGGGGGGGGGGATCCTACAGAGAAGCCAGTGGGTTGCCTCCCACCCACCCACTCCAGGCAAGACTCTTGGTTGCAGCAGGAAAATGAGACGGTTGCAGCCTTCAAAAGAAAAGCAAGGCAGGGGCCTCTTCCTGCTGATCTTCTCAGACTCTCCTGTCCAGAGGAGGTGGAGAATTTGGGCCCTCCAAGCAGGGAGCAGAAGGGCCTTGCAAACTGGCCACCTCCTTACAAAAACCAAGGTGGGGGGCTGTGAGGCTCCAGCCAAGCCTGGGGCGTCCGTCAGCCCAGTACGATTGCCCCACAGCTCACGGGGCTTGCAGAGGGGCCATTGTGGGGTGCCAGGGACCTTCCCAGCTATGAAGCTTTTCATGCTCCAAAGGCTTTTTATGCTTTTCCGACTGGACCTCCTCCCTTACAATGGTCTCCATGTAACAATCCCCGTTTTCTCATTGGGCAAGGGAGGATCAGGCCACTGGTCCAAGACCTTTAGGGGAATGTGTCAGCGGAGGGGGTGGCATGTGGAATGTGACAGCGAGGCCAAGTCAGGGGAGCACACACGGAGTCATAGGGCTTCTGGTCAAGAGGGGCTGTGTGGGTTAGGGAGAAGAGCTGGCAACAGACAGCTAGCCTTAAAATTGGCTGCAAGTCTCCTGGTCAGTCACAAATTCAGCTTGGTGAACTGCTGAACTCTGACAGCTCCAGCCCTGCTACACTGAACTGGGCAATAATATGCCGAGCTTGCCCTGACATGACCTTTCGGGGTGGGATGTGGTTTTGGTTAGCCTTTTCAAGCCTTTAGAATTATGGAATTGTAGAGTTGAAAAGGGCACCCCCCTCCCCGTTCGCATCCTGAATGCAACGTAAGACGTGACAGCACATGTGCATGGGTCACGTTTTGCCGCTTCCGTGCATGCACGTGACGTCATTTTGAGTGTCTGCGCATGTGTGAGCGGCGAAACCCGGAAGTAACTTTCGGGTTGCTGCGGAGCGCAACTCAAACGCGCTCAACCCGAAGCACATTCAACCGGAGGTATGACTGTAATCCCTGACACCCCACATTCCCAAGGAGTCTGTTCCATTGTCATATGGCTCTTTCTGAAATTTCACTCCCTGCCTCCCTCCCGGCGTTCTGAAGCCCCAGTTGGAACATGGCTCAAGGGCCAGCGCCACCCCTGCTGTGCTGGGACACCAACTCTTAACGTGGTTTGCTTGTCTTTATTGAACAAGGAGGCAGGCCCACACCTGCGTGCATGAGCAGGACACAGGACGGCAAGAGCAAGTCAGGACAGCAACAGAAAAGGCACCCCAACCCCCAGGGCCACAGGGAAAAGGCTGGCGAGGCACTGGCTAGCCACACAACCCCTTGGGAACAGCAGCAGCCCCCTCCCCAAACCAAACACACACAGCAGCCTGACTCCTGGCCAGCACCTAGGCGCTGCCTCAAGGTGGGCACTGCCCTCAGAAATCCAAGCCTCAGAATTAGGATGGGGCTCCTCCGTCCTGCAGCAGGCCTGGTCACAATCCAGCGGGGGGAGGGGGTGGAGCTGATGGCAGAAACAGGTGCCCACCAGAGGTTTTGGACTACCTCTCCTGCCTGGCAGGGGCTGATGGGAGTTGTAGCCCCAAACACCTGGTCTAGTCCTAAGTGCTCCGCCTCCCCCCCCCAAAAAAAATTCTGGGGCACGAATCAGACTGGCTCTGCTGTCATTCAGCCAGCCTCCCACCCTGCAATCTAGAAAGCTGTTTTCTGCCAGACTGTTGCTCCACCTAGCTCAGTATTTCCTGCACAGGCTGGCAGCAGCTCTCCTGGATATCAGAGAGGGAATCTCAGCCCTTCCTAGAGAGGCTATCGGCAGTTGAATCTGGGAGCTTCTGCTTGCACAGCAAATGACGTACCAGTGACCCCAGGACTGCCTAGCTCATTGCTGGCCAGTTATGGTACCTTGTGCAGACACAGCAGGAAACCCCTCTGTTCTGCGAGCCACTCTAAGCTCCCAGACAACCGGACTCTTCTTTGTTCTTCCTCTGCTTCTTGGGGCCTCGCCTTCCATGCTGGGACGCGTTCTCACACCCCACCAGTGGCCCAAAGGCCACAGAAAGCTCTGGCTAGAAACTTCCTTGGGCTGGCCAAGAAGGCAACCAAGACTCCTGAAGGCTGGGGTGAGAGGGACCTGGGGTACCCTGAGACCCAACACGCGGCTGGGACTGGCTGCCTAGGTTCCGGAAGCGAAGGCTGGGGAGGAGGCTCCTGCAGCTGGAAGCAGGACACCAGAGAGCAGCGGGTCAAAGCTGCTGTCCCAGGTTTTGCTCTGCTAATGACCAGGCTTGGTTCCTTGGCAGCGGGCAGGGAGAGGCCTCTTCCTCTAGGACACCTTCATTTGGGTTCCTGTGTGCAGGCAGGTGGCGTGTGGCTTGGCTCTCTGACTGGAGCTTTGGCTTGTGCCCCGCCCCTTGCAGCCTGGCACACCTGGGGCAGTGGGCAGGTTCCTGCATTTGAGCACAAGAGTCAGGCTGCATGGCCCTGGGGTCCCTTTCAACTCCAAGGCTCTAGAAAAAGCCCCAGTCCTTGAGCCTCTGTGTCCGAGGAGCAGCTCAGGCGGGTGGGCATGGCTGGAGAAGAGGAGGAGGAGGCTGGGGGGCTCAGTGCGGACCGGGGGTGGCACCTCCTGCTCCCCCACCCCCAAGCATCTCCTGTGGCCAGCCGTGGCAGGAAAGGTGGCGTGAAAAGCACAAGGGGGGTGGAGAGAGGGGAGTCCGCAGGAGGAAGCAAAGGCTCAGTCGGCAGCGCAGGAGCAGGTGGGCGAGGGCTGTCCACGGGGGCATCTCAGGGCCTTCAGCAAGGGGGGGAGGAGGAGGAGGCAGCAGCGCTCCTCACATGCCTGTGGAGAAGAAAAGAGAAGAAGCCGCTCACCTCATCTCCCTGGCCGGCACCTCAGGCCAACCGGCCAGCCCCACAGACCCTTCTCTGGACGCATCTCCAGTGAGCCGTGGGTCTCCTGCATGCATTCCCTCCCAACTCTGATTCTGTGGTTCCTGAGCAGAGTTTGCCAAGCAGTCAGTGCTGGATCTCTTGGACCAAGGATGGTCCTTGGTGATGTTTGGAGGGGGGTGGCAGTTGAAGGACCCTCCTGGGACAAGCTTCCTATGAAAGGGTCTTGCAAGGAGGCCTGGAGCTGCTGCTTTGGGAGGCTGAGTGCGGCCCCCACCAGGCGGCCACTGTGTTGCAGGAACACAGGGAATCGAGGCTCATGCCTGAAGTGTTCTGGCACAACAAGTCTACTTTGAAAATTAAAACATTTTGATAGGACAAAATGCACCAGGAAACGAATTCATGGTGGTGGAGGAAGGGAGATTTGGATGGCACATAGGGCGCTCCCTTGTACCATGTCAGAGCCCTGGTCCATCTAGAGCATGGGTAGGCAAACTAAGGCCCAGGGGCTGGATCCGGCCCAATTGCCTTCCTGCAGATGGTCCAGGAATCAGCGTGTTTTTACATGAGCAGAATGTGTGCTTTTATCTAAAGGCAGCTTCCCTGTCTCTGAGCTGTGGTCTCTGCCGCAACCCGGAAACACTCCTGGCATTAGACCTCCCAACAATCCGACGGGAGCGAATGCTCAACAAGGAAAGGGGGTCGTATCACCTCCTTTGCAAGGTTCCTGCAAGCAAATCTGGTTGGGTGCCCCATGGGCACAACCTGCCCCACATGCTCCCTCCGTGTAGGGCACGGGGTGGGCCTGGAGGGCATCAGGGTTTCCCCCCAGACACGGCAGCATGCCCACTTTACAGGGCTCCATGGTGCCAGGGAGGAGGTCTTTGTTCTGAAGCAGCTCTGCTCCCTGACACTCGAGGGACACTAGGACATGCGGCAAATAGGTGACCCTGCAAATGTTGTGGGACAGCAGCGTCATCACTCCCAGACTGGGGCTGGTGCAAGCTGGAGCCTGGCAACATCTGGAACACCCCACCCCTGATTTTAGGGGTCAGAAGTGCATTTCAAAATTTGGTAGAGGCCACGGCGGCCTTGAGCAGGAACCGACCCCAACTGCAATGCCTTCAGGGGTCAAAAGTGGGGACATTTCAGGGGTCAGCATGAAAAATCAGGAATGGGGCCCCAGCAGTCAAGAGCATTGGAGAGGCATCCAGCTAACTCAAGGTGAAATGAGCCTCAGAATCAGGCCAGCAACCTGTTCTCCCAGGGGCCAAACAGTGCTGTGGCCCCTCATAGGACACTTATCTTGGGAGGCGAGGGTCTCCTCTGAATCCACTTCATGGTCCAAGCCTGCAGGGGAAAACATCCCAGTTACAGCTAGAATAAGGGGAAGAGGAGCCTGCAGGATCGGGCCCAAGGGACCCCACCCAGTCCAGCATCCAACTCGATGCCCATTAAGGGAAACCCAAAAGCAGGATTTGTGCGCAAGAGCCATTTGCCCCCTTGTGATCCCCAGCAGTTGCCATTCAGAGGCAGAAGCACCGTGAGTAGCAGCCATTGAGCCAAGCCTTCCCCCAGGCGGGTCTCCCCTGAGTCTCCCAAGCCTTGCACAGCCCCCTGGAGGGGTTCTCCCCACACAGAGACTTCGCATCAAGCGCAAGAGACCCTCTGGGGAGCCGCCCATTTTCCAAGACCCCTGATGCGACTCCCAACCCAGGAGGAACTCACTTTCTTGGGACTCATGGGAATGAGCAGGAACATCCATGGCGGGACCTAGAGAAACCAGAGAGAGACAGAGGTCCCTTCCATATCCCACAGATGGGCAGGTGGGGCTCAGAGGTGGCCTGGGCAGCGATGGGTCTCAAGGACCTTCCACTGCCCTCCCAAGGGGGTTTTCAAAGGTCTCCAAGGAGCCAGCAGCTCTTCTCCGTCCCCAAGAAGGTACATCTCCCATCAGCTCCTGCCAGTATGACCAGGTGACACTGGGGTTTTGCGAACATAGGAGCCATCTCCTAAGAGCCCCCCCCCCCATTTGATGGGCATTGCCATTCAATTGTTGTGCGTGTGACCGCATCATGTGATCGAGGGGCGGGGCTTAGCAGGACGCCCCATATTTTATTCAAGTTGGCACCCCTGGACCCGAACATTGAGAGGCTCAGAAGAGGCACTGGCGGGGCTTTCTGTGGAGTCAGAGCCAGGCCTGGGGGAGGGCTGGCTTGTAAGTCAGGGCAGCTGAGGTCGGAGCCCCCATAAGAAGGCAATAGGGGAGTTGACAGGAGGGGTTGCTAGACAGTGGACTGGACTCCCTCAGAAGGTGATGGACTCTCCTGGATGCTTTAGATGAGGTTCCTGCATTGCAGGGGGTTGGACTAGATGACCCACAGGCTCCCTAAGATCCTATAAGTCTATGATTTGGACCCATGGGAAGACAAGGGCAGCCAGACTGGCAGACGTACCACTCTGGGTGTCTCCGGGCAGCGGGTCCAAGCTGAAGGATCCGAGGTTGGAGGCATCACTGTTGAGCATCATGTCCCCGTTGACCTCATCCGTGTGGGCGCGATTGGCCCCTGCAAAGCTCACGGGGGCCACCTCTGTCCAGGGATGGAGCGAGAGAGGAATCAGCAACCAGGCTCTGACAGCCCCCTGTCCTAAACAGGGGCATTGCCTCTGGGTACGAGGAGGTCATGCTGTGGGGCTGGGGGCCTTCAAAGTGAGCCGGGGTGGTGCCAGCCCAGCCCAAGGCATTTTGCCACCTGAGGTGCAAAGGACTGGCAGCTGGGTCAGGCCTTCAAGTGGTGGGCTGGCAATGGGGGCAGCACACCCTGTACCTCGCCTGGGGGCAGCCGGTCCATTCAGGGGTCCCAGAATACACAGCTGTGTCCTCCAATAGAGCAGGGGCCAGTTGGAGGGCTCAGGAGGCCAAGGGGCACAAAGGGGGCCAGGAGCTTGCTGGGTCATGCCTACCTGTGGTCATGGGATCTGCAGGAGTTCCAATCTCACCTGTGGACATGGAGACAGGTGTTCAAATGATGCAGGGCAGAGAGGCTGAACCCCACTCCATCTTCTGCCTCCCCACAACCCTTTAGCCTCTAGACATTGGATGAAATTCCAGTCCAGGCCTCCATCTCTCTGTGGGCTGTGGGAGCCAAAGCGAGTCCCAAGCTTGAACAGCTCATTGCAGAACGTGGACCCAGCTGAGGGGCTGAGCCTCTGCATGGCCAAGGAAGGTGTAAGGGGGGGGGGGTAGCAGCAGCATGCAACTCATGCAGGCAGCAGTTTGTGGCCACCCTTGGACTGCTAGAGCTCTTCTCTAGCTGGATGTTGTGAAGCAGCAGCAAGGGCGAGAGTGTCCCTGGGCATGAGCAGAGGGCATTGCTCTCGCACCTGAGGCGCCACAGCCATCTCCCCCTGGCTTGAGCCATCTCAGAGATTCTTTAGCTGTGATTCCTGCTGGATGAGCAGGATAAAAATAAATTATTATTATTATTATTATTATTATTATTATTATTATTATTAGGGGCTGGACTTCTCTGATTCTCTGATCCTCCTCTTTTGCCATCTCTGGCCTCCACGATTCCACTTACTTTCTCCCGAGGCCTCTGATTTACCAGAAATGATGGGCTCTGAGTTTGCCATGGGCTCTGAAAGAGACGGGGGGAGAGAGAGAAGCTGAAGGGGGGCTGGGGGTCCCGTGCAATGAAGCCCCTTTGGGCATTTCCCCCTCAGCCACCCAGAGCCCCAAACAGGTTCAGGCCAGCTGCCCCCAACCTGGCCCCCTCCAGATGTTTTGAACTACAGCTTCCAGCAGACAGCATGGCGCCTGACTCAGGCTGATGGGAGTTGTAGTCCCAAACATCTGGAGCTGGAGGACTGTGGGAAGTCCGCTTTCCTTCCTTCTTTCTGGGGCCTTTCTGCCGCTCTCTTCATCGCAGGGGATTCTGGAGCAAGAAAGTGAATCCCTGGGACCCAGTCCTTCGCTCCAGAAGCTGAGCTGATCACAGCAGCACTTGGTTCCTGCCCTGGCAAGTGGAGCAGCTGCTCTGCCTGCAAAGGGGAAGGACTTTGCCCCTCAAAAGTCAAGCCCCCTTAGACGTACCTGTTGTCTGGCTGCCTGCCGGGGACGTGGGACTTGGGGAGCTCAGGGGCTCTGCAAAGAGGGAGAGAGAAGCGGTTGTTTATGATCGTTGTCATGGGTTGTGAGGGTCAGTCTGCATGATGCCCCAAGGCCCCTCCATTTCTCGGGGTCCTGTAACCAGCAAGGGTTTGAATTGGACAGAGGAGGCTCCTGGACTAGTTGGTCCAGCCTCTTTGTAAGAGCAGGGGTCAGCAAACTTTTTCAGCAGGGGGCCGGTCCACTGTCCCTCAGACCTTGTGAGGGGCCGGACTATATTTTGAAGAAGAAAAAATAAATGAATTCCTTATGCCCCACAACTAATCCAGAGATGCATTTTAAATAAAAGGACACATTCTACTTGTGTAAAAAGACGCTGATTGCCAGACCGTCTGTGGGCCAGACTGAGAAGGCGATTGCGCCGGATCCGGCCCCTGGGCCTTAGTTTGCCTACCCCTGGCCGTAGCTGGCTGTGTGTCCTCATCAGCATCACAAAAGCGTGAGCTGGGATGCAAGAGCTTCCACTAAGTGAGGGGGCCCTCCAGGCTAAGGGGGGGGGGGGCGGTTTGCCACCCTTCCCTCTCCTGGCTGCTATTTAGGAGAACAATAGCCAGAGCCAGTGTGGTGTAGTGGTTAAGAGCGGTGGACTCGTAATCTGGGGAACCGGGTTCGCTTCCCCTCTCCTCCACATGCAGCTGCTGGGTGACCTTGGGCCAGTCACACTTCTCTGAAGTCTCTCAGCCCCACTCACCTCACAGAGTGTTTGTTGTGGGGGAGGAAGGGACAGGAGAATGTTAGCCACTTTGAGACTCCTTAAAGGGAGTGAAAGGCGGGATATCAAATCCAAACACTTCTTCTTCTTCTTCTTCTTCAAGCAGGCTGGGAGCCGGAGACACAGACACCTGCTTGATCTGTGCTGGATCCAAAGCTACGACTAATATAGCAGCAGGATCTGTTGTGGGGTTAATGCTATGAGCCCCTCCAGCCTATGCTCATTGCAGATATGTCTTTATGAAAACCCTGTATTCTAAACCGCCCACCTTCTTCCCAAGGAACCTGAACAGTGGGAAAGTGCTGGGAATCCCTGGAGTCTCTCACCGCTCGGAGGTTGAGTATTTGGGGTGCAAGCTGCTTCTCTGCTTTGCAGGATGCTGGCCAGCTTCAAGTGCCTCTGCCTATATTTTTCCTTTATGGGGGTCCCACACCCCCAACTTCAGGACCCCCCCTCCACCCACCCAAGTGCCGACTGCAACTCACCATCTGCCACCACAATGGCCAGGAGCAGAACCGCAGCTGCCGTGAGCAAGAGGAACCTGCGGGGTGGAAAGGAAGAGGGGGCTGAGAGCATTAACATAACAGTGGTTAAGAGTCTGAGCTGTGAGCCACACCAGAAATCTCAGCTCAACCGTTGGCTCAGTCCTTGGCCCTGCCTCGTGGCTTTGTTGTAAGGATGGCTGGTTGTGCAAAGGTATGGGAAGAGCTTTAAGCGCTTAAATCAGAAATAATATCGTTTTAAAAGTTCATCAGGTTCTTCAGCAGCAGAGTTGGGCCTGCTGGGAAGTCACACCCCTGATCCCAGAAGTGGGGGGCATTCTGTACGTGCTCAGTGGCACTCCCATTCAACTTTGTCTTCTAGGCTGGCTCTTGGAACTCAAAACGGATATTGGGAGTGAGACCTGAATCTCACTCTGGCTTAGGGTCCTCCAAATCTGTGTTACCAGCAAGTCTTGCATTGTTTTTTAGAAGCCCAGGAATTGCCAGAACCACTCTGGGGCTGCCTGAGGTGGGAGGGCGCCCCCCTCCAAAAGGCAGCCGTCTCCTCCTCTCCTGCCCAGCTATGATGGGGCACGATCCCCTCAGAAAATCTCCTGCAGAACAACCACATGGCAGTGGAGAGGAGTTGCTGGAGAGACCCTGCTCACTGCAGAGGAGAAGCTGTAGAAGTGAGACCCTGCTGATTCCTTGATGATTTTATTATATATACCCCACCCATCTGGCCTGGTTTCGCCAGCCATTCTGGGCGGCTTACAGCACATAACAAATTGTAAAATGTACATAGCTGTCATACACAGGAGAGTCCTGGCAGTTTCCTGCTTGAGTTTTCCCTTTGCCCCTCTGCCTTCCAAGGGAAAACCCGCTCTTTAGTGATGCATCAGAACAAATGGCAATCTGGGGAAAACCCAAATTCCTGTTAGCTCCGATTGAGCACTAAAGAGCAGGGCTTTTTCCAGGAGGGTGAGGGAAGCAGCAGAACAAGGGGAGGTGTGGATAAGCCAGTCGGTATATACATATGTTTTCATTGTGAAATCACTTTGGGAAGCTTTACAAGAAGAAATTCATAAAGGAAATTAAATGAATAAATAAATATTCAGCTGAACAGTGCTTTGGGGTTTACATCTTTGCGGATAAAACATACTGTTGAATTTGTCAATTCAAAGTAGATTATAAAGCACAGCGACTGTTAAATATTGCATTTTGGTCAACATTTGCAGGAGGAAATAATTAAAAAGTGCAGTGGATACTGAGCGACAGAAGCAGCTCCCCATGGTTCTAGGGAGAAAAGGAGTCTTTTATCAGGCCCACCAGGAGATGCCAGGGGGAACTCAGTCTGGGACCTCTGAGTCCAAACAAAAGCTCCACGGCTGAACCACAGGCCAGGGCAGGAGCACAGCACCGGAGGGGGGACTCTGGGGACCCTGGCTTCCCCCTCCTCTGGGTGCCACCTCCCACGCCTCCTCCGCTTCTGGGGGCAACTTAGCAGGTGCCCAGCCCCCGATGCACATGGACCGACTCTGCTACAAGGCCATCCTTCAGCAGGTGACTGACTCCAGACCACCCGGTGCCCAGTGGGGTCCACAGTTGGTCAGCTTTCTGGCTGACAGGCCTCCACCCCAGGCACTGAGCCAGGCTTCCTGGCAGCAGATATAACGGGAGGGAAACTGAGGAGAAGAGACAAGGGAAGGCCTGTTCTGCAGGGAGGCCCCACACCTGGGCAGGGATCTAAACCTGGATTCACCTGGGGCAAACAGGTGCATGGACCCAGTCCACCCACAGGGCCCCCTTTCTGCACCCAAGCAAAGTTGGCACCCACCTGTGCTGTGCCCGCATGATCCTGGGCGTCTGGTGCTTGGGACGGTGCTGGGCTCCAGTCTCAGGAACTCTGGGGGAGGCAGAAACACTCTGTGTGCTGAGCCACAGGAGGCCCATTATATGGGTCTGTCCCCTCCAGGGGGGAGCCGGCTGCAAGGGGCCAGCCAATCCAGAGGCGGGCAGGAGGGTGATGGGTGGCTGCTGTGGGAGGGGCAGAGCCACAGAGGCCCCTGGGCTCCCTTCCTGAGGGGCAGGGGGCTCTCCCCCCACCACCACCTGCCGCTGTGTAGCAAAGGTGGGGGGTGCCCAGCCTGACACCAGCCCAAGTCCAACCCTAAACCTGGGCACAGGTACCCCGGCATTGCCTGCTTCTCTCAGGCTGCCAGCAGCTCCTCAAGCAGAGAGAGAGGGAGAGAGGGAGGGAGGGGGGGGGAGAGAGAGAGGTCCTTCCCAGGGAGACTTTGCTTGCTGAGATGCCTTTAACTGGAGGGATTATTTACGCCATGATGAAAGTCTCAGGTGCCCTTCCTGGACCTTGGCACCTGCTCCCCATCACTTAACCCAGGCAGCAAAGAGGGGAGTTTGTTCGGTGGAACGCAAGGGCTCCTTTATTAGCACAAAGGACAATTGGGAGTTCGGTGTGGGGTGGGAGGGAGGTGACCTACTGCAAAGACTGTGGTCAGCGTGCACACACAAAACAAATTCACGCACAGGCGTCTTCCAAAAACCCAACCCAAACACCCAAAGTCCCATTGCGATCGGCAAATGCTAACAGAGGCAGGATCGTGAAATTTGGAAGCCCCTAGTCATGGACCGGCTCATGGGCGGTGGATACAGATTCAGTCATTCTGACTCAAGGAACGAGGCAGTTGAGCAGCTCGGCAGCTGTATCCATGACTGAGCGGCCCTTTTTAGGATCCACTCTAGTCACCCCGAAAAGGGGGAGGGGCTAGAAAAGGTGCCCTAAACGTAGTCTGCCTCCCTTTTCCCTTGACTGGATTACCGTGCCCAGTGGGGTCACCACCCAGTCCCCACTGTGGAAGGATGTGTGGATCCAGAATTGGCCTCCACAGTCACTTATGGACTCATTGTTAAAACAGTGTTTATGGAAGACAATCTTACTCTGCTACGAGGGATCGCCAAAGAAGTGTGGGTGCAAATACTACAAAGAACAACTTTGCTCTGATGATAGATTATGTATACAGTGTCCGTCTGTCTGTCTGTCTGTCTGTCTGTCTGTCTGTCTATCTATCTATCTATCTATCTATCTATCTATCTATCTATCCACCCACTCACAAGCCATGACTGTAGGAAGAGCCTGCCAGGACGGTCCAGGCCTGGGGTCCTCCCTCCTCATCGCCTGAGCAGATGAAGCCCCCCATGCCCCCCCCCAGCCAGATACACCTCTCCACGCCCCCCCCCCCCAGCAATGCGGAAGGTGCCAGCGCCAGAACAAAGCTCCCTTTGTGGCTGTGGAGCATCTCAATGGGCTTTTGTTCAGGGCCTCTCTCGGCTCTCCTGGATTAAAGGCTTTCTCAGGGGTGACACCGGGCTTGTGGGGCTGGATCCGGTTGCAAGGGCCATCTAACTGCCTGGCCCTGGGGAGGACTGAGGCAGCTGCAGTGGCCCCTGGCACCAGTGCTGCTCCTGTGCCAGCTCCCCCACCCACTGCCAGCGTCTTCTGCCAGGTCCCTGTCCTCCTAAGAGGGTCTGAAGCGAGGGGTGGGGGTTGGACGTGGTCCGTCTCCCTGCCTCTTCCTCCTCAGAAGGGGGAGCCCCCAATCTCCCCACAGGCGAAAGGGCTGGCTGCCCAAGGGGTCCCCTGAACGGGGCCAGTAACTCGATACAACTGGCCCTTGGAGCGTTCTTGCCCATCTCACTGCTGGCCCATTTCTCTCTTTGTGGAAGCCGGACCGAACCTGAACTGAGCCCCAAGCAGAGAGAGAGCAGGTGTGGGGTGGCATGCTTTTAAAATAAAATGCTATTGTATTTATTTAAAAGATTTATAATTTGCCTTCGGAGCACACACTGCATAAAGCAGCTCACATATATGACCTGAAGCCACCATAAGTATCTGCTTGTAACAGCAGTGGCATCAGAGGGACTGAGAAGGAATCTGCAGCCTTAAATTGCACCAGTTGTTCCTTCGCTTCCTCATAGCCGAGTAAGATTGTCTTCTGCCGTTTTAACAGTGAGTTTGTAAGTGACTGCAGAGGCCAATTCTGGATCCACATGTCCTTCCACAGTGGGGACATTGATTTCTGGGTGGGAGTTGATTGCAATTATCCTTGGCAAGTGGGAGGGTTGTTGTTGTTTAGTCGTTTGGTCGTGTCCGACTCTTCGTGACCCCCTGGACCAGAGCATGCCAGGCCCTCCTGTCTTCCACTGCCTCCCGCAGTTTGGTCAAACTCATGCTGGTAGCTTTGAGAACACTGTCCCACCATCTTGTCCTCTGCCGTCCCCTTCTCCTTGTGCCCTCCATCTTTCCCAACATCAGGGTCTTTTCCAGGGAGTCTTCTCTTCTCATGAGGTGGCCAAAGTATTGGAGCCTCAGCTTCAGGATCTGTCCTTCCAGTGAGCACTCAGGGCTGATTTCCTTCAGAATAGAGAGGTTCCTGGTGTTTTTTAAGGTGGTGCCGAATGCAGACCCCCACTGGATGGAAGACTGATGGGAGTGTGGAACCAAAGCAGGGTGTGTGTGTGTGTGTGTGTGTGTGTGAGAGAGAGAGAGAGAGAGAGAGAGAGAATGTTAGAATTAGCAAAATTGTAGAATTAGAAGAACACACCCCGTGGTCATCTAGTCAACACCCTGCAAGGCAGGAAACTTAGCTACAGCTTGGCAGAGCATGAGACTTGTAATCTCAGGCTCATGGGTTCAAGCCCACCTTGGGCAAAGGATTCCTACACTGCAGGAGGGATGGACTAGATGACTTGCGAACCCTTCCCGTTGGCTGGGACCGCTGCTGCCTCCTTCCTGCTTGCAAGTCCAGGCCTTACTAAGGCGACTGCCCTGATTCTTGAACAGGGAGCAGCAGCCTTTGATGTGCATCTCGGGAGACAAAGGGCTTGGAGGAAGCAGAAGTCTTAGTAACCTGGAAATTTGGCCCCCGGACAATGCAGCCGAAGGAGTGGGGAGCTGCGGGGGGGGGGTCCTGCTCCCCCCTCCTCCCACCTGCCTGGAGAACACTGTGCAGACCCCGGCCCAGCAGCTGGCCGGCGACCAAGCCGGGGCGCATGAAAGGCAGCCGCCAGGCTCCCCGTCGGCTCGTAAAGCCTTCCCCGGGATCAGCTCTCGCCTGCAGCCATGTGCGCGGGCTCCAGGGAGCCCCCGGGGCCTGGCCCTCCGGGACGGGGCTTCTGGCACCTGGCTCCAGGCGGGGAAAGGGGCTGCGCGGGCCGGCGCGCCGGATGAAGGGGGCCAGCTGCGCGAGAAGCCCCGCCGCACCTGACCTGGGCGGCCGGCGGCCGGCGGGGCAGCGCGCATCTCGGGCGCCTCCGGGGTCCCAGCTGAGCAGAGCCAAGCCCGGAGCGAGCGGTGGGGAGGAAGGCGAGGGGAGGCTGCCAGCAGGACCCCCGCATGCGCCACCCCAGTCTGGGGCGGGAGGGCGACCTCTGAGCAGAGGAGGGCTGCGGGGGCACCCCCCCCCGCCCCTCACCAAATGCCTGGGGCAACTTAGTCGGTCGAGCATAAGACTCTTCTTTTTTAAAAAAGATTTTTATTAAGAATTTCAACATAACAATTTATCAAAAACATATCATCCTCATTGCCCCCTTATTTTCCTCTCCCCAAACCAGAACCCCCCCCCCAACTTCCCCCAACTCCCCAACTCTTCTCTCTGTTTTTTCAGCACATGTTAATCTCAGCATATTATAAAATTGTAAAGATCCTTAATTTATCTATCTTCATGTTACCAATAATAAATTTGTGAATGTTTATTCAAAACCTGCCAAGGAGTCCAGCTCAATTTGTTGTTTCTTTAAGTACTTTGTGAAGGGTTCCCATTCTTCTTTAAAGTCACAGTTGTTCTTGTCACGCAGTTTGTGTGTCAGTTTCGCCAATTCCGCACAGTCCATCAGTTTCTCTTGCCACAGTTCTTTGGTCGGTGTTTCCTCATTCTTCCATCCTTGTGCTATTAAGACTCTTGCCACTGTTGTCACATACATGAAGATGTTTTTCAGTTTCCTTGGCAGGTCTTTTCCTACAATCCCTAACAAAAATGCTTCAGGCTTTTTTCACAAATGTTAATGGGAACATTTTCTTCAACTCATTGTATATTGAGCACGAGACTCTTAACCTCAGGGTCGCAGGTTTGAGCCCCGTGTTCCTGCCTTGCGGGGGGTTGGACTAGATGACCCTTGAGGTCCCTTCCAGATCTACAGTCCTGTGATTGTCAACGCAGGCATCTTGCAGGCCTGAAGCATGTGTCTCACAAGGTTAGTTGTCCCTGGGGGTACAGCTGGGCTTCTTGACATTAAAAGATGGCAACAGAACAGCCTTCCTTGACCGGGCACCCTGCAGAGGTTTCAGACTACAGCTCCCACATCCTGACTGGGGCTCGTGGGAGTTGTAGTCGAAAACACCAGGAGGGCAGCAGGTTGGAGATGCTCCAGTAAATCCACAGCAAACTCCCTCCTGAAACCTTTCTGCTCTAAGCAGTTGTGTAGTTGGCTCCCCCTCTTTGCGCCCAGGTAGGCCACGGATGCCCCCCAGGGGTCGGGAAGGGGGGGCTTTTAATCTCCTGAGCAGGCAGGTGTAGCCGGGATGTCTGCGAAGGGCGGCAGCCCCTCCCTCCTGGCATTCTTCCCCCCACCTCCCTGGGCCTGGCAGAACAAGGGGCTCTTTGCTCCGGGCTCAATGCGCTTTTGTTCCCAGATGAAAGGGTCTCCAGGAGGGGTGGCTCAGGAGATTGCAGAGGGCGATTGGGCTCTGGGGCCTCCCGAGAGTGTGGGGCTCAGAGGGGCTCTGGAGGCAGCGCTGCAGCCGACATCCTCATAATGACAGGCCAGCTTGCCAGCCAGCCTTGGAGTCTCTTCCAGTGCTCTGGCCCAGAAGGGAGTGGACCGGCAGCAGCAGCTGCTTGCGTGACCCTCCCGCCTGGACCCAAAGGCAGAGGAAGGGGCTTCTCTGGACTTCAACTCAAGGGCAGCAAAAGCGGGAGGGACTGTTCACACAATCCATCTGCACGCAGGTTGCCTGTGGGAAACAGAGACTCCAAAGCTCATATTTCAATGTTGCATTAGGAAGGTTTTGGGAATTGGTTCTTGCAAAACTACCAGGGGGATCCCTCTAACATGGGGGTGGGGAATGCCCCACCTGGATTGGGGTGAGGGGTGCCTCAGAATAGAGCAGGCAGAAGGCAAAGAGTAAGGTTACAATAACTTCTGTCACAACAACATAGTGTGTGCACACTCAGAGGATGACCTCCAAACCATCCTAAATATCTTCGCAGAAGCTTACGAAAAGCTTGGCCTATCACTCAACATCCAAAAAACCAAAGTGCTGCACCAACAAGTACAAATTAACTCTTCTGCAGTGCCACAAATCCAAATCAATGGTGTAACGTTGGAAAATGTCAGTCACTTCTCCTACCTGGGCAGTTATCTTTCCACAAGGGCCAACATTGATGCTGAAATCCAGCATCGCCTGAGCTCTGCGAGTGCGGCTTTCTCCTGATTGAAGTACACAGTATTTGAGGACCAGGACATTCGCAGGGAAACCAAGATGCTTGTTTACAAAGCTCTTGTACTACCAACCTTACTATATGCTTGTGAAACATGGACCACTTATAAACGCCATCTCCAATTCCTCAAAAGATTCCATCAACGGTGTCTCTGAAAAATTTTACACATCACTTGGGAAGACAGGTGAACTAATATCTGTGTACTGGAAAAAGCAAAGATCACCAGTGTTGAAGCAATGATTCTTCAACATCAACTTTGTTGGACTGGTCATGTTGTGCGGACGACTGATTATCGTCTTCCAAAGCAACTACTCTATTCCAAACTTAAAAATGGAAAGCGTAATGCTGGTGGTCAACAAAAGAGGTTTAAAGAGTGTCTCAAGGCAAATCTAAAAAAATGTAGTATAAACATTGACAAATGGGAAACACTGGCTGGTGAGCGCTCCAGTTGGAGAACAGCCTTTACCAAAGGTGTCATGGGCTTTGAAGACACTCGAACTCAGGACGCAAGGGAGAAACACGCTAGGAGGAAGGCACGCTTGGCAAATCCACACCATGATCAACTCCCACCCGGAAACCTATGTCTCCACTGTGGAAGGAGGTGTGGATCCAGAATTGGCCTCCACAGTCACTTATGGACTCCCTGTTAAGACCGTGTTCATGGAAGACAATCTTACTTGGCTACAAGGGATAGCCAAAGAAGAAGAAAGAGGGGTGCCTGCCAGGCTCAGCACAGGCAGATGTGAACCCAGTTTCTTGAGGGGGAGCAAAACCATGTTAGCCTTTGCTAGAGCAATGATGAAGACCTTGAAGGCTAACACATACGGTGGCGGCAGCGTTTGTGGACCACGGCCCACTCCCTGCTTCCGTCATTATGCCAGAGAGGACTTGGAAGTTTTCAAAGTGCCCAAGACTTTGTGTTGTCCTTGTGCGAATTCAGGCTCTCAGGAAACTAGCGCAGTCCCTTTGCACAGCTTCCTGTGAAGTGAGCGCTCTTGCTGCGCTTGGATCTGCTGGTGTCGCCAGGTGAGAGCGCTGGTCCTCAGGTGGAGGTTTTACAGCGTGAAATTAAACCCAACCACCTGTGAGCTGCTGCCACTGAGAGGCAGAAGGAGGCTGTGCCTCCCAGTCCCCCCCCCTTTTAATTCCAGTGATTATGGAAGACATGAGGGGGGTCATTTCTGGAGGGCGGGTGGCACAGCCCACACAGGACAATGGGCACACTCAGCGCTCTTGCCAGCCCTTCTCTCTTGAGTCCTGCTGCCTGGAATGTGCCCCCCCGCACATCTTTCTGGGTGCCTGGCTGTGTCTTTTTGGGGGGTTCTGCTGCCCCCTGGGAGCTCCGTGCGGCACTGCAGATCGTGGCTGGGCTCTACATTTCTGGAGGAAATTGAATTTCAGATCTCTTTCGATCTGAAGCTTCTGCTAAATACAACACAGGCAGTGCCAGATTTATGTATAAGCTAAACAAGCTATAGCTTAGGGTCCTACTCTCTTGCCCCCCCCCCCCAAAAAAAATGAAAGGGAAAAAACCTGGATGTACATTTCCAAAATATAAAACAAATAAAATAAAAGCTACATACAGCAACAGTGTTTTGTGTTGTGTAGGCTCTTATGATGTAAGTAATGGGGCCTACCTGCTAGCCTGCAGAACACAAAAAACAGCAACAATTTGTTGTTGACAAAGGACAGCTGGCCATATAAAGGAGCCCTTCATCTTCAGTAGCTTAGGGCCTCATCAAACCTCAATCCGGCCCTGAGCACAGGGAATCTCTTTTGCTACCCCATGAGTTGTATTTTCCAGGAAAGGGGTATGTTTTTCTTCATGTGCATGGTGTAAGTCCCTGGGAGTTGGTTGGATTGACACTGTGTTGGTGGTGGTTGTTGTTTAGTCGTTTACTCGTGTCTGACTCTTCGTGACCCCCTGGACCAGAGAACACCAGGCACTCCTGCCATGTTGGTAGCACAGGACATTATTATTATTATTATTATTATTATTATTATTATTATTATTATTAATTGAAGATTTTGTTGATTTACAAAAGTGTGTGTAATGTCTCTCTCTCGTATTCCCCCCCCCCCCATGTAACATTTTTACAAATCAGTTTCAATTGTTAAGCATAGGACTATTTTGAGTGGCACCAGGTCATGGCTCTGAGGTTATGAGATTCAGCCGGATCCTGTTTTGCTCCCTCCTAACATATAGGAGGATTATTATTACTACTATTAGAAATAATAGAGAAATGGTTATGGATGTGATCATAGCGCCAAGGGGTGTGTATGCTGAACAGTGGGGAGAAGAAATAGAACCATCAGTTAAGATGGATAAGAAAAACAACTTGCCTTTGGTATGAAAACGGCAGCACTGGGACACCTTGTCTAAACTGCCAGCCTTCTGCTCTGGCAACAAATCGTGATGTCGATTTGTTTCAAAGCAGCATCTGCAATGCCTTGGAAATTAAAAGGGGAGGGGGAATAATAGCTTCGGGATTCTGAGCAGTTGGAGAAGTTGCTGCTTTGCCAACAGAGGCACTGAGAAGCCCATCTCCACACATTGTACCCTCCAGATGTTGCTGGACCAGCACTCCCCCCCCCGACCATTGGCCATGTCTACTGAGGCTGATGGGAGTCCAACAATATAAGGGGGGCAACACAGGTTCCCCACCCCTGCCAGAAACCTTTGCTTAGTGTGCATAAATTAATCCCACTCCTTTTGCTCTCCCTGGTTCATGCAACCAACCACCACCTCTGGCTTAGCGTGACCAGCATGTTTCTTTCCAAACAAACCAGAATCCGTAGCGTTGCAGACTGTGGTTTGCTGGAGCAAAACAAAGGACAGTTCCCAATCCAAGCGTAAGGCCATCCCAGGGACTGTGGTTTGTTTCCTCCTAGTGTGAGTGAGGAGGAAATAGACAGCCCAGAAAGGTGCCTTGATGCTAAACCATCACGTGGGGCTGCCCATGACATGCAAACAAGGCAATGAGTTATCTGAACCCACATTGGACCCTAAGGGTTTGGGGGTGAGCTTTTGCAGATGGGGGCTTAGTCATTTTCAATCCGAGTGGTATGTTAGAACAGCAGAGCCTCCAACAAGTTGGAAAAAGAAAACACAGTGAAAATGTAATTCACAGCTTTGCGCAAGCGATAGAGACGACCTGTAGTTCAGGAATGCTTGGTCCCCATGTCCTGTCTGGTGTCAGGGCAAGGAAAGTGGCCTCCCTGGACTAGAAGGAGGCAGCAGCAGCTGGTCCATCTGCCCAGGGGAGACCTTCTTCATTTCGCTGCTTTGAGCTGGGCTGGTCCGCCTGCTCTTGCACATGAGTTGGCTCAGCAGGGGCAGATCTTGATGCCATTTGCCATGCAAACGTTGCACCACCTGTGCCCGTGACACTTGCGCAAGCACATTTCCACACAGCCACGGCAACCATCATGGGGGTGGGTGCAGTTGTAGCATCTCCCCAGGTCCCAAGCTCTGTGTCTCAGGTCCACCCGATCTGATGCAGCTGCGTAGGGTTCGTGGCACAGGATTCCAAGTTGTTGAGGTTGCGCGGCCATCCTTGGCTCGCAAAGTCGTGGGCCTCTGAGACCCCTCTAGTCAGGGCAGCTGGTGTTGCAAGGGTCTCCGGAGTGGAAGAGGTTGTAGACGTTGACCAAGGGGAACATGAGGAGGGCCCCCACCATGGAGCCCAGCTGCACCATCGCCCCGCACCAGACCAGGGCGCTGTGCCCCTCATCCCGCAAGACCACCCCGATCATCAGCTTGACGTAGGAGAGAAGGCCGACGAAGAGCACCCAGCACAGGATCTGCAAAGGAAGCCAAGCGTCAGCAGGGGGTGGCCAAGGGCCCCTGGCTGCCCTATCGATGAGCAGTGGGTGAAGGCACAGGGTCTCAAGGCCACCAAATGCAGGTTCATTGAAGCACCCTGACATTCGGCCACCTTCAGGTGTTAGATCTTGCGCATGATTGATCCGTAGGGGCTCTGCAGTCCACACTGGGGAGAAGAGGATACTAGCCTCTGTTCGGAGGCCATGATATCAAGCGCTGCCTTTTCTCACATGAAGCTGCCCGCCTCCAAAGCAGCTGCCAGGGGTCTTTCCCTGGGTGCCCCTCACCCAATGAGGTCATGTGCCTGGTAGTGCCTGGAGGGAGGGCCTTTTTGGTTGTGACACCCTGGACTCTCAGGTGAGGACCTCTTCGCCCTCCTGGACTCTTAAAGCCTCACCTGGATCACCACTGATCCTGCTGCTTCCTCGCTTAACAAGGGCTCCCTGACGGAGACCCCTGAGATTCACTGCTGTCAGTTCATGCAGGCAATACTGAGTTAAATGGGAGCCCATTAGATATGTCTGCCAACCTATGCCTTCTGCCGGTTCAGGCGGCTAAAATATTTTCCTTAATACAGTGGTACCTTGGTACTCAAACAAATTGGAACCCAAACACTGCAAACCCGGAAGGAAGTGTTTATGAACTTTTTTCAGAAGCTGAACATGCTCCGTTTTGAGTGTTATACTTCCGTTTTGAGTCTGTCTGTTTTTGCTCGTTATTTTGTGTTTTTGTGGCTCTGTTTTTTTTGTTCTTGTGACTGTGTGGAACCCAGTTCAGCTACTGATTGATTGATTGTGTGACTGCAGTACATTGTTTATTGCTTTCATTTTATGGATCAATGGTCTCGTTAGATAGTAAAATCCATGTTAAATTGCTGTTTTAGGGGTTGTTTTTAACAGCCTGGAATGGATTAATCTGTTTTGCATTACTTTCTATGGGAAAGTGTGCCTTGGTTTTGGAACGCTTTGGTTTTGGAACAGACGTCCAGAACGGATTAAGTTTGAGAACCAAGATCCCACTGTATGTTGGTTTTATCATTCTTATTGCTCTGTTTCTGTGAGCTGTCCTGAAAGTGAAAGAAAAGAAGGATATAGCTATATAAATATAGTTACATCTGTTTAAAGGTAAAGGGACCCCTGACCATTAGGTCCAGTCGCGGACGACTCTGGGGTTGTGCGCTCATATCACTCTGTAGGCCGAGGGAGCCGCCGTTTGTCTGCAGACAGCTTCCGGGTCATGTGGCCAGCATGGCTAAGCCGTTTCTGGCGAACCAGAGCAGCGCACGGAAATGCCGTTTACCTTCCCGCCGGAGTGGTACCTATTTATCTCCTTGCACTTTGACGTGCTTTCGAACTGCTAGGTTGTCAGGAGCAGGGACCGAGCAACGGGAGCTCACCCCGTCACGGGGATTCGAACCGCTGACCTTCTGATCGGCAAGTCCTAGGCTCTGTGGTTTAGACCACAGCGCCACCCGCGTCCCCTTACATCTGTTTAGATGTCCCATAATAAACAAGAGGTGGGGGTTTCTCTCCCCCTGCCCACTTTCCTGGCCCCTCCTGTACTTGCTTGCTTGCTGATGCTGGACTGGTGGGGCAGGCCTGACTTCTGGTGTGTGTGTGTGTGTGTGTGTGTGTGTGTGTATTCCACGGTGAGGCAGCTTGGCATCCGATTTGGGAGACGGTGGTGGAAGGCATTGCCTCCGGGTGCCTGAGGAAGCTGAAGTGGGAGGAAGGGTGCAAGGGCCTTATCCTGCCCCCCCCACTCATACTTACAATGAGGACGACTCCATGGGATCCATGCAGCAGGAGAGGGCAAGGGCTGAGCACCGCCATGGCCATGATGTAGCAAGCAAAGAGGGATCCCGCAAGGGACAAGACTCCCATGAGCATCAAGGATCTGGGGGGGGGGGGGAGAGAAATGGCTCAGGATCCCAGCTCAGGACCCTCCCAACACCCCTGGTCTGGTGGAGGCCGCCAGGCTTAACACCAGGGCTTCCTGCCCTCTCCAGGTTCAGCGGCACCTCTGCTGGGGTGCTGCATTCCCTCCAACCCCCCTCTGATCAAAACAGAGGTGATCGTTTTTTGGTCTCATGCTCTTGCATGAGTCAGCCGGCTCCCACGAGAACATGGGACCAAAAAATAGGACATCCTGAGGTCCATTTGGGACCTGGGATGGCTTCTGTATTTCCAGAATGTCCTGCTCAAATCGGGATGATTGAGGGATTTGGTGCTGGAGCCAAGCTGGGCAGGCTGCCTTAATGCCAGCCACCCTTGATGGGCCAGCTTCGTTACTGGTTACGTTTCTTGTTGAAAACCGTCTTCCGTCCCCACAGACCCCAAGGGGGCATGCAAAGGGCATGAAGAGAAGACGGAAGGGCGAGAGAGGTGACCTGAGAGCCACCTTCAAACTTCTACAGGGCTGCCACTCAGCAGATGGGGCCAGCTTGTTTTCTGCTGCTCCAGAGGAGAGGACCTGAACCAACGCACTCAAATCACAAGGGAGGAGATTCTGACTAAATGTCAGGAAGAACTTTCTGACCATAAGAAACCCAATACGTTTCCGAGCCCAATTCAAACTGTTGGTGCTGACCTTGAAAGCCCTAAACAGCCTTGGTCCTGTATCCCTGAAGGAGCGTCTCCATCCCCATCGTTCTGCCCAGACACTGAGGTCCAGCGCCGAGGGCCTTCTCATTGTGAGAAGAGAAGTTACAGGGAACCAGGTAGAGGGCCTTCTCGGTGGTGGCACCCTCCCTGTGGAATGCCCTCCCACCAGATGTCAAAGAGAAAAACAACTACCAGACTTTTAGAGAACATCTGAAGGCAGCCCTGTTTAGGGAAGCTTTTAATGTTTGAGGCATTACTGTATTTTAATATTGTGTTGGAAGCTACCCAGAGTGGCTGGGGAAGCCCAGGCAAATGGGTGGGGTATAAATAAATTATTATTAATTATTATTATTATTATTATTATTATTATTATTATACAGTGGAACGGACTCCCTCAGAAGGTGGCGGAGTTCTCCTTTGTTGCAGAAGTTGGGTGGCTTCTGGATTAGGGATTCTTTGGCTGCAATTCCTGCACTGAAGGGGGTTGGACTACAGGTAGAGGACTCCTGGGGTCCCTTCCAATTCTAGGAAATCCCGGAGGTCTGCCCCACGCCACTCCATTGACAGCGCAAGCCCTGAGACTGTCTGCACATATTGTGAACTGACCCCAGCCAAGGGCCCTGTGTGTGCCTTCTGCCCCCTTCCCGGCAGCCCACTCACCTGCTGGGCAGGTACATCCCCAGGAGGCAGGCCAGGGGGTTGGCCAAGGCAGCCAGCGTGGCAGAGAGGTGGTAGGTGGTGTTTCCATAGGGCAGGCAGGAGTAGGACTGCACCGCAGGGAGGACGCCGTTGGTCAGGGCGTTCACCCAGCCCAGCAGCCCAAAGATGTAGGCTACCTGGGGCCAGGAGTAGGTTCCGGATCCGAAGAGGCTGCCCGCGGGGTCGCTGAGCCTGGGCCGCTCCTCCACCGTGGCCCGCCCGCCGCCCGCCACCTCCATCTGGACTCGCACCCGGTACTTTTCCTTGGCCTGCTCCCGCCTGGCGGCTGGCAGGTGGTTGAGGAGGACGAAGGAAGCCAGGCAGGAGGCCGTCATGGCACAGAGGAAGAGGAAGAAGGCGGTGGCGGAGAAGCGGGCCGGCTGGTACTCTGCCCGAAGGCCCGTGCTGTTGCCCTGCTGGCTCCCGTTGACGCAGCGGAGCGTGCCCACCCCCTGGCCCAGCGCCACCAGCCCTGGCAGGAGGCCGCTCAGCCCCTCGCCCACGAAGTAGGTGCTGAGGTAGGGCGCCCGCAGCCTCTGCATGTAGGGCAGGAAGGTGACGGAGGAGGTGCAGTCCACCAGGGCCAGGAGGAAGAAGAGGCTGAGCAGGGCCACGCTCCGGGTGGAGCCGCCCACCACGCTGGTCTCCCCCCAGAAGAAGGCCAGCAGCAGGCAGGCCAGGGAGCCGAGGGAGAGGATGGCGTAGATGACCCCCACTTCGCTGAGACGTCCCGGGAGGAATCGGTGCGCCAGGGTGACGGCCAGGGGCCCCACGTTGGCCAGCTGGGTGATGACGGTCAGGCAGGACGGCAGGAACCAGCCCTCCGGGGCGCTGGGCACGATGAGGGGCAGCTCCACCCACATGCCGTTGATGGCCACCCAAGAGCCGGTACCCAGCAGGCAGACCAGGGCGTGCACCACCAAGCTCATCGCTGTGGCGGGAGGGTCAAGGGGGGCGGGTTGGCGGCTGCTGGCCGCTTCTGGAAGAGGAAAAGGAGGCAGCGGATTAAGAAGAGCATAAGGACAGATGGTACTTAACACCAGTGAAATTAGCAAAAATGTATCATACTCATGATAATAAATGCTGGGAATGTAAGGAAAAAGAAGGAACCTTTTACCACATGTGGTGGACGCGCCCCAAGGTAAAAGACTTCTGGGAAAGGATTTAAAATGAACTGAAAAAGTGTTGAAAAACACATTTATTAAGAAACCAGAAGCCTTTTTCTTGGTATAGTGGGGGGTGAAATCCCCAAAAAGGGTGTTACTTTTTTTCTGTATGCCACAACAGCTGTGAGAATATTATTAGCAAAGAATTGGAAGAAACAAGATTTACCAACTATCGAAGAATGGCAGATGAAGATGATGGACTATATGGAACTTGCCGAACTGACGGGGAGACTCCGAGACCAGAGGAGAGACGGTGGAAGAAGATTGGAAGAAGTTTAAAGGATATTTGAAAAAATATGTTAATATTTAAATCTTAGAATAGCTTTGGAAGTGGATATAGGCTGTAGGGTTAGAAGCAGAAGATAGTGTATTTTAAAATAGTATTATTTGTAAGTGATAAAATGTGAAGATTTTTATGGTAAAATTAAGTGTGATAAAAAAATGGTTAAAAATTATATGTAAACTGCTAAAGATGAGGTAAAATGACATCAGATGGGGGGACTTGGGGAAGCTCACCTAACAATGTTTAGAAAAAATAAGACAAGAATTTGTTTGTATTGTGTGTTTTTTTCTGTTTGTGTTGTTTAGTTATGTTATAAAATGAATTTAAAAATAATAATTGGGGGGGGGGGAGCATAAGGAGAGGCTGATGGATCAGGCCAGGGGCCCACCTGGTTCTCACGGGGGCCAACAGATGCCCCCAAAGGAAGCCTGTGGAGGCACAGCAGAGCCATCCTGACTAGGAGCCATCAGTAAATTTCTCCTCCTCCATGAATTTGTCTTATCCTCTTTTTAAGCCATTCAAATTGCTGGCCATCACTGCCTCCTGTGGCAGGGAGTTCCACAGGTTAACTGCATGGTTAATGTGGTTAATGCCCTGAGATTCCCTGGGGTCTGAGTGAATGCCATCAGGTGACTCCCTCTGCCCATCCGCCTCCATTTTTGAGAGGTGGGTTTGGGCTGCAGGCTTAACAGTTGCAGGTGTTGGGGTGCTGCTGCTTCCGGGAGCCTTTCAGGCAAAGGGTTTCAAATATTTGTGGTCCTTGCAAACTGCCACTAGTCTGGGTTGGGATTCAAGTCCATCTCAGCTGAATCTGGTTGCATGGTTAAAGTTCCTTTGGCGCTTTTACGCAACAAAGGAACAGGAAAATGCCCCCTTGCTTGTGCCAAGGCCAGCTCAACTCCCTGCTAATAAATCAGACCACCAGCCACATTGAACAAATCCAGATAAATGGGTCTGGAAATGGCCTTGGGGAGCGTCAGAGAAGCCCAGCTGCAGCAGCTGGATCAGGCCAAAGGGGGCCCATCTGGCTAGGACCCTCTCCCCTCCCAGCAGAGAATGAGACACCCCCCATGTCACTGTGGGTCGGGACCCACTAGTATGTGGAGGCCAAACTCAAGCTGGGTCACAACAGGAGCACGGCCACCATGCAGATTAGGATTAAGAAGCAGCTCCCCAGTGAATGTTTGGGTTAAAAGTGGGTCTGAACAGGGTGACGATCCCTGCTCTAGGGGAAGCCCCCAGGCAGGAGCTGAGGGCAACAGCAGGCCTCTCCTGGGTCTACCCCACAAGACGATTCTCCCCTGAGTTTTCCCTCCCTCCAGCATCACACAGCTGACTCGTGGTGGGCTTGTGATCACTGACGGTCCTGATATCCTTTTTGCTGCTGTTTGCACCTCTTCTGTTGGTCTGACTCGTCCGCCTGCTTTTTTCTCAGGCTCTCCTTTTGGGTGACACAAAGCCGGGGTGTCAAGACGTGCCGGAGGAGCCTTGCCTTGAGGCAGCCTGTGCTGCAGGTGAATCTCCCTGTGATGTCATGCCAAGAAGATATTATGCAGAGAGTGTCTGCGGGTCAGGCTTGCTCCTGCTGCTACCCTGGCAGAATCCACCAGTCTGTCTCCTCCAGCAGAAAGAATCCTTTCAGGATCTGGGGAGCAAATCCCCCAAGGTGTTGCTGGGGGGCAGGGAGAGGCAAATCTGCCAACTTCAGTTTCTCTCGGTTTCTCGCTTTTCCACCCTCAAGTTCTGGTCTCCACATTTCCACATTAGTTTTCAATTTCATTAAAAGGTCATCATCATAGCTTTCAATTTTCAGATTTGAAAACAAGGGATCAGCAGCCTCGAAAATAAGGGATCAGCAGCCTCCCCTGTCTACGGACAGTCTACGGGATATCTAACAATCCGGGATAGCAGTGGGAAACGGCGCTGGAATAAGGGAATTTCCCGCAAAAAAAGGGAAGGTTGACAGCTATGGTCCTCATGAAAATTCACCAGCTTTCTAGTAGAAATTTCTCCTAATGGGCAGATTAGTATGCAACATTGCCCAAATTACACAATTTCCCCTAAAATTATGCTGCTTTCACTAGCATGTATGTACTTAGCGACACTTCTCCCCAATATATTCATTTTTGCTCGTATTATGTGGCTGGTGAAGTGCACTGCAAAACTCACAGAAATGCAGATTTTGGATGCTAGATGTGTTTTGATTCCCTTAATGTTTGAAAAACGTGAATTAGGGAGATGCATGTTGAAATGTGCACTGAAGCGAGTTTCGGAGACTGGTTATGTCCAGGGACAATCTCCATGCCTCCCATCTCTCCTGCTCTTGGCCAGGACTCTCCCTGTTCTGGGTCGGCCACAGGCTAAAGGGCGAAGGGGCACTGGGCTTGCGGAGCCTGGCAGAATTAGGCTTTACCCTCCTCTCCATTGAGCTCTCAGGCAGCCGTCTCTTCCTCCTCCTCTTGCAGACACAGTCTTTGGACTTGGCCAAGAAGGGGCAAAGTCCTGCCACTTTTTCCACATCGGGGCCTCATTTTAAACTGCCCCTCCCAAAGAGCAGAATTGTTGCACTCTGCAAAAGGGGGGCTGCTGCAATCTGGAGCTAGGGGGAAACCTTGGGGGAGGAGGAAACATAGGTAGGATTTGCGGGTGGGATGAAAATCAGATGGGGGGGGGACTTGGGGAAGCTCACCTAGCAATGTTTAGAAAAAAATAAGGATAAGACAAGAATTTGTTTGTATTGTTTTTATGTTTGTGTTGTTTAGTTGTGTTATAAAATGAAGTAGTTCTTGTAGCAGGAAACCCCCCCCCATCATTCAGTATGTACAGACTTCACACACACCCACACACTACATACGCTACACTTGTGTTATAAATTCATAGAAAATCAACCATACATCAGATTTGCACTGTTCCACTTTTATTTTACTCCATGAAGGAAGAACTACAAAATGGGGAAGGTTTGATATACAGGCCACCATAATCCCTTGAGCATAGGAGCACATCCACAAGAGCCCTGCCCAGTTGCTATGCCAACCCTGATGGCCCTGATGACAGAAAGCCATCAACTACACTACAGACTGCATACACGAGTGGATTCAACACGGACCATAACAATTGTTGATGCTCCAGGAGCCGCCTCCTAGTTTCTTGGATATTAAGAAGTGCCGCTGCTGCTGCTCTCACCTTTTCTATTTCTTCTTTCTTACCTTGTTGTTTAGTGGTGTCCAACTCTTCGTGACCCCCTGGACCACGCCAGGCACTCCTGTCTTCCACTGTCTTCTTACCTTACTTTCTTTAAAAGGTAGAAGATGCCATTTGCCCCCCCCCCGGCCCAGTCCCAGGCATTACTGTCTGCATAGATTAGACCCCTTAGCAGCCTTGGTCTGTTTCCCTAATGAAAGGCAAGCCCATTGCCTTCAGGGATGGATGGGGAGTTAAATTGCACCACTGAAGCGTTTTGTTTTGAATTTTCAATTTCAATTTTTCTCAATAGCTTCCTCACAACTGTGACAGAAAAATGAACAGAGAAATGAGATACCTGCATCGCAGGGGGTGGGACTAGATGGCCTTTGGTGTCCCTTCCAACTAAGATTCTATGAAAACAGATGTAGACACAAAAACACACACACACAGCAAAGTGCTGGTGGGGAATGGCAGAGATTATTTCCCCCTTGCAGTGAGTGACAGCTGAGGGCCCCAACCCCATCTGGTGGTCGGGGGAGCCCATGATTCCTCCAGGCAGGGAAATTGCGGTCAGGTTAAGACCCAGCACCCCTCCGCCTGGGAATTAAGGTGTGGCTAAAGAGCAACAGAATTTATGCTTTTGAATTCTGGTGCTGGAGGAGACTCTTGAGAGTCCCATGGACTGCAAGAAGATCCAACCTCTCCATTCTGAAGGAAATCAGCCCTGAGTGCTCACTGGAAGGACAGATCCTGAAGCTGAGGCTCCAAGACTTTGGCCACCTCATGAGAAGAGAAGACTCCCTGGAAAAGACCCTGATGTTGGGAAAGATGGAGGGCACAAGGAGAAGGGGATGACAGAGGACGAGATGGTGGGACAGTGTTCTTGAAGCAACCAGCATGAGCCTGACCAAACTGCGGGAGGCAGTGGAAGACAGGAGGGCCTGGCGTGCTCTGGTCCAGGGGGTCACGAAGAGGCAGACATGACTAAATGACTAAACAACAACAACAACAAAGAGCAACAGGGACGCGGGTGGCGCTGTGGGTTAAACCACAGAGCCTAGGACTTGCCGATCAGAAGGGGTTGGGCTAGATGACCCTGCCGGGGGGGGGGGGGCTTCCAACTCTGCAATTCTGTGGTTCAGGGAAGGTGCCATCCTGGCTCCATCTGTTTCTTGCGCTTGCCTTCTGAAGCCGGGAGTCTAAGTAAACTATCCATAACCTTTTCCCCAGCTCCTGACTCAAGAATGCCGAATCAATCATTACAGGGAATGGCTAAAGAAGGGAACATTACGAAACTGCATTTTGTAGAAATTTAACTTCTGGGGGGCTGGAGGAGGAAAAGGTGGAAAGGCTCTCTGGCAGGTGAGGAGCGGTTTAAAACAACCCTCCCAAAAAGAAGGGGCAGAGAGGCTGCCAGATTGCCCCCGCATTTACCCAGTCTCTCCCTCCCCTCACTGCTATCACCTGCCGTGCCCTTCCAGACCCCCCCAGCGCCCCCCAGGCTGACCTCCTACCTGCTCAAGGGAGGCTCCTCCTCCTCCTCCTTCTCCTCCTGGCCCCTGGGGCTGCCTGCGCCACTGAGCCGAGCGGAGCTGAGCAGAAGGAACACATGATGGGCTTCCTTCTTCCCACCACAGATCTGTCACATCTGTCAGCTTGCAGATGTCCCACCCTGTCTTCCCAGGGGGCGTGGCGGGCAGGGAAAGCCTTTGGGGCTCCTTGGCTTGGAGAAGAGGCAGGAGGTTAGAAAGCGTGCCTGGCCCGGGGGCAGCGGACAGGGAGAAGCTCCCTTCCCTTTCTCCTGACATCCCAGGAAGCTGAATGCGGGAATATTCAGGGCAGCGCATGATTCGACTATGGAACTCCCTGCCACAGGCTTCAAAAGGGGGTTAGACAAATTCATGGAGGGTGAGACTGTACGTGGCTACTGGCCACACTGGGTAGCAGTCCGTTGGAGGCAGAGATGGTTCAGAATACCACTTCTTGGAAACCACAGGAGGGGAGAGTTGCTCTTGTGCTTGAATGCTGAGCTTGCAGGTTTCCCACAGGCAACCGCTCATTCAGCCATTGTGAGAACAGGGTGCTGGACTAGATGGGCCATTGGCCTGATCCAGCAGGGCTCTGATGATGCTCTTAGGCATGCCTTCTTCTTTCCTTTGTAGCCGAGTAAGATGGTCTTCCATAAACACAGTTTTAACGATGAGTCCCTGACTGTGGAGGCCAGTTCTGGATCCACACGTCCTTCCACAGTGGGGACATTGGTTTCCGGATGGGAGTTGATCATGGTGTGGATTTGCAGCAGAAGACACAACAGCACCAGGGCAGTGGCCACGCTCCAGCCCTGCCTTAGCGGTAAACACCTCCCTGGTGGGTCACCCTTGCAGGGAGGGCGTTTGTTGGCCCAGAGGCACTCCACAGAGCTCGCAAGAGGACGCCTGCTTTCACGAGCCCTGGGTTGCCCTCTGGTCCCGAGTTGGTCCGTGACGCAGCTCCCCACCCCTCTTCCTGCGGCCTAAGACAGAGGGGGGTCTGTTTGGCACAAAGGCTTTCCAGAGCTCCACAGCCTCAGGAAAATCAGGGTGGAGTGAAAAGGAGTATCTCTGGCAGAGCAGAGCATCACTGGGTCCTGCTAACCAGTTCGGTGCTGGACGTTCCTTTTTTTTAAAAAAATAAGATGGTATTAAAACTTTTCCTAGTACATTAGAATCATCATCATCACCACCACCACCATCATCTAAACACAGTAGAAAGAATGCAAAGTCCTCATTCACAGGTAGATCCTGTCCCACACAGTGAAAGGTGATCCCTTCTGGTTCTCACCTGGGACATCTTCCTTTCCCTCTGTTGCAGGAATTTATGTATAGGTTGGGGGGGGGTGTTGCCCCTCCAGCAGATATCATGCACATGAAGCCAACTACCAAAATCAGCACAATCACTTGTCCCCACAAAACACTTCATCACAGTTTCTTCCTATCTATTCAAAAGCCCTTTGCTGCACAATACCAAATGTAAGAATTCACTGATCAATGGATCTCTGTACTGGCTCACAGGGAAAACTTCAGAAATTCATCTAGACCTGTGAGCTCAGCTACTCAGCAGCCCCTCTGCCTGAGTGATAATCCCTGGCATCCGGATACCTGAGTGCCAGACAGGTAGCCATTCCAGAAATAATAAACCCAGAGGAAGACAAAAGGGTGTGATTAACTTGGCTGGGAAACAAGGAAATGTAAAGATCTCTTTTGTTACACTTGATGGGTGTTTGGTGGAGGGCAAGGGGAACCAAGGGGCAGGGTCCAGGATGCTCAGATTACAGCCCCCGGACCTCCCCTTTCAGTAACCGTGATGTATGAGTGATGTAGTTTTGGGGGGGGTGTAACATGGGGATTAGCAGCTAATAAAAGTTTGGGTTCTCTTTTGTTCGGGGCTCCCATCTTGTTCCACCTGGTGACAGGTGGGAGTCCTGTTGCAACAGTCTTCAATAAAGACCAAGCTGACTGGCTGCTGTTTTGCTCTGGTATTCCTGGCTGGTGTCCTTGTTTTTTGTCCAAGGGAGCCCCCAGATTTCTCTGTTAACACCTTCATCAGGTGCTGAACATTCCCCTGGCAGGAGGAAGTTGGGAAAATGCTGCCCCGGAGTGTTTGCCCTGTGCTCTTAAAGCTTAGGGACTGCAAATCTGTGGCAGATGATCAAGGCCATTGGCTTCAAGGGATGGTACCACTAACTGTGGTGGTTTGCAGCCAGAGTCCGCAACGGAGGAAGGACAAAAGGGCTGTCCTGGCAGACTGGGGAAGTTCAGCTGGTCTCAATTGCAGCAGCCAGATCACTGGCTGGGATGCTTTCAGAACTCCCCCCCTCCAAAACAGCTCCACTGGCTACCAGTTTCTTTCTGGGCCCAGTTCAAGGAGCTCGTGCTTAAAGCCCTAAATGACTCGGGCCCCAAATACCTAAAGAGCTGCCTCCTTCAGACACTTTTGGGTATTAAAAATCAGCAGAAGGGGCTGTCTTGACAGTTCCAGCTCCCACAGAAGTCCGGGGTGGTGGCAGCCTAAGAGGGCCTTCTCTGTGGCAGCCCCCAAGTTGTGTAAGTCCCTCCCCAGAGAGATGCGTCAATATATGTTGTTGTTGTTCTTTAATCATTTAGTCGTGTCCGACTCTTCGTGACCCCTGGACCAGATCACGCCAGGCACTCCTGTCTTCCACTGCCTCCCGCAGTTTGGTCAAACTCATGCTGGTAGCTTCGAGAACACTGTCCCACCACCTCGCCCTCTGTCGTCCCCTTCTCCTTGTGCCCTCCATCTTTCCCAACATCAGGGTCTTTTCCAGGGAGTCTTCTCTTCTCATGAGGTGGCCAAAGTCTTGGAGCCTCAGCTTCACGATCTGTCCTTCCAGTGAGCACTCAGGGCTGATATATATATATCAATATATAGCTTTTGGCAAATGCTGAAGATCCACCTATCTACCCTGAGATGTGTATTCTCCATTTTATGTGGGACATGATAAATTGAAGCCAAACCAGCAGGTAAAGTCTGTCTCTGATTCATTTTATTCATTTAAAATGTACTATTCATTTAGGCAATTTATACTTTCTTTGCAAAAGTTTTTACCCCATCAGCATTAAGGAAAAAATATATTCCAGTAGTGTGCAGCGTAAGAAAAACAGTAAAATTACATCCGTAAAAGAAATGCATCACACACAAAATAGACATATAAGCTTCAGGTTTCCAAAAATCTCTAAGTGCTTTAGAACATCCTAAAAATATCGCAAATAAAATACAAAAAAATAAGAGTAAAGACATATATTGTCTTTGGTCCCCAGCCCCGCTAAAGGCAGCTTACAATGAACGAAACAATCAATTACAACAAGTTAGCCATCTGTATGATCCTTGGAAGAACAATCGAGGTTCCATGCTGCCCAGGGCTTGGCGACTGGAGGTTTAACGGATGCCTGAGAGAGACTGGCGGCTGCGTGTGCCTGGGGCCCGTCTGCAGTGGCTTCCATCCAGCCAGAGGGGGAACCCCAAGAAGGACCCCAGAAAGTGAGGGGGCCCCTTCCTGCATTTAAGGGCTTCCGGTTGAAATAAATAAATAAATAAACCAGCACATTCAGTTGTGGCCAGAAGCCGGGGCAGATCTTCTAAGGCTTGGCAAACAGTCACCAGGTTGAGAAGCCCCGTTTAACGAACTGGCTGCGGGCGTTTTCTGAGCCAGGTGAACTTCCCAAACCGCCATGCTGGGCAGCCCCACGGAGAACCCGCCACAGCCGCTGTCAGGCTGGCTAGGGCTTACTCAGCGTTAATTAGCCGACCAATACAGTTCAAGGCAGCGATCCTAAACCCTCTTTCCTGGGAGTAAGCCCCACCAAATGCAATGGGACTTACTTCCAAGAAGACATGTACAAGATTGCACTGCAAGTGCCGTTTTGCTTAAAAGCCAGTTGCATCCTGCTTTTCTTCGGAGACCGCAGCTGGTGCAAAACAGAGAGACTTCACTGGCACAGCTGTGAGAGATCACAAAACACTGGTCTTGAAAGGTTTGCACCGGCTGCTCATTCACTACGGAGCCCAATTCAAGGTGCTGACCCTGGTTTATACTGCTCTAAACGGCTTTGCACCCAGCTATCGCAAGGAGTCCAGCCACATTCTTGGCCCTCTCATGAGACGAGAACCACCAAGGGGCCCTTTTACCCTTCCCAAAGCTGGGAAAGCGCTAACTAGGCTTTGGGAAGGAGGTGGCAGGACACTCAGACCCTGTCGGAGCCCTCAGGCCGCCTTCCCAGAGCCCAGCGCCTCACTTACCCAGCTTTGGGGAGGCGGCACAAAGGCTGCAGGCGGGGGACAAAAAATGCCTCAAGGGCCGCATGTTGGTCTGCCCTGTTCTTGCCCCTCTAGTGTCACAGGGAAGTATGGAAAAAGACCAGCTCCTCTAGCTGAGACTTACATAGAACAGGCCTGAGGAGAGGCTCCATAATTCTGAGGGTGGGCCACTTTCGGCAAAGTCTAGTTCCCCACCCTGGGACCTTCCTGACTTGTTCTACTCTCTCCCCTGCTTCCCCCAAGAGTGCCTGCCCTTTCTTACCTGTCCCTCCCGCTTCATCAGTTTTGCCCCTTTTCTTCCAAGGAGCTCCAGGTAGTGTGGATTCTGCTCCCCATTTTATCCTCACAACAACCCTGGAAGGTAGGCTAGGCTGAGAGGCAGGGACTGACTCCAAGGCCGCTCAGGAAGAGCTCCAGGGCTGAGTGGGGACAAACGCCAAGGTCCAACACTCTTGCCACTACACCCCCACCCCCGGTTTAGTGTAAAACCTCAGCAGCAATTGTGCAGATTTTGGACAGAATGCAAGGTACAGCGGTGCCCCGCAAGACGAATGCCTCGCAAGATGGAAAACCCGCTAGACGAAAGGGTTTTCCGTTTTTCAATGCACTTCGCAGGACGAATTTCTCTATGGGCTTGCTTCGCAAGATGAAAATGTCTTGCGATTCTTTTTCGCTCCCCACCCCCTTTTTCTAAGGCACTAAGCTGCTAATAGCCTTTTAGCAGCTAATCCGCTAATCCCTTAAGCCTTTAATAGCCGCTAATAGCCACTAAACCACTAATAGCGCTAATCCACTAATAGGGTTGCTTTGCAAGACGAAAAAACCGCTAGACGAAGAGACTCACGGAACGGATTCTTTTCGTCTTGCGAGGCACCACTGTACATAAAATGTGTCCAGGTTACCTAAATTATTCCTGGTAGGGGGTGGGTGGGTGTTTTGTTTTTAAAAGCCAATGGAACTGTAGTCAACCCATCTTAAAAAATAAAAGTATTCCTGACTCCCCCCCCCCCATTCGCCCGTCACAGGGGGGCGCCCCTCCCTCTCCCCACTTCCACAATGCAGCCCCCCATGGCAGCCAGTTGTTTCCTCTGAGGACACCATTTCCGAGAAGTTAAAGGGGCCTGGTCACCAACAGGGGGGAGGCAGGTGGGGTCTGCAGAGTCAGTATGTGTGGGGAGGGGGGGTGAAGCGCTTTGGTCCCAAGGGGGGTGGGTAGAGCTTGGTTCTTAAGGCATGGTGGTTAAGGCCTCTGTGTCTGCAGCAGCACCCCTCGCTCCTAAGCACGTGGCCATGCAGCTTCTCCAAACTACCTGTTGCCCCAAGATGGCTCTGACTAACCTGTGGGGAGCAGAGGAGAGAGAGGCTGCGACCAATCAAGGTGGGCTGGGGGGTCTGTGCGCTTCGCCCCTCAGTTTCTCTCCTCTTCCTGGGGGGCAAGAGCATGAGATGGTTCAGCTGGCAGTGCTGGAGGGGAGCCAGGAGGAGCAGCCAGGTCCTCCCCCCCCAAGTGCTGACAGCCCTGGAGAGGGGCGGCAGAGGGTGGCTCCTCAGAAGCATGGCCTCCTGCCGCTCCTCCTTGTGTCACGGCCTGCAGTTGTCCACACAGTCCTGCCCACTCGAGAAGAGCTTGTAGATGCTGGCGAGGGGGAACATGACAAGCGCCCCCAGCAGAGAGCCCGCCTGGATGATGGCGCCACACCAGACCAGGGCGGCGTGGCCGGCCTCGTGCAGCAAGCTGCCAATCACCACCTTCAGGTAGGAGAAGAGGCCCATGAAGAGGATCCAGGAGATCACCTGCCAAGGAGAGAAGAAACCCTCAGCTGAAACAGCAACACCTGGACAGCTGGGGAGGGGAAGGCGGAGGACGCAGGGGGACTAAAAGGCTGTTGTGACTTGGGGATCGGAGCTCACCCTCGTTTTGGTGAACGGGGGGAGACTCGCCCTGGGGGCAACGCTGCGGCCACTGCAGCCTGACCTGGCCAGGAGCAGATCCTGCGGAAAAACGTGCAGGATCTGCTCCTGGCCAGAGGAAGGGCTCAGCAACCACAGCAGCAACAGCAGCTCCTCCTCCTTGGGGGAAGGACCAGCTTCCTCACTGCCTCCCCCTGTGCCCAGAGACCAACAGCTCAGCCATACTCACCACCAGAGCTACTCCTGCAGGGCTGCCCACCAGGGGAGGGCAGGGGCTGAGGGCCGCCAGCACCATCAGATAGGCTCCAAACACACACCCCACGGCAGAGATGATGCCCAGGCCCAGGGACGACCTGGCAAGAGGCAGAGAAGCAGGGAAGCACTTGAGATCTGGAGCTGCTGCAGAGAAGAGGGCTTGAACTCAAGCACCAAGTTACGCTCTCCCCGTCTCCAGGCGTTTGTTGGTGAAAGGGACACACGCTCCCGCCCCAAATTTCCCCCTGCAGTCAGGAGAAATCTCGCCAGAGCCTTTCCCCACTGAAACACTGGCCACATGCTGCCTCCTTGTGGTCCAGTGGGGCAGCATCGCCCTACAGAAACCATCAGTGGTGCTCCAAGAGCAACATCCAGTTGCTCCAAGAGTTTTCCTCTAACTTGGAGCAATTCCCCCATTTCAGGGCCGAACTGAAGCCTTGGGCAGGTGGGCATTTGAAGCAGGACTGCAGGGCAGCCCCCCCCCCCATCACAGCCCCAAGCCATCCCTCATCCCAGAGGTGGTGCAGGTCAAAGTGGGGAAATCTTGTGGGCCTTTTTCTCAACGCAGAACTCTAGTCACGGTATAGCATGACCAGATAATGCAGATAAGCAACTTCTAGCAGCTCTCATACCAGGAAGTGGGGTGTGTGTGTGTGTGTGAGAGAGAGAGAGAGAGAGAGAGAGAGAGGATCATTTGAACCAGAAAACTGTGTTGGGATTGTTGATACAATTGGTCCACGTCTTGATCAGCGCCCCTGCAACACCTGGGTTCTGTTCAGGGTTATCACACCAGCTGCCCCAAAGGGCCTTAGCAGGACTCCTCCTCTAAGGAATGTCTGTATGTGCAGAAGCCAAGGCTGCCTTCAGCAGCACTGGCAAGAGGGAGGGGGATTTGCTCAGAAGAGGAGATGAAGGGGACATGCTGTTTGGTTCAGAAGAGCTAGTGGATCTCTCTTGTATCTTCTAAGACCAGAAAAACTGCATTACAGTAAATTAGTTCACGATGTACCAGCACTTCTTAAAATGTAGCTAGGGTGTTTGTGCTTGTGCCATGAGACAAGGGATGAGAAACAGCGGCCCCCGTCCCAAGGGGAGCCCCCAGCCCAGCCTTTGCCCACCCACCTGCACAGCAGGAACATAGCGGTGAAGCAGGCCACGGGGTTGGCAATGTTGCTGAGCACCACGGAGAGGTGATAGGCCATGTTCCCGTAAGGCAAGCAGGAGTAGCTCTGCACGGAAGGCAGGACCCCGTTGGTCAGGGCGTTGGAGACCCCCAGCAGCACCAGCAGGTAAATGTTTCTTGCCGTCCAGAAGGCGGAAGCTGGTTGCTTGGGGGGCTCTCCGGCCGCGGCATCCTCTGCGCCATGCTTGGAGGCGGGCACGCTCTCGGACTGCAGCGGGAAAGACTCCTCCGTCTTCACGCTGTCCTGGGAAGAGCTCTTCTCCTCCGCAGGGCCGCTGCGGCTGTGCCAGAGCACCAGAGCCGCAAAGGCCAGCGCGGAGACGACCAGCAGGGCCAGGAGCATCCAGAAGTAGGTGGTGGCCGAGAAGTTCTCCTCCAGAAAGTGCGGCTGGGTGCCGTTGGTGCCGTTGCGGCACTCCAGCTGGCCCACGCCCTGGCCCAGGGCCAGCACGCAAGGGAGGAGGGCGCTGAGGCCCTGCCCAATGAAGAAGGTGCGGATGTAGAGCTGGGGAAACTGGTACATGAAGGGCAGGAAGGAGACGTTGGAGGTGCAGCACACCAGGGCCAGCAGGAAGGCCAGCACCAAGAAGGCCAGGCTGTGGGGCTCACCGGCCACCACCACGATGCGGTCCCAGAAGAAGGCCAGGAAGAAGGCCGCCACCACGGCCAGCAGCTGGATGCCGTGGATCAGCCAGCGCTCCTTCAGCCGCCCGGGGGCAAAGTGGTGAGCCAGGGTCACGCTCACGGGGCCCACGTTGCCCAGGGCAATCAGGACGGTCAGGTAGGCAGGCAGGTTCCAGCCTGGGAAGAAGAAGAAGAAGAAGAAGAAGAAGAAGAAGAAGAAGAAGAAGAAGCTCCATTAGGGACTTTCTGGGCGGCTCAGAAACTAGGTGACTTTGGCTATTGCATCCTCTCTCTGCAGCAGCTGAACTCTTGCTCTCCAGTCATTCATCAACTGACACACTTCTTGCCTCCTGCCCTGCTAGAACTCCGCAGAAGCCCAACCACGGCCATTCAAGGAGGCAGCACAAGGCCAGGACATTTGTAGCAACACGTGGAGAAACGTTCTCCTTTTCTGCTGGAATTACAGAACGTCCCCCGACCCGGCCACGAAGGGTCGAGCAAAGTAAGGGAGCAAGAAAGGCCTCCTTTGTCTCCCAGGCCCTGCGTCCCCCATGAGGGAGCAAGCGTGATGCCTCCACGCAGACGCCAGGCAGGGCAGCTTCTGCCCAGAACAAGGAGTTCTCACAAAGAAGGGCTTATCACAGGGAGCCTCCCTGCCTTACTTTGTTTTCTAAAGGAAAGCAGCATAATCCCCTCCCTTCCCCAGGCAAGGCGGCAAAGAACAGCCTCGTTTCATTGCAATCGCTGGGCTCAGCTTGCGAAGGAAGGAGGGGCTGCCGTGGAGACGTCTGAAGTCCCTCGGCCTCAGCGCTCGCTCCCCAAGGACCAGGAAGACAAGCGTCTCCCTGGAGCTCTTCAAGAGCCTGCTGGATGCGGTCAGTGACCCACCTAGACCAGCATCACAGTGGCCAGTCAGGTGCCCCAAAGGGAAACCAGGACCTGGGTGCAAGAGCAACTCTCCCTCCTGTGCTTTCCAGCCCTTGGGATTCAGAAGCATCACTGCCTCCGACTGTGGGGGCAGAGCAGAGACGTCCTGGCGAGGAGCCCCCCTTCGCCCTCTCCTCCGCAAGTTTGTCTCATTGTCTTCTAAAGCCAAATCGGTTGGTGGCCCCCACTGCCTCCTGTGGGAAGGAGTTCCACAAGTTTATGCACTGAATAAAAAAGTACTTGGATCTGTCCTCAATCACCCAACTATCAGCTTCTGTCAGGTGCGGGTGGTGGTTGCTCGTGAGGAACCAGGCAGGACTCCGACCTGGCGCTTACAGGTTTTATCGTGCAAACTCTTTACAGTGCAGATCTACCAAGTTCATGTCCATCTCAGTCACTTGCAGAATCCGGGAGTGACTCCTTCCGGCTTCTCCCCCAATGCAAGATATTCGGCACCCCAAGTCTCCTCCTCCCCTCCTTGCGTCTCACTCCTCTGTGCAAGCTGGGCGATGGAAGTGGCGTGCGTCCCTCCTGGCCTGCCTGGTGAGGTGAGGCGCTGGGGGTTCTCAGCAGCATCCTCAAGCCCTTTCCTTGCCTGGCTGGCCCCTTCCCTCTCTTCTCCACTGGAGGTGTGGCTTTTCCCACCACTGGAAGAGGAACTGCTCCTCAGGAGCTTTGGAGGCTCTCTGTATCCCAGCGGCCCCCCTGCCTCCCTCCCCTGTTCTGATGGCAGTCCCCTGACAGCTACCTTGGATGCCCACGAGTTACATGAAAAAGGGAGAAAACCTTTTCTCTATCCACTTTCTCCAGGCGTGCATAGTTTTCTAAGCTTCTATCGTCTTGTCTCTTACACACACACTGTTTGCATGTCTTTAAGAGGAGAAACCCGTCCCAAGTCTTATGGCTGGCATGGAGGCAGCCTCGGAGAGGGGCCGGCCCCTCACTCTGGACTTTTCAGAAGCATGGTAACAGCAGTTTCTGGTGCCTCTGAGCATCTGCAAGCGAGAAGCTGGCCACTTTTCCACAGGGGGAGAGGAGACACCCAGAACGTCAGCTTCCAGGTCCAGCCGAAGTGGGTGGGGCCCTGCCATATGCTTCCAGAGCCCAGCAGGGGCTGCAGCCTGTGGAGTCTCCCCAGCCAGGAGACCAAAGCCCCTCCCAAGGCCAGGAAAGAGGTGGCATTGTCTGGGCATACCCCTCCAGGCCCTCCTTCTTTGTCCTGCCCCTCAAGAGCTTGGCTGATCCCTCTGGTCCCTTCCCTCCCGCCAGAGGGGCCAGCCAGCCCCCAGCCCCTGCTCCTCACCTTCTGGCAGCAGTTTCACCACGACGGGGAGCTCCACCCACAGGGAGTTCACGGAGACCCAGGAGCCCATCCCAAAGAGGGCCACGAGGACGTGGGAGACGATGGCCCGGCTGCTCAGCGAGGCCGACATCCTCTTTGCCTGGGGAGAGAGAGGGAGGGAGGACAGACGACTCAGTGGGATCCTCACCTTCACCTGCAAAGGAATCCAAACTGCCCACATGCACCCCCGTATGCCACCCCGGCCTCGCTGGTCCCTCCCCTCCTTCTGTTCTCTCCTCACTGGCGAACACTAGAGCAGCCACCCCAAGAGGGATATATTGGAGCAGAACCACCACAGGAGGGCAGGTTCTGGTAACCTCTTGGCCAGATGACTGCAACACACCCTGGAAGATGACCCGGAAGCTGCAGGCAATGCAAGATGTGGCAGCCAAGATGCTGACAGGTGTCCCTGATCTTTAAGGATCTACAGCGACTGGCTGTTTGCTACCAGGGCCAATTTAAGGTGTTGATGCTGGAGTTTAAAGGCCTGTATGGCGGGCTGGGATGGAGTGCCTCTCCTCTAATCTGCTGACCTTCATGCCTTCAGGTCAGCAGCAGTGACCAACCAATATACCGTATTTTTTGCACCATAACACTCACTTTTTTCCTCCTAGAAAGTAAGGGGAAATGTCTGTGCGTGTTATGGAGGGAATGCCTATGGATGGCGGGGGGATCTGCTGCAGTCAGTGAGCAGAGGATCCATGGTTCCCCTTCCTTCCCTCCTCCGTGGCTCGCTTTGAAACAGCAAAGCGGGAGAAGAGCCACTGAGTGGGGAGGAGAGAGCCTGCTTCTTTAAAGGAGCAAAGAGGGAGAGGAGAGGAGCCACTTACACGAGTGTAAGCGGCTCCTGTCTGGTTGGTTCCTTTAAAGCAAGCAGGCTCTCAAAGCGGCTCACAATCTCCTTTCCCTTCCTCCCCCACAACAAACACTCTGTGAGGTGAGTGGGGCTGAGAGACTTCAGAGTAGTGTGACTAGCCCAAGGTCACCCAGCAGCTGCATGTGGAGGAGTGGGGAATCGAACCCGGTTCACCAAATTATGAGTCCACCGCTCTTAACCACTACACCACACTGACCAGGGTTCGAAACCCTGCTCCACCCTGAAGCTCACTGGCTGACCAGTCATTATCTCTTAGCCTAACCTGCCTCACAGGGTGATTGTGAGGATGAAATGGGCAGCAGGAGACCCATGCAGACCACCTTGAGCTCCCTGGGAGATAAAGGTGGTATGGAAATGAAACAAACAAACAAACAAACAAACAAGAAACACATCAGAACATGTAATGGGAGAACCTAGAGAGGGTGTGGATGTGAACAGTGGGGTATGAAGAAGAAGAAGAGTTTGGATTTGATATCCCGCCTTTCACTACCCGAAGGAGTCTCAAAGCGGCTCACAATCTCCTTTCCCTTCCTCCCCCACGACAAACACTCTGTGAGGTGAGTGGGGCTGAGAGGCTTCAGAGAAGTGTGACTGGCCCAAGGTCACCCAGCAGCTGCATGTGGAGGAGCAGAGGAGCGAACCCTGTTCCCCAGATTACGAGACTACCGCTCTTAACCACTACACCACACTGGCTCTGGTTATAAATGGAATGGCTAAATCTGGTGGCCTCGGCCAGGCTGGCTGGGGCTGGAGGGAGCTGCGCTCCAAAACACTTGAAGGGCATCAGGCTGGGGAAGGAAGATTTAGGCAGCGTTTCTCAAACTTGGGTCTCTAGCTGTTGCTGGACTACAACTCCCATCATGCCTCACTAGCAGGACCATTGGTTGGCCATGATGGGAGTTGTAGTCCAACAACAGCTGGAGACCCAAGTTTGAGAAGCACTGGTTTAGAGTGCAAGCTCCTTGGGGCAGAGCCTCCCCCCCCCAAGCACACAGCTTTACGCTGCAGTAAAGCACCATGGGGCAGGGAGGGCACTGTGTGAATCCCTCCTGCCTGCTTGCACATAGGATACTCAGAGGCCTGCAGAATGCCTGGCAGGGCGCACTATGCCCTGCTTCAGGAAGCACGCGCGAGGCTGCTCCGTGGGGACAACTGACTTTTGGAACCAAGAGGAATGGAAAGTCCAGAGCAACGCAGCTTTTACCTTGAGTGAAGACAGCCAGTCCGGAAATCTGAAGCAGGGTTGTATCTTGCAGCATAAGCAATGCCAGGAGACTTTATGGGACAAGACTAGCCATCCCTAGAGGGAGGGGAGGAAATGCACCTCTATTTAATCAGAGGCCCAATGCGCAGATGATGAGAGGAAGCCTTTTTAAGCAGAGCCAGAGCCTTGGCCTATCTAGTCTGAGGACATCCAGTTTGGCAGTGGCCCCACCAGGGCTGAGAGACTTCGGCAGCGCCTCCTCTCCTCTCCAACTCATTTTAAAACTGGGGGCTGAATGTGGTGCTTGCTGCATGCAGGAAGGATTCCCAAGTTTCTGCACCCAAGATGAATCAAGCAAAGAAATGCAATTTAGACAAGAATTCTCTCTTGCCTGCGGCTGCACTCTGAATCCAACATTAAGAGATGGCGGCGTATTCTACTTTTCAAGAGCAGTTGTTTGAAAGAGCAGAAGGCCACAACCAGAGTGATACTATAAAAACTCAGGTAGCCAAGATCTCCCTCCTTATCTGAGATTTTCCAGCAAGCAAAACATAAAATCGATACTAGAAGTAATCAGTATAAGACAATATAACACATTCTATACAGAAACCAAGCAAAACCACTGGAAACAAAAACCAGCTTCCAGTTAGTACTTCTGTCTTTCCAAATATGTTGCTGAATGTACACCACTTACCTTATTATTATTATTAAACAAAAGATGATGTGCTGGGAATCAGCTTCTGCGTAGAAAGAATCACAGACCGGCAGTTAGAGCCTCTCTCTTTCGTGTCCTTCCGTGGTCAGCGTGGGGGAAGATGAGGATGGCCACCTGGGCAAGAGGCTGCATGGACAGAGTAAGGAGGGGTCCGAGTCAGAGGACTGCTCTGAACTGTTGAGTCAGCTCTTGAAGGGGAAAAGAGGCTCAGTGGCTGCCTGGGAAAAGAGAAGCCGAGACCTTTGTGCCCACGAGAAAGGGCTCCTGTCCTCTGCTGCCTGGCTGGTCTGACCAGTTGGGTCACCCACGGCAATGAGCTGCTGCAAGGCCTCCAGTGAGTCGAAGGAGGCAGGCGGAAGATAGGAAGCTGCAGTATGTCTGGCTCAGTTATCTCGCCTACGCTGACTGGAAGCAATGGCTCTCCAGGATTTCAGGTTCGGCACTCTTGGTGGAGTGGAGGGCCTAGAGGAGGGAGGGCCACTGGGATTTGAAACTGGGACCTTCTGCATGCAAGGCAGAGATGCCCTGGTGCTGAGCTATGGCCCTTCCCCTTCCGGAAGGTGCCCTCATTGGTTGTTTTGTGCACCACCATGGTTTCTGGTTTTGATGTGTCCTCTTCCTCCAGTGAATTGCAATCCTGTGCGCCTCCCTGCCTTTCAGACACACACTCACACAAGTTTCCCCCTTGAATAATATTTAAAAAATAAGAACTGAGAAGGTGGCTTCACTTTTACCATAAGGTTGTAGTGATCAAACACCCTGCATTTAATAACAGGAGTGAAAAATTCATAGCTGAGAAGTTCCAAAAGACTCAGCTCATTTTAAGCCAAGGCTCTGCACGGAAATGCAGCACAAAACAGGGTTCTTTCCTGCCCACTGACACCCTGATTTGCCACCCCAATAAAACCTTACCTTTGAGGAGGGTGTGTAATCAGCAATGAAGAGACAAGAGGGGCGTTTCTTGACTTTCCTTATCTAGAAGTGATGCTCCTAAGCATCATTTTCTGACAAGGAGCATGAAATTGTAAATTCTCTGCCAAGGAGCATGACACTGCAGATTTCTCTGCAAGTCTATTCCATCCAACTGACTTGCAGCTAATGATCTGTTATGTATTTTGTAGTTACTTACATAAGTGGAAATCATTAAAGGTGTCTTACTTGGAAATATAACAGGCAGAGCAGTGGTTGCAGTGAACTTTACTTCTGAAATATGGCACTTAATGGTGTAACAAACTAAAGGGTAGAATTCCCCTTAATTACATGCATAGGCATCACTACAGGATATGCTAACATGCAATGACATGATGCACAATTAAGTTCAAACCCTCTAGGTTAACCTTGTAAATAAGCTCACAAACCTTACTAGCCGGATTTTTTTATTCACTAGACTGCTTGTGGCTGGCAGAGGAGGAAAACAGATAATAATTATTATTATTTCTACCCCGCTAGGTTTCCCCAGGCACTCTGGGCGGCTTTCAACAGAACATTAAAAACAGAACAAAACTTCAAGCATTAAAAACTTCCCTAAAGAGAGCTGCGTTTTGATGCTGGGTTTTCCTCCGACAACAACCTGCCTGGTTTGTGGGCAGAGGAAGGGCAGGGAGTTCCTTTCCTCCTCCATTTACTTGTCTGCATCCAATTCCTGGCTTCCAGGCTTCTGCTTAAAGACAAGGCGGCTGTAGGATTTGCCTAACCTGAGTGCAGGGGTTGGGAACCTGATCTGGTTGATAGGCGAGGGTCAGATTCAATGACCTGTGATTAAGAATTCAAGCATGGTGATTATCACGGGGCTTGCAAAGAGCCCAAAGAGCCCTGCTTGATGCTTTGAAAAGCCTCTGACCCGGTGGGCTTGAAGGCGCCACTATCAGCTGATGGGCTTCCAGCCTGCTTTGTGCAGTGACTGGCTGTGCTATCAAGGGGAACTTGATGAAAGTTGTGCGGAGGGTGGAAACAGTCTCGGGGGACAAACTGGGACCCACGTAAGACCATACCTGGCCTGGGGGCTGGAGGTTCCCCACCCCTGTTGGATGACATACTTCTGAATGAGTAAAAGACAGACAGACGAAACGGCTGGAAAGCAAGCAAGTGTAGATCTGAGTTTATATCACTTTGCCATGCACTCAGTATTCAATTTGACCTTAAAGGTCTGTGGCATCCTGAGTTCTGTCCTTAATGTCAGGAGGTTCCAGTTCTGTCTGCCAGGAAAGGCTATAGGATCTTGCAACTGGAGTTTCTCCTGCACTAACAGCCCCTTCCCCCAGCGTCCTGTGCGTACATGGAGAGGGAGGAACAGGACTAGCCATCCCCACTGGCTATAGCTTCAGACTTTTGCACGCAAAGTGGGAAGGTCTGAAGAGGGAAGTTATTGCATCAGAAATCCACTAGGGTTTCTGATGACCTGGGAGGATGACAAGCTGAACCTGCAGAGATCCTCGCTTCAGATCTCCCTTCTGTACGTGCAAAGCTTGGAGGTGGAGTTGGTTGAGAAGGGGTTAGGACCTGTGCATGCGGCCTCGCTCCTCCCACCACACGTTCTGAGAACATGTCAAGGCAAATGCTCCTACTCTCTGAATAAACTATGTTCCCTTCAGCCGAGGAGACGGGTTGCTAAAGAGAGACCGTTCCACCTGTTCTTGCAAAAGCAACGGTCGCAAAGGAAGCAAAATGTTCCCCTCAGTTTCCCCCCAACTTGAATAAGAAAAGCCCCCTCCGAACTTTACAAAAATACACGCTGGGATGTTAATGCCACCACTCCCATGTTGGCACAGGCCAATGTAATTCCCCTCAGTTTTCCATGATTGTTTACCGTTCCAGAACCACCACCTGTTCTCTGCCTAATCAGCACAGTGCTCTCCAAGTGATGTGTACCAGGCAGTATTAGAAATGGAGACACGAAAGCCAGGAGCTAAAGGGCACCTTAAACCAAGGTTAAGGACACCACAACGGAATGTCTAGGCGTGCATTTTTATAACAAGAATACACAGCTGAAATGAACTGCAGATAAAACATTGTGTTCATTTTTCACATGGGGTGGTCATTCCTCTGCCCACCCCCCTAATATTCCTAAGAGGGTCTCTTCTCCAGTCTTCAGAGAGGAGCTGGAAGTAGGGAGGCAGAAAAAGGTCCTCCTTTCCTTCCACTCTGCACTTTTACTATGGAATCTCAAGTGCAGTACTGCACCCAGAGCTCAGAAACTGCTTGCGCTAATTAAATTCCCTGTGGCAAAATGCGCCTAGAACAATGGGAGTTTCGGACCCTGGTACGAGACACACGGATTTGCAGATGAAAGCAGAGGAGGACCTTGGCCTGCTCAAAGAAGCCCCTTGTGCAGGGATAGCTGATGCTCCAGCACCGCTTCCCTTCACCAAAACAAGTTTGCCTTAGAAGGGAAAATGGCAGGCAGGCTGCCTCGTCTGCCATGGAGCAAGTTGCCTCCTGCCTGAAAGGAACAGAAATTGGGAGTATGTCCAATTCCATAACGGCACCACCAACATCTGCTCTCCCTGCCAAAATCCAGCCCCAACAGGCAAGAAGCTGCCCCCACCCCCACGGCACTTTTCAAATTTATTTCTGCACATTCTAGGGATGGGCCTCATCTGCATAAATAAGTTGCACAACGCTCTCTTGCATTCCTGCCTGAAACATTCCCAACTGCCAACGTCGAGGGAGGCAGAAAGAGAAGGGAAAGGGGGAAAAATTCCTTCCAGTAGCACCTTAGAGACCAACTAAGTTTGTTCGTGGTATGAGCTTTCGTGTGCATGCAAACTTCTTCAGATACACTGAAACAGAACCCTTATATATAGTGAGAGGGTGGGGAGGGGTATCACTCAGAAGGGTGGTGAGAATGGATGGTTGGCTGATAGGTGTGGTAAACCTGCTGACAACTTCTGTTTCAGTGTATCTGAAGAAGTGTGCATGCACACAAAAGCTCATACCAATAACAAACTTAGTTGGTCTCTAAGGCGCTACTGGAAGGAATGTTTTTATTTTGTTTCGACTACGGCAGACCAACACGGCTACCTACCTGTAACTGGAAAGAGAAGAGGCACAGAAACCTTACCTTCCACCAGTCTCAGGCGCAAACCCCTCTGGGAGACTGCGGAGGGAGAAGCATCACTTCTGAGGTCGGCCACCAAGGAGGACGGAAAGTTCAAGCGATGTCACAGCAACACCAGCTAACTTCTCCTGGGTCAAGGAACCTGGAAGCACAGAGCCTATCAGCAGCAGAATCGAAAGCCAGCATGTGCTGCTGGAATGAAGGTGGTGACCAGAGTCGAATTCCTGCTCAGCTTGATGGCCTTGGACAGGTCCCTGTCTCCTTCTGCACAAATGGTGGTCTTCCCGGTGTTGTTGGACTTCAACTCCCATCTGCCCCAGCTAGAACTGTCCACTGTCAGGTAGGAGTTGGAGCACATCATGGAGGGCCAAATATGTTCCTTATACTTGCCTTAAGAATAAGGCTAAGGTGCAAATGTAAGACGTAAGACCAAAAGGGTAACTCACTCTTTCAATGCATGTCCTTCTTCCCCTGCTCTCTCCTCCAGCCAAATCTTCATTGTGGGGTACTACAAAACAGAGGAGTTCTCATCAATCTCTCCAGATTCTCTCAATGCCCCCTGCAATTCTTACTTGCCACCTCCACCAAGCCATTAAGCTAATTTCTCTAATACCCTCAGCACCTAAATTGGGACATCCCTGCTCCCATCAGCCTTTCTCTGAACCAGGCAGCTGCAAGCTCCCCAGTAGCACAGCAGCAGACTTTGCTCCTCATCCCTTAAGAAGTTACTCATTGCCCTTTACAACTCCAAGTGAGAACTTTATCAAGAGCTTCCAAACAGGAAACGGAGTAAGTCTGCTGCAGCAAAAACAAAGAATATTTCTACACTTTGAAGTCTAAGAGGCACAACACAAGGGATGAAAGAAAAGGGCCTCCCGTGATTTAGCACCTGGGCAAAGAATAGGAAGCAGATGGTAGCAGTAAGCAGACAGGTCCCACAATGGAGGGAAGTAAGAAGCTGAGCCTCTAGTCTAGAGGACTTGTGCTTTTGAACTTGTATGTAACTTATCTGGAGCCAGGAGTGAGCAGCAGAGTGACCTAGTCTGTAGATAACAACAAATTACTCAGGATGGCAAAAGGCCAAGTGGCCTTCAGAGAGTCCCCAAAGCCCCTCTCCAAAGCGGCTGAATGGGCATTAAAAGGGCAAACACCCCCCAAACCCTTCGTGTACACAGTCCTGGGGTCTGAACAGGCAGTGACTGACCAGGAAAGAGATCACTGGTGGGTAACTCAATGAAAATGTCAATTTAATATGCAATAACTCAGGGTGAGGGAGAAGGAAAATTCTGTGCTCAGCGTTATCAGGAAAGGTACAGAAAACATGACGGCCAGAATCTTGGCTTTACACAAATCTACGGTGCAACCACACTGGGAATAATGTGTTCAGTTCTGGTCACATCTCAAAAAATGAATTGTAGATGCAGAAAAGGGCAGCCAGTGTGACCAAGGGCAAAGAACATCTTCCCTACTAGGAAAGAGTAAAGTGCTTGGCATGAGTGCCTCATGTTAGTTTAGAAAAGGAAAAAAAGGTTAAGGAAAGCCATGATGGCTTACAAAATTATGCACAGTGTAAAGAAGGCAGACAGGGACAGGTTTTCCTCCCTCTCTCATAATTTTAGAATTCAGGCCAGAAAAATTGATTTCAGAGCAGACAAAATCCAGAATTAAGTTATGGAACTCGGCGCCCTGAGAAGAGGCAATGGCTACAGGCTTAGGCAGCTTTGAAAGGGGATTAGACAAATTCACGGAGGGTGACAGAACTATTTCCAGCCATAAGCTGTTCTGTCTAAACAGAACCTCCATGTTCAGAGGAACTATACCACTGAATATCGATGACTGGGCTGTCAGGTGGGGAAAACAAACAGCCATTATTATTAATAATAATAATAATTACATTTCTACCCTGCCTGTCATGCCTGTTTGGCGGGTCCCTGAGGGACAAAGGGCGCCGCACCAGGCAGACTTTGCCTCTGATCCGGCCCTTCCCACGGCCTCCCTCCTGAAGGAACTTTCCGGGGCGCCTGTCCCGGCCTGACCCCGCGGGCTTCCTCCCGCTCCGGAGGGCAGGACCCGATCCCGGGGCTTCAGAAAGGAGATGGGGAAGCCCTTTCTGAGGGCCGGAGGGCTCTCCCGACGTCACGGGGAACCCCGCCGAGATTCGCCGGATGACCTCGAGGGGTCCCGGCCTGCCGGAAAGCGAAGCCTCTCCTCGCCTCCCCCGCTGCTGCGCCAAGGGGTCTCCTCAGAGGAGAGCCGCCCGAGTCTCCCGGCGGAGGCCCAACTCCCACCCCGGGGGAAGGTCGGTCTCGGGGGGGCGCGGGGGGAGTTGCGGGGAGGGGCCACTCGAGGGGGGGAGGGAGACCCCCGGGGGGGGCGAGCAGGCGCCGTTTGCCCGGGAAGGCGACTTACGGGCGACTCACGTGCTGCCGGCGGCGTCGGCGGCGACCGGGACGCAGCCTGGAGGCCCCGCCCCCCGCGGAAGCCCCGCCCCTTCCTCCGGGAGCCCCGCCCCGGCTGAGGGGACGCGGCGGAAGCCCCGCAGGCCAGGTAAGCGCGCGGCGGGCCTCCGCTCGGCCCCCGTCCCGGCATCCCCCGCGCCGACGTGCTCCTTCCCACAATGCCCAGCGGGCCCTGGGGGGGGCCCTTCCCTCCCGGCGGCCCACAATGCCCCGCGCCCACCCCCGCCTTCCCAGGCTCCTCCGCGCGCGCCTGGCCGGGCAGCGCAGCCGCCTTCCCACAATGCCCCGCGGCGCCTTGGCCTGGGTCGCTTTCTCAGGAGCAGCCCTCGTCCCTCCGCGGCTCTTTCCCAGCATCCCCTGCGCGCCCCTCAGCCCGGGCTGCCTTCCCACAATGCCCCGCGGCGCCCTTGACCAAGGAGCAGCTCCTCCTTCCCAGAGTCCTCCGGGCTCCCTTGGTCCATATCTGAGGGGCTGCGGGGAACAAAACCTGCCCTTTTCCCCTTAGGGGGCGTCCAAGAGGCCCTGTGGAGGCCTGACGTGGGTTCCCTATTGGTAGGAGAAAAGAACAGAGGCCAAGCAGAGAATAGTGAGAAGCAGAGCAGCCAGTAAGCCGGATCTTTATTGAGCTGTTGCAACAGGGACCTCACTCACCACACGCAGGAAGAAGAAGAAGAAGGAGAAGAGTTTTGGATTTGATATCCTGCTTTATCACTACCCGAAGGAGTCTCAAAGCGGCTCACATTCTCCTTTTCCTTCCTCCCCCACAACAAACACTCTGTGAGGTGAGTGGGGCTGAGAGACTTCAGAGAAGTGTGACTGGCCAAGGTCACCCAGCAGCTGCAGGTGGAGGAGCGGGGAAGCAAACCCAGTTCACCAGATTACAAGTCTATCGCTCTTAACCACCACACCACACTGGCTCTCCAGGAGGGAGAGGAACCCAGAACAATGGCGCACAAGGCCTTGTATAGACTTTTGAAATTGCCACCCTGTAGTTCAAGACCACTCCTCCATACATCATACATACATCACAGAAAAGGCGGTCTACAACAGAAATTTGAGTGTTGTTGTTTTTCCTGTCTGGCAGGTTTTCTGATAATGCCTTATCTGATTGCCTGGTGATTACCCACTTCCTGAGACAATGGGAAGGTTCCCACACCCCCTCCATCCTTTTATGAACACTTATTTATTTAAGGTCATATATATATGACCTTAAAATTCTTATAACAGGGCCAAACTCTCCAGCACCTGGCTCCCTTGGCGGCTGCGATTTCCCCAGCCAAAGCAAGAAGAGGCTGAGCGTTGATGGCTGGGCACCAGGGGGAGGAAGAAGAGGGTCCTTGAGCTACTCTCTCATGCCCTATAGGCAATTTTTAAAATATTATTATTATTATTATTATTATTATTTATACCCCGCCCATTTGGCTGGGTTTCCCCAGCCACTCCATTGGCATTCGGCAGGAAAGGTGGCTCTGGAAGCCCGCTTGTGCCCTGGCAGCAGGAAGTCTGTAATCCTCAGTGGTTCAGGTGTGGCCATAATAAAGAAGGGGGTGGCTTCTTGCTCTAGGCAAGGCTGCCCAGAGTCAGACCTTAGACTTCCTTGAATGTAGAGAAGATTCTAGTTGCAAATAGGAGCTGTGAGGTGGAAGCCCCAGCTCAGCTGAGCCATAAGCTCACGATGTGGCCTTAAGCAACTGCCATGGACACGTGTGTGTTTGTGCGCACACACACAACATGGGAATAATGAGGCAGGCCTGCTTTATGACTTACTGAAATAGTACATTTCAAGGACTTGGGGGAAAAGAACTGTACAGTGTTACCTTTGGATACGAACGGGATCCATTCCGGAGCCCCATTCGCATCCTGAAGTAAACATAAGACGCATCTGCGCGGGTCGTGTTTCACCGCTTGCGCGCATGCGCGTGATGTCATTTTGAGTGCGCATGCGTGAACAATGAAAGCTGGAACTAACGTGCTCTGTTACTTCTGGGTCGCCGCAGAGCGCAACCCGAAAAAATACTTAACTTGAAGTTACTTCAACTCGAGGTATGACTGTATAACCACCAGGGGTATATAAATTCTGTTATCCCTTCTTGCCACAATGGTTGTTCTTTTACATTTCCCCAGGAAGAATTCACTGGACACCCCCTTATGAGCCACCATAAATGAGAAGGCCAGCATGGATGAGAAGCCTGGAGGGAGTGAGCTGTCTCCAGGGATGCCCCCCTCTTCTCTGAGACGGGTTCCCCGCAAGAGGGGGGCAGAAGTGAGTGGGAAGGCGGGGCATGCCGGCCAGGCCCCAGCAAAGAAGACGAAGAAGAAGAAGGCGGCTCGCAAAGCCCCGCGGAGAGTTGCCCCTCATTACCTTGTGCACGAGACGGACAATGACATGCTGCTGATAGTTTCCAACGTGGAGGAGGCACGACAGCGGCCGCTCCGGAAAGTGCCCAAGAAGAAAGGGAAGCAGAAGCAGCAGCAGAAGAAGAAGGGACTGAAGAAGCAGGCAACGCACGGGAGGAAACGCGTAAAAGAAGAGACTTTGGGAAACCGGCATGTGGCTGCTGAGGATCAAGGAGAAGAAAGCAAGGCCTTCCCCCTCAGCACCCAGCCAGCAAGTGGAAGTTCCTGGGGCGAGTGCCTCCCGGTGGAGATCCTGGTCCAGATATTCCACCATGTTGTGGCATCGGAAGGCTCAGTGCCGTTCCTCTGTAGGTAAATGGAGCACTGGGGCCACAGCCAAGGGGTGGGAAAGCATCTTGCCTGAGGAGAAGCAAGAGATCCCACAGAGCAGCCTTTGTCAACCTGGTGCTGGCCTCGTGGTGTGGCCTGTGCTGTGCGGGCTGGGACTGATGGGAGTTGTAGTCCCAAACATCTGGAGGGCACCAGCTTGGCAAAGGCAGCCATAGAGCATGTATTATTTTGCCAGATTACTCACAGTGAGTACCTGTAATGCGCAGTGGCCCTGTGAGACGTGACAGTCATTGCTGGTTTTCTCTCTAGGGTGGCCCGCGTGTGCCGTCTCTGGTATGGAGCAGCTTCCAACCCTGTGCTTTGGCAGAAGGTGACTGTTGGCCACTGCTGGGTTGCCCCAGGCCAGAAACATTCTGTTCTAGAGAAGAAAGTCCTGGACACAATGGGGTGGCTGGTTGCCAACCGGTGAGTATTTGCTTTTCTTTGTGGGGGATGCAGTCTTTGTATGTGAGGAGCATAAGTCACCTGCCGGATTTCACCCCCTTTTCTTTGGCAGTGACTCTGTGGCTTCCCTAGCTGTCTCCCTGCTCCTCTGGAGCCTATATGCAGCAGGTCCGGAACGCGGAATCATTTTATGCGCTTGCTCCTTGCAGGTTTTCTCACCTCCGAGACTTTGCTCTTTGCCACTGGAAAAGCCACGTGCCTTTTGTCCTGAAGGTGGGTGAGGCTACTGCAATCTTATGCCTTTTTAAAGGTAAAGGTAAAGGGACCCCTGACCATTAGGTCCAGTCGTGGCCAACTATGGGGTTGCGGCGCTTATCTCACTTTATTGGCTGAGGGAGCCAGTGTACAGCTTCTGGGTCATGTGGCCAGCATGACTAAGCTGCTTCTGGAGAAACCAGAGCAGTGCACAGAAACGCCGTTTATCTTCCCGCCGGAGCGGTATCTATTTATCTACCTGCACTTTGATGTGTTTTCGAACTGCTAGGTTGGCAGGAGCTGGGACAGAGCAACAGGAGCTCACCCCGTCACGGGGATTCGAACCGGTGACCATCTGATCGGCAAGCCCTAGGCTCTGCGGTTTAACCCACAGTGCCACCCGCATCCTTTTTACTGGCATGCAAAAACCCGAATTTTGGAAGTGGGCAAAAGATGCAAAACAAGACAACTGCTACCGTTTTGTTTAATTTTTGTGATCTAGTGCTGTGTTTTTCCGTAATGTATAGAGCACATTCATGCCGGAGGCAAGGTTAATGTGTTCTTACAATGTAGAACACCTTGACACCTGAGGCAAGGTATCTTCTGTCAACTAATCTCCCTTTCCTGTCCGGGACTATTTAGGCAATTGGCAAATCCTGCCCACTCCTTGCATCTCTCAAGCTGTCCCATTGCCGTGGGGTGACCACGGAGTCTCTGTGCACACTGGCCGGATGCTGCCCGCAACTGGAAAGCCTGAACTTGCAGAATTCTCAGGTGAATGGTGGCTGTGCTGCAAGGTAGTGTCTCACGGAGAGGGCAGAATTCCTGGATTCCGCTGGCTTGAACCCGGATCCCACTGCCTTCTCTTGTAGATGTTCAGCTGCAGATTGGTTGCAATATTGAGTTTCATAACTGATATCTCTCTTCTGTGTTTCCAGGTTGACCCTTCGGCCGTGGTCAGCTTTCTGGAAGCTGCTGGCTCTCGGATCCGCCATTTATGGCTAACGTACAGCAGCCGGCTGAATGCCATTTTTTCTGTGCTTTTGGTAAACAGCTGAAACCCCATGGAGGGATTGGCTCGTCACAGAATAACTATTGTAAACAATCTTGAATCTCTGGCTGGGGAGCAATCCTCCCTGAGGGGGCAGCTCACAAATGATGGAGTGGACGCATAGTGCATTTAGTTCAGCCCCCTGGGACTCAGCGCAGGACATGCAGAACTGAAACACCCCCAGCAGATGCAATCCTTAGGCTGCGCTTGAAAACCTTTCCATTTTTTGGAAATAAAGTGCTTTGCAGTCTCTCGTTCACTTTTGCTCCTAAGGTTAGGGTTGGAGAGAGAGTGTGGTCCAAGGGGTAGAGCCTTGGATCTGGAAGAACCAAGGTAATAAATAGAATTGCTTATCCAATGGACTCTCAGGCTCATGTTGCATTTGTCATGTGCCTCTCTTCCTGGGTGGCCAACTCCATAGAGTTGTAAAGACAGGTGAGGGGCGCAATGTGCACAAAAACTTTGCCCGTTAGGAGTATTGTATAAAAATGTAATGATTTTAATGATGTGTAGTTCAAGTACTGCAGCTCACATCCAAAAAGGAAGTCTCTTAAGGACTACACTCTGGAGGTTTTGTGGTGCATATTTTTTCAGTTTGTTCAGCTTGAGGATGTGAAAAAGATCCTAGGAAAGTTTGAGGCAAACCACCCGAATGCTTGACTCTTGTCCACCCTAGCAGCTTAAAGCATTTAGTTTATCCAAGCCCCCCTCCCATGAACTTGTCAATGGAAACACTGGGTGTAAATGTATTTATTCTTAAACTGGGAATTGGGGGGGGGGGGCAGAGGCTGCATCTCCCATCAACCCTAACCATTGGCCATCTGGCTGAAGCCAATGGGAGTTGGATGTCCAACATCTGGTGTGCCACGAGTTAAATAAAAAGGTGCCAGAATGGGATTGACTAAATGGGTTCACAAGGTAGGAAATGTCTCTTTATCATAAGGGGAGGTACCGGAGAAGAAAGTTGTGAACCCTTATTCTTTTTGAGCTGCATTGGCTCACAGTCAGTTTCCGGCCCCAGTTCAAAATGCTGTTTTTTACTTCTAATCATGTACAACCTCCGGAATGAATTAAGTTCGTAACTAGAGGTACCACTGTATTAAGAACAGCGTTGGCTCAGGGTGTCTGAAGGAACACTTCCTGGCATATGGTAGTAGTAGTAGTAGTAATAATAATAATAATAATAATTTATTATTTATACCCCGCCCATCTGGCTGGGTTTCCCCAGCCATTCTGGGCGGCTTCCAACAGAACACTAAAATACAATAACCTATTAAACATTAAAAGCTTCCCTAAACAGGGCTGCCTTCAGATGTTATTTTTCTCTTTGACATCTGGTGGGAGGGCGTTCCACACAGCAGGTGCCACTACCGAAAAAGCCCTCTGCCTGGTTCCCTGTAACTTGGCTTCTTGCAAGGAGGGAACCGCCAGAAGGCCCTCGGCGCTGGACCTCTGTGTCCAGGCAGAATGATGGGGTGGAGACACTCCTTCAGGTCTACTGGGCCAAGGCTCTTTAGGGCTTTAAAGGTCAGCACCAACACTTTGAATTGTGCTCAGAAACATACTGGGAGCCAGTGTAGGTCTTTCAAGACCGGTGTTATATGGTCTCGGCGGCCGCTCCCAGTCACCAGTCTGGCTGGCGCATTCTGGATTAGTTGTAGTTTCCGGGTCTCCTTCAAAGGTAGCCCCACGTAGAGCGCATTGCAGTAGTCCAAGCAAGACTGATCACCAGCTGAGATCTTTAGAGAAAGCTTGACTTCATACCCCACTGTTGTCTGAGGCTAGGCTGGTGGGCATGCAGGATCAGACCTTCTCACAGAATCTAGGTTTTAACTAGTCCTGCTGGATCCCAGGGCCATTTTCGGTTGTCATTTATATCTGACTTTTCTTTCCAGAATGGCAGCTGCCCAGAACTGCAGCTTCTAGAGGTGAACACAGAGATAGAGCAAAGTACGCAGCACTTCCAGCTTCCAATTGAGCAGCTTCAAGTAGCTTGTCCACAGCTGCAGGTGTGTGTGGATTAACTGGGGTTGTGGGGCTGCCTTCTCTTATTCTGAGATGGGTAACAGGGAGACCTTGGAGCACCCCACAGTCGCCTGACCTTGACTCCCTTGGGTTCAGGTCGGGGGTCACAAGCAAGAGACTTCAGCCAGAACAGGGAAATACCTCTGTGTGGTTTGTGAGTGAGTGAATGGTTTGATAATGTGCAGCAGAGAGTCTTTGCTTTGTGGTGTGGAGAGGCAAGTGGGGGGGTCTCTCTCCCCCCCTTCCAATTATCCGGTAACAGATGGCATGGCTTGGCTTCCTTCTTGAGTCACCTGGAGTTTTTAACCACTCCACAGATGCACGGTGGGTGTGGCTTTATTTGTTGGTATGTCTGAGAGAGGAACTCACGGGGGAAGATTCTCCCTCGGGGCAGGGATTTGGGTTTGGTGTCTCCTTGCCCTGTGGCTGATGAGTAATTCAGAGCTCAGGGCTGCCCTCCTGACCCTCCTGTTCTGCTTCTTCCTTCCAGGTCTTGCGCTTGCTCAACCTCATCTGCTATCCAAAGCCCATTCCCCGCTCGGCTCCCACTTCCCCTGGCTTCCCGCAGCTGCAGGAGCTGTGCCTGGCCACAACCTCTTTCTCCTTCGTCGACGACAGCATGCTGAAACGGATCCTGTGCACTTCGAGCCGACTCCGTGTGCTCGACCTGCGCGGCTGCTTCCGTGTCACCCCCAAGGGGTTGGAGCTGCTGCCCTGTCCAGGTGGGTGTGGAAGGATCTGTTGCCTCTGTGTTTTCTAGGCCACTTTCTGGGCAGCCTAATTATCATCATCCCATCACTCATGCTCATACTTACCTTAGTTGGCAAATCTGCTTGTTTAAAGCAAGACCTGGCTCAGTCATTTATAACCTGCGTGTTGGGACTCCTCCTTTTAGGAGCTCCCTTATGCTGAGTTGAGTCATTACCTAATACAGTGGTACCTCAGGTTAAGTACTTAATTCGTTCCGGAGGTCCATTCTTAACCTGAAACTGTTCTTAACCTGAAGCACCACTTTAGCTAATGGGGCCTCCTGCTGCCGCCAGAGCAGGATTTCTGTTCTCATCCTGAAGCAAAGTTCTTAACCTGAAGCACTATTTCTGGGTTAGCGGAGTCTGTAACCTGAAGCGTATGTAACCCGAGGTACCACTGTACTGCTGGGCTGCTGCCTGAGGGAATAAGGTCTCCTCTTCAATATGGGTGCCATGCTTGTGTAGGAAGCTGGGCCCTCCCCTTCTGTGGGCATTATCTCTGTGCAGCCATTCTGTCAGGCATCTATTCCCCCAAAAGACCTGAGGGAGGGGAAGGGGGAGTTTGAATGCAAAACCACAGGGAAGTAAATTGTGTGTGTGGAGCACACAGCTCTGCTGTTGTCGTGTGTAGTCTTAGGCACATGAAGTTGAGACTACACAGATCTTGGGTGTAGGAAGGTCCTCTTGGCCACCTCATAAGGGGCCCTTAGCAGAGTTGTCCGGCCTGCAGTTTATGGCAAGAGGATGGTACATGGGATTTTTAGAAGTTATCTAAAACAGGACTGCCCCAGTCAAAAGCAGTGGCGGTAGCGATGATATCTGTTTCAGTGAAACATGGCTTTATCACTGGATAATGAGTATGGCCTTCCAACCCTGTTTGGTGTAAGATACATCCCCGTGGCGGTTGTATCATGTGATTTTATTATTTAATCATTGTATGTTTCCTTGTTGTCACTACGCTTATCCCTCCTGACACCAGATGTCTTCCGCAGACCTAGAGCAGCTCTACCTGGGCCTGTACTGTAGTGCCAGCCACCTGCACCTGCCCCTCCAAGGCAGCCCCCTCATCACCTGGAAGTGGAACCATAGCTTGAGAGAGCTGGATCTGACCGGGCAGAGCTTCAGCGAAAGTGATCTGGAGCAAGCAATGGCTGCCTTCACTCAGGGAGACAGCGCCAGAGGGGAGCCAGTCCTGCGCTCCCTCAACCTCACGGGAACCAAGGCTGCCCTCCATACAGTCAGGTGAGCCGCGGGGTTTCCCCCTGAGATCATCTTTCCCCCTCCTCCAACTAGGTCCCAACCCAGCTCTCTTCAACTCTTGAGGAAAACAATGTGGGGGCCACTTATATACTACTTGGGTGCTGCCTTCCTTAGAGGAACGGTGAGAATCTGTGGACAGAACCACTTCTGGGCTGTGTCTTGCTGCTGTTGAATATATCTATATAATTTAATATCCATAACCCTTCAAGCAAACAATTTCACTATGGCTTAAAACATACATCTTAATAATTTTTTAAAGAAAATAAAACAGCAATAGTCAAAAACAGTTTCATCACTATCTGGATCTTTGGGGAAATGAAAGCACCCTCTGTCTGGTGCTGAAAGGCAGCTGTGTAGATGACTGCCAATAGTACAAAAGCAGAGGCGGTGGATTTCTTCTGGTTTGTGTAGCATGGTTAGACCAAAAAGTAGCAAGTGCCACTCACAAAAGTAGCAAGTGCCACTCCTCTGCTGAATGTTGCTCCCTGCGGTGGCTTCGGTTTGCCTGGCAGGCAAGTCTACCTTGGGAATGCCCACACCCACTTCAGTCCATTGGCTTGAGCTCTAGGCCCGAATGCTGCAACCGGCAGAATTCTCTTGTTGGCAGGCCTGGCCCGAATAATGGCTGCTTTTCAGGCCAGCTTTCCCACCCACAAGCCCCCTGTCCCCGATGGGACGGAAGCCACATTCCTGAGTAGTTGGGAGGAACTTTGCACGGTTTTCACATTTATGGAATCTCTTGTTTTCAATCCATTTGAGACATTTTGGAAGGCATGTGCATCTTTCTCCAAGCTTTGGGTTGATCAGAGTTGTGGCCTTCAGGGGAAAAGCACAGGCATGTCAGCCCTTTGGAACCCTGTTGGTGTTTCTTCCTGTTTCTGACCTTCACATTACGAGTGGCCTTGTGATAATCTAATGTTTTGCCAATTCCCCACACCAGAAAGGTTGAGAAGGAGCTTAACATTGATCTCCTTTCCTTCCCCCCATAAGCACCCTGATTGCCAGCTGCCCTGCTCTCAGCTACCTCAACCTGTCATCCTGCCGCCATTTGCCACGGGGCATGAAGAAGGTGTACCGGGGTTACGGTGAAATCCGGCAGTGTTTGCAGCAGCTCCTGACCAGCTCGGAAGAGCCAGCCACACCAGGAGATGCCTCATAGCAGCTGCCTCTCCAGGAATACCGTAACAGGAGGATCAGTTCTGCCTCTCCTTGCCTCAGCAAGCCAAGTTCCTGTCCTTTTCAGCACCTACACCTTTCTCAAGGCAGGGGTCTTACACCTTTCTCAAGGCAGCAGAGGTGCAGGATCTGTCCCTTGCAAGGAGAAAAGAGACTGTGATGTTCTCGCTGCACTACTGGGAGGGGAAACATTCTACTTGCTTTGTCCCCACCTTTTTTGTAACTTATTTCTGTTGTCTTTTCTATTGTTTGTAGCTCCAAACTCTACCAGAATAAAAGAGTTTTTTAAAATTTGCACAGTGGGTGTGACTCTGTGTTCTCTCTGGGCCTGGGTTGTAGAAAGCTGGTTGCTCAAACAGGAGTTATCCAGCAACTTCCGGATGTTTTCTTATCCTTGCAGCTGGACCCCCTAAAAACACTTTGTCCAATCTAGACTAGGAAGATAAGGGGGAGCTGCTATTCGTAACATCTGGGGGAAGTTGCTGCCATTGAACGTTGACTTGTTTTGCCCACCCATGTCAGGGATGTGATTTAGAAGATCCTTTAGCGAGCTTTTAGTGTCATTGGCCCAGTCCTGTGGAACTCTCTCCTACTAGAGATTCAGTGAGTGCCTTCTGTGCCAACTTTCATATGCCTGCTGAAAGCTTTCCTGTTCTGCCAGGCCTGTCCTGTGCAGGCAATTAATATCATTCCACAATAGTCAATGGATGTCTGTTTTTATCTTCTTAACATGGCTTTTATTGTACTGGTTTATGTTTTACTGCTCTAAAGCGCTTTGATACGTATTTTTATGGCACAGTGGTATACAACTGTTTTAAATAAATAAATGAATGACATCCTGCTTTAACTCTAGCAAGCTTCCCATTCAGGTTGGTGAGAGTTGGTCTTATGTTCAGCTCTTGGGGAGGAGAAAGTGAAGTGGGAGGCACGGGGTGTGTGTGTGTGTGTTACTCCTTGAATTAAGCATGTTCCTGTGTGATTCTGCAGAGGGCAGCAGCTGTGGTCTTGTCTGCGCTGTAAGCCCGGTTTCCATGGGGATGAGGGATTCTGTTGGCCACCGTTGCTACGGAAGCTGTCCCATGACTGTCCCACACCTGCTGCAGGACCAGGTGGAAATAGGTGCACAGAAATAATTTGGGCACTGGTTGGTCCTGGTTTTTGGTCCTGGCTTTTCTTTAGCAACACCTTCTCTGAAAGACAGAGGCAGTCTTTATAAGGAAAGGAGGTCAGATTCTTAAGGGGTAAGTAAGAATCTGCAAAGGGGACGTGGGTGGCGCTGAAGGTTAAACCACAGAGCCTAGGACTTGCCGATCAGAAGGTTGGTGGTTCGAATCCCTGCGACGGGCTGAGCTCCCGTTGCTCAGTCCCTGCTCCTGCCAACCTAGCAGTTCGAAAGCACATCAAAGTGCAAGTAGATAAATAGGCACCGCTCCGGCGGAAAGGTAAACGGTGTTTCCCTGTGCTGCTCTGGTTTGCCAGAAGTGGCTGAGTCATGCTGGCCACATGACCTGGAAGCTGTACACCGGCTCCCTCGGCCAATAAAGCGAGATGAGCGCCCCAACCCCAGAGTCGGCCACGACTGGATCTAATGGTCAGGGGTCCCTTTACCTTTACCTTAAGAATCGGCAAATGCTTACCATTCAAAAAGGGCTGATAGGAGTTGCAGCCACAGTCTGTCCGGCACGTGACGAGGGTCCTCCCTCTTCTCCCCAGCAGTTCTTTTCCAGGAAGGAGAAAGTGGAGAGACACTCCCTTCAAGACCCAGCCGGATGGCCAAGGCTATACTCAAGGGCCCCCTGGTCCTCTGGCACTGCAGCTTTGCCAGCAGAGAGAAAAACCTGCCTGAGCTGCTCAAGGAGAACAAGTATTTCCCCTTCCAAGTGCAGCAGCCCAAAGGTGAGGAGCGAGGCCGTAGGAAGGCTTCTTGGGTCTTCTTGATTGTGCGGTTGGAGGACTGCCTGAGACGGGCCACCGTTATACTTGAAGTCTGCTCTAGCAACCATTGCACACATCGTAGGGAACCATCAAACGGTATCTGCCCCCACCCAAGCCTCCCCAGTGTTGGGAACTGCAGTCAAACATAACTGTGCATGAGGGCTAGTTCATGCATGAAGGAGTTAAGGCAACAGAGCCGTGTTCCTAGACTCAGCTAGGTCATGCCTTTCCTGTGAGGGAGGAAGTGAAAGTGCTTCTCTTCCTTTCTCACACTCTCTTCCAGCCATCAGAACAAAATTAAAAAATTCCTTCCAGCAGCACCTTAGAGACCAACTGTTTGGTATTGGTATGAGATTTCATGTGCATGCACACTTCTTCAGATTCATGCATGCACACCAAAGCTCATACCAATAACAAACTTAGTTGGTCTCTTAAAGTGCTACTGGAAGGAATTTTTCTTATTTTGTTTTGACTATGGCAGACCAACATGGCTACCTATCTCTTCCAGCCATGTCTGAACTTGCAGCAAGTTCAAATTGCATATTTGAAACTATCTTGTTCATTTTGCACCCAAGAGTAATCTGCCTGTGTTACCCATTGCTGCTGCATGGATCAGTGCTTTAATCAGACCTTTGGATTTAGTAAGGAAAGCCTTTAAACAAACTTAGCGCTGTGTGCCATTGCTACAGGGGTAGAGAGAGGGGACGTGTTTTAAGGCAGACTAAATGGGATATAGAGAAGGGTCTAATAACTCATATTTCACACTATGCTGCTGGTTAACTTAAGAGTGTTTTTAACCCTGCTGGGGGCTGTCTCCCCTTGAGAGTGTGCAAAGCCCCACATTTTGAATCCTGGCACCCAGCCAATTCTTTTGTTAATTTACCCACGCATGGGTCAGATCTACCGTATTTTTCGTCCCATAGGACGCTCCGTCCCATAGGACGCACCTAGTTTTTTTGGGGGGAAATAAAGGAAATTTTTTTCCCTTTATTTCCCCCCCAAAAGCAGGTCCAGGAAACCGAACCAGGTCGAGGAACAGCGGGGTGGCGGCGCTGCGCCTCCCTGCTGTCCCCCGAGCTTGTGGGGCTGGCCAATGTCTGCCTGGGGTGAAGGGCGCCCTGAAGCAGAGCGCCCCTCGCGCCAGGCAGCAGGCTGCTATCCGCAGCGTGGGGAGCGCTGCGGGGAACTCCTGGAGGGCTCCCCACGCTGCGGGTGTCTGCCTGGCGTGAGGGGCGCCCTGAAGCAGAGCGCCCCTCGCGCCAGGCAGCAGGCTGCTATCCGCAGTGTGGGGAGCGCTGCGGGGAACTCCTGGAGGGCTCCCCACGCTGCGGGTGTCTGCCTGGCATGAGGGGTGCCCTGAAGCAGAGCGCCCCTCGCGCCAGGCAGCAGGCTGCTATCCGCAGCGTGGGGAGCGCTGCGGGGAACTCCTGGAGGGCTCCCCACGCTGCGGGTGTCTGCCTGGCGTGAGGGGCGCCCTGAAGCAGAGCGCCCCTCGCGCCAGGCAGCAGGCTGCTATCCGCAGCGTGGGGAGCGCTGCGGGGAACTCCTGGAGGGCTCCCCACGCTGCGGGTGTCTGCCTGGCGTGAGGGGCGCCCTGAAGCAGAGCGCCCCTCGCGCCAGGCAGCAGGCTGCTATCCGCAGCGTGGGGAGCGCTGCAGGGAACTCCTGGAGGGCTCCCCACGCTGCGGGTGTCTGCCCGGCGCGAGGGGCGCTCTGCTTCAGGGCGCCCCACCCGCCGGGCGGCAGGCTGCTATCCGCAGCGTGGGGAGCCCTGCGGGGACCTCCCGCAGGGCTGCCTAGGGTGCGGACGTGTTCCCGAAGCGCCGGGCGCTCTGCTTTCAGGGCGCCCGACGCTCCGGGAAGGAGGCTGCTATCCGCAGCCTAGACATCCCTGCGGGACCTCCCGCAGGGCTGCCTAGGCTGCGGATGTCTTCCTGAAGCCTGGAGAGCGAGAGGGGTTGGTGCGCACCGACCCCTCTCGCTCTCCACGCTTCAGCGAAAGCCTGCATTCGCCCCATAGGACGCACCCAGATTTCCCCTTCATTTTTGGAGGGGAAAAAGTGCGTCCTATAGGGCGAAAAATACGGTATTTTCATCCCACAAACCCAGCCCTATTCCTGTCTCTGACACGGGAGAAGTCAGGAGAGGGAGCTATTCTCCGGAGTTACTCTCATGCAAGATGCATGTCTGGGGTTAGACAGGGAAACGTAGCTGCTTAAACGTCCGTGTTTCAGAATATCTTCATGATAGCAAGGGGGAGTCTGTGTCTTAGCTTGCTCACCCAAATAAAAAGGTGTCTAAACAGTTCTCCGCTGTTGCATGTTTTGTGTCATTGAAATTTCAATTTTATGTGCATCAGGAGCTCTAATTTTGTGTTCTGGGTGCTTCCCAGCTCTGGCCACGGGGTGCTGGGTTCTGTGGCCTGGGCTGAGGGAGGGAGGTTGGGGACTTTCAGCCCAGGGTGTGGTGGCCTGTAGCTCAGCTCCGCGGGGCTTAGTCCTGAATTTTGCCCTTTCTGCCTCCCCCCCTACAGTGTTTGTGATTGAATATTACAAGGACATGATCTGGAAAGGACTGGTGATTTTCCTGCTTTCTTTGGGGCTCAGCATACTTCACTTCAAGTCACCACGGGTAGGCACATGATTCTTGCCACTATTGAGAACCAGGTACCAACGAGATATTTTTGTCTTGCCGCAATTCTCCTGCTGTGGGAACACAGATTTCCCCTGAAAGTGTTGAGCTAGTCCCTTGGCCCCAAAGGGTCTGTGCGGCTTCCCTAACTCACATCCCTCCCTCGCTGCTCTCTTGACTTTGCCTTCTTTCTGTTGTCTCCCCTGACACCGCTTTGCAGTTGGGCACCAGCTAATTCCTCCATGAACTACCAGGTACATTCACAGAATCGAAGAAGAATATAAAAGGGAGTTGTCATGTAAGGCAGATCACCATTGCTCCAATAATAATAATAATAATAATAATAATAATAATAATAATAATAATAATAATAATAATTTATTATTTATACCCTGCCCATCTGGGTGAGTTTCCCCAGTGACTCTGGGCGGCTTCCAACGGAATATTAAAATACAATAGTCTATTAAGCATTAAAAGCTTCCCTAAACAGGGCTGCCTTCAGATGTCTTCCAAAAGCCTTTTTTTGCGTCTAGGGAACTGATGCAATGAAGTACACAGCCTCAACTGTGCTTCTTTTGTGAAGTTAAGGGTCCGCCTGTGTGTTTGTATGAAATTATTGTGCAAATTACCATAGTATTAGGAAGAGTTTGCTGGATGAGGCCAATGGCCCATCTAGTCCAGAATCCTGTTCTCCCTTCAATGAGGCCAAACTTAGATTCACAAAATGTTTAGGGGTATGCATACCCTGTGTACCCCCAGAAAAAAGCACAGGCTACGAGCCATCAAGAACCCCTTTTCTCCATTGAAAGCCACCCCAGTTTGTGGCCATCCCTGCCTCCAGTTTAACTCTGAAGGACTTGTTTTTATTCGCCCTGAATCTTCAGACATTCAGCTTCATCGTATGTCCACAGATTCTAGTGCTTCTGTATCAACTATATCCATGTCCTGCTTAATTTTATACATCTCAGTCATCACGACCTCTCTGGCTCACCTGACCTGTAAGCTCAGGATACAGACAGTACAAAACCCTGGGACACTGGGTTGAATTTTTCAACTTTCAAATTCCAAAAATTAGATATTTTGTTAAAATTAATATAATTTGATTTTGCTTGGTAAGTAAACGGTGCATAAAAGTGCATAGAAATAATAATAAAATGATTGCCAAGCGCTTGCATTTATTTTATTTTATTTATTTATAGCATTTCATGACATTTTCAGGAAGTAAAATTAACATTCATTTGTTTTCGGAAAGCAGTTGATGTGCTTTTTCATCAGATGTAGACTTACCGAGCTAAACGTTGTCCAATCACAAAAAGAATAGCAGATTTCAATTCCTAACACCCTAGAACATATTTTAAAGACCTGCCACTGAATAAATTGGCAAAAATTAGATTTCAACCCCTAAAATGACCCTCCCTACCCCCCCTATCCTGGCTTTTCACCTGCATTTTTTTGTGACTTTGTTAAGAGTTTGGGGTTTTGTTGAGCAGAGCGGGGTGCCCTGGCCTCCTCACCTGCTGCTGAACTCTCACGCCTGCAGAACTTGCCTTGAAGCTTTTTCCCCTGGGACTTCCCCTGCCCCCCCCGGGAGCAGGCTCCCTTGCTAGCTGGTCCCACATTTACCATATTTTTTGCTCTATAAGACTTACTTTTTCCCTCCTAAAAAGTAAGGGGAAATGTGTGTGCGTCTTATGGAGCGAATGCAGGCTGCGCAGCTATCCCAGAAGCCAGAACAGCAAGAGGGATTGCTGCTTTCACTGCGCATCGATCCCTCTTGCTGTTCTGGCTTCTGAGATTCAGAATTTTTTTTTTTCTTGTTTTCCTCCTCCAAAAACTAGGTGCGTCTTGTGGTCTGGTGCATCTTATAGAGCGAAAAATACGTATATGCCTAGCAGTGAGTGGAGCTGGTTGTCTTGGGGGTTCAGTTATAGTCATCAAAGCTGCAGAGAAGTTGGCCTGAGAGTCAGCAGTAGAAAAACAGGCCACACCCAAGCAAGCTCCACTCAGCCCATTTTGAGGCCAGTGTGAGGTCCATGGTGGCACACAACAGGTGCCACATTATGTCTGGAAAATGCCGTCCAACAGAGCGGTTCCTCATAGCAGTAAAGGCCCTCTGCAACCCTACAGAGAAAGGGAGCGTTGCAAAGAGAGTGCAAAGCTTTTTCACAGATAAGGTTGCTCCCATCCACTACTTATGTTGGTTTCATCAGGAGATGTCCCTGCTCAGTCCTTCTGAGCTGACTTCTCTCAGATCTCCCACATCTGCACAAGGGAATCGGCCAAGCTGAGGAGGAGATTCTCCAGGTGTTTTTTGGTGGGGGTGGAGAAAACAGATTGGCTGGACCAATATACCCCAACCTAGTGCCCTCTAGATGTTTCGTACTGCAATCCTCACCAGTCCCATTTGGCTCAGGCTTGACTGGAGTTGCGGTTGAAAACATCTGGACGAAACCAGGCTGGGGAACGCCGGTCCAGGTGAATACCTGGCTCTGAGGAGCAGCTGTAGGGCAGAGATTTTGCCTTCCAGTCCCCTGTTTTTGAGATTCCTGGAGGCAACGGGTTGACCCTGATGAGGAGCAGGGTTCTCCAGCTGATGGACCTCTTTCTAAGCTTCATTTCCCCCCTGGCACCCCTAACCTCCTCTGCCTGGACCCTTTGCTCTCCTTTCAGGGCACTCAAGACTTCACGGTTTTCTTTGTCTTTGGCATGTTGACCGGACTCTGGCTGTCCATCAGCAACATCCACAAGCGCCGGCTGATCATCAACCACATCAAGGAGGTCTACCAGTTCTACATCAAAGGCATCCTCTGGCAGGAGGGACCGCTGCATCAGATCTACGTGCGGCTCATAGCCCAGCCCGATGGTACCACCAGCATGGCGGGGGGTGGGCATGTAGAAGGCACCCTTGTCGCCTCCTCTGCTAAACTCCTCCTCCTCCTCTCCCATTACGTCCAGGCCTTCCCTCTTGAAATAGACCCAGAGTTGAGAGTGGATTTCATGCTCTTTATTCAGCTCATAGTGGTGAGGAGGAATGGAAGTTCCCCCAGAATGTCTGCCTTATATACATTATTTACACAATGGGCCCCACGTGATTGGCTAATTCCGGGATTCTCCCGTAGGCCAATCAGGTTGCTATTCTTAGACTTCACCTCACGTGGAGGAGGAAGTGAAGTTGTCATTCCACCATGTGAAACTGACCAGGCAACATGTCTGGGCTTGACTGCTTCAAGCCCTGACCGCATGCTCAGAAATAATTTCCTGTATTTTGTAAGCCCAAGGCTTATCATAGAATCATAGAATTGGAAGTGACCCTGAGGGTCATCCAGTCCAACCCGTTCCAATGCAGGGATCTCAGCTAAAGCATCCATGACAGATGGCTATTCAGCCTCTGCTTTAAAACCTTCAAGATAGGAGAATTCACAACCTGTCAAACAGCTCTTACTGCCAGAAAGTTCTTCCTGATGTTTGAAGAAGAGCCTCTGTTCTTCTTGCTGCTGCATGGAATAACACATGAATCTACCTTTAGAATTTGTAAGTAAAGCATTTAAACCAGGGGTCAGCAAACTTTTCCAGCAGGGGGCTGGTCCACTGTTCCTCAGACCTTGTGGGAGGCCGGATTATATTTTTTGGGGGAAATGAACGAATTCCTATGCCCCACAAATAACCCAGAGATGCATTTTAAATAAAAGGACACATTCTACTCATGTAAAAACACGCTGATTCCCGGACTGTCCGCAGGCCGGTTTGAGAAGGTGATTGGGCCACATCTGGCCCTCAGGCCTTCGTTTGCCTACCCATGATTTAAACCTACTAACGGTGTGGTCTGTTTATTGAGAGAGGGGTAGAGAGGGGGAGCCCTGTAAGCAGGATATTTAAAATGTCAAACAGCCTCTATTCCTCATGTTTCACTGCACTGCATGATACTGTGATTTTAATACTCTGCTGGGGTCTCTTTCTAAAGTGTGTATAGCCCCATACTTTGGACCTAGGGATCTAGTCAATTCTAGAGCCAGTGTGGTGTAGTGGTTAAGAGCGGTAGTCTTGTAATCTGGGAAACCGGGTTCGAGTCTCTGCTCCTCCACATGCAGCTGCTGGGTGACCTTGGGCCAGTCAGACTTCTGTGAAGTCTCTCAGCCCCACTCACCTCACAGAGTGTTTGTTGTGGGGGAGGAAGGGAAAGGAGAATGTTAGCCGCTTTGAGACTCCATAAAGGGAGTGAAAGGCGGGATATCAAATCCAAACTCTTCTTCTTCTTCTTCTTTTATTAATTACCCCACACAAGTGATTTACCGTATTTTTCACTCCATAAGACACACTTTTTTCTTCCTAAAAAGTAAGGGGAAATGTCTGTGCGTCTTATGGAGCGAATGTGTGGTCCCTGGAGCCGAATTGCCGAGGGGACAAAAGCAGATCATGCTTTTTTTTTTAAAGAGGGAAATGGGTGTTGAAACAAAGCCACTAATCAGCAAGTGATCGGGGAGGGAGATAAGGGACACTAGCAATAAAGGAGGCTGCCTGGGAGGGGGGAGGTAAAGACAGTGAACTTGCAAGGAGAGGAGACAGGAAGACTAAGGCAATGAGGAGAGAAATTAGAAGAAAAGGATGAGCAAAAAACTGCTCCAGCTGAGGAAAAGACACTAAGGCAAACAAGAGGGAAGGGGGGGTTGAAAGGAAGCAGCTGATCAGTAAGCAATCGGGGAGGGAAATAAGGGAGGCTAGCAATAAAGGAGGCTGCCTGGAGGGGGGAGGTTCATGGATCCTCAGGATTTTTGCACTGGGTCACTCCAAATTCACCATCAGATCACATAGCATGTCCATGGCTACAGCCTGCACCATAAAAATCACGCACCCACTGTTTTGTTCAGAATATTTTTTTCCCTTGTTTTCCTCCTCTTAAAAACTAGGTGCGTCTTATGGTCAGGTGTGTCTTATGGAGCGAAAAATATGGTACATCAATCTATTTTGCACCCTGGACCAGGAGAGCTCGGACACAGCAATGGCAGCCTCCATAGTAACACTCTGTTTCCTCCTCATTCTAGCCTACGGAAAACGCTACTACAGCCTCATTATCAATGGATACCGCCTGGAGGTGCTCACTCTGGCTGCACTGACGGACCAGTTTGAGGTATGGGGGTGGACCCTTACTGGGCCAGTTATGGGGCTCTGTGTCTTGACCGGATGCCTGGCAGATGGAGGACCAAAGGCCCAGCTTCACACAGGATATCTGATGCATTTATTGGCTTGATATACATGTAGATACTCTGCCTCCTCTCCTTATGGTTGGAGCACCTTCCAAAACAATCCGAATGGTAACTGCAGTGAATATGTTGGCCCTGCAGATTCCTGAACCTTAAAGGTTCTCCATTTCTTGGTCTCTGCCTCCAGGAAAGTGTAAAATATAACTAGCTAAAACCAGACTCACACAGCAACAATAATTCAAAACACAGCGAGTCCTTTCACTGGGCAAAAGCGTTTGACATAGCAAGATTTCCCAACTACAGCAGCAAACCCTAAAGACACTCCGAGTTGCTTGCCCACGATCCCAGGGATGGATCTAGCCTCCCCCATCTTCTGATCCCCCTGCAATGGGAGAAAAATCCCTACGCTGGGAGAAAAATCCAACGCTTTCTCACAAAGCTATGGGGCCACAAAGTTTCTCTAGGTTGTCGTCAACACACCACTAGCACCCGTTGCTTGACGTTCCTTTCCAGTATGATCTAAACCATCACGGGCGCTTCCGTTGTGATTCCTGCATTGCAGCGGGTTGGACTAGATGACCCTTGGGGTCTCTTCCAACTCTACCATTCTGTGATCTAGGGAGAGACATTGCACATGTGCCACCCGGTGGTTGGTTCTCGTGTGCATGTGTGCTTCGGTGTGTGCATGTTGATTTTTCTTTCCTTGTTCTTAAAGGGGGCGCTGCTCTTGTCGGGTCTCCTGAGTAGTTGAAGTGTAGATGGGTCCCACCAGGCAAAGCTCAGTGATAACAGCAAGAACCGTTGTTGAACTACATCCCTGGGAAACAGGGACAAAGCAACAGCTCATATACATTCCTGAAAGCCTGGGCCACGCCCACTCCCAAAGTGATTGGCTGTCTAAACTTCCAAGCTGCGAATCACGACTCAGAGTTCAAGGGCCAATGGCAGAGGCCCAAATCCTGAAATGCTCTGTGATTGGATATCATGTATCAGTTCAGAACACAGGAGCTCAGAACCCTTAGTCCAGACTCAAGCTCAGGAAAACACAGACCGCTGACTACATAACAGTCTAGTGGTACCTCCGGCTGCAGACGGGAACCGTTCTGGAGGTCCGGCCGGATCCTGAGGTTTTCACAACCGGAGAGACTGCTTCTGCGCACGTAAGCGTGGCATTAGAGTTCTTCTGCGCATGCACAAAAGCGGTCTATTGCTTCTGCGCATGCGTGTGCAGCAAAAACCTGGAAATATACTTCCAGGTTTGCCGCTTATGTATCCCGAAGTTTACGTAACCGGAGGTACAACTGTATTTATGATTGCATTCCAAATATAATTAACCCTCTCAGATAAGACCTACTATTTTACTGACCTCACCCCAATCCTGGGATCTAGACGTGGAATTCTAAGCACGAATGCCCACCTCTAGCCTCTGGTCATCCAGCATAAGCATCTGTGTGTGTGTGTGTGTGTGTGTGTGTGTGTGTGTATAGAAGGGGCAAGCCACATTTCTGAAGGGGGCAGACTTTGTCCCATATGTTAGATTTCTGAATGAGAAAGGGTGGTGTGTTTCACATTACCCTCCCCACTGAATCACGGAATCGTGGAATCGTAGAGCCATCTACTCCAACCCCCTGCAATGGTAATATTTTAGTTTTCTGTTACGTTGCTTTGACTGTATGCTCTATATTTGATTTCCTTCAGATTGCTTTATTTATGTTTTATTGATTTGATATGCTGTAAACCGCTTTGAGATTTTTCTTAAAAGTATAAAGCGGTATAGAAATTCAAAAAATCAAATCAAATAAATAAATGGACTGCTATTGGACCGCTATTTTATCTGAAGTCTACTCCTACTGCTTTTGACGGAGTTCACTTCCCAGCAGCTACCTTGTCTTCATCTCCACTTTTGGATCTGACTCCCATCTGCATGTAAAAAGGGCCTTTCTGTCAAGGAACCGCAGAGGTCCAGCAAAGGGGTAGTGAGAGTTAGGGGGCTCCCCCTGCTTCCCCCGCAGGCCTCAGGGGGCCCCTGGGGCTCACTGCCTGGCTCTCCCCACCTTTGAGACTTGGAGGGGTGAAAACAGGCTCCATGCTTCCAGGCCTGCTCAACCTGCCCCACCTTGCCTGTGTCTCCCCCCAGCTTCTCGATTCCGTGGGGCGCCGCATCGCCCGCAACCTCAACCTCAACTTCTTTGACTATGAGGATATCTCCACGCGTCACGTCATCAGACACTTTCCGCCGGAGAGGTACGACGACGACGATGACATGGACTACGGGGAGAACACGAGCGTGTGAGGGGAGCAGGCAGGGGTGGGTGGGTGCTTGGCTATTAAAGGTGGGCACTCTGTTCTGGGTGATGATTGTGTCCAAAGTGTGTCCTTTGCCAGGCTCTGCCTGGTTCCTTTCTTCTCTGTCCATCAGCAGAGGTCTTCTGAGCTGCTTTGTGTCTACGATGGCCCGGGTTCAATCCTGGGGAGATCTCCATGGAATGGGAGAAGGAGGGTGGGTGGCCCAAAGGAACTGGGAGGAATGGTTCCAGCATGACCAGACCCGAAAACCTCTTGGTGCTGGAGTGGTCCAAGAGGAGCTCCACCCAAATTCATCCTGAAAGCCTATCTGTTGCCCAGCTCCTAGTGGGTAAGAGCGGCGGACTCATAATCTGGGGAACCGGGTTCGCATCTCCGCTCCTCCACATGCAGCTGCTGGGTGACCTTGGGCCAGTCACACTTCTCTGAAGTCTCTCAGCCCCACTCACCTCACAGAGTGTTTGTTGTGGGGGAGGAAGGGAAAGGAGATTGTGAGCCGCTTTGAGACTCCTTAAGGGGAGTGAAAGGCGGGATATCAAATCCAAACTCTTCTTCTTCTTGAAGAGGAGCTTAACCCTTCCCTGTGGAGCTGCCAGTAAAGTCTGGCTCTCTGGTAGTTGCTGCTATTCCCGACTTTTGAAACTGAAATAGAAGAGTTTGGGTTTGACATCCCGCTTTATCGCTACCCGAAGGTGTCTCAAAGTGGCTCACAATCTCCTTTCCCTTCCTCTCCACAACAAACACTCTGTGAGGTGAGTGAGGCTGAGAGACTTCAGAGAAGTGTGAGTAGCCCAAGGTCACCCAGCAGCTGCATGTGGAGGAGCGGAGGCACGAACCTGGTTCACCAGATTACAAGTCTGCCGCTCTTAACCACTACATCACACTGGCTCTTTATTGTCACTTGTACATCTTGTATACAGTGAGATTCGAAGACCCCCCCCCCAGCTCTCTTAGTCTTAATTCCCCTCGTTTACTGACACGCACCCACCAAACCCAAAAGTCAGTTGCCCTGTTGTTATCTTTTCATTCAGCAGCTAACAGCCCACGGATAGAAGCTGTTCTTTACCCTGTTGGTGTGACTAATCCTGCTTCTATATCTTCTGCCCGAGGGCAGGAGATCAAGAAAGTGCCCGCCAGGGTGTGAATCTTCCCTGAGAATTTTCCTTACTCTCCTGAGGCAACGTTCTTCCGCTATTTCATCCAGCAGATTCACGGGACAGCCCATAATATCTTGTGCTGTATTCACCACCCTCTGTAGGCACTTCCTATCAGGTGATGTCAAACCAGCGTCCCACACCGTGATGCAGTAGGAAAGGACACTTTCTGTTGTGGACCGGTAGAAGGAGAGCATCAGATGTTGATTGACATTGTTGTTGTTTTTTTGCAATATTCTGAGGAGACGGAGTCTCTGTTGGGCTTTCTTAACCACCTGGGTTGTATTGATTTTCCAAGTAAGGTCTTCACTGAGATAAACTCCTAGGAATTTAAAGGAAGAGAGTCTCTCCACACAGCCCTCCCCGATGTACAGCGGGGCTAGTTCTCTCTTCTTCCAAAAGTCCAACACCATCTCCTTTGTCCTTTTTGGTCACCTAAAAAGGTAAAGGGACCCCTGACCATTAGGTCCAGTCATGACTGACTCTGGGGTTGCGGCGCTCATCTTGCTTTATTGGCCAAGGGAGCCGGCATACAGCTCCTGGGTCATGTGGCTAGCAGGACTAAGCCGCTTCTGGTGAACCAGAGCAGCGCACGGAAACACCGTTTACCTTCCCGCTGGAGTGGTACCTATTTATCTACTTGCACTTTGAGGTGCTTTTGAACTGCTAGGTTGGCAGGAGCAGGGACTGAGCAACGGGAGCTCACCCCATCGCAGGGATTTGAACCGCCGACCTTCTGATCTGCAAGTCCTAGGCTCTGTGGTTTAACCCACAGCACCACCTGCGTCCCTTTTTGGTCACCTACAGCCCCCCAAACAAGGAGACAAGCTGGGGGTGCAGCAAATGAATTGATTTTTAAACCAGGCTCTAAGCCAGGGCGCTCTACAATGCTCAGTTCAGCCTTCCCACAACTCTCTGGGGGAAATCAGGGCTTGATTCCCGCCGCCTTTTCCCACTCCGAAGCATCCTGCTCATTTCGCTAATGTGAATGCCAAACTTTCAGTAGCTTGAATTCCAAGCCTCAGTCTGAACCCAGGTGTGCTTGCTTGCGTGCGGATTTCAGAACCCAGTTGCACCCATTTCAGCGGTCCAGATGGTGGGACTTTTCTTGGGCTCCAACTCCCATCGTCCTCCCTGAGCGCTGGCCAGGCTGCCATGGGCTGATGGAAGTTGTAGCCCTGCACCAACCGGCGCGCCACAGCTGGACCCCAACCCTGCAGCCTCGTTGAGTGTTCTCTCTCCTTACTCTCCTGTTGCCCCCCTTCGCCCACTAGATGGCGCTCCTTGACTTTGACTCGGGGCCTCTGCTGAGCCTCTGGCTGCAGCACTGAGAATTTGGGAAAGTTCCTTGCTGGCTCCCCAGCCCGGCTCCTTCCTTCCTCCCAGCAGAAGGCAGGGACCAGCCAAGGGCGGGCGGGCAGGGACGGGGGCTGTGCAGAGGCTCCGGGCATAGGGGACTTGGCTTTGGGCGAGGGTGGAGGGGAAGGGGGCTTTAGGAGAGAGGGGCTAGAGAGGGGCAACTTTCTCTTTCTGCGCGTCGTGGGGGGTGTCCCTGTGGCCGCCTGCGCACCTTCCAGAGGCGCCTGCTCAGCTCTCCCACTGCGGCCCACATTGCAGCAGCACTGAATCGCATCTCCTCCCCGCGCGCGCTGCTGCAGCGTGTCCTCCAAGCGCCTCTGCCTTGCCAGCTGCAGTCCCAAAACCGCGCCGCTTTGCACAGAGAACTGTAGAGTCGGAAGGAGGAGGAGGAGGAGGGGGGACCGAAAGGGACACCTAGCCCAGCCCCCGACACATGTGCGCCATGCTTAAAAATTGTGGGAAACGAGAGCGGGTGGGAGGCAGGATTAAACGAGTTACTGAAGGTTGGGACCCGGAGAGGGGCACGGGAGGGCTTGTTGAAAATGCTAAAATGCAGCCTGCGGAGGCTGTGGATGTGCTCAGAGCAGTGGTGGGGCTCTTGAACTTTCCCTCTGCAGCTTAGATACCCTAAACAACACCCCCCCCTCCCCAGTTAATGTTCTCCTTGCACCGGAGCAGGGCATGAGCCCACCCACGGGCCATTTCTCCGGCTGGTGGTTTGCGGGAAACAGGTCTGGGAGCAGCCGCCCAAGGTGGACCCCACTGGAGAGGGTATTCCGTTAGTAGGGAGCCCCCCCCCCAAACTCCCCTCAGAGGAGGCACCCAGAGGAAGGTCTCAGGTGAAGATAGGAAAGCCGGTTCCTACTGGGAGAGGAGCCCTGAAAGATCCCGGGGTCCTGATTCGTACCGGGCTTCTTAGGTCAAAACCAGCACTTGAGTTGGGTTTGGCAACCTCCAGACAGCCAGCTCCGCTGTGCCAGGATTGGTGAAATAGGAGCTCATTGCCTTGAGCCTGCCTGTGATTGGGCGGCCACACTGCACACCACTTCCAACTTCCAAGGCAGCCCCACAGAAAGCGCATTGCAGGAATCCGACCTCAAGGTTACCAAAGCAAAGGTGGCGGCTGCAGGCAGGTTGTCCCAGTCTAGGCAGCTTACGCTGCTGGAAGACCCTTTGCCCTACTGTGGACACCTGTGTCCCCAAACGACAGACAGGCTTATTCAGAGGATGAGCCCTCAGACTCGGAGAGTTTGGATGTACATGGAGCACAGGGGTTGGAGTTAGAAAACGGTGAACCTCCAAAAGGTCAGTCCATGTCCTAGCAAAGGTGGTGTCAAAGTTAACTCATTGAAAGACCCAGGAGCCCCACCTCCACCCCCTTCCTAGGAATCATTCCATGCACATAAGAACATAAGGAGAGCCTGCAGGATCAGGCCAATGGCCCATCTAGTCCAGCATCCTGTTCTCACAGTGGCCAACCAGATGCCTCAATGGGAAACCATTGTGGAAATGTTCAGGGATGCAGGAGAGGATATATTGTTTGATTACAGCCTTTCCAACTTGTGTAAATAAGTTCACAATTTAGCAGAGTAATATTCCCCATTTTAAATTCACAGCGGATGCGTTTGCTCAGACTCGCTAAAGCCTCTCTAATAACTGTTCTGGTATTTTTTCATTATTCTCTCATAAAAGATAAGACATGACACAGTCGTCTATAAAAGTATAAAAAGGTTTACTCACACATCATTCTGTTCACAATAGGATCCCAGAAGGCAGACTTAGCTTAGAAAAGTAACATACACCTGGAAACTATCTCATAAGGAGACAGCCCCTTTGTCCTCTCTTGGCTGGAGGCCAAGAGGGCATCTTTGGCTAAGCAGATGTTGCTTCTTTGATGCATGTAGTCAAAGAGAGAGAGATGGCTGCCCTGCCCTGTGCTTTTGTTGTTACCTGCACAGGTGAGGCCATACCCCCCTCTAGTCACATGCAGAGGAAGTCTGTCCCAGCCCAGAAGGAAACAGGAAGTTTACCTGCTGGCTGGACAAACATTCCTCCCTATGTGCAAACATGTTCACTCTAGGAATGTTGTACTTGACTGCTCTTGTGTTTCACATCCCACAACCAGCAAGCAGGATTCGATCATGAGGGCCCTCCTCCCTCCTTGGGGCCCCTTCCGACTCTTCCAATTCTCTGTTTCTGTGATTCATAAAAACCTAAGATTCCTCTTCTGGGGAACCAGCAAGCGGGACCTGAGCGCGAGAGCAACTCTCCGCTCCTGTGGTTTCCAGCAAGAGACATTTGAAAGCATGGCTGCCTCTGACTGTGAAAGCGTAGGAGAGCCATCCTGGCTAGGAGCCAACGGCAGTCCTCCTCCCCTCCGTGAATTTTTCCAGTCCAAGTTGGTGGCCATTCCTGCCTCCAGAGGGAGAGAGTTCCACAGGTTAACTGTGTGCCGTGTGAAGAAGGACCTCCTTTTCCCTGTCCTTGCTGTCTGCCTTCGAGGCCAAACCAAGGCCTTCAACATTCTAGTCCACAGGTAGGCAAACTAAGGCCTGGGGGCCAGATCCGGCCCAATCGCCTTCTAAATCTGGCCTGCGGATGGTCCGGGAATCAGTGTGTTTTTACCTGAGTAGAATGTGTCCTTTTATTTAAAACGCATTTCTGGATTATTTGTTGGGCATAGGAATTCATTCATATCCCCTCCCCCCAAATATAGTCTGGCCCCCCCCACAAGATCTGAGGGACAGTGGACCGGCCCCCTGCTGAAAAAGTTTGCTGACCCCTGTTCTAGTGCCCCATATCTTTGTGGCACTCCCAAGGAGAGGAGTCTCTCTCTGGACTCCTCCTTTCATTAGCCTTATCGCTGTGGCCACCTTCACCCATCCATCTTTCAACCCCTGCTCCCTGGGGTCAAGGGGGTGGGATCAGGCTTGGAGTTGTAGGGGTGTGTGTGTGTGTGTGTTTGTGTGTGTGCCTGGCCTCTCCTCCTTTCTCTGCTCTCCTGAGGGTGTGTGACTCCTGCCCAGGAGGTACAGCCATTGCCCCCCCATCATATCTCCATCACAGGGGAATGTAAAGGTAAAGGTAAAGGGACCCCTGAACATTAGGTCCAGTCGTGGCTGACTCTGGGGTTGCGGCGCTCATCTCGCTTTATTGGCCGAGGGAGCCGGCGTACAGCTTCCGGGTCATGTGGCCAGCATGACTAAGCTGCTTCTGGCGAACCAGAGCAGCGCACGGAAACGCCATTTACCTTCCCGCCAGAGCAGTACCTACTTTTCTACTTGCACTTTGACGTGCTTTCGAACTGCTAGGTGGGCAGGAGCAGGGACTGAGCCACGGGAGCTCACCCCATCGCGGGGATTCGAACCACCAAACTTCTGATCGGCAAGTCCTAGGCTCTGTGGTTTAATCCACAGCGCCACCTGCGTCCCATATCACAGGGGAATGAGTTGGAAGCAATTCTTGCCTGTGTGCAAAGCATTTTCAACAGAAGCCTCTTCCAGGAGGATCCATCTTGCCCGGAGCTCCCAGGACATCCAAACAACAGGAGAGTTTGGTATTTGCACCAGACCAGCAGGCCGCCTGCTCCAGCATCTTGTTTTCCCCCAGTGGCCAAGGAGATGCCCTTGGAAAGTCCACAGGGCATGAAGTCAGCAAACCTCCCCTCCCTTGTTTGCCTCCCTGCAACTACTGTCCAGAGGTAGACTATCTTGAACCATGGAGGGTCCATTTAGCTTGTCTTCGGGATTATTAATTCACGGCTAAAGATCCTTGAACAGAAAGTTCCCGGAATTTGCAACTCTGAAATGCTGAATTAAAAACCACAGGGTTTTTGTTCACCATTTCATGGCTAGAAGTTCGAAGGCCGGGGGGGGGGGGGCGGGGAGGACATTTGACCTTCAAACAGACTCAGCAGCAGGAACAAAGTGGTACGCTTTGCTAACACTTTTTTTAATTAAAAAAAAAAAACCCCTTCGGTTGCAGTTGCCACAACTTGGAGCACGGAATGCCATCAGATAAAAGTTATTTGTGTAAAATCTGCCATGCACTCAGTCAGTTGCCCTAAGTGAACCTGGAATCTAGTATTGTGAGCAGTGCTTTTTCTCTAGAAAAATATGTGCTGGTCCTCACACCATGAAGCTGTTACATTAAGTGTCACATTTTTAGCAACAAAAGAGGAGGTGCTGGTCCTGTGTACCCCTGAGTACCCCTGAAAAAAGGGACTGATTGGGACAGAGGGAGCAAAGCATCTTCTCCCGGTTTTCCCCGCTTGCAATGTCCTTTTCCTGCATCTCGGAGGGGTCTGTGGTGCTGCAGGGCATCCCAACCTTTTGGGGCCCCTGGACACATTTGCAAACACGAGGAGACAGGTGTGAGCACTATGTGCCCCCCCAAACCTTCCCCTACAGGTAACACCTGGATGCTTATTTCAAGCCTAATTTCAACTGGGGAGGGAGAGGGCAGGAAGGCATACCCTGTGGACGCCAGGGAAGACCTCTGCAAGTGGCTCACAGGTGCCTGGTTGGCATATGGGCCTGCTCGTGAGGAAATTTGGAGATGACGGACGCTGTAGTCCAAAGCATATGGAGGGCACCAGATGTTGTTGTTGTTGTTTTGCATTGTTTTATTGATTGCAGTCATTCCCTGCCATTTCCCCCAAGGAGCTCCCGGTGACGTGTGTTGTTGTTGTTTAGTCATTTAGTCGTGTCCGTCTCTTCGTGACCCCTGGACCAGAGCACGCCAGGCCCTCCTGTCTTCCACTGCCTCCCGCAGTTTGGTCAAACTCTTGCTGGTAGCTTCGAGAACACTGTCCCACCATCTCGTCCTCTGTCGTCCCCTTCTCTTTGTGCCCTCCATCTTTCCCAACATCAGGGTCTTTTCCAGTGAGTCTTCTCTTCTCATGAGGTGGCCAAAGTATTGGAGCCCCAGCTTCAGGATCTGTCCTTCCAGTGAGCACTCAGGGCTGATTTCTTTCAGAATGGATACGTTTGATCTTCTTGCAGTCCATGGGACTCTCCAGAGTCTCCTCCAGCACCATAATTCAAAAGCATCCATTCTTCGGCGATCAGCCTTCTTTATGGTCCAGCTCTCACTTCCATACATCACTACTGGGAAAACCAGAGCTTTGACTATACGGACCTTTGTTGGCAAGGTGATGTCTCTGCTTTTTAAGACGCTGTCTAGGTTGGTCATTGCTTTTCTCCCAAGAAGCAGTCGTCTTTTAATTTCGTGACTGCTGTCGCCATCTGCAGTGCGTGGCTCTCCCCATTTCATCAACACAACGACCCTGCAAGGTAGATGAGGCCGAGAGGCAGCGACTGGCCCTTCCACGAAGGCGCTCTCACTTCCAGCGACTCCAAAACCCCTCTTAGCATTTCCTGAGCCAGCCCACCAACCCACCCCCGGTTCTCCAGCACCCACAGGTTGCCCGGCACCCAGGAAAGCGGGCCCGACTGTGGGTGCCAGCCAGCAACGGGGGTGGGCTGGTCTGTGAGCCTTCACCCCTCTCCCTCCGAGCTCTGTCAGGCTCCCTGCAAACCCAGAGGAAATCCGCAGGGACTAGTAACCTGGCGGCTCTCCTGAAGTTGGGAAGCAAGGCGCTCCAACAGGGATGGCCTGATGAGCCCCCACTCCCGGCTTCCCGCCCCAGCCCACTCCTCCCACCGCAGCAGCAGCCGTGCTGGTGTGGCAGGCCATGTAATGGAGCCCCCCCCCCCGCCGTTCAGCTCCACGGCTGTGCGAGGCGACCCCCTTTAATTGCTTTTATAGAGTGAACAATGAAACAGACTCCATCCACAACTAATGAACTCTCCTTCTCTCCCCCTCTCCATCCCCGCCCCCCGCTGGGCGGGCGGCTGCCTGCGGCCTCCCCCGAGGGGGGGGGGGAAGAAGCTGATCTGTTTCTTTATTTACCGCTTCATTTGCGGCCAGTGACAAGGAGCGGAGCACAAAGGCGCGCACGGGGGGGGGGGGGGCAGGAGAGCTGCTTTGGGTCCTAGCGCCCAGCCCTCTGGCGCTCCCCCAGCCAGGCGTGCCGGGATCTCCCTAAGAAGGATAGAATTGTAACGTTGGAAGGGACCCCGAGGATCATCTAGTCCAGCCCCCCCTTCAATGCAGGAATCTCAGCTAAAGCACCCAGGACAGGTGGCCGTCCAACCTCTGCTCCAGGGAAGGAGAGTGAGTCCACCCCCTCTCGTGGGAGGCTGTTCCACTGGCCAACAGCTCTTGCCACCAGAAAGTTCTTCCGGAGGCTTAGTCGGAATCTCTTGTAACCTGAAGCCGCTGGTTCGAGTCCTGAGCTCCAGAGCAGGAGAAAACAAGCTTGCTCTATTTTCCAGGTGACAGCCATCTCAATAAAAAAATTCCTTCCAGTAGCACCTTAAAAGGTAAAGGGACCCCTGAAAGTTAGGCCCAGTCATGACTGACTCTGGGGTTGCGGCGCTCATCTCACTTTATTAGCTAAGGGAGCCGGCGTACAGCTTCCGGGTCATGTGGCCAGCAGGACTAAGCCGCTTCTGGAGAATCAGAGCAGCGCACAGAAACACCGTTTACCTTCCCGCCAGAGTGGTACCTATTTATCTACTTGCACTTTGGCGTGCTTTTGAACTGCTAGGTTGGCAGGAGCTGGGACTGAGCAACGGGAGCTCACCCCATCGCGGGGATTCAAACCGCCGACCTTCTGATCGGCAAGTCCTAGGCTCTATGGTTTAACCCACAGTGCCACCCACGTCCCAGTAACAAACTTTTTTGGTCTCTAAGGTGCTACTGGAAGGATTTTTTTTTTTTTGTTTCGATTACGGCAGACCAACACGGTTACCTACCTGTAACTAGAGCCATCTCAATGTCATTTTTTGGGGGTGGGGAGGTGTTTCCCCCAGGTCTGCCTTCAGGTGAGCTCACACCTCTGCCCTGACCCTTGCAGGATGCCCCCACCAAAGGGCCAGAAGGGAGGCGGGCGGGGGGGGAGCAGGGTCCCCAATTATCTCAAGGGCTGCCACCTGGAATACTGAGCCTGCTTGTTCCCTCCTGCTCCAGAGGGCAGGACGTGAATTCATGGATTCAGATTGTGAGTAGCTGGTAAGAGCTACTGGGTGGTGGATCAGACTCCCTGGGAAGGTGGTGGACTCTCCTTCCTTGGACACTTTCAAGCAGAGGTTGGACGGCCATCTTCAAGGATGCTTTGGTTGAGATTCCTGCGTTGCGGCGAGTTGGGCCACATGACCCTTGGTCTCCCTTCTCTGCACACCTTCCAGGTGGCGATATCCTTCTCCAGCTGTGGTGCCCAGAGCAGTAAACCAGACTCCAGGTGGGGTTTGACCAAGGCAGAAGAGAGCCTCTGGCTTTGTGGGGCACGAAGAGGGCACCTGACCTGTTGCTCAAGCAAAAATTAAAACAAAGTCTGCTCTGGAAGTTTGGTACCCTCCTTTGACAGATGGACACCACGTGGCCTTTCAATCTGGAAACGTTTGGAAGAGATTTACTTCCAGCACAGAATGGCTCAGCCAGGACCTGAGCTTGCCCTCAGAGGGAACCGGCCTGGCAGAGTCCTGGCAACCTCCGGGGGAGGCTGAGGGCAGGAGGACAGGCCAGGGGGAACAGGGGGTCGGTGTCCCTGGGCACACCTGGCCACAGGGCCCTCTCCATCCTGTGGGATGTGAAACACAAGAGCAGTCAAGTACAACATTCCTAGAGTGAACGTATTTACACATGGGGAGGAATGTTTGTCCAGCCAGCAGGTAAGCTTCCTGTTTCCTTCTGGGCTGGGACAGACTTCCTCTGCATGTGACTAGAGGTGGGCGTGGCCTCACCTGTGCAGGTAACGACAAAAGCACAGAGCAGGGCAGCCATCTCTCTCTCTTTGACTACATGCATCCAAGAAGCAACATCTGCTTAGCCAAAGATGCCCTCTTGGCCAAGACAGGACAAAGGGACTGTCTTCTTATTGAGACAGTTTCCAAGTGTATGTTACTTTTCTAAGCTAAGTCTGGCTTCTGGGATCCTATTGTGAACAGAATGTGAGTGAGTAAACTCTTTTTATACTTTTATAGAAGACTGTGTCGTGTCTTATCTTTTATGAGGGAATAAAGGGAAATTACCAGAACAGTTATTATAGAGGCTTCAGCGAGCCTGAGCAAACGCATCCGCTGTGAGTTTAAAAAGGGGAATGTTACTCTGCTAAACTGTGAACTAGTTTACACAAGTTGGAAAGGCTATTATCGGACAATATATCCTCTCCTGCATCCCTGAACATTCCCACACATCCTCTCCCGCCTCTGCTGAACTAAGACCAAGTTGGCCCTGCCTGAGCCACTCTCTCCAGTAGCTGCAGCTCTGGTGGGAGCCCAGCTGACTCCGCCCTCGGTGGGACATCTCCTGACCTGGGAGAAGGTGCTGGCACTCAGCACCTCCTCTGGCCTCCCAGCAGCTGATTTTGCAGAGGGTGGTCTCTTCTTCCTGCCTGCTGGCAACCTGAGCTGCTGTTGCCGCTGGGACAGGCAGTGTGTGTGTTTGTGTGTTTGTGTGTGTGTGTGTGTGTGTGTGTGTGTGTGTCCTTGGCATTTGGAAGCCAGAGCTTTTGCTCAGAGGAGGGTGGTCTTCCATTTCGGGGGCACAGGCATGTCATGGACCAGGGGTGGGGGTGGGGACTGTGAGCCAGCTGGCCCGGCTTCCCCCCACCCCGCCCCGTAGTTGCAGCGGCCTTTCTGAAATGTTCCAGCCCAGGGTTAATCCGTCGCACAGAACGGAGAATAAAAATGCAGGGTTGCACCTAAGAGACTCTCCTCTTCGTTCATTTGCTGTGGCAGGCTGCTGACTCCATCAGATGCACTACGAACCGTATCCTTCCCTTGCTTGCTTGCATTTGCAGTGCTCTCTGACCACACACACCTTTTAAAACCAGCTTTGGGTCCTCTCTGGCGATGAGGTGAAGGGGGTGGGGGCTACAGCCATTCTGGAAAGCTGCAAAACTGCCTCCCGTTCCAATCTGATGGGTTGTGTTGTTTTTTTGCAGGTGTATTTCCTGCAACTTGTCATTGACACAATAATAGTGCATTCCTGGTGGATTTGTTCAGGGCCGCCCACACGGCATTCTCTTATTCTCTATTTATTGATGTTTCCCCATTGCTACTCCCCACATGCCCCTCCTTGACCACTTAGATCTGCAGAACTGGCTCTGCTGCAGGTAATTTGTAGGAAACCAATACTTTAGTGTGGCTGCACATGCACTCTGGAACTCCCTGCCTATTGACATCGGCAAGCATGGTCCATGTCCAGAGATGATGGGAGTTGTAGTTTAGCAACCCCTGGAGGGCCAAAAGTTCCCCACACCTTCTGTCAATCTTCATTTTCTTTATACTTTTCTTTTTTCAAGCTGTGTTGGGACAGTCTCACCTCCAGACTTTTCTAGTAAGGAGTCAGGCTACCTTCTGCTGCCCTCAGCCCACAGGTCCTACAGGGTAAGGGCTGTTCTTTTTGCTCTCCCCAATTCTGCTGCCTTCATTGGCCCATCACTCAAGGGGGTTTGTGCAGCATAAAAGCACCATAAGAAAAGCTCACAATTTTCATGCCTCATTTTCCGCCCAAGCTTAACATTTTCAAATTACAGTAGGCTCGCAACTTACACACATTTAATTTGTGCAAATTCAGCTCTTTGAACTTGGTTGGGGGGGAAAAGAAAGAAAGAAAGAGGGTGGGACTGCAGGGGGTAACATTACCAATCTTACCTGCCATTGCATTCACCTTGGGAGAGCGCCCAAATTTTTGGCTTTATGTGCTATCCCTGGACCGTAAGTTGAGAGTCGACTGCATTTGCAATAGTGGCTGATCATTGTGGGAAATGGGAGACTGGACTAGGTAAGCGGCCTTTGATCTGACCCAGAAGGCTCTTCTAATCATAGAATTGTAGAGTTGGAAGGGACCCCCAAAGGACATCTGGCCCAACCCTCTGCAATGAAAGAATCTCAACTAAAACATCCATGGCTGATGGCTTTCCAACCTCTGCTTAAAAACCTCCAAGGAAGGAGAGTCCAGCACCTCCACAGGAAGTCCATTCTGCTGTTGAACTGTTCTTATGGTTACAAAGTTCTTCCTGATGTTTAGTCGGAATCTTCTTTCCTGCAACTTGAAGCCGTTGGTTTGAGTCCTACCCTCCAAAGGAGGAGAAAACAAGCTTGCTCCATCTTCCATGTGACAGCTCTTAAGATATTTGATGATGGCTCTCATATCTCCTCTCAGTCTCTTCCTTCCCAGGCGAAACGTACCCTTCAACCGTCCTTCATCAGGCTTGGTTTCCAGACCCTTGATCATCTTGGTTGCCCTCCTCTGCACACATTCCAGCTTGTCAATGTCTTTCTTAAATTGTGGTGCCCAGAACTGGACACCATAATTGATAACTCTTGACTTGCTTTAAAGCTTTGGTTTTCCCAGCAGTGATGTATGGAAGTGAGAGCTGGACCATCAAGAAGGCTGATCTCCAAAGAATTGATGCTTTTGAATTATGGTGCTGGAGGAGACTCTTGAGAGTCCCATGGACTGCAAGAAGATCAAACCTATCCATTCTTAAGGAAATCAGCCCTGAGTGCTCACTGGAAGGACAGATCCTGAAGCTGAGGCTCCAAGACTTTGGCCACCTCATGAGAAGAGAAGACTCCCTGGAAAAGACCCTGATGTTGGGAAAGATGGAGGGCACAAGGAGAAGGGGATGACAGAGGACAAGATGGTGGGACAGTGTTTTTGAAGCTACCAGAATGAGTTTGACCAAACTGCGGGTGGCAGTGGAAGACAGGAGAGCCTGGCGTGCTCTGGTCCAGGGGGTCAGGAAGAGTCAGACACGACTAAACAACAACAACCGTACTTAACCCTATCTTTATTTATTTATCATAATATTGAATTTATTCTGTGTTTGCCAAGTTGTTGAATTTTGCAATTTCTGAATTTACCAATGTTTTATTTGTATTTCCAATGCACTGCATTTTAATGTTTTGAATGTTTGCTGTAAGGCACTTTGGGCACAGATCATTGTGGGAAAGCAGCATGCAGGTAAACCCAATCAATCAATCAGTCAACCAACCAACCAACCAACCAACCAACCAATCAATGGAGATAGATCAGAGGACAGGAGGCAGGGCCTGTGATCTCAGCATTGCTCTGTATCTTGTCACTCCCTTCCTCACCAAGGTTTTGTCAGTATTTTCTCCACGATCATAAGCATCAGAAACTTGCTCCCTGTTTTTGCAAACGAAAAGCTAAGTTTCCCTGGAAGCCAAATCCTGCGGCAGATCCCGAACCCCATACGTGCGCTGCAGGGACGTGAGATATGTGTGGCCGGAGTGTGTTTGTGTGTGCAGGCAGCATGGTGCACGGACTGGCGTGTTCCTCCGGTGCAATAGGGATGCCCCAAGCAGGTGTGGGGAGAAAGTGAGCAGACAGCACAGCAGGAGGGGGGAGCCGGAGCAATTAAACTGATTAACGACGGCAACATCTGATGTGTGACAAGGCAGAGTGGGACAGGCCCTGCCATCGGGGCGCACCCCCCCCCCAACCGCCCGCCTGCCCTGGTTCGCATGCAGAACTGCAAAGTGGCAAAGCCAGGCAGGCTGCAACGATGCCACCTGGAGCTGGAGAAGAGGACTCTGGAAATCCTGCGGTGGAAAAGGGAAGGCAGGCGGGCAGGAAGCCAGGCTGGGCAGGTTCCAAGAGGTGGAGGGGGGCTCTCTTAAAATCTCAGAAGTGTAGGAGGGCACCCGGAATGCCATCCATCCCAACCCTCTACAATACAGGCATCACAGCTAAAACATCCATGACAAATCTGACCTCTGGAAGGAGAGTCCACCACCTTCCGAGCAAGTCCATTCAACTTCTTTAGCAATTGTGGGCTGGGGGGGTGGGTGTCTGGGGAGGGTGCAGAAAGTTTATTCCTTTGGCTGCTGCTGCGCTGTCCACTGCCTTGGCCACACCTTCTGCTGGTGGGGAGGAGAGAGGCAGGGAGCGTTGGGGGGAGGAGGGTGAAAGTTGCCCACCTTTGATCCCTCTAGTGGCCCCTCGGGAAAATCATAGAATGGAATTTTACAGTTAGAAGGGACACCCAGGGGCCATCTAGTCCAACCCCCTGCAAAGCAGGAATCACAGCTGAGCGTGTGGAGCCTTGCGCTTGGGCCAGCAGGTGTGTCAGGTGTGCATGCAGGAGCCAGGCCCTGTGACCAATAGGACTCTGCAGGACTGGGGCCTTCCTAAGTTTGTTCTGAAGAGGCAAGGTGCGGCCACACAGGTGAGGCCGATAGGTAACTCACTGCACCTGGTGGCAAGAGCTGGGAAGGGATAGAAGATCAGCATTTCCCTTCAGCTCTTTGCCACAGCAACACGTTTCCTGTGTTTGGCTTCTTGCTTCTTGATCCTTGGACCCTCATCTTCACGACTCCTTGCTTCCTGACCCTCGGACCCTTGACTTCGTGACCCCTTGCTTCGTGATCCTTGGCTTCTTGGCTCCTGGCTCTCTGACCCTCGGACTCTTGGCTTTCTGACTCCTGGCTTCTGGACCCCCATTCCTGCTCCTACCCCACCATCTTGTCCCCGGTCCCGACGTCCCCTGCCAGGGGTCGGCCACCCTCTACTTTCAACCTCAGAGGCTTTTTTCAGACTCCATGCTCACTTGGACTTGGGGATCAGACTATTTTGGGGGCTAATTTTTATTTCATTTATGTTGATGAAGCTCTGTGAAGCTCCATCACAGCACTTTGATAATAATCAGAATATTAGAGATTGAAATTTTTTGGGGGGCAAACGGTTTCCATGACATGACTGATATCTAGCAAGATGTCACATCCGCTAAACTTTTGTGGCAGAGAGGGGAACAATAGAAATTTAATCTTCTTTTTCCTGTCACTGCACACTCTTCTTCGTACCTGCAATGGGCTAGGATGTGAACTTTCCTCCAGGGAGCACACTCCATTTTGAACTGGACTATTGACTTTTGTAACTTTTAAGGGTTGTTGCCTGTCTGATTTTCACTGCTGTATTTGTTGAATCCTGGCAAGACTTTTAAGTGGGTAAACCTTGTATATTGTCTTGTTTACTTAGGCAGACTGGGAGTGATTTATTTGTTGAGAGAGATATAGGAGACAAGACCATCCAAGCTGGCCTAATCATCCTTGAATATCATAATTGTTCTAGAAGGTTATACAACCTTGTCTCTAAAAAAGCTTCTAAAGATAAACTGCATTCTGTGTTATAAATCAAGCACTGCTAGGAGTTGTTTATTTTCACTTTCCAATGTATTTAAGGACCCCTGACCATTAGGTCCAGTCGTGGCCGACTCTGGGGTTGCGGCGCTCATCTCGCTTTATTGGCCGAGGGAGCCGGCATACAGCTTCCGGGTCATGTGGCCAGCATGACTAAGCCACTTCTGGCGAACCAGAGCAGCACATAGAAACGCCGTTTACCTTCCTGCTGGAGCGGTACCTATTTATCTACTTGCACTTGAGGTGCTTTCGAACTGCTAGGTTGGTAGGAGCAGGGACCAAGCAACGGGAGATCCCTGAAGGAAACGGACAACCTCAGAAGGTGGTGGTTTCTCCTTTGCTGGAGGTTTCTAAATGGAGGTTGGATGGCCATCCGTTAGGGATGCTTTGGCCGTGGTTCCTGCATGGCAGGGGGTTGGATTAGATGACCTTTGAGAACCCTTCCGATTCCAGGGATCTATCATCTCATTTTAGCTGCTCAGCAACCAGGATTGCTGGCTCTGGTTTTAGGGGCTGGAGGTGTAGCTCCTGCTCCTGGCCACCTGCTGCGCAGAATCCCACCCTTCTAAGGTCTCATCTATATAAATCATATGTTCATAAATCTACAAGGCAAACACATACATAAGTACAGTGGTACCTCGGGTTACATACGCTTCAGGTTACAGACGCTTCAGGTTACAGACTCCGCTAACCCAGAAATAGTACCTCAGGTTAAGAACTTTGCTTCAGGATGAGAACATCCTGCGCAGTGCGGCAGCAGTGGGAGGCCCCATTAGCTAAAGTGGTGCTTCAGGTTAAGAACAGTTTCAGGTTAAGAACGGACTTCCAGAATGAATTAAGTTCTTAACCCGAGGTACCACTGTATATAAACCACAGGTCTGAAATAGCACAGGAGAGCAATCCTGAAGCCATTCTGACTCTTCCAGCCACCTCAAATATTCTCTGCAGTGAGGAAGGAAATGGGAAAAGCTCCCCAATGTCTCTTTGCTCAGAAATCCTATCTTAAGGGCATATTTGTGTATGAATAGAGGGAGCCTGTGACGTGGATTCAGGAACTAAGTATTAACCATCACAAAAGAATGGCCAGGCTTATCGGTGGCTATTATCAGGTATCCTGGCAGACAGGATTTCTGCTGTAGACCGCTTCCTTCTGTGATGTATGTACGATGTATTGGGGGCTGGTCTTGAGCTGCAGGGTGGGCAACTTCAAAAGTCTATATAAGGGCTTGCACACCTTGGTTCGGGGTCCTCCTCCTTTCCTGCGTGTGAGGGGAGCACCCTGTTGCAACAGTTCAATAAAGATCAGGCTTACTAGCTGCTTTGCTTCTCAATATTCTCTGGTTGGCCTCTGTCATTTTCTCCGACTGATAGGGAACCCACTTAAGGACTCTATAGGGGCTCTTGGGTACCCCATAAGGGAAAAGGAGCAGTATTTTCTTATAACAGTCACATTCTGAACTGAGCCCACAATCTGAGGCAGGGGGCTTTCTCCAGCTTTCCCCACTGCACCCCAAGCCCTGCCCCCCACATTTTCGGTGTCTTCCTTTTTTGGGGGGGGGGTTGCAAGCGGGCAGAAGAAGGGGAGGCTTAGGGAAGGAGGGTGAGGCTGGCACCGCTCAGGGAACAATGCACTGGCCCACGCAGGGGAGCCAAGAAGATGCGGGCAAGGAGTGGGTGATGAAGATGGGAGCTGGCAGCCGTGCTGAAGGAGGAGGCTAATGAGGGCCTGAAACATCTGTTGGGCCTGGCAGGCACCTGCCAAGATTCCTGCACAACACGCACCCCCCGCCACCTGCCACCTGGCCACCTCTCCATTGCCCACTGGGCAGCTGCCCCCGTGGTCACTTGCAGATCGCCAGGCACGCCACTCGGGGATGGGCATGGGGGCAAGGCTGGCTGCTAAGTCCACGGGGCTCGGCTTGCCTTCTTGGGCAGCAGGATCCTTCCTGTGGGTGCAGCCTGAGCTGCAAGTCCCCCAAAGCCCCACAGTGTGTGGGGGGAAAGGGTGGCCTGCTATAGGGAAGAAGAGGCTCAGCGGGAGAGGATTTGTTTGCCTGTTGTATTCGTTGCAGCTTTTTTCATCCAAGGAGCTTGAGGGGGCATGTGTCCTCATTCAGTCGCCACAAGGACGCTGTGAGGTAGCTGAGAGGCAGGGACTGGTCCAAAGTCACCCAGCTGGGGGAGGGGGATTTGAACCCTGGTCTCCCAGGTCCCAGGGACGCGGGTGGCACTGTGGGTTAAACCACAGAGCCTAGGACTTGCCGATCAGAAGGTCGGCAGTTCGAATCCCCGCGACGGGGTGAGCTCCCGTTGCTCGGTCCCTGCTCCTGCCAACCTAGCAGTTCAAAAGCAAGTGCAAGTAGATAAATAGGTACCACTCCGGCGGGAAGGTAAACGGCATTTCCGTGCGCTGCTCTGGTTGGCCAGAAGCGGCTTAGTCCTGCTGGCCACATGACCCGGAAGCTGTACGCCGGCTCCCTCGGCCAATAAAGCGAGATGAGCGCCGCAACCCCAGAGTCGGTCACGACTGGACCTAATGTTCAGGGGTCCCTTTACCTTTACCTCCCAGGTCCCAGCCCAACACTCTAACCAGGACAACACACCGGCTCTCTGCTCTGCAACGCAAATGTTCCCAGTGTTGGGATGTGACTAGATGCTAGGAGAGGATATATTTATTAGATGCTTCCTTCCTTCCATTTGTGAGTTCAGCAGAGTGCCATCCCTTTGCAACTTAAAGGGGAAGCTTTGATAGACTAATAATAATAATAGTAATAATTTTTATTTATGCCCTGCCCTCCCCAGCCAAGACCGGGCTCAGGGCGGCTAACACCAGGTATAAAAACAATTGATTGAAATACAACTTAAAAACAAGATTAAAATACAACATTAAAATGCAGCCTCATTTCAGTAGGAACTGAAATCAAAAACTTTTTTGGGGATGAAAACCTCAAGTCTTCACCAAGGCCAACTATCCAGACTGGTCCTACGTGGGCCAGAAAAAAGCCAGGGAAGTCCCCAAATAGGAGTTCCATCACAGAAGGAGAAAGAAAAGAGGAGGAGGGGATCAAGTTGATTCCAGGCCAAAGGCCAGGCGGAACAACTCTGTCTTACAGGCCCTGCGGAAAGAAATCAGATCCCGCAGGGCCCTGGTCTCATGAGACACAGCGTTCCACCAGTGCTGAAAAGGCCCTGGCTCTGGTTGAGGCTAATCTGACTTCCTTAGGGCCCAGGACCTCTTGGGTGTTGCTATTTAAGGACCTTAAGGTCCTCCGTGGGGCAGACCGGGAGAGGGGGTCCCATAGGTATGAGGGTCCTAGTCTTAGTCTTTTAGCTCAAGCAATCCAGGGCGCTTTAAGGCAGACTGGATTCTCCTAGTGTTTCCTCCTTTCCTCCCCCTTAAAATAAGAATCACACCGTCTTGCAAAAAGTAAAATTAACATTTACCCACTCGGAAAGAGTAACAGATAAAGCAGCTTTGTTCAGGCAGGCTTAGCATGGTAATTCAGTTGCAAAGGCATGCTTAAGTCCAGCTTTCGATGGAGCCTCAGCTTGGAGCTCAGATGTTCTCCCATGGCTGGCAGAGAGGAAAGGGATGGGAAGAGAGGAGCAGTGTGGGCCCAGGCAGGTCGGAAAATAGATAGCTATGTCAGGGCACAGAGGGAGGTCTTGGAACACAAGAACACCAGAAGGTCCTGGATCAGGCCAGCGGCCCATCTAGTCCAAACTAGATGCCTCTGTGAAACCTCCAAGCGGAATTTGAACACAGCACTCCCCCCTCCTGTCTTTTCCAGCAACTGGTCATCAGAACCGTTGCTGCCTCTGACCAGGAGGCAGAGCATAATCCTGCTGGTGGCCTCTTGAGCGAGGGAGTTCCAGATTTTGACGCTGCGCTGTGTGACCATGTCCTTCCTTCTTTCTGCCCTGGCTCTTTCAACCTGGCTTCTCAGGTGCTCTCGACACCCTCCATCCCAGCTGACGCGCACAGCTCAGGGCCAAAGCAGCCCTCATTAGCAAGGAAACAGCTGGGCTGGTGTCTGAGCCCAGAGGAGCCAACCTGTAGGCTGGGGGTGAAGAAGCTGGTTGCTGCACAGGCTTGCTGAGGCCCCGGGGGCTGGAGCTGTGCTTTCCGGGGGCTCCTGCCTCTCTCCAGCCTCTCAAGTGGAAGGCAATCCTGCTTCCTTTTGCACAGGTGGGAATCTTTGCCAGAGTTGGTTTCTTTTGCAGGAAGAGTGTGGGAATGTTCAGGGATGCAGGAGAGGCTTGATTATAGCCTTTCCAACTTGTGTAAACAAGTTCACAATTTAGCAGAGTAACATTCCCCTTTTTAAACTCACAGTGGATGCGTTTGCTCAGGCTCACTAAAGCCTCTCTAATAACAGTTCTGGTATTTTTTCCTTATTCCCTCATAAAAGATAAGACATGGCACAGTCTTCTATAAAAGTATAAAAAGTGTTTACTCACATTCTGTTCACAGTTGGATCCCAGAAGGCAGACTTAGCTTAGAAAAGTAACATAGACATGGAAACTATCCCATAAAGAGACAGTCCCTTTGTCCTCTCTTGGCTGGAAGCATCTTTGACTAAGCAGATGTTGCCTCTTCGATGCATGTAGTCAAAAAGAGAGAGAGAGCTGCCCTGCCCTGTGCTTTTGTCGTTACCTGCACAGGTGAGGCCACACCCACCTCTAGTCACATGTAGAGGAAGTCTGTCCCAGCCCAGAAGGAAACAGGAGGTTTACCAGTGGTACCTCTGGATGCGAACGGGATCCGTTCCGGAGCCCCGTTCGCATCCTGAAGCGAACGTAAGACGCAACTTCGCATCTGCATGTGCCGCGTTTCACCACTTCCGCGCATGCGTGTGATGTCATTTTGAGCGTCTGCGCATGCGTGAGCGGCGAAACCGGAAGTAATGTGCTCCGTTACTTCTGGGTCGCTGCGGAATGCAACCCGAAAATGCTTAACCTGAAGCGTATTCATCCCGAGGTATGACTGTACTTGACTGCTCCCACAAAGAGTCCCCCAAAGTCTTCATGGATGTGTAGTGGAGTTGAGCAAAAGTGAGGGGGGAGGGGAGGGATTTTTGTGTGTGCAAATGCTTTCACTTGCTGACCCCCCCACTTCTGCTAGAGAGGGACAGAGGACCCCCTGGATTGTGCGGTGTGGAGGAATTGCATTTTATTGTTGTTTAGTCGTTTAGTCGGGTCTGACTCTTAGGGATTGGCAAAAGGGAAACTTGACTCACAACAGGACTCTGTCCAGAAGGGACCACCACAAATCGAGGCTGAGGAGGCCCATTCTGCTTTATACTTCTCCCACTCTCGCCCCCAAGAGACAGATTTGGGAGAGTTTTGTATTGTTAAAAAATAATATCTGCAACCTCTATTTGACAGCGCAGTGACAGAGGGTGGCCTCTGCCAATTCACCGTAAAAAAAACCAATTGCCTGTAGGTTTTTAAGCAGAGGTTGGAATGTTATCAGTCAGGGAAACTTTAGCTGTGGTTCTTGCAGGGGGTGGGACTCCACAACTCCACAACTCCATGATTCTACAGAGGGGCTTTCTGTTGCAGCACATTTTGGCACAAGGGATGCAGCAGCAGCAGCAGCAACACCCAGAGCAGGCGAAAGAGAAAAGTGAAAAGAAAACGAACACAGCAAGGCAGATTGTTTTGCAAATACCTTAAGAAACTCGCCTCCTGCTTTAATGCGTTTGAGGTACGACTGAAAAAACATTTGGGGCTCAGCCCTGGGAGGCCTAGCTATAGAAGGGTGAAAATAATAATAATAATAATAATAATAATAATAATAATAATAATAATAATTTATACCCAGCCAGTCCCAATAGATTATTAAAAACATGATAAAACATCAAACATTAAAAACTTCGCTAAACGCAAGTGTAACACAGCAGGTCTCTCTGTTTGCCCCCCTGCCTCTGTGTCCCATTGTGGAGAGAAAGAGCATTATGGGATGTGGGGGGCAGCCATGACCTTCTGGGGGCAAGAATGTGGGATGTGGTGTTAGCATCATGGCTGCCCCCTAACCTGCTCTGTAGCAGGGGCGGTCTGAGGAGCCTATTAACAAATGACAGCTAATTATTGGCACCTGGACTAGGCTGATGCCAGGCAGCAGCCAAGAGGGCGTACTGGCCTGTTAACCCTGCCCATGCCAAGGCCAGGCACATGCCCAGGAACCCAGGCTCTCTCCCTGTCGCACTGCTCAGACCCATATGCCCCTCTGGGGCCTTCACCCCTCTGAGGTCTCTTCTCCAGGAAAGGACTGACCCCAAAGGGGTCTCTGCAGAGGCAGCCCAGAAGAGCTGGGCCAGTGGCTGCAGGGCGCTGGACTCAATGGGGGACCCCTGGCCTGATCCTGCAGGTATCCTGATTTTCTAGGGACAGTCCCGGAATCACAGACGCCCCCTTCCAGTTTCTGATTTGATCCTGGAAAGTCCTGCTTTTCCTTTCTCCTCCGTGTCTTGTGGAAAACAATTAAAAGTGCTGTGTTTAGGTGCGAAAACTGAGTCCCGTTTCTGCTGAAAATAATATACCTGCAGCAAATGAAGGAAACCGTGGGGCTGGCATGCAAAGCCCTTCCTATAATTTGATCCACTTCAAATCCTTTCATTGCAATGTTTCAGCAGCCAGGCATTTCTTAGGAGTGTTGGTTCCTTCATTGTAAATGGAGCTTTACACTGTCTACTCAGAAGGAAGTCCCACTGTATTCAACTGGGTCAAGACTGGGCAGCCTTACGTTGCAATCCTAAGGCCCACTGAGCTAAATGGGATTTAGTCTCTGGCATGTTCCTGATCATTCTCACAGTTTCTCACCTTTTCCCTTGACAGGGACTCAAGGAAGCTTACAGCTAATATCTCATTCCATTCTATTTATCTGTTGTACACTATCCCTTCCCTCACACATTTTTTTCTTCACAACAACCCTGCAAGTTAGGGGAGGCTGAGAGGTTATCATTGGTTGAAGATGACTGATTTAGATGTGCACTTGGGGGCAAGATCAAATGCAGGAGAAGCTTCTTGGTGTAGAATAAAGGTGAAGGGACCCCTGACCATCAGGTCTAGTCTTGGCCAACTCATCTCGCTTTATTGGCCAAGGGAGCCGGCACTTGTCTGCAGACAGCTTCCGGGTCATGTGGCCAGCAGGACTAAGCCGCTTCTGGCGAACCAGAGCAGCGCAAGGAAACACCGTTTACCTTTAAATAGCGGTACCTAGTTATCTACTTGCACTTTGACGTGCTTTTGTACTGCTAGGTTGGCAGGAGCAGGGACCAAGCAACGGGAGCTCACTCCGTCGCAGGGATTCGAACTGCTGACCTTCTGATCGGCAAGCCCGAGGCTCAGTGGTTTAACCCACAGCCCCACCTGCGTCCCTGTAGAATAGGATGTCCCTATTTCCACCGGAGAAATGTTGGAGGGGGTGCATTGGCCCTCCCTGTGTTTTCATGGTTCACCATTTCCTTCTCCTCCGTGGCTCTTCCCTCTCTCTACTGCCCTTTCCACCATAAAAAAATGACTGTAAGTTCCTTGGGGCAGGGACCTACTTTTTCCTCCTCTTTTTGTTCTGCAAGGTGCTAGGTATCGCAACAGCAATAATAGCACCAATAGCAGACTTGTCTCTCCAAGGTCATGAAGGAAGCCCACCCACCCACTCTTGGTGCCAGTCCCCCAGTCCCACCCCCAGACCCCTCCCCTTTCTCTCGGTGCCTCCTTCCTGAGTCAGGCAGAGGCCTCTGCTATCACGCAGACTCAGCCAGGGGGCCAGAAGCCCCTTCCTCCCCCCTTCTCCTTGCCCAGGAATCTCCCATCAAAGCCCCTTCCCCGCTAATTCCCTCTGCCCCCCGCCCAGCCCCACTAATCAGGCTTAGGCAGGGCATACGCAGCCTTATCTGGGGCAGCCAGGCCAGGGGGAGCCAGCCGGGCCAGGCTGATACCAGAAAGGCAATCAGGAGGCGAGGAGTGGAGCCAAGGCCATGCCGCTCTGCCCCCCCAGCCCCCCAACCCTTGCTTTGCATGCGCTCTCCAAGGACTCCCTACTCGAGATCAGCAAACACAAGATTCATTAGCCCTTTATCCACTCCTCTGTACTCAGCAGCTGAAAGGGGGGGGAGGTGTTAGGAGGGGTGGGCTTCCCCCACCCTGTCAATGAAGGCTGGTGGGCGGTGGGGGGGTCTGCCTGAGTCATTCCGACACCCCCTTCCCCACACGCAAGTGCGCTCCTTCCACGATCTTGCATCCTGCCTCCAGCATCCTATGCAGGGAGCGTGCATGGGGTGGTGGTGTGGTGTTAGTTGTGGGTCACGGGGGGGGGGGGAGCTGACGCTCCTGCCCCCCTCTTGCCCCTGCCCCCAGCTCTGACAATGGTCTCCTCCGCAGGCCTCTTGTGGGCTAATGGCGAGGGCCTTTTCACGCCGGGAGGGAGCAGGTGGGGGAAGCGGCTTTTCAGAGGGAAGAAGGAGGGATTCTGTGGGCCATGGGGGGGGGGGAGGCGGGAGGGGGGCCCGGCTTTGCTGAAGCATCCTCGACATTGCTTTGTTCTCCAGTCTCCTGCCGGCCAGGATTTGGCAGGCAATGCTCCGCTGGACTAAAGGAACTGTTGAGTTGCCCTCATCCTCCAACCAGGGAGGGAGGGATGGTGGGCTCGGGCAGACCTCCTCCAGTAAGTAGGGGCTGGAACTGGAGAGCTTGCAGCTGTGCAAATCTCTTGGATGTGCTGCAGAACTCAGATCTCATCCCTGAATGCCATGCTAATTAATCTGGACTAACTACATACTGCCTTTTGACCAAAGTGCAGGAGGCAGTGGAAGACAGGAGGGCCTGGCGTGCTCTGGTCCAGGGGGTCACGAAGAGTCGGGGACGACTAAACAACTAAACAACAACAACAAACTACTGCCCTAAGGGACGCGGGTGGCGCTGTGGGTTAAACCACAGAGCCTAGGACTTGCTGATCAGAAGGTTGGCAGTTCAAATCCCGTTGCTCAGCCCCTGCTCCTGCCAACCTAGCAGTTCAAAAGCACGTCAAAGTGCAAGTTCAAAAGCACGTCAAAGTGCAAGTAGATAAATAGTTACCGCTCCAGGGGGGAGCTAAACAGCGTTTCCATGCACTGCTCTGGTTCGCTAGAAGCGGCTTAGTCCTGCTGGCCACATGACCCGGAAGCTGTACGCCGGCTCCCTCGGCCAATAAAGCGAGATGAGCGCTGCAACCCCAGAGTCGTCCGCGACTGGACCTAATGGTCAGGCATCCCTTACCTTTAACCACTGCCCTGTTGTGCCAGATGTAAGATACAGGACTTATTTTCCAGCCTCCTTGAGGGCTTCAGGTTCTGCAAATGCTGTATTATTAACCCCTTTGGGACAGCCTGCAGTCCAACTGAGCAGCAGCAAGGAACTAGAAACTTGACAGCCTTCCCAGATTCATTTCCATGGGGTTTCCGAGGGCAAGAGCTCTTTGGCTGTAGAAGAGACAACCTGGTGGGATCTCCTTTGCTGGAGGTTTTCGAACACAGGCGGGGATCCTTTGCCTGTGGGCCTTGCAGGGGGTGGGACTAGATACCCCCTTGGGGCTCCTGTGCAATTCTAAGGTAGGGTCTGTGACGAGAGAGGCTTTGCCTGCGTCTGTAAGCATGGGAAGGGCAAGGGGGCAGGAGGCAGGGGAGAAGTGGCTGTGGTGTTGCTGGGGAGGCACAGCTTCTTGGAAGAGAAGGATGGCACCGAGGTTTGTGGGGTGTAATCCATTGGAGCAGTCAAATACAACATTCCTTGTCTGCCTAGAGTGGACACAGACAGGGGGATGTTGATCCAGCCACTTGAACTTCCTGTTACACCTGGTCTGGAGCACCCTCCCCCTGCATGTGACCAGGTAGGCTGGTGTGACCCCAAAAAAGGTCCAGTTACGCAGCCCTCTTCCTCTCTTGATGCTCCTCTCTTCCATGTTGGCCACTGCTCCTGATGCTGTCTGCTGGCTCTCTGCCAGCAGCACATGGGCCCATCCTTACAAGGATGTAAGCCACACTGAATCTGTATTGTTGTTGTTGTTTAGTCATTTAGTCGTCCCCAACTCTTCGTGACCCCATGGGCCAGAGCAAGCCAGGCACTCCTGTCTTCCACTGCCTCCCGCAGTTTGGTCAAACTCATATTCGTAGGTTCGAGAACACTATCCAACCATCTTGTCCTCCGCCGTCCCCATCTCCTTGTGCCCTCCATCTTTCCCAGCATCACGGTCTTTTCCAGGGAGTCTTCTCTTCTCATGAGGTGGCCAAAGTCTTGGAGCCTCAGCTTCAGGATCTGTCCTTCCAGTGAGCACTCAGGGCCGATTTCCTTCAGAATGGAGAGGTTTGATCTTCTTGCAGTCCATGGGACTCTCAAGAGTCTCCTCCAGCACCATAATTCAAAAGCATCCATTCTTCGGCAATCAGCCTTCTTTATGGTCCAGCTCTCACTTCCATACATCACTACAGCTTTTACTATATGGACTATACTGTATCTGTAACTACAAGCTAAAGCCTGCCTTCAGGGATCCAACTGTGAACTGAATGTGTGTAAACTTTTCATTTCTTATAAGGAAGACTCTTGTGTCTTTATTTCTTTTTAAGAGGGAACAAAGTGGTCTTTGCAGGAATATACTCCAATCTGGGCATGCCAGATTGCATTGCATAACTAAAGAGATTCAAACGAATCTGCAACTAGTTTCTTGCTGTGTAAAACGGAGAATGAGCTCTGCTATATTATATATATTGTTCACAGAACTCAGCACTGTTGCTCACCACCAATTTGACTGGTCACCACTGCAGCAGCAACATATACGTATAACTCACTAGTGTGAGTTTATATCAATATATCCTCTCCTACTATCCACAACATCACCACAAGGTGAACATGAGAATGAGCCACTTCTGAAGCAGGCTGAGGCCATACCTTTCAAATCCGCCAATCAAGCAGTGACACGAGGTCAGAGACGTGTCCCACCAGAGAGCCACTTTTGCACGCTGGCATGATGCTTCTGCTTTTCACGAGAACATAAGAGCCATCCAGTCCAGCCTCCTCTTCTTGTAGTGGCCAACCAGATGCCCCTTGTGCGAAACCCCTAATCAGGATCCAAGCACCAGAGCCCTCTGTGCTGAGCATAGCCATCACGGCTAGTAATCATCAAAGGCTGATTTTGTCTTATTCGCTTTTTAAACCATGGCCATCATTGCCATAGGCAAGGGCCATAATGGCATGGGGGACCAGTGGGAAAGTGGCCAGGATGCTGGTGTGGACTGGCTAGTGAGCCATTCCTGCGGAAAGCAAAGGTTTCTCGTTTTGCAGAGCGCGGCACCTGCAGGCCCATGACTCTCATTCAGGACAGAAGACGTGGAAAGCCCAGAGGAACTGAATGCTCCACCACATGTGGAGCCTTGAAAGCAGCCTTCCTTGGCCTGGTCCCCCTCCAGATGTTTTGGACGGCAACCACTCACATCAGCACCAGCATCATGTGACCATGTTAGAATCATAGGATCATAGGATTGTAGAGTTGGAGGGGGGGGGAATCTAGTCCACCCCCCTGCAATGCAGGAATCTCAGTTGTCTGGGGCCGCTGGGGATGTATAATTCAAAGCACCAGGAGGGCACCAAGTTGGGGGGTGGCTCTGCAAGCTTCTTAGAAGGCATGCTCCACCACCTATCAGCTGATTGACACCAGAAGTCTGCCTTCAGAGGAAGCTTCTGTGACCGCCCATCAGCTGATCAGAAGCTACAGGGAGCTCCTTTGAACTCTGGCAGGTGTCATTATTACCTCTGGGGATGGAAAGGTGGATGGTCCTGCCCACTAGTTAAAGTTGGCCCATGGAGAGTGCAGGGCTAAAGGATCTGGCCTGCTGACTCGATCTAGTTCCCCAGGCCTGCTTCGAAGGAATTCACTGCCTGCCCCCCCCCGATCTGAGGCAAGACAACCTATGGGGCAAGCCCTGTCATTGGGCAGAGCAAAGCTGTTGCTTCAGGCAGCAGAGTGGTTTGAGCTGTCATGGAAGGGCAGCAAATGGTTACTTACTATTACACAGTGGGGTTTTCTGCCCCAGATTCCAAACTAACTTGGCCAGCCTCATTGTGAACCCAAGACCTTGTTGGATGGATTTAGATGATTAGGAGTGGATGTTGTTGTTGTTTAGTCGTTTAGTCGTGTCCGCCTCTTCATGACCCCCTGGACCAGAGCACGCAAGGCCCTCCTGTCTTCCACTGCCTCCCGCAGTTTGGTCAAACTCATGTCGGTAGCTTCGAGAACACTGTCCAACCATCTCTGTCGTCCCCTTCTCCTTGTGCCCTCCATCTTCCCCAACATCAGGGTCTTTTCCAGGGAGTCTTCTCTTCTCATGAGGCGGCCAAAGTCTTGGAGCCTCAGCTTCAGGATCTGTCCTTCCAGTGAGCACTCAGGGCTGGTTTCCTTCAGAATGGATCGGTTTGATATTCTTGCAGTCCATGATGGGACTCTCAAGAGTCTCCTCCAGCACCAGAATTCAAAAGCATCAATTATTTTGTGATCAGCCTTCTTTATGGTCCTTCTGTATTAATCCTTCCTCTTTTATGTAAATACCTATTTCAGCAGGGTAAGTTCACCATTAGTGTGCAGCTTATCTCTAGAAGTTTTTAGGACAGGTTTGCATAAACTTCTAGAACTAGGATGATATCCAAGGATGAACTATTAGGATATCTGAGAACCTTGATGGACGGAGGCCTCTACTGGAGCTGCATGGGGTCCTCCCGTGTCCCTGGTGGTCTCCTCCCTTCTCCCTCTCCCTGCATTGCTCAGGTGCCTTTCCTTCTTCTCAGCAGCAATGCTCTGCATCCAGGCGGAGACCCCCTCTTTCCACCCGCCTGCCGCCGGCTACCTGTTTGGGAGTCTGGCAGCCCCCCGGGTCTGGTAGCTGTGAGGGCAGGCTGTCTGTGTTGCATGGGCAATTATGGTTGGGGGATAGGAAGGGCTCAGTATCGCAGCTGACAGCGGCCAAGGGCCCCCCGGGGAAATGAGGGCGATGGGTCCGCGAGGGCCCTTGGCTAATTAAAGGTGGGGAGGCGCATGTGGGAAGAGGCCTGGCTGGCGCTGGGGCCTGATAGCGAGTCAACACACACATCTGCTCCACGCCAGCTCAGGGCAGGGCGATAAATCACAGCAGTGCCACCCCACCCCCCGCTCCACTCCCCTGCACCCAGCCTGGCCTGGAGCAGCCCCCTCCTCCGCTCCCCACACCCGCCCATCCTTGCCTGCCAAAGGGGCACATGTGTTTGGAGATCCTTTGCCATTAAGGGAGAGGGAATTGGCAGGGGAGCCGGGTTTAGAGAACATTAACCAAGCTGCCACATGTGCTTTTCAGTTGATTATCCTCCAATTAGTCCTGCAGGCAGGGGCTGCCCGCTGCCAGCTCCACAGTCATGCAACACTGGAGGAACCCGGCCGGCCGGCCACCCAAGCCCCCCCCCCCCTTGTGCAAGGTGCGGGGATGGCTTGCATGTGGGGAGACCTCACTGGACTCCCATGAAACGTCCTCCTCCTCTTGGCTGCAGGTCACCCAAACTGAAGTGGAAATGGTTCGCCTCCAGGAGAGAAGTCTCTCAGGGTGGATGAGTGAGAAAGAGATAGGTTGGCTGCGGCTTGTGAAGTCAAGGTGTGGGGCACAGAATGGTCAGTCGGTCAGAGGGTGGGTGCATAGAAGGCACCCCTGGGCCTGCGTATGGAAGCACAACTGGGCACGTAAATGGAACGGCCTGCAAATGATACAATACGATACGATACGATATCTTTATTGTCATTGTCCCATACAGAACAACGAAATTGAAAAAATCTACACCAGACATTCAAAAACCAACAAGCCTGCTATCCCAGCTATCCCAGCCTGGTTAGCCCCTAAAAACTCTGATACCCCATAATTAAATACAATATACTCCCATAGAGACTGCCTTACGCTGCGTTTAAATCCAAAATCGCATTTGGATAAAAACTGTTTCTCAGGCGGCTAGTCCTAGTCTTTATAACCCGGGACCTTCTTCCAGAAGGCAGAAGCTGAAAGAGATAATTTCCGGGGTGCGCACTATCCTGCGCTATCACTGCAGCTTTCTTATGGCACCTGGAAGCATAGATTTGATCCAAGGTGGGAAGAGTGCACCCAATTATTCTCTCCGCCGTCTTTACAACCCTGGACAGCATTGTTTTTCCCCTGGCCGTGCAGCTCCCAAACCACACACAGAGACCGTAAGTTAATGCACTCTCCACAGTACAATGGTAAAATGTCACCAACAGGTCCTGAATGAAACCTAAGAGCTGTTTGATGGTGGAACAAAGTGGAGGTTTTTTAAAAACAGGGTTCTTTACTTGTGATCATAGAATCATAGAGTTGGAAGAGACCACAAGGGCCATCGAGTCCAACCCCCTGCCAAGCAGGAAACACCATCAGAGCACTCCTGACATATGGTTGTCAAGCCTCTGCCTAAAGACCTCCAAAGAAGGAGACTCCACCACACTCCTTGGCAGCAAATTCCACTGTCGAACAGCTCTTACTGTCAGGAAGTTCTTCCTCATGTTTAGGTGGAATCTTCTTTCTTGTAGTTTGGATCCATTGCTCCGTGTCCGCTTCTCTGGAGCAGCAGAAAACAACAGGGGATTGGACCAGATGATTCCTTGGGGTACCTTCCAGTTCTGGAATTCTATGTCTCCATGAAAATTGTGCAAGGAATGGTGCAGATGAGCTCACAGTGAAGCCCTCTGCCCTGACTCACTGCCCTTCCCCAGGCAACTTCAGCTTGCATGCATCTTGCAAGGCCAGCTGCCCACCGCTCCCGCTCTTCCTTGGCCCAGCTGCTGGCACCCATGTGACGCGCAAGGCCATGGCTTGGCATCTGCAGCTGCCTGTAGAGCGCAAGAGAGACCCAGCTGGGCTCTGGCTCCTGCGATGAGAGGGCAGCTCTGACCCAACACTGAGAAGCCTGGGGTGGTCTGGGCAGGACGTGCCCAAGGAAAGAGGTCTTAGGGTCAGTTCAAAGTCTGGCCTCTCCATAGCAGATAGGAGGCCTGGCCAAAGTGTAGACAGAGGGATTATTATCTCCCACACAAAAGCAACAGTGTTTGTTCTGAGTCCTTCTCTGGAAAAAGCAGATGGCCCAAGCTGTGACACAGTTCTAAAGGTTTGGACGGAGCCTGGGGCTTTGTCCAAAGAAGGGCTCAAAGGGATGGAGCCCTGGAACTGGGTTTGAATCTCAGGGCTTTGGAACATACAAAGTTGTCATGAAGACAAGAGTCCCCCTGAGCCTCTCAAGTTGTCACACTTCCCCAGCCACTCTGGGCAGTTTCCAACAAAGTATTAAAATACAGTGGTCTGTTAAAAGCTTCCCTAAAGAGGGCTGCCTTCAGATGCCTTCTAAAAGTCTGGTAGTTGTTGTTCTCTTTGACATCTGAAGGGAGGGCGTTCCACAGGGCGGGTGCCACTACCAAGAAGGCCCTCTGCTGCATCTTCCAGGGGACAGCCCTTCAGATACTTGAACGTGGCTATCATATCATCTCTCAGTGATGCTAGAACCCAAGAGGCTCGTATACTGGGTGGTGGGAAATTCTGGAGAGACAGAATTACAAATGATTCTCTTCTGTAATTGGCTATCAGGAGGTTCGGATTTAGAATCATAGAATCATAGAGTTGGAAGAGACCACAAGGGCCATCGAGTCCAACCCCCTGCCAAGCAGGAAACACCATCAGAGCACTCCTGACATATGGTTGTCAAGCCTCTGCTTAAAGACCTCCAAAGAAGGAGACTCCACCACACTCCTTGGCAGCAAATTCCACTGTCGAACAGCTCTTACTGTCAGGAAGTTCTTCCTAATGTTTAGGTGGAATCTTGGAATCTTCTTTCTTGTAGTTTGGATCCATTGCTCCGTGTCTGCTTCTCTGGAGCAGCAGAAAACAACCTTTCTCCCTCCTCTATGTGACATCCTTTTATATATTTGAACATGGCTATCATATCACCCCTTAACCTCCTCTTCTCCAGGCTAAACATGCCCAGCTCCCTTAGCCGTTCCTCATAAGGCATCGTTTCCAGGCCTTTGACCATTTTGGTTGCCCTCCTCTGGACACGTTCCAGTTTGTCAGTGTCCTTCTTGAACTGTGGTGCCCAGAACTGGACACAGTACTCCAGGTGAGGTCTGACCAGAGCAGAATACAGTGGCACTATTACTTCCCTTGATCTAGATGCTATACTCCTATTGATGCAGCCCAGAATTGCATTGGCTTTTTTAGCTGCCGCGTCACACTGTTGGCTCATGTCAAGTTTGTGGGCAACCAAGACTCCTAGATCCTTTTCAGATGTACTGCTCTCAAGCCAGGTGTCACCCATCTTGTATTTGTGCCTCTCATTTTTTTTGCCCAAATGCAATACTTTACATTTCTCCCTGTTAAAATTAATCTTGTTTGTTTTTGCCCAGTTCTCTAATCTGTCAAGGTCGTTTTGAAGTGTGATCCTGTCCTCTGGGGTGTTAGCCACCACCTTAAAAAGGTAAAGGTAAAGGGACCCCTGACCGTTAGGTCCAGTCGTGGCCAACTCTGGGGCTGCGGCGCTCAACCCGCTTTACTGGCCGAGGGAGCTGGCGTACAGCTTCCAGGTCATGTGGCCAGCATGATGGCTTTTAAAAGAGAACAAATTCATGAGGGAGACTTGGGCAGATGGTTCAATCTCCCTTTCTCTCGCTCCCTCAATTCCCCAGACTTCCACATCAGCCTGCAATACATATTTTTTTAGCAAAAGTCCTCTGCAAATGTCTTCTGATAAGCCCATCTTTGCATGCAAATTTTCCTAACCGGCTCACTTCTGCAAAGCAACTTCCCTCATCACGTTGTATTTTTGTATGTTGTCTTCACAAATACATGCATTTTGATGGACACTTAACCCTAATCATGTGCAGTTTTTTATGCATTACTTGGCTGGAGAAATGCGGCGAAATACCTGCACAAGTGTGAATTTTCAGATGACGGCTGTTTCCTTTTGCATGTTGTCGCAGAAGATGCTAATGGGGTTCATTTTAAATATGAACTGGGTGGAATCTCTCACCCACCCCTGTTCAGGAGCCAGGAGGGGCGGCTGCCCACTTCTAATAGCTGACTGGAGCTTCCTTGTTCAGAGGTTTCCTGTACCTCCGAATATCAGGGCTGCTGCACTCGGATGCTTCCGGGCTTCCCAGAGGCAGCCTGGCTGGCTGCTTCGGAAACAGGATGCTGAACTAGACAGACCCTCGGTCTGATCCTGCTCCAGGGCTCTTCTGCTGTTTAGGCAAGCGCAAAGAGAACCGCGAAGGAGAGAGGGAGGGAGGGAGGGAAGGAGGGATGTGCGGCAAGCAACTTTATGGAATCTGGAGAGAGGAAGTGGGAACATCTATTCCACTGAACGCAGGACAAGAGGCAACAAGGTTAAGGGCCAGGGGAGTGGATTTGGGGGGTGCATATTCCACGCTAAGAAGAAAGAGGAAGAATTCTGCCTTGCAGCAGCTTGCGTTTTGCATATCTGCAATTCTGCATCTTGCGCGCAAATTGACACAACTGAGCTTATCTGCAAATCTCTGAGAGAAGTCAAAGGAAGCCTTGCGTTCTTTGGGGATGGTTTTAAATAGACGGATGGGGTGTCAAAGCACAGAACATATACATTTGCAGAAAGCCATTGTCTCTGAATCAGATTAACTGGAAAGAAAGAAAGTAAGTGCGTGTTTCAGCCTTTGAAACATTTGTAGTTGTTGGGTGCTCTGGGCTCAGCTGTCGCAGTCCTGCGGAATGTCAATAAACGTCCCAACTCCTCAGAAGGTGGTTTCTTATTTAAATAAAACTGACTAGGGATGTAGGAGAAATTCAATTCAGTTCACATTTAAACCCAAATTTATCATAAACATCCCAACCCATCAGAAGGCGTATTGCCATATCCTCTTATCATATTTGCACTTTCCGGAACAATATGAGAAGTGAAACAGAGTCATCCGTTAAAATGTTCACTTCTCTGAATTTTGCAATGCAGTTTTTCAAGCAGAAAATGGAGTAGACCGGTTGAAGTAAGCCGATACTGGTAACATAGGTTCATTAATGGGTTTACTCAGAGTAGGACTTAGTTAAAGGCTGAGCTTTCTAATTCTGCTTTAGGACTATTAGGCAGGGGAAATGTGGGATAAGTAGAAACAAACAAACAAACTGTTAAGATAATAATTCTTATTTGTTTATGTATATGGCACCATTGCTTTGGGAAGAGGACAGGCCCCTGCCCCAAGGAGCTTGCAGTGTAAAATCCCACCCAAGGGGCATCACAGAGAAGGAAGTGGAGGTGGCTGCTGCTGGTGACCCAGGGAAACAAGATATGGCTGTTTCATATAATGGCACAGAATCAGGGAACTGAATTGCTCCTGCTCTCATAGCCCAATGGGGCTGTGCTGCCCTGGAATATCAGCTCTGAAATATCACCTGTCCTACCAGGGTCTTCAAGTGCCAGACTCTGTGGTGTAGTGGTTAAGAGCGGTAGACTCGTAATCTGGGGAACCGGGTTCGCGTCCCCGCCCCTCCACATGCAGCTGCTGGGTGACCTTGGGCCAGTCACCCTTCTCTGAAGTCTCTCAGCCCCACTCACCTCACAGAGTGTTTTTTGTGGGGCAGGAAGGGAAAGGAGAATGTGAGCTGCTTTGAGACTCCTTTGGGTAGTGATAAAGTGGGATATCAAATCCAAACTCTTCTAGTTGGATGCCACACACTTATTTTCTCCCATCAACTTGCTTCCTTCACAACTCAACACACACATTCATACAGCCACACTCATGTCCCCTCTAGGCCTGCCTGCACCTCTCCCTCCAGAGCAGCAGGAGAAATATAGACACTAGGAGAGGATATATTATTTAGTTATGATCTTTCCTTGCTTTCCATGAGATCGGCAGAGTACCATCCTTTGCAGGTTTAAACTTGGAAGGTTGATTTAACCTTCTAGAAAGAATAATCCAGGATGCTTTGAGGCATTGCCCCTTTTCTCCCTCTTAACATAACAATCACATGAACATGGTTTTGAAATAAAAGTAATATTTACTTACATAATCTAGGTCTTGAAGCAGGAATTACAGCGGCAAAACGAAGGCAGGTTTATAACCACTATCTAAGGTACAAAAAAAAGGGGACGCAGCTGGCGCTTTGGGTTAAACCACAGAGCCTAGGACTTGCCAATCAGAAGGTTGGCGGTTTGAATCCGTGCGACGGGGTGAGCTCCCATTGCTCGGTCCCTGTTCCTGCCAACCTGGCAGTTCGAAATCACGTCAAAGTGCAAGTAGATAAATAGGTACCGCTCTGGCGGGAAGGTAAACGGCGTTTCCGTGCGCTGCTCTGGTTCGCCAGAAGCGGCTTAGTCATGCTGGCCACATGACCCGGAAGCTGTACACCGGCTCCCTCGGCCAATAAAGCGAGATGAGCGCTGCAACCCCAGAGTCGGCCACGACTGGACCTAATGGTCAGGGGTCTCTTTACCTTTAAGGTGCAAAAGTACGGAAACAGTGTCAGAGCTGCAGAGCTGAGACACACACGTGTGGTCATCTTGGAAGCATGATGAAGAATCATAGAATCATAGAGTTGGAAGAGACCACAAGGGTCATCGAGTCCAACCCCCTGCCAAGCAGGAAACACCATCAGAGCACTCCTGACATATGGTTGTCAAGCCTCTGCTTAAAGACCTCCAAAGAAGGAGACTCCACCACACTCCTTGGCAGCAAATTCCACTGTCGAACAGCTCTTACTGTCAGGAAGTTCTTCCTAATGTTTAGGTGGAATCTTCTTTCTTGTAGTTTGGATCCATTGCTCCGTGTCCGCTTCTCTGGAGCTGCAGAAAACAACCTTTCTCCCTCCTCTATGTGACATCCTCCTCCTTCTCCCTCCTCTATGTGACAGAAAGAGAGAGGTGCCCAGGCAGGGAGGAAGTATGCAGTGCTAGAGCTTCCTGCCAAGGCAGACGAAGGAAATGATCTCACAGAGTTCTCTCTAGCAAATTTTATAGGAAAGCCCTGTGAGCGCCAGCCCCTTGATGGGCCCATCTGGCAAAGCACCAATTGTTGGTTTGGCCGCAATCACGTTGTACAGCAGCCCATGCCAAGGCAAAGACCTTGGGGTGCAAAGCTTTGCCCAGTTGCAAAGAAGAGCTTGACTATTTCAGACTGCTGCTATTAAGAACTGTTTTCTTCTTCTGTCTTGGTGTGTTGCTTGGCTCACTGCCAGTGTGCCTCTTAACATCGGGTGCTGTGTCTGATGAGTGAAGGCACCTTTCTGAAGCCAACCTGCTCTTCCAATGTGCCTGGCATTATGAAGACATGTGGGAGGAAATGGTGAGTGGGCAGCTCTGCCCTTTGAGAAAGGACCAGGGTGGCGGGTGCCCTCTCTCTTCCCAGCAATCCCAGTAACAGTACCTCTCTGTTCTCCCTTGGTCAGTCCCCACTCAGAGTCCTGTTCCCAGTTTGGGGCTCCGTTGTTTAAGGCTATTGACAAGATGGCATGTGCGCAGAAGAGGGTGACAAAGATGGTGAAGGGCTGGGAATCCAAGCCTTATGAGGAATGGTTGAGAGGGTTGCGTATGTTTAGCCTGGAGAAGACAGAGAGGTGATAGGGAAGCCATTTTCAAATATCCAAAGAGCAAGGTTGTTTTCTGCTGCTCCAAACCAATGGTGCTCCAACAAGAAAGGAGATTCTGACTCAGTGTTAGGAAGATATTTCTGACTGCAGAACAGAAGGAGAGTGGACTCACCTTCATTGGAGGTTTTTAAGCAGAGGTCAGATAATAATAATAAATTTTATTTATACCCGCCCTCCCCAGCCAAGACCGGGCTCAGGGTGGCTAACACCAGGTATAAAACAATTGATTGGAATAAAACCTTAAAAAACAAGATTACAATACAACATTAAAATGCAGCCTCATTTCAGCAGAAACTCAATAACTTTTTTGGGGATGAAAACGTCAAGTCTTCACCAAGGCTAACTATCCAGACTGGTCCTACGATGGCCATCTGTCAGGGATTCTTGAGTCCCGGACTGCAAGACATTGGACTAGATGGTCCTTGGGGTTCCTTCCAATTCTGCAATTCCATGATTCTATTTCTGGACCAGCCCAGCTGCCCAGGTGACCCAAATGGGTTGCTTCTGCATGCAGTATTTGTAAGCGCACCAACGTAACAGCTGTTCCTTGCCAACTTCTGCCTCAATGCCAGGTGGGCTCAGGGGGCATATGTCTAGGATCATGCAGTGCAGCCTTTTGGTTGGGGGGGGGGGGGGTGGAATAGCAATTATTGGGCCAGTCTTGTGTCTTTGCGGTTGTTGCTTTGGTCCACCTGCCCTTCGTCTTCCAGTTGCAGACCTGAGCTTTGACAGTGGGAGCCGGCTCTGGGTAAGTTGGGCGAGACAACAGGACTTGCAAAGAGATTTCAAAGGCGATCCTGCTGGAGGCCTCTTGCAGGGCCTATAACGATCACCACCAAGGCCAGATGGTGCCTGCGCCATCTCCCTGCGCAGCCTGCTGGAACAAGGCTGGCGGACCTCGGAGGCTCTCATCAAAATGCTAATGTGGGAGAATCTCTCTCGCCTCCCCCCAGACAGCAGCCTAACCCCATCATGTCCCCCATCCTCTGTTCTTCTGTGCTTCTGTCCCTGGGGCACCCAGGCTTTCCTCTTGCTCTGAACCCCACCCCCCAAACCTGGACCTAGCTGCTGGTGGTGGGAAGGGTGATCATCTCCCCAAGATGAAGTTTCATGTTCTTAGTCTTGGCAACTGGGTGGAGAATTAGGGCAAAACATTATATATATATATATATATATATATATATATATATATATATGGCGGTTCGAATCCCCGTGACAGGGTGAGCTCCCGTTGCTCGGTCCCTGCTCCTGCCCACCTAGCAGTTCGAAAGAAAGTCAAGTGCAAGTAGATAAATAGGTACCGCTCCGGCGGGAAGGTAAATGGCGTTTCCGTGCGTTGCTCTGGTTTGCCAGAAGCGGCTTAGTCATGCTGGCCACATGACCCAGAAGCTGCACTCCGGCTCCCTCGGCCAGTAAAGTGAGATGAGCGCCGCAACCCCAGAGTCGTCTGTGACTGGACCTAATAGTTTTACATAACACATTTTAATTCAAACATTAAACATCTATATCATCATTTAGGATTTCCTTAATCCTTTAACTCCCCTCCCCCCCTTCCATGGTTACCATTATCAATCTTTTTTTCAGCTGATTCCCTTGTTTTCTCTATATTGTTAAGAAAAACAGATCATTTTCACCATAGGTTTTTTTTGCACATTACAAGCATTAATCAAATCTGCCAAAGGTTTTAGTTGTTTACAGTGTTCTCCTGGATACATTACGAATTTTCCCCATTCTTTTTTAAAACCCTTCTCTTCCTGGTTTCTGGTTTTCCCGGTCCATTCCGCCATTTCGGCGTAGTTCATCATCTTCATCAGCCCCTCGTCTCTGGTCAGGACTTTATCTTCTTTCCATCTCTAGGCCAGAAGTATTCGCGCGGCTGTCGTCGCGTACATAAATAGTCATTTCTGCTCCTTTGGAATTTCTGCACCTACAATACCTAGTCAAAAAGCTTCTGGGTTGTTTTTTTTACAAACGAGGGCAAAACAAATTTCAGCTGGTTGGTGCCTGGGCTAATTGTCTTGTGGGGTTCCTACCAACTTTACAATTCTATGAGTCTATGGTTCAGTTTAAGGACCCCCTCTAGACTGGTGGCGGGGGACGTGGGTGGCGCTGTGGGTAAAACCTCAGTGCCTAGGACTTGCTGATTGTAAGGTCGGCGGTTCGAATACCTGTGGCGGGGTGAGCTCCCGTCTTTCGGTCCCAGCTCCTGCCCACCTAGCAGTTTGAAAGCACCCCTAAGTGCAAGTAGATAAATAGGTACTGCTTTATAGCGGGAAGGTAAACGGCATTCCATGTGCTGCGCTGGTGCTGGCTCGCCAGAGCAGCTTCGTCACGCTGGCCACGTGACCCGGAAGTGTCTCCAGACAGCGCTGGCTCCCGGCCTCTTGAGCGACAGTCGGTCACGACTGGCCCGTACAGGCAGGGGTACCTTTACCTTTACCTAGACTGGTGGCATTTGGTATGGGGGCACACTTTCTGCTACATGTCATTGATACAAAAATAATGCATTAGCGGTAGAGATACTTTCGACTGCCCACACCTCGTTCCGCTTTATGAGTTGTTCTCTGATGGTTCCTCAGTGCTGGGGCATGATTGCCATCCATGGGGGGGGGGGGGGCAGCTATAGTGCAGCAGAAGCAGGACGAGGCAATGCCAATCCTGGAACATTTGTGGTACGAAAAGTTTCAGAGTTTCAGCAGGAACTTGCCGGACATGCACTGGTTGGAAATGAATAATAATAAATAATAATAATAATAAATTTTATTTATACCCCGCCCTCCCTGGCCAGAGCCGGGCTCAGGGCGGCTAACACCGATAAAATCACAGTAAAAACATAATGGGGGGGGGGGAGACACACAAAAAACCCTACTTAAAATACAGGTTAAATGCAGCCTCAATTTTAAAAGTAGCTGATAGATCAAGACCATAAGGGGAGAGAAACATAAGGGTCAGAGTGAGTCCAAACCAAAGGCCAGGCGGAACAGCTCTGTCTTGCAGGCCCTGCGGAAAGATATCAAGTCCCGCAGAGCCCTAGTCTCTTGGGACAGAGCGTTCCACCAAGTCGGGGCCACTACTGAAAAGGCCCTGGCCCTAGTTGAGACCAACCTAACCACCTTGCTACTTGGGACCTCCAGAATGTTGTCATTTGTGGACCTTAAGGTCCTCTGTGGGGCAGACCAGGAGAGGCGGTCCCGTAGGTATGTGGGTCCTAGGCCGCATAGGGCTTTAAAGGTATATCTTGAAGTGGTACATCTTCCCCAAAACTTTTGCAGGTGCAATGAGTATTTCAGCTGGTTGTCATTTCTGTATTGAAATTGGGATCGCGTATAACTGCCCCAATGTCGTCCTGGCCACAAACCATCATGGGCGCACAGTTAAAAGGATGGGGTCTGAATCTTTTGCAATGCACACACTTGTGAGTGGAAGGCAGTCTGCCTTTTGTTCCAACAGCCAAAGCTCACGAAGCTCTCAGTGCAGAGCAGGAAGGGGACTCAGGACCAGAAAGGCTGCTTAGGAAGGTGTGTGGGTTTGTGTCCAGAGACATCCTGCCCCGTCCCTCTACGCCATGGAAACTGACCAGGCTACAAGGAGAGAGGCAGGCAATGGGCGGTGGTGGGGCAGCCTCAGACCCCCGGCTCCTTGATCCCTGCAAGCCTGGCCACGCACTGTGCTGACACCCCCCCCCAAGTCTACGTGGGGCTGGGAGGGAGGGACACAGCTTTGTTCCCGCGTCTGGAAGAAAGGGCTGCCCCTGGGGACTGGTGACAAGGATCAGACACTCCATTTGCATAACGGAGGCGCTCCCCGAACAACTTTCCCACACTGCACAGCCGAGATAAAGGGGACCGGTCCCTCCTGGCCAATCAGGTGGCTCAGCTGCCCGGCCCTCCCCTCCTCCCTCCCCTCCAGGGAGTGGTTATGACAAATAAGATTAATGTCGCCGCTGCCACCTTGTCCAGGCTGCACAAAGGGCTGTGCACCAGGCAACCCAGGTTACAGCACCCACAGGCCTCGGAGCCAGCTGGGCAAAACGGTGTGTGTGTGTGTGTGTTGTGCACTGGTGCACATTAGCTCCACACACATCCTGGGATGTGGATACAAAGGTGTGCAAAGCAAGGCTGGGCTTTCACAAGTGTCTCTGCACAGATGAGCAGCTTGTTCATTTGCGGCAGCTTCCTGGTCCCTCTGCTACAGGTCCTCATGCCGCAGGCTGGCTGATTCTCACACGGCAGGAACAGTGTTAAGGCAGAGATGCGATAGGGAGGAACCAGCGTTTTCCCCCCTGGTGGTTCTACTTGCGAGGCAGGATCTGGGTCTGAGGTAGTTCACCCCCCACCCTTTTAGGAAACAGTTTTGTTGTCTCAACAGCAAAAACAGAACAAGAAGATACAGTGCAATGCTACAAAGAAATAGAGAGAGTGGTCATCCCATATCCAATCACTTATCCTAACTGGCCTCTCCACAATGTGTCATAGTATCGACAACAGGTGATATCTTCAAAGGATTTTGAGCCTCTGGCAAAAAGCCATGCCAACAGCCTGAAAATTCCTTCTCCTTATCATCATAACTTATTGCGTGCACTTGTTAGCTTCAGACCTCTCCTGCACGCAAAGGACGAGATTTGCAACCAGGGCCATCTTAAGCATATGCAGCGCTGGAGTGCAAAGATCCACCCGGTGCCCCTAGATTGCCCAGAGTTGTCAACCTTTTCTTAGGGGGGACGACCCCACAGTTGACCTTTTTTAAGGGAGAGAACCCCCAAAGTTGTTGTCGTTTATTTAAGGAAATAGTTGTTTACCTTTAGAACGGATGCGGAACACAGGGACTCATAGCACCAACCAACAGGGGTGCCAGCACCCCATGCACAGGGGCGTACGAAGGTGGGAGCCATGTGCTCCTATTCATTGGGTTTTGTTGCTGTTGTCGGTGCTCTCGGTGTGCAGTGGATCCTGTCTGGAGAGCTTTCCTCCACTGCTGCTTGCATTCCCCATCGTTCTGTGCTGGCACCCCACGTTGGGTGGCGCTGGGAGCGTGCGCTGACAGTGGAAAAGCCAGCAAAGGAACCCACAGCTCGGCGCATGCAACAGGATGCATTGTGTGGTGCCCACAATGTTACACGGTGCTCTGGGCGCGGCGCCGAAACAGTTAGCTGCCATGCAGCTGGGGCAAGAGCCAACAGCCGAGCGGAGCTCGGAGTGCCGTGGGCTCTTCTGCTGTGGGCAGCTTAGCGTGAGTTTGGGGGCAAGTGTTGGAGTCTGGGGAAGATCCGCCCATGGTGCTCCAATGGGCTCCGCTTGGCTGTCAGTGGCTGTTCCCCAGACTCCAGTGCTCAGCCCCAGACTCTTGCCCTGGCACCCCTGAGAGCCCGGCTCCCAGGTGCTGTGCTCCCCTAGCACCAATGGTTAATATGGCCCTGTTTGCAACCAAGCAATGGTGCTTCCTTTCTGCAAAACGTGTCAAAGTCCCTTCTTCTGGGGGCTGTCCAACTGAGTTCCCAAAAAGAGCTTCTCCCATGGCAGCCGTGGGTTCTCTTCTTGCTAGCATGCTCAGGAATATGTGGGGCCCACTTTTCAGTACTGATGTGGAAAAGAAAGGGAGGAAGACTACAAAGCTTTTTGGAGCACCAGCAATAAAACCTGGAAAGGGACACGTCATTTTCTGCAAGGCCAGAAGGGTCAGAGTTCTCAGGTCAGAGTCCATCACATACCAGGCAGTTCAGGTTGCACAATTATAGTTGCTTGGCAGGCCTTGTGCAACAAGGATCCCCAGAAGACCAGACTTTTTGCGACGGAGACATGCAAGGGACAGCGGAGGACAGCAGCACTTGCTTTGACACAACGTCATCGAATCAGGATGAAGGCTTACGAAACAGGCTGCCTGGAAGGGCCGTAAGTTGCCCAGACCAGACTGAGGAAAGACCTTTCACCGTCCTTTGTTCCTGCAAGCATTTCCCCCTCCTCGTTGATGCTGCGGAGGGTCATGGGGGAGGGGAGGGAACAACTCCCAACAATGCCCCGTGCCAGCAGGGGAGAGGGCGCAGAAACACCGCCCCAGCCTGCCCCCTTCCACCCACTACCAACCACCCCAATTGCGTCTGTGCCAGTGTGGCCTTTATCAGAACTGTGGGCGAAAACCTTGATGTTTTGCATCGAGCTCTGACTCCTGGCGCAACAGACAAAAGGGACTTGGGTTCCCTGTTTGGATTCCCTGGCAGAGAGGGATCCTGACTGGAGCGCCACTGTGATTAATATATTTCAGGCAGAGCTAAACTCTCTCCCTCTTTGCTCCTGCCTGGGGCGACCTGCTTGCCTCCTCCTCCTCCTCCTCCTCCTCCTGTGGTTCACATTTCGCTAACTGGCTGATTATTCGGAGGAGCCTTGTCATCAGGAGACCTGACTTCAAAAGCTTCTGCTTCTTCAATCCACCAGCGCTGCTTCCCTGGGAGCCCCTCCTTCCCTCCCTCCCTCTCCCTTTCCCCCAAACATTTCTCGTTAGGGGGCAGAGCCGCCTTCAAAGCACTTGGGCATGCAGCAGGAGGAGGAGGGCTGGGACTAGGGTGGGGTCTCTGCCACTGCTGCCCATCAGCTCCCTGTTTGCCCCCACAACTTTGCACCAGCCCAGGGGTGTCAGGATTAGTGCCCATGGGCTTTCCCTCTTCTGCTTGAGTCACCATCCCCGCTACATTCACGCACACACCCCTCCATACACCCCTCTTCTTTATTCTGTACGCAGTAAAGGATTTCACCTTGTCTTCCTTACGCGCTGCCCCAGTCTCTGAGGGTCTCCAGGGGTTCAGGCCCAAACCCAGGTTTAGTTTCCTTGGAATGAAGATCAGCAGAGACCTGCCATCTTTAGGATACGTGGTTTTATATACACATCTATGCAGCCTGGGGAGGCTCCCAGCATTAACACCCCAACAGATCGTGCTTTTCCTTTGGCCACGGCTTTGGGTCCAGTACACAGCAAGCAGATCTCTGTGTCTCCAGCTTCTGGCCTAATTCTCGCACACTGGCTATTGTTCTCCTACCTAGCAGGTGTAATTGTGGTGCTAAAGAAGTCAGTCCAAGTCGTCACCACCTAGGTCCTAGACAAAGGGACTGGTTTGGCAAGCTTGCTCTTATACAGTACATTCAACTCCAGCAGACGCAGGACACCCAGAACAGGAAGGGACTTGAGGCCAAGCAATTACAGCCCATGACCCTGGAGGCAGAGCAGAGCCATCACGGTTAGCAGCCATGGTCAGCCCTCTCCTCCCCGCTCCGTGGATTTGCCCCGTCCTCTTTTACAGCCCTCCGCATAAGTCGCCATCCCACAATTTTACTATATCATTTCTCCTTAATCTACTGACGTTCATCTTCATTGCGTTTCCCCTTGATCATTTTGGTTGAACCTTTTCCAGCTTTAAAAGGTATTTTTTGAAGGGAGGGGGCCAGAATACTGTACACAGTATTCCAAATGCCGTTGCACCATAGATTTGTATAACAGCATTGTGCCAACGGCGGATTTATTTTCGGTTCCTTCGCTGATGATCCTTAGCGTGGAATCTGCCTGCTCCACAGCTGTTGTGCCCTGAGTAGACATCTTCATTGAGCTGTCCAGTATGACCCCAAGGTCAAGCTAATGACCAGTCACCACCAGTTCAGACCCCATGAGTGTATATGTGAAATTAAGATTTTTTTTGCCCTGACACTGAATTGCATTTGCCGTTTTACCTCCTGTTCATTCAATTTAGGGAGGACCTTTTGGAGCTTTTCAGAACCCCTTCTTCTGCTAACGACCCTGAACAATTTAGCATCATCAACAAACTTGACCACCGCACTGCTCAGTCCTAATTCTAGACCGTTTATGGACAAATTAAAAATATAGGTCCCAATAACAATCCTTGGGCTCCAGTTCCCACATTCCTCCAGATTCCCAGAGGGCACTCTGTGACGTACATCCCCAAGTTTCTGTGTTAATGCTGCAAAGGGTGGCATGTTTTAAACTCTACTAAACTAGGCACTAAAGTGTCATGGACTGGCTGGATGCTGAGGAATGGTGGGAGCCACCGGCTGGAGAACCCCCCCCCCCGAGGGAACCCCCAGGGGAAGAAGGCTCAGAGCCAGGGGATTGGTGGTGGGACGATGATGCGTGGACAGAGGGAGGAGAGGGAGGAGGAGGCATTGGGAGCTGAAGAGGCAACAGGGTTTAGTGAGCAGGAAGAGGCTGTGGCAGAGAGCAGTCCAGAATCGGAGGCAGCAGCGGAGGCTGGAGAGGATGGGGGTCAACAGGCAGTGATGAGACAGGTTGAAGAAGACTCCAGAGAGTCTCCCCCTCCTGCCGCGACCAGCTCCTCCCTGGTCTCCTAGGACTCCCAGAGAAATGAAATGGGCAGAGCAGAGGGAGGTTGTGCAGAGACGCAGCCTGAGACTGTGTGGGAAAGGTCTTGTAGAAGAGGAGTCCTAGTGGGCATTGGGAAGGCAGTGATGTTCAGTCCTCACAACTGCTTCATCAGGGCAAGACCTCCTAGGAAGAGTTTCTGAGACCACTAGGCCTGAGCTGTGGTTGTTTGCTTAAATAAAGAGGCAGCTTCACTGGCCCAAGGCGAGTTATTGCTTTGTTGATGACCTGCACCTGACTCCAGCCCTGACCTCAAGTGGAAAAAACTGCTGGCAACACAGTCCATGCAGCCGGCATCTCCCTCTGCCTGAGGCCTTGGAGAGCTGCTGGCTGTCAGAGAAAGCAAGCAAGCAAGCAAGCAAGCAAGCAAGCAAGCAAGCAAACAAATCTTTCATTCATTCATTCATTCATTCTGATCCAGGGGAAGGCACTTCCTAGGCCTGCACATGCAGGGCTGTATTATTTATTTTATTACTTATCTTGCACCTTTCCTCTAAGGAGCTCAGAGCGATGCCCCTGGTTCTCCTGCTCCCCAGTTCATCATCACAACACCTGTGTGAGGTCGGTTAGGCTGAGAGATGGAGACTGGCCCCAGGTCACAGCCTCCGAGGCTTCATGGCTGAGCGGGGTTTTGAACCCGAGTCCCCCAGACCTTAAGGCTGCACCCCATGGACTCCCTTCCCCACTTTTATAGCACATGTTGCTTTCTTGAAAACCATGGGGGGAGAGAGAGGGTTACTAGCCATGTCAGAAGCCCGAAGACGGAATGAGACCATGGTCAGCTCATTATGTGTTTTGCTAGTCACTAATTTTTGCACATGCATGTGCACAGACACAAATAGAGGGGCCTTGCATCCACATCTCACAATGATGCCCCTCACCATTTGAACGAATTCTTTCCATCTTAGCTGATCTCCTCTCATTCTATCTCCCTCCCATAAGGGGTTTTAATTAGCTGTAAAAAAAAATAATGGATCTGATTGTTAATTTTCTCTATTAGGAAATTAGCCCCCCCTCCTCCTGTCATTAAACACCCTGCCAATTTTGGGAGTGGGGAGGGAGAAATCAGAGATGGCATTTCAGTGCCCTCATCTCCTCCCTCTGCTTTCATTGCACACTTTTGCACGTTTATCGGTACACAAGAGGAGTCTTTTGAAAAGCACCTCGTCTACTTAGAGAATGGAAGGATCAGGCCTTCCTCTTACGCACAGGTTCACGGCACCCAGGATTCTGCCCCACAGCAAAGCAGGTGCTCAGGAGAGTGACGTGAAGCCGTGCTGGGTCCGGTCCGGTCCCTCATTTTGGGGCCCAGGCAGAGACAGGTCCTCTGCACAGCAGCCAAGATTCACCTGGGCTCTGCGAGACCCATCTGTGCCCACCGCAAGGTCTCTCCATCGAAGCACCGCTGGGGTCGGCTCTGCATTGCTGCTTCCGAAATGAAAGCAGCCCGTTGTGGCCCTGGGTCTGGGGGGGGGGGGGGAGGAAGCAGGAGTGGGCTGCTGAATTGGTCCCAGCTGCACCTTCTCACAGAAGCCCTTGGGCCATGGATGCTAATGCAGATCAACCTCCGTTGCACAACCTGACAATAAAGTTAATAAGCTATTCAAGCACAAGTGCCCTCACCAAACATGATGAGGCAAAAATCAAGTGATCAGAGGAGAAAGGGAGTTAACTGAGGCCTCCCTGGGGGAGGCAGGGGGGAGGCAGTAGTGGCGGCGGCAGCACCAGATGACAGGTTGCTCCAGACCCCTTCGCAAGGGGCAGAAGAACGCAGGCAGCCCCCCTTGCTACTAGAGATTGCTGCCTTTGCAGACTCTGCATTGCTAGAGACAGACAGCACAGAAATGGCCCAGGCAGCGGGGGGGGGGCGGCTCCTGGGCCTTTGGGGGTTCACTGGGGTCCACCAGAGTGTCTCGCACCCAGCTTGCTTTCTTCAGTTGCAGAAATGATGCTGATCTCTCCAAGCACCACATGCCTAGCTGGTAAAATATGGGTTGAACGAGGTCACTGTGAGGTGGATTTGTAGCTGGTTGACTGACCGAACCCAAAGAGGACTCATTAATGGTTCCTCGTCATCCTGGGAAAAGTGACAGGGTTCTGTCCTGGGCCTGTTGTAGTTCAAATTCTTCATAAATGACTTGGATGAAAGAATTGAGGGGATGGCCATCAAATTTGCAGATGACACTAAACTGGGAGGGGTAGCTAATGCCACAGAAGACAGAATCAGAATTCAGAATGACCTCAACGGATTGGAGAACGGGGCGCTAACAAAATGAATTTCAGTAGGGACAAATGTCAGGTTCTGCGCTTAGACAGGAAGAACCAGATGCGCAAATATAGGATGGGAGAACACCTGTCTTACTAGTAGCACATGTGAAAAGGATCTAGGGGTCTGGCCTTAACATGAATCAACAGTGTGATGCAGCAGCAAATAAAACTCATGTTATTCTAGGCTGCATCAGCAGAAGTCTAGTGTCCAGATCAAGGGAAGTAATAGCTGTGGGAATGTTCAGGGGTGCAGGAGAGGATATATTGACTAATTAGATCCTTATCCAACTTGTGCTAACAAGTTCCCAAAATATCAGCAGAGTTTATGACGTTCCCCTTTAAGTTCGCAATGGCAACGTCTGCACAGGTTCGCTAGAACCTCTATAATAATTACTCTGGTAATTTCCCCTTTTGTTCCCTCTTAAAATACAAGACACGACACAGTCTTCATAAAAGTATAAAAGAGTTTACTCACATTCTGTTCACAGTATGATCCCAGAAGGCAGACAGCTTAAAAAAGGTTACATACACTTAGAATCTATCTTGTAGCAAGATAGTCCTTATCTCCTCTCTTGGCTGAGAGCCAAGAGGGCATGCTTAGTTGTTTCCTCATCGAAGGAAGATGGCAGAGAGAGAGAGATGGCTGGCTGCCCTGTGCTTTTATCATTTACCTGCACAGGTGAGGCCACACCCACCTCTGGTCACATGCGGAGGAAGTCCGTTCCCAGGAAGTTTACCTGCTTGCTGGACAGACATCCCTCCTCATGTACACTCTAGGAATGTTCTCATTGACTGCTCCTGTGTTTACATCCCACAATAGCACTGCTCTCTTCTGCCTTGGACAGACCACACCTGGAGTCCTCCTGTGTCCAGTTCTGGGCACCACAATAGAGCGCATTACAGCAATCCAGTCTTAAAAGCCCCAGTGCCTGAAATACTGCTGTGATGCTTCTTCTCATTCCTTCCTCCCAAGGTTGTGACCAGTTTGCCCTTGCTGACTTTCAATATGAAGGTTCATCAGATCCCAAAGGATGTGTGGAAGAGCCCCGCTCAAGACCTTTCTGCGCCCCCGCCCCCCGCAGCAGAGTGAGCTTAGAAAGTTGCCAGAGGTGAAGGGCCCTCCCTCAAGGGAAGACTCCTTGCCCTGCTTCTGAAGGTCCCCAGTTCTGTCTTTGGGTTGGGAAGGACTCGTGCCTGAATTCGTGGAGAACCATTGTTGCCAGTTAGTGTAGACAATACTGAGGAAGGTGGATCAATAGTCTGACTTGTGGGATGTGAAACACAAGAGCAGTCAAGTACAACCTTCCTAGAGTGAACGTATTTACACATGGGGAGGAATGTTTGTCCAGCCAGTGGGTAAACTTCCTGTTTCCTTCTGGGCTGGGACAGACTTCCTCTGCATGTGACTAGAGGTGGGCGTGGCCTCACCTGTGCAGGTAACGACAAAAGCACAGGGCAGGGCAGCCACCTCTCTCTCTTTGACTACATGCATCAAAGAAGCAACATCTGCTAAGCCAAAGATGCTCTCTTGGCTCCAACCAAGAGAGGACAAAGGGACTGTCTCCTGATGAGATAGTTTCCAGGTGTATGTTACTTTTCTAAGCTAAGTCTGCCTTCTGGGATCCGATTGTGAACAGAACGTGAGTGAGTAAACTCTTTTTATACTTTTATCAAAGACTGTGTTGTGTCTTTTATGAGGAAATAAGGGGGAAATACCAGAACAGTTATTATAGGGGCTTTAGCAAGCCTGAGCAAACACATCCGCTGTGAGTTTAAAAAGGGGGGATGTTACTCTGCTAAATTGTTAACTTTTCTACACAAGTTGGAAAGGCTATTATCGCACAATATATCCTCTCCTGCATCCCTGAACATTACCACATGACTCAGTTTAGACAGCTAAGGGGTGTGGAATGGAGGAGAATGGAGATATCAAATCATGGGTGCTTCTGACTGTCACTATTTTGGGGTGGAATTCAGATAGCAGGACACTCCACTTGCCTAGCTATAGTTGGCTGGGAAGCCTTGCACAACAAACCCACTTCTCAAAAAGATCAGACTTTTTGCAATGGGGTGGGGTGGGGGGTGGCCAATGGCATCAATTCACTATTGAAACCCCTTTAGTATACAAAGTGAGCGGTGCTTAGCTAGTGAATCTTGATAGTCTTCACCTGTTGCGCAGAGATGCTTGTAGGTAAGGAAATAATAAAATTATTTATTGTAGGAAACGGCTCCTAGTTCTATTCTAGCTAGTCTAGAGAAGAGAAAGGCAACCCTTCTTGTGCCTCTCTCAGAGGAGAGCTCAGATCTTGAGGTCTGAGAGAGAAGTTTGAGGAGGAGGAGGAGGAGGAGGTTGTAGACGGGATGCAATGTAGACCTATCAGTCTAAACAACGAGATGGAGAAGTCAGCTGACAGGTTAACGGCACAGGGATCTGTTCGCTGAGGCTGCTGTACAGGGTCAAAATTGATTGATTTATTTTGTCTTATATTTCCAGTTGGTTTTGTTGCTTTGATCTGCAGCATCACAGAGACCAAAAGCCAGAGCCTGCAGCGTGGTGTGATATTCCCACAGTGGGCTTGGCTAGATGCAAGCTTTCTTCAGAAGATATTTCCTCCCTTGTTTCAGTTAAAGGAAGAAAATAGCTGTTGATTCTTGTGTATTTGGCTGGCACTGAGGTGCTCTGTGCATTTCCCCAGTGTCCAGAGAGACCATACAGGGATTATTGCTTCATTTAAAGTTTCACATTCCTCTGTTTTGTTTTTAAAAAGGGCACAGGGAATGGGGAGGTCCCTTACTCTGTCTTAACAGCATGGAAATCTCTTTCCTGCCAGCTGAGTTGCATGCAAACTTCCAACAGGAAGTGTTGGAGGAAAAAATGTCAGAAATCACAGAATGGCACTTGCTCTGATGCAATACCTCACCACAAAACAACAACAACAACAACAACAACAACAACAACAACAACAACAACAACATTTATACCCCGCCCATCTGGCTGGGTTTCCCCAGCCACTCTGGGCAGCTTCCAACAGAATATTAAAATACAAAACCTATTAAACATTAAAAGCTTCCCTAAACAGGGCTGCCTTCAGATGTCTTCTAAAAGTCTGGTAGTTGTTGTCTCTTTGACATCTGCTGGGAGGGCGTTCCACAGGGTGGGTACCACCACCGAGAAGGCCCTCTGCCTGGTTCCCTGTAGCCTCGCTTCTCACAATGAGGGAACTGCCAGAAGGCCCTCGGAGCTGGACCTCAGCGTCTGGGCAGAACGATGGGGGCAGAGACGCTCCTTCATGTCTACTGGACCTTAAATAGAACAAATGCTTCTTAAATAGCCAGCATCGCCTCATTCCCCTGGAAACAAATCAGGATGAGTGCACCGTAAACAGTTCTGGAAGTGGCCCATGAATGCAGAGAGGGAGATCTTCCTTCCTGTCCTTGGCACCAAAATTTATAGGGTGGGGATTGGAGGAAGAAGACAGCCAGCAGAACTAGGTCACTTTAAAGGGTACAGGATGCCTGTGTCAGGTTGGGTGGGTGGGAGCCAGTGGACCCTACAATTGCAGTGGCCTAGTATCCATCCCAGACCACGAGACTGCATGGATCTCAGTCTTCAAGACAATTATCCATGGAGAGAGACGGAGAGGAGGCAAGATGGTTCATCCAACTCATCTTGGCCAACACGTTTGGTTCCCCAAGCCTCTTCCTCCTCTTCCTCCTCCCCCCACAATGCCTTGCATGCTCCTGTTGACTACATTGGGGTGGGGGGTGGGGATTCGCCCAGTCTGCAGCAGCCCTTGGCTTCTTGGCTTCCCATATAAACTGTGAGAGTGAAAATTAAATGCTAATGAAGCTCTTTGATTTAACAGCAGACAAGGCGCTCTCGTGTTGCTTTGCCTCCTAGACTATTATTATGCAAATGAGCGGGGCCTGCATCTTTCTCCCCCATTTAGCTGAAATCAGCTCTTCTTGGCAACATTCAAAGCTCAATTACGGCACTTACCTGCTTAATGATCATTGCACAGCCAGGGAGATGGGGAGCCTTGCCTTTGGGACAAGGCAACGGTGGCACAGGGTGAGGCCTGAGCTTGCACAGGGTCCAGGGTGGTCTCAGTGTTTGAGCCAGCCTGACTTTGGCATGGGGGGGGGGGCTGGCTTGTGATATGCTAGAAGCTCTGGGGTCTCTGTCCTGATGCCTCTGTTGTGGTTGGTTCGTTCCCTCATTTATCTGGCTTTTCATTAGCCAGCCCGTCCCCAAAGGCTCTGGGCAGAGAGTACCGATCAGAAAGATGAAATAAAAATTACCTAAATGTTTTAAAACCACCCCCCAAACGACCTATAAAAGCAGACTTCCTCAAACTTGGCCCACCAGATGTTTTGGAGACAACAATCCCCATCACCCCTGACCACTGGTCCTGCTAGCTAGGGATCATGGGAGTTGTAGGCCAAAAACATCTGGAGGGCCAAGGTTGAGGAAGCCTGTATAAAAGGAATCTCAGCAGCCTCATAATGATAAACTCTGATGAAAAGGATGGCCGTTCGCGCCGTTGGTTTGTGTGCGGCAAGTTGCTCTGCCTAGACAAGGAAAGTGCTGTGAGAATGTTCAGGGTGTCAGGAGAGGATATATTGTTTATTAATATCCTTCCTAACTTATGCTAGCAAGTTTTTTTAAGTAGCAGAGTTACATTCCCTTTTCTTACATGCGCAGCAGATGGCTGGTTGCAGGCTCGTGTGAGCCTTTCACTATTATACAATTCAGTGTTGAATTGTACGTTCCTGGTACGTTCCCTTTCAATCCCTCATAAAAAGAATAAAGACACAACAATCTTATTTAAAGTCAAGAAAAGAAGTTTACTCACATCAGTTCACAGTTGGATCCCTGAAGGCAGACTTAGTTACAGATATGTACATGTGGATCTACTCCATATGGGGGGATAATCCCAGGGCAGGCTAGCAGTCCTGCAGTTCACACGGGTGAAAGGAAGATGGAAAAGAGAGACAGTGGTAGCATGCCTTGTCCTTTTGTTACCTCGACAGGTAAGGTTACACCAGGCATAGGCAAACTCGGTCCTCCAGATGTTTTGGGACTACAATTCCCATCGCCCCTGACCACTGGTCCTGTTGTAGGGAGTTGTAGTCCCAAAACATCTGGAGGGCCGAGTTTGCCTATGCCTGGGTTTCGCCCACCTCTAGTCACATGCAAGAGGAAGGATGCTCCAACCCAGGAGGAACAGGAAGTTTCGACTGGCTGCACCAACATCCCCTTGCATGTCCACTCTAGGAAAACAAGGAATGTTGTATTTGACTGCTCCCTGTGGATTACACCCCACAAGTGTGCACAGCATGAGGAAGTGGGCAGTGCAAAGTTATCCTTTGTCTCTCATAACACTGGAACTCAAGGACATCTCATGAATGTGAGACGCTCCAGGACAGAAGCTCTGCGCATAGCAGTTAAACTATGGAACTCCCTGCCACAGGAGGCAGCTGCCAATTTAGATGGCTTTAAAAGAGGATGGGACAAATTTATGGAGGAAATGAAAGTTTATGGTGAATAGCCATGATGGCTGGGCTCTGCCTCAATGGTCAGAGCCAGCAGTGCATCTGAACCCCAGTTTCTGGAAACCACAGGAATAATAATAATAATAATAATAATAATAATAATAATAATAATAATTTATTTGTACCTTGCCCATCTGAAGGGGAGAGTGTTGCTCTTGTGCTTGGATCCTGGGAATGCGATGCTGCACTAAATGTGCCATTCCTTCTTGCATTTTATTGTTAAAGTTGCTTTCGATATGCCTTTGTCATTTTATTATTGTATCACTTAAAGCTTGCTTATAAATTGCTTCTTGGAACTAGAAGCGATACACAAAACGAATAAACAAGGTCCCTGGAAACCTTTCCCTTCACCGACCTGGTGTCGTGCAGGTGCCCCAACTTGCCACACGGCAACACAGAGCAACTGGTTTTAGCCTATTCCCAAATTGCTGACACGCACGTTCTCCTCCTGGCCTCCGGTGCCCTTTGGATTGTGGCTGGTTTCCACCAGGTGGCAGCAGGCAAGACTTTATTTGTCCACAGTTCATCAGAACTCAGCCCCGGAACCTATTCTGAATGTAAGTGCTCAACTGTGGAACAGGCGAACCCGGTGCTTTTTTCCCCCTGGGGGGACGCAGGGGTACACATACCCCTAAACATTTTGTGAATCTAAGTTTGGCCTCATTGAGGGGCAGTGTTTCAATGGGAGTAGGAAAATGAGAGGACCCCTAAACATTTTTTAAGAAAAAAAAAGCAGTGGGTGAACCTGTCATGCAATGCCTCTGAGCGTGTGCAGTTTCCCCTTCCCACCAGCTTGCAGGGACAGTCAGCACCTACGGATTCAGTCAAAAGGCTCACAGGTGACCAGGCACCCAGCTCCAAAGTAAACTAGAACTCCAATGCCTCTTGCTGTGCAAACAAATCTTCATCTTGCAGCCCCTGTAAACTGTAATAGAGGGAAGTACAATGTCTTTGAGGGACACAGGTGGCGCTGTGGGTTAAACCACAGAGCCTAGGGCTTGCCGATCAGAAGGTCGGCGGTTCGAATCCCCGCGACGGGGTGAGCTCCCGTTGCTCGGTCCCTGCTCCTGCCAACCTAGCAGTTCGAAAGCACGTCAAAGTGCAAGTATAGTGGTACCTTGGGTTACAGACGCTTCAGGTTACAGACTCCACTAACCCAGAAATAGTGCTTCAGGTTAAGAACTTTGCTTCAGGATGAGAACAGAAATCGTGCTCCAACGGTGTGGCAGCAGCAGAGGCCCCATTAGCTAAAGTGGTGCTTCAGGTTACGAACAGTTTCAGGATAAGAACGGACCTCCGGAATGAATTAAGTATTTAACCTGAGGTACCACTGTAGATAAATAGGTACCACTCTGGTGGGAAGGTAAACAGCGTTTCTGTGTGCTGCTCTGGTTCGCCAGAAGCGGATTAGACATGCTGGCCACATGACCCGGAAAAACTGTCTGCGGACAAACGCCGGCTCCCTCGGCCAATAAAGTGAGATGAGCGCCGCAACCCCAGAGTCATCCACGACTGGACCTAATGGTCAGGGATCCCTTTACCTTTACAATGTCTTTGGGGTGACCTGTCCATGTAATTCCACCTGTGGCTTCCTGTTGGAGTGGGTCTCAAGATCCAGGGCTGGCCAGAGACATTTTTGCACCTGAGGCAAACCATGCATTGGTGCCCCTGCCCACCAGGGAAGAAGGCTGAGTGAATCAGGAACAAGGGGGGGGGGATAAAGATCTACACTGGGCACAAGTGTGGGAGGAGACCAGCAGCACCTTCCATTCACCAAGAGGCATCTGTAGAGGCAGCATTTGGGGTGGGGGGCTGCTGAGGGGGAGACAGACCCGGCCTTCAAGAAGCCCCCCCCCCACGGTAACTGCCACCAAAGCAGTGGCAGCAGTGGGTGAGGGCATTCCTCACAGTCCAGATGTGCTGCCCCTATGGATCCTACTGCCTGAGGCGGTCACCTCACCTTGCCTCACGGGTGAGCCGGCCCTGTCAAGATCATTGCCACAACAAAAGAGTCATTGACATTCTACTCTGGCCTACCAGATTCCCAATATTCTCCCCACCTTTGTAATCTGCTCCACCCATGGATTTGCAAACACCATGCAGCAGATGACACAACCTTGATGGCAGAAAGTGAGGAGGAATTAAAGAACCTCTTTATGAGGGTGAAAGAGGAGAGTGCAAAATATGGTCTGAAGCTCAACATCAAAAAAACGAAGATCATGGCCACTGGTCCCATCACCTCCTGGCAAATAGAAGGGGAAGAAATGGAGGCAGTGAGGGATTCTACTTTCTTGGGCTCCATGATCACTGCAGATGGTGACAGCAGTCGCGAAATTAAAAGATGCCTGCTTCTTGGGAGAAAAGCAATGACAAACCTAGACAGCATCTTAAAAAGCAGAGACATCACCTTGCCAACAAAGGTCCATATGGTTAAAGCTATGGTTTTCCCAGTAGTGATGTATGGAAGTGAGAGGCTGATCACTGAAGAATTGACGCTTTTGAATTTTGGTGCTGGAGGAGACTCCTGAGAGTCCCATGGACTGCAAGAAGATCAAACGCATCCATTCTTAAGGAAATCAGCCCTGAGTGCTCACTGGAAGGACAGATCCTGAAGCTGAGGCGCCAAGACTTTGGCCGCCTCATGAGAAGAGAAGACTCCCTGGAAAAGACCCTGATGTTGGGAAAGATGGAGGGCACAAGGAGAAGGGGAAGACAGAGGACGAGATGGTGGGACAGTGTTCTCGAAGCGACCAGCATGAGTTTGACCAAACTGCGGGAGGCAGTGGAAGACAGGAGTGCCTGGCGTGCTCTGGTCCAGGGGGTCACAAAGAGTCGGACATGACTAAATGACTAAACAACAACAACAACAACAACAACATCATATTAAAAGGCGGTGTGTGTCTGAGCCCTATCCTGCTTTACAAAAACCCTGTGTTGTTGTTTTTTAAAAAACCCCAAACACTCACAGTTACGTCCTGTGGCAGTGGATTCCACAGGTTAACTGTATAACAAAGGCTTTCTTCTGTGGCTTAAAATGCTCTCAGTCAATTGTCTCCAACTGCTGCAAATATTTGGGAGGGAAAATATTTATTTCTCCCTCCACACCACCTACTCTCCTGTAAAGTGCTACCGTGTTAATAGGGCTAAACTGTATATTGCCTCCATGGGATTTGTAACAGTTTCTAATTTTAATTGATTGGTGGTCCTTTCTTGGCACGGTGCGCACAATGTCCTTTTCTAGTGGACACAGATATGCTCCCGTTTGTTCACACACTCAGAAGCCACAGCCAAACCACATCGCTTCACGCTTGTTCATTGGAACAGAAGACCTGAGCAAGTGTTTAATCAAGGTGCTTAACTCTGGGCAGATTGGGCCCACTATATTTAGACATTGAAGGCTGAACCCCTAACCAATTTACTAGGGAGCAGGCCCTGCTGAACTCAGGTGTCTTGTAAGCCAAATGGCTCTGGGCTCTGTTTCCAACATTAGATGAAAACTAGAAGGGATTCTGGGAGAAGAAATTCCTTCGATAAAAACCAGCCTGACCTTTTGATCCAATCCAGTTGTTTCTGGTGCTGCTATTATTAAAATTAAAATTTCTCTCCTGCTTTTCCTTCCTCGCCAAGAAGCCCAGAGAAGGAAACAACCATGTAGGAAAAGAATACAATTAAGAATTAAATTTGGTGCTTTTTAAAAATCTAATAACATTTAATAACATACGTATTTCTAAACACATTCAAAAAGCTGCCACATGCCCTCATGGCTAATATAATTTCAAGGTTGCCAAAAACAATGTTTTTTGACACACACACCCTTTCCAATTCTAGGAGGTCAAGTCCATTATACTGGATTGTATCCATTAACACCATTAACTTGGTGATGATGTTTCCTAGGTCTCCTGCCTCATATGAGGAACAGTTGAGGGAGTTGGTTATGTTCAGCCTAGAGAAGAGGAGAGGTGATATGAAAGGCCATCTTCAAATACCTCAAGGGCTTTCGCATGGAAGATGGAGCAAGCTTCTTTCCTCCTGCTCTGGAGGGTGGGACCCAAACCTATTTATTCAAGTGAGAAGAAAGGAAATTCCAATGAAACATTAGGAAGAACTTTCTGGTGGCAAGAGCTGTATGATGGTGGAATGGATTCCCTTGGAATGTGGTGGACTCTCCTTCCTTGGAGGTTTCTAAGCAGAGTTTGGGTGGTCATCTGACAGGGATTCTTAGGCTGTGATTCCTGCATTGAATGGATAAGCATTTGGGTGCCTTTCAACTCTATCATTCCATGATTCAATCTATGCACTGATATGCATGGCACTTTACAAATCAGCCAAGCAGAATAGAAATGGGGTCCGTAAATCAGGGTTAGTGAGGATTTGGTTGAAAGACGTAGAACTCACAGCTGTCCATGGAGGCGCAGGTCAATTCTGTGTCCAGGGCAGCTGTTTACCAGCTCCATCTGGTACGCAGGCTGAGACCCTCCCTGCCCACATACGGTCTCGCCAGAGTGGTGCATGCACTAGTTATCTCTTGCTTGGACTACTGCAATGCGCTCCACGTGGGGCTACCTTTGAAGGTGACCCGGAAACTGCAACTAATCCATAATGTGGCAACTAGACTGGGGACTGGGAGCAGCCGCCGAGACCACATAACACCGGTCCTAAAAGACCTACATTGGCTCCCAGTACATTTCCGAGCACAATTCAAAGTGTTGGTGCTGACCTTTAAAGCCCTAAACGGCCTCGGTCTAGTAGACCTGAAGGAGCGTCTCCACCCCCATCGTTCTACCCGGACACTGAGGTCCAGCACCGAGGGCCTTCTGGCGGTTCCCTCCCTGCGAGAAGCCAAGTTACAGGGAACCAGGCAGAGGGTCTTCTCGGTAGTGGCACCCGCCCTGTGGAACGCCCTCCCACCAGATGTCAAAGAGAAGAACAACTACTAGACTTTTAGAAGACATCTGAAGGCAGCCCTGTTTAGGGAAGCTTTTAATGTTCAATAGGTTATTGTATTTTAGTGTTTTGTTGGAAGCCGCCCAGAGTGGCTGGGGAAACCCAGCCAGATGGGTGGGGTATAAATAAATTATTATTATTATTATTATTATTATTATTATTATTATTATTATTATGCATCTTTAGCCTGGAGAAGTGAAGATTAATCAAGAAATGGCTGCATGGCTTTTCGTTCAGAAGATGAAGCAATGGCCTCTTCCCTGTTTCACCAGAGGACAGGAAATTGGAGAGAGGAAGATTTCAGCAAAAGACTGGGAGAAACTTCAGAGCTGTTCCACAGGGCAACAGACTTGCCTCAGGAGGGGCAGGACTCTCTGCTACAGCTACGGAAGCGGAGGCTGGGCTGTCATCTGTGGGGTTGACAGAGGTGCCTGCAGTGGATGCATCCCGTGGAAAACGTGGCAAGAGGGGAAGGGCTCTTCTTTTAGGCTCTGGCCTGGCCCGAGAGACAATGAGCACCCACGTTCAGCTGGCGGTTCCGCCGCCTGGAATGCAAGCCGACCAAGTCATGATGTCACCCACATTTGTAATTACCTGCTTCAGAATATGAATTGGCTAAATTTAGCATTTCCAGCACCCACGCCTGAGTACATGGGGAAACTGCTGGCATTCTGCAACTAGTGCAGCGCACCAGAACCGAGCAGCCTGCAACGGAAGACACCTGTCGTGCTTGGGAGCATATTTTGTACACACACACAGGTTTATTGATGCATTTGCAGAAAACATTTTGCCGGGGTTTGTGCGCGCAGCACTACAACTCCCTTCATCCGTAGTCAACGGCCATGCTTGCTGGGGCTGATGGGAGCTGTAGTTCTTCGACATCTGGAGGGCCAAAGGTCCCCCACACCAAACCGGAGTACAGCTCCACTCGGAGGGCAGGTGGGCTGCCCTTCAGGACCACAATGTGGAGACGGGCAGATGGGACCCAGGGGAGCTCCGGCCGCACGAAGCTCGTTTTGCAGAAGCCCAGGGAAATGAAAGGGGCCTGCATGTTGTGCGGGGAGCATTCCTGGAGGTGGCACGCGTGAATGGGTTCCTTGCGTGGGTGTGGGGTGCGTGGGGAGAGGATGCGCGGTGCCCTTTCCCTCCCGGGGCTCCAAAATGTCCTCGTCCAGCCGTGCCCCGAGCCCTGGGGCGGCGGGTGGGGGCGAGGTTCCTCGGAGGACTGCCCAGGCAGGCGGGCGCCCCTCGTGGGCGCGGGGGGGGGGGCGGCGTTGGCGTGGCCTTTGTCACCTGGCCTTCTCTTTCCTGCAGAAGTAAACAAATCTACACAGGACAAGACAATAGCGAACAGGCTTGTTCCTAGATATTTGTTAATTAGGGACATATGTCTCCTGGAGGAATCATTGTGCAAAAGGGGGGACCTTCTGCTCGCCAGCCCCCCTCATTTGCATAAACCGAAGCCCATTGGCTTGGGGGCCGTGATGTCAGAGGGTGACTTGTAAACTTTGGGTGACTGGAGATTGTTAGCTTGGTTTGCAATTCCATCAGTCTGCCGGAGTAGAGAGGGAGGGCGGAAATTCAGAACAAAACCCGGGTCGGCGCGCGCGCTCCCGCGCGCCCTCGGAGCGCTCTCTCTTGATCTCGCTCTCTCGCGAAGGGCCTGAGGTTCACAGCAGTCTTGTTAATTAGGATGCAGGGAAGGAGAGCAGCAGGAATCAAAGGCAGGGCCGCAGGGGAGCCGAGCAGAAACAAACGCAGCCCAGTGGTGCGTCTGGATGCCGGCGAGCGGCGGAGAAGAGGCTTCTCGGGGCTGGGAAGGAGGTTTCGAGAGAGGATTCCAGACCTGAGGCCGCAGCTCCGCTGGCTTGCCGGGAGGGGGTCGTGAAAGGGCCTTTGCAAGGGAGACGAGCTGGCGCTGAGAGGGTTAGCCTGGGCCTTTGCATTCACTTTGCATTCCAGATATGCCCCCCATCCCTTTTCAGGGGGCCTCGACCACGTTTCTTTTGCACAAAACAAACTCTCTCCTTGCAGCTTGCACAGCACGAGACCTCTCTGGCATAAAATCCCACGCCAAAGGCCCATTCAGGGTAGAGGAGAAAGATGGACTGACTCAGGGAGCGAGGGAGCGAGGGGGGATTAGTGGAGAAAGTTCTGAATTAAGGGTGTGGATGGCTTCACGGTGAAAGACGGTCCTGTCCGGGGAGGTCACCGCCAGCCCCCGCGCGGGCCCAGCCGCGGAGACCATCTCCAAGGAAGCTCAGCAAGGCGCCTCGCTCCTCCCACTGATTCTCACGCAGGGAAAGGTCCCCGTGGGTCGTGCACACACCCAGCGCCTCCTTCTCCTGCCACGCTCGCGGGCCATTGTGTGACACCGAGGAGGCGTCGGGAGGTGGGACCGAGCGGTTGGATGGACGGGTCTGGGCGCCTTCAGGGTTTGGGCTGTGGCGCCAAGCCAACCACCAACTTTTTCTCTCCTGCTCTGCCACGTTGGCAACCCTTGGCACTGAAACGAGGTCGGTTCACACCCCATAGTGATTGAAACTCCTCTCCTGGGAGATCGGGTTCAGACGAACCTACATATACTCAAACCCCACCTTGCTGCCTCTCAGCTTGGCTACACTGTGTTCAGACGTGCGGGTCGTAGGAAACTCCCGAGTCCTCCCCGCAACCCCAATCAATTTATTGAACCCCGGTTTTCGCGTGGAAGCCAGAAGGGGACGGGTGCCAAACGGCTGGCCTTCAGTGGCCGAGACACTTGTTGCCTTCTTGCTATTGCAGGCTTCCCACTACCTCGTTATTCTGGGATGTAGGCAGAAGACGGGAGCGGGCGGTCTCCTTTCCCAGTTCTCCAGAATCCAGTACCTCAAGACTCTGCTCAGATAGCATGTGACTCCTGCGTGCGAACTGGAAGCCCCTTGCAGTAGACTCCCCTTCGACTCTCTGTCAGAATATAGGCCCAAGAATCTTGACTACTGTCTACCCCCTTTTGCTGCCCCAGATCGAAGGAGCAGTACTTTATTTATTTATTGAGGGGAAGGCCTGGTGTACCACCTTGGAACTCAGTCCTGTGACATGGGAACGAGTCACAATGCCGTGCCCTTGAGCACGTGCAAAGTGTCTTTCCTCCGCTTCCAGTGTTTACATATTTGGGGCTGGGAGAGGACCTCCTGACTCAGTAAAAGGAAAGGCAGGGTTGCGTCTCAGCGCCTCACCTTTTTGCAAATGATGCCTCCCCACACGATTCGTGACACCCACGACACTCAGCCCCCCCCCCTTCTTCAGACAAGAGATCCTTTCTCTCACCAACCTCCTTCTAAAAGGGGAACAAAAGGCCCAGCCTGCGTCTCTTCCCCTCATTAAAAAGTGAGGGTGTCGCCCACAGGGCCCCACAGGTCTTCCGGACGCTCCCTCCAATAAATCACTGGCGGGGGGAGAAAGCGACACCCCTCCTTCCCTCCTCATTAGGTCTGATAGAGCCGGGTGGGGGGTGGGCTTGTGTTTGCGGCCAAGCCAAGTTGCTTCTCTTGCAAGTTGCCAACGGGCTGCGAATGCTGGATATCTATATTTTCCCCGCCCGGGGCTGCGCCGAGCCTCCGACGTTGCCGCGGGAGCTGGATCTGCCTCCTCCGCGCACTTTCCGCGTCTAAACTTGCAAAGGAAAAACGATCAAGGGTCGAGGGTAGGAAAGGAAGGAAAGAGCGAAGAGTGGGAGGGGGTTTACGAAAAGGCAGGGCAGGAGGCGACTCACAACAGCGTCACTAAATCATTCTGTCTCAGCTCTGTTCCCGGGAGAGATTTCTTCCCCCTTTTTTTTTTTTTTTGATGGATTAAATTAAGCGCTTCCATTTCCGTCCACCACCTGATCGCTGCATTATAAATCCGAACAGCTGATCCGCGAATCTTCAGAAATTCAGGAGCTTGCAACAAGAGGCTGCGGCAAGGAAGCCTGGGAGCTGTCCAGTGCTGAACAAGGAAACCCCCCCCCCAACCGCCCAACAAGCAAGCAAGCAAGCAAGCAAGCAAGCCAGCCAGCCAGCCAGCGAGCCAAGCAAGCAATAACCGCCGCCGCCGCCGCCGCCGCCACCCCTCCCCACCGCCATCGCAGCCCCGGAGCGGAACAACAATACGAATTACAGCACACACGCAACCCAGGCAGAAGCCGCAGCGCTGGAGAGGACCGAGCCGCAGGGGGCGGACGGGCAGGAGAAGCCGAGCCCAGCAAGAGCGCAGCAGCCCGGGCTGGCGTGGAGGCGGTGAGGGCGCCTGGCGGCGGCGGCGGCGGCGGCGGCAACGGCGGAGAGCCCGGGCGAGCCAGCGAGGGAACGGGGAGCGAGGCGGGGAGCGCCGGCCCAGCGGGAGGGAGCTGTCCAGGTGCCGAACTCGCCGGCCGCCTCTTATGAACCAGCGCGGCGTTGGTTGTAATCTCTCGAACTCATGGTGGGCTTTTGAGCCGCGCTGGAGCGCAAGCGAGAGGCCTGCCAAGGCGCAGCAGCCTCGCCGCGCACAAAAGCAGCAGCCGCCGCCGCCGCCGCCGCCGCTGCGGGAACAAGGACTCGCGCGGCGCAACCGCCCAGGCTGGAGACCTCCGCGGCGGGCAGCGCTCCATTCAGGGGTTTGGAACGAGCAAGCAAAAAATACCACGAAGCCATAGCGCGCCGCGATTGCCATTCTTGAGTCGTTTCGGGGTTTGCTTTTTTTATTCTTATTATTATAAAAAAAAAATCTGATTTTTCTCCCCCCGCAAATTTTATTTTTGTACGTTTTCCGTTCTTTCTTTTTTGTTGTTGTTTTTTTCTTCGGCTGTCTCCTTCCCCTTCCTGCCCCCCTCCGCCCCTCCCGCATCTCCCCCACCTCTCATTTGAACCCATCGGCTGAAGCTGCGGGGGCTTCGTCACATTCCGGGAGAGTTCAGAAACCATGCCAAGATCTTTCCTGGTTAAAAAGGTCAAACTTGACGATTTCTCCTCGGCGGATCTCGAGAACTCCTACGGCAGGTCGCGGACAGACTTCAGCTCCCGGATCCATGACAAGGGTAAGGACGCGGGCGGGTGGGCAGAGGACCCTAACCCAGCAGTGGAGGGGAGGGGGGGGAGAGAAAGAGGAACGGGGCCCCCACCGAGACAGGGATTAGGGGGACTCGAGGCTGTAGCGGTGCGGAGGGGGGGGGTCAGCGGTGCTTCAACCGTGCCAATGCGCAGCAGAAACTCTGGGCAGCAACAGCAGAGCCACGGGGGGGGGGTTGTCCCCCTGGTGAGCGCTCTCACGGCACCGGGGGAGGCTCAAGCGAGTCCCGGTATGCGGCGCCTTTCCTGGAATGCTTTTGCAGCCCCGGCGGCCGCAGCATCCGCGAAGGGCCATATTGAGCGGGTCTCGCGCCTCGCTCGGCGCTGTGTTGACTGACTCGGCACATTTCGATGCAATCCAAACCCTGCTAAAATTAGACCTTGCAGGGACGGAGGCGGGTGGGCGAGCCTTTTCCATGATGGGGCAAGGGCGCGCGGGCGGGCGGGGGGGGCGGGTGGAGAGAGAGGGGAGGGGGGAGGAGGAGGAAGAGGAGAGGAGCCCCATTGGATTGCAGTTCCTTGTGAGAGAGGCCCTTTTGTCTCGCGCTCAAGTTCAAGGGCAACCGAACCCCCTCTCCCCCCCGCACACGCATCCCAAGAGTCTTTCCCCGGGGGAGGGCCCTTCAGCGGGACTCCGCATAATCTTCCCTGTCTATGTGTGGCTCCAAACGCGGGGATGTTTCTCCCCCTCCGGCTGGGGCTTCCTGGTGACCCCCGCTTCCCCCCCCTCCCCGCTTTTGTTCCGGGCAATCCGTCTGCAGCGTGTTGCATAATCGCCGGAATTCTGCTGAAGTGGTTCGAGAGAGAGGAAAGGGGGGGGAGGGGGGAATTAGCCTCCCCCTCCGCAACCCCCCCTCCCCGCGCGCCTTTCTCCTTTGGTCTCCTGCAGAGCGCTGACCTTGAGAGAGAGAGGAGAGGATCGCGGGTGGGGTGGGGGGAGGGGAATGGAGATAAAGAGGATGCCCCTCTCCTCCCCGCACATCTCTCTCTCTCCCCCCCCCCCCCTCAATTCCTGCCAGGCAGTTATCTGGCCGAGGCAGCCGCAGGTGAAAGGCCGGGAAATGGCCCGGAATGATGGAGAGGAAGATGAGGAGAAGGAGGTTCATCAAGCGCCGCGGAGATTAGCATGACAGAGGAGCCGCTTGGCGGGGGGGGGGGAGCAGGGGGGGAGGGAGGGGGGGGCTCCTCCGGGCTCCAGCTTGTTGCATCTATTAACTAGAGAGCTCTCGAGCCGAGCTCCCGAGCCCATCAATTATGGACTCATCAGAGTCGCCGGGCTGGGCTCGCTCTGCTCCGGCCTGGGAGACTCGCTGCTGAACCCACGCCGCTCTCTCTCTTCCGCCCTCCCTCCCTGGCCTTCATCCTGGCCCCCTCTTCCTCTTCCTCCCGTCTTCTGTACCCATCTTGTCCCTTCTTTGCGTGTCACTCTCTCCCCCCCCTCCCGCCCCCAAACCCATCTCTCTTTCTCCATGTGCGCCCTTTCCAATTCGCCCCACGGCCCCCCACTCCTTTCCCCCTCGCAACTCGTCCCCTACACTCCCCCCTTCAAAACCGCACGTGGCCCCCTCCCTCGCCCCCAATTCATTCCCCCCCCCCTAATTTCTCTCTTGCTCTCCACCTCTCCCTCCGCCCCCCTCGGAAAACCTCCTCTCTCCCGTTCCCCTCGACGCGCGCCTTTCCCCCTGGAAACCCCCCACACCGCCCCCTCCCCAACTCATTCCCCTCCTCTCTCCGGCTCCGTCCCCTTCTCCCCCACCCCCCTGTGCCCCCCTTCCCCACCCCTCCTCAGGAGGCTACATCAGCGAGTACATCTCCCCGTCGTCGGTGTACGAGGGCGAGAGCGACGGCGGGCTCAAGGTCCCTTCGCCGACGGGCGTCATCTACCCCGGCAGCCACGGCGACTACGGCGCGCCCGACTCGGACCCGCCGGACAGCCCCCACTCGGAGTTGGCCGGCGGCTACATCAACGGCGACGCGGCGGTGAGCGAGGGCTACGCCGTCGATGCCTTCTTCATCACCGACGGCCGCTCGCGCCGCAAGGCGACGGTGGTGGGCGGCGGCGGGGCGGCGGGCTCCCGGTTGGGCCAAGCTCCGCAGCAATCCGGCCCTCCTCTTGCTCCGCAGCAGCAGCAGCAGCAGCAGCAGCGGCACACGTGCAGCGAGTGCGGCAAGACGTACGCCACGTCGTCCAACCTGAGCCGCCACAAGCAGACGCACCGCAGCCTGGACAGCAAGATGGCCAAGAAGTGTCCCACGTGCGGGAAGGTGTACGTGTCCATGCCGGCCATGGCCATGCACCTCCTGACGCACGACCTCAAGCACAAGTGCGACGTGTGCGGCAAGGCCTTCAGCCGGCCCTGGCTGCTGCAGGGCCACATGCGCTCGCACACGGGCGAGAAGCCCTTCGGCTGCGCCCACTGCGGCAAGGCCTTCGCCGACCGCTCCAACCTGCGCGCCCACATGCAGACTCACTCCGCCTTCAAGCACTTCAAGTGCAAGCGCTGCAACAAGACCTTCGCCCTCAAGTCCTACCTGAACAAGCACTACGAGTCCGCCTGCTTCAAGGGCGCCGTCCCGCCCCCGCTCAGCCCCCTCGACGCCTGAACCCGCCCCCGCGCCCCCGGGAGGGGAGAGGCCACGCTGAGGGCCCCCTCCTCCCGCGCCCTTGCCCTCCCTCCCTGTCTCTTCCTCCTCCTCCTCCTCCGGGCTTTCCAAAAGGGTCGACTTCGCCTTGCGAAACAGCGAAGCCAGATTCGCGAAACCCCCGCAGCCGAGGGCCGCGCAAGGGTCCGCCTGGAAAGGTAAAACAAACAAACAACAACAAGCCAAGCGCACCCCCGCCATCTCCACACTCCTGCTCTTCCCGCAAAGTATAATAAGCCTAATAAGCATAATAACAATAATGATGATTATGAATTATTCATTAATGAATTACGTCAGGCGAACGATTCTCTTTTTACGATTTCATTTGCGAGACGGTTTTTCTCTCTTTTCCTCTTCCTTTTTTCTCTCTTTTCTTTTCCAAAAAGTGTCAATTTCTATTTTCCTAAGTGTTTGCTTTGCTATATATTTATTTGACGGGTCTTTTTAAAAATTATTTATTTGAAAGAAAAGAAAATGCAGAAGTATATATTTAACTTGGAAACTTTCTTATTTATTTATTTATTTATTTATGCGTTTGTTTGTTTATTTATGCATTTATTTATTCGAGGGGGGAAGCGCCTCCTCCCTTAAGACTTTTACGTTTGCACTTTTTCGAATTTTTGGTTGTTGAGACGAGCCAACTCTTTTGCACCACTGTTGACTTCCAATCTGTTCGTTTGTTGCCAAGACTACTTTACTATGCCAAAGTCTACGTCACTTTTTGAAGGGGGAGGGAACGAGGAAACAAACACGAGGAAAAAGGACTGGCCTTTTTTTCCTTTCCTTCTTGCTTTCTTTCTTTTTGTTGGGGGTGGGTGGGGCAGGGTGGGGCGGGGTGTTGTTGCCATCCTTTCTAACACAGGATTTTTTGCATGCAAGAACAAAAAAAAATGTATTTAAAAATCTATGCCAATTTGATGATGCTTTTTTAAATTATTATTATTATTATGGATTTTCATTTGTAAAACAATTTTACGTCACTTTTTTCTTTGCCAAACTTTTAGATAATAATAATAATAGTCTATTTGAGGGCAATATTCTCCTACTGAACTAATAGAAGCAATAATTAACGTAATGCATGTTATTTTTAAGACAATAGTATTACTGAGGAATCAGGTACATTTTAATCCAATATTCTTAATAGCAACGGATATCAGGGACTTTGCCAATGTAGTAAGATAGAGTTAATACGGCGAATCTTCCTTCTTTTCTCTTCTAATGAATGCACACTGCCTGCCTTCTTCGACTTACTTCCGAGTAGCTTAGTCACCTCTCTAGGCTTGTAGCGCTTGCCTTGCCAGGAGACCTACGAGCAATTAACCCCCCTCCCTCCCTTTTTTCTAGCGAACCTCCAGAGGACCGTTTACGGTGGCTTTTCAGAGTCCCTTTCCGCACACACACACACCCCCGACCCGTTTCCAGGCGCTGAGTTTCTGGAAGGGCTGCGGGGAGGGGTCAAAGGTGCAGTTACACCTGGTGTACCTACACCTGCCCGGGGGAGGGTGGCTTCACGCCCACCTTGAGAACCCCGGACCCTCCATCCAGGGCCAGCCCCAATGTATTTACCTGCCTTCAACAGGTGTGTCCTTCGACGGGGAGGTATCTGGCGCTCACACCTGTGGGATGGCGCGCCTCAGAGCCCCGCCCCCATCCTGCACATTGAGGCCCGGGCTTCATTCATCCCATCCCCTCTTAGACTTCAGATATAGTGTTCTAACGTCATTCATGCGGGAAGGATCCTGTCCCATCCACGCTATCACTTCCTCGCTCCTGCATTGCAGCTGGTTGGGCTAGACGAAGAAGAGGAGTTTGGATTTGATATCCAGCTTTATCACACCCCTAAGGAGTCTCAAAGCGGCTCACAATCTCCTTTCCCTTCCTCTCCCACAAGGTGAGTGGGGCTGAGAGACTTCAGAGAAGTGTGACTGGCCCAAGGTCACCCAGCAGCTGCAGGTGGAGGAGCGGAGATGCGAACCCGGTTCACCAGATTACGAGTCCACCGCTCTAACCACTACACCACTACACCCTTTGGGTCCCTTCCCTCTCTACTGTTCTCCGATTCTTAGGGAAGCCAACCAAGCCACGTAGACGGTCCTCCTCCTTTACCTATAAGGCACCTTCCTCCCCCCTTTTAGGTCTTTCCATTTTATGAATAACTTAAGAGAAATAAACAGCACAAAAGAATTAAAAAAAACAACCTTAATAGAATTCAGGTAGAAGGAAACTTGTATTAGCTAGGACCTCCTGTTTTTGTACTTAAGATAATTAATAATGCTACTAGAACGATGACTTCTGACGCTAAGACTGCTAACTATTGCTCCCTCCGCTAATACCGATTTCAAAAGGGGATCGACTCTGACGACTGTATATTGCAAGGAGCTTTGTAAATACCGTTTGGAAATTTACATGAATTTTTACAAGCTGTAAAGAATTCTAAGCCTGTTTGTGGGGAGAGAGAGAGAAAAAAAGAGAAACTTTTCCCTAGGAGAAAAGACATAATAATACTAAATGCAGACAAATAATAATGACGAGAATAATAATGATTTTGAGCCAGTATTTGAATGATGTACCAGTAAAGCACAATTAGCACAACGGTGTCCTGGAGCACTTCACGATAATAATAATATTATTATTAATAATAATAAAAGAGAGAAGAAAATCTTGCAATAGATCCTTTGTATGTCCTCGATTTCTTTCCGCCTTTCTCCAAATTGCAGTCAAAGCGCGCGCGGAAAGAGGCCGGTCCTTTGGAGGTGACGTGCGCCCCGCGAGGCTGATTCACACGAACCCGGGTCCTCAGACCCTTTGATCTCCACGCCGCTCCTCTTTCGAAGACGAGAGTTGTTGTCTGTCTGGGCTGGAAAGGAAAGCGCAGGCGGGAGCCTCTGCCCGCGGGCGCTTGCTTAGGGAAGAAGCGGGTGCTCTCTGCACATGCTCGGGGCACCTTCTTCTTTGTTACCCCACGCGCTCCCCAGCCACGCCGATGGAAGAGCGCCCTGCTCTGTATTCAGAAAGTCCCAGGTTCCGTCCCCAGCAATATATCCAGGCAGGGCTTGGGAAGACTGGGCCCTTGCAAAGGACAGGAAGAGCCCTTCGGCAGTGGACCGGACTACTCTCCTGCTGCCTCGGAGGCTTTTAAGCCAAGGCTGGATGGCCATCAATCTGAATGCTTTGGTTGGGATTCTTGCCTTGCAGCGGGTTGGACTAGATGACCCTCAGGGTCCCTTCCAACTCTTAATAATAATAATAAATTTTATTTATACCCCGCCCTCTCCAGCCAAGACCGGGCTCAGGGCGGCTGATAACTGATATCAAAACAAATGGATTGAAATACAACTTTAAAAACAAGATAAAAAAACAACATTAAAACGCAGCCTCATTTCAATGGAAACTCAGATCAAAAACTTTTGGGGGATGAAAAGGTCAAGCCTTCACCAAGGCTAACTCTTCCATTCTAAGGTTCTGTACTACTGAGATAGATGAGCCAACAGTCTGGCTCAGTATACTAACCGCAGCTCCCTTCCGATGTTCTTTTGCGTACAAGTTTCGGAGGGGAGACAGAGAGAGAGAGAGAGAGAGACAGACAGACAGACAGACAGACCCCACTCCGAATCCCCCAGCCACGGTCAAGTCCGACCGACTCATGCAGTAGGAAGTCTTCCTGAGCAGCTGAGAAGGAGGACGGGCTGCGCGTTCTCGCCTGTTGCTCCTTTGTCGCCCCCCGCCAATAGAGGGGGGTCTTCACCCCCTCCCTGCTAATTGCAGCAGCTCCCGGCAGCCGAGCTCAGCCCCGGCTTCCCGGGCGTCCGAAGGGGCATCTGAGCCGCCTCCCCGGTTTGCATGCGGATCACGTCGTGGCTCCCTCCCCCTCCTCTGATTAAAGGCATCGGGGAGGAGGGACAAAGGGAGGGCCCGCCGCCTTTCATCCTAGTTAACCCGGAGCACAGAAGCAATTTCCCCCAAGACGGGCGGGCAGGGGGAGGGGAGAGGCAGGCCGGGCCCGACGTAGCAGCAGCGCTCCCCCCCACCCCCCAACTCCAGCCCCCTGGAGGAGACACGCCAGCCGGCAGCTGGGCGGGGGAGGGGGAGCGCTCAGGCTGGCCCGCAACCCCTTGGCTGCCGGGGGAGGGGGCGGCGAGGGGTCGCCTCTGCTCCTGACATCCCTCTCTCCAAGTACCCGAGAAACTGTTGAGAAAGGATTCTTCCACCAAGCGGTGGTCGAGGTTCATTTCCCACCTGCGAGTGACTTCTGCTTGTTCGCCTTTCCATCTTTGGACCGCTTGACTCTTCAGCCCTTTCCAGACGCAGCAGTGACAGTCCCGGGGAGACTCCCCTTCCCCTCCACGTGTGCACAGAGTCAAGGAGCCTTCATGTGATCTGGCCTCCACGTGTTCTGAAATCCCTGTCCCGAGGCTCCTCCAGCCATGAGTCATTCATAGAATCATAGCATCATAGAATCATAGAGTTGGAAGAGACCCCAAGGGCCATCGAGTCCAACCCCCTGCCAAGCAGGAAACACCATCAGAGCACTCCTGACATCTGGTTGTCAAGCCTCTGCTTAAAGACCTCCAAAGAAGGAGACTCCACCACACTCCTTGGCAGCAAATTCCACTGTCGAACAGCTCTTACTGTCAGGAAGTTCTTCCTCATGTTTAGGTGGAATCTTCTTTCTTGTAGTTTGGATCCATTGCTCCGTGTCCGCTTCTCTGGAGCAGCAGAAAACAACCTTTCTCCCTCCTCTATGTGACATCCTTTTATATATTTGAACACGGCTATCATATCACCCCTTAACCTTCTCTTCTCCAGGCTAAACATGCCCAGCTCCCTTAATTCACAGTTAAGGAGATCTAGGCCCCTTCCTCCCTGAACACACAGAGGGAGAGAGCCCTGAGGGAGGGAGGGATCCAGCCCACAAACTTCTGCATGATCTGGAACCCTCTAGGCCAGGCCAGAGGTCCACCTTGGCCAGCACTCTGTTCTGACAGTGGCCAAGCAGAGGTTTCTCCTGGGAAGCCCACAAGCAGGACAGGAGCAGAAGAGCGCTCACTGAAGGTGTGATAGTTTCTGGGCCGAAGCCAAAGGGCCGCTTTGGACCTATAAATCCTTAAATGGCTCAGGACCTCAAGGGCTGCCCTCTCCTGCTATGATCCAACGCAGAGGCCCTTCTTCATGTGCCTTCTCCACGAGAGGTCTGGTGAGTGGTAACACAAGTTGGGGACTTTTCTGTGGTGGCTCCCCTGTTTGTGGAACAATCTCCCCAGGGAGGCTTGCCTGGCAGCTTCATTACATATCTTTAGGCACCAGGAGAAAATGTTTCTTTATGACCAGGCCCTACTCTGATTAACGTACTATGGCCTTTTAAATGTGTTAGTGGGAGGTAGAAGTTATTTGTTCGTTTTTGTTTTATTACATATTTTGAGTTCTCATTCTGTATTTTTATGTTGCATACCACTCTGTGGTCTTCTGGTGAAGGGTGGTATACAAATATAATAATCAATAACGATAATAACAAATGGTTCAGGGTCCTTAACAGAAGAAGGGATTCTGAAAACTCCAAAAGGACCTTTCCAAACTGAATGAATGGAAAGTAAAATGGCAAATACAATTCAGTGTGAACAAGTTTAAAGTGATGCATGTCACTTTAAACATCTGAATTTCACCAACCGTATACGCTCATGGGGTATGACCTGGCAGTGACAGACCAGGAAAGAGACCTTGGGGTCATAGTGGACAGCTCTGTGAAGATCTTGACCCAGTGTGCGTCAGCTGTGGAAAAGGCAAATTCCATGCTAGGGATCACTAGGAACGGAACTGCCAATATCACAATAATGCTTGCTGTTTTTGTCCATGGAGTTTTCTTGGCAGGGATACTGGAGTGGCTTGCCGGTTCTTGCTCCAGGTGGATCACGTTCAGTCAAAACTCTCCATTATGACCTGTCCATCTTGGGTGGCAAAGCATAGCTCATAGCTTCTCTGAGTTATTCAAGCCCCTTCGCCACGGCAAGGCAGGGATCCATGAATCCATTCCGTATTTGGAATACTGTACAGTTCTGGTCGCCTCCCTCCGGAAAGGCTATTGTAAAGTTAGAAAAGGGCAAACAAAATTATCAAGATGGAGCAACTCCTTTACGAAGGAAGGACTTTGGGACTTTTGGCAAGAAAAAGGTGACGTGGTTGAAGGTTTTCAAATAATAGATGGCGTGGAAAAAGTGGGCAGAGAAGTGTTTTCCTCCCTCTCTCTTAACACAAGATCTCATGGACATCCAATGAAAGTAAGCGCTGGAAGATTCAGGACAAATAATAGGACTTCTTTACGCAGCGCATTGTTAAACTTGTTCCTGCAGGAGGCAAGGATGGCCACTAGCCTAAAGGTAAAGGTAAAGGGACCCCTGACCATTTGGTCCAGTCGTGGCCGACTCTGGGGTTGCGGTGCTCATCTCGCTTTACTGGCCGAGGGAGCTGGCATACAGCTTCCGGATCATGTGGCCAGCATGACTAAGCCGCTTCTGGCGAACCAGAGCAGTGCACGGAAACACCGTTTACCTTCCCACCAGAGAGGTACCTATTTATCTACTTGCACTTTGCTTTCGAACTGCTAGGTTGACAGGAGCAGGGACCGAGCAACGGGACCTCACCCCGTCGCAGGGATTCGAACCACTGACTTTCTGATCAGCAAGTCCTAGGCTCTGTGGTCTAACCCACAGCGCCCACCTAGATAGCTTTAAAAGAGGATTGGACAAACTCCGGGGAAGGCTATTGCAGGTTCCCTGAAAAGCTGGCTCTGCGCTGCTTCCACAGCTGGTTTCCCAATAGAGGCACATCTGGTTGGTCACTGTGAGAACTGGACTAGACGGGCCATTGGCCTGATCCAGCAGCTTCTTCTTAACATCTGGAAGGCATGAGGCTGGGGGAAGCTGCCCTAGACATCTGTTTGACATTAAGGTGCAGCAAGGCCCTTCGTCACCGTGGAGGAAAACAGCTCATGAAACTCGAGGCTTCTTAAGCAGAACTGCCTAAATACACCAGGTGCATCCAGGTGCCTTCCTTTTGAAAAGGGGTCTGAAGCAGAGGGGCCAGCTATGCACCCACAAGGGGATTGTGGTCCCTTCACCCCCTGCCTGGTGTTGCTATAAAAGAGCCCTGCAATAGGTTCTGGCTTAGAATCATAGAATCATAGAGTTGGAAGAGACCACAAGGGCCATCGAGTCCAACCCCCTGCCAAGCAGGAAACACCATCAGAGCACTCCTGACATATGGTTGTCAAGCCTCTGCTTAAAGACCTCCAAAGAAGGAGACTCCACCACACTCCTTGGCAGCAAATTCCACTGTCAAACAGCTCTTACTGTCAGGAAGTTCTTCCTAATGTTTAGGTGGAATCTTCTTTCTTGTAGTTTGGATCCATTGCTCCGTGTCCGCTTCTCTGGAGCAGCAGAAAACAACCTTTCTCCCTCCTCTATGTGACATCCTTTTATATATTTGAACATGGCTATCATATCACTCCTTAACCTCCTCTTCTCCAGGCTAAACATGCCCAGCTCCCTTAGCCGTTCCTCATAAGGCATAATTTCCAGGCCTTTGACCATTTTGGTTGCCCTCCTCTGAACACGTTCCAGTTTGTCAGTGTCCTTCTTGAACTGTGGTGCCCAGAACTGGACACAGTACTCCAGGTGAGGTCTGACCAGAGCAGAATACAGTGGCACTATTACTTCCCTTGATCTAGATGCTATACTCCTATTGATGCAGCCCAGAATTGCATTGGCTTTTTTAGCTGCCACGTCACACTGTTGGCTCATGTCAAGTTTGTAAGGGCTCGAAAGGGACCCACCTGAAAACCAGAGAGTCCACCCTTTCACCTGCATTCCACTACATTACAGGACTTCTCCAGGGATCCTGTTCCCCTCCTCTGGGCAAGCAAGGTGGAAGGTCCCACAGGAACACAGAAAGAAGCTGCCCTCTCCTTGGTCAGACCACAGGTCCATCTAGCTCATATGGTGGACACTGACTGGCAGAAGCTCTCCAGGATTTCAGGCAGGGCATCTCCCTCAGCCCTCTGAGGAAATGCCACGGGAGATGGAACAGGGGACCGTCTGCAGGCAAAGCAGGAGCTCTGCCACTGAGGTTTAGCCCTTTTCGGTCACCTCTGAATTACAACCAGCAGAGTTTGTGTGGGAATGTTGTGGATGGTAGGAGAGGATCTATTGATTAAATATTATCCTCTCTCACTCACGCTAGTGAGTCAGTAGCAGAGTACATTCCACAGTATATGAAAGGAAGCTAGTTGGTAGATTCGTTTGAATCTCTTTACTTAAGCAATCCAATCTGGCCTGTCCAGACTGGGTTTGATCCTGGTACATCCCCTTTGCTCCCTCTTAAAAAGAATAAAGACACAGCAGTCTTCTCTTAAAAGTAATGATAAGAAGTTTTCTTCCATTCAGTTCACAGTAGGTTCCCTAAAGGCTAGCTTTTAGCTTGTAGTTACAGAAACAAGAGTGGGTTCATCCCATGTAGGGATATGAGCCCATGTGCTGCTGGCTGAGAACCAGCAGACAGCAAAAGACATCAAGAGATCAAGAGAGGTGGCTGCAGCTGCAGAGGGAGGGACCATCTTTTGATTTGACTCTCGTGGCAAAACATCCTGGGCCAGCCCTGCAAACATCTGAAGTCTAAACTCTGCATAAACTTGGGAGAGGAATTGATTTGTAATGCTTCTGCCTCATACAAAGTCTGGAGAAGATGCGGCAATGTGGAGCCGCCATCAAGGGCACTGCTGGGCACTGGACAGACTTGGAGCAGAGGACCAGAGATTTGCTGCAGGGCAAAGGCTGGAGGTGGCTGGGCTGCTGGGGCCTCGCCAGCACTGCAGTTGCACCACACTCAGCCAAAACTTTGCTTGCAGGATGGCTGCGTGTGGTGGAAAGTGCGGTGCTGAAATGTGTGCTTGCACTAAAAGCAGGGAAGGCAAAAGACCTGGGCCTTGGAACTTGCCCCATGCTTCTTGGAGTGCAAGGACATTGCGAGGGAAGGGCAAACCTTCCCTCGCAATGTCTTTGCACTTCAAGAAGGATGACGGCCTCAAAGTTAATATACCCAAGGAGGCAATCTTGACTTCCTATGCTTGGGCTTCATTAGTTCCTTCCTGGAAATGCCAGTCAAAGTGTATGTCCCTGAAGGCCACACCTGTGGGATGTGATCCATGAGAGGCAGTCAAGTACAACATTCCTTGAGAAGACATGCGAGGGGGTATTTGGTCCAGCCAGTCAAAACTTCCTGTTCCTCTTGGCTGGAGCATCCTTCCTTTTGCATGTGACTAGAGGTGGGTGTGGCCTTACCTGTCCAGGTAACAAAAGGACAAGTCACACAGCACCCTTCCCTCTTTTTGACTTCCTTCTTTGTTTGACCAGCTTTTAGCTAGGACTGCTCTGCTAGCTCTCAGCTAGCAGAAGCACTGGGGTTATTCCCCCATATGGTGTATATCCACATGTACATATTTGTAACTAAGTCTGCCTTCAAGAATCCAGCTGTGAACTGATGAGAGTAAACTTCTTTTATTGACTTTGAATAAGATTGTGGCGCCTTTATTCTTTTAAGAGGGATTCAAGGGAACTTACCAGGAACATACAATTCGAAACAGACTGAATTGTGTAATAGTGAAAGGCTCACACGAGCCTGCAACCAGCTATCTGCTGGGCATGTAAGAAGGGGGAATGTAACTCTGCTAAGTAAAGAAATTTGCTAGCGCAAGTTAGGAAGGATATTAATAAACAACATATCCTCTCCTGCCTCCCTGAACATTCCCACAAAACCAGATTCCTCGGGGAAGGGCTGTAGCTCCATGAGAGGACATCTTCTTGGTAAGCAGAAGGCCCCACATGCAACCCCCAGGGCATCTCCAAGAAGGGCTGGAAGAGACCCCAGCACTGGGACTCTGTGGAGAGTTGCTGCCCATCAGTGTACCAGTGTTTCTCAAACTTGGGTCCTCCAGCTGTTGTTGGCCTACAACTCCCATCATCCCTGAGCACTGGTCCTGCTAGCTAGGGATGATGGGAGTTGTAGGCCTACAACAGCTGGGGGACCAACTAGATGGACCAGTAGTATCCTGGCGCACTACAATGCAGCTGCCGATGTCATATGTTCCTGCCTGGTTTGGCTCTGCTGGAGCTGCTGCAATGTGTATTGGGGCAAAAGTGAGAGGTGTGTGTGTGTTTGTGGTACAACCTGAGTGACAGTGGAAATTTTCAGGAGGGCAGGAAGGAGAACCAAAGGACACTCTCTGCGTTGGAGAAGGGAGCTGTTAGGTTTGTGATGAGGACTGGGGTGTCAGAAGAGGGTATATTTTCACTTGGGGACCCAGAAAGGGGGCTCTATCCTAGAGGATGCAAAGAAAACGGAAACTTGTGGAATGCTCACCTAGTTTAGGGTGTACACAAATCACTCCTTTAAAGCACATTTGCCTCCTCAAAGAATTCTGGGCAGTGAAGTTCATTCAGGGTTGGTGGGAATCATAACTGTGAGGGGTAAACTACAGTATCCAGAATTCTTTGAGGGAAACAATGGACTTCGAATGTGCTTTAAATATGCAGTGCACATGAACTCTCAGTTTAGTTTCCCTGCCCAAACAGCTGCAGCCACCAGCTGTGGTTTTCTGTTTCTGTCCTCTTCCTTTTGCAGGAGGCTCTCCACAGATGTGCTATAGCTGTGTTTGAACTGTTGCATGGAAATGGGCCTGCATAAGAGGTTTCTCTCTGATTCTTCTAGGTATGGAGCAGGCGTCCTCAGGGTTCCCTGGGGAGGAGAGGCCTGGCTGGGTAAGAAGCCCTGAGAGGAGCTTGTTTCCCCCAAACCAGGGCCGTCCAGAAGTTTCGGACTACAACTCCCATCAGCCCCAGGGGCTGACAGGAAGGGCAGTTCAAGACATCTGATGAGCTCCAGGTGAGAGAAAGGCTGCTCTATCAGGGGTGTGTGTGTGTGGATTCACCTGCAAAGGTCTCAAAGGTGATGGGCAGGTGATGGGTCCTGAGCATCTTTAAATGCTTATCATACCATAAGAGACATAAAGGTTCAAAACATTAGCTGAGGGCGTGAGAAAACAGTAGAATCACAGAGATGGAAGGCACTGCACGGGTCACACCAAAGGCTCCTGTGAAGGACAGCCCATGACTTTCCAAGGTCATTGAATTTCAGAGCTGGAACCCCAAGGGCTGACTTGTCCAACCCCCTGCAATGCAGGAATCGCAGCTCAAGAATGCCTGACTGGGAAGAAGCCAGCCAAATGCAAATCCTCCAGCACTGTGAAATGCGCAAAACCGAAGCAGGCTCCCTCTTGGAGAAAAGATTGGCGGAGCTGCGGGCAGCACGGATTAGAAAACAGAGCGAGAGCGAGGGAGGTTTCCTGGTTCTGCTTTGCACTCCGCAAAGACTTATTCACGTGAGAGTCTTGCTCTCAAAGCCTGCAAACGAGGAGGAACTCTACGTGTGCGAGGGGAGAGAGAACAAGTTGTGCAAAGGGGGGGGGGGGAGAGGGAGAGGGAGAGAGAGAGAGAGAGAGAGAGAGAGAGAGGAAGCGCCTTCCTGCCACCTCATGCTCTGGCACCGGATCAAAGGCGAAGTGCATTGCGGGGCTTGTTCCTTCTCAACGGGCTGCATTCCTAGACCCCCAAGTCGGGCCCGCAGATGCGCCGATGGCAAAGACCTGAGCCGTGCATTTCTCGGGGAGCCTGGCCCCCCTGGTTCTCCTTGCCTGCCGCCCCCTTGAAGGTTTCCCCCCTCTGCAGCGTCGGCAGCAGCAGCAGCAAAGGCGCGTCTCCGCAGCGGCGCAGCGTCCGCACATTCCCGCGCCGTCCAGGCAAGAAGCTGATGGTTGCAGATCTTCGGCGCAAGGTTTTTTTGGGGGGTGGGGGCTGCGGTGAGAGGAGATCACCTTGGCTCTGGTTCCCCGAGTGGAAGATGGCGAGGGGCCAGCTGGGAAAAGGGGGTCCCCAGCCCCCTTCCAACCAGGAGAAGGGGCTGCAGGACGCGCAAGGCGGAGTTTGGGGGGCAGAGGAGTCTTCCGTGCGCGACCCGCCCCCCCCCCCAGCCGGCCTCCAGCTTTGCTGAGTCACACTCCGGGTTGCAGAGGGGTCAGCTTAGGCCAGCCCGCAAAAATTGGGGGGGAGGGGAGTGGGGGAGGTCGCCCTGGGACTGGGCGGGAGAGGATCAGGGAAGTGGCCAATCAGCGAAGAGGGATTCCCTCCCTCCCCCTCTCCCCCCCCCCCCCGCTGGAAGGTTGCCTGCCCAGCACTGCAGGGCAGCCACTTCTGGGGTGCAGCACGGCGAGGCTGCGCGCAAGACCCGGCGCGGCGGATTCCAGCTGCACGGAAGGGACGGAGAGGAGAGTAGGAACCGGAGCACGTTGTGGGGGTGGGCGATGCGCGTCTGTCACGTGCTCAGCGGTCCCCCCGCAAAGACTACGTCCCCCAGCATGCTTTGCGGCTCTGAAGAGGGCTGGCGGCTCCCTGAGTCATCTGCGCCCGAGTCGCGTGGTTGCGCGGATCCTCCCTTGCAAAGCGCGCAGACGCGGGGAGGACGGCGCTCTGGCGCAGGGATTTTTATTTTGCAGAGGTGGGGGAGAAGTTCCGGTAGGAGGCGCTCTTCTGTCCCAGTCTGTCCCCCCCCCCCCCCCGCCGACCAGCGATGTCCCAGAAATTGGGCCGGGGGCGCTGAGCGCTGCTCCCCACTTCTCCCGCCGAGCGCGCCCTGCGCAGAGCTGAACGCCCTATCCATGTTCACGGGGCGCTTCACGGACTCGGAGGAACACAAGCTGGGGGGGCGGGGGGGAGCTGGGAAGCGAGATAAGCGATTGACAAGGTCCTCTGCCCCGAACACCTTACAAAAAGCCGAGAAGCGGAGGGAGCCCGCTCCCCTCCGAGGCCCGAAAACGGACCGCCTCTTTGATGCTGATTGCATCTGCCTCGGGGCTGAGCCCTGGGATGGGAAAGATGTTCCGCCGGCGGTCGGAGGAGAGCGCATCCATCCAGCCCCGCCAGTCAAGTTCGCGAGTCTCCTCTCTGCCCGCAACGGAGGGGGTTGGCGCGGGGAGAGGAGGGACTCCGGAGCGCTATTTCAGCACTTTCTCCTGCTATCGATTTAACAAACCCTGAAGCACATCCTGTTCTCTCGGCAGCCTCCCCCCCCCCCGCTATTTCCCTCCAGTGCATCCAGCTGCATCCCTGGACCCCCACCCCCTGTCCACTCCAGCCCTTCAATGAGGGACACGGGGGGGGGTGTTGCAAGGAGGCTGCGCTTCTCTTGCAAGGGGGCCGGCGAGAGGTGCAAGAGTCGGCCCCCCCCCCGGGCCAGTGCAGGGCTGGAAGCGGGTCCGGCGTCTTTCCTCCGCCTCCGCAGACCGGCGGGCTGAGATTTAGCCGCCGCCTGGGCTCCGGCAACCGGGCAGACCTAGTGACACGATTTGGCACTAGGAGGCGCTGGTGCGGCGAGGAAGCAGGGCGTGGAAGGGCGCCCTGTCGGTGCTGTGGGGGTCCGGTAGAGGGCACCCCGCCGTCGGAGTCACTGTCCGACCCACGCCTCCAGGGGGCGCAGTCTTGCAGGAAGAGGGAGGGCTCTCTTGGAAGGGCAATTAAAGCCCTGGCGGGTTGAGCAAGTGAGAAGACAAATACAACATTTATTAATTAAATTTCTACTTCCCTCCCGAAGGAAATCCAGAGCCGAAAGCAAGCTGTTAAAAAACGCAATTAAAATAAAATAAAAAAGATATTTGAAACGTCAATAACATCTAAAACCCTTTTTTTAAAAAATAGTGACATACCCTCACCTCTAACAGCGTTCAAATTGCCAGCAACAGCCTCTTCCAGCTCTTCCTGATTTTATTGTCATATTGCTTTCTTCTTTGATATTGTGGATTTTATTGCTTCGGTATTTTTTTAATGGAATGTAATTGCAGCCAATAAAATGAATAAATAAAATAAAACAGCAGAGGTTAAAGACATGCAACCACAAGGGGAAGGAAATAAAACAAATATGTCCGGGGTTTGTTTGTTTGTTTGTTTGTTTGTTTATTAAAGCCCTTTGCCTTGCCTGGGGATAAAAAGATATCAAGGCAGTTCCACATGAGCCTCACCAGTTAGAGAATTATGGCATGGGGGGGGGGTCCCTTCGCTGGGCAGCCCCTTCTCCCAGTGAGTCACGTGACCCAGAAGTCACAGAAGGAAACCTGACATGAATGGTAAGTCCCGGCAGGAGCCAATGTTGCTGCTTAAGGCAGCCTTCACTAACCTGATGCCCTCCAGACATTTTGGAGCTGGGGCTGATGGGAGTTGTAGTCCAAAACATCAGGCTGGAGGAGGCTGACTTGAGCCCTGTCCAAGTGCACTGCCGAAAGTTGGCCCAGGTTTGGAGCTAGGCTGCCATGAAGTGACGTTTTTGAGAAGCCTTCAGAGGCTGCCGTGATTAGAACGCACTGCAGTCGCCTCATCTGGAAGCTTCCTGCTGCAAGCTAAGTCACTTGAGCTCCCAGTGACAGAGAAGGGGGTCTACCAGCCCCTCACCACCCCCATGATCTGTCTGATCCTTTAGGGTAGAGAGGAGCACAATCCTGTCGGGAAGAGACTGAATGTTCACAAACAGCTGGGCTACCCAACTGCAGCTCCGTCTTGCTAGAACTGAGCTTCATGTGAGCCTTTCGCACTCGGGGATGCTCTGTGAGAGCAGAGCAGAATGATCTCCTCCGTCTGTCCTGAGCTGCTGCTGACCCCAAATGTACCAAGGGGGGCACAAAGGAAGCAGACGAAGGACTCAGATGGAGGAGCTGTCCCCTGGAGCCAGTGCTGACCTCATTGGAGGCTGAATCTGCCGTCCTTTAGGCAAGTTGCGTAGAGTCTACAGCCGCCGCTGCCAAAGCAACATCCCAGGCCTCAGTCTGCAAGGATTTTCATGATGTTAACGGAGAAATCTGATGGCTCCCTTGGACAAAAAACAAGGACCCCAGCCCAGGAATACCAGAGCAAAACAGCAGCCAGTAGGCTTGGTCTTTCTTGAAGACTGTCGCGTCAGGACTCCCACCTGCCACAAGGTGGAACAAGATGGAAGCCCCAAACAAAAGAGCCCCCAAACTTTTTTTAGCTGCTCACCCCCATGTTACACCCCCCCCAAACTACATCACTCATACATCACGGTGACATCATGAAAGGGGAGGTCTGGTGGCCGTAATCTGAGCATCCTGGACCCTGCCCCATGGTTCCCCTTGCCCTCCACCAAACACCCATCAAGTGTAACAAAAGAGATCTTTACATTTCCCTGTTTCCCAGCCAAGTTCATCACACCCTTTTGTCTTCATCTGGGTTTGTTATTTGTGGGATGGCTACCTGCCTGGCACTCAGGTATCAGAATGCCAGGGATTATCACTCAGGCAGAGGGGCTGCTGAGGAGCTGAGCTCACATGTCTGTATGAATTTCTGAAGTTTTCCCAGTGAATTGTTACATTTGGTATCGTGCAGCAAAGGCCCTTTGAACAGATAGGAAGAAACTGTGATGAAGTGTTTTGTGGGGACAAATCACAAAAGTCACAAAAGTGATTGTGCTGATTTTGGTAGTGGGCTGCATGTGCATGATATCTGCTGGAGGGGCAAACCCCCCCCAACCTATACATAAATTCCTGCAGCAATGAGAATTCTGCAAAAGGACCTACACATGCCTTGCATGTGCTACGATGGCACATCTTTTCAACTTTGCTTCGGAATAAGAAAACGATGGTGGTTCAGTAACCTGCCACACGAAGCTGGTCCATACACTTTTTTTTCCATTTGCACAGTTCAACACAATCAAGGCACATTTTGTTCTCAGATCAGCCTGGGATCTTTCAATGGAACTGATGGGCAGGAAGGCCTTCACCGGATTGCACACGGAGCTGAGCATCGCAAGATGTGGGAGTGGCTGCTAGTTTTAAACGGATTTTAAAAGGGGATTAGCCACATGAATGAAGAGGAGGCTCTCAGTGGCTGCTCTCCCCGTTACTGGGAATCGGCAGCAGGAGAAAGGCTGCAGGGCCTCCATGACCCGCTGGTGGACTTCCCATAAGAGGCACCTGGCTGACCTGCGTCGGAAGCTGGATGCTGGGCTGCAAGCCAAGTTTTTGATCTGACGCAGCTGCAGGGCCCCAGCGAGGTTCTATTCTTATGTCCATGGGCAACGCTTGGCCTCTGTGTGGGAATGTTCAGGGATGCAGGAGAGGATATATTGTCTGATAATAGCCTTTCCAACTTGTGTGAACAAGTTCACAACTTAGCAGAGTAACATTCCCCTTTTTAAACTCACAGCGGATGCATTTGCTCAGGCTTGCTAAAGCCTCTATAATAACTGTTCTGGTATTTTCCCCTTATTCCCGCATAAAAGATAAGACACAACACAGTCTTCTATAAAAGTATAAAAAGAGTTTACTCACTCACATTCTGTTCACAATAGGATCCCAGAAGGCAGACTTAGCTTAGAAAAGTAACATACACCTGGAAACTATCTCATCAGGAGACAGTCCCTTTGTCCTCTCTTGGCTGGAGCCAAGAGAGCATCTTTGGCTAAGCAGATGTTGCTTCTTCGATGCATGTAGTGAAAGAGAGAGAGATAGCTGCCCTGCCGTGTGCTTTTGTTGTTACCTGCACAGGTGAGGCCATACCCACCTCTAGTCACATGCAGAGGAATTCTGTCCCAGCCCAGAAGGAAACAGGAAGTTTACCTGTTGGCTGGACAAACATTCTTCCCCATGTGTAAACATGTTCACTCTAGGAATGTTGTACTTGACTGCTCTTGTGTTTCACATCCCACACTATGGAAGGTCATATATCCACGGACTCCAGACTCAGGCCCTGTTAACTGTTCCAGTTTCCTGAGGTCCTCTCAAAAGTCTCCAGTGATGCAGACTTCTCCTCCTCCTCTTCCTCACCTTCTTTGCATGGCTGATTCAAATGCATCAAGCCTCTTTGGGAGCTCGCAAGCATCTGCAGCCGGTATCATAATCATGGCCTGTATGTCAACCCGAGAAACCTTTTGGTCATTTGCAAGAATAAGGTGTGTGATAATTTAGCAGCCCTTCCTGCCCAAAGGCCATTCCTGAAGGCTATGCATTGTTTTCTTTTTAATTTTTTTCTAATTGATTTTATTTTCTCAAAACTAGTAACCAATATCTTTGCTAAACATACATTTCCCAATTCCCCCCCTCCCTGTTGACTTCCGTCAACTACTATTTCTGGTTTATTACATCAGATGATACATTCTGCTGTTTATATACAATATTACATTGTCACGTTGTTGTACTTCTTGTTCTCAGTAAATAAAATTGTAAATGTTTTTTAAATCCCACCAGCGAGAGCATTTCACGCAGTTTGCCCATTAACTTTGCTATCTCTGCATAGTTCATCAACTTTTCTTGCCATTGTACTTTTGATTTTTGACTTCTCTGTTCTTCCAATTTTGAGCTATTAAGATTCTTGCCACTCTTGTGGGATGCATGAATAATGCTCTTTCTTTCTTTCGACAGCTCTTGTCCTAAAATACCTAACAAAAAAGCTTCTGATTTTTGACAAATGTTATTTTAAACGTTTTTTTTTCCAATTCATTGTATATCTTTTCCCAATTTTTAAAAATAATGTTACAATCCCACCCCTGAAGGCTATGAACTGTTATTAGTTTTAAATAATCTGCTCCCTGCCAGTTTATCATCGGACCACAAGGCTGCTTGTTTATTCATTTATACAATTTATATGTGTCAGGGAATCAGGAGCAGAGGCACAGGATAAGGAGGAAATGGAAAGTGAAGGGGAGGAGTCCGAAGGAAATGTCAGCGATGACAGCGATCCGAGGTCTCTGAGTCTTTCCAGCGAATCGGACGATTCACAGAAAGGAGCTCCCATGGTCAGGGCAAGGGGAGTGCCCAGGGGGACACCTCGGGAAGAAGGGGGCAGAGGGGACTCAGAGAGTAGCAGTTGGAAATCAGGGCCCACGTCCCCCCCAGAGTGCAGTAGGGGGGAGGAGTCCCAGGCATCGGGATCAGGCGGCGCGCTGCCAGCGGGAGAACATGAGGCAGGATTGACCACACCTCCGTCGGGGAGTGAGGAAACGGTCATCAGGAAAGTTAAACGCGCGCGCGCGCCAAGTTCAAATGTACAGGAGGGAGGCACAGTGGGCAGCCCGGGAAGAGAGCCAGGTCCTAAAGCCCGCCGAAGAGAGCGGGAGGAGTCAGGGGGGTCGTCATCGTCAGCCTCAGAGGAATCCAGGGAGACAGGGGCCCCAGAGGGCAGCAGGACCCAGAGGAGAAAGAAGAGGTGGAGTAAAGCTAGAGTCTTAAACTGGTGTACAGGGGGCGGAGACTCAGATGGAGCTTCGCCGGTCTAAAGTCTAGACGTAGAGCTGGAGCGCTGAGGCGTGGAAATGGAAACTGTACTTCAATAAAGACTTTTGTACATAAATACCAGCCAGCGTTGGTCCTCTGTGAGCTGGGACCAGGAGCCAGCCCTGACAATATGCTTATTTATTTATTCAATGTATATACAGCATAATATCCAAGATCCCTCAGTGGTGTACAACATTAGAACCATAATTTACCAGTACATAGCATAGCATAGTTTGTTGTTGTTGTTTAGTCGTTTAGTCGTGTCCGACTCTTCGTGGCCCCCTGGACCAGAGCACGCCAGGCACTCCTGCCTTCCACTGAGACCCGCAGTTTGGTCAAACTCATGCTGGTAGCTTTGAGAACACTGTCCCACCATCTCGTCCTCTGTCGCCCCCTTCTCCTTGTGCCCTCCATCTTTCCCAACATCAGGGTCTTTTCCAGGGAGTCTTCTCTTCTCATGAGGTGGCCAGAGTACTGGAGCCTCAGCTTCAGGATCTGTCCTTCCAGTGAGCACTCAGGGCTGATTTCCTTCAGAATGGAGAGGTTTGATCTTCTTGCAGTCCATGGGACTCTCAAAAGTCTCCTCCAGCACCAGAATTCAAAAGCATCCATTCTTTGGCGATCAGCCTTCTTTATGGTCCAGCTCTCACTTCCATACATCACTACTGGGAAAACCAGAGCTTGAACTATACGGACCTTTGTTGGCAAGGTGATGTCTCTGCTTTTTAATATGCTGTCTAGGTTTGCCATCGCCTTTCCCCCAAGGAGCAGGTGTCTCTTAATTTCGTGGCTGCTGTCACCATCTGCAGTGATCATGGAGCCCAAGAAAGTTAAATCTCTCGCTGCCTCCATTTCTTCTCCTTCTATTTGCCAGGAAGTGATGGGCCCAGTGGCCATGAGCATAGTTAGAGTGTTGAATTAGGACCTGGGAGAGCAGGGTTTGAATTCCCACTCAGTCATGAGGCTCACCTTGGGCCAGTCACCATCTCTTCGCTTAACCTACCTCACAGGGTTGTTGTGAGGATGAAATGCGGAGGAGCAGAACCATGGACGCCACCTTGAGATCCTTGGCAGACAAGGGCAGTATATAAATGTAATAAACAGCACCATCACAATAAATAGCAACCATAAAACAATCATAGAAACAAAATCATAATAAGAGCCCCCCCCCTTTAACAGGGCACAGATTGTTTAATGGATGAAGGCCTACGTAAAGAGGTAATAATAATAATAATAATGTTTTTATTTATTTATTTATACCCCGCCCTTCCCAGTTCAGAAAACCGGGCTCAGGGCGGCTAACAACAAATTTAAAACACTTAATTGATGCAACAAAAAACAGCATAAAATACAGTATAAAATGTGAATAACAATCAATTCAGAATTTAAAAATCAATTTAGGGGGAAAATTCATCCAATCAACATTAGATGATCACCAGGGCTAGCTGGCTAAATTAGTCCTATTTGGGCCAGCGAGGAGACCAGGGGAGAATTAGCTGTGGGATCCCAGAGCGCGGAATCTTCATAAAAAGGGGAGAGGGAGGAAAGGAAGGGGAATAAAAGATCAGGCTGAGTTCAGATTAAAGGCCAGGTGGAATAGCTCTGTTTTACAGGCCCGATGGAAGGAGGTTAAATCCTGCAGGGCCTGGTCTCGTGGGACAGAGCATTCCACCAGGTGGGAGCCATTACTGAGAAGGCCCTGGCCCTGGTGGAGGATAATCTGGCTTCCTTAGGGCCCGGGACCTCTAAACTATGGTTATTCATGGACCTTAAAGTACTCTGCGGGGCAGACCAGGAGAGGCGGTCCCGTAGGTATGAGGGTCCTAGGCCGTGAAGGGCTTTAAAGGTCAAAAGCAGCACCTTAAATCTGACCCTGTACTCCACCAGGAGCCAGTGCAGCTTGAAAAGCACTGGGTGAATATGCTCCCATGGCAGAGACCCCGTGAGGAGCCTCGCTGCAGCATTCTGCACCCGCTGGACTTTCTGGGACAGTTTTTGCCTGGTGAGCCTCTCTGGGGAGAACATCCCACAAACAGGGAGCCACCACAGAAAAGGCCCCTTTTGCTTGTTGGTGATAAACACAAAACTTTCTTTATCAGACTTATCCACACAACACCTTTGCGTGGTATTCCCAATTTGCAAAGAAGGAAGAGGGAATGAGATTTGGCCAAAAGCCTTGAAGCTGAATCTTGGAGCTGTGCCTCAGCATTAAAATTAGGCAACATGTTTCAGCTCTCGGGAATCCCACTCGAACCCCTGCGGTTTATTTAGTAGTGTCTATCCCAGCGCCTAGGACTTGCTGATAGCATGATCGGAGGTTCGAATCCCTGTGGCGGGGTGAGCTCCCGTCGTTCGGTCCCAGCTCCTGCTCACCTAGCAGTTCGAAAGCACCCTTAAGTGCAAGTAGATAAATAGGTACCGCTTTATAGCATGAAGGTAAACAGCGTTTCAGTGTGCTGCGCTGGTGCTGGCTCGCCAGAGCAGCTTCGTCACGCTGGCCACGTGACCCGGAAGTGTCTCCGGACAGCGCTGGCCCCCGGCCTCTTAAGTGAGATGGGCGCACAACCCTAGAGTCGGACATGACTGGCCCATACGGGCAGGGGTACCTTTACCTTTACTTTTACTCCACAACATCTCAAAAAGACTTGGGGCGCATGATTTTTGAAATAATACGCTGGCAGGTCTGAAAGATGCCGTAGGAGTTGATACTCTTCTCAGATGTTATTTCTGAAAGGAGCGCCAGAAGTTCCAGAAGAGGCTCACACCATTTGTGTGCTTTAAAGATTTCGGCGCCCTGTCAACTTTTCAGAAGAAACCACTGCCAGCCATTTAAAACAGGGCATGTGAACATTTAACAGGAGGATAATTCTTCTCCAAGCACAGACAAGGGGGACAAGGGGCACCTCCAGATTTTACATCCCACTAGGTGAGCCTAGGGACGCGGTGGCGCTGTGGGTTAACCCACAGAGCCTAGGACTCGCCGATCAGAAGGTTGGTGGTTTGAATCCCCGTGACGGGGTGAGCTCCCGTTGCTCGGTCCCTGCTCCTGCCCACCTAGCAGTTCGAAAGCACGTCAAAGTGCAAGTAGATAAATAGGTACCGCTCTGGCGGGAAGGTAAATGGCGTTTCTGTGCGCTGCTCTGGTTCGCCAGAAGCGGCTTAGCCATCCTGGCCACATGACCCGGAAGCTGCACGCCGGCTCCCTCGGCCAATAAAGCGAGATGAGCGGGGCAACCCCAGAGTCGGCCACGACTGGACCTCATGGTCAGGGGTCCCTTTACCTTTAGATGAGCCACACTTGAGGAGGGAGGCTGCGTTTGTGATATGTAGCTTGTGGATGCACTTGTGGAAGGGGTCACAGGCTAAAGGCTCCCAGCAGACCCTGTTCCCCCATCAAGTTTCTGGGGAGCCCCTGACCCTTCAGAGCTTCCGGGAAATCCTACAGCTCTGGCGCTTTCCTCGGTGCCCCCCTCCTTTCCAAAGCCTTGACGCCATCGCTTCGCGCAAGGGAGGAAGGAAGGAACGAATCCAGGAATCTTCGCGTCCCGGAGAGCCGTCCATTGAGAGGCACGATCGCCTTTGATCTCCTTCACCAAGCCAGGGCAGTTGGCGGCTCCGCCAGAGCCACCCGGATAATCGCCAGCCCAGCAGCGCCCCCTCCCAGACCCCGCCGGCTCCATTAACCCTCTTCGGACCAAAGTCCAGCCTTCCATAGCTGTCAACTTTTCGCTTTTTCAAAAAGGGAAATGCCCTTATTCCGAATAGGATTCCTCGCAAGAAAAAGGAAAAGTTGACAGCTATGCTTGCAACCAAGACCCACAAGGCTGCAAGGGAAGCCAGCAGATGCCACTCGGACTGCGCGCTCCCACCCAATTTACAACAGGCGGCGGCGCTTCAGACATTCAGCGGCACATCACCGCTCCGTCTAGCTCTGTGCATGCTCAGATGCAGTCCTGTCTCCACCTGTTACCAGCCTCTGGGAATCGCAAGTGGGGAGAAGGCTGCTGCTGCTGCTGCTAGACTCAGGTCCCGCGGCCGGCCACTGTGAGGGCCGGATGCTGGACTAGATGAGACCCCAGTGGCCTGATCCAGCTACAGCCAGGCTCCTCAGAAGCCGCGGATCTGAGCTGCGGCCTCCGAAATTGGGGCGGGGGAGCGAGCCTGTCTCAAACGAAGCCTTGCTTCCTACAGCTTCGAGTTATGGAAGTCCAGATAAAAGTCTCACTTGCTGCCTCCTGCCGAAAGCGCACACACACCTGTACAGGTATTTGTGGGTGTTTGCATGGCCCGCATCTGGAATGGGTTGGGGTCCTTCTGCTCTGGAATTGAGGCTTCACTGCCGCCCCCAGGGATGCCCCATGGAAGCCCCGCTTGCAAACTCAGCCGCCCCCACCAGCCCGCCCGGCTCTCCTCCCCAGCTGCCGACCTCCTAATCGGCAAACAGGATTATGCGTCTCTCTTCGCCTCCGCCGCAGATGCTTATTAGCTGCCTTAGCCTTGACACAGGCACACATAATCTCATTGGCGCGGCTGCAGCGGAGGAGATAAGGCAGGTTTCCCTGGCCTCGCTTGGCCCAGCCGGGGAGAACCCGGGCAGCCCCGCCCCCGCGAGAGGGGCACCGCCAGGGAGCCACGAGGGCGCTTGGCACGGCCGGGCAAGAGTCTCTGCTGGAAGCGCGTCGGAACCAGAAGCGGCGGGGGCGCCCAGCTCCTGCTCCAGAGGCCCCCCTGCTGGCGGCAAAGGTGATGGCGCGTCCTCAGGGTCCAGAGCCCTTCTCAGGAGGAGGGCGGGGGTCCTCCGCGGCTCTCTCAAGAGGCAGTGAAATGCCCCACAGCATCCTGGGCCAAACCTAGACAGCATCTTAAAAAGCAGAGACATCACCTTGCCAACAAAGGTCTGTATAGTTAAAGCTCTGGTTTTCCCAGTAGTGATATATGGAAGTGAGAGCTGGACCATCAAGAAGGCTGATCGCCGAAGAATGGATGCTTTTGAATTCTGGTGCTGGAGGAGACTCTTGAGAGTCCCATGGACTGCAAGAAGATCCAACCTCTCCATTCTGAAGGAAATCAGCCCTGAGTGCTCACTGGAAGGACAGATCCTGAAGCTGAGGCTCCAAGACTTTGGCCCCCTCATGAGAAGAGAAGACTCCCTGGAAAAGACCCTGATGCTGGGAAAGATGGAGGGCACAAGGAGAAGGGGACGACAGAGGACGAGATGGTGGGACAGTGTTCTTGAAGCTACCAGCATGAGTTTGACCAAACTGCGGGAGGCAGTGGAAGACAGGAGGGCCTGGCATGCTCTGGTCCAGGGGGTCACCAAGAGGCGGACACGACTAAACAACAACATCATCATCATCCTGGGCCACGCAACGTTGGAGGGGAACTCTTGGAGCAAAGGGCCGCGAGAGGAAGAGGGCGAGGGCCGGGGGAAGGCCACAAGGTCTGCGCTTCGGCCACATGCCGCGGAGGGCGTGCGTACAGCTTCGCCTCTCCTCCTTGCGAGGAAACCGCCAAGAGAAAACGTGGGCGGGCTCCGGAAAGTCATCGATGTCGAGCGGCAACAACGCTGCTGGCCGCTAGGTGGGGGTGGTGTCCTATGAAACTGCAGGGAAGACCCAAGCGGAGAAGCGAGCGAGCGGGTTCGCACGACCCAGAGTCTCCGCGTGTTCGCTGGCCGGGAGCCGGATGATGGAGCGCGCTTTTAGGGAGCCGAAACTTTTTCTAGCGGGGAGATGCGGCGGAGCAAGAGCCCCCCCTTCCATAGCTGTCAATGTTTTCCTTTTTTTAAGGGAAACTCCTTTATTCTGAATAGGATTCCTCGCAAGAAAAGGGAAAAGTTGACAGCCATACCCCCTCCCCTTCCCGCTGCAGGCAAAGCGGGGATCGGGGCCGCAGAGGGGACAAAGTCCTGGCAACGAACTCCTTGCAGTCAGAAGCGCAGCCCAAGCGCTGCTTTGCCTGCGCGGCGCGACTGAGAGCGCTGGGCCAGTACTCGGCTGTTAAGCGGGAGAGGGTTTAAAATATTTTCTCTTCCCGACACCCACCATGCACCCTCTTCCCACGACCCAAGCAGGCCAGGTTTTTCCATCCCTCCATCTGCTCCTCACTCACTTCTTCCGTGGCAGCTTTTAAATGCCTGCTGAGAACTTTGCTGTTTTCTGTTTTTATATTGTTGTATATTGTTATATTGTTGTAAACCACTGTCACATATTTCTGTGATACGGCAATATATAAAAATGTAAACAAACAAACAAACAACAGCTTTCCTGTCTATTCCTGGTTGATGATGTTGTTGCTCTTATTTAAAATAGCAACCTTATACGTCTCCCTCTTGGGGTACATTTGAGTCCCATACCAGATTGGTACAGAATTTTTCTGTCGCTGAAGGGTCAAGGCCAACCGTGTGAGAGACGTAAGAAGGGGCTGGTTCTTGCAGGATGTTTTCCTGTGAGGGGCCCTGAAATCTCCGGTTGACGTTGACGTTGTGGTGGGCAGTATCCTTTTTCAGAGAGTGTCTCTGGCCCATCATCGCACAAGGACCCCTTTCCAAGGCTGGCCTGATCTCATCCATCACAGCCAGGGTGCTTTCGCTTCCTTTGAACACCCTTTATCTGAGAGTAGCATCAGTCCCGAGGTCATCTTTGGCTCCAGCCAAAGGGCCTTGATACTCTGAAAGTTCAAGGGAGGGACAAAGGGAATTAACTCCGCGTGTTCCATGGCCAGCAGCTTCTGCAGGGAGCATCCAAACTCAGGCACAGATAGCTCTTAAGTCCGGGAATTGTCAACTGCCTTGTATTCTGTGGGGTAGAAATAAGAAGGACTTGCAATGAAGGAGGCTCCGTGGCCTATTCTGGACAGGCCACAGAATAGGACAGACCACAGGAGAGCCTTGAAGGACAAGGTACGTGGCTTGGAGGCAAGGGTGCCAACTTGAATAAAATATTAGGGAAGGGGGCAGGTAAGCCCTGTCTTGCATAATCACAATACATGGCACTCACTAACACTATTTGAATGGCAGTGCCCCTTAACTTTGGGGGGCCTTGGACCCCTCAAATATTTTATTGGGCAGGCCGAAGGAACCTTAGCCTTTAAAGAGTTGCTCCCTGCCCCATGCTTGTTGTGTCCCAGGTGGCATCAGGGGCATGGAGTGTCTTATCCCAGTTCCAACTGGTTGGCCAGCTCCAAATGGGTCGGGAGAGCCAAGCTACACCCTGCCCTGGCAGCCTCCTAAATAGATTACTCTAATGCGCTCTGCATGGGGCTGCGCTGGTGTCTTCAGGTACGGCTGAAATCCAAGGAGCCCTTGCTGTCCTTCAGAGTAGGCAATGCTGGCCCAAAATGGACCAGTGCCCTGACTCAGGATGCAACAGCTTCTTCTGTTCCATTAAAGATAGAACTGGTGCAATCTGCTGCTTCCAGATCCCTGAGCGGGTCATTGAGGAGAGATCATATAACACCCATGTTGAAGCTGTTGACCTTAATAGATATGGCCTAGAATGACACAAGACACTGATCCTTTAGGGAACATTCTGCATTGCCACCATCTTCCCAGTGCATTAAGATTTGCAGGAAGGCCCTCCTCAAGGTCCTTCCAATGGGTGAGGCTTGATGTGTCATGACCAGGGCAGGGCCTTCTCTGCAGTGGCATCCCAGCTGTGGAACTCCCTCCCTCCCTTCCCAGATAAAATGGACATCATTGTAGAGTATTCCCTGCCCTGTGTGATTCTTTTAAATAAGAGCTCTTATTTAACCTGTGTGATTCTTTTAAATAAGACAGTGGCCCTTTAGCTTCTGGCAATGATTTAAAACACGCTTGTTCACCCAGACTTTAAGATGCTGACTGCTGTAAACTCAACTGAATTTTTGTATTTTGTGGACAGTCCTCCAGCTTGCACCATGGGCTGAAGCAAGGCAGGTGGACACTTGCCGGGGTGAGAGAGGTTGTTTGTGTGGGAATGTTCAGGGGTGCAGGAGAGGATATATTGTCAGATTATATCCTAATCCAACTTGTGCTAACAAGTTCCCAAAATATCAGCAGAGTTTATAGACATCCCCGCTTTTAAGTTCGCAACGGCAACGTCTGCACAGGTTCGCTAGAACCTCTATAATAATTACTCTGGTAATTTCCCCGTTGTTCCCTCTTAAAATACAAGACACGACACAGTGTCTTGTAGTATATAAAAGAGTTTACTCACGTTCTGTTCACAATATGATCCCAGAAGGCAAACAGCTTAAAAAAGGTTACATATATTCAGAATCTATCTTGTAGCAAGATAGTCCTTATCTCCTCTCTTGGCTGAGAGCCAAGAGAGCATCCTTAGATGTTTCTTCATCGAAGGAAGATGGCAGAGAGAGATGGCTGGCTGCCCTGTGCTTTTATCATTTACCTGCACAGGTGAGGCCACACCCACCTCTGGTCACATGCGGAGGAAGTCCGTCGCCAGGAAGTTTACCTGCTTGCTGGACTGACATCCCTCCCCATGTTCTAACATGTACACTCTAGGAATGTTGTCATTGACAGCTCCTGTGTTTTACATCCCACAGTTTGGGGCAGTGTCACCAGGATTTGGAAATGCTTCCCAATGAAGTACAGTGGTACCTTGGGTTACATACACTTCAGGTTACAGACGCTTCAGGTTACAGACTCCGCTAACACAGAAATAGTACCTTGGGTTAAGAAATTTGCTTCAGGATGAGAACAGAAATCCGACGGCGTGGCGGCAGCGGGAAGCCCCATTAGCTAAAGTGGTGCTTCAGGTTAAGAACAGTTTCAGGTTAAGAACGGACCTCCGGAACAAATTAAGTTCTTAACCCGAGGTACCACTGTACTTGTCCTTCATCAAGAGAGCTCAGGGCCATTTGCAAGATTAAAATTCATCACCCAGTGAGCTTCATGACAGAGTGCTAGAGGAGACTCTTGAGAGTCCCATGGACTGCAAGAAGATCAAACGCATCCATTCTGAAGGAAATCAGCCCTGAGTGCTCACTGGAAGGACAGATCCTGAAGCTGAGGCTCCAAGACTTTGGCCACCTCATGAGAAGACTCCCTGGAAAAGACCCTGATGTTGGGAAAGATGGAGGACACAAGGAGAAGGGGACGACAGAGGATGAGATGGTGGGACAGTGTTCTCGAAGTGACCAGCATGAGTCTGACCAAACTGCGGGAGGCAGCGGAAGACGGGAGTGCCTGGCGTGCTCTGGTCCAGGGGGTCACGAAGAGGCGGACACCACTAAACGACTAAACAACAACAACAACATGATCTCCCAGGTCCTAGTCTAAAGCTGTGACAACTAGACCACCACTGTCTCTCCAAAGGTTTCTCTCCTCGTTGTGACTCCCAGGCCCTCCTCACCTGGCAGTCTCAGGGAGGAAGCTGAAAGGGCTCCCTCCCCTTCCCTCTCCCCCCCACAACCCAGCTGTTGGCAAGGAGTGTGGCAGCTGGCTCGCAACTGCTCTGCTAGGAATACATCAGAGGGAGACTGCCCCCAGTCCTTGCCCTCCCAGCCTTTGCGGATATTTATAGCACAGGGGGAAGTTCAGAATTAATTGTGGGCTCTGCACACACGTCACTTGGAGTCTTGCTGATGTCGGGATTTCACACCGCAAGGCCCCTCCTTCCTTTGTCCCGGGTCCCTCCTGACAGAGGCTCTTGTTGCTCCAAGAAGAAGCTGCCAGACTGATTCCCATCGCACAACAGCGCCTGCTGGCAGCTGGCTGGGTCTCCCTCCAGAGTAAGAGGTCTACTCTGCCAACAGTTATCCATGAGAAGCACACCAAAGGGGCATAAGAACATAATCCTTTCCATGGAGGCGCAGGTTACAGCAACAGCCAAGGCGACATTTTCCCACCTTCGCCGCATCAAGCAGTTGGTCCCTTACCTCTCTTGCCCTGATCTGGCCACAGTGATCCACGCGATGGTCACCTCCAGACTGGATTATTGTAACTTGCTCTACGTGGGGCTGCCCTTGAGACTGACCCAGAAACTCCAGCGGGTGCAGAATGCCGCGGCGAGACTCCTTATGGGGTCTTCGCTGCGAGATCACATTCACCCAGTGCTATACCAGCTGCACTGGCTCCTGGTGGAGTACAGGGTCACATTTAAGGTGCTGATTTTGACTTTTAAAGCCCTTCACGGCCTAGGACCCTCGTACCTATGGGACCACCTCTCCCAGTATGCCCCGCGGAGGACCTTGAGGTCCCTAAATAGCAACACCCTAGAGGTCCCGGGCCCTAAGGAAGTCAGATTAGCCTCAACCAGAGGCAGGGCCTTTTCAACACTGGCCCCGGCCTGGTGGAACGCTCTGCCTCATGAGACCAGGGCCCTGCAGGATCTGATTTCTTTCCACAGGGCCTGCAAGACAGAGTTGTTCCACCTGGCCTTTGGCTTGGAGCCAGTTTGATTCCCTCCTCCTCCTCTTTCTTTTCCCTTTTTCCTTTCTCCTCCTGTGATCAGGCTGCATTTTAATGTTTTGATGTTGTATTTTAATTTTGTTGTATTTTATGTTTTTAAGTTGTATTTCAATCAACTTGTTTTTATTATTGGTTGTTAGCCGCCCTGAGCCCGGTCTTGGCTGGTGAGGGGGGTATAAATAAAAATTATTATTATTATTATTATTATTATTATTATTATTATTATTATTATTATTGCCTGCTGGATTGGGCCAATGCTATCATCACCGTCATAGCAATCGTGTTGCCTCTTAATTTCCTTTTCTCCAAACTAAGAAGTCCTGAACTCTGTAACCTCCACAGAGGAGTCACTCCACCCCCAGAGTCGGAACTTCTTAAAGGGGATGAGTGACTCCTGAATGTTGCTCTAACCACTCTGCGATACAACCAGAGTGTACAGAGGGAGATTCTTTTCATATTGCTGCAGAGCTGGGCTGGGTGTGTGGTTCTTGCTCTAGCCCAGGGATGCCCAGCCTGTGGCCCTGCAAGGTTTCTACACATTCTTGGACTGCAACTCCCAGCGGCTTGAGTTGCAGGTGTGGCTCACCTGACAGATCCCAAGGTTGAGCTGCCATTGGCCTCCTCATCAAATCTGAATCGGCTCCCACTTCTTTTCCCTTGCTCAGTTTGTGCTTCAGAAAGCTGTACTTCTCCAGTTTTAAGATCGTCGGCAATTAAAGCCCTTTGCAATGCCTGAGCTTGCCAGATCAGAGCCCAGAAAACTGCAAGGCTTACTCCATGCAAAATGAGCTATCTATCTGCCTTGAGGAAATAGAAATAATAATAATAATAATAATAATAATAATAATAATACTACAGTGGATACTCGGGTTGTGAACGTGATTCGTGCGGGAAGCACTTTCGCAACCCGCAGCACCCACAACCTGCAGCACCACGTCTGTGCACACACGGGTCGCAATTTGGCACTTCTGCGCATGCGCAAGCACCGAAACCCGGAAGCAACCCGTTCCAGTACTTCTGGGTTTGGCACGGTTCGCAACCTGAAATCGCGCAAGCCGAAGCATCTGTAACCCGAGATATGACTGTAGATTGATTATTTATACCCCGCCCATCTGGCTTGGGTCTCGCCAGCCGCTCTGGGCAGCTCCCAACAGAATATTAAAAGCACAATAAAACGTCAAACATTAAAAACTTCCCTGAACAAGAACAGGTTTTGCTTAGACTTCCTGGCAATTAATGGATACAGACAGCGGACTTTTCAGGACCCAGGAGCTGAATGAAAATATTGGGCTGTGTGTGTTTGACAGTGTGGAGAGAGGGTCTTTCCTGGCTGCTCCCAACTTTTCCCTCTCTCGTTTTTTAGAGGCAGCCACAGCCGTGGTTGAGCCATGGAGTGGATGCAGGGATGCTGGAGTGCTCTAGTTGGCAGGGCCTGGCTGGGTCGATGGCCTTTGAGGTCCCCTCTGCCTTGAGAATTCAACGTTCCAGGTTGGTGCACAGGCAGCGAGTGCGGAGAGGGATGTGTCCCCCATGGAGATGTCATCATTTCTGACACGGCCGGCTGGGAGGAGGTGCGCTTGCCTGGCGCTGTGTCCTTGGCCAGGGGAGGCCCTGGCAGGGTTATAAGGCCCCTCGCTCTCTTCCTCCTCGGGGGAGAGCACTTGGAGAGGAACCAGAAGACCCAGGAGGTTGCTGGGTGCTGCGACGGCAGGGGAGGGGAGATGGGAGCCCGAGGACAGATGAGCCCCCGGTCTGCTCCTTCTCATGTCCTGCGCTCCTTCTGCTCAGGGCAGCCACGCCATTCTGTGGCGCCGGCCGTGGCCCCAAAGCCACCAATCTCCAGGGCGCTTCCCTTTGAGGCCATCCCCCGCAGCAGCCCCAACGCCTGGGTCAACCTGTACCAGTTCTGGAGGACCAACAGCTTCCCAAACTTCCACCACATCATGCAGAAGAACTTCCAGAACCTGGGGCCCATCTACAGGTGAGTTCCAAACCCGCTCTCAGGCGGACACTCTTATGCAGAAGCAATCCAGACACGTCTTAGAGTTTTATTTAATCTAATTTAATCTATTCGGTTTATATACAGTGGTGCCTCGGGTTACAGACACTTCGGGTTACAGACTCTGCTAACCCAGAAATAGTACCTCGGGTTAAGAACTTTGCTTCAGAATGAGAACAGAAATCATGCAGCGGCAGCGGGAGGCCCCATTAGCTAAAGTGGTGCCTCAGGTTAAGAACAGTTTCAGGTTAAGAACGGACCTCCGGAACGAATTAAGTACTTAACCCGAGGTACCACTGTACATGTCCTTCATCAAGAGAGCTCAGGGCCATTGGCAAGATTAAAATGCAAGATAAAACCACAAATAAATAGTTAAACCAGAAGCAAGAAAACAATAACCTCGCATTTAGATCAAAGTGCCCTGTCATCTTAGTGCAGCAAATCCACGTTCTTAAAAGAACAAACCCCAGACTTTTTGCAGGGGGAAATGTGGGGAAGAACCACATTGGAAAGTGTGGGATGTGTGTGGGAAGATGCTTTCTGCTGGGGGTCAGGTGCATAAACGGCCCGTTTCCCTCTTTTTCCAGGAACCACGGCATATTGGTTGGACTCTGTCCGTGCCAAATCTTAGGGCTTTGGTCCCCAGAAAGTGTCTTGTGGATTTCAGCCCATTTCAGACTCCGGTCCCATAACAAAGGCTGTTTAAGGGCAGCAGTATTTGTGCAAATGAACCAATGCAAATTTTGAGGCAGAGTGTGGTAGGGAGCCGTTTAAACCTTGCATGTGCTTGCTTGGCCATGCATGGCTTGCGCTTGGAAGACCACAGCCCAGGGTCTCCGTCTGAGCCGCTGCTCAGCTCCTAGACCTGATTTCAGTGTCAGGCAGCATTAGACCACCGCCTTAGTGTGGGTTTGTGCGGCAATAGGTCACTCACACATTACCAGCCCAATGGAGGTGGATTTATACTCAATGGTCTTCCGCAGGGGATCTTGCTCTGTCAGTCGCTCCGTGATGCTTCTTCCAAAGAATAACACCCAACAGGCTTCCTTAAAAAACTACCTTGCAAGAAGGCTGCTAGAAGGATTGGAGGCTGGGCTTCCCTAGGGAGGCAATTTCACCAAGCCAAATAAATTAACCCCACGGCTGCCAAACGATGCAGACCCACCAGCTAGTACATTCTACAAGCCAGTTTTTAAAAAAACACCCTACTATCTGCATGTATGAATCAGCCCTCTGTTGAGGGCAGAGATTTCTGTTGAGGGCAGTGTGTGTGTGTGCATGTGTGTGTGTGTGTGTGTGAGAGAGAGAGAGAGAGAGAGAGATAAAGAGAGAGAGAGAGAGAGAGAGAGAGAGAGAGAGAACTTTTCTGTTTATTCTGCACTTTGAGATCTGCACTCTGGTTCTGGGATTTGGCAGGGGCAGTCTGGGGTGTGTGTGTGTCCATATCTCAAGGGCTTGACTCCATCCCACTTGGCAGGGAGACGCTGGGCACCTACGACTCCGTCCACCTGCTCCTGCCCCGCGATGCTGCCGTTCTGTTCCAGTCCGAGGGGATCTTCCCGCGCCGAATGGGCATCAATTCGTGGATCGCCCACCGCACGCTGCGGAACCACAAATGCGGAGTCTTCCTATTGTGAGTGAGGCCAGTAGGGAAGGGTGGGCTGCTGCTGCTGGACGTGGCGTCGGGAACTTTAGTGGCATGACTTCTGCGTTTCCCACACCCAGTGCCCCCCCCCGATGGTTGGGATGGCCTCATGCAGTGGCATAACTTCCCATTTATTTATTTATGGGACCGTGTGGGTACATAGTTCCTCTTCCTCTCCTCATTTAATCTCCACAACAACCTTTTTAGGCAGTGACTGATCAACGGCCACCCAGTGAGCTTCATAGACGAGTTGTGATTCGAACCCAGGTCTCTCCAGGACTAGCCCAACACTCTAACCCAGCCTTTCTCAAACTTGGGTGCCCAAATGTTATTGGCCTACAACTCCCATCATCCCTAGCTGCCAGGACTAGCGGTCAGGGATGATGGGAGCTGTAGTCTAACAACACCTGGGGACTCAAGTTTGATAAAAGGCTGCTCTAACCACTACACCGCACGGGGTCTCAGGAATGCTGGTTCTCATCCCTTGTCAGAATGACCTCAAAGCATTCTTAGCTCAGTTGATGGAGCATGAGACTCTTAATCTCAGAGTTGTGGATTTGAGTCTCGCTTTGGGTGGAAGAATTTCCCTTAAAACAAGGGAAACATTGACAGCTATTGTCAGAGCTGGCTCCGGGTCCCAGCTCACCAAGGACCAACGCTAGCCGGTAGTACAGTATCAAAGTCTTTATTGAAGAATAGTGTCCATTTACAAGTCTCAGCGTCCCAGCTCTACGTCTGAGCTTTAGACCGGCGAAGCTCTATCTGGATCTCCGCCCCCTGTGCACCAGCTTAACACCCTAATCTTACTCCACCTCTTCCTTCTCTCTCTCTTCCTCTGGGTCTTACTACCCCCCGGTGTCTCTTCCCTCCTGGACTCTTCTGACGCAGAGCTTGACCCCTCTGACTCCTCCCCCTCTCTTCGGCGGGCTTTAGGACCTGGCTCCCTACCCGGGCTGCTCACCTTGCCGCCCTCCTGTACATTTGAACTTGGCGCGCGCGCGCGTTTAACTTTCCTGATGACCGTTTCCTCGCTCCCTGACGAGGGTGTGGCCACTCCTGCCTCACGTTCTCCCTCTGCCTGCGCGCTCCCTGATCCCGATGCCTTGGACTCCTCCCCCCTACTGCACTCTGGGGGGGAAGCTGGTCCGGATTTCCAGCTGTTACTCTCTGAGTCCCCTCTGGCCCCTTCTTCCCGAGGTGTCCCCCTTGCCCTGACCATGGGGGCCCCTTTCTGTGAATCCTCCGAGTCACTGGAGAGACTCAGAGACCTCGGACTACTGTCGTCGCTGACATTTCCTTCAGACTCCTCCCCCTCGCTCTCCGTTTCCTGCCTCTCCTGCGACTCTTCTCCTGAACCCCTGACATCCATCCCCCCCTCGAAGCCCCCCCTTCCCCCCTCCCCTTCCTCCGGCGGGGGTGCTGGGTGCTCCGTCGTTGTGGGGGTGAATGGTGGATACAGTTCGTCCCCCGTGGCGTGCATCCAGTTAGAGAAATCCGGCTCGTCCTCCATGTCTTCGCCGACCTCGTTCTCTTCTGCTTCCATCTCCGTGCCGCCATGCTCAAACCCCACGTCCTCCCCCATCACGTCCATGTCCCTCTCCCCCTCGTTCCCCTCTGGGTCCGTTGCCTGCCAAGGGCCCCTCAGCCACCTCTCTTCACCTCGATTGTCCCACCAAAAGGAGCGGTCTGAGGCAAACCCCGAGGGCGAGCCCTCCGGTGAACGTGTTTCTAATGCTGGTTCTTCGTCCGAGGTGAATCCCTGGAACGTGCTGGTAGAAAGCGTGGGTGTGAAAAGCCAGTCGTCGAAATACTCGGCTGGCATGGGCCTGTGTGGGAACAAGGCATGAAACTCCTCTTTGAGGAGTGGCTCGTCCAGGGCATAGTCCGGCACCCAACTGTTGGCGCTGGCCGGGGTACCTTCCCTTGCGAGAAAATATTCTACTCCCTCTTCCCCCCATCTCGAGTCCAAAATCTCTGTGACCTGGTTGATGGGTTCCCTACTTGGCGACTCCCTCCTTGGGGGGATCTCCCTATACTGGTCTGGTGCCGTGCCCTGCGCCTGAAATCGGTGAGGTGCTTTGTAGGGCGTGAGCACCGACCTATGGAATACTGGGTGCATTCTGGATCCTTCCGGAAGTGTCAACCGGAAGGCCACCGGATTGATCTGTGCCTCAACCAGGTAAGGTCCTAGCTGCTTATGTCCGAGTTTCTTCTTAGCTAAGGATCTGGTCGGCACTGCGTGGGCCGCTAACCACACCCAGTCACCCACCTGTATGTCTTCCCCCACCCTTCTGTGCTTGTCAGCCTGCAGTTTGTATGCGTGCTTTGCAAGCTCTAACTGCCTCCTAAGCTGCTCGTGGACTTCCTGCAATTCCGCCGCCAAGACTTCCGCTGCCTGTGGCTCCCCCTCCCCTAGTCTCTCCAATCCCGGGAAGGTTCTGGGATGCCTCCCGTTGTTGGCGAAGAACGGCGTCACCCCTGTGGACACGTGCTTCGTGTTGTTGTAGGCGAACTCAGCGAGCGGCAGGTAGTCCACCCATGTCGTCGGCTGTTGATTTGCATAGCATCTCAGGTACTGCTGCATGATGGCGTTGACGCGCTCCGCTTGTCCGTTGGTCTGCGGGTGTCTCGCCGACGCTAGGTTGATCTTGACGTTCAGGAAACCCATCAGCTTCTGCCAGAAGCTCGAAATGAACTGGCGCCCCCTGTCGGACAAGATAGACCGTGGCAGTCCATGCACTCTGAAGACGTGGTCTATGAACAGTTTGGCAGTCTGTTCTGCCGTGGCCACCTTCGCGCACGGAATGAAGTGGGCCATTTTAGTGAACATGTCCACCACCACTAGCACTGCCGTTTTACCCCTTGAGCTGGGTAAATCCGTGACAAAGTCCAGTGCCACCCTCTCCCACGGTTCGCTCGGGGTCTGCAGCGGTTCGAGCAGTCCTGCCGGAGGTTTGTGTACTGACTTGGCCCTTTGGCAGGTGTCGCACCTCGAGACGTACTCCGCGACTTCCCCCCTCATCTTGGGCCACCAGAAATCTCTGGCAACGAGTTCCGCCGTCTTCTCTTTGCCGAAGTGCCCGGCGGTTGGCGCGTCGTGTAACTGTTGCAGCACTTTCGCACGGAGCTCATCTCCCGGTACATAGAGTGCTCCTCTGCGGATGAGCAATCCGTCTCGTATTTGGAACTCGTCGTTTTTCACCGTGCCCTTGCGCACCTCCTCCATCTTGGCTAGAGCGAAGGAGTCCTCCTGCAGTGCTCGACGGACCGCCTCTATGTCCACAGTTGCAGAAGCGCACGCCCAGGCTTTCTGGGCGAAAATGTGTTTGGCCGCTACTGGCGCCGCTTCTTCGAGGTATTGCGGCTTTCTGGACAGTGCATCTGCCATGATGTTGTTGTCGCCTGGGATGTATTCTATCCTGAAGTCGAAATCCGCAAAGAACTCCGCCCATCTGATGTGCCGCTGGTTCAGGAACCTTGCCGTGCGCCAGTACTCCAAGTTCTTATGATCCGTGCGAACCTGCACCGTGTGTTTGGCCCCGATGAGGAAGTGCCGCCACGCCTTGAATGCTGCATGAATGGCCAGCAACTCCCTGTCCCAGATGGTGTAGTTCTGCTCTGACTTGCTGAGCTTCCTGGAGTAGAAGGCACACGGGCGCCAGTCCCCCTGTGGGTCCTCCTGCAACAGTACGGCGCCCACGGCTCTGTCTGAGGCGTCCGTCTCAACCCTCAGCGGTTTGCCGGGATTCACATGCAGTAGCTGCCCTTCGGACGAGAAGAGACGCTTGAGGTTCTGGAAGGACTGCTCCGCTTGCTCCGTCCAGATGAACCTCTTCTTCTTTGAGCTGAGCGTGTCGGTAATGGCCGCTGTCTGCATCGCGAACCCCTTGATGAACTTGCGGTAAAAGTTGGCAAACCCCACAAACCTCTGGACCTCCTTCCGATTGCGCGGGCTCTTCCAATCCAACACCGCGCGAACCTTGGCGCTGTCCATGGCGAGCCCCTTGTCCGACAGCTTGTAGCCCAGGAAATCCACCTCCTTCCTGTCGAACTGGCACTTCTCCAGCTTGGCGTATAGCCGATGCTCCTGCAGTCGCTGCAGAACCTCCTTGACGTCCCCCTCGTGGGTCTCCTCAGATTCTGAGAATATCAGGATGTCGTCCAAGAAGCAGACGCATTTCTTGTAGAGAAGACCCGCCAGGACGTGATGCATGAACGCTTGAAAACAGTGGGCGCCATTTTGTAAACCGAAGGGCATAACTCTGTATTCATATGTGCCCAGGGGCGTGAACATGGCAGTCTTCCACTCGTCCCCCTCCCGTATGCGAATCAGGTTGTACGCCCCCCTCAGATCCAACTTTGTAAAAACGCGTCCTTTCCTCACCGTTGCAAGCAGGTCATCTATTTTGGGCATTGGAAAGGCTGTGGGCTTGGTCTTTGAATTTAAGAGCCTGAAATCCACTACAAGTCTTTTTTGGGGCGTGTCCTTTTTCTTCACAAAGAATACAGGACTGCCCCCCGCTGCCTTCGACTCCCGGATGAAACCGCGCTTCAAGTTGAGGTCTATGAACTCCTTGAGCTCCTGCAGCTCGTCTTCAGACATGGAATACAGTTTCCCGGCTGGCAGCGTCGCCCCTGGCAGGAGGTCAATCTGGCAGTCATAGGGCCTGTGGGGAGGCAGCTTGTCCGCTTCCTTCTCGCAGAAAACCTCCAAAAACGCTGCGTACTTGCGTGGCACTGCTTGCAGCGTGCTCAATTGTAGCTGCGTGTCTTCCCCTCCTTCTTCCGGGCTATGAAGAATGCAATGTTCCGCGCAATAGGAGGAACCGAAGGTCAGTTGGCGTTGGTACCACGCCAATGCTGGACTGTGCCTGTGCAGCCAACTCATGCCCAAGACTACCTGCGTGCCTGACAGTTTGGTGACGTTGAAGCTGATGACCTCTTGGTGGTTCCCAATCCGCATCACCATTGGTTGCGTTTGTTGCACCACCTGCCCCCCTAACAAGTCTCTGCCATCCACTGTGACAACCTTCAGGGGCAGTGTGGCTGGCAGCAGTGGTATATTGTGTTGCTGAATAAAATCCAGTCCTATAAAGTCGGCGTTGCTGCCAGAGTCAATGGTGATCGGCACTTCCAGAGTGCTTCCGTTGGGCAGTTGGAGAGACGCTGTAAGCTGCACCACTGGTTTGGGTGGGAGGGGGTCCGTGGGCTGCAAAATCTCTGGGGATTGTTTCATTGATTTGTCTGGCTGGACCCCAGTACCTCTTCCTCCAGCCAGACTCTGTCGTTTCCCTGCTGCGTTGCTTCTGTCACTGTTGCCGATGCTGCAGTATGCTTGTGGAGCCTCTGGGGACACTCTTTCGCCATGTGTTGAGCACTGTCGCAGATGTAGCACTTCCTGTTCCCTCTAGGAGGCTTCGGTTTGACTGCTCCCGGCGTGAGGGCTCTGGTAGCTGACTGAGCCCTGGCACCTCCGAGTTCCATCGGTTCCTCTCCCCCGCCCTGTGAGGGCGTGGACTGCGCACGCGCTGCTTCTTTGGGATAGAAGGGAGGTGCTCTGGCTGGTGCCCTTCCCCAACGTCCTTCTTCTCTGTTGTAAGGACGTTCCTCCAGATGCACCCCGATCTCCAGAGCCCTCTGGACCACTTCCTGGGTGCTCCTTGGCCTCTCCCCCCTTCCAATTTCAGCTTTTACTTCTGCATTCAAGCCCTCCCAAAAGAGATCTCTCACTGGCGCAGAAGCTTTGTCCCATCCCAGTGCATGAACCAGTCCGAAGAAACGCGTATGGTACTGACGCACGCTGGCTTTGCCTTGCTTAAGTCCATGTATGTCTCTCCTGGCAATATCAACGTCTATCTTTGATAAAAAACACGAGTCCATAGCTTTAATGAAAGCCTTCGCGTCTTGGAGCGCCGGATCATTGTCCCTCCATAAATTTCTCAGCCACGTTTTGGCTTCTCCATGCAAATGGGATAGGATAAACCCCACTTTCTCTCTTTCATCTCTAAAGTCTTTGTCAAGCAGATCCAGCGCAAACAACAGGTCTGCTCTAAAGTTGGGGTACTGCTGTAAACTCCCGTCAAAATGGGATACAAGGCTGCCTCCCCTCTTTCCCAATCCAATGCCCTCTGCTCTGGATCCAGGTGGCCCCTGTTTGGAAATCACGTCCAATCTTACTTGGAGATCCCGGTAGGCGCTACTCATTTCCTCCTCTCTTTTTCTGGATGCAATTACCTCCGTGCTGAGTCGTGTCACAGCTTCTTGTAGGGCTGATATCTGCTCTTCCGTCGTCATCTTGCCTGAGTTTTGTGAGCTGGAAGCACCCCTCCTCTGCCCTCGCTGCGTCAACTCACGTGGCGAGGTTCTTGGTGCCAAAACTTTAAAATTTGGAGATAGAGCTTACTGTCAGAGCTGGCTCCGGGTCCCAGCTCACCAAGGACCAACGCTAGCCGGTAGTACAGTATCAAAGTCTTTATTGAAGAATAGTGTCCATTTACAAGTCTCAGCGTCCCAGCTCTACGTCTGAGCTTTAGACCGGCGAAGCTCTATCTGGATCTCCGCCCCCTGTGCACCAGCTTAACACCCTAATCTTACTCCACCTCTTCCTTCTCTCTCTCTTCCTCTGGGTCTTACTACCCCCCGGTGTCTCTTCCCTCCTGGACTCTTCTGACGCAGAGCTTGACCCCTCTGACTCCTCCCCCTCTCTTCGGCGGGCTTTAGGACCTGGCTCCCTACCCGGGCTGCTCACCTTGCCGCCCTCCTGTACATTTGAACTTGGCGCGCGCGCGCGTTTAACTTTCCTGATGACCGTTTCCTCGCTCCCTGACGAGGGTGTGGCCACTCCTGCCTCACGTTCTCCCTCTGCCTGCGCGCTCCCTGATCCCGATGCCTTGGACTCCTCCCCCCTACTGCACTCTGGGGGGGAAGCTGGTCCGGATTTCCAGCTGTTACTCTCTGAGTCCCCTCTGGCCCCTTCTTCCCGAGGTGTCCCCCTTGCCCTGACCATGGGGGCCCCTTTCTGTGAATCCTCCGAGTCACTGGAGAGACTCAGAGACCTCGGACTACTGTCGTCGCTGACATTTCCTTCAGACTCCTCCCCCTCGCTCTCCGTTTCCTGCCTCTCCTGCGACTCTTCTCCTGAACCCCTGACAGCTATGATTGCAGAGGGTTGGACTAGATGACATTCGTGGTTGGTCCTTTCTGTGGTTTTGCGATTCTCCCAGTCCCTGCTGCCGCAACACACCAGAGCCAATATGGTTTTGAAAGTAGACCCGTCTGCCTCCTCTTGAATCTCAGCTCCTCTGGTTAAAAGTGGCCTCCACAGAACAACCCAAGAAATCAGTGCTCTTCTGGTGTTACTGGACAGCAGCAACCTTCATGGCTGACCACTGGCCATGCTGCCTGAGGCTGATGGGAGTTGGAGTCTAGAGGACCTCAGGTACCCTCCGAATATGTGGAGGCAACGCTGAGCTCCGAGGCAGGAATGGGAATGCAGGAGGAGCACAGAGCACTGCCTTCTACTAAGTCAGACCAGTGGCTGCACTGGTTGCATGGCGAGTTCTGCCCATCCCCAGTGGAAATAATGACACAATTATGAAGGTTAATGGGCTAAATCAGGCCACAACTTTATTGGTTACAGGTGATGAGTGGTGTTGGCTTAGGCATTGGTCCTAACTGACTATATCCCACTTCAGCCTGTCCGCTTGAAGTCCAGGAAGGGTTAACCACCAGTAGGGGGAGTCCTGCTGATGCACATCAACTAGGAACTCCCCTGGGGTCACCAATAGAGGGCGTGCCTTAGGCCCTCACCTACCCAGGCTTCAGACAAGCCATGCCCCCCGGAATCCTTTACCGGACTACCCTTCAATATGTGGGGCAGGTGATGGCGCTTCCTCCCCTCTTCCATCTACAGAGCAATACCAATGCCTAACCGCCAATACCAAGAAAGTTGTGACGATTTGCTACGAGGTAGGCGAAAACCAAGGGGCTGGTGCCAATTTGCCAAGTGGAAAAATTCCCACCAGGCCCCTCAACGCCGACCAACCCAGGTCCATAGAAAGGTCAAGGAACGAAAACCTTAAAGGGCAGGAGGGTGGGAAACAGGAACAGGTGGTATGCAGGAAAAGAGGGAGACCCCCGCGCATCCTGCCTTAAATAGGGCAGGCCACGCCCCCAGAGCCAGCTGATTGGCCGGCCAGGGGGTGATGCGGCCCGGAAATCCCCCCAATCGTGCAATCCCCACTTCCTCCATAGGGCGGAAGTGGCTTTGGCAGCAGCCAAATCCCAGGATTTCAGAGCAGGAGCCTCTCCCAGCCCTTCTTGGAGATGCGGTCAGGACTGGAACCTGGGACCTTCTGCATGCAAGGAAGATGCTCTGCCACTGAGTTGCCTCTGAGTGATGGGAGGGTGGCAATTGGGGTGCCAGGCCCAGGAGGGAAGGTGGGGCAAGCGAGGATCGGCGGTGGGTGATGGAGTCCCTGCACAGGAAGCCAAGCCAAGCACTCCAGACGCCGAGTCTCCTACCTCACCGTGGGGTCTTCTTCCCACGCAGGAACGGGGAGGACTGGCGCTCAGACCGGCTCATCCTCAACAAGGAGGTGATCAGCCCCGTGGGCACCCGGAAGTTCCTGCCCTTCCTCAACACGGTGGCCGAGGACTTTGCTGAGTCCATACATCGGCTCATCAGGAAGAATGCGCGGCGCTCGCTCACGGTTGACCTCTACCGCGACCTCTTCCGCTTCACCCTGGAAGGTACGGGCATTTTTTTGGGGGGGGGGGAGTTCTTCTCCCTCCTCTTCTTACTTGTGTAAGAATGCAAATACAGTGGTACCTCGGGTTACATACGCTTCAGGTTACAGACTCCGCTAACTCAGAAATAGTGCTTCAGGTTACGAAATTTGCTTCAGGATGAGAACAGAAATCATGCTCTGGTGGCAGCAGCAGGAGGCCCATTAGCTAAAGTGGTGCTTCAGGTTAAGAACAGTTTCAGATTAAGAACGGATCTCCGGAACGAATTAAGTACTTAACCCAAGGTACCTCTGTACCTATTTTAGCAGAGTTGAAAAATCTCCATCCACCTGCACCTTATCTCTAGAAGCCTGCACTGGCTCCCGGTGGAGTACAGGGTCAACTTTAAGGTGCTGGTTTTGACCTTTAGAGCCCTATGGAGCCTAGGACCCACGTACCTATGGGACCGCCTCTCCTGGTCTGCCCCACGGAGGACCTTAAGATCCACAAATGACAACACTTTGGAGGTCCCAAGTCACAAGGTGATTAGACTGGTCTCAACCAGGGCCAGGGCCTTTTCAGTACTGGCCCCGACTTGGTGGAGCACTGTCACAAGAGACCAGGGCCCTGAGGGATTTGACATCTTTCCGCAGGGCCTGCAAGACAGAGCTGTTCCACCTGGCCTTTGGTTTGGACTCAGTCTGACCCTTATGTTTTCCCTCTCCTTATGGTTTTGATCCATGGGCTACTTTTAAAATGAGGCTGCATTTTAAATTGCATTTTAACCTGTATTTTAAATTGTCGTCGTTCCCCCATTATGTTTTTATTGTAATTTTACTGGTGTTATCCTCCCTGAGCCTGGCTCTGGCTGGGGAGGGCGGGGTATAAATAAAAATTATTATTATTTTTTATTATTTAGGACTAGGTTGCATAACCTTCTAGAATAAATAGGATATCCAAGGATGCTCTAGGCAGATTTGGGTTACTTTTATCCCATTCAAGTTTTCCTCTTAACAAAGACTGTTTAGGTAAACAAGAAAAATATAAGCTTTACAGTTTACTCATTTTTAAAGTATTGCCAGGTTTCAATATATTCAGCGATGAAAATCAGGCAGCCAATAATCCTTAAAAGTTACAAAAATCTGTGGTCTGGTTCAACTAGTATTCACAAGTATTGCTGCATTTGGCAAATCCTGGCCTTCATGGCTCAAAGCCATTGAACGCCATCTCCGCCATGAATTTTCCCTGTCCTCTTTTAAAGCCATCCAGGTTGATGGCCATCAATGCCTCCTGTGGGAGAGAGTTCCGCAGGAATATTCCCCTGGAATATTGCCTAGGATTCGAAACTTTGTGGAGGAGGACCAAAATGGTCAAAGACCTGGAAACGAAGCCTTATGAGGAACGGCTAAGGGAGCTGGGCATGTTTAGCCTGGAGAAGAGGAGGTTAAGGGGTGATATGATAGCCATGTTCAAATATAGAAAAGGATGTCACCTAGAGGAGGGAGAAAGGTTGTTTTCTGCTGCTCCAGAGAAGCGGACACGGAGCAATGGATACAAACTACAAGAAAGAAGATTCCACCTGAACATTAGGAAGAACTTCCTGACAGTAAGAGCTGTTTGACAGTGGAATTTGCTGCCAAGGAGTGTGGTGGAGTCTCCTTCTTTGGACGTCTTTAAGCAGAGGCTTGACAACCATATGTCAGGAGTGCTCTGATGGTGTTTCCTGCTTGGCAGGGGGTTGGACTCGATGGCCCTTGTGGTCTCTTCCAACTCTATGATTCTGTGATTCTTCCTTCCTTCCTTCCTTTGGGCTGAGAGTGCATCTGGAAAGCCCCCCACTCCCTCCCCTGTGACCCCTAACCTCCAACCTTCCTCCAATCCCGGCAGCCAGCAGCTACGCCTTGTATGGCCAGCGCCTGGGCCTCCTGGACGAGAATCCCAACCCGGAGTCCCAGCACTTCATTGACACCGTGGAGACGATGCTGCGCACCACCTTGCCCCTCCTCTTCCTCCCGCCCGGGGTCATGCGCTGGGTGAACAACAAGCTCTGGCGAGATCACATGGAGGCCTGGGACGCCATCTTTAAGCACGGTGAGCCCCAGATCCCTCGTGGTGGGGAGAGGGGAGAGGACCATGGGGCAGTGGCAAAGGAGCGGCTGAGCTGCATGGCTTGGTTTGAGTGGGTGGCAGGGCAAGCAGCCCTCCCTTCACCTTTGAGCTGGAATTAAGCATGCAGGGAGTATGCGCTGTCTGGAGCAAGAATATGACACTGTCCTGGGCCTGCGTGAGTTGGCCTTAGATGGACCAGTCGAGGGCTGGCAGTGGGCATTGGACAAGGGACACGGTGGCAATGGAGACAGAGAGGCTAGTTGCAGAGGCTGTAGTTGCTGGAGATAACCAGAGTACAGTCATACCTCATGCTACGTTTGCTTCAGGTTGCGTGTTTTCAGGTTGTGTCTTGTGGCGACCCGGAAGTATCGGTTTTGCCACTCGCGCATGCGCAGACATGCAAAATGACATCGTGCGCATGCGCAGAAACGGCGAATCGCGACTTGCGTCTGCACAGACACGCAGATGTGGACTGCGTTCTTTTCAGGTCGCGAACGGGCCTCCAGAACGGATCCCGTTTGCAACCAGAGGTACCACTGTATGCACCAGCCTGGTAAGACAGTGCGCAGGCAGGTGGGGTCTCTGCCGGCATACCAGATGGAGCTGGTAGACAGCTGCCCTGGACGCAGTATTAACCTGCACCTCCACAGACAGCTGTGAGTCCAAGGTGACCCCCAGACTATACACCTGGTCCTTCAGGGGCACAGTTACCCCACTTAGTACCAGGAATCTAGCAGGAACAGTTTACTGGGCAGGGAGTTCCTGCCCTCCAAAGAAGCAGAAGGAGATAAGGAAATAATAATAATAATAATAATAATAATAATAATAATAATAATAATAATTTATTATTTCCCCAGCCACTCTGGGCAGCTTCCAACAAAACGTTAAAATACAATCATTCATCAGATATTAGAAGCTTCCCTAAACAGGGCTGCCTTCAGATGTCTTCTAAAAGTCTGGTAGTTGTTGTTCTCTTTGAAATCTGGTGGGAGAGCATTCCACAGGGTGGGCGCCACCACCAAGAAGGCCCTCTGCCTGGTTCCCTGTAACTTGGCTTCTCACAGCGAGGGAACCACCAGAAGGCCCTCGGAGCTGGACCTCAGTGTCTGGGCTGGACGATGGGGGTGGAGACGCTCCTTCAGGTATACTGGACCGAGGCCATTTAGGCTTTAAAGGTCAGCACCAACACTTTGAATTGTGCTCGGAAACGTACTGGGAGCCAATGTAGGTGTTTCAAGACCGGTGTTCTCGGCGGCCGCTCCCAGTCACTAGTCTAGCTGCCGCATTCTGGATTAGTTGTAGCTTCCGGGTGACCTTCAAAGGTAGCCCCACATAGAGTGCATTGCAGTAGTCCAAGCGGCATGCACCACTCTGGAGAGACAGTCCGTGGGCAAGGAGGGTCTCATCCTGTGTACCAGATGGAGCTGGTAGACAGCTGCCCTGGCTACAGAATTGACCTGCGCCTCCATGGACAGCTGTGAGTCCAAAATGACTCCCAGGCTACGCACCTGGTCCTTCAGGGACACAGTTGCCCCATTCAGGACCAAGCAGTGGAGGCCTGAAGCTTGATCTTGTTAGCTTCCCTTAACTTCTAGGAGATCCTGTACTGCCATCACCCTGGTGCCCATCTCTGGTGTGTGAGGAGGCTCCTCACTGGTTCTCTCTTGCTGGAAACCGGAACCATCTCATTCCTCATTTTGGTGCCCGTTCATCAACAGCCATGGCCTTGGAGCTCCTGGGGTCCCAATGTGTCCTTGGGTGACTTTGGGGGCCTGGGTTCAGTTTGTGCTCAGCCAAGCCCACTTGCCTGCTTCCCATCTTTCCTTCAGCTACTCCACAGAGTGGCGCTTCCTATCTGCTTCCTCCCTCCCCCCCCCCCCAGTCTCAGCGGTGCCCCTTTTGGAACCCACCATGGAGGAGCGTGGCTGGAGTCGGCCTGCCATTGTCTCTGGCGCCACCTGCTGTTGGGCTCCCTGCCTGCCACCCGTTCCTGGCCTGGATGTGGGCTTCTTTCTAAGGCTGAGAGTGGGGTGCTTCTCCCTGCGCCTGGACCTGATCCCCACCTCTCTCTCCTTGCTTCTGCAGCGGACAAGTGCATACAGAATATCTACCAGGAGTTTTGCCTGGGGCAGCCCCGCAAGTATTCCGGGATCATGGCCGAGCTGCTTCTGCAAGAGGAGATGTCTCTCGACTCCATCAAGGCCAACATGACGGAGCTCACGGCCGGCAGCGTGGACACGGTGGGTGCGCCCCACCCCATAAACAGATCAGGAACATGGGGTGGTGCTTGAGCTTAGTCTCGGCCACCGGCAGCAATGGGTCTCCTGGGTTTCAGATGGGACATATGGCCCAGCCTTAACTGGAGAGCCTGGGACCTCCTGCAAGGGGTCCTGCTTTGCTGGCTTACTCCCACCTGGCCAGCCCCCCACTGCCTGCTTCCAGCCACGGAAACGGTTGCTGTGGAAGGTGCCACAGACCACGTCACTGTTAGTCTGGAAAAGCAGAAGGCTGAGACTATTGAACTGGCTTCAGTGGGTTTTGTCAATGTGTCCTGATGATGATGATGATGATTTATATACCACCCTATACCCAGAAGTCTTAAGGCGGTGCACAGAAAAGACCAACATAAAAATGAATTATAGTATTATAATATATAAAACAGGTATGAGGAAGAAAATAATTTAATGTGGAGTGTATGAAGAATTGGAGATTCAATTGGAACAACATGGAAATTACATTACTGAAGAGATATTATGGCTTTATACATTGAAAGCTGCTCATCCCTACCAATAATAATAATAATAATAATGATAATGATAACAATGATAATGATAACGATAACGATAATGATGATGATGATAATAATAATAATAAATTTATACCGCCCCCCCATCTGGCTGGGTTTCCCCAGCCACTCTGGGCGGCTTCCAACAGAATATTAAAATACAATAGTCATGAAATACAATTACATGAAGGTGTTGAATAGTGACATTTCATGTGGTTTTCATTCCTCTTTTTGTAACAATGAGTGTAGCGGCGCCATTTACACTTTGGAAGGCCACAATCCTTATTATATATTCCTAGTTGTAACCTCCACGGAACACAATGGCCAGAACCGGATTATTTGCATGTTGTCTTGCTGAAACATGAAAGAGACTTCTGGACACACATGCCACCTACTCTTCCCTTTGTGCAAGACAACCAAGAAATTAGGAAGTTTTCCGTTAACTATGGTTTCCTATTATGCTAAAGTAGGGGTTGTCTTTGAAGACATTTCAGAAACAGCAGTGGGTTCAGAATCTGGCAACCAAATGGCTGACCAGACAGTCTGAATATGTAACACTAGTTCTAGCACAACTGCATGTTTGAGTTGTTTAATCGTTTAGTTGTGTCCGCCTCTTCGTGACCCCCTGGACCAGAGCACGCCAGGCCCTCCTGTCTTCCTCTGCCTCCCACAGTTTGGTCAAACTCATGTTTGTAGCTTCGAGAACACTGTCCCACCATCTCGTCCTCTGTCTTCCCCTTCTCCTTGTGCCCTCCATCTTTCCCAACATCAGGGCCTTTTCCAGGGAGTCTTCTCTTCTCCTGAGGTGGCCAAAGTCTTGGAGCCTCAGCTTCAGGATCTGTCCTTCTAGTGGGCTCTCAGGGCTGATTTCCTTGAGAATGGAGAGGTTTGATCTTCCTGCAGTCCATGGGACTCTCAAGAGTCTCCTCCACCACCAGAATTCAAAAGCATCAATTCTTTGGCGATAGAAACTGCCAATATTGCCATGCCTTTAGAACCGTGGTTCCCAACGTGGGTGGTAGTGCCCCCTGCTGGTGATTCCTGGGTTGGGGGTGCACTAAGAGGCAAGTGGGCAGCAGGGGCCACTGGAGGTGTAAATGACTATCTGAAAAGCTGGTGGATTAGCTGAATGCCAGCTGTGCTAGTGGTGAACAAGCACTCGCCCCCCCCATCACATGTTGGCAAGAGAGAGGTGAGGCCACATCAATCTAAGACACTCTCCCATTTTGCCAAGTCACCTGCATGGAGATGTCTTTGGGCCAGCAGGTAGAAGGCAAAGGTAAAGGACACCTGTATGGTTAAGTCCAGTAAAAGGCGACTCTGGGGTTGCAGCGCTCGTCTTGCTTTCAGGCTGAGGGAGCCGGCGTTTGTCCACAGACAGCTTTCCAGGTCATGTGGCCAGCAGGACTAAACCGCTTCTGGCACAACAGAACACGGTGATGGAAACCAGAGCTCATGGAAACGCCGTTTACCTTCCCGCTGCAGCTTTACCTATTTATCTACTTGCACTGGTGTGCTTTCGAACTGCTAGGTTGGCAGGAGCTGGGACAGAGCAATGGGAGCTCATTCTGTTGTGGGGATTCAAACCACAGACCTTCCGATCAGGAAGCCCAAGAGGCTCAGTGGTTTAGACTTTGTTGTTGTTTAGTCGTTTAGTCGTGTCCACCTCTTCATGAAACCACGGACCAGAGAACACGAGGCCCTCCTGTCTTCCACTGCCTCCCACAGTTTGGTCAAACTCATGTTCGTAGCTTCGAGAACACTGTCCCACCATCTCGTCCTCTGCTGTCCCCTTCTCCTTGTGCCCTCCATCTTTCCCAGCATCAGGGTCTTTTCCAGGGAGTCTTCTCTTCTCATGAGGTGGCCAAAGTCTTGGAGCCTCAGCTTCACGATCTGTCCTTCCAGTGAGCACTCAGGGCTGATTTCCTTCAGAATTGAGAGGTTTGATCTTTTTGCAGTCCATGGGACTCTCAAGAGTCTCCTCCAGCACCATAATTCAAAAGCGTCAATTCTTCGGTGATCAGCCTTCTTGATGGTCCAGCTCTCACTTCCATACATCACTACTGGGATAACCATAGCTTTAACTATACAGACCTTTGTTGGTAAGGTGATGTCTCTGCTTTTTAAGATGCTGTCTAGGTTTGTCATTGCTTTTCTCCCAAGAAGCAGGCATCTTTTAATTTTGTGGCTGCTGTCACCATCTGCAGTGATCATGGAGCCCAAGAATCTCTCACTGCCTCCACTTCCTCCCCTTCTATTTGCCAGGAGGTGATGGGCCCAGTGGCCATGATCTTCGTTTTTTTGATGTTGAGCTTCAGACCATATTTTGCGCTCTCCTCTTTCACCCTCATTAAAAGGTTCTTTAATTCCTCTTCACTTTCTGCCATCAAGGTTGTGTCATCTGCATATCTGAGGTTGTTGATATTTCTTCCGGCAATCTTAATTCCGGCTTGGGATTCATCCAGCCCAGCTTCCCCTTATTTGGGGTAGGGGGGAACACAGTCCAAGGAGGTTCTTCCTCCCTTGACTCCCTCCCTCTCTCCCTCCAGACAGCCATGCCCCTGCTCTTCACCCTCTTTGAGCTGGCCCGCAACCCACAAGTCCAGACAGCCCTTCGGGAAGAGGTCAAGGCTGCTGCGGTCTCATCCAGGGAGCTCTCCAAGGTGATGAATGACATGCCCTTGCTCAAGGGTGCAATCAAGGAGACACTGAGGTAAGGAGAGCAGGATGGGTGCCATGCCTGGCGAGGAAATGGGTCCCACAAGGTGGCTGGGGGGGGGGGCAGGGCAGATGAAAACCATGAGCTTGGGATTAGACTTGGAAGCTCATGGAAGAGAAATTAGCAATGAGCTGCATGAAGAATGGCTTTCCTGAAACAACTACTGGTGGTACTAATCTGGGATAGCTCAGTCGGTAGAACATGAGACTCTTAGCCCCAGGGTTGTGGGTTCAAGCCCCATGTTGGCCATAATATTCCTGCCTGAGACTGAGAATAAGGATGGATAATATTGAATTTGAAAAATAGCTGCAAATGCAAATTCTATGATGCTATTATTTTCTTCCTCCACTTTATTTGGGAAGCCACAACGACATCCTTCTCTTGCAGGCTCTACCCTGTGGGGATTACAGTGCAGCGCTACCCGATGAAGGACGTGGTGCTTCAGAACTACTGTGTGCCAGCTGGGGTGAGTGCAGACTCCCTTTGCCACCCCCAGCCCCCTTCCCATCAGCCAGGATCCCATGCCGATTCTTGTTGTTCTTGTCTGGAGCTCGCCCTGCACTCGAGTAGGACCCTGGCAGAGACACATGCCCACCTGGCATGTTCTCTCCCTCCTGGTCAATGGTTAAGGAGCTTCATTAGCGTTCTTCAGCCCAAACATCACAGTGACTGATGCCAACCGACACTGGCACACTTAGGGATCCACAGAATTGGCGCAGTTCACGTGACAGACATCAGCAACTCAGCATTTTGGCTAATCTACTTTATTTACATATAAACACACACGGAGCACTGCAACATGGCTCCCTCTCTCTCTAGCATCAGACAGCAAAGAGAGAAAGAACAAAGGACAATAGTCCCACTTCACGGAACACAGTAACACAAACATCCCGTCTCCATCACTTCCCACTCTGTGGAATGAAAACATACACCATCATGTGATAGACAACAATCCCATGACTGCAGACATGGGGAATGAATCTTCAACAGTTCTATCCCCCATCAGAGATATTGTGATCAAGGCTGCCTTGGCCCAGACCATTCCTCTCCTTGCAGAAGGACCATCGGTCAGTGGCGCCATTTCTGGCTTCTACCAACTAAAAGCAGATTTGGGTGGCAGAGTGATGGGAAAGACCCTTCTCTTGCCTGAGACCCTGACATAATAATAATAATAATAATAATAATAATAATAATAATAATTTATTATTTGTACCCCGCCCATCTGGCTGCGTTTCCCCAGCCACTCTGGGTGGCTTCCACAGAAACCAAAAATACAGTAAAACCACACATTAAAAACTTCCCTGAACAGGGCTGCCTTAAGATGTCTTCTGAATGTCAGGTAGTTGTTTATCACTTTGACATCTGATGGGAGGGCGTTCCACAGGGCGGGTGCCACTACCGAGAAGGCCCTCTGCCTGGTTCCCTGTAGCTTTGCTTCTTGCAATGAGGGAACCGCCAGAAGGCCCTCGGAGCTGGACCTCAGTGTCCGGGCAGAACGATGGGGGTGGAGACGCTCCTTCAGGTCTACTGGACCGAGGCCGTTTAGGGCTTTAAAGGTCAGCACCAACACTTTGAATTGTGCTCGGAAACGTACCGGGAGCCAAGGCATGTCCATGACTATGAGTTGGGCCAAACTTATTCAGGGACAGCCCCATGGAGGCCATGCTTTCAACGAAGTCCCAAGCGGCCCCTTGTAAGGTCGTGTCGGCATGGATGTTAAAATCCCCTAGGACAACCAAACTAGGTGTCTCCAGGAGAAAATCCGCCATGACCTGAAGCAGCTCGGACAGGGAATCCTTGGTGCAACGGGGAGGCCGGTACACCAAAAGGAATCCTGTACTGCCCCTATTGCCCAACTTCCAGAACATGCACTCGGAAAACTGGGTCTTCCCAATAGGACGCCTGGTGCAAACTAATGACTTCCTAAAAATCACTGCAACCCCCCCTCCCCGCCCACACGACCTGGGTTGCTGTGAGTAAGAGAAACCTGGTGGGCAAGCAGCGGCAAGGACAGGCCCATCTGCTTCCTCCAACCAGGTCTCTGTCTGTCACACATGCCAGGTCAAATCCTCCATCCACAGTCAGGTCGTGGACGGCAGTGGTTTTATTCATCATTGACCTGGCATTACACAGCAGCACCTTCAGGTCATGTGGGTTTCCCCTGTTGATTCCAGTATCCATCCGGTCAAGGCCAGACCCGGAGGCAGGGATAGTCCTCAAACAACGACTAAACCTGCCTCCTCGGTAATGACATGGTCTGGTCTTAGCGTAACTCTGCCTCCTGCCCATGATCACCGAGATCGGATGTCCCAGTGCTTCCCCCCCTATGGAACTTGTCCCAGCCATCGTGTTGGCTGGGGCCCCACTCCCAGGCAGCCCTGATCCCGCCCCTTAAAAACAAAACACAAACTATACAGAACTAATAAAACAACAAAAAACAAAAACAGAACAATTATACTAAAATTAATCCCCAACCAAATATCCATCCCACCCACCCACCCCCAACAAAGCAAAAAAGGGAAAAAAGAAATAAAAAATTAAAATCCCACCGACTGCTTGAGGACATTTTAGACACATTAACCACTTGTAACTGGGAAGCAATGGCAGAACAACTTCCCACACTTCCCCAAAAGTTTGTTCCAAATTAGGGCCTGGGCCACGCCCCCTGGGCCAGTCGGAAAAGGCCCTGGAAGGGAGCAGGCCCTGCAGTCCTCACCCAGCCGATGTTCCCAGTCAGAGTAGGCAAGAGAAGAGATGTGGAGCTGCGGCATGGAGAAAGGGGAAATATAAAAGTTTTCCTCCCTCTCTCCTAACTCTAGAACTCATGGGCATCCCATGGAGCTGAATGCTGGGAGATTCAGGACGGACAAACAAAAGTCCTTCTGACAGTGCATAGCTATCCTTATGGCACTTCCTTCCACAGGAGGTGGGAGTGGCCCCCATCCTGGATGGCTTTAAAAGAGGATTAGGCAAATTCATGGAGGAGAAGAGGGCTACTGATGGCCAACAGCCCTGATGGCTGTGCTCTGCTCCAACAGCCAGAGGCAGCCATGCTTCTGAATCGCAGTTGATGGGAACCGCAGGAGGGGAGAGGGCTGCTCTTGTGCTCGGATCCTGCTTGCACATTTCCCATAATGGGCATCTGGTTGGCCACTGTGAGAACAGGAGGCTGGGCTCAACGGGCCATTGGCCTGATCCTGCAGGCTCTTACGTTCTTAATGCCTGGTGCGTCCTTGCCTTCTTGGCTTTGCAATAGGATCTTTCAGCCTTATGTCTGCCTGGTGGATTGGGTGAGAAGAAGTCCTTTTGGCACACCCAGGCAGGCAATCCAGATGTCCCTGAGAATGCACAGGGCAGCAGGGCTCCAAAAGATGCTCCAAAAGGGGATGAGGCGAACCTGCCTCCTTCAGAAATCCTCCTTCTCTGAGCTACCTGTCTACCCCCCCAAACCTGGACCTAGCTGGTGGTGGTGGGAAGGGTGATCATCTCCCCAAGATGAAGTTTCATGTTCTTAGTCCTGGCAACTGGGTGAAGAATTAGGACAAAATGGTGCTGTCAGTTAAACCACAGAGCCAAGGGCTTGCTGATCAGAAGGTCGGCGGTTCGAATCGCCGTGACGGGGTGAGCTCCCGTTGCTCAGTCCCTTCTCCTGTCAACCTAGCAGTTCAAAACACGTCAAAGTGCAAGTAGATAAATAGGTACCGCTCCAGCAGGAAGGTAAATGGCGTTTCCGTGCGCTGCTCTGGTTCGCCAGAAGTGGCTTAGTCATGCTGGCCACATGACCTGGAAGCTGTACGCAGGCTCCCTCGGCCAATAAAGCAAGATGAGCGCTGCAACCCCAGAATTGGTCACTACTGGACCTAATGGTCAGGAGTTCCTTTACCAGATCTGTGTGGAGCTTTGATCAATGATGGGCTGGGGAAATGAGCACTTAACAGCCCGGAACAAACTTTTGTTGGAGGGACTGAAAGTCCATGGTGAACATACAAGCGCGCCACCACCTTTGGAAGCTCCAGAGCTTGATTTCAGCCCACCAAGGATGTTGCCCCGGAGCCACCACTCAAGACTGTGTTCCTTCCCTTGCAGACCTTGTGCCAGGTGGGGCTCTATGCCATGGGCCGGAGCCCGGAGGTCTTCAGGGACCCGGAGCGCTATGACCCCAGCCGCTGGACTGGCAAAGAGGACAACAGCTTCAAGGCGCTGGCCTTTGGCTTCGGGTCACGGCAGTGCATCGGGCGGCGCCTGGCGGAGGCAGAAATGACCCTCTTCCTCATGCATGTGAGTTGCGGGGTTGCAGGTCTGGGAGGTGGGAGCAATTCTCTGCCTGGTGTCTTGGGAGGCACCATAATGTGGGGGTGCACACATGACCCTTTGCGCAATGCCTTTGTACCCCTCTTCTTGGAGTCCAGGTGCATGGGTGTCACCCACAGTTACCCACAGGCCACTGGTCCCCTCTGAAATATTGTGTTTTGGGGTGGCTCCCCCAAAGCCGATTTCACTCTGACTTCAAAACTATTGCATGGCAAATCCCAGGTGCCCACGGTGGAACGGTTTCCTGGGGGTGGCACCCCATGCCTTACGTTGGCGGTGGCTTGGTGGGTATCATGGAGGAGCATCCCACTTCCCACCCACCCACTGCAACCGTATCTATGGCTACACAGAAGTAATCCCCACTAGATTCACTGGGGCTTACTCCTCGGCACGGACCCAGCTGTTTTGTGACTGGCGCCCACTGCGCTTGTTCAAAATGTACCCACGGGCTCAGAAAGGTTGGTGGTCAACAACCATACAAGAAATAAGTAAAATAACCAAGCAAGTATTAGAAATCACCCCAGAACTGGCATTACTAAACATCTTCCAAGACGATAATGCCCACTTACACCACAAAGAACTCATAACCCACCTACTTTCAGCAGCCAGAAACATCATAGCCAGACACTGGAGAGACCTGTCAGGAGTAAGCATGGACCAATGGTACCAAATAGTCTGGGAAACAGCCCTAATAGAAAAATTAACCAATAAACTGAAACTGTCACAGGGACAAACAGAAGAAGACGCCTTCACCCCAGTATGGCTCCCCTATATCACATACACAGCCCAACAGGACAATGACAATAATCCACCAACAGCATACAAATCAATATGGCTAACCTGATCCAAAACACCCACCCACCCCACTCTCACATGAAAACAAAGACCACCACAGCCAACCACAAATGAACAACCACACCCTGGGCCAACTCCAACCTCTCTCACCACCAAAGGAACACAAGTGAACAGCAAAGAACCTGCACAAGCAACGCTGAAACCAAACCCTACATATAGTAAGTAAAATAGAAACATCGCCATCCGACCCCCCATCTCCCCCCCCACCTCTTTCCCCCTTTTCTTCCTAATGTCTCAACAAATGAAACCGATTTGTAAAAATGTTACATGGGGGGGGGGGGGAAATACGAGACACTGCACACTTTTGTAAATCAAGAAAATCTTTAATAAAAATTAGAAAGGTTGGTGGTCCCTGTTTTCAGGCAATGGTGAGGAGGGAAAGGGGGTCCCTTGCCACCCATTCAAGGAACACCCACCCCGGCATACCTGCAGTCTCACACGGGTCGTGCTTCTTGTTTCAGATTCTGCGTAACTTCAAGATCGATACCGTTTCCAAGGCAGACCTCAAGACCGTCTATGGCTTCATCCTCATGCCAGAGAAGCCCCCTCTGCTCACCTTCCGGCCCATCGACTAGGCACCAGCCCCGTCAGCCCCTTTCTCTCCCTCTGGACCATGGGAGGCGCCCATCACTGGGGGGCGCAGACATCCTGACACCCCTTCCTTTCTCTCTGGCCACCTTGCCGCCTTCCTTCCCTCCCCTTCGGGCTCCAACAGACATTCTTTCTGGCACCCCCATATGATTTCATCCCAACCGTACCCCAAGGTTGGTAGAAAATTGCAGGATGCATTGAAACTCGGGAAGCTGGAGAAAGAAGCCAATAACAGGTGGCCACTAGCCCAGGCCAAGCCTTGGGAGAGGTTCTGTTCTTGTAATAGCACAAGACAGTGGATGCTCGGGTCGTGAACGTGATCCGCGCAGGAGTTGCGATTCGGTGCTTCTACACATGTGCAAAACACAAATTAGTGCTTCTGCGCATAGGCAACCGCTGAAACCCAGAAGTAACCCATTCTGGTACTTCTGGGTTTCGGTGGGTCCATAACCCAAAAAAACGCAACCTGAAGCATCTGTAACCTGAGGTATGACTGTAATGGCTCAACCCATTGGGATGTCGAAACAAAATAAATAAATTAAATAAAATAAAATAAAATAAAATAAAATAAAATAAAATAAAATAAAATAAAATAAAATAAAATAAAAAAAATAAAATAATAAATCCTTCCAGTAGCACCTTAGAGACCAACTAAGTTAGTAATTGGTATGAGCTTTCGTGTGCATGCACACTTCTTCAGATACACACGAAAGCTCATACCAATAAGTACGGTAACTTAGTTGGTGATACTGGAAGGAATTTTATTTTATTTTATTTATTTTGTTTCAACTACGGCAGACCAACACGGCTACCTACCTGTAACTAGAACCATTGGGATGTGGAGCTCTTACACGATCCAAAGCAGCTTGAGTAGGAATGCAAGAAAAGCTCTGTGTTTCCCAAACTTGGGTCTCCAGGTGTTGTTGAACTACAACTCCCATCGTCCCTAGCTAGCAGGACCAGCCGTCGAGGATGATGGGGGTTGTGGTCCATAAAACAGCTGAAGACCCAAGTTTGGGGAGCCCTGCCATAGCTGGATCCTGTCCTCACAGTGGCCAGCAAGTTGTCTCTTCTGAGAAGACCACAGAAGAGGGAGCTGAGTGCAACGGAAGCCCTCTCTGCACGTGGGCAAATTCACAGAGGAGAGACTACAGGAGGGGCTCGCAGGCTTCCCACAGGCGACTGAGAAAACTGGGCTCTCTTATGCTTTTATGTTCCAAGGAAGAGAAGGGCACAGGGATTGCTCATCAGAAACACAGGCCAACCAAAAAGTCGAAAGTATTTATTTTATAAAGCTTCCCTTTGCTTTCAGCAAAGTCTGGGTTTCCTTGTTCTCCCCTTCAAGGCAAGTCGTGTGGCTGAGCAGGGGGGTCAGCGGGAGGACCGGGACTCCCACTTAAGGTGCGCCTTTCTAGTCCAGAACTGTAAAGGGAGAAACTGGACATTCAAGGGGGACAGGAGTGATCAGACCAGCCCTTTGGCAGCGGGGAGGCAGTCCCATCTGGGGTCTGAAAGGCAGGATACAGATAGAAAATAAATAAATGCACACACACTCGGTTTTGACTCACATCGTCTGGTTCATTTGGCAGGGGGGGGGGGGGCTGCTGTGCCTGCTGCCGCCTCCCAGACGACAAAAAGGCATGGGGCAAGACAAGGCAAATCCCTATTCTGTGCACAAAATCTGACTAGTAATTGACTCTGCTTCAGGCCTGGTGCCAAAACAGAACCCTCCTCTGCAGCCCAGGGCAGCAGGCTAGCTCAGGGCAGACAGCAGCACACAGCTCTAGCTTCTTTCCACCCCTCAGAATCTGCCGCCAGAGGCAGCTGCCTCACTCTGCCTCACGGAACAGCCGGCCCTGTATGCAAGGAGGTGCGGCCAGATTTCTTGTGCGTGAAAGTCAAGGCAGGCGGCCGGGAGCCCGAGGCGGAAAATGAGAGCCCTTGCAGAGTTTGCAGGAGCCCCCGTTGGACTCTCTTGAAATCCAGGCGCAGAATGAAGGTGCCCACACAGAACTCCACCTCCGAAGGCAAGCAAGAGTTCAGAGCATATTGCAGGCAGTTTGGCAGCGATCTCGCCCTACGGTTCATTTTGGTTAAACGGCTGTGTGCCCGTGTTCCTCCACTCCCTAGTAAATAAGCCACTTCTAATGGGACTCTTGGCTTTGCCTGGTCGTTCAGAGGCTCTGCAAACTCTCTCCTTGTGACACCTCCCGTGTGAGCCCATCCAGCTCCACCCTGAAAACATTGGTAGTCTCACTGCTTAAAATTGCCATTGGGCTCTGCGTTGGTCAGAGTAAATATCCCTTTAGGTTTGGGATTTTTGCCTTGAGTCTGTATACATATACGATCAGAAGGTTGGTGACAGCATTCAAGGTTTGAGGAGCCCTTGCCTCAAGGCTCTCACGCTGTTCTCCATCTGGGGAGAGAGGGGACCCCAGAAATGTGGAGGCTTTGCAGACTTGGCAGGCACCAAACCCCAGAGCAGAGGCAACTATTTCTTCCATGCAATTCAGATATGAACAGGAGGCTGCCTCGTTCCACGTTAGACGCAGGTCCATCTACAGCTCAATGGGTTGACAGCGGATCTCTGGAATTTCAAACAGGGGATCTTTCCCAGTAACCCCACCCTTCCTGGAGAACGCAGGGACTGAAACCAATCTGCATACAAGGCGGGCACTCTAATCCTCAGCCATGCTTCTCTGCCCTGGGTCATGTGCAATTTGACCTCTGCAATGCCAACTCAAGACGCCCATCCCTGAATCTGTTGCCTGTGGCAATGCAGCCTTTGGGCAAGGAAGCCTGGAGCCTCCCTGTCAATGTTCAAAGAGAAGCCATTACTGGCGAAGGTGGAGACCCCAGCCCTCCTGCAGGGAAGGGGAACGGCAATGGTGAGCCGAGGGGTTGAGCACCTGGCAGCCCCTTGGCACATGGGCAGCCTCCCCAGGTGCTGCAACACTCACGGCATCTCTGCAGGGAACTGGAGCTGTTAGCAAGTGCATGCACGCTGGCCAGCGGTTTCCACTCGCCCCTGGCTGGCGTTTTGGCTGCCCCTTGCCCTGCAGAGCATTCCAGCCAGCCAGGAGTCTTTGGATCAGAATCATAGAGTTGGGTGGCCTTTGAGTTGATTCCTTTGCTTAGGGCAGGGAACCCAGAGCTAGGGTGCCCCCAAGAGGCGGTCCTCCAGGTCCACTGGGCACGACGTCTTGCGCTCACGGTCAGAAGAGCTGCAGGAGGAACTCAGGAGCCCAATCCAGGGCGGTCTGCGTGACGGCCAGGGCTGCAGCCCCCAGCGTGGCTGAGATGCCCCAGACCGCGGCCTTCACCAAAGAGCTGTGTTCGGCTGCAGGGAGGAGTTCACCCGCTTCCTCTGCCTTGCTGGTGGTTAAGTGTTGCTGCTGCTGCTGGCGCAGGATGGCGTCTGGGCGCTGGCATGAAGCAGCCTGCTGGAAGGCTGAGAAAGTGCCAATGCTGATGCTGGGAGGGGTGGAAAAGAGAGGGGCAGAGAATGGGTCAGTTAGGGAAACAGACAAACCTCCTGGCTCTGGGATGTAATCCACTGTCTCTCCAGAGTAGTACATGCTCTAGTTATCTCTCGCTTGGACTACTGCCATGCGCTCTACGTGGGGCTACCTTTGAAGGTGACCCAGAAACTGCAATTAATCCAGAATGCGGCCGCTAGACTGGGGACTGGGAGCGGCCGCCGAAACCACCTAACACCGGTCCTGAGAGATCTGCATTGGCTCCCAGTAAGTTTCCGAGCACAATTCAAAGTGTTGGTGCTGACCTTGAAAGCCCTAAACGGCCTCGGTCCAGGACACCTGAAGGAGCGTCTCCACCCCCATCGTTCAGCCCGGACACTGAGGTCCAGCACCGAGGGCCTTCTGGCGGTTCCCTCCCTGCGAGAAGCCAAGTTACAGGGAACCAGGCAGAGGGCCTTCTCAGTGGTGGCACCCGCCCTGTGGAACACCCTCCCATTAGATGTCAAAGCGATAAACAACTACCTGACATTCAGAAGACATCTTAAGGCAGCCCTGTTCGGGGAAGCTTTTAATGTTTGACAGACAACTGTATTTTAATACTTTGTTGGAAGCTGCCCAGGGTGGCTGGGGAGACCCAGCCAGATGGGCAGGGTATAAATAATAAATTATTATTATTATTACTGGGAGCAGTCAAATACAACATTCCTTGTTTTGCAAGAGGAGAGTGGGCATTGCAAGGGAATGTTTGGTCCAGCCAGTCCAAACTTCCTGTTCCTCCTGGCCTGGAGCATCCTTCCTTGCATGGGACTAGTGGGGGGGGGGGGCGTGACCTTACCTAACAAAAGGTTCAACCACACTGCCACCTCTTTCTCTTCCATCTTCAATTTCATCCTGCGAACTTCCTGGACTGAACTGCTGTCTGCCAGCCAAGCAGTCCCCCAGGTTACCTCCCATATGGGGCAAACCTGTTTGTCTATGCTTGTAACTTTAAGCCCAAAGCATCCCTGGTCACACTGTGCTCTGCCTGATTGTGAGTAAAATTACTTTTTGTTAATTATGAATAAGTGGTGTCTTTATTCTTTTAAGAGGAACATGTTAGGACACATTTCAATCCGGGCAAGCCAGATGGAATTGCTTATTGTTTTAAGAAACTCACACAAGTTTGCTGCCAGTTTTCTGCTGTGTAAAAAGGGGGATGAAACTCTGCTAAGTACAGGAACTCGTTAGTGTAAGTTAGGAAGGATATTAACAACCAATATATCCTCTCCTGCCTCCCTCAACAGGGTAGACTCTCTTACTTTTCACCTCTTGACTTCCATGGGATTCTCTGTGCATTAAAAAAAAAACTTTCCAGCTGTCTCCTCTCTCCCTTAGTGGCTGTGTGGAGAAGGAGGGGAGGGTGGACGTTGCAAAGACAAGCAGAACAGAGCCCTGCCTCACCCCATGCTTGCACACACCCCCTTGGGGAGGAACCCAGGATCACACTTCCCCTCCTCTGAAATCCTGGCTCCTCTCACCTCTTCTGGAGCTGAAGCGCTGCTTGTTTGGCCAGCTGGGCGTGGGGGAGACGCTGGAAGAGCTGGTGGGCACGGGCGATGAGGGTCTCGTAAGGCAGGTCCTGAGGGATCTGGGAGAGGAGCTGGTGGATGCTGGGCATGTCGCAGTCACAGGCCAGCACCTCCTCTTCGCGGAAGAGGACAATCTGGATGGGTGGTAGAGAAGGGAAGGGAGAAAGTGGGGGCTGGTGAGCCTAGGAAGGGTTAGGATATTCCATTCCACCTTCACATGTCACATGCCTGTTTACACTCCAGCACAGCTTGCTGGGAACTTCCCTTTTGCTTTCGCTGTCTTGCTTTGGATACGAAGGGGATCAGACATGTTTCCTTTTGTCCTGATGTATGCTGAATAACATATAGTTCAAGCTCTGGTTTTCCCAGTAGCGATGTATGGAAGTGAGAGGTGGACCATAAAGAAGGCTGATCATCGAAGAATAGATGCTTTTGAATTCTGGTGCTGGAGGAGACTCTTGAGAGTCCCATGGACTGCAAGAAGATCAAACCTCTCCATTCTTCAGGAAATCAGCCCTGAGTGCTCACTAGAAGGACAGATCCTGAAGCTGAGGCTCCAAGACTTTGGCCACCTCATGAGAAGAGAAGACTCCCTGGAAAAGACCCTGATGTTGGGAAAGATGGAGGGCACAAGGAGAAGGGGACGACAGAGGACGAGATGGTGGGACAGTGTTCTCGAAGCTCCCAGCATGAGGGAGGCAGTGGAAGACAGGAGTGCCTGGCGTGCTCTGGTCCAGGGGGTCAGGGATGTTGGTTTCTGTTTTCCTTCACTGTGCAGCGAAAGGGCTTGTCACGAGACAGGTGTTTACATTCCACAGTCTGTACTGTACTGTTGGAGTTTCTCACGGGAAAGGGAGACTGGATGTGACGTACACTGGTTTCCTGTTTTTCACTGTGTTGTGTTTCTCTCCAAGCTGTCGAGGAGAGAGGATGTTTTTCTGCTCCGGCAGAGGCAAGATGTCTTTCTGTAATATAACTGCTTTGAACTGTAAATAAAGCAACCAAGAGTATGCAGCACGTACTTCTCATCCTTCCGCTGGGCACGGAACTCTGCTTTAACCAACACGTGGTTATGGGCTCCAGAAGTCGAATCGGAGTGCCGGCAAAGGATCGGAATGCAGAGGGACAGATCGGATTGGAATCTGCTCTGCGCATAAACATGATTGATGAGGTATGTTGCTACTGCTCCGGGCAGCCTGCCAGCTTCTAGTTAATGGCTTTATGGCTGGACTTTGAACTGTTAAAGCCGTTTTGCCGGGAATAGGAAAATGGCTCCCAGGCTCATGTTACTATGCTGGGGAAATCGAAAGTAACTTTTAAGTGCGCTTTTGGAATAAAGCAGGTGCAGCAGTGACGCAGCAAGATTTAAAGCAGCATATATGACGCTGAAGGCTAATGCCAGAGTCATGATGGCCCTTCAGGATGCTTGTGGGATTCCTAAGCTCAACAAGAAAAATTATGCCGACTGGGTTTTGTATGCAGAGGCAATTCTGCGGAAAGAGGGTTTGTTTGAGGTCATTACAGAAACCCCCCCAGCTCCAGTTACAGATGCATGGAAAGTTAAGGATTCCAAAGCACGGGGAACACTTACATTGATAGTATCCCCAGAAGAGCTCTGTCTATTGCGTGATAAGACCTCAGCCAGAGAAATTTGGGATTCTTTGAGAGAGGCTCACTTAAGGACAGAAGCTGGATCTACTATGTTTTACTTTAACAAGCTGCATAATATGGCTCTTGCTGAAGGTGGAGATGTGCGTTTACATCTGATGGAGATGCAAAATCTGAGACATGAGCTGCAACAGAGAGGACTCAACTTTCCAGAGGCTGTGTATTCTTTCATGATACTACAATCTTTGGGTTCAGGTTGGGAGTCTGTTGCAACCCAGATTGCTGTGCAGCCAACAGCTCAGCTAACAGTGGACTTTGTTACTGCCGTGGTGTTAAATGAAGCAGATCGCCGGGGTGCTAGCTGCATGGGCAAGGGGGAGTCTTCACAGACGTCATCCCATAGTGCAGTGGAACCACCAGATGGCGCCAAAGCTTTGAAGGCAGTGAAATGCTACTCGTGTGGACGTCTAGGCCATATGAAGAGGGAATGCAGATATCCCAGGGCCAAGACAGAGCAGCGCAGCGAAAGCTCATCGCGTGGAAAAGGCCGAGGCAAAGGCAAAGGTCCGGTGTCTAGGACAACGCAGCACAAGGCTATGGTTTCACGCTTCACTCCAAAGGTTGCAGAGGTCCAGAAGACGTCTAGATCTTTCTTCGTTGTTGATTCGGCGGCGACCCACCACATGTGCAACGATAAGAGACTTTTTGTGTCTTTTACACCGCAGGAAGGTGCGATTCACCAGGCGGATGACCACACTATTCCCAGTAAAGGCTACGGAACTGTTGTTCTTCACAGTTTGGACTTATCGATACAGAATGTCCTTTACGTGCCAGACGCCAAACATAATCTGCTCAGCGTTGGACAACTGAATGAGCGGAACATTGACGTTTCCTTCAAGAACAAGAAGTGCATCATCACAAAGAAAAATGACTATGAATTGCATGCTGAATATGTTGATCGTTTGTTTTGTATTATGATGATGTTGTGCAGGATGACACTTGTTGCATTGCAGGTTCTAACAAAAGTTTGCATGCAGGATGTATTCATGATTTTCATCGAAAATTTGGTCATTTGCATTTTGAGGCAGTATCTAAAATGCCTGCCTTGGTTGAAGGTATGACTATTAGACCCTGCAGGTACCACATGAAGTGCAAAGCATGCGCAGCAAACAAGGTGAAAATGGCTGCGAAAGGTAAGGTGTCTAGTAGGCAAGCTACGGAACCATACCAGATTATTCATGCTGATTTGGTTGGACCACTAGCGCCCTCTTTGGGTGGAAATAGGTACTTCATGGTTCTCATTGACGCATTTTCTAGATATATTTTTGTGTACAATCTCAAGCAGAAATCAGAGGCTTTTCCTAGGTTCAAGGAATTCTGTGCTTGGTTGGAAAATGTGCATGGTAAGAAGATAAAGACTCTTTTCAGTGATCGCGGGGGAGAATTCACTTCTCAGCAGTTTGAAGCTTTTCTGACTGAGAAAGGAATTCAACACGATTTGTCTAGTCCTCGCTCGCCATGGCAGAATGGACTTGCGGAACGGGCAAATCAGACATTGCTTCAAGGGTTAAAAACCTTGCTGCATGATGCCAATCTTCCAGAGAGTTATTGGGCCGAATCTCTCTCGTGTTTTGTTTACAGTTACAATCGCAGGTTATCTTCAGCGATTGGTTGTACCCCCTATGAGAAGATGTTTGGCAAGAAGCCATACATCAAACACATGAAAATTTTTGGTTCTGACATGTGGGTTCATTCACCACAAAATTCAAAGTTAGACAAGCGTGGATTGCATGGTATCTTTCTAGGTTATCAGAAAGGGTCTTACAGAATAATGATGACTGACTCTAAGACAATTAAGCTCACGAGAAGTGTTGAATACAATGCAAAGTGGGGGGAGAATGTGGGAATTTTCCAATGTTATCCTGATGACAGTGATGAGACTGAGGATAGTCAGAAGCAACCACAACAACCCACACCCACTGATGAAGGTTCTGAGTCTGAATCTGAAACTGAATCGGGTGATTCAGAGGATTTCAAGAGTGCGAAAGCCTCTATGCGACCCTCTGAAAGCTCTGATCAAGAATTGGAAGAACCATTGTTCACAATAGGTCGCTTTTCTCCTAAGAAGGAAGAGGAGAGTGTTGAAGACTTAAGGCTAATTCGTAGGTCACAGAGAGCCACAAAAGGCAAACCTCCAAAGAGATTTGCTGATGAATTTGCTACGATAGCAGTAACAGCTGTTAAAAGCTCCAAGAAGGTATTTGAACCTTCAAGTTTCCAAGAAATCCAGGGTTTGGATTCAAAGGAAGCTGAACCATGGTTAAATGCCATGAAGGCTGAACTTGATTCCTTGGAAAGGAACAAAACATGGGAGCTAGTTCCAGTAGTTCCAGGAATGAAACTGCTTGGAAGCAAATGGGTCTTCAAAGCGAAGACTGATCAAAATGGCAAGATAGTCAGACACAAAGCCAGATTGGTAGCCAGAGGTTTTGCACAAGTACCAGGTGAAGACTATCACGAGACCTACTCACCCACAGTGAGGTATGAAAGCATTAGGCTTATGCTCAAGCTAGCTGCAGAGGAAAATCTACACATTAGTCACCATGATATTAATACAGCTTTTCTGTACGGATCTCTGGATGAATCACTTTATATGCTTCCACCTGATGGCGTACAGGTAAAACAGGGATTTGTTTGTGCTCTGAAGAAATCCCTTTATGGTCTCAAACAAAGTGCACGGTGTTGGCACACAAAACTCACTGAAGTATTGTTTTCTCTAGGTTTTCAGCAAGGGAAAGCTGATCCATGTGTATTTGTCAAAGAGGAGGGGCAAAAGAAACTGTACTGTTTGTTTTATGTTGATGATTTATTATTCTTTTGGAAAGATGTCGCAATGTACAATAACGCCCTAGCTCAACTGAAAGAGCACTTTGACATGAAAGATCTTGGTGAGGTAAACAACTACCTATCTCTGGAAATAGAAAGAGATCAAGATGGTAACATTCTAGTACACCAGTCACGGAAAATTGCTGATGTGTTAAGCAAACTAAACCTGATGGATGCTAACCCTGTAGACACACCGATGACAACAGGTTATCAGGTAGATGACACTGGAGAAGCATTTTCTGACTCTACACTGTACAGAAGTGTGCTAGGCAAGCTAAACTTCATTGCCAGATGTTCAAGACCAGACATTGCTGTTAGCTGTAATTTGCTAAGCAGACAAGTCAACAATCCTAGTGTCAAGGATTGGAAAGCTCTGAAACGCATAGCGCGGTATTTGAAAGGCACTATGCATTACAGACTGAGATTTAACAATCAGAAGTCTGGTGGTCTTGAGATATTTGCAGATGCAAGTTTTGGAAGTGACACTGAAGACAGGAAAAGTACGTCTGGAGTTTGCTACATGTACAATCAGGGTCTGTTTGATTGGTCATGCAAGAAGCAAACAACAGTTAGCTTAAGTACTTGTGAAGCTGAACTGAATGCACTGTCTTATTCACTTAAGGATTGTGAATGGTTGATACAATTGTGCAAAGATATGAAAATTCCTGTCAAATGTCCAATCCAGGTTTACCAGGACAACAAAGCATGTTTGGCTTTGCTGAAGTCTGAAGGTTGTAAGCAAAGCACGAAGCACTTGCAATTAAAATTGCAGCATGCTAGGGAATGTATTCAGAAGGGACTCGTAACGGTGTCCTATATGCCAGGTAATAAAATTCCTGCTGATGTATTATCCAAGATTGTATCAAGGGATCAACACTGTACCTATGTGCAGAAGTTGGGTTTGTACTGATATTGTACGAACACGCTGCCCAGTGATGTTCACAGAAAGGGGGAGGATGTTGGTTTCTGTTTTCCTTCACTGTGCAGCGAAAGGGCTTGTCACGAGACAGGTGTTTACATTCCACAGTCTGTACTGTACTGTTGGAGTTTCTCACGGGAAAGGGAGACTGGATGTGACGTACACTGGTTTCCTGTTTTTCACTGTGTTGTGTTTCTCTCCAAGCTGTCGAGGAGAGAGGATGTTTTTCTGCTCCGGCAGAGGCAAGATGTCTTTCTGTAATATAACTGCTTTGAACTGTAAATAAAGCAACCAAGAGTATGCAGCACGTACTTCTCATCCTTCCGCTGGGCACGGAACTCTGCTTTAACCAACAAGGAAGAGGCGGACACGACTAAATGACTAAACAACAACATGCTGAATAAACTGCTTGTAAATATGCTTACACAGCCTCTCCTGCCACTTCTGTCGCGAAGTGTTTACTCTGCTGAGTAGTGTGCTCTAGCTTCTGAAGCTTCTGAAGCTCGGGTCTCAGATTCACGCTGATCCAAGGGCTGGAGTTCACCCAGCACACCGGCTGGTGGGCTGGAGCCAGCTGGGGGCCTGCCCATTGCCCCCATTTCCTTGATTGCATGCCAAGAGGAAGAGCATCTCCTGGGTCTGGCCAGTGGCCAGTCTCGCCCAGCATCCCGTTCTCACAGTGGCCCGCTAGATGCCCGTGGAAAACCCACAAAGAGGACATGAGCACCAGAGCAACTCTGCCCTCCTGGGGCTTCAGCTGCCTCCAGCAGTGGAAGCAGAGCAAGAGCCATCCTGGCCAGAAGCCATCGATAGACCTACATTGGCTCCCAGGATGTTTCCGAGCACAAGTCAAAGTGTTGGTGCTGACCTTGAAAGCCCTAAACGGCCTCAGTCCAGTATACCTGAAGGAGCGTCTCCACCTCCATTGTTCTCCCTGGACACTGAGGTCCAGCTCCGAGGGCCTTCTGGCGGTTCCCTCACTGCGAGAAGCCAAGTTACAGGGAACCAGGCAGAGGGCCTTCTCGGTAGTGGCACCCACCCTGTGGAATGCCCTCCCACCAGATGTCAAAGAGAAAAACAACTACCAGACTTTTAGAAGACATCTGAAGGCAGCCCTGTTCAGGGAGGTTTTTAATGGGTGACATTTTAATGTATTTTTAATCTTTGTTGGAAGCCACCCAGATTATTATTACAAATAATAAATTTATTATTTATTATTATTATTATTATTATTATTATTATTATTATTACCCTCTCTTCCTCCTCCATGAATTTGTCTCATCCTCTTTAAAGCCATCCAGGTTTGTGGCCATCTCTGCCTCATGTGGCAGGGAGTTCCAGAGTTTAACTATGTGCTGTGTGAATAAGCCTTTTTTAAAAAGAAATCTGTCCTGAATCTTTCAACAAGATGTCCGTGAGTTCTAGTGTTATGAGAACAGGAGAAAAACTTTTATTTCTGTCCACTTTCCCTATGCCAGGCATCATTTTACAAACTTCGGTCATGCTGCTTCTTAGCATCTGGAGGGCACTAGATTGGCAAAGGCTAGGTTAACAACAGGAAGATTTAAAGGAACTATTAGAAATGACTACCAAGAGCAGTAGCGATATGAGATTATCAGAGCCCCCCCGAACTGGAAGCATGGGAAGCCCCAATAAAAAAATTATAATTTCTATTAGGAATATTAGGGAATGATATTAGAAAGAATGATGTGAAACTATTTAGGTATGCAGTGACAGCAGCAAGAATTTTGATGGCCCAGAAATGGAAACAGGAAGAAATGCTGACTAGGGAAGAATGGAGAATGAAGCTGATGGAATATGCAGAGATGGACAAATTGACCGAAAAAATTCGGAACCAACGTGACCAGAGATTTTCCGAGGACTGGAATAAATTTACAGAATATATCAAAAATGTATGTGAGGAGCAACTAACACTTGTTGGCTTTCAAGAAGCTTTGTGAAAAAGATTGATTGAAATGTTGCTTGAATGATATGATAAGATTAAGATTGGTAAAGTGCAATATAAATTTAAGAAATGTGACAATATGGAGAATTGTCAGATAGACTGAGGGAAGTTCAAAAGATGTATATGTAAAAGGCGAATGTTAAATATTGATGGAATGTATATTGGAAACTGAATAAAAATTAATTATAAAAAAAAATTATAATTTGGCAGAATATTTGGATTATTTGACATGTACATGTATAATTTGGAATATTTAATGTGATTTGATTGGATAGTTAAAATGGAAAACGTAATAAAAATGATTTTAAAAAAAAGATTGGCAAAGGCTTTTTTTACAAGATTAAACTCTTGGGATGCTAAATCGGAGTGCTAAACTCCACTATTGACCACAGCCATGAAGAGACACCCACACTCAATAACCGTAAGAAAGCTCTGAAAGTGGGTGGGGGCACCAAAGAGAACCCCCCAAAGAGGAAGCCTCCCTCTGGTGTGGCACCCCCTGCCCATCGTGGCTCCAGTCTGACTTACTGCAGCAGCAAAATAAACTGCCATGAGAGGGTGGGAGGCCAGGAAGAAATCATAGAGGCGAAGGATGTGCTGGAAGTTGGTGAGGACGTGGCCGTACCAGGTGATCAGCCAGCTCAGGGCGAAGATGGTCCCCACCTCAGCTCTGCAAGCGGAAGCAAAGAGAAGGAGTCACCACTAAGAAGCCCTTGGTCTCCAAATATAATGTTTTTTGATATCTGATGAAAACAAAGAAAGAAATACAATAACTTGGAACTGCGTGTGAAAAAATTGTAGAAATAATAATATAGTGGTGCCCCGCAAGACGAATGCCTCGCAAGACGGAAAACCTGCTAGACGAAAGGGTTTTCCATTTTGGAGGTGCTTCACGGGACAAAATTGCTATGGGCTTGCTTCGCAAGACGAAAATGTCTTGCGATTCCTGGGGTTTTCCCCCCGCTCCCTACCCCCTTTATCTAAGGCACTAAGCTGCTAATAGCCTTTTAGCAGCTAATCCGCTAATCCCTTAAGCCTTTAATAGCCGCTAAACCGCTAATAGCGCTAATCCGCTAATGGGCTTGCTTCGCAAGACGAAAAAACCGCTAGACGAAGAGACTCGCGGAACGGATTCTTTTCGTCTTGCGAGGCACCACTGTACAATGAGTCTAATCAGAAGCCAGATGTGTTTGTTTTGTCTTCTTTTTCCTTTTCTTCCCCCCCTTTCCCCCCTCCCCTCATTCCTCCCCCTTCTTTTTCCTTTTTTTCCTGTGTGTGTCTCCTTTCTTGGTCTTTCTCTTTTCAATATGTTAAGAACGAGTTAAAGAGATAAAAGTGTAATATGAAAACTTCAGTAAGTTAATAGTGATGTTGTGTAATTTTTCTATTACTATTTGTATATTGTTAAAATTGGTTAACTGTAATGAATTGATGTAGCAACTACTGTGGTTTTCTTCCCTTTGTTATTGTTGAATTCTAAATAAAGTATTATTCAAAACAAACAAACAAAAGAAGCCCTTGGTCTCCATCGTTTTGGAACCTGCCCTCACACCCAAGCCCACCTACAGCTTTGCAAATGCCCCCGTGTTTTTTTAACCTTCCAGCCTTCCCTGCTTATATCTGATTGCACAAACACCCACCACCCTGGGACACGGGGGTGGGGGGTGGTGTGGGGAGAAGGTACCTTTGCATGAAGTCATGGAGTCGAGGGCTCTCCTGCTGCAGAATAGGCATGAGGTAGTTGAGGATGTGCTTGGTGCTGTCCATGGTGGGGTCCATAAAGTCCCTAGAAAGCAAAAGATGAGGAGGCGAAATCGGTCATGATCAAATGGGCACAAGATATAGGTCATAATATACAACTGGAAAAAACTGTGGAAAACAGATTCAGAATTCCCAGATTGCTCTCTTCTGAAAGAAAATTACATGAAAATGATGTATAGATGGTAAAGGTAAAGGTAAAGGGACCCCTAACCATTAGGTCCAGTCGTGGCCGACTCTGGGGTTGCAGCGCTCATCTCACTCTATAGGCCAAGGGAGCCGGCGTTTGTCTGCAGACAGCTTCCGGGTCATGTGGCCAGCATGACTAAGCCGCTTCTGGCGAACGAGAGCAGCGCACAGAAACGCTGTTTACCTTCCCGCCGGAGCGGTATCTATTTATCTACTTGCACTTTGACGTGCTTTTGAACTGCTAGGTTGGCAGGAATAGGTATAGATGGTGTATAACACCAATACAGATTGCAAAAATGTATAAAACTGGGTCAAACACATGTTGGAAATGTAAAGAAAAGGAAGGGACCTTTTATCATATCTGGTGGGAATGCAGAGAAATTAAAAAAATTATGGGAAATGATATATAATGAGCTGAAGAAGATGTTCAAAATAACATTTATAAAAAAACCTGGAGGCTTTTCTGTTAGGGATTGTAGGACAAGACCTGCCAAGGAAAAGAAAGAATTTATTTATGTATGCAACAACAGCGGCAAGAGTCTTGATTGCACAAAGATGGAAGAATGAGGAAACCTCGACAAAAGAACAGCGGCAAGAGAAATTAATGAACTATGCAGAACTGGCGAAACTGGCGTGCAAGTACGAGACAAGGACAACTGTGACTTTAAAGAAGAATGGGAACTTTTTTATAAATTATTTTAAAAGACAACAAAATGAATTGGACTCCTTGGCAGGTTTTGAATAAACATACACAAATTTATTGAGGGTTAATATAGTAGACAGATAAATTGGTTGAGAGAGAGTAGCTGAGGGAAGTTGTAGGGGGGAGGGAGGGAGGGTCTGTTGGGGAGGTGGGAGGGAAAAAGGGGGGAAATAATGAAGATGATTTGTTTGAATAATTTGCTATGTGAAAATTGTTAATAAAAAAACCTTTAAAAAACAGCAACATAAAGTCGCTAGAAAGAACATGGAAGCTGGGGAGGGCCATGTTCAATGCTGCCACTTTCAACAAAAGGTGTGTTTTCTTCCTCCTCTACCACCACCCTGTGCCCAGTCCAGGTGACGTACCTGAGATGAAGCGTCGAGAGCCTCTCCAGCAGAGCAACGGCCATGCGCTCGCCAGAGACCAGCAGCAGGGTCACAGCAATGTCGTGGTAGCCCTGGTAGTAGTGCAGCTCAGGGTGGGTCTTCAGCACCTGGAGGATGATATCCGTCAGCTGCTCCTGGAGGGCCTGGCGCTGCTCCTCATGCATGCCTGCGCAGGGATCAGGGGTGGGTGGCAGGTGGCAAGCACAGCCCATCGCCCTCCTTGTTGCCACGGGCATCTCCTCCAGGGCTGCACCCCTTCACCCCTCCCCTTCCTCCCCTGCAAGGGACCCGTCTCACCTGGAGGAAAGCGGCGAACGGAACGGCGCACATCCAGGAGGACCTGGTGGCAATCTTTGTGGTTCTGGCGCACTTCCCGACCTGGGGGAGAAGCGAGGAAATGGGCTGTGGGTGGGGTGGCTCAGCAATGGGCGCCCGCCGCCAGGCAGGAGGCAGCATGCTCTACAAGACCTCTTCGCGCATCATGCCAACTTTCACCCCCTGACCCTGTTTTCAGCAGCGCCAGATGAAGAAGCGCCTTGGTTTGCCACAAAAGGGCTGGTCCTTCCAAAAAACAAAACAGAAAAAGCAACAACCCACACATGCACACACATGCACAACGTCCCAACATGCTCTGCACCAAGATGTCCTTAGCACAGGTGCCCAGAGATTCTCAAAGACTCCACCCCATGATGGCAGTGGGCACACTGGCAAGGGCCCCTGAGAGTGGCCACGGGGACCATGAATCCTCTTCCTACCTCAGTTACTTTCAGGGCTGGGGTATAAGTAATAAAATTGTTGTTGTTGTTGTTGTTGTTGTTAGCAGAGTCAGGAAGAGAAGCAAAGTCTTTCTTCAATAAAACGGCATACAATTCAGCAGCCTTTCCCAACAGGATCTGCCCCTATGGAGCAGTTGCCAAGCCTGGAGGTCTTCTACCTGCTCTTCGTCTCCTCCTCCTCAACCTCACTACAGTAGGAAAGGCAGGCTCCCTCCATTCTTCTGCAGCCCCCTCCCTCCCTCCCTCCTCTGCTTCAGTTTCTGAGTCTGAACTGCTCTCTGCAGCCGGCTCTCCTAGCTCACAAAAGCCTGTTGCCCCTTCAGCATTTAACCATTCCTCTCCCCACTCCTCTCTCCAATGTCTCCTTGGTCTCCCACCACCAATCCCTGGGCTCTGAGCCTTCCTCCTCTGAGGTTTCCCTTGGGGTTCCCCGGCTAGTGCCTCCTACCATTCCTGGTCTTCCAGCCAGTCCCTGACCAAGAGGAGACCAGGTTTGGATGGCACAGCCAAAAAGAACCACACAAGGATTTCCACAGCTGACGTTCACATAACTTCAACTGTCCCTGCAAACTATGCCACGCTGGGTCTAGAAAAAAATGAAAGCCAAGCTATAGATTGTGTGAACAGGGCTTTTCCTTCATCCAATCCAGGGCATGTCAGTGTTAGTTTCTGTTTGCCACTGAGCAGCTGCTTTTGGAGTCGCAGGACTCTGTTTACATTCCAGGGATTCCAGGCTATTGGAAGTCTCACGGGAGAAGGGAGACGGGATGGGACGTTAGTGGGTTTCCTGTTTCCTTTGTTCCTTTGTTCAGTTGCTCTCTGCTTTCATAGAGAGAGGATTTTTCTTTGTCTGGGTAGTTAGGATAATAAAACTCTTTGCAATGTAGCCCAAACCTCTTGTCTCTTTCCTGTGCTGGAAACTCTGCTGAATGGAACGTGCCTTGGAGCCTTGTCAAAGGCTCAGGTCGTTAAACATGTCGGGAGGCGATTCCGAAGGACTCGGGGGAAGAAAATGAGCTTTATCAGCTTGGCTGATAAACAAGCTTGGCTGAATGACAAGATCTCCAGGGAACAGGACACTATGCCCTAATTGACTGCTTTAGAATACAGCCTGTTGTGTCCTTAGCATGCGCCACATGCCTTGAATCAGACTCCGTCCACCTTGTACCTTCCAGGTGTTATGGACAACTCCCATCATCCATACTGCCTGGGTGCAGGATGTAACACAAGCAGTCAAGTTCAACACTTCCTGTTTGCCCAGAGTGGACACACAGGGGGGATGAGACTCCAGCCAGGAGGACTTCCTGTCACACCTGGTCTGGAGCATCCTTCCCCTGCGTGTGACCAGGTAGATGGGTTTGACCCTAGGAGACCCCACAAAAGGGCCAGTCATGCAGCCATCTCCCTCTTTGATGCCGTGGTCTCTTGATGTCTTTTGCTGTCTGCTGGTTCTCAGCCAGCAGCACATGGGCTCGTATCCCTACATGGGATGAACCCACTCTCATTTCTGTAACTACAAGCTAAAAGCTAGCCTTTAGGGAACCTACTGTGAACTGAATGTAAGTAAACTTCTTATCATTACTTTTAAGAGAAGACTGCTGTGTCTTTATTCTTTTTAAGAGGGAGCAAAGGGGATGTACCAGGATCAAACCCAATCTGGACAGGCCAGATTGGATTGCTTAAGTAAAGAGAGAGAGGAAAATTCTCAGGGATGGTTCATACCAGGGCCGGCACTTTCTTGATCTCCTGCCCTCGGACAGAAGATATAGAAGCATGATTAGTCGCACCCACAGGGTAAAGAACAGCTTCTATCCGGGGGCTGTTAGGCTGCTGAATGAAAAGAGAATGTCAGGGAACTGCCATCGGAGCTGGAGGCGGAGAGGAGGCTCCAGAGGGATGGCGGAGAGGGTCCCAGTAGGGGGAGAGGTAGCCCATCCACTGGGGAAGGAAATCAGAGTAACAGCAGTGGAGAAGGGGGGCAGATGGGGGAATCGGAGAGGTGGCTCCAGGACTCCTCGCCGGAGACCAGCGGAGAGGGCATGGGTACTCCGCTGCCCACACCCACTTTGCGCAGAAGACTTCCGCGCAGGCAGAGTAGGAGGAGACTGGGTGTCAAACAGCTTCTATGCTGGAAGAGGTTCAAGAAACGCCCACTGACGGATTCTGCCAGCGACTGAGGCAGCCACGGAACTTGAGGCTGTTCAGGCAAAAAGGGTTCAACCAGGCAACCTAGCCAGGAGTAACAGCAACTTACGCACGAGCAACCCCTAGAACCATTACAGAGAACAGCAGGGCAACTGACTTTCAGGTTTGGTGTGCGTGCGTCAGTAAACAAAGGGAATTAAGACTAAGAGATCTGAGTGGGGGGTGCGTGTGTAATCTCACTGTATACAAGTTGTACAAGTGACAATAAAGTATTTCAATATACTGTGGAATGTACTCTGCTATTGACTCACTAGCGTGAGGGAGGGAGGATAATATTTATTCAATATATCCTCTCCTACTACCCACAACATTCCCGCGCTGGGGTTGCTGTGAAATGGCATTGTAAAAACTGGAATACGCTGGCCTACATAGGCTGCACTGCTGGGATTTCACAGCTTTGGGCATTCCAAAAGAAACCCGGGAGGTTTCTCAAGGCCTCGACGGGCACCCAGGCACTGCTGGGGAGCTGCACCCACTCCAACGAGACACACCTCGCGCCAGCCTTCGCAAGAACTCTCCTCCTCTCCTTTCCTGGAAGCCATACCTGGCTTGGGCGGCAGGCTATACACGTTCACGCCCAGCAGTTTGGGCCACACCTTCCGGCGGATCTCATCCGTGAGGAGCCCGCCCTGGCTCAGCGCCGCCGCCTGGAGGCTCTCCACATCGACGGGGTCTCTGGTCAGGGCCTGGTGGATCAGCAGTCGCTTCTGCTTCTTCTGCAACCCAGACGGCTCTGCGGAAAGGAGGGGGAGAATGATAGGGGTTGGTGCCAAAGGCTGTGGCAAGGGCCTCAGAGCCCGCACCCTGCCCAGGCTGGATGGATGCTCTTTGGAGGGTGGCCTGGCGCTGCCCAAGGCAAACAGCAGCCTGTTAAGTTGTGGGTGGACATATCAGACGACACAGCGATTCTTCAAACAGCTCTTGTTTATTCATAGGCCAGAACAGAACTGAACTGAAGAGTTCAGCCAGCCTGCTTATATAGAGCTCCAGTACAACGTAACTGTAACAACTTTCTAAAACTATCCAATCACTGAATGTCACTTTCAATCCCTTATTTGCATATGTGGACCTGAGTGAAAACTATCTACAGTATCCCCCTGCTGGCCAGGGTGAGAACTTCAGTACATAACACAGCCTGTGCCAAGGACCATCAGGCAGAGCAATGCCCTCTAAGGACACAGCAGCCCAGCCTCCTCCTCTTGGCACAGGTAGGCATTGGCTCCCAGTATGTTTCTGAGCATAATTCAAAGTGTTGGTGCTGACCTTTAAAGCCCTAAATGGCCTCAGTCCAGTATATCTGAAGGAGCGTCTCCACCCCCATCGTTCTGCCCGGATGCTGAGGTCCAGCTCCAAGGGCTTTCTGGCGGTTCCCTCATTGCGAGAAGTGAGGTTACAGGGAACAGACAGAGGGCCTTCTTGGTGGTGGCACCCGCCCTGTGGAACGCCCTCCTAGCAGATGTCAAGGCAATAAAAAACTATCTGACTCTTAGAAGACATCTGAAGGCAGCCCTGTTCAGGGAAGTTTTTAATATTTAATGCTGTATTGTTTTAACACTCGATTGGAAGCTGCCTGCGTCCCTCTTACTTTCTTATCCTTACTTAATTAGGATGCTAATATGGGAGCCATATGGGAGTGGCTAGCCTGCCTCGGCTGAGGACTACCAGCTTGTCATTCTGCTTATTGCATAACTCTAAGCCTCCTTGCTGGAGTTATCCAGGTCAAAGGATCCAGCAGTTACAGCAGCAGCACCCACGGGTGTTTTCGGTGCACTGCATCCGCCACCCGCATCCCTCTGCTGGGTGCAACAGGGAACAACCGGGCGAGATGGAGCTCCAAGCCTGCTGTCGCCTGGGGTGGGGGTCAGGCAGAACACCTGCTCCACATACAGAAGGCCCCCGCTCCCACATCACCTCTCTCCAGGGAGGGCTGGGGAAGACTCTGCTGCCCAGGGTGGCCTAGATGCAAGCCGAGGGCCCGGCGCTCAGCAGAAGGCAGCTTCCTACTTTGCAGCGGGCTGGACTGGATGACCCTTGGGGGTCCCTTCAGGGCTGGATTTGGGTTTGATGAGGCCCTAAGCTACTGGAGGTAACGGCGCCCTTTATAGGTCCAGCTGTCCTTTGTCAACACTGTTTTTGGTGTTGAATATATGCTATATGATAGGGACGCGGGTGGTGCTGTGGGTTAAACCACTGAGCCTCTTGGGCTTGCCGATCAGAAGGTCGGTGGTACGAATCCCCGTGACGGGGTGAGCTCCCGTTGCTCGGTCCCTGCTCCTGCCAACCTAGCAGTTTGAAAGCACCTCAAAGTAGAAGTAGATAAATAGGTACCGCTCCGGTGGGAAGGTAAACAGCGTTTCCATGCACTGCTCTGGTTCGCCAGAAGCGGCTTTGTCATGCTGGCCACATGACCCGGAACCTGTACGCCGGCTCCCTCAGCCAATAAAGTGAGATGAGCGCTGCAACCTCAGAGTCGGCCACGACTGGACCTAATGGTCAGGGGTCCCTTTACCTTTTATATACTACAGTGGTACCTCGGGTTAAGAACTTAATTCGTTCTGGGGTCCATTCTTAACCTGAAGCACCACTTTAGCTAATGGGGCCTCCCGCTGCACCGCAGCTGCACAATTTCTGTTCTCATCCTGAAGCAAAGTTCTTAACCAGAAACACTATTTCTGGGTTAGCGGAGTCTGTAACCTGAAGCGTATGTAACCTGAAGCATATGTAACCCGAGGTACCACTGTATTGATGGACCCAATCCAAAGCCATTTGCCACTGTTGCTGTATGTAGGTTTCGTTTTATTTGTTTTTATCTGATATTTTGGAAAGGTACACCCAGGGTTTTCCCCCCTTTTAATTTTTTGGGGGGCTCCCAAGAGAGCGGGGCCCTAAGCTAGAGCTTGTTTCGCTTAGACGTCAATCCGGCGCTGCCCTAGAGCCTCCCCCGGGCTCCCTCCTTGCAGCCGTCGGGGCTGGAGGAGGAAGCCGAGCTCCTTCCTCCGTGCCCGGCAGCCCATCCCGGGCAGCTCCGGGGGTGGCAGCGGCTCCCCAGCTGTGCCCGGGCTGCAGCGGCTCACCGGGCCCCCGTGCGCCCCTCTCACCTCCTCCTGCCGGGGCTCCGCCGCCGCCGCCGCCCCCGGGACTCCGCTGCCGCCGCCGCCGCCGCCCGCTCATCGCCCCGTCCGCCCGCTTGCCTGCCACCCGGAGCCCAGCTGGCAGCAGGAATCCCCGCCTCCCGCCGCTCCCATTGGCGCGACGGCCGGCGCTCGGAGGCCCCATTGGACGCCCGCCCCGTCCGTCTCCCCGGTGGGCGGGAAGAGGCGCTTCGCCGCGCAAAGCCTCTCGGGACTGGTAGTTCTTTGCGGGCAAGGTGCCCGGGCGCCCCCTGGGGAGGGAGAAGGCGGCCGGGCGGGGGTCCCCGGGATGGATCTGGGGCCATTGCAGCAGCGGAGCCTCCAAGGGCCCCTCTTGGCCAGGGACAGCCCCGGTTTCTGATTGCATCCCGGAATAATAATAATAATAATAATAATAATAATAATAATAATAATAAATGTCCCGCTTTTCCTTCGGTCGTCCCTGTTTGCACCGGAGGAATGTTGGAGGGGATGGAGTCATCCGACCCCCGAGCCCTCCAAAGGCAGCCCTACAGAGGGAGGGTTTTTTAAATGTTTTATGATATTTTTATACATGTTGGAAGCAGCCCAGACTGGCTGGGGAATCCCAATCAGATACTCGGGGTATAAACCTAAGGATGATGATGATGATGATAATAATAATAATAATAATAATAATAATAATAATAATAATAATAATAATAATAATAATAATAATAATATCATCCCGTTGAGGGAATAGCACCTAGACTAAGGTTACCAAATTTTTTTCAATGAATCCGGGGACACTTTTCAACTTCAATGGATTTTGTATGGGAACTTTGTAAATCTGGGGACTGTCCCCAGGAAACGGGGACGTCTGGTAACCTTAACCTAGACACTGATGATGCCAGGGTTGTAGGGACAGTTGCAAACCAGCCAGATGGGCAGGATACAACAACAACAACAACAGAGATGTGGCCTTTCCTCCTCCTCCTCCTCCTTCTTCTTGTTTTATTTAGGGTGTCTCTATTTTCATCAGAGAAATGTGAGACGTGGGTGGCACTGTGGGTTAAACCACAGAGCTTAGGATTTGCCGATCAGAAGGTCGGTGGTTCGAATCCCTGCAACAGGGTGAGCTCCCGTTGCTCGGTCCCTGCTCCTGCCCACCTAGCAGTTTGAAAGCACGTCAAAGTGCAAGTAGATAAATAGGTACAGCTCTAGGCGGGAAGGTAAACAGCTGCTCTGGTTCGCCAGAAGCGGCTTAGTCATGCTGGCCACATGACCCAGAAGCTGTACGCCGGCTCCCTCGGCCAATAAAGCGAGATGAGCGCCGCAACCCCAGAGTCGGTCACGACTGGACCTAATGGTCAGGGGTCCCTTTACCTTTACCTATGTTGCCTCAAGCCAGGCAGTGACCAGTCATCCACCCTAAACCATCACAGCTGGTCTGGGTTGCCACTACCAGCTCCAGGCAACCGCAGGATGGAAGAGGCGCTTGCAGCCCTCTCCTACACTTGTGAATACCAGAACTAACATACTCAGTGATGTATCTCTGAGTAAACATGCGCACAGTCAGCCTTCTCTGGAAGAAGAAGAGATTGGATTTGATATCCCGCTTTATCACTACCCGGAGGAGTCTCAAAGCGGCTCACAATCTCCTTTCCCTTCCTCTCCCACAAGGTGAGTGGGGCTGAGAGACTTCAGAGAAGTGGGATTGGCCCAAGGTCACCCAGCAGCTACAGGTGGAGGAGCGGAGGCGCAAACCCGGTTCACCAGATTACGAGACTACTGCTCTTAACCACTACACCACACTGGCTATTATGTGACCCTCAAATAATCCTGGTTATCGCTACCTTGTGTATGTGCATCGAAATCATGTCTTAATGCAAGATGACAGGGAAAGACAAGTTGCTGTTGAATCGATTAGTCGTGTCCGCCTCTTCGTGACCCCCTGGACCAGAGCATGCCAGGCACTCCTGTCTTCCACTGCCTCCCACAGTTCGGTCAAACTCATGCTGGTAGCTTCGAGAACACTGTCCAACTATCTCACCCTCTGTCGTCCCCTTCTCCTCTTTGTCCATGGAGTTTTCTTGGCAGGGTACTGGAGTGGCTTGCCGGTTCCTGCTCCAGGTGGAGCACGTTTGGTCAAAACTCTCCAGTATGACCTGTCCATCTTGGGTGGCCCTGCACAGCAGAGCTCATAGCTTCTCTGAGTCATTCAAGCCCCTTCACCATGGCAAGGCAGTTGTGGTTGATCTTAATTGGCACAATTCCCCTTTAAGGACATGACGTTGAGATGGACACCTGCATTCACCTGCTTCCCCCACCCCTCCAGTTATTTTTTGTGCGTATATAATTGTTATTAAAGATTCTCTTGGTGTACATTGTCTCTTTTTTCAGGTCATGGTCTAATTTGCCTCATCCAGGTCACAAGCCTCTTTCTGCAAATTGACTCTTGAGCAACGATCACCATTCCTCAAAAGTTCAGATGCACTCAGCTTCTTGAAAACATGCCTGTTTTATCTGCTTGTGGACTTTCCCACCCACAACACCAGATCCCAGCCTTTCTCATTTCCTCCCCCCCCCCCAACTACGTGATGACAAAGAATTTTTTTGAGTTTGCAGTCATGCAGGAAATTAACACACAGTTAGTTGTCCCTCCTTTCCTTCTTTGCAACACACTCAGCTTTGAAATTGAACTGTTTCTTCATGGGTTTCCTTATGGCAGCAGGGCCCCCACTCCTCTGGGGCAAGGCTCCTGTGCCTTTAAGGCTACTATTCGCCAATGCACACATACTTGGGAGTAAGTCTGCAGTCTTAATCCCACTTACCTGGGAGTAAGCCCCATAGAACCCAATAGGACTTACTTCTGAGTAGACATAGGCTTGTGCCTTTAGTCCCATTGAACTGAAGGAGACTGAATGAGGTTGAACCCTGACAAGACAGAAGTACTGTTTTGGGGGGACAGGAGGCGGGCAGGTGTGGGGGACTCCCTGGTCCTGAATGGGGTAACTGTGCCCCTGAAGGACCAGGTGCGCAGCCTGGGAGTCATTCTGGACTCACAGCTGTCCATGGAGGCACAGGTCAATTCTGTGTCCAGGGCGGCTGTTTACCAGCTCCACCTGGTACGCAGGCTAAGACCCTACCTGCACGCAGACTGTCTTGCCAGAGTGGTGCATGCTATGGTTATCTCCCGCTTGGACTACTGCAATGCGCTCTACGTGGGACTACCTTTGAAGGTGACCCAGAAACTGCAAATAATCCAGAATGCGGCAGCTAGACTGGTGACTGGGGGCAGCTGCCGAGACCATATAACACCGGTCTTGAAAGATCTACATTGGCTCCCAGTACGTTTCAGAGCACAATTTAAAGTGTTGGTGTTGACCTTTAAAGCCCTAAACAGGCTCGGCCCAGTATATCTGGAAGAGCGTCTCCACCCCCATCGTTCTGCCCGGACGCTGAGGTCCAGCTCCGAGGGCCTTCTGGCGGTTCCCTCATTGCGAGAAGCAAAGCTACAGGGAACCAGGTAGAGGGCCTTCTTGGTGGAGGCACCCGCCCTGTGGAACGCCCTCCCATCAGATGTCAAAGAGATAAACAACTACCTAACATTTAGAAGACATCTGAAGGCAGCCCTGTTCAGGGGAGTTTTTAATGTGTGGCATTTTAATGTATTTTTAATCTTTGCTGGAAGCCTTGCAGAGTGGCTGGAGAAACCCAGCCAGATGGGTGGGGTACAAATAATAAATTATTATAATTATTATTACTACTTCTCAATAAGCAGGCTCACACTACAGCAGGTGTTGATATGAAAGAGCTGTAGCTCAGTGGAAGGGCACATGAAATTGCTGGCGTCTCCAGGTAGCATTGGGAGAGACCCCTGCTTGATCCCCGGAGAGCTAGCTAGTGTAGACCAGGCTTCCTCAACCTCGGCCCTCCAGATGTTTTTGGCCTACAACTCCCATGATCCCTAGCTAGCAGGACCAGTGGTCTGGGATGATGGGATTTGTAGTCTCAAAACACCTGGAGGGCAGAGGTTGAGGAAACCTGGTATAGACAATACTGAGCTAGATGGAGCAAAGGTCTGACTCAGGATAAGGCCTCTTCCTATGTTTCATTAGTACCCCAAGAAATCTTGCTAGCCCTACAAGAGCTGCCTTCATCACAGGGAGCCCCCACCCAACGTCTATCAGTGGTTCCCAACCTGTGGGTCCCCAGATGTTGTTGGACTACAACTCCCATCATCCCTGAGCTCTGGCCTTGCTAGCTAGGGGTGATGGGAGTTGTAGTTCAACAACATCTGGGGACAAACAGGTTGAGAAAGGTTAGGTCTTCCATCTTATCCCCCCGCCCCCAATTACTGTTAACAAGTGTGCATGCAATGCTGAATGACTGCTAATGAATTTATTGCCCGTCTGTTGACTCTCTTGATGATATTGGCCAATAGGTGTCAATACACAATTGCACTTTCCTGAGTGATGACAAGTTCCAAGGCCAGGCTGGCTACCTTTTGGAAGAGAGATCAGTGCAGCAAGCATGTGGAATTTTGAAACAGTTGGTTTATTTGCAAATATGCAAGTAGAGCATAGGTGGATGGAAGATAAACTCCCAGACATCAGCTCCACTGCTTCAAAGCAGATCCCCAGTGAGGGACACCTCAAGATCCTTTCAGACTCTCTCCTGTCTCACACAGAGTTTACAGGGTCCAAAGGCCTCTTCCATTTAAAAGCCTTATGGAAAAAATTATCCAGGCATCCATCTATGTGGAACATCAACCATTGGGGCCATTGGCCAAGCAACTTGTCTAACAAATGTTATGGACAGATCCCGAATTGTAGCTAAGTTGGAACTGCAACAGCGAGTGCTTAGATATACTACGTAATTGTTTTGCAAAGGAGTTGCAGCCCTTGATGGGGATATGATAAGGAATGTATGTGTGTATGTTTATATATACATTTATTTATTCATTAAAAAACCTATTTTAAATATTTCAAATTAGACCATTTTTTGGTAAGTTGTACCCAAATTTACTCATCCTAATAGTAGACCAGTTTAAATCAGTGGATCCGAGTCACTTTGATTCATCCATAATGATCTCAGTGGGTTTGAGTTCAAATCACCTCTCAGCCATGAAGTTCACTGGGTTACTTTGGGGACCAGGCACTGCCTCTCTCAGCCAATCCTACCTCACAGGGTTGATGTGAGGATAAAAATTGAGATGGGGAGAAGTGTGCAGCCACCCTGAGCTCTTTGGCGAAAAGGCAAGATAGGAATTGTTGTTGTTTAGTCGTTTAGTCGTGTCCGACTCTTCGTGACCCCCTGGACCAGAGCATGCCAGACCCCCCTGTCTTCCACTGCCTCCTGCAGTTTGGTCAAACTCATGCTGGTAGCTTCAAGAACACTGTCCCACCATCTCGTCCTCTGTCTTCCGCTTCTCCTTGTGCTCTCCATCTTTCCCTTTTCCAGGGAGTCTTCTCTTCTCATGAGGTTGCCAAAGTCTTGGAGCCTCAGCTTCAGGATCTGTCCCTCCAGTGAGCACTCAGGGCTGATTTCCTTCAGAATGGAGAGGTTGGATCTTCTTGCACTCCATGGGACTCTCAAGACTCTCCTCCAGCATCATAATTCAAAAGCATCCATTCTTCGGCGACCAGCCTTTATGGTCCAGCTCTCACTTCCATACATCACTGCTGGGAAAACCATAGCTTGAACTATACCGGCCTTTGTTGGCAAGGTAATGTCTCTAATACTAATACTAATACTAATACTAATAATAATAATAATTTATTATTATTAATACCCCGCCCATGTGGCTGGGTTTCCCCAGCCACTCTGGGCGGCTTCCAGCAAAAGATTAAAAATATATTAAAACATCAGTCATTAAAAACTTCCCTAAACATGTATCTGAAGAAGTGTGCATGCACACGAGAGCTTATACCAAGAACAAACTTAGTTGGTCTCTAAGCTGCCACTGGACAATTTATTTATTTTTTATATATGTAACAAGAAGAATAGAATTAGCAGCCTTGGCGCAACTTCCAGCAGGGACGCCCCGAAAGGGTTAACCTCCGAGCGGCCGCCTCCCCCCGAGAACTACACCTCCCGGCAGCCCCCGCGGCCGCCCTCCAATCCGTCGCCTCCCAGCATGCTCTGGGCGCGGCGCCGGAGTACAAAAGGCCCCTCCTTTCCCTCGGCTCTCCTTCGCCCCGCGGCGCCTCGCCCCCCCTGCGACTACACTTCCCGTGGTGCTCCGCGCGGGGCGTACGGCGTCCTCGAGGCGAAGTTTTGGCGGGCGGGTCATGGAGGCCGCTGCCGAGGGGGCGGGGCGCGGGGACGCGCCTGAGGAGGAGAAGCAGCGGCAGCGGCCGGAGGAGCCGAGCGGCGGGATGGGCGAGCGGGGAGCGGCGGGGCGGCGAGCGGCGGGGGCGCCGGCGGCAGGAGGGGGCGACTCGCGGAGGGGCGCCGGAGACGCCGCCCACCCCCCCGAGGGCGGAGACTTCAGGTAAACGCGGCGCCCCTCAGAACCGGGGAGGGGGCTTCGCCCTGACAGGACTCCCCTCAAGGCCCCCCCATCCAGGCTACTCGGGGGGGGGGCGAGGAGGAGGCTGGTCTCCGCCCCAGTGACCCCCCCGTCTCCCCATCCCTCTTGGGGGGGCTCTGAAGGGCAGCAAGGACACCGCCCCCCACCCACCCAGGGGCGCTGGGGGGTCCGCGGGGGGCGCTGCTGCCCCTCCTCTTTGGGGGGAGGCGGAAGAAAGCGGGGGCCTCGGCGGGGTCCCCCTTGCCCGGGACCCCCAGAGCGGCCCTTACCTGTCTTGGGCGCGGGGGGGGGGAGGCTGCCCTTTGGACGGGGCGGGACCCCCGGGAGGCAGTGGGGTCTTCAGCTCCCCCCTCCGTCTCCTCATCCCTCTTGGGGGGCTCTGAGGGGCAGCAAGGACACCAGGGACGCTGGGGGGTCCTTGGGGGGCACTGCTGCCCTTCCTTTTTGGGGGGAGGCGGAAGAAAGTGGGGGCCTCGGCGGGGGTCCCCCTCGCCCGGGACCCCCAGAGCGGCCCTTACCTGCGTTGGGTGAGGGGGTGGAGGGACTCACCTGTTGCCAGGTACGCGGGGAGGTTTGGGGGGTTCCTCCTCCCTTTGCACTTCCTCGCGGGAGAGGTACCCCGTTTCCCCGAAAGTAAGACACCCCCCGAAAATAAGACCTACTTCCAGTTTTGCCTCTCGCTGTAATATAAGGCCTCCCCCAATATAATGCCCCCGAAGGTACTGGAAGGCGTTGTACCGTATACAGGTAATAAATTTCCTTTTTTGGTGGGGTTCAACAATAAATGTGTACAGTATTCTTCTTCATGGAAAAATAAGACATCCCTTGAAAATAAGACCTAGCGAATTTTTGGGAGCAAAAATTAATATAAGACACTCTTATTTTCAGGGAAACATGGTAGGAAAAACTCACGGGGGGGGGGCCCTTATGTGTTTCCCCCTTTCATTCCACCCCATGGGTAGGCAAACTAAGACCCCGGGGGCGGATCTGGCCCAATTGCCTTCTTAGTCCGGCCTGCGGACGGTTCGGGAATCAGCGTGTTTTTACATGAGTAGAATGTGCATAAGGAATCTATTCATTTTCTTCAAAATATAGTCTGGCCCCCCACAAGATCTGAGGGACAGAGGACCGGCCCCCTGCTGAAAAAGTTTGCTGTCCCCTGTTCTACCCCACGTCTCCCCCCAAAATCTAGTTTGGGGTAGAAATAGGTTGCTGAGATGATGGCTCTGGGGTACCCATTTCACGCCCTGGGTAAGCTCTGAGCAGAGTTGGACCCCCCCCACCGCTTCCCCCTCCTTGTGCTCCCTGCCCCCAATAAAGTAGCCGGCCTCTTTTCAAGGGGCAAAGGAGGGCAATAAAGAGGAGCAGTGAGCAGGGTGTGGCTCCTGTCACCATCCCCACTTGGGTTCAACTTCTGACCCTGTTCTTGGCTGCTTTTCTTCCCCTTCTGCCTTCCTCCCCCCCCATGGCCAGGCTGCCTATCCTGCGTGACTCACCCTAGGATTTCACATACACTTTGAGTGTCTCTGTATGTTCCCTGCAGCTGCAAACGTGCTGCCTGGGTGTGCAAACCGACTGTCACAAGGAGGTCTTGGCCATGGCCCCGGGGAAATCCCAAAGCCCTATCAGAACTGGGGGGGGGGGGTGAGAGAGAAGTGAGGCCCCACAGACTGGCTGGTCAAATGTGGCCCCCACCCGCCAATGCCTTCCTTTCCCAAATGTTGCCCATCTCCTAGACTTGCTCTATCAAGAGCTAGGAGGAATGAGGGTGGCTGGGTTTGCCTCCTAAAATGGACATTTCTCCTTGAGCTTTTCTGGCCTTGTAAATAGAGGCAGGCAGGGTCTCTGCAAAAGTGCCCCCCCAACTCTCAGCAAAGCCCCCACATTGACTTAGAACGGCTCAGGTGTTGGGAGGGCTTGATGCAGGAACATTCCTTCACATCGACCCTCCGTTTTGGGGCTCTTGCTGATGGTGCAGAATAATATTTGGGTTGAGTTAGGTGTTAAATTAAGGGACGCGGGTGGTGCTGTGGGTTAAACCACAGAGCCTAGGACTTGCTGATCAGAAGGTTGGCGCTTCGAATCCCCACGATGGGCTGAGCTCCTGTTGCTCGGTCTCAGCTCCTGCCCACCTAGGAGTTCGAAAGCACGTCAAAGTGCAAGTAGATAAATAGGTACCGCTCTGGCGGGAAGGTAAACGGCGTTTCCGTGCGCTGCTCTGGTTTGCCAGAAGCGGCTTAGTCCTGCTGGCCACATGACCCAGAAGCTGTACGCCGGCTCCCTCGGCCAATAAAGCGAGATGAGCGATGCAACCCCAGAGTCGGCCACGACTGGACCTAATGGTCAGGGGTCCCTTTACCTTTTAGGTGTTAAATTGGGATTGCAGGAGGAAGAACCCAATAGATGCAGAGAGGCTGAGCAGTCCCTGGTGGTATATTTGCAGATAGCTATGACGTTGTCCCGTTCCCCTGTGAAGATGGGCGGGGGAGGCAGGTGCCCTTGGGCCATGGAGGGCTTTTGGTGGGGCAAGTGCATCTCATTCTTGCCCCCCTCCCTTCTTCCAAGAGCATGAGAGGGTTCCCAAAGGTGACAGGTCTGGCCCTTCTCATCTTGCCTTGGGACCTGACTCCTAGCTTTGCTGACTAGGGCTGATGTGAGTCACGGTCTGAAACACTGGGGGGGGGGGGCATCAGACCAGGGTAACGTCAGCCCAGAACATCTGTCTGGGTGAGGAGGTAGCCGGAGCAGCTGGGAAACCCCGAAGCAAAGTGTGCATCCAACAACAGAGGTGGACCTGTTCTTCAGGTGGAGCAAAAACCCATTTAGCACCTGAATACTGTTGTCTTGGACTACCTGCCCAGGTACTTCTGTTTTCTCTGGAATGTGTGTCATTACACAGCCAGTCCCTTGCGCTGAACCAGCACTTCTGCTCTCTCACTGGAACTGGATGAAAAGAGCAAGCCGTTTTAGGTAGCACCTGAATATTGATTGTCCTTCATCCCACACCTCCGGGTTGCCTCTCAGCAGCTTCAGGTTCCTGTTGGTAAGCTTGCGGAGGAGGGCTGCCTCTGAGGCGCTGAACCTGACTGGCCTGGGATGGGGTACATAGGATGCAGACTCCGTCTAGGACTTGCAATGCAAATTGCTCCAAAACCACAAAAGTGGTTGGTGCATGTGTGTGTGCGTCCTGAAGATGTGGGATACAGCAGGACGCTTTGCTACTACAAAGCAGGTGTGGACCTTGTGGGTACCTGGATGGAGGTATTCCAGGGAGCTTTCTTTGCACTGCCTTTACTGCCGTGGAGGGAAATGATAAGAACTGAACAGTGGCTCTAGTTGTGGGTGGAGAAAGAGGGTAGTTAGACATTGCATATTTAGAGGCATGTGATTTGTGCCAAAATGGAGGTGCTTCTGGACTATTAAATGCCAAGAGGCATTCTGTTTCATAGAAAGGTGCCTCTCCGAGACCTGAGTTACTAGTCCCTAGTGATCCTGCGCATGTTGAATCTAGCTGATGTTGCAGTGCCAGGGTGGGGACTAGGCTCCTTAGGCCACGATGTGACCCAGGAGTGGGTCGCAGCCTACCTGTGGAAGACAATTTGTTGTTGTTTAGTCGTGTCCGACTCTTCATGACCCCATGGACCAGAGCACGCCAGGCACTCCTGTCTTCCACTGCCTCCTGCAGTTCCCGCAGTGGAAGACAATTAGAACCATAGAATTGTAGTGTTGGAAGGGATCCCGAGAGCAATCTAGTCCACCCCCTGCAATGCAGGAATCTCAACTAGGTCATACGCGACAGGAGGCCACCCAACTTGCGTAAAAACCTCCAAGGAAGGAGATTCCACCACCTTTTGTGAGAGTCTGTTCCCTGCCATACAGCATTGTTTCGGGTAAACTGACCTACTCCACAACTTTGGATCCTGCCTGTCTTTTGAGTCACCTCAACTGGTTGCTCTACCTGTCTAAGAATCTGGACAAAAGATACCTGGCAGCAGGTCTCACCAGCTTGTGCCTCGCCTGTTTTGCAAACAGAAGTGGCGGGCCCTCTCTGTCCTGTTTGCCAGGCCTGTTTTATTGAAATGGCGACACCTTGGTCTCCTTGCCTGGGTATCAGTGCTGGGGTGGAGCAGATCCTTGGTCTGGATTAGGTGCCTCACTCCCCCGCTTGCCAAAAGCTGCCTTGGAAGGAGATGTGGAGGTGGCCGTGCTGGGGACAACTGGCTTTCCAGCTGTGGCAGATAAGCAGCGGCTTATGTCACCAGGATTCCTAGGGAGCCCACAGCTGAGCAAGAAATGAGCCTTCCTTGGTCCGGTAGACCTGAAGGAGTGTCTCCACCCCCATCGTTCTGCCCGGACACTGAGGTCCAGCTCCGAGGGCCTTCTGGCGGTTCCCTCCCTGCGAGAAGTGAGGTTACAGGGAACCAGGCAGAGGGCCTTCTCAGTGGTGGCGCCCGCCCTGTGGAACGCCCTCCCACCAGATGTCAAAGAGAACAACAACTACAAGACTTTTAGAAGACATCTGAAGGCAGCCCTGTTTAGGGAAGCTTTCAATGTTTGATACATTACTGTATTCTAGTATTGTGTTGGAAGCTGCCCAGAGTGGCTGGGGAAGCCCAGGCAGATGGGCGGGGTAATTATTATATTATTATTATTCCTCTTCTACTCCCAGCCTGGGATTGTGGACCGTTTGTCCCTCTATCTCTGTAAGGCAGTGGTAGGCAACCTAAGGCCCGGGGGCCGGATGTGGCCTATTTGCCTTCTCAATCTGGCCCGCAGGAATCACCGTGTTTTTACATGAGTAGAATGTGTGCTTTTATTTAAAATGCATCTCTGGGTTATTTGTGGGGCATAGGAATTCATTCATATTTTTTTCCAAAATATTATCCTGCCCCCTACATGGTCTGAGGGACGGTGGACCGGCCCACCTCTGAAAAAGGTTGCTGACCCCTGCTGTAAGGCCTTCCCTGGCAGCAGCCTTGCAAGGACTTGGGCAAAGGCCTTTTCCCGTGGAGGGGTCTCTGCCTCCCCCTGCAGATGCTTAAGGCGACTATTGGGCAAGAATGGCTTTTGTGCCTCCTCCCTGGGAAGGCTGGCGGTTGTAGTCTGGCCGGGAGACACTTGTCTCAGCGGCCTGATCAAAAGAGCGTCAAATGGTGTGGCTGCTGCAAAGCCGGAAGGAGCAAGGACTATTGTGGGGCAGAGAGAAGCTCTTCGATTCAGGTAGCAGCAGGAGGCTGGGCTCCTGCGTCTCTGCTCAAAGGGCACAAGGAATCGGAGCTGAGCTGCTGCTGAGCATGGCTGACCCAGAAACGCTCCGTTGTCTGGCGGGGTTTTTTTTTGGGGGGGGGCTTTGAAATCAGCCCCCCTCCTTCCTGGGCTCTTGGGCTCTGTGCTGCAGTTCCAGCATCACAGCTCCTAAAAGCGGAAGGTGGTATTTTGAGACATTTGGGTTTTTAATACTATTTCTAGTGACTCACCATAGGCTTTTTTGGGACCAGCAGCACAGGGGCATGAACTTGAAAAATGAGCAGGTGAATAGAACACCAGGTTCCCCCCAATATTTCGGCCCTTGGAGAATTTCATCTAAGCTGCCCTGTATGTGTGTGTCTGAGGCTGTCATTGAGACACTGATCTGCCCTGGTCTGCTTTTATGAGCGGATCACTTGTGGGCAACGTCCGTAATCTTGAAGGGGTATTTGGGACGAGCAGTGATCCATAAGGACATAAGAAAAGCCTGCTAGATCAAGTCAATGAGGGCCCATCTAGGCCAACCTCCTGTTCTGACAATGGCCAACCAGATGCCCTAGTTGGAAGCCTGCAAGGAGGATTCGGACGCAAGAGGCCTCTTCTCTCCTGTGGTTTCCAGAAACTGGCATTCAGAAGCATTTCCATCACGGCCAGGAGCAAGGAGTGATGTACTGCTAGAGCGGTCAAATATCCTCTCCTACCTTCCTAGACATTCCCACAGCCTTCCATAGCTCTCTCCTCCTGTCTTTTAACGCCACCCCTGCGTAAGGGAGTTCCAGAGTTTAACTGCATTGCATGAAACGTTTCTCTGTGTCCAATTTCTCCAAAAGTCAGAAACGACTAAACAGAGGCCTCAGCAATATATCGATGTAATGCCCAATACCGGGTTGAAGTCCAAATCATGCTTTCGGTTTCATAATTTTTGACCTGGCGATATTTCACAGGAGTGTGTGTGTGCGGGCACGCTATGCAGAAATCACAATGTGGGGGAAACCATGAAGCAAGCCAATGCTTCTAGACCAGGCTTCCTCAACCTCAGCCCTCCAGATGTTTTGAGACTACAAATCCCATCATCCCTGACCACTGGTCCTGCTAGCTAGGGATCATGGGAGTTGTAGGCCAAAAACATCTGGAGGGCCGAGGTAGAGGAAGCCTGTTGTGTACATTCTTGCAGTCCCTGTTAACTCGGCTCATTTCTCCCCTGGCAGTGAATCCTAGGAGCAGGAGCCGGCAAAAATCACGTTGCGGGGAAAACTGAAGCCAGCCCATGGCTCTGCGTAGCTCCATCCTTATTTTAGATATCGGTACAGTATATCACAGTGTTTAGCTGATGATGTTGAAAACCAGACATTGACCAGCCCTACTGCATGCCATGAATAATTTTATAAATTTCTGTCATGTCACCTCTTATCTTTGTGACGCTTCCCGTGTCGAAAAAGTGGAAGCTTGCAAAGGAGAATGTGGTTTTCTCCTGCTAGGTCAGTTCCCTTTCTTGGTGGAATGCGCCCAGTGGGTGGCTGGCCTGCAGCTCAGCCAAGAGATCGAGATAAAAGGCTTATCCAAACCGATTAAGGGGCTGTGATAGATGCTCCAGCAACACTGCCTTGCTTGGGGGTTAATTCCTGGGATTAAGAAACACCCTGGGGTCAAGTAGGGGAAATGGCTCAGATTTGTGGAGGGGATGGAAGACTGTTGGGCTGGAGAATGCGGAAGAATCTCTCCCTCTTGCCTCATGAACCTAATTCAGTGGTGTCCAAACTTTTTTCAAAGAGGGCCAGGTTTGATGAAGTGAAGGGCCGTGAGGGTCGACCAAAGGGCCAACCAAAATTGTTGACCTTTTTTTAGGTTTGAAGTTGTTGAGCTCCCCCCCCCCCCCCCAGGATTCTGCCCTGGGAATTAAACTGCAACAGGGGCTGGATAAAGCCAACCGCCAGATTAGGCCCCCATAATGGACTTTGGCCCCTTCATGGATCACTGCCTTGCCATGGCAAAGGGGCTTGAAGAACTCAAGAGAAGCTATGAACTATGCCAAGCAGGGCACCCAAGATGGACAGGTCATAGTGGAGAGTTTTGACCAAACGTGATCCACCTGGAGTAGCAACCGGCAGGCCACTCCAGTATCCCTGCCAAGAAAACTCCATGGACACGAGATGGAAATGCACAAAGCATGGGAAATAAACAAGATGAGCTTGAGCTCTTGGTACAGCAAACTAAATATGACATAATAGGCATCACTGAAACCTGGTGGGATAAGTCCCACGATTGGAATGTAAAAATGGAGGGATACAATCTATTTCAGAGAAACAGACCAGACAAGAAAGGAGGAGGAGTGGCGTTATATGTCAGGGATGTGTATACCTGTGAAGAGATCCAAGATTTAGAACCTCAAAGCCAAAGTGAGAGCATTTGGGTCAAAATTAAGGGAGAGAAGAATAATAGTGACCTCATTGTGGGAGTTTACTATAGATCCCCAAGCCAAACGGAGGACATAGATGATGCCTTCTTGGAACAGATGGCCAAGCATGCAAAAGGAAGGGAGATAGTAGTAATGGGGGACTTCAATTACCCAGATATTTGTTGGAGGTCAAACTCAGCCAAGAGCATAAGGTCAAACAGATTCCTCACTGGCCTTGCAGACAACTTCATTGTCCAGAAAGTGGGAGAAGCAACAAGAGGAACAGCCATTTTAGATCTGGTCCTAACCAATGTCGATGACCTGGTTAATGGGGTAGAAGTGGAAGGATCATTAGGCGCAAGTGATCATGCTCTTCTGAAGTTTACTATACAACGGAAAGGAGCAGCCAAGCATACTAGGACTCAATTTCTTGACTTTAAGAAAGCCGACTTCATAAAACTTAGGGAAGTGCTGGGTGAGATCCCATGGACAGTAATACTAAAAGGAAAGGGAGTTCATGATGGCTGGGAGTTTGTTAAGAGGGAGATAGTAAAAGCACAACTTCAGGCAATACCAATGAGACGGAAACATGGAAGGTGCCTAAAGAAGCCAGGGTGGCTATCTAAAGAACTTTTAACTGAGTTAAGATTAAAAAAGGATGTGTACAAAAAATGGAAAAGGGGGGAAACCACCAAAGAGGAATTCAAACAAATAGCCAGCACGTGTAGACACAAAGTCAGAAAAGCTAAAGCACAGAATGAACTCAGGCTTGCTAGAGAGGTTAAAAGCAACAAAAAAGGCTTCTATGGGTATGTTCGTAGCAAAAGGAAGAACAAAGAAACAGTGGGGTCACTCAGAAGAGAAGATGGTGAAATGCAAACAGGGGACACAGAAAGGGCTGAACTCCTCAATGCCTTCTTTGCCTCAGTCTTCTCCGATAAAGAAAACAATGCCCGACCTGAAGAATTTGGAGGAAATGATTCAGCAGAGGAAACACAGCCCAGAATAACTAAGGAGATAGTACAAGAATACTTGGCTAGTTTAGATGTATTCAAGTCTCCAGGGCCAGATGAACTGCATCCAAGAGTATTAAAAGAACTGGCAGATGTGATCTCAGAACCACTGGCAGTCATCTTTGAGAATTCCTGGAGAACAGGCGAAGTCCCGGCAGACTGGAGGAGGGCAAATGTTGTCCCTATTTTCAAAAAGGGGAAAAGAGAGGACCCAAATAATTACCGCCCAGTCAGTCTAACATCAATACCAGGGAAGATTCTGGAGCAGATCATTAAGCAAACAATCTGTGAGCACCTAGAAAGGAATGCTGTGATCACCAATAGTCAGCATGGATTTCTGAAAAATAAGTCATGTCAGACTAACCTGATCTCATTTTTTGACAGAATTACAAGCCTGGTAGATGAAGGGAACGCAGTGGATGTAGTCTACCTTGATTTCAGCAAGGCATTTGACAAGGTGCCCCATGATATTCTTGTAAAGAAGCTGGTAAAATGCGGTCTTGACTATGCTACCACTCAGTGGATTTGTAACTGGCTGACTGACCGGACCCAAAGGGTGCTCATCAATGGTTCCTCTTCATCCTGGAGAAGAGTGACTAGTGGGGTGCCACAGGGTTCTGTCTTGGGCCCGGTCTTATTCAACATCTTTATCAACGACTTGGATGATGGACTCAAGGGCATCCTGATCAAATTTGCAGATGACACCAAACTGGGAGGGGTGGCTAACACCCCAGAAGACAGGATCACACTTCAAAACGACCTTGACAGATTAGAGAACTGGGCCAAAACAAACAAGATGAATTTTAACAGGGAGAAATGTAAAGTATTGCACTTGGGCAAAAAAAATGAGAGGCACAAATACAAGATGGGTGACACCTGGCTTGAGAGCAGTACATGTGAAAAGGATCTAGGAGTCTTGGTTGACCACAAACTTAACATGAGCCAACAGTGTGACGCGGCAGCTAAAAAAGCCAATGCAATTCTGGGCTGCATCAATAGGAGTATAGCATCTAGATCAAGGGAAGTAATAGTGCCACTGTATTCTGCTCTGGTCAGACCTCACCTGGAGTACTGTGTCCAGTTCTGGGCACCACAGTTCAAGAAGGACACTGACAAACTAGAACGTGTACAGAGGAGGGCAACCAAAATGGTCAAAGGCCTGGAAACAATGCCTTATGAGGATCGGCTAAGGGAGCTGGGCATGTTTAGCCTGGAGAAGAGGAGGTTAAGGGGTGATATGATAGCCATGTTCAAATATATAAAAGGATGTCACATAGAGGAGGGAGAAAGGTTGTTTTCTGCTGCTCCAGAGAAGCGGACACGGAGCAATGGATACAAACTACAAGAAAGAAGATTCCACCTAAACATTAGGAAGAACTTCCTGACAGTAAGAGCTGTTCGACAGTGGAATTTGCTGCCAAGGAGTGTGGTGGAGTCTCCTTCTTTGGAAGTCTTTAAGCAGAGGCTTGACAACCATATGTCAGGAGTGCTCTGATGGTGTTTCCTGCTTGGCAGGGGGTTGGACTCGATGACCCTTGTGGTCTCTTCCAACTCTATGATTCTATGATTCTATGTTCTCGAAGCTACCAACATGAGTTTGACCAAACTGTGGGAGGCAGTGGAACACAGGAGTGCCTGGCGTGCTCTGGTCCAGGGGGTCACGAAGAGGCGCTTCTCCCCGCTGCCAGCCTCCAAACCAGGTTGGGGGACAGTGGGATGGCAGCGTTCCGCCTCCCTGCTGTCCCCTGAGCTTGTGGGGCTGGCAGCAGGGAGAAGCGCGCTTCTCCCCACCACCAGCCTCCAAACCAGGGTTCCCAAGGCTTGCGGAGAGCTTCCTGAAGCCTGGAGAGCGAGAGGGGTCGGTGCCACCGACCCCTCTCGCTCTCCAGGCTTCAGCGAAAACCTGCATTCGCCCCATAGGACGCACACACATTTCCCCTTCATTTTTGGAGGGGAAAAAGTGCGTCCTATAGGGCGAAAAATACTGTATGTTTTTATTGAAATTTTATTGATGTTAGCTGCCCTGAGCCCGGCTCTGGCCAGGGTGGGCAGGGTATAAATAAAACTTATTATTATTATTAGTCCAGGATCCTGAACTCACAGTGGCCAACCAGGTGCCCCCACAGGAAATCCTCAGGCAGGATCTAAGCACAAGAGCCCCCTCCCCTCTCAAGGTTTTCAGCGACTGCGAGGGCAGAGCACAGCTTCTCTGGATAATAGTTATTGAGAGCCCAATCATAGAATCTGAGTTGGAAGCAACTAGGGCTGGGCAACACCTGCTTTCCAAGCATTGTGATATACAGTAGTACCTTGGTTTAGGAGCTTTTTCCGTTCCGGAAGTCCGTTCTTAAACCAAAACCATTCTTAAACTGAGGCGCGCTTTCCCTAATGAGACCTCCTACTCCTGGTGCCAGACCACCGTTCGGATTCTGTTCTTAGACCGAGGTAAAATTCTCAAACCGGGACACTATTTCCGGTTTGGAGGAGTTCGTAAACAGAATCGTTCTTAAACAGAACTGTTCTTAAACCGAGGTATCACCAGCTATAAGCATTGTGATGTACTGATAGAATAATGATAATACGACTAAAATTTATTATTTCTGTGCTGCACATCCGACTGGGTAACCCCAGCCACTCTGGGCGGCTTCCAACAATATCCCACAATATCTGAAATAAGGATGGAGCTCTCTAGAGGCATTCATGGTCCCCCCCCCCCCTTGTGATTTCTGCACACACATATCATGATTTGTGATATATTGCCAGGTCAAAAATTATGCAACCAATATCATGATATGGACTTCAAACCAGTTTCTTGGATGATACCAATATAAGCCTCACTCCTCCCCCCCCCCAAATTCCGACTGTGAAAAGTTAAATTCGCAACCTAACAAAAATTGGCTTTTGCGATATCGCCGCTGAAACAGACATACGGTAAATCGGAATGGGTGAGAGCGCCTGCGGAATTTTAAGGGAACGGCTTATAGTCGGGTATTCTTTTTTTATCCCCCCCCCCTTTGAATTTTAAAGGTGCGGCTTATATTCGGGCCAATACGGTATATCGCCCAGCTCTGGAACATTGCAACCCCCTGCGATGCAAGAATCTCAGCTGCAGCATCCATGACGGGTGGCAATCGAACCTCTGCTGAAAAACCTCCCAAGGAAGGAGAGGTCCACAGCCTTTCCTCCATGAGCTTGTCTAACCTCCTTTTGAAGCCCTCCCAAGTTGGTGGCCCTCGCCGCCTCCTGTGGAGCAGCGCCCCCTTTGCAAAACCCCCGGTGCCTCCCAGATGCTTTGATTCCCAATGCCCATCCGCCCCAGTCAGCACTGGGGAGAAGGTTTTGGGCATGAGTGCTTTGGGGTGCGAATGTGGCTGTGCATTAACCTCTTCTCCCCGCCTGCGTCTAGGGCCGGCCTGCTTCTGCCCCTGCTTCCTCTAACCTCTCCATCCTTCCTTTCTTCTTCCTCCTTCCCTCCCAGATGCCACAGACTTCAGGATTCCCTGCTGAGCTCAGCCAGTGGCTACAGCAACTACCGGGGTATATTGAACTGGTGTGTTGTCATGCTGGTGAGTAGCAAGAGTTTGCCCCTCTGCCCTTGCCCTCCTGCCTTGAGGCTGCTTGGCACCTCGTGCCAGGTCTCTTGCAGCACCTCTGCTCTCTTGAGCCTCCCAGCGGCAGCAGCAGCAGCAGCAGCAGCAGCAGCAGCTGCCAATCCCCAGACAGAGGCACCCGGATCCCTTCCCTGCAGAGGAGCTGGCCGGGAGCCAGGCAGACGGACACACTCCAGGGGCAAGGAGGCCGTTGTGGCCATCCCTGATGGCACAGAAGGGCTATTGTGGTGTCGATAGCCCGGCAATCTGGTCCCAGGATGCTGGCTCCTGGGGTAATAATAATGATAATAAGCATAATCATAATCATAATTATTTATACCCCGCCCATCTGGCTGAGTTTCCCCAGCAACTCTGGGCGGCTCCCACTCAAGTGTGAAAAACAATACAGCATTACGTATTAAAAACTTCCCTGAACAGGGCTGCCTTCAGATGTCTTTTAAAGATAAGATAGCTGCTTATTTCCTTCACATCTGAAGGGAGGGCGTTCCACAGGGCGGGCGCCACTACCGAGAAGGCCCTCCGCCTGGTTCCCTGTAACCTCACTTCTCGCAAAAAGTGAAGTGAAACTGCGTGCCTTTGCTGTGGGAGGAGGCCTTAATCAGCCTGGGCAAAATGCTTGAACAAATCATGGGGCGAGATAACCCTCCTTCTTCTGGCTGCTTAACTCTTGGCTAGTGTGGGGTCTGAGCTTTAATAATAATAATAATAATAATAATAATAATAATAATAATTTATTTGTACCCCGCCCATCTGGCTGGGTCTCCCCAGCCACTCTGGCCGGCTTCCAACAAAGATTAAAAATACATTAAAATGTCACACATTAAAAGCCTTCAGATGTTAGGTAGTTCTTCTCTTTGACATCTGGTGGGAGGGCGTTCCGCAGGGCGGGTGCCACTACCGAGGAGGCCCTCTGCCTGGTTCCCTGTAGCTTCGTTTCTCGGAGCAAGGGAACCGCCAGAAGGCCCTTTGCTTTGATTCTCCTCCTGCAACACTCTTGGGTGGGGGGTGGCCTCAGTGCTTGGCTGGCTCTGCTCCTGCTGCCCAGGCGAGGAGAGGCGATGGCAGCAGCTGGCACGTACCCCAGGGCGCTCTCTGGCCCCCTAGCCACTGGGCTCCACTCTGAGGCTGCCCTGCCAGGATAGAAAGCTGCGTGATGCTTCCAGGAAAGGGTCAACTTCCAGACTGGGATGTTTATGAAAATTAGCTTTTCCACTTATCCTCTTTGTGTAGGGGGCTTTCCAGTTTCAACCCCCAAAGCTTTCTGCTTTGGGTTCAGCTGGAGCCAGCATGTCAGGGGCCAATCCTGAAAAGGCCCCGCACTTTGAACTGCAGCCTGTGCATCCCCATCCCTATCCAGCTTCTTCCTGAAGCCCCCCTTTGCTGAATTACCACCCCCCCACTTCCTAAGGGGAAAACTGTGACTTGTGGGCCTGATCCCTCCTGCTGTGCCCCCTCCTTGTTGTGGGGTGCTAGACAGGGTGGAGATCACTTCCTTGCCCTGCTTGCCATGCTAAGGGTGGGCTGGGTGGAAGAAATGCTCCCTTTTCCCTCCAAGGCAGCCCAGATGTTGTTTAAGCTCCCTTCGGTCCGTCTGTCCCCAGTGGAGGAGAGGTGAGCTCAAGAACGCAGCAGGAGGGTGGTGTTGAAAGAGGAAGAGGGGGACCCTGCGGAGTCCCTTCCACCTTTGCTCCCCACGACCTTTGCTCCCGGGACATAACCCTGCTCACCCTCGATTGGGAAATCAGGCAGCAGGCAGGCTTGTGGTTTAGCAACATGCCTCGCTATCTTTCCATCTCTTTCCATTTCCTCCTCCTCTGTAGCAACTGCTCAGGGTGAAACTCGCCCACACGGGCTGGAAGGCGTGTGGCAAGACAGCGTGGCTTGTCCTGCTGCCCATCCCACAGCAAAATTAATCAAGTTAATTAATTTTATCCTGTTCTTCTGGCACTCTGGACGGCTTCCAATAAAATATAAAAACAGCAGAACATTGAGAACTTCCGTAAGGAGGTGAGCTGACATTGCAGAATGGAGATTAAACAAAGAAATAGTAGAGGAAGGTAAAAATAATAATTAAAGAGTATTTTGAGTTTGACCTCAATCAAGGGGTGGATGAGAAAGGGGTCTGGGACGGAGGCAAGGCAGTCCTAGGGGCTTACTAATACAACAGAATGCGTATCTGAGGAAGTCGGAAGAAAGTAAAGTATTGGAAAATAATAATATTGGAAATATGAAATGAGTTAGGAAGGAAAGGGGAAAAAATAATACAAAAACCTGGAAATGTAGAAATATTACAAGATTTACGATATTTACAATATTATAAACTGTTACAAACAGCTCTCTAAGCTGCCTGACCAGTTGCCAGAATTGTAGCTCTGTTGCCCCCAGTTGCCCCCTCCCAAACTCATCAGTCCCGCAGAATCCTCTTTAGTGCTGGGGGAGGGAAGGGCCTGAGACCAGCCTCCCATTGTATGGCATTTTCTCATTTGTATCCTTATTTATTTCACAAAATTTACGCACCTCCAAGCGGTTTACAGAAAAGATAAAGCCATACAAATTGGGGGTGGGGGCGAGAATTGCAATACATTAAAACGTGCAATAAGTTAAAACACTAAATCAGATTATATTTCCCTCCAGCATTTCTAAGCATGTGGGCAGGCTTGTTTGAACAGGAAAGTTTTAGCAGAAATTCTGCGCTGAAGGCCCCTGCTGGCTATCGAGAGACAGTTATGGCTGGTTTTTGAGACTGGGATTGGAAGGAAAGGGGTTGGGGTTGGCATTTCCTGCGGGAGCTGCTGCTCATTTCTACCCCTTCATGTCTTCCAGGTCTTGAGCAATGCTCGCCTCTTCCTAGAGAACCTCATCAAGTAAGTCTTTCGCTCCTCTTCGGTTGGGGTGGGGGGCTGGCAGCAGTGGAGAGACCTCACCTGGGAGGCTACAATTCTGCCATAGCAGATCAGAGTGGATGTGACAGGCTGCCTTTGGGGGCAGGCATAGGCAAGCTCTGGTCCACCAGATGTTTGGGACTACAATTCCCATCATCACTAGCTAACAGGACCAGTGGTTATGCTCCACGCGGGGCTGCCCTTGAAGCTGTCCCAGAAACTCCAGCGGGTGCAGAATGCTGCAGCGAGGCTCCTCACGGGGTCTCTGCCATGGGAGCATATTCACCCAGTGCTTTTCAAACTGCACTGGCTCCCGGTAGAGTACAGGGTCAGATTTAAGGTGCTGCTTTTGACCTTTAAAGCCCTTCACGGCCTAGGACTCTCGTACCTATGGGACCGCCTCTTCTGGTATGCCCCACGGAGAGCCTCAAGGTCCATAAATAGCAACACCCTAGTGGTCCCAGGCCCTAAGGAAGTTAGATTAGCCTCAACCAGAGACAGCGCCTTCTCAACACTGGCTCCGGCCTGGTGGAACGCTCTGCCTCATGAAACCAGGGCCCTGCAGGATCTGATTTCCTTCCGCAGGGCCTGTAAGACAGAGATATTCCGCCTGGCCTTTGGCTTGGAGCCAATTTGTTTCCCTCCCCCTCTTTTCTTTTTCCTTTCTCCTCCTGTGATGAGGCTGCATGTTAATATTTTAATGTTTCAATATTTTAATTCTTGTATTTTAATCTTGTTTTTAAGTTGTAGTCATTCAACTTGTTTTTATTATTGCTTGTTAGCCGCCCTGAGCCCAACCTTGGCTGGGGAGGGCAGGGTATAAATAAAAAGTATTATTATTATTATTATTATTATTAGTCCCAAACATCTGGAGGGCCAGAGTTTGCCTATGCCTGCTTTGGGGACCTGTCTCTTGTTGCTCTCAGAAGCAGCAAGGAGGAGGGCAGATCCTGGGACCTGGGGGGGGGGGGAGAGGAGGGGAGGGCTGCAGCTCAAGGCCAGAGCACCTGCTTGGCTTGCAGAAGGTCGCTGCATCAATCCTCAGCATCTCCAGGCAGGACTGGGAGAGAGCCATGGTTGCCAGACAGTGCAGGGACATAGGAAGGCACCCTCTCTGAGTCGGACCATGCAAGCTCAGTACTGATGGGCTGGCAGGATTGTTTCCTGCTGCTCCAGAGCGGAGGACTCGAACCCATGGCTTCAAGGGACAAGGAGGTGCCAACTAAACATTAGGAGGAACTTTATGAGGGCAAGAGCCATTCAGCAGTGCAGAAGATGACCTTGGGAGAGATGGCTGACTCTCCTCCCATGGAGGCTTTTAAGCAGAGCTTGGGTGACCATCTGCCAGAGATCATTTACAGGTGAAACTCGGAAAATTAGAGCATCGTGGAAAAGTTCATTTATTTCAGTAATTCAACTTAAAAGCTGAAACTAATATATGAGATAGACTCATGACATGCAAAGTGAGATATGTCAAGCCTTTATTTGTTATAATTGTGATGATTATTTCGTACAGCTGATGAAAACCCCAAATTAACAATCTCAGAAAATTAGAATATTAAATGAAATCAGCAAAACAAGAGCTGCAGATAGAGCTTCTAGTTTCTCCCTCCCCAAGTGGGGTACCCCTGGGCCCTGGGGTGGCTTGATCCCGAGAGTGCCTCCTTGTCAGTGCGCAGCTCGGCTGCCCAGCACATCTCCTGGTGTTGCAGGAAACCCGTCCCCCCATCATTCAGTTTGTACAAACACCACACACTCACACATGACATATGCGACGTTTCTGTTACAAATTCATAGTAAATCAACCGTACATCGGATTTACACCAGTCCACTTTTATTTTGCTCCATGAAGGAAAGACTATCAAAGGGGGATGGTTTGATACAGGACAGCCATAATCCCTTAACCCTACCAACACGTACTCAGGAGCCCTGCCCAGTTGCTATGCCAACCATGATGGTCCCAGACAGAAGACCATCAAGGACACAAGGGACTTGCATATGGGAGTGGATTCAACACGGACTGGAACAAAGGACAATGATCAGCTCTTCCCTCTGGGGGCAGGAAACTGCCAACTCCCCTTTGTCCTCTGGAAATGACTCATGGGGAGGGGAAAAGGAGGAACAAGCCAGGTGACAAAATACTCAGGTTATTTCCTCAACCCCTCCTTTTTGTGATGTGTCAATGATGTAGTCATGATGTAGTTGTGATGTAGTTCTAGGGGTGTAGCTTGGGGGATTAGTAGCTAATAAAAGTTGGGGTCTTCTTTTGTTTGGGACTTCCATCTTGCTTCATCTTGTTGTGGGTGGGAGTCCTGTCACGACAGTTTCCAATAAAGGCCAAGCCTACAGGCTGCTGTTTTGCTCCAAATTGTCCTGGTTGGTGTCTTTGCTTTTTGCCCAAGGGAACCCTCAGATTCCTCCGTTAACACTGGGAAGCCAAATGCCTCCCGTTGTCCTGCCCTTCTCCCAAAGGACATGGAGCCAGCAGACAGGAGAAGGCCTTCTGCATCAAGCAAGTCCTACCATAGGGGTGTGGAACAAAGGGCTCCAGCTGTCTCGCCCAAGCCGCCTCCTTCCTGGGTCTGCCTTGTCCGACTGGGATGGAGGAGAACGTGCCTCTGACCATGTGCTCCTTCCCTCCTCAGGTACGGCATCTTGGTGGACCCCATCCAGGTCATCTCCCTGTTCCTGAAAGACCCCTACAGCTGGCCTGCCCTGTGCCTTATTATCGGTGAGTCAAGTGATCTTGGCATTTGTCTTGAATTTCTCTGCGCGACCCAGCAGACGTCTGGTCTCCGCTTGGCTCCTTCCACTTGCACCTCTTGAAGAGCTTCTTGCTTACAATACTCCTCGCGGCCTCTGTGTCCTGCAGCTTTTGGGTCCCTGGTGCTGCCGGTCTCCTGCACCTTTCAGATCAGGGCTCTTGAGTGAGGCAGTGCGTGTGCATGAGAGAGAGAGAGAGAGAGAGAGAGAGGGGTTGGAGGTGGCGGGGGATGAATGGATGGGAGTGCCTTTCTGGGGTTCTGCTAGATGAGCCTTGGGTCCCTTCCAACCGGCAGGCTTGCAAATTCCTGGGCTGGCTGAGAACAGGGACCCAAATCCTTGTTCCTGGTTGCCTGCACTGCCCAGCAATGATTGCCAACATCTGCTTTCCCCCCAGTGGCCAATGTGTTCGCTCTGGCAGCTCTGCACATTGAGAAGAGGCTGGCGGCGGTAAGTGTGCCTTGGGGGGCAGGCTGGGATCCCTTGCAAAGCGGGCTCTCTTTAGGGCTTAGGCTCAGGCTATCTGAAGGATCGTGTTCAGCCATACCGACCTGCCTGGGCTCTGAGATCTTCAGGGGAGGCCCTTCTCTGTCCCGCCACCCTCACGGGCATGCTGGGTGGGGGCGCAGGAGAGGGCCTTCTCGGTGGTGGCTCCTCCAAGACAACTTTGGAAGTCCTTTCCTAGAGAAGCCAGACTGGCTCCCTCCTTGTTGTCCTCCTGCTGGGCGGTGAAGACCGTGTTTTCCTTTGGGAACTGACTGTTCTTCTTTTTAAGGAAGCGCTTGGCATAGTGCTGTACACTGTTTTAATCCTATTAGAGTTTAATTCCCCTTTTGACTGTTACAGCTGATCATGCTTTCAGCTTTGTATCTGCATCATTTTGATTTGTTTAAGCTGCCTTGAGTCCTGGTTTACAACACCCTGATATCTCTTGATAATGGGAGGTATATACAGTGGTGCCTTGCAAGACGAAATTAATTCGTTCCGCGAGTTTTTTCGTTGTACGAGTTTTTTCGTCTTGTGAAGCACCACTGCATTTAAACACTGACAATGGCGGGGGGGGGGGGGGGAGAAGCAGGACAGCTGCCACAGCCGGTACCTCAGACTCACCCGCGCGTTGTGGCCACTGTGCAACGCAGCTGCTGGAGGGCGGCGGGGCTCAGGAGCGCGTCTCCGGCTGCAACCCTGGCTGCTGGCGGCAACGGCTCTCTGAGGGCAGTGCGCGAGGAGGGGGGTGGGCAGCGGCGCGAGGCACTAACCGTCAGCGGGAAGGTGGGAGGGAGCCGGAGAAGCGGGGAAGCGAGCGTGCGTGCGTGCAGTGCGCGTTGCCATGACACGAGAGGCAGGGCCGTTTCGTCTAGTGAAGCAAGCCCTTAGGAAAATCCGTCTTGCAAAGTACCTCAGAAAACGAAAAACCCTTTCGTCTAGCGAGTTTTTCGTCTTCCGAGGCATTCGTCTTGCGGGGTGCCACTGTAAATTGAAATAATAATAATAACAGGCCCCCCTTTTAGGGGTGGGCAGGTAGCGCTTAAGGTGGCCATAGAGCATTGCCCCTGTTTCCCTTCCTTCCGCAGGGCTCCATGTCGGAGCACCTTGGGGCCGCCCTGCACACCGTTAACCTCCTGACAATCTTATGCTTCCCTGCGCTGGTGACTCTTGCTGTCACCTCCATCACGCCAGGTGAGTTGTCCACTTGCTCTGAAACTGCGGCTTTCTGTTGTGGGCTCCTGGGTGGCAGGGCCCCTAGATTGGGGCTGGGAAGCCTCAGGCCTGGGGGGCTGGATCCAGGAGAGGTGTACGTTTCTTCTCTCTCTCTGCATAACTAGCCTATTGTGCAGAATCAGCATCTGAATTTGACGTCCCACCCCCTTTTGCCTGGTCCGTCCCACCCGCCTCTCACATCTGGCCCCCAGGAGGTTGCTTTGAAGGGAATGCGGCCCTTGATTTGAAAAGCAGCTTTCCAACATGTCTGAAATAAGGTTGGAGCTACAGAGAGGCATTACCTGGCTTCACAATTTTCTCCACATCGTGATTTTTGGATAGCGCACGCGCAGACACACACATGTCATGATTCGCGATATATCACCAGGTCAAAAATTATGGAACTGATATCACAAAATGGGCTTCAAACTGGTTTGGGGTGCTGTATCGCTCTCTTGCCCAGCCCTACCGCTTGCGGTCCAGGCAGAGGTGGGCCGTGAGCTGGGAGGTTTCTGATCTCTCCTTGCTAAGAAGATGCTGGCGCACAAAGTCACCTTGTCCTGTCTCCCCCCTCAAAGTAGCCTTTGAGAAGAGCTACCTCTTTTCCATGGGCGTTGGTCAGTGTTAACGGAGAAATCTGAGGGCTCTCTTGGACAAAAAAACAAGGACACCAGCCCAGGAATACCAGGGCAAAACAGCAGCCAGTAGGCTTGGTCTATCTTGAAGACTGTCGCGACAGGACTCCCACCTGCCACCAGGTGGAACAAGATGGAAGCCCCAAACAAAAGAGGACCCAAAATTTTATTACCTGCTAATTCCCATGTTACACCCCCCCCCCAAACTACATCACTCATACATCCCGGTTACATCATGAAAGGGGAGGTCTGGTGGCAGTAATCTGAGCATCCTGGACCCTGCCCCATGGTTCTCCTTGCCCTCCACCAAACACCCATCAAGTGGAACAAAATAGATATTTACATTTCCCTGTTTGCCAGCCAAGTTAATCACATCCTTTTGCCTTCATCTGGGTTTGTTATTTCTGGAATGGCTACCTGTCTGGCACTCAGGTATCCAGATGCCAGGGATTATCACTCGGGCAGAGGGGCTGCTGAGTAGCTGAGCTCACATGTCTGTATGAATTTCTGAAGTTTTCCCAGGGAGCCAGTACAGAGATACATTTATCAGTGAATTCTTACATTTGGTTTTGTGCCACAAAGGCCTTTGAATAGATAGGAAGAAACTGTGATGAAGTGTTTTGTGGGGACAAGTCCCAAAAGGGATTGTGCTGGTTTTGGTAGTGGGCTGCATGCGCATGATATCTGCTGGAGGGGCACCCCCCCCCCCCGCAACCTATACATAAATTCCTGCAACATCAGGGCGTCAGGCTGGCTTCACCCCCTTCCTGCCTCTGGGGCATGCAGATTATCTGGGGCTGCGTGTTGCGTCTCTCACTCACCAGCTTCTCTCCTCCCTCCGCAGTTGGGGCCGTCTTTGCTCTGAGCGTCCACACCATCCTTTTCCTCAAGCTCTTCTCCTTCAAGGATGTCAACAAGTGGTGCCGGGAGAAGAGGCAAGCCAAGGCCGCCCGAACCCGCTCTGGTGAGCTCGGACTCTGGGGAGATGGGGGGGGGGAGCCAGGCCTGGTGGGGGTACCTGAGACCCTTCCTGTCCCTGAGTTTCAACTGGGATGGCTTTGAAAGAGGGTTGGACAAATTCATGGAGGAGAGGGGTGTCCGTGGCTACAAGCCAGGCTGGCTAGGCTGTTCCTCCTCTCTTGGAAGCCACAGGAGGGACTCAGGTCCTGTGCGCCAGTTTCCCATGGGGGCATCTGGTTGGCCGCGGCCAGAAGAGGATGCTGGCAACACGAAGACCAGAACACTAGATAGCACTGCAATTCTTATTGCGTGATATACATGATTTAGTACAACAACAAAAAAATGTGTACACTTGTAAATTCTCTAATATATTTGAAATCAAATGAACGCACGTCTGTGAATCTTTGAAAGTCTGTAGAAGTATAAGAAGTCTATAGTTGAAACAAAGTAATAGATTCTATCCTGTGTGCTAAGTGGTAGAACTTTCCTTAGGCGTTCATGGTGCCAAAGTAGTAAGTGAATAATAATAATAATAATAATAATAATAATAATAATAATAATAATAATTTATTTGTACCCCGCCCATCTGGCTGGGTTTCCCCAGCCACTCTGGGCGGCTTCCATAGAAACAAAAAATACACTAAAATATCACACATTAAAAACTTCCCTGAACAGGGACAGTGATCCCGGATAATCTGATTATTTGCTGGAATCTTCTTCAGCACAACCCATAGATTAGAAAAATGCACATGGGGATATGTATGTATGTTATCCGGCACCTGCCCACACTGCCAAAAGTACTAAAACCTGGTTCAATGCCCATGGGATTACTGTGCTTGATTGGCCAGCAAACCCGCCTGACCTGAACCCCATAGAGAATGTATGGGGCATTGCCAAGAGAAAGATGAGAGACATGAGACCGAGCAATGCAGAAGAGCTGAAGGCTGATATTGAAGCTTCCTGGTCTTCCATAACACCTCAGCAGTGCCACAGGCTGATAGCATCCATGCCACACTGCATTGAGGCAGTAATTGATGCAAAAGGGGCCCAAACCAAGTACTGAGTACATATGCATGCTTCTGCTTCTCAGAGGTCCAATATTGCTCTATTTGCAGTCCTTGTTTTGCTGATTTCATTTCATATTCTAATTTTCTGAGATTGTTAATTTGGGGTTTTCATCAGCTGTACGCCATGATCATCACAATTATAACAAATAAAGGCTTGACATAACTCATAGAATCATAGAATCATAGAGTTGGAAGAGACCACCAGGGCCATCGAGTCCAACCCCCTGCCAAGCAGGAAACACCATCAGAGCACTCCTGACATATGGTTGTCAAGCCTCTGCTTAAAGACCTCCAAAGAAGGAGACTCCACCACACTCCTTGGCAGCAAATTCCACTGTTCAACAGCTCTTACTGTTTCCTCTGCTGAATCATTTGCTCCAAATTCTTCAGGTCGGGCATTGTTTTCTTTATCGGAGAAGACCGAGGCAAAGAAGGCATTGAGGCGTTCAGCCCTTTCTGTGTCCCCTGTTTGCATTTCACCATCTTCTCCTCTGAGTGACCCCACTGTTTCTTTGTTCTTCCTTTTGCTACGAACATACCCATAAAAGCCTTTTTTGTTGCTTTTAACCTCTCTAGCAAGCCTGAGTTCATTCTGTGCTTTAGCTTTTCTGACTTTGTGTCTACACGTGCTGGCTATTTGTTTGAATTCCTCTTTGGTGGTTTCCCCCCTTTTCCATTTTTTTGTACACATCCTTTTTTAATCTTAACTCAGTTAAAAGTTCTTTAGATAGCCACTCTGGCTTCTTTAGGCACCTTCCATGTTTCCGTCTCATTGGTATTGCCTGAAGTTGTGCTTTTACTGTCTCCCTCTTAACAAACTCCCAGCCATCATGAACTCCCTTTCCTTTTAGTATTACTGTCCATGGCATCTCACCCAGCACTTCCCTAAATTTTATGAAGCCGGCTTTCTTAAAGTCAAGAAATTGAGTCCTAGTATGCTTGGCTGCTCCTTTCCGCTGTATAGTAAACTTCAGAAGAGCATGATCACTCGCACCTAATGATCCTTCCACTTCTACCCCACTAACCAGGTCATCAACATTGGTTAGGACCAGATCTAAAATGGCTGTTCCTCTTGTTGCTTCTCCCACTTTCTGGACAACGAAGTTGTCTGCAAGGCCAGTGAGGAATCTGTTTGACTCTCACTTTGCATGTCATGAGTCTATCTCATATATTAGTTTCACCTTTTTAGTTGTTACTGAAATGAATGAACTTTTCCACGATACTCTAATTTTCCGAGTTTCACCTGTATTAGAGAATTTACAAGTGTACACATTTTTTTGCTGTTGTACTAAATCATGCATATCATGCAATAAGAATTGCAGTGCTATCTAGTATACTGGTCTTTGTGTTGCTTGTATTGTTTGTTGTGTTAAGTTTGCAACACGGGTTTGTTGTTCTGTATAGAAGAGGAGGCTGGACTGGTTGGGCCCCTTTTGACCTCATCCAGCTGGCTCCTCTTCCATTCTAATGTCCTTTTATGTGCATCTTTATGGTCTGAGTTGACCTCTGGTCTGAGGGACCCCAAGGGTCATCTAGTCCAACCCGCTCCCCACAATGCAGGAATAAGGCAACGACTGTGGGTAGCTTAGCTGGTAGAGCAGGAGACTCTGAATCTCGGGGTCGTGGGTTCAAGCCCCATGTTGGGCCCAAGATTCCTGCCTTGCAGGGGGTTGTTCTGGATGACATTAGGGGTTCCTTCCAACGCTGCCATTATCTGACCTGTGTCCTCTGACTGATGCCCTTCGCTGTCTGTTCCAGCTGCCGGGTCGCAGAAGGCCAATGGGAACGTGGCCTCGGGGGCCGTGGCTTATCCAGCGAACCTGACCTATAGAGGTAACGTGGCCGGGCAAGACCTCCGTGGTGGGTGGTTCCCTGTGGCTCTGGCGGGGTTGGGGGGGGGTCTGGCGGCGACGCCATCCTGGGGCTGACACTCCTGACATCCCCCCTTCTTCTGGGAGGCTTTGTGGCGCTTGCCTTCCCCTGGCGTGTGGGGGCTCCGAGGTCAAAGGTCCCCTGGGATTTTTCTGCTCCCCACCCCCGCATTGGGGAACAGGGGGAGCTGCCTTGTTTGGAGTCAGGCCATTGGCCCATCTAGGGCAGTGTTCCCTGCACTGACTGGCAGCAACTCCAGGATTTCAGGCATCCAACTTCCCTCAGCCTTTCTTGCCTGGGGGGGATGCTGTTGGGGGGAGGTTGGGGCCGGGGTCTTCTGCATGCAACTTGCTTCCTCTGTGCCTGAGCTGCGGTCCTTTTCCCAAAGGGAGAGGCCAGATCCTGTTTGGTGCCCCTGCCCTTAACGCCTCTCTCCTTCTGTTTCCATGGCAGACCTCTACTACTTCCTCTTCGCACCGACCTTGTGCTACGAACTGAACTTCCCGCGCTCTCCTCGCGTCCGCAAGCGCTTTCTGCTGCGCAGGCTGGCTGAGATGGTGAGACCCCCTGCCCTGGGTCTGGCGGCGACCCGGCCTCTTTGCCCCCTGCCCACCCCCAGCTCCCCACCCCCTTTGCAAGCCAATGAAGGCTGTTATACAGTCATACCTCGGGTTAAATGTGCTTCAGGTTGAGCATTTTCAAGTTACGCTCCATGGCGACCCGGAAGTAACGGAGCGCGTTACTTCTCGGTTTTGCCGCTTGCGCATCCACAGGTGCTAAAAATGATGTCATGTGCATGCACGGAAGCGGTAAAACTCATGCATGCGCAGTCGCGTCTTACATTTTACTCAGGATGCGAACGGGGCTCTGGAATGGATCCCGTTCGCATCCAGAGGTACCACTGTACTTTCAAATTTGGGGAATCTTTGCTTTGAGTCGAACATGGGGGAAGCCGGCTGCGAGTCCCCGTGACGGTGGCTGAATATTTAGCGCAAGTTGCGCACACCTAAGGACACCCCCCCACACCAAGAAGACTCTGCCTGCCTCCCCTGTCATATTGGAGGGGTCAGGAATGCACCCAGTGTAGTGTTGGGGCTGTAGGGAGGGGGTGGGAACCCCTAGCAAGGAAGGCTCAGCGTCTTGGAAGGCCTGCAAGGTTGTGGGAAAGAGTTTTGGCCTGGAGGCTGGGTGTAGGGCCCATCCTACTAGGCTGCCGGCGGAGCTGCCCTGCTGGATCAGGTTAAAGGCTTATATGCGCTGTGGGTTAAATCACAGAGCCTAGGGCTTGCCGATCAGAAGGTTGGCAGTTCGAATCCCCACAACAGGGTGAGCTCCCGTTGTTCGGTCCCTGCTCCTGCCAACCTAGCAGTTTGAAAGCACGTCAAAGTGCAAGTAGATAAATAGGTACCGCTCCGGCGGGAAGGTAAACGGCGTTTCCGTGCGCTGCTCTGGTTTGCCAGAAGCGGCTTAGCCATGCTGGCCACATGACCTGGAAGCTGTACGCCGGCTCCCTCGGCCAATAAAGCGAGATGAGCACCGCAACCCCAGAGTCGGCCACGACTGGACCTAATGGTCAGGGGTCCCTTTACCTTTACCTTTTAGTCAGCAACCAGGTGCTTATTATGGGAAACCGGCAAGCACAACATGAGCGCAACACCCTGTTTTGGGAAGCCCTGTTTAGGGAAGTTTTTAATGTTTGATGTTTTATTGCGCTTTTAATATTCTGTTGGGAGCCTCCCAGAGTTGCTGGGGAAACCCAGCCAGATGGGTAGGGTGCACAAAATAAATACATACATACATATTATGCCACTGTTCCCTCCTGGCATTATTATTATTATTTATTATGCCATGGAGAAGCAGGACTAAGATGTGGAGATATGCTCCAGGGATCCAGACTGTGGGGAGCCCCAAGTAATTAATAAATAAAATTTGGACTATAAGTTGATCTTTTTTATTTTAGTTTTTTATTTTTTTAAATTGAAGTATTATGATTAGATATTCAATTGGACGTTTTTATTGGAAAATGAATAAAAATGATTTTTAAAAAAAATATGCCACTGTCCCCTCCTGGCTAGCAGCTATCGACTGTCTCCCTCTTCCATCCATGTGTCTGATCCGGCTGTTAAAGTCTTCCAGTTTGGTGGCCGTTCTGCCTCCTGCAGGAGTAAGTTCCATAGATTAACGAGAGAAAAGGACTTTCCTGCACCTGACCTGAACCTTCCAGCCTCCCGCTTCCTTGAACATTCTCATGTTGATGGTGTCTCACTCCTGGCCTCTTCTTTTTCTCCCCCCTTTTCCAGCTCTTCTTCCTCCAGCTGATGGTGGGGCTGATTCAGCAGGTAAGTGGGGGCTTCCCGCTCACTGTCCTGGCTTCTGGCTTAGCCACGCGCAGCCTCTTCCAGGCAGGGGGGGAGCCTACCCCAAAAGCAAGATCCCTCTTGCTGTTCTGGCTTCTGGGATTCAGAATATTTTTTTTTTGTTTTCCTCCTCCAAATCTTAGGTGCGTCTTATAGTCTGGTGCGTCTTATAGAGCGAAAAATACGATACATATTTAAACATTTGGCATACCGCTTCGCTGGAATTGTCTTCCTGAGTGGTGTGCAGAAAAAGTAAAAAATGGTTAAAGCTAAGATCAGACTTTGGTGGAAATTCCTGTTGGAATAAAAAGAAAAATTCTTCAGCGAGTCCTGGAAGTCCAAGAGGGGAGCAGGAACTGAAGAAGGGGGATGGTGGTTGGATGAGGGGTCTGTTCAGAGGCTCTGAGACCTTTCTGTCCTGGTAGGGGTCAGAGTAGGGACTTTTCAGAGCTTGTTGGTATGTTTTGGGTCCCAGTAGCTGGAGGACTTGGGGCAGCCTTGCCTTGCGATCAGAGTTGTGGCTGGTTCTCTATACTGCACAAGGGTGACTTTTCTTTCCTCCGGTTTGGGAATTGTTTCCCATTTGGTTGTGGTTTTTTTTGATGTGGTTTATATATTGTTTGTTGGGACGCGGGTGGCGCTGTGGGTTAAACCACAGAGCCAAGGACTTGCTGATCAGAAGGTCGGCGATTTGAATCCCCACCATGGGGTGAGCTCCCGTTGCTCGGTCCCTGCTCCTGCCAACCTAGCAGTTCGAAAGCACGCCAGTACAAGTAGATAAATAGGTACTGCTCTGGCGGGAAGGTAAACGGCGTTTCCATGCGCTGCTCTAGTTTTCCAGAAGCGGCTTAGTCATTCTGGCCACATGACCCAGTAGCTGTACGCCAGCTCCCTCGGCCAGTAAAGTGAGATGAGTGCCGCAACCCCAGAGTTGGCCAGTTTTTTTAACTGCGGAAAGACGGCATACAAATAAAAGATGACGATGATGCCTTCTGTGCCACAGGGCCAGAGAACATTCCCTCAAACCAAGGAGGCTAAGCTGGGTTGTATCTTATGGGGCTGGGCTAGATGACCCCTGGGTTTTAATTATTAACCTGATTTTAATGTGTGCTTGTTGCAGTGGATGGTCCCCACAATTCAGAACTCCATGAAGCCTTTTCGGGTAAGCCATGCCCTGGGGACCCCCTTCTCCACCATGGTGCGGGGGAACTGCTTGTGGACACCCCCGCCCCCAAGAAAGCAGGACTGACTCACAATGTGCCCTTAAAGGGAAAAGTGGGGAGGGAGAAATAATAACGCTTCTGAGTTTTAAAAAACCACAGCTTAGCTTATGGCTGGCCTGGTGGCCTCTTAAGTGCTCAGCACCTGCAACTAGGGGAGGGGTCTGCAAGGTGTGTTGGTTACCAGTGTCCCAAAGGAGAGCTGCCCGGACAGCCCACCCCCCAAGAAGACACAGGGGCTTGGTGCCATCTGCCATCCACACCCAGGATGGGTCAATGACATTCTGCAGCTGACTCTTGCTCTCCTCTCCTTGCAGGACATGGATTATTCCAGGATCATCGAGCGCCTTCTGAAACTAGCTGTACGTACCACAAGCTGGGCTTCCTTCCCAGGACACCTGGGCACAGAGGGGGGTTGGGATGGGGATGGGAGCAGGCCTCCGGGGATGGATCCCACAAGGCGAGTCACAACTGGGGGCTGTCCAGGTTCTTTGGACTACGGTTCCAATCACTCCCAGGTGGGAGTTGTAGTGGGGGGGCCGGACTATATTTTGAAAAATATAAATACCCTGTAAGCCGGTCCCGCAGTTGCCTCCGGACCTGGAGGAGGAATGCACTCTGCACGCACTCAGGAGCTCTTCTCTGCATGCCTGCTCACCTGCGTAGTTGAAGCGCAGCAGCTGCTCCATCAGCCAGTCCCCGCAGAGCTCCCAGGCGGCATGTACCATGCGCTGCGGCCCATCGTCCGAGGCCAGTTTGGCGGGCAGGCTGCACGCAGCTCGCCCTCCAGGTGCTCCAGTGCGGCCGCCGAGCCGGGTGCCAGGCACAAGGCCAGTAGGCATGCCAAGCTCTGGCTGAAGCCCCGCGACACACCCGTCACAATGGTCGTGACATGGCCCAGACCCGCCGCCTGTCGGAGCCTCTGCTACGACCGAGCTGGAAAAGCTCATCCTCCAGTCGAGTCCTTCGGAATTGCCTCCAACAATGATTAATGACCTGAGCCTCTGATAAGGCTGCAAGCACGTTCCCCTATTACGCAGAGTATCCAACAGCAGGGAAGGCCGAGAAATAGGAGCTACATTGCAAAGAGTTTTATTCCTAACTATGCAGACAGAAAAGAAATATACATGCTCTCTCTGTGAAAGCAGAGAGACAACTGGAAAACAAAGGAACCGGAAACCAGTAACGTCATGTCCGTCTCCTGTCTTCCGTGAGACTTCCAACAGTCCGGAATACAAAACAGAGTCTTGTGACTCCAAGAGCACTGCACAGTGGCATAAATAGAAACTAACACTGCCCGCCTGCCTCTCCGTCCATGGCCGTACCAGGTTTACCTCAGCACGCGGGCGACGAGGCTTCGGATTGGTTGCAGGAACTTCCTGCAGCCAATCTGAAGCCATGCCAGCGTCCCCACCCACCCAGAGGCATCTGCAGCTTTGGATTGGCTGTAGGAGCTTCCTGCAGCCAATCCGAAGCTGTGCCAGGGTCACGGAAGTCGGTCCCCGCGCGGTGAGGCGTCCACGGCTTCTTTTCAAGGAAACTCCGCGCCGGTTTAGCTCAGCACAGGGACTGACCGAGGAGGCGGCAGGGTCCGCGGGCCGGATTTACAAGCCTGGTGGGCCGCATCTGGCCATAGTTTGCTGACTCCTGCACTAATGCTGTCCTCTGCCTTGCGGTCCCCGACAGGTCCCCAACCACCTGATCTGGCTCATCTTCTTCTACTGGTTCTTCCACTCCAGCCTGAATGTCATTGCGGAAATCATGCAGTTTGGAGACCGGGAGTTCTACCGGGACTGGTGGTGAGTCAGCTGTGCAGGGAGGGCCTGTGTGTTTTGTGACTTGTGTTCTTTTTTTTTAAATAATAATAATAATCAGGTTTTTAAGCTGTGTCTCAGATTGTTATAACCTGCCCTAGGACCGCAGAAAGCATGGCAGATGGCTGTAATAATAACAATAAATAAATCTGTAAATGGCACTCAAAAGATCTGCTTTGGGCATTCAAAGCACCCTGCAGAACAGCCAAGGCTTGGGTTTTGGAGACTTCCTTACCGTGAGCGAGGACTGGGAGGGTTTTCCCCAGCCCTAACAAGCGTGGGGGTGCAGTGGGTGGATCCCCATCACTTAAGATGATGGTGAATGATTTAGACGCCTCCCTTCCATGAGCGTTGTAGGAAGAGCCTTCGAGGCATCTGATAGGGACGATACTGGCTTGGCTCAGCCTTCGTTGGTGAAACTCAGTGACTGAATCCTGTGCGCAGCCAGACCACTCACATTTGACCCTGCAGGAATTGGACTCTGCAGGAATAGGGGGGACCTATTTTGTTCTGTTAAGCGTTTCTCTCGACGTCAAGGGTTGACGCGCAGTAACACATGTCCCTTTTCTTCCTTCAGGAACTCGGAGACCGTCACCTATTTTTGGCAGAACTGGAACATCCCGGTCCACAAATGGTGCTTGAGGTACACCTAGGCTGAGTTGTGACAATCCTGGGGTCAAGGGGCGGGGGGTGCTGTAGCTGTCAGTGGGTGATGGCCGGGCTAATTCTGCTCATAGTCCATTTGGGACAGATTAAAGGGAGCCCTCCTTCGTGTAGCACGTATTTAAACTATGGAACTCGCTTCTGCAGGAGGCAGCTGTGGCCCCCAACTTAGATGGCTTTGAAAGAGCCTTCTCTATGAATATTTCTACCAGCGGCTTGTAGCCACAGTGGCTCTGCCGCCCTGCCTCCAGGGTCAGATCCAGCAGCCTCTTCTTAAGTCCTCTCTCTCCTTTGCATTTAAGGCATTTCTACAAGCCCCTGATGAAGAAGGGGGCCGGCAAATGGGTGGCTCAGACAGGCGTCTTCTTCGCTTCTGCTTTCTTCCACGAGGTTAGTACCTGCTCCACAAATCCATGGGTGGGAGTGTCGACAGGAGAGCCCAAAGGGACTCCCCCCCCCCCCCTTTACTGGCTTTCAATCTCAACCCTCTTCTTAAAGGCTGTGGATTTTGTACCAAAAAGCATCCTTGCTGGTGCTCAGCCAGCCTTTCTCTGCAAGGGTGCGAGAAAGGGAAGGAGCATCTGATTGAGGGGGGGTGTCTGGGCCTCCTGAAAATGAGCTTGGCAGTCCAGGCGGACATGGTGGCCAGCAGAGCTTAGATCATTTCTGCGAAGACCAGTAAGGAAAAGGCTTGGGAGACAATTGCTCACTCCCAAGTTTTGCTTATAGCAAAAAGGTGTGTGTGTGTTGGGCAGAGGTAAAGATAGTAGTTCTCAGCTCTAAGAATCCACCTGAAAACTCCCAAGTTGCAATGATCAGAGCCCCCCCCCCCCGAACTTGGGAAGTCCCAACAAAAATTTATAATTTAGGCAGAATATTTGGACTGTTTGATATGTATTTGTATAATTTGGAACATTCAATGTGATTTGATTGGATTGTTAAAATGGGAAACTTGATAAAAATGATTTAAAAAGGAAAAAAGAAAACTCCCAAGTTGCACTGCATCTTTTGGAGGAATTTGGAGACAATGCCAAGGTGAATTTGAGGAAGTTGGATGCCGCTGAGGGACATTGTGGCTCCTCCTCCTCCTCTGAAGAATGATGGATGAGCATCTTTCACGGGGTGGCGAAGGACCATCCCCTCTGAAAGCAGAGAAGGGGCCGGGGGCGCGATAGTGGCTTGCCTTCCGTTCTCAGCATAAGGTTTGAACAGGGCGAAGTGGATCAAACTCCTGAATGTGGAGAGGGCAAGGGTGTCCTGGCTGGAGCTCCCTCCCTTGACTTGCTTCCCTGGCCCCGTGCGGGTCATTCCATGGGCTCACCCCTGAGAGCTCCGGAGGCAAGAGAGCGCCCTTCGTTCTGTTTCCTCTGGAGGGACTGGAATCAAGGGGAGACTCGTGGGCTGCTTGCTGGGCTTCAGAGGGTGGCATGGGAGGCAGCCAGGCTTGCCAGCCAAGCTTCCTTTGTGCCCTCTCCTCTCTGGACTGATGTTTTCTGGTTTCTGTCCCCACCCAGTACCTGGTCAGCGTGCCCTTGAAGATGTTCCGGCCCTGGGCGTTCATAGGGATGATGGCTCAGGTAAGGATCGGGTCCTCACCCTGGGATCACATTCACCCAGTGCTATACCAGCTGCACTGGCTCCCGGTGGAGTGCAGGATCAGGTTCAAGGGCCTGGTTTTGACCTTTAAAGCCCTATGCGGCCTAGGACCCTCGTACCTATGGGACCGCCTCTCCTGGTATGTCCCACGGAGGACCTTATGGTCTTCAATCAAAAACATCTTGGAGGTCCCAGGCCACAGGGAGGTTAGGCTGGCCTCAACCAGAGCCAGGGCCTTTTTGGCCATGGCCCCAATCTGGTAGAACGCTCTGTCCTAAGAGACTTGGGCCCTGTAGGACTTGATATCTTTCCGCAGGGCCTGCAAGATGGAGCTGTTCCACCTGGCCTTTTGCCAAGGCACAGTCTGACCCTCTCCTTCGGTAATCCTCACAGAACTCTAGCCCGATGGTTGCCATGAATTTGATTTTGAATTGATTTTAAAATGAATTGATTTTAGTATGCTGTGTTACTTTTACTGTTGTTAGCTGCTCTGAGCCCGGCTTCAGCTGGGGGGTGGGGTGGGATATATATAAAATTATTATTATTATTATTTTGCATGAGTGGCTTGGCAAAGGCCACTTGCCGCCAGCTCAGCCTTGCCAGGGGCTCCCGGTATGTGGTATCTTGGCAAAGGGGTGAGGGTCAAACAGAGTCCAGGCTGCTGCTGCTGTTGCCACCACCCCAGAGAGTTCTGTCTTCTTTCCTGTGAGCCTTGGGGCAGGACTTGCACTCTGGCCCTAGGGTGGAGAATCAGAGAACCACAGAACTGCAGAGCTGGAAGGGACCCTAGGGTCATCCATTCCAACCCCCGGCAATGCAGGGATCTCAGCTAAAGCATCCATGGCAGATGGCCACCCAAGCTCTGCTTAAAAACCTCCAGGGAAGGAGAGTCCATTCCACCATCAAGCAGCTCTTACCACCAGAAAGTTCTTCCTGAATCTCCTCCTTGTAACTTGAAGCCATGGGTTCAAGTCCTACCCTCTAGAGCAGGAGAAAACAAGCTTGCTCCACCTTCCACGTGACAGGCCTTGAGATGGCTGTCATGTTGCCTGTTCTCCAGGCTAAAATGACCCATCTCCCTCCGCCATCTTTCCTCCCTCTTCCCTCCTCCTCCTCCGCAGATTCCTCTGGCCTGGTTTGTGGGCCGGTTCCTTCAGGGCAACTATGGGAACGCGGCCGTGTGGATCTCCTTGATCATTGGGCAGCCCATTGCCGTCCTCATGTACGTCCACGACTACTACGTGCTCAACTACGAGGGCAGCCAGTGACACCCCCCCCCCCGGCGAGGCCCCTCCTGCCTTCCCACCAGCAGAGGGACACCTGGTGAGGGCAGAGCAGCTTCTTCCTGGGCACCCCACGACTCTCCGCAGCACCAGCAAGGGCAGAGATGTTGCTGCCGTCATCTTTGCCCTGGAAAGTTGCCTTGTGTGGTCTTTTTCTCTGTGTGTGTCTGTCTCTAACGGCTGCTCGCCAGGTACCCGTTTTTTGAGTCCAAAGTCTGGATCAATGCAATAACTGTCAGTGGGGGCCGCCTACTCCGGATTGACGCTTGGGGCCGGCACCTGGGCTGGGAATTTTCCAGGTGAATCCTGCCGTGGCTCAATGAGGGAGGAGGGTGGTGTGGTCCCCCCGTCTAATGGGAATACGGTTAGAATCCTGCTGTGCCCGAGGGTGTGGCTGGGAGTTGGGGGGGAGTCTGAGCTTTGCCCAGAGCCTGGATGGCCCCCCCATCTGGGTAGGCAGCGCCCTCCCTTTGGTGCTGACCTTCAGGGCGCTTTAAAGGACTGTCCCTCACTGGGGGGGGGGGGTCCTCTTCCATCCAGCCCGAAGGCATTGGGCATTCAGTTCCGTCCTAGCTTTTGGCTACCGGCAGCTCTTCTGTAGCGAAAGGGGCGCAGCGCCCCCTTTCGCCGGCCTTGAGCCCAAGGCCTTATGGGAATAAGGAATGCTGGTCAGCAGGGGCTCCTGCGGCCGGTCTTGGTACTACTGCCTGTGGCTGCACGGGTGATTGGAAGCTTTTTTCTCCTGGGGGGGGTGGTTTGGGTTCATGGCAGTTTCGGCCCCCAGAGCTGCCTCTGTTCTCTTCCGTCCCCTTCCCCAGGATCCGTCCTCGGAGCAGGGGAGCAGCGACTGGGGGGGGGGGTTGCTCCAATTCCACAGCACCCCTGCTCCCTGCGGAGGTGGCTGTGTTGGCGACTGCTGCTGCCCACCTCTCTTTTTCAGCCAAGGTGGTTCTTGGCTGTGTGTGGTCATTCCCGTGTTTTGACAACCCAGCAACTTTTTAAAGAGTTTGCAGAATGTATCTGTCTCATACAAAAAATGATTAAAGCATATTTTCAAAAATCTGTGTTGACAAAAGGTTGGGGGGTGGGGTGGGCGCTAAAGGGTCCACAGAACTGTACCTTGTTGACATGACCAAGTGGATTACACTGATTTCTGGCAAGCGTTTCTTCACACCTGCGGCAAGAATATATTCCTGAAGTGCTCCTCTGTCCTGGAAGTCATCCAGAACTTTCCTCTCCTATTCAAAAGGGTTGCTTCTAAATTTGCCTTTAGTTTTTCATTAAAAAAATAAATACAGAAAGCATCACCCCCACCTTTAAGGTTCAGTTGGCGCCTTAGAGCCATGCAGAGGGAGCCCAAATTCTGGGGTGGCGAGATAATTTTACCTTCAGCGCACTGCCAGGGTGGCAAGTCCAGATCACAAAAGGCCTGGGCAGATGAAGGTTTTTGCCACTGTTAGCGGAGAAATCTGAGGGCTCCCTTGGACAAAAAACAAGGACACGAGCTAGGAATACCAGAGCAAAACAGCAGCCAGTAGGCTTGGTCTTTATTGAAGACTGTCAGGACAGGACTCTCACCTGCCACAAGGTGGAACAAAATAGAAGCCCCAAACAAAAGAGAACCCAACTTTTATTAGCTGCTAATCCCCAGGTTACACCCCCCCCCAAACTACATCACTCATACATCCCGGTTACATCATGAAAGGGGAGGTCTAGTGGCAGTAATCTGAGCATCCTGGACCCTGCCCCACGGTCCCCCTTGCCCTCCACCAAACACCCATCAAGTGTAACAAAAAAAGATATTTACATTTCCCTGTTTCCCAGCCAAGTTCATCACACCCTTTTGTCTTCATCTGGGTTTGTTATTTGTGGGATGGCTACCTGCCTGGCACTCAGGTATCAGGATGCCAGGGATTATCACTCAGGCAGAGGATCACTCAGGCAGAGGGGCTGCTGAGTAGCTGAGCTCACATGTCTATATGAATTTCTGAAGTTTTCCCAGTGAATTGTTACATTTGGTATTGTGCAGCAGAGGCCCTTTGCATAGATAGGAAGAAACTGTGATGAAGTGTTTTGTGGGGACAAGTGATTGTGCTGGTTTTGGTAGTGGGCTGCATGTGCATGATATCTGCTGGAGGGGCAACCCCCCCCCCCCACCTGTACATAAATTCCTGCAACACCTAGGGCCCCAGAGGAAAGACCCAAGTAGAATCTGGAATCTGAATATTCCCTGCCTGAAATCCTGGGCAACTTTGTGGGGAATCTCTAGTAAGGCCTCTGAGGAAGAACCTAATACCCAGGTATATTCACGGGAGAGCGGGTGGTGGTTGTGCCCCCCTGCTCTTCGCGTGTCGGCCACTTGTTCATCATGTTTGATCTACCTGAGATTCCTGTGTTGCAGGGGTTGGACTAGATGACTCCTTCGGGTCCCTGCCAACTCTGCCATCCTGTGATTCATCGCCAGCTCAAGGGGGGTTGTGGTTGGAAGAACTGTGGGAGTCCCAGCGTGTACCTGTATCTAGTTTTGATTGGCACCTGCCTGTCTTGGGAGACCAAGTGAAGCATGCACCTCGGGGAGTGGCCAAACCTTGGGAGACTTGCAGCACCTGCTGTGGCTGATGTGGGAGAGATTCGCACCCGTGTCCAGCATAAAAGAAGCAGCCCAAGAGGCGGGCACTGCCCCTGCCCTGCCCTGGGAGGCCTGAAGGCTTTCTGCAAGGGGTGCATTGCTGCCTCATCCTGGTTAGAAGCCCTCAAGGGCCCTCCATGAATTTGCCCCATCTTTTATTTAACTTTATTGCAAAACAAATTACATATAACAGACAATGCCTCAATGACAACTAAACATTAGCAACACATTGTCAAACATTTCACATACGTTGACTCAGTGAGCCTTCTACATATTCTTAACCTTTATGCATTTCCTGTTATATTTGTCACATATCCAGAGAAATTCCAACATTTATAGTTTTCCTGAATATTCAAGATTCAATCTAGAATCAGAAGATTTACCGTATTTTTCGCCCTATAGGATGCACCGGCCCATAGGATGCACCTAGTTTTCAGGGGGGGAAATCAAGTAAAAAAATATGACACCCCCCCCCCCCCGCAGCTCTGGGAGCAGCGGACAGGCTGCACGCAGCCTGTGCGCTACTCCAAGACCTTCTCCCTGCTTTTGCAGGAGGTGGCGGAATTCCCCCACCTCCCGCAAAAGCCCACAGGAACTGTGTGCGACTCCTACGGGCTTTTCAACCAGGAGGGAAAAGGGACTGAAACGGCCAGTCAGTCCCTTCTCCCTCCTCGAGGAAAAGCCCCCAAGAGCGGTGCGCTCTTTAAAGGGTGCGCGGCTCCTGCGGGCTTTTCTAGGAGGTGGGGGAATCCCCCCCCCGTAGAAAAGCCAGCAGAAGCCCCGGAGCCCCTTTAAAGAGCGCACGGCTTTTGCCTGCTTTTGTGGGAGGTGGGGGAATTCCCCCATCTCGCGCAAAAGCCCACAGGAGGGTTGGAGAGTAGCGGGAAGCTGTCGTGTGCCTCCCTGCTGCCCCCCATCCTCTGGGGCTGGCAATGGGGGAAGCGCTGCTTTCCCCACTGCCAGCCTCGAAGCTGGGTTGGAGAATAGCGGGAAGGCGTCGCGCGCCTTCCTGCTGCCCCCCATCCTCTGGGGCTGGCGATGGGGGAAGCGCTGCTTTCCCCACCGCCAGCCTTGAAGCCGGGTTGGAGAGTAGCGGGAAGGTGTCGCACGCCTTCCTGTTGCGCCCCATCCTCTGGGGCGGGCGATGGGGGTAGCGCTGCTTTCCCCCCCCACCAGCCTCAAAGAGCAGACTCTCCTGGCTTCAGCAGAAGGAACACAAAGCCTCCAGAGCGCAGGCTTCGGAGGCTTCGCGTTGCTATTGCTGAAGCCAAGGGGCCTGCATTCACTCCATAGGACGCACACACATTTCCCCTTCATTTTTGGAGGGGGAAAAGTGCGTCTTATAGGGCGAAAAATCCGGTACATTTTCACAATATTGCTTTAGATATTTACTGGTAAATGTTATCCATTCTTTACACACTTTCTGGTTTTGAGTTTCCTCTTATTCTCCCAGTCATTTTCGCAAGTTCCACATTTTCCACCATCTTCACCTGCCAGCCAAGCTTTGTAGGAATTGAGTTACATTTCCAGGTTTTTTGTATATTGTCTCCCTGCTTATTTAACTTATATGCAGATTTCATCATGCGAAAGGCTGGGCTGGATGAATCCCAAACCGGAATTAAGATCGCTGGAAGAAATATCAACAACCTCAGATATGCACATGACACAACCTTGATGGCAGAAAGTGAGGAGGAATTAAAGAACCTTTTATTGAGGGTGAAACAGGAGAGCGCAAAATATGGTCTGAAGCTCAACATCAAAAAAACGAAGATCATGGCCACTGGTCCCATCACCTCCTGGCAAATAGAAGGGGAGGAAATGGAGGCAGTGAGAGATTTTACTTTCTTGGGCTCCATGATCACTGCAGATGGTGACAGCAGCCACGAAATTAAGAGACGCCTGCTTCTTGGGAGGAAAGCAATGGCAAACCTAGATAGCATTTTAAAAAGTAGAGACATCACCTTGCCAACAAAGGTCCGTATAGTTCAAGCTATGGTTTTCCCAGTAGTGATGTATGGAAGTGAGAGCTGGACCATAAAGAAGGCGGATCGCCGAAGAATTGACGCTTTTGAATTATGGTGCTGGAGGAGACTCTTGAGAGTCCCATGGACTGCAAGAAGATCCAACCTCTCCATTCTGAAGGAAATCAGCCCTGAGTGCTCACTGGAAGGACAGATCCTGAAGCTGAGGCTCCAAGACTTTGGCCACCTCATGAGAAGAGAAGACTCCCTGGAAAAGACCCTGATGTTGGGAAAGATGGAGGGCACAAGGAGAAGGGGACTACGGAGGACGAGATGGTGGGACAGTGTTCTCGAAGCTACCAGCATGAGTTTGACCAAACTGCGGGAGGCAGTGGAAGACAGGAGTGCCTGGCGTGCTCTGGTCCAGGGGGTCACAAAGAGTTGGACACGACTAAACAACAACAAATGCCTAACAAAAAGGCTTTTCCAGCCACTTCTGGGGGAGGGAGTTCCGTAGGTTAACCACGCTGCTCCTCGAACCAAAGGGGAGGCCGGGACACACACACACGTGTTTCCTTCACCTCCACGTTCGGGCATACACGTGTTTTCTTCCGACGCCCTCCCAGGGAGTTCAGGCGAGCGGGACACGCCTGGGTGCCTTGAAGCAGGGCCCCATCCTCGGATCGTACACGTGAAAACGCCTTCCATTCACACGTGCGCCCTGTGCGCGTGGAGGCCGGCTGCGGCAGGAGAACTCGGGCGGGCCTCTATGATGCAGCCCTCGTGCCAGAGCGGCGTCTCCCCGAGCGGCCCTTCCCTCCCGCGCTCTCTATGGCCCTGCGCCGGAAGTGGCGAGTCCCGGCCGAGCGCCCCCTCTCGGCCCGGCGAGGGAAAAAAACCCCCTCTCGCCCCTCCCTCCCTCCCTCCCTCCTCCTCCCGCGGCCGCCGCCGCCATATTGTCACCCCCCCAGCGGACCCGGGAGAGGCCAGCCCCCTCCCTGCCCCCCTCCTCCCACCAGGAGCGGACCCGGGAGAGACCTGCTCGACCCGGTCGCCGCCGCCGCCGCCGCCTCAGCGGCCCGGCGAGGTAATGAAGCGGGGGGGGGGGGGAAGAGAAGCCCCTTCGCCGCCGGGAAGCGAAAATGGGGGGGGGGGCGGAGGGGGACCCTCTTCTCAGGGGGGGGTCCTTCATTTCGGGGTGGGGAAGGGGCCAGGCTGTGTGTCCGTGGAGGACCTGGGGGGGGGTTGTTGGAGGATATGGGTGGGGGGGCCCTGGAGCAGGGATGGGGGGGCGATCTGTGGGGGGATGAGGGAAATGGGGGGGGGGAGACAGAGGCCTTCCTACCTGGACGTGGGGTGAGGGGGTGAAAGAGAATGAGAGAGCCCCCCCTTCCAGAGGTGCGAACTTGAATGGGGGGGGGTGTTCCAGGTAGGCTCTGCCCCACATAATCGATCACATGACCTGGCACACACACATTGTTTGAATGGCAATGCCCATCAAATTTTTTTGGGGGGGGGGGAGCGGGAAGGCGAAGGGTCCTCTTCCCCCAGGAGTGAGCTGGCTCCTCTGCCCGCCTGTCAAGTGTGTGGGGCAGTTATGGGGGGGACACGATCTGTGGGCTTGGGGGTGGGGTCAGGATAGGTTTGGGTGGCAAAGGGTCCCTTCCTGTCATCTCTCTCTCCTTTCCCCCACTCCCCCAGTGAAATGGGGCCCCAGACACTGAGCAGCTGTGACTTGGAGTAGGGTGCCTGTCTGGTAGGGGGTGTATGGGGAGAGTGCCTGCCCCTTAGATTCCCCCTGGGGGTCTTGCAGCCTGCAGAGAAAGGTGGGCACGGTGGTGGGGGGCTTTGGCACCCACAAATTCCCCACCCCAACCTTCCCGGTGGTCTCCGTAGCTGCCCCATCCCCGCATCCCGAGGGCAGACTATAACCCCCCATCAAAGAACGACAAGTTCTGAGACGCACAAGACACACTCCGAGACCGGAATCAATTCTTTGCTTAACTCTCACCTCTTCCGTTTGCATAGATGCATTTTTATTTTA